>NC_058094.1:173120000-174370000 GCF_020171115.1 Neogale vison | reverse complement strand
AGTTAGGATGTGAATAACATAACAGTTGAGTGGATCTTCATAAGCTATAAAACCTGAAAATGGACTACAGTAGTCTCCCCCTTATCTGTGGTTTTGCTTTCTGTGGTTTTACTTACCCACAATCAGCCATGACCATGGTCCAGAAGCAAATGATTGTCTTTCTGATAAATTGTCAGGTCAGTAGTAGTCTTTTGCTGTGTCACAATGCATATGTCATTCACCTCGCCTCATCTAATTATGTAGGCATTTTATCATCTCTTATCATCACAAGAAGGGTGAAGACAGAACAATAAGATATTTTGAGAGAGAGAACACATTCACAGTATATTGCATGTACTTTTATTATAACATATTGTTATAATTGTTCTATTGTTATTGTTAATCCCTATGTCCCTAATTTATAAATTAAACTTCATCACAGGTATGTATGTATAAGAAAAACCAGTATATGTAAGGTTCGATACTATCTTTGGTTTCAGGAATCCACTGGGGAATATATCCCCCCAGAAAGGGGACTACTGTAGCAAATACATTTGGACAACTGTCACATTAAATGCACTGAAAGTCAAAACAGCTGGGAAAAATATACACCAAACTGTTAATGGTTGTAGAATTATTGATGACTTTATTTATAAACTGTATAATTGGTTTTTTTAAATACAAAATTAAAATAATTTTCTAGCAGATAAAATTACAGATGGGAGTGAATTTCCAATACCATATCTATGTCAGGTATCTTTTTTTTCCCCCCATTAGTTACTTTTAACTCCTGAAATGATGAAAGCATCACCAGCTTTGGCTCACTATGTGTATGATTTCCTTGAGAACAAAGCCTACAGTAAAGGAAAAGGAGATTTTGCTCGCAAGGTAAGCAGACCATTGCATTGGTTTTCTTTATAGGTCTGTTTTCGTACATTTTTAGGGAAAGATTTTACTTACTTGAGAGAGAGAGAGTATGTATGAGAGAGAGAGAATAGAGGGAGAGGGAGAAGCAGACTGCCTACTGAGCAGGGAGCCTGACATGGTACTCCATCCCAGGACCCCAGGATTATGACTTGAGCCAAAGGCAGCTACTTGACTGACTAAGCCACCCAGATGCCCCTTCAGACATTTTTTTAAATGAAAGAAAATAAATTTATATTTGTATGCTTTAAAACCAGAAAAGTTTTATTAAATGCTTCTTGGCTTGTTTCTCTTCTGTAGTTTATTAAGTCTAGTATTGATAGGCATATCCAAAAAGTATAAACTCCTATTTTTACGTGTAGATTAAAATCTAACAGGAGCTTAAAAGAAAGAAAAAAGAATTTTTGAAATAATGCAGTGAGGAAGATTTGCCTAAGATAGGTCACAGCTTTCCAATAACTTGAGAAGGAACTATTTCTTACTGGGAGGAAAGGTCTTTTACTTGAAGTGTGGATAAGAAAAGTGTTAAATAGGTTATGTTCCTGAAAGTATTTATGCCCCTTGAGTGAAATCTTTGTTATTTAAAATTTTTTTAGGGATATAGGTCCTAAACTTGGAATTAGATGGTAGATTAAGAAAATAAATGACAGAGTGCTCAAATTGGGCAGGATAGTTTAATGAGTGAGAACACAGACTTTGGAATTAGTCTTTGGTTTAAATCCACTCTGCCATTTACTAGGTGTGACCTGCAACATGTTATTTCATCTTTTGGTCCTTTAGTTTTCCCTTTAGTAGTAGTGGCAGTAATAGCAGGAGCAGTAACAGCAGTTGGGAGGGCTGGGTGGATAGTGTGTAGGAACTCTATATATTTTTGTAACTTTTCAAAAGTCTAAGATTATTTCAAAATGAAAATTAAGTACAAAAAGTGACTTTCCTGCCACTCCCCCGCAAAAAGATTAATTTTAAAAAAAGATTAAGGAATTGGTATAAAATAAATAAGGATTAACTTACTGGTGCAGAGTAAGAATGAACTAAACATAAGAATTTTGTATGATTACTCTAAGGTTTTAGGTTTTAACATCCGAGTTAACATGTTTAAGTGGAGGGTTTTAATAATAAGTTCCATATTATGTGCCTCATAATGGTGGGGGACAGTGTGGTGGTATTTTCTTTGTATTCCATGATTGAAATGATTGAGTTTAAATTTCAGCTCTAAATGGTTTGTCAATAGAGAGGCCTTCTAGTGTTCCATCTTTTTGATATTTACCTTGTGTTCTCTCAAGATTTTATCAATTTTAAAAAACACTAAAAAAATCAGTAACAACTTTTTTGAGGTAAATGTTACCTCGAATGTACAGTTTCTTTTTGTCGACTATAGTAGTTGTTTGTGTATAAAGTACATATATGCTATGTGTATCCAAACAGTTGTATATTGCTTTTTAAAAATATTACCACTGGAATCTAAATTTCCTTCTGAATCTTTCTGGATGTGCATAGTAACATGTTTTTTATAAATCATATTGGTTATTACCAAGGTCATCTTAACCTCTTTTAGATTGGCAGAATAATTTCTATGCACATCACGAATTTTCAGCTACATTTCCTTTTTGGCTAAATTATAATTTAATATTTTTTCTTAATTATGTTTCACTGGATATTAAATAGGTATTAGAGAAATTATCTGCAAACATTTTATCAGTGGTTATCAGAGCTTGAGAAATAAAACTTTATTATATATTAACCTGGTCACATGATTTGTCTAGCCTTTCAAAATTTGTGGGCAGTTCCTGGGAAGAGTAACTAACTAACAGTCTTCCTTTATTCACAATTTCTTTCTATCCAATTTTATATCATGACATGAGGCATTTTTTTTAAGCTATACTTGGGACCTAAATTTATGTTAAAATTACTTTGTGTTGTTACTGATACCCATAATTAAAGTGATGATGAGGGGAAAGCATCTTTGGTAAGTCAGGGCAAGTTTACACTTAGCTGGTGATCCATAATTCATTCCTCTTTTTGGTAATTTACAAATTTTTGTTTGTTTTAAGCACATGTTTTAAGAAAAATCTTGTTTATGGAAATCTTGTCATATACTTATGGATTCTGTTTTTATGCTTCTGAAATTCTGCTTTTTTTTAGGATTCGGCAGCAGAATCACTTGTGGAGGTTTTTTCATCCCTCTAGTTCACCCATTCCCTGTCCCTAGTACATATGCTTGGGCTTTACCCTCAGAAATGGAAAAGCAAACAAAAAATAAGAAGGAGAAGGAAAAGAAATGGATTCTGTAGGTCTAGGATAGTGCATAGGCAACTATTTATAATTATTAACCAATTAATGATACAGATTTAGGTTCTTTTATTTTAAAAGATCAGTAGTAGTTTAGCCCCATGTCTGTTGTTAGGCTACACACACACACACACACACACAGGTAATTTTACACACAAGTGCACATGCACACACTTTTTAACCTTTTTATCTCTGTATCTGTGTACCAGTGGCAGTTTTTCAGACCCTTCGTCATCCTTGTTTTTGTCCTTTGGATCTCCTCTGAATTCTTCTGTTGTGACAATGTCCCTTCTAAATGTTGCATATTCCATCAAGGATACCTAGAGCACTATTGACTCATCTTAATCAAAGAGTAACTAAAACTCCCAGTTATTTTACAGCTATCTTCAAATTCACTTGTTTTTTATTATAGTACTTATTTAACCTTATTTCTGGTTTTTGTTAATGGAAACCATTTTACCATATTAGAGTGAAGTTTTATTTTCTTGGTACCATCCCTTAACATTATGCTGTTTCTGAAGTAGTGGAGTTCAGTTTCTTTTACTTTTTTTTTTTTTTTTTTTGTGGCAGGGAACATAATTTTGTTTCTGCATTAGTTCTTATGAGACTCATACTTTCTGAAAAATATTCTCGTAGTTTTTTATGACTTTGATTTTGTGTTCCTTTTTTTCTTTGTTTCCGTCTATTAAAATTCTCAGAGTTCCATATGCAGACTGTTTTGATTTCTAGATGTTTCTCCCTTTCTTAATTGAAATTATCTGACATTTGTGCAGTCAGAATGTCAATTTTAATGCTTCTTATACCTCTGGAGTTTATTCCTTTTTATATTTCTGATCATATTTTTTTATAGTTTTTCTGTTCTTATTAAAGGATTCCACAGTCCTTCTGTAGATTCTGAGCATGTAATGTAAGCAAAAAGTTGCTTAAAACAATAAGTTTTAGTTACTTGTTAGTTACTTGAGATTTCTGCTTATTTTATCTGCATGTTTATTTTTCAATGTCTTCTCAAAATACTTATGTTATTATTGCCTTGAATTGTAGCAAAAGTATGTTATGGCTAATTCCATTTGCACCAATTTATGTTTTAGAAAATGTTTTGTTTTTTAAATCTTATTTATTTATTTAGCTTATTTCTCAGTAAGGCAGGCAAACCTTATAATCGCTAGCAGTATATTTTATTTTTTATATAAGCTAAAGGTTATATTTTCTAGCAATAGCCTTATTACCTCATTTTTTAAATTATCCATTTATGTGTGAAGATACAATTTTAAGACAATACATTTTGAAAACTGTAGTTGTGTACTTTCAAAATGCAATGAGGTATTGTAGACTAGAAAATTACTTCTTTTTTCATGTGTGTTGCACTCTGTATTTTCCCAGGCTTCTCAGTTAAATAACAGGTCTGATACATTGAAGTCATGGTGTAATATTTTTTCCCCTTAGATGGACACTTTTGTAAATCCACTTCGAAATTCTATGAGGAATGTTTCAAATGCAGTTAAATCCCTTCCTGATAGCTTGGCAGAGGGAATGACTAAAATGTCAGACAACATGGGCAAAATGTCAGAAAGATTAGGTCAAGACATAAAGCAATCATTTTTCAAGGTAAGAAGATGTTTTCGGTAATATCTACAGCAAACTATTTTTAAGTCAACTAAGATTTATTGAGCTTCTGCTTAGATTTATCTTACTTCTTTTTAGAAGTCCAAAGCTCTCTAGACACAGTCTTATAAAGAATAAAAAAACTAAAGAGAATGAATTCTTAACAGAAATGGATCCTATAAAATTGAGTCACTCTTCAGGCTTTGCTGTGGTAGAATTTTGAAAGCAGTTAACATAACAAACATCCTTTGTACTGTTATATTCTGTTATGCCATTTTTATTTTATAATGCCATTTAATTTTAAAACAAAAGCAAGTGCTGTTGGGCAAATTGGCTATACTAGTATTCATCAGGAAACAAAAACTATTACCTCCTGCTTCACCTGACCAAGTGGCTAGGAGATCAAAGGGAGGAAAAGTCACAGTCATCCGCCTCTCGGGCCATCCTTTACTTATATACAAGTGAGTGATATTGAAGAGTTTTCATAGGAAACTTTTTCATTATATTAGCAAATACAGGTAGCAGACCAAGTAGTTTGTTACTTTCTGATTTATACTTTTTATAATTTTGACCTACTTGTTTAAAATTATAATCAAGACTATAAAAGAAAACCTGTACTGTCAGAGTTTTCTATATTAGGTCATGTTTGAAGAGGAAATGTAATGTGTGTGTGTGTGTGTGTGTGTGTATTGAATATAAATTACATATATAACATAATATAAATATATAAAAATACACACAGAATTTCCATAAGATACAACTCCTAAAATAATGTGTGTATAATCCATACTTCTCTACTTATTCTCATACTTTCTCTGATGCTTTATCATTGATTCTAATCATGGGGAGTACATTGACACTGAAAGTGAGGATTTTGCAATATGCCAGTTAAGCCGATAACCGTTCATATGACTTTGTACAGAAGCCGCTGAGCTTTTCCCAGTTCCTTTTTCCTTAACAGCAACATGAGGGGTTTATAATAGGTGATCTTGATGGTCGCTGCTGTGCTTTCATATGATTATCAGCTAACACTGGTCTCTCCATTTTCCTCATAATTTACATTATCTAAAACAGGTTAATTAGTATCTCAAGTCTATTAACTGTCTGTCAAGCTCCTTATGGTAAAATAAAGAAGATTGGAATTCTGTTCTCTGGCTGTGCTACTATCTTTTGGTTTTTAAATCATTTAACTTTTCTTAGATTTAAGTTCTTCTAAAAAGTATAGGGGTTTAACTAAGTAATCTCACCTTCCAACTCAAAAGTCCATTTTTTTAAGGAAAAAAATCTTTTGGTAATGAGGTAATCACACTTTAACATTGGGTTTCTAATTGTAGATTGTTAATACTTTTTAATACTATATAAACTTTGTGTCATTCTAAACATCAAATTAAATGCTCTTATTATGGTTTTTATTCATTTTGATTTATTATTTTATTGTGTTCTTTCACTGTCTGCTATAGTGTGTTTATTTTGTTCTGTTTTTGTTTTTGTTTTTGTTTTAAATGTTAGGTGCCTCCTTTAATTCCGAAGACTGACTCAGATCCTGAACACTGTCGGGTCTCAGCTCAGCTTGACGATACTGTGAGTTAATTTGGTTTTTGGTAGTATTCAACTGTAATTGAAATCATACTTGGTAGAGCTTTTAACTGTTTAATGAAGTATAATATGTATACCTAATATTATATACCTATGTGTATATATGTGTTAAGTTTGATGAATTCTTACAAAGTGTCCATGTAATCAGCACTCATAGCAAGAAACAGAATGTAACCAATACCCCAGAAAGCCCCTAATGCTCTCTTCCTGTCACTATCCTCTCCCCTACCAAGGATAATCACTATCCTGACTTCTACCCTGCTTTTATACTTTATATAAATCAAACTGTAAGGTATGTATTCCTTTAAATCTGGCTTTTTTTTTTTTTTTGCTGAACATTGTGATATTTTTCCATGTTGTTTTGTGTGATTGTAGTTTCTTCATTGTGGACTTACAGTATTCTGTTTTGTAAATATAGTATAATTTATTAGTTTTAATATGAATAGTACTGTGATTCTGGTACATGTCTTTTGATTAAAAAATTAAGTATACGTTTCTGTTGGGTCTGTACCCGGGAATGGAATTTCTTGGCTAGAAGGTATTCTTCATAAATTCAGTTTTAAGAGATACTATCAAATAGTTTTCCACAGTGTTTGTGCTGCTTACAGTGCTGCCAGCAATGCATGAGAATTTCAATGCTCCATAGCCTGCCAATAGTTAATATGTTATGTCTTTTAAATTTTAGCCAGTCTGGTTGTATCTCATGTGGATTTCCTTTTCTCTGATGACTGTGGAAATGTTGAACCTCTTTGCATATGTTTGTCGGCCATTTGGGTGTCTTGTCTTGTGTCTCTAGCTCTTTCCTCTACTTTTCTGTTGGCTTGGCTGTCTTTGTCTTTTTCAGTTAACAAGAGTGCTTTTATATAATCTGAGTAGTGGTTCTTTGTCAGATAAAAGTATTTGTGCATTGTGAATATCTCCTAGTTGGTGTGCTTTTGTGCAAAGTATATATATAATCTGTGCCTACTACAAGGTCACAAAGATCACCTGTGATTTTCTTTAAAAATCTCTTTTGTTTTATCTTGCCAAAATTTGGATTTCCCATTCATCTAGGATTGATTTTTGTGTATGGAGTGAGGGCAGTTGACCCAAACACCGTTTACTGAGAAGGCCCCCTTTTCCCAAGTGTACTGTTTCTTCCTTGTCACAAATTAGATTATCATATTTGGGTGTGGGCTTTGTATACTATTCCATTAGGCAGGTTTTTTTAAAGA
The DNA here is from genome assembly GCF_020171115.1 of Neogale vison. Taxonomy (NCBI): domain Eukaryota; kingdom Metazoa; phylum Chordata; class Mammalia; order Carnivora; family Mustelidae; genus Neogale; species Neogale vison. Next base: position 174,362,396 of record NC_058094.1, on the reverse strand, counting down.
TATAATTATCTCCCTTCAGTTTTTCATTGACTTTCTTATAATTAAACTATTAAACAAAGATAATATTTTATTTCCTTTTTAAGGAATATTTTAGAATGTTTTATTATGAGTTATGCTGGTATAACATCCATAACATCATAATTATCATGTTGCACCAAACTAATGAATATACTTGGTCATAAAATTGAGCAGTATTTATTTTGCCTCTGGAGGGAACTTGATCTCTGCACTGCTGTGCCAGACCCCTCACCAACCCCAGCCACTCCTTGTTTGGTTTAGGTGTGAATTTTCAATATGTGAAAGGGAAGATACACTAAGAAAACTAGTTTACAGTATGGCAATGAAAAATAAAGAACTCATGCTGTTTTCTCAAGAGTTAAATTACAACATGGATGAAGAAATGATTGGAAAGAATATCGTATTGATGAAAGAATTATAAAATTATTGGCAGTTATATGTGGTTTTATTGTATTTCTAAATCTGTTTTGCTTTATATATATTTTTTTATATCAAAGCTTTCTAGTTGTCTTTACTTTTTTTACCTTTTATTTTTTTTTGCTCTTCTAGTCATTTTTTATCTTGTTTTTTATATTATTAATTGAATAGTCCCATATAAAAGTGTCCTCATTTTTACTTGTTAAAAGTTAAAGGAAAATTTTAAAAGTATAGTGAAATAACCCTTTGTAATAACTTAGCTATATACTGGATCTTATTTTAGCTTCTTTTTTTCTGAAAATACCTGAGTATGTACAATTCAGTAACTGAGCAAAACATCTTATTCTGTGTAGTTTGTGTTTTGTTCTATTAAGTAAGGAGAAATGTTGAGAATATTTTGTTCTTTTCAAAAAGATGCTCCAGAAAATCGCAAAGGGGGCCAGCATTTGCCTTATCAAAGCAGTACAGACTCTGCTAAAAGTAAAAGAGCCAAATTATTTTTTCCTAAGACATCATAGATCCACTTTGAGAAGTTTTTTCACTACTACTTTGGAACTGTGTGGGTTGTGAAATTCTGCATTCTTGCAGAATGACTGTTAAAAACTTAATGTTTTTAAAATTAGAATGGAATGTTAGGTTATGAAGACTATAGTAGAATTTGTTCTCTGATCTCTGAAATTGAGTACCAGTCATTTTTGTGAAGGCCACTCATAGTAGATAAATAACTCAAATAAACGTAATTTCATTTCTTTCCATACTTTTTCAGGTGGATGACAATATTCCACTTAGGGTAATGCTGCTTCTTATGGATGAAGTATTCGACTTAAAAGAGAGAAATCAGTGGTTGCGAAGGAATATCAAAAATCTACTTCAACAGCTTATTAGAGCCACATATGGTGATACTATTAATAGGTACCAATACTTTTTTCATCCCTTAGAGCTGTTCTTGCTTAGCTTTTAAACGTTTCCTTCTAGAAGTAGATTGTTCAACTTTTATAGAATTTTCTTCTCTGGGCCTTTTAAGATCATTAAAACAGTCTGTTGCTTTCACAGATAATTTACATACAGATTAAGTTCCTTCATGAAAGGAGTGCTTATTTTACACACCTTCTAAAATTTTGACCCTACTTATTTAAATTTCTTTACTTTCAGAAAAATAGTTGACCATGTTGATTGGATGACCTCACCTGAGCAAGTAGCCGACTTAGTGAAACGTTTCAGGTATATCTTAAGACACAGTCACTTCTTTCAGGTAGTACAGAGTTTAGCATTGTTATCATTAATTAACCTTGACTGCTTTTCTTTTCTTCCTGACCGTAAAGTTGGTTTGAATCATCATTGATGAGCAAAAAGACCTGTAAGAATTACAAAAACATTTGTTCCCTGGACCTTTTGATCTTTTTTTCTTTAAAACCAGAATAGAAAAGTATAAAAGTATAATCTTTAAGATGTTGTTTACATTTTACTACAGTAATGTGGCTTTAAAGTTATTGAAATTCTTGATTTTAAATGAAAATTTAAAATGTCTCTGCTTATGGACTAATTATTATAACTGTTTGAACCTCTGAAAAGAATACAAATTAAGTGCAGTGATACTCCAATTCATATGTTGATCCTACAAAAATATTCTGAACCCCTTCTCTGTGCATAGTATTTTGCCAATCACCAGGGACTGAGATAAAATGCAGTCCCTTCAAGGAAAGCACAGCATAAGCCAGAAATAAACCTCTTTTCTAAAAGTGAAAGATAAGCAAGGCTTAAATATTCATGGCATCATGTACTTTGAAGTAACAGAAGCAAGAAAGGAGCTATTGATATTGAACATTATTTGCTTGGCACTGTGCCAACTACTGTATGCATACTTTCTGATTTTACCCTATTTTATAAGATAGGGATTGGTCTCCATTTTGTTATGTGGAAACTGAGGATTGAGAAGTTGAGTGTCTTGTCCAAAACCTCACATGCTGGAAAGTGAGGAACAATAGTTTTCTCTAATCTGAAGCTGAGTTTCTCTCCATTATGCAGTACTATTGCCCAAAGTCAGACCACCTGTCCTGGCATGAAAATTCTATTTCAGGGCCAGTGAATGATGTTTGGTTTACTGTGGAGTAGTGATTCTCAGTCTTGGCCGCATGTTGGAATCACTTGGGGAGCTTTAAAAAGTACTGATGCTTGGGTCCCATCCCAACAGTCTGACTTAATCAGTAGAAGGCCTGAACATGAAGATTTTTTAAAGCTCCCAGGTTTTTCTAATGTTCAGTCAAAGTTAAGAACAACTGCTCTGGGAAGTCTCTCTCCCTCAGATCGAATTCCCAGTTGGAACCTTAGTGTGTTCTGTTCTTGCCTTTGACCTCTGAATTGGAGAACTGGAATCAAGCAAGCTGTGCGAGTGAAGGAGATTAGGATATATATGTGAGAGGAATGTTGTAATCAGTCTAATTGGAAGTTGCGGGTACAGGATATTGTTTTGTATTAGCTTAATTATAAGGGAACTGAGGAAGATTAACTCTAAGATATCCAAATTCAGGATATTGTGGGGTTGTATTTGGATCAGATGTTCAATCTCGTTGAGATCAGAGGCATACTTGAGTGTAAATGGCTGTGATATAATCATCTATATATGCCATTTTGCTATCTTTTTCATTTGTTAGTGTTTGTAAGGTATTCCAAGGCAGAATTCATCTGTTACTTTTATTATGTATATCCTTTCATACCTAAAATTGAATCCTGCTCTTAGTTACTCTGTTGAATGTCATACCTCCATAAAATTTCAGAAATGTTTCTGCTTTCTATTTATATTTGTGTTTTCTGTAGAAAATTGGAACAATTTTACTGACTTACGTCATTAGAAAATGTAAATTTTTACAAAATTTATTTAATTTTCTTAAATAGAGATGCCTTTTGGCCAAATGGCATTTTAGCAGAGACTGTTCCATGCAGAGATAAAGCTATTCGAATGAGAACAAGAGTTGCAGGAAAAACTAAATTACTTTCAATTATGCCAGGTGAGTGAACAGGTTTGGTAAAAATCTTATTACTTTGTAGTTCTTCAGAATTTTTGGCATTGAGCATGCTGGTTTAGCTGCCTACTGATTTTAGTAATTACCATTTAATGGCTTACCACGTATCAGGCACTGTTGCTACTACGCATTTCTCATATATTCTTCACTCTCATAACAGTATTAAGAACTTACGCGCTGTTAACATGACAGCTTTGTATGTGAGCAAATAGAAGCTCAAAGAGGTTAAGTAAGCCACCCCAGGTTTCAAGCTAGGAAGTGACTGTTGGGCTTCTGCTCCATGCTGAGCTACTTGAAAGCCACTGCTTTCAATCATGACAAGAAAGTGGTGCTTTTAACCACTTCATTTGCTACCTTGAACCATTTTGAGAATAAAGTTGATGATAAAATATGTGACAGAAGAATAAAAGAACAATGAAGTGTCAGGTTTTTAGGAAGTATATTTGTTCTACTTCAGAGAACATACTCTTTCAAAGAATCCCTTTATGTAGAAACAACTAATTGGTCCATTATTAATCTGAATTGAGACATGATTCCAAAGAAAATACACTTAAGTGGCATTCTTTTGGTCTAATTTGAATTACTTCTTGAGAAGACTGCTATTTTAGATTCACTTTGCCCCCCTTTCAACTTCTCTCAATAAGAGGTCCTCTATAATATGAAAAGCAATTTTGTGTGACTGGGTAGTTTTTTGGTCCCTTCTTTAGTTATGAATATCTTTGAAAATACTAGATATCTCTTTTCCACATTTTAATTATGAATGTAGAGTAGAAAAGGAATATTTAGGAAGTTCATTAATGTCATTTAGTATCTATTTCTTTTTCTATAATTTTGTTTTTCTTAGAACTCTATTTTCCTCATAGATTTTAAAATCTCTCTTCTGTCAATTAAGTTGGGAATTTGCCACATGGCTCTCAGTTCTGTCCTACAGATTATACTACTGCATTTGGAGGAAAAAATCATAGAAATATCATTTTAGAAAAATAAAAATAAATGACAACTTAAGATTAAGTATTATTTAATATACTGTTAGTGTAAACCAGATGGTGCTATAGACTGATTTATATACTCAAAGAAACTAATGCATTTATTCAGTAAATATTTACTGAGAGTGTGTCATATGCAGGACACTTTCTTTGCACTAATCTTTGCCTTCTTGGAGCTTACATTCTATTAGGGAAACACAGAAGGCAGACAGATAAATAAAGGTCAGTATGTTAGCTTTTGCAGGAAGAGGGAGGTGTCGGGTGAGGTGTAGTTGTGTGAGAAGGGGACACTTGTGTGAAGACTTAAAGGAAATGAGGCTAAATAGAAAGGTATATATCTTGATATATGCATAATCCCTTTCCTGCTTTGAGTAAATTCATAAACCATTTGCTTTAAATTAACATAGTATTCCTAGGTAGAAACAAATCTTTTGGAAGTTTCGTGTTTTTTGTTTTTGTTTTTTTTTTAAGATTTTATTTATTTATTTGAGAGACAGAGATCACAAGTAGGCAAGAGGCAGGCAGAGGCGGGGTGGAAGCAGGCTCCCCGCTGAGCAGAGAGCCCGATGGGGGGCTCGATCCCAGGACCCTGGGATTATGACCTGAGCCGAAGGCAGAGGCTTTAACCCACTGAGCCACCCAGGCACCCAACATGTTTCTTTTAAAAGCAGTTAAATAGTATCTACTGCTGGTGGAGCCCTGATTATAAATAATTAAGGATAGTCCTGCATGTTAGCCTATTCAAAGATTTGTAACAACTTCATGTCACCTAGGAGTAAACTCCACACTTGGGCTCACTCTGATAGACATAGCACTTGTTTTCATTCTTCTCTCTACTTTCTTTTAAAAGAATCTTAAAATTTAAAGCCAATTTCTAGTGTCCCCTATTTTGAACCTTCTTTGTTTTTCCCACTAGATCTCATTTGCTTGTTGTTCTCTCCCCCAAAGCAAATCCGTCATCTGCTGGTGCCTGTCAAACTCCTGCCTAGGTAGCAAAGTCTCCTTCGTTCATCTCCTCCATGAAGGGAACCTGTCTTGATTATATACCATGTGAAATTCTCTTCTCTAAACATCTTTATACTTGGGGTGTTTGAGTGGCACTGTTACTATTGCAAGCTTTTTGAGATCATTAGTCAGCTTTCATACATCATTTCCTTACAGTATTTCTCACTGAGCGTTAGACACATAAGACTATTTGTATGTTTTAGCCTTTGCAGATTCCTTTTCACATTTGCATTAAAGCTCTCCAAATTCTTAGTTATAAGGACTTGGTTATTATAAATCCCCATTTTACAGATAAGGAAACAAACTCAGGATGGGTAAATATCATATAGGTATTAAGGGACAGGATTGTAACTATAATTTGGGGTTTCAGAGTCTAGATCCTGCTTCTTTTTCCTGTGCTATCTCATCCCCAGTATTTGTTATTACATAAGTGGATGGATGCATGCAGACATGGACATTTTAATCTCAGTTAGAATACATAGGTGAGACACATGAACTGAGTATCTCCTATTTGCTCCCCTGCTGTGTACTTCCCATACTTGAAACTTAGAGCATCATTTAGGCCTTGTGTTTCCTTTATATGAGTAATGAATGATATTTATTTATCTCCTCTTCATTTAGATGAACTGAAGCACATTATCGGGGCTGAGACAACACGAAAAGGTATTCTTCGTGTTTTTGAAATGTTTCAGCACAACCAGTTAAATAGGAGAATGGTTTATGTCTTCTTGGAAGGCTTTTTGGAAACCTTATTTCCACAGTATAAATTTCGTGAACTTTTCAACAAACTGCATTCACGGTCAAAGCAGATACAGAAATATAAACAGAAACTTCAAACTACTCAAGCGCCTTCTTTACAGAAAAGGTGACACTCCAGTCTCTGAAGCTGGTGTTCATTTTGTCCAGGACTAATAATATGGACAGATCTTCTGGGGCTTAACTCATACACTGTCATATTGCACCAGTCTTTTACTATCTCAAAATAGATTATTAATACATCCATTAGACTGTGGTTCTTCTCATCTTCATCTATAATCCAGCCACTACCAAGAGAGATTTCTGTGTCTTAAATGATTTGGTGCATATCTTTGCAACATTGAGATGATACTGCCCCCTTCTCAAGCAAGAATGATGTTGGTCTCTTCCATTTCAAACTAATCAGCATTCTCCAGCAATGACAAAGTGCCAGAGTGTATACGTGAGAGCTGAGGAAAGCACAAAACGGTGGTTCACAGATAAACTGGCTAATTTGTTTGGGAGACTGAGCAATGTATGATTTGGAGGGATTTTTTTTTTTGCATAATAATTTTATAGATCTTTATCAGAATTTTGATATAATGTGGATTAGCCAGGTGAACGATCTTTGGAACATCTGCGTCAGGTCTGGGGAAAGTGACAGGATACCCTTAAAGTATGAAGTAACCTTTTATCCTAATTACAGTTTTGTGACATAAAATAAAACCAATCAAAAACAGAATTTGATTGGATTTGTTATTCATTCGTATAAAACAAATTTTAATTGATTCTTACCTGCTTTGGGCTCTATTTTGCTCTTATGGTACTCAATCATAAGTTTTCTTTTGGTATTCTGTGTGCAAAAAGAAGCATATAGTGGCGATCTCACTTAAGTTTCAAAATTATTACTGTTTTCTTTATCTTTAAGAGATTACTGATTATACAATAGGGAGTATAATCTCGAAAGAACTGCCAAATACATTCTGTTATTTTAAAAACATGGAAATTTTAAAACAGCACTATTGAAAGTTGCAATGTGACCATTTTAAATTGTGTGATCTAGACATACCTTAGGTGATTGCAAAAGTAGCAAATCAAAGGATTAAATGAGCTTATTAGTCATATGTAAACAGACAAATTCCTAACTCTATTACTGTATATATATGAAAATAAATAATGAAAACAGAACTATAATATTTTTTAAAATATGCTTTTATTTATATTTTGCATAATGTAAAATTCTACTAAATAAAGTTGGCAAAGCCCCTGGGTGTATACATTTAAGTCCCTGAAATAATTTTATACCAACAACAACAAATTACCTTTTCCAGTTCTGGAGCCTCTGCATTTCTTATAGTTTTCTCATTCTCTGTTTGTCCATCTTAGAAGTCTTCATATCCCTTGTATGCAGGATTTCTGTATAGTTTTAAATACTTATAGTGACTAAGGGTTTAAGTATGTCGGCATTTTTTGTTTTAAAACTATTTAACACTACAACCTTAAAATAGTGAAGCTACTTATCAGACCACTGAGCCAAGACCCTGGTATTAAAAGAATGTCTGGGTGCTTAAGATAAAGGGACAGAGGATAGGTATCCCAGTTATTTGGGAGCTTTAAGATTGGAACAAGATGTTACTGTCTTGTTTTCACTGAGATCCTGCTTAGAAAGTGAAGCCTCATAACAGAATAAAGCCTTCCTTTAAAGCTTTGTAGTAATAATCATATTTATTAATAATGCTGTTGTGCATACTCAGAGTATGCGCCTTTCAGTACATGTTGTATGTCTAAAGAATTACAAAAATGAAACCCCATGATTTCATTGCAACCTGCAAATGAGAAAATATCCTTATTGACTCTGGTGGAAGAAATAATATTTTTTCTTTCCAGTGTGTCTCCCTGCCATGGTCCCTCCCCAGGCCCCAGGCTTTAAAGATGAGGATTTGTGAAACGTCTGTAGGAAGCATCAGCATGGCCATAAGTGCAATGATTTTCAAATATACCCTTGCCCATTTCAAGTATATTTTTGACATAAATAAGTCTAAGAGTAAACAAGAATTCATTTAAGAGCCTAGTGTGTACATATGAAAAGCATTTCCAGATAATATGAGGAATGCTGGCCATCAACCAGGGAAAGAAAGGTCCTGCAAAATAGCAACTTTTCATAACAGAGCCCTGCAAGGTAACTGCAATCATACCAAAAACTATGTGAGTAAATGGGTTTTTAAAATAATTTTTGTTTAAAGAGTTTATATTTCAAAAGCAGAAATATCAAATGGTAGTCTTTGTAAACAGTTGTGCATCTTCTCTGCACATCTGTGTTTTACATCAGAGAAAGCCGTGGTCATGCTAAAATTAGAGATACTTTTTGAATGACTTGGTTAAGCTGTGTGTAAAATATTTAATTCATAAGTCAAGTACGGTGTACTATGTTTAATAAAGTTATTACATTTAATGCATTCATTGCATATATAAATACATACCTGAAGAGGCTTTAAGTCTTCTGATATTTGATTTTTTGAATGTGTTTTTAAGTCAGAGGTGCCTTCAGGCAAGAACCTTCAAAATTAATTATTCTTTGTTTGGGTTTTCTGATTTTTTCAGGTAACATATAAACTATTTAGAAACCATCACTACTAACAACAGTTTGTTCACCTAAAAATTGATTGTATGATTTAAACATAGTGCTTAGCTGGGCATTTCCTCTGACTAGGGTATTCTGAATAGTTGCTGAAAAATTGTGCCATTGACCAATGGATGCACTTGGTTAGCCTTAATTTTTTTTAAAGAAAAAAATTTAAAACTTCCTTGAGTATTTCTGTTAGCTCAGTTTAAGTTTGTGCTGCTGGTGTTTGGAAAAAATCAGTTAAGTGCTACCAGAAAGTGTATCAATTTTTAAAAAATGAAGAACAATATAAATTTCACAATCTAAAATTTTAATTTTGTGCAATATTTTCATTTAATGCATGTGTATTTGAGTAATTGTAAAATAAATGAATTTTTAATGTTTTGAGATCTAGTTTAAACTGTCTTCTTAACCCAACAACTTACATTCCGTTGTTGCTGCATCCTTTTATTTAAGGACTTGTTTTAAAAGTCTTTTTTTTGTCACTCCTTGTAAAATTCTTTTGTTAATAGTAAATTTTGCTTATAGGAGCATGGCTCCTGTATTACAAGGGAAAAATATAAAGAGCACATCTTAGAATTATAGTTGTTAAAAGATAACTTGTGCATATCATTGTACAGTAAATGTCAACTGTGTGCCTAACTATTCTATCAATACTTTCCTTTAACAAAGAAGAAACAACAATCAGAATGTCAGTTATTTTTATTGAACTAAAAAGATTAAAATTTTTATTTGGTTTGTGTTATGTTCTGTCCATTAGAAAATACTAATAAAGTATTAACAAACCTTTTTGTTGAATTTATTTAGTAGTGATGTATTCTTATTACTTTAAAAAGTGCTTGCTCAATGGTCTTATTTTTAGTATCTGTACGTATTTTCCTTTCTTTTCATTTTAGAAATCAAGCAATTTAAGTTCCATATCGATAGAAGACCTGATGAGTGATTACTGACAACTTATTGAATTTAATTTTTCTATTTATGGGGCAAGTAATGTACGACCACAATGTTATAGAAACTTCATACTTACCTATCACACAAAATTATGAAGTCATTTTCCCATAGTGGGAAAGAGCTGTAATAAATAGTCCATTAACAGTTTTTATTTGATGCTATTTTTAATTCATAGTCTGCCTGATAGTTTAGATATTTGAGTTCTAAAGGGAATAGATTCAGTACTCACAATGTAGCTATGTTTGGTTGGTCATAGTATTTTCAGTCTTGCATTTGTATCCATAGACTTCTCAGACTTCAGCTATGAGTACTTTTACCCTACTATGGACAGGTGTAGTATTTGTCAAAGTGCATCCTGTAAAATACTGGTTCCTTTAAGATGTTTCTGGGTAGTAATTTTATACTTCTATGTAACTTATGCAAATCTATGTACTATTCCAAACCCTAAAATATTCCTTTACAATCCAAATGATACTATCAAAATTTCTGAAAAGTTCTGTAATAAATAAGTTCTGTTTAATTTTGTTTACCTAACTTCCCAGACCACAGAATTTTTTGTCATCAACACCTATTAATAGCTTGATGATAATGTTCCCAAGGAACATGATTTGAAAACTCTTAGATGGGGGAAAAAAAGGTGAAACATTTTTAATTAGGGAATAAACTCTAGATAGAATATAAAACAATGGATTTGGGATTTGAAGTTTTATTTTTAGCCTGTCATTCCAATGGAAAGTTGAGTCTTTGAAAGAAAAAGGAGAACATGAAAAATTAACAGATGGCTATATAGTAGATACTAGAATTGAATTTGGACCTGCGTACCCAAATAATGAACTCAGTAAGGGTGATATAGTACGTCCCATGAGGAGTGAGAAAGATACTTGCTGAGGATCTTGCTAGTGTGGTTAAGAGAATATTAACTAGGACGTGCAGAAGGGAGAGAGAAATGTGATATAGTTCAGTTTTCAAAATGTATGCCAGACATTGACCCATATGTACTGGCAGATACCATTTAGCCTAGGAAAAAATGCAGCAGCTGAGAACCTAGTACTTAACAAGAAATAAACTTAATAGAATGAAAATTAACTCATATATCTATAGTGTATGAGAAATGTATGAAATATGATATTTTAAGTGGGTAAATAATGACCTTTTACATAGCATCAGGTGGAAGAAAAAACGGGATTTTTGTATTGGAAGTCCGCAGGACCACCCCCTGGTGATTCACTAGGAGAGCTAACAGACTCAGAGCCTGAAGTCCTACTCACAGCTAAGATTTATTACAGCAAAAAGATAAAAAACAAGATCAAAGGGGAAGGATTTGTGGGGCAAAGTCTGAGGGAAACCTCCTGAGCTTCCAAGTTAACCTCCCAGTGGACCCTTACAGGAGACACTTATATTCTGCCCTAAGCAAAGGGCACTTAATCCTACCCCACGTGTACTGTTGGCAACCTGGGGAACTGCTTCAAGACTGATTTTTGTTGGGGGTGGGGAGAGGTCCTCTAGGCACCCTTTGCCTGGTATATACCAAAATTCTGGACTCTCCAAGGGAAAGTACGTGTTCTGCATAAGTCGTGCATTTTGTACAATTAGGCATAGTGAGCCCTTTTTTTTTTTTTTTTATCAGTTTGGGGAATGGTAGGAATGCTTCTGAAATTAAGTTCTCAGATGCCTGAGATCAAGGGCTAACCTTGTAAGGAGGCCTTTCAAGGGACAGCAGTCCTACCCACTATGTTAATTCTTTTTTCCTCAACTATATACCTTAATCCCAAGAAATGGCTAGTAGTAATAGAGATTTGCACTGAAAGTAAGATTTATTCTCATGTAGAAGCCTCTACATCTAGAGGTGGAAACAGCGGGGAGAATTTAGATGTAGATAAAAAGGAAAAAAGGTCAAGTGATATTGATATGGATGTATCATGCAATCCAAGAAGCTGGAGGAATAGATTTGTGTATTTCCAGTGAAGATTCCCATAACCATTATTTAGTAATACTCCAAACAGCTTTTTGAGGTAGAGATACTGTTCTCCAGTGGATAGATGGGAGAATTCAGGCATAGAGTAATTGAGTTTTTTATCCAATATCACAACGGGTTAAGTGCTCAGGATGAAATCTCAACCGTGGTGGTCTGATTCTAGTCTGTGCCATACCTTCTCAGGAGTGCTATTGACATTTTAGGCTGCATAATATGTTGTGGGAGCTGTCCTCTGCCTGATGGGATGGTTAGCAGCACCCTGGGTTCTACCCATTAGGTAATTTCTGTAGAACTACACTTCAGCCCAAGTTACGATAACTAAGAATGTCACAAGACAGTGATATCTGGGGAAAGATTGCCACCAGTTGAGAACCACTGGTTTATGCTCATTCATAAAGACAGTGTGTTTTTTCTCTAAGCAAACATGTAACCAATCTGTGGCTTGCCTTGTAGGGAGAATGCAAGGGAATGCCTAACTCTGCCTTAAAAGGAGGGGAAAGGTAGGGTGGGAGGGGCAGCAAAACCAAATATTTAACCTTGTCTTATTTAAGGAAGCATCCCGTAGTTGAGAGGAGGGAGGAGGAAGAAAGGGGTTTTGCAACCTGAAAGAGAACAAGGTTTTTCTTGAAGATGTGAGATGAATGATTATATGAGAAAATTGGCACAACCAGGCTATTAACTTGCTAACATGGATATCGTGGCATCTTTTTCTTTCAAATAACTGTTGTCCTTTTTATTTCTTGAGCTAGTCCTTCTAGAACCTGAAAATTTCCTTTGCAATCTTTGCAAGTCAGTGCCTTCCCCAGACGCTCTTGTTTTTTTGACAGGTGAGGACCCCACTGGGATGCCCATGTGACTCATCTAATCCACTGACTTTGCCCTCATGGATAAACCTCATTCCACAATTAGAGCTTCTACCCCTGCTGACTGTTTTCTCTTTCCGTCTGGTTATTTTCTGGGTCTTGGTCAAGTCAAGACAGTTCCGGTTTTGATTAAGTGCACAGCGGCTTCATTTCTCCATTGATAGAAGCAATAGAAGCAATGTTGAGAAGCTGGGTTTTGCTTCTTAATCTGATTATCAAGCAGTCATCTGTCTTTTTTGTTTGTCTGCCTGTCTTGGGGATTCTTGATGTCCTTTTTTTTTTTTTTTAAAGATTTTTAAAAATTTCTTTATTTGATGGAGAGAGAGCATAAGTAGGCAGAGAGGCAGGCAGAGAGAGAGGGGGAAGCAGGCTCCCCGCTGAGCAGAGAGCCGCACTGGGGGCTCGATCCCAGGACCTTGAGACCATGACCTGAGCCGAAGGCAGAGGCTTAACCCACTGAGCCACCCAGGTGCCCCAGGATTCTTGATATCTTACTGGCATTTCAGAAATAGGTTTTAGGCCAATAGCTGGTCCCACCTGTGGAATTAAGATATCCACGTTCCAGCCCACAGGTGTTCCTTCTTCTAGTAGAATCCTCCATGTTGTTTGTCTTATTCAAACAGTACTACAAGCTAAAAAAAGTTTCAAGAAAAAAGTTTTCATGCCTGTTGGAAAGGAAGTGGCTTCTTGCAGTCCTTGTCTCTGAACTCCCTCCTTACAACGCTGTTAACAATGAATTGGTAAGTTTTGTTCCTTATTTGTGATTCAGGTTGTAAAAAGTTGTAAAAGTGAGCCTGCTAGTTGTGTGTTTGTGCGTGTAAATGGAAACGAAAAATGTCTTTTACAAACTGTCTGCTTGTAATACTAGATTTGTGACTGGCATTCACCCACTTCATTGCCTCAACTTCTGGAAATTAATTGGGCATAAAAATTGATTATTTAGAAGTACTGTTGGGATATCTAATATAAAAAAAAATCTTAACCATCATATAGGGGAGAATGCATAAAAAGATCTAAAAAAATTGAAATTAATATCACTTGGTGTTACGGTAGGAGTTGAGACTTAGAATTTTCCTTTTTTTCTTTTTTTTTCTTGTAATTTATATCATTGACTATGCATGTTTGATAGAATGGGACTGCAGATTAAAAGATTACATTTGGCTTGTCAGGAGCTTCATTACTTCTTATGCAACCTGAAGGACGTTGAGTACTCTAATTTTTTTCTTTTTTATTTCTTTAAGAACAAACAAACCCGTAATGAATGAGACGAAGATATGAAAAAGACCTTTGTGTCAAAAACTGAATACACATATGTACTAAAATGGGAAGAAGTCTAGCATTAAACTCCTCCAGAGTTTCCTAGATTGCTCAAGAGTTAGATAAAATTCTTTTACTATATGAGTATGAAATATTTTCCAAATGTGTTTGCTGGTAGATTTGTGTATCTTTGCTTATCTCCGTAATTGATAAATTAGGTTATAAATTCTTAAATTTAATGAAGGTCCTATCCTGATTGCATAAATAGACTAGGACTTAATATATAAACTTAAAATAAAAGAACCAAATAAGTGTCAGAGTCAAAGTAAAAAAAGAAAATCCAGTGGATAAGTTTGCTAGTCTTTGAAGGAAACTCAAATGCTTGCTGAGGGAGGTGGGGTAGAAAAAGTCATTCTTTAAATTAATGGTCTAGATTGCTGGGATGCAAGATAAAAAACGAAAGCATGCATAAGTTATCATATAAAAGAAGAACAGTACTAAGACCTTGTTTTAATAATTAGGTTGGCTAGAGTTGAATTAATTTTATTAGAATACTTTTGGCTTCATTGATATTCTCTGTTGCCTTTCTGCTTTCAGTTTTATTTTTTCATGTTTTTATCTTTATGTCTGCCCTTTTTCTGGATTTTAGTTTAAAATTTTTCCTCTTCCTTTTGTAGTTCCTTAACTTAGAAGCTTAGATGATTTCCTAATATATTTATTTGATACTGTAAATTTCCCTCTAAATATGCTTTAGTTGCATCCCATAAATTTGGGACTGCTTTCTATTTCATTAAGTTCAAAAGATACCTGTATTTGATTCCTTCATTGATCTGTGGGTTGCTTAGAAGTACATTTAATTTCTAAATATTTTGGGATTTCCCATAGATGGGCTATTGCTCTCTAGTCTCTTTCCATTTAGGTTAGAGAACACACTTTTATATACTTTCTGTTCTTTTTAACTTCGCTGGGATTTGTTTTGTGACCAGCATGTGACCTATCTTGGTGGATCTTTCACGTGTACTTGAAAAAAATGTGTATTCTCTTGTTACGGGGTAATAGAATATTCAGTCTTTGTTGGCTAAGTCAAATTCTTTGTAGTGTTCAGGTTTACATCTTTACTGTTTGTTTTTTTTTTTTCCTTTTCCTGTGTTGTCTTTCAATTACTGAGAAAGAAGTGTTGAAGTCTCCAGTTACAGTTGTGACTCTATGTTTCCTTTTAGTTCTATTGGGTTTTGCTTCATGTTATTGAGCTTTGTTCGTACATATTTAAGATATTTATGTCTATGTGATGAACTGACCGACTTATCATTGCTTAATGCTTCTCTTTATCCCTCCTGATATTCTTTGTTCTGATGTCAACTTTGATATTAACAAGAATGGCCTTAAAAGAAAACAAACAACGTACCCCAGGCTAGACTTAGCCCATGAGCCATAGAGTATTGACTTCTGTTTTAGGAGGTTTCTTGTTCACCAGGCATAGTTGACTTTTTTGTTGCTGGTTGGTTGGTTTATATTCTTATCTCTGCCATTTAATCTGGGTGTTTAAACCACTTAAATTTACTTTAATTATTAATATTGTTGAATTTAAATTTATTATCTTGCTAGTTTTCTGTTTTTTTCCCATTTATTCTCTATTCCCCCTTTCCTCTTCTTTTGGCTTGAGTATTTTTTGTGAATCCATTCGATCTTTCCTAGTGACTTTTATACTTACCTCTCTAGATAATTAATGTTTTAAAGTTTAAAATATACAACTTTAAATTGTCACAACTGTGTTAAAGTGATGTATTACTTTGTGTATACATACAGTATTTTTCTAATTCCTCCTTTATTGTTGTTTTGCTATACATTTTATTTTTATATATATTATAAGCCCTACAATTAAACTCTTAATTACTTTACTTTGTCATATATCTCCTAAATTTATTAAAAACAAGGAAAAATATCTTTTATACTTAGGTTCATATTTACCATTTACAGTGCTTTTCATCTGTGCAGTCCAACTTTTTATCTAGTAATAAAACTTACTCCTGAAAATTTTTGATTTAACATTCGTGGTGGCACACATCT
Source organism: Neogale vison (assembly GCF_020171115.1). Taxonomy (NCBI): domain Eukaryota; kingdom Metazoa; phylum Chordata; class Mammalia; order Carnivora; family Mustelidae; genus Neogale; species Neogale vison. The sequence goes on along the minus strand of NC_058094.1, from coordinate 174,346,479 downwards.
TTTGCCCTTGAGTTCTCTCAGTTTTTGTTGTATACAAAAGTCATAACTTCACCTTAATTTTTGAACAGTTATTTTCACTATGCATAGTACTGTGTGTTGACTGTGCTTTTTTCCGTGCCAGTACTTTAAATATGCTCCATGACTGAAAAGATCAGTGGTTGTCAGGGGTTTGGGAGGTGGGAAGGGAGGTGGAACAAAGGGAATTTTTAGGGTGGCAAAACTATTCTTAATAAAACAAATGGTGGATACGTGTCATTAGGTTTGTGTCAATACAACACAAACAGTTAACCTTAATGTAAAGTATGGACTTACATGAATATAGTCCAAAGTTTACATTATTAATATATATTAATAATGTACATTATGTAATAATTGTAACTACATTAATTATATTACAGTAAGCATTTGTAACAGTTGTTTAACATTAATGCAAGATACGTGTTAATAATAGGGAAAACTGGGTGCAGACTCGAAGGGTGAAGTGGAGTGTGGGTGGGTATATGGAGTGCTACGTACTACTTCTAAATTGTTAAATCTAAAACTACTAACAAACATAAAGTCAGTTAATGATTTTTTTAAAATACCTCACTCTGTTGTTGGTCTTGCATGATATTGGGTGAAAAGTCTAATGTAATTCTTTGTTTTTATATATATTTTGCATTTTTTTTCTTTTTGCCTTCTAGATTATTTTCTTTGCGTTAGAGCAGTTTAACTGTGTTGTGTCTAGATTTTTGTGTGTGCATATGCCTGTGTGCATGCATTTTTATTTTATTTTTTTCTTACAACACTTATCAGAGCTTCTTGGATCTGTGGTTTTATGTATTTCATTATTTTTGGAGAACTGTCTTCGTATATTTTTATTTCTTGTTCTTTTGCTTTTTCTCGGAATCCAGTTAACCTATATGTTAGTTTGACTGATGGTATCCTGCATTTCTCGATTTATTCCCATTCTTTTCTTAATTTATGTTCAATCCAGGAGAGAGGATTTGATTGATTCATCCAGTCAACATCCAGCTTAGGGCATTCCTAATGGGTGTAGACTTTAGGACAAACCATATCAGAAGTTGGCATTGGGTCAAGAGCCATTCTTTAGGTCCATTCATCTTTGGCCGTGCTTTATGGTATTGAGCATGGCTGCCTACATCTGATCCTCTTAGCAGGCATCAGGGGCAAGACATCTGAGAGAGGTCATAGGTATGACCAGCATCCCTTGTATGGCAGATGCCAGTCCAATACAGTTTACAAGGAAAAGCAAAGCAGGAAAAATAAAATCATACTTTGGGAAAGGGAAATCAAGATATTTTCATGCTCTTGTCCTAAAGCACAGAAATATTGTACAGAAGCTCATTCATCTCCTGGGTGTCCGTATAGGAAACAGTTAACTTCCATTTTACTTAAAATTTATATGAAGGATCAGCGTTACCTCCAAGGAGGCAAAGGAAAGTTTAAATGACACCTATAGTCAAGTACTTAATAATATTCTGAGGATTAGAGACCAGGTCTAGGTTCCTATTACAACAGTATCACACATTGCACCAAAACTACACTTGTCTGAAGTTGGCACATAGAAAACAGTTTTTAAGAATATACTAATTAATCCCCTCTGCTGAAGAGTAATTGTGGGGAAAGACAATCCTTTAGTAACTGTAGTGAGCCTTGTCCCTTCCTGATTACTGCTCCTACTTGTGATTGACTTGCACTATTTCATGGACTGAGGCAATATTCACTGAGGGAACTGAGGGAAAAATGAAAAAGGACAATGGAATAAGACTTCCATGGCTAAAGTTAGTCATTCTCTAACCCACCAGCTCTGTGGCCCTGTCATGGACAAAATCATTCTGAGGCATGGACCAGCTGGAGCCTCAGCTCTGCTCATTCTTAAATTCATGGGCTTTCAGGTACATAATGAATGTATGGAGAGGCCCTCCGAACCCTCCGGAAGAGAATGTTTCCCAGGGGAAGAGGGAGTCTGGGTTAGAAACTTGTTCAGATAACATTGTCCCAGTGATCTGAAAGGAACAGCAATGCTGAGGGCAGCATCTCAAAGAGAGGCCTTCCCAAAACTTCTGTGAAACCGTAGTGTCACAGGGCGATTATTTAGGACTCATGTAAGCGAGAGCGTGGAGCTCAGAGAAGGAGCTGAGATAAATTCTCACTTGCCCAGAAAAGCTTTGGCGTACCATGGGCTCTGAAGAACAGAGCACATCTAGGGCACCTGTGTACTGCGGCCCCGCCACCCAACAGAGGCAAGCATAGCTCTTCACAGACAAGGCCCAGCAGTGCTATGGGCCCGGCTCTTCCTGTGGGCATTCTTTTGGGAGTTGTTTCCTGTTAATCTTCATTTGTTAGTCAATTATTCTTTTGAGACGTTGCACCTTTTCGGAGATAGGCTTTCTAGAAGATGTCTACACTTTCTTTGGCAGAACCATTTCTATTTCTTGAGTTGTTGTGGAGCTAACAAATTGCTTTGGGAGATTTTTTTTTTTTTTTAAATATATGGCTAGAGCAGCATGTCATAGGACGTGGTAGAGAAATGAATGATTCTGTTCCTTCAGCTGGTTCTTAGGGCCATCCTCTCATGTGGCTGCTATGAAGGGATAGAACTTCAACCATTGGAATTCAATTTATTTCATTTATTTCTATTGAGCTATAGTCATGGAGATAAATTTACCAAGAACCAGTTTACAAATTATAGGAAATAACTTGGTACTTTTTACATCTTGTAATTCTGCATTTAAAAGTGGCCCTTAAGAGTTTGATTCATGAGACTGTTCAGTATTCACCAAAGGTAGGCCTTTTTCTGAATAGTAATAATCCTAGCTAGTGCTAGGATTTAGCTAGTGCTTAACATAGCTTGTTTCAGGTAATCGTGAACAGTGAATAATACCCACAAGGTATTATTATTATCCCCATTCTATAGCAGCAGCGCCTCGGCTGCAGGGGAAGGTACATGATCTGCACATGGTTACACCGTTAACATTGGGTTGAGCCAGAATTCCAAGTTGCTCTCCATCTCTCTGCCATCTTGCCTTCAAATAATGAAGAAATTGCCACTGGGTGGAAAGCCAAGCTTGAAAGCAAAGAGACTGAATCGTGAATCACAGTGGGGATGAATGGCCAGGACAAGAAAACTCATGGCCCATGAGGTTTAAGCATATGAGGCTGACTGATTCATGCATCTGGGAGCCCCGGATATATAACACTGTGAAGAGGATGACTCCTGGAAGACTGGGCTGCACACAGGAAAAGAAAGACATTATTAATGTTGCATATCAGTTAGTAGGCCTGTGTCTTTGAAGTGACAGTTGTGGATGCAGACTGTTTCCTTTGAATTTTTACTTTTTTTTTAAAGTAGGGTCCATGCCCAGCATGGAGCCCAGTGTAGACTTTGAACTCACAACCCTGAGATCAATATCTAAGCTGAGATCAAGAGTTGGATGGTTAACTGACTGAGCTACCCAGAATGCCCTTGAATTCTTATCCTTTTTCTTTTTTTAAGATTTTATTTATTTATTTGACAGAGGATCACAAGTAGGCAGAGCAGCAGGCAGAGAGAGAGAGGAAGGGAAGCAGGCTCCCTGCTGAACAGAGAGCCCAATGTGGGGTTCGACCCCGGACCATGAACTGAGCTGAAGGCAAAGGCTTTAACCCACTGAGCCACCCAGGCACCCCTTGAATTCTTAATCTTATCAATTCTTGTCCCTGTCCAATAATTTGGAAGGAAATCTGGATATATAGACTGTTGTACAACCACAGGATCATAAATTCATAATGCCAATTTCATGAAGAAATAAAATTTCCCAAGTTTGTTTAGGTCCATGTTGCTTTAATTTCATATCAGAAAGCCTACCTAAGTTTGTCTTGGGTCTCAGGCATGCCTAAGGGACTGGTAGAGCAGGCTGGCTGGGCTCACCTGGCATGAAGAACTGAGACGCCTTTTGAGAGGGAAGGTTCTTAGACCCTTTTCTAAGGACAGAGGGTTCAAGAATGGTAGGCCTTAAGGGAAGAGTAGGATGTCTGTCACTCATCTAGATGGTCAAGTCCTATTTCTGCTTCGAGTTTGAAGGTGAAAGCTATAAAGAGGTCAGCTCAAAAATGAATCAAGCCAGGATCCTGAGAGCACAAGGTGCCAGGAACCTGGGCTCCAGCACTGAGAGACCGCCCCTCAGCATGGAGCACAGGGTTTATAATCTTCGCCCAGAGATGTGACAGTGAGGGCCTTACTGGCCATGTGTTACTTTAAAAAGACATTAACCAGCATGACACAATGAGCTAGAGCTTAGAGGTAGTCAAGAAGACCAGGACAAGGAGCACATGAGATGCCTTCTAGAACATTTCAAGGGGGACTCTGAGGGCTTTATAGGTTCCCTGGCAAATGTGAGTGGGTCCCCAGGACCGTGACTAGTGACTGTATTGCCACCCAGTGTTTCCCTGCAGTCTGGGCTCACTGTGCAAAGGGGTCGTGTGGCTGTTCTCTAGGAATGTTGCTCTTTGGTTCTCCTCGTTAGAATTCATCATCATTAGGGGCACTGAGAGAGACTTTGGACTTTGAGGAACCAGTCAGTACTATAGTGAGGTGAGTTTGCATCTTCCTGAAGTCTAATGAAAAAGTTCAGGCTTAAGAAGAGATAATCCTCAGAAAATAAACTGGAAAATTACAATAAAGGGACAGTTGTACTGTTCAATTAGTCCTAGAAGAGGCTGGTTTCTAAAGGACACAATCTTTAAATACAGTGCAGTAGAGGAGCACTTGAGATTACTGGAGAACAGAGTCTACTCTCTTAGAAATCTTTCAGCAACAGGTGTTTCTTCTTTTTCTCTTTGGGACATCAAAAGGTCAGAGAAGCATGAAATTTTTCCCTAATGTAGCTTAGCAGCTAATCATACACAAAGAAATGAAATTCTGATGGAGTTGCGAACAAATGCCTTTTGGCACCTGTTTTCGCCATCTTGGTTTGTTTCTCTTCCCACAGCATTTTACACCTCCTAATTTAATTTGTGACTGGCCCCCTCCCTCCCAGCTGTTCGGGCCTAGAAAGCACACACACACATTCATACAAGGTCCTGGAGCTTAACACAGTGCAGAGACTGAGCCAAGAGCACTGGCCAAGTCCTACACCAGTCTTGGGGCCCAGCGCTCCGGCTGCCTTTATCCCACTATGTGCTTGTAACTTGAGACTAGAGGTCTGATATGGAGTCTGAGAAGTTCATCACTTCTCGGCCTTCTGGCTAAGATCAAGTGTGGAGTCTGAAAAGTTCAAAAACATTTAGAAAGTCTATCCCAACCAAACAGGGCTTTCTAGAGGATTAAAGGGATCTGGGGTCACAGAGTGGCCTATGCAGGAGTTTTGTGATGTGAAAAGTGACATTGGCCGGAAGAACCCCTGGGGGATTCTCACCAGCTGCCCCAGTCAAGGTGCCCTTGGTGTCCTTGCTTCTGGGGAACACGTACAGATCCTGAAAGCCAACAGCAGACGCACACACCAAGTCAGGTCTAGAGAATTGGAACGTTTGACTGTGGTCCTGCACTTGAACGCATTGCCAAGGAGATGTGAATAGACAGGGGTAGTATACTTTCTCTCAGGGGCTGCAAACAGTGTGAATTTAATCCCAGTCCTCATGCCTGCTCTTTTCGAAAGAGTACCTGTAGAGTGGAGCAGACAGAATGCTAGGAATTCAAAAATAGCATCAGGGGAGTGTCGCAATATCTTAATCGACAGGGACTGTTTCTCTAGGTGCGGCTGCTTCTGAAGCCTCATTGTAAACCACCGTTTGCTGCTTCTGTAACTTCCCCAGGATAGTGAGGGATTTGGCAATGGTACGGTACATTAAAAGGCCATAAATTTATCTGTGGGACTGAAATAATATTTGAGTACAAAGGCAAAACCTCTAACTGCCTTGTAAATCAAGAACATGGTCCCAAAGGGACAAAAATAATCCTGAGAAAGTTCAAATACGTAAGAAAATTCAATTTGTGATCAAGAGGACACCTTGTATCGGAAGAGCAAAGAAGGCAGTTTAATATGGAAAATAGTGAGTTCATTCTTACCTCCACCTATATATCATGATAAACAGAAAATTGGTGAAAAATCTGGTATGTAAAAAGAGACCGAAAGCACCAGAAGAAAACACTGGGAGTATTTCTTTGGATCCTTGAAATGGGAAAGATCTTTCTAATGATGATTCAAAATGCAAACACTATAAAATGAAAAATTAATTCAGGTATAGAAGATAAAAACAAATAACACCAGAAGTATATCAAAAATCAAATGACAAACTGAGAAAAAAATTCCCAACAACCGAAGGCTAAACTCCGGAAGCACAAAGCTCTCCCCCAAATCAATTTGATAAAAACATTTATTTTTAACTAGAGGCAGCACATTATACACATTGTATTTCTTGTCTTTCAGCTCAGTGACAGCTTCTTTATGCTTTTTCACCACTGTGTTTCATGGTTTGAGGAATTTCTTCACCAGTCAGTCCCCTATTGATGTACATATGTATGGAGTTCCTCCTCCCAAATCTTTTGCTTTAAATGATTTTTCGGCGCACCTGGGTGGCTCAGTCCTTAAGCATCTGCCTTTGGCTCAGGTTGTGATCCCAGGCACTGGGGACTGAGCCCTGTGTAAGGTTCCCTGCTCAGTGGGAAGCCTGCTCTTCTCTCTTCCACTGCCCCCACCCCCTGCTTGTGTGCTTGTTTGCCCTCTCTTATTGTCTCTCGCTGATAAATTAAATAAGTAAATAAAAATAAATCAATGGTTTTTCACAAAAAAAGAATTTCAGTGTTTAAGAGCGTACATCGTCTGTGAAGTCAGGTTGCCTGTGGTTTCCAGTTTGGGCTATCATTAATTTCAAGTTACATGACTTTGGGCCTCTGTTTCCTCATCTGCATAGTGGGTTTGCAGTTAGTAGTATCAGCAGCATGAGTCTGTTGTGAGGATTCAGTCTTTTCCTCTGTAGGTGGAGGATTTGGAGACGTACCGGGCCCATCATCGCTGCCCCGGAGGTGTCCATCCTCGTGTGCCCAAGAATACACATGTTACTGGCTTCATAACCCTCTGGATTTATGTTTAGGACTTGTAGAGAGCACTTCAGGAAAAGGTGCTGTATTTTAAAGTGAAAATGTGGGATCGCACGGTGAGGGAGTAAGTCTATTACTTGTTTGTTTCTTATTTTCTGGTGAAGAGCTGCTTAGAAAAGGCAGCACGGCAGGCACCGGGCATGCGTGCGTGTCGGGGCGCAGACATGCTGTGGGATCTCAGCTTGTGCACGTGTGCTGGGGGATTCTGCCACAGACAGTGCCTGGCAACTTAAAATAAAAAATAAAAAATATAAATAAATGGACACTTTTGGAAGTAGATTTTATTTTCTGCACTTTAAATGTAAAGAGATTGAAACCTAGAGAAAGCAAGTTCACAGCCCGCCAGTTAGGAAGTGTTACTGACAGGATTTGAACTTGAGTCTTTGTGGTTTGCCACAATGAGTCTTAACTCCATCAAAGTCTGTCCTTCCTCCCTCCCTTCGTTCCTTTTTTTTTTTTTTTTGTAATTAAGAGACTTTATCTTTTAGAACATTTCTAGATTTACAGAAAAATTGAGCAGAGTACAGGAAGTTTCCACAGTGCTCCTACCTTGTGTCTGTTATTGTTACCTTCATGCATTTTTGTGGTATATTTGTTAAAACCAGTGAACCAATATTAATACGTTCACTTCAGTACATGGTTTACAGGTGATCTGGGGGTAGTCAAGCAATTCTGCACCATACTGTTAGAGTGGACACATGTTCTTATGTTTGTCAAAACACATGGAACGTACAACTCAAGAAGTGAACCTTGTAAACTGTGTATGTCACAGTTACTTAGTTACTATAAATCAGACAGCATTTCGATAAAGTACTGCTAACTGTCCCCTGGTTGGATATTTGAATTGTAAGCACAATGACTTAAGTATGTGGGTCAGGCTCAAGTTTCTTAAAAGTTAAGCCAGTATTTAACCTTCGCAAACATCACACACCAGTTCAGAAGGAAAATGTTGACTTCATGGAGGCATTCTTCCTACCTGACTTCAAGACCTTGCTTGCTTGTGTTTTGCATTCTCATTTATATTGTAAGTCTTTGGAACCAGTGAACTTGATTTCAGTTCTTTTCAATGTCTTCCAAGTCCTGGACATATTCTCTTAGCACATTCTTGTTCATATTTTAATGCTGTTTAAAGCAAATAATGAAAGAAGGAAGTTCTAATTCTGCTTCAACATTTCTTGTTACCTTGGAAGATTGAGCTTTGGTGGCATGAAAGAAAGACCACAGGCTTCACAGTCGGTTCAAATCTCAGCTCATCAATTACTATATTGAGAAATGCTGGAGAAGTTCCTAAACTGTTCTAGCTCTTTTGTCAAATCTGGATGCAAACACTTCCTACCCACAGTTATTCCACTGAAAAGAGAATATAAGGAGGAAGCTACGCAGCCGGTGTTTAGTCAATGGTAGATGTTAGATGTGATTAGAACGGATTTTTCCAGGGGATTCTCTTCTGGTTGTCTGATGCCCCCTCATGGACAGTCCAGAACCTGGATTAAGCAAGAGTCTGACTCAAATTAAGTGTTACATGAGGTTTCCAGAGGCAATGTATCAGGAAGATTGTGAAATCAAAGCCAGAAAACTAGTACAACTGAGAAGAAAACCCAGGAAAGAAGCACTGGGTAGAAGCCAGAGAAACAAGGTAAGAGTAGAAGGAGGGACCAAGAATTCTCTGAATGAAAATATTAATTATGATAATTACTTTGTCTTGAGAATTACATGTTCAGAATTTGTATACATTCTCTCAGTTGATCTTCATTGAAATTCCATAATACATAGGAGTAAATCTTCATGACCTTGGATTAGGCAGCAGTACCTGAAACACAAGGAACCAAAGGGGAAAAAAACCGATGAATTGGGCTTCATCAAAATTAAAAGTGTTTTCTTATGTGTGGAATCTAAAAAATAAAAAAATTTAAAAAAATTTAAAAAATCCAAACTCAAAGAAAAAGAGATCAGAAGTGTGGTTACCCAAGGCCAAGTAAGGGGGAGGGGGAAATGGAGGAAGGTGGTCAAGAGATACAAACTTCCAGTTATCAGATGAGGAAGTACTACGGACATAATGACGGTAGCTAACACTGCTATACATAGAGTTCTCATCACAAGAGTTCCTTTTTCCTTTTTTCTTTTCTTCTTTCCTTTTTATTGTATCAATGAGAAGAGGGATATTGGCTGAACCTATTGTGGTAATCATTTCTGTAATGATACAGGATCTGTAATTCCAATTATCACGATATATACCTTAAACTGATGCAGTGATGTAGGTCAATTATTTTTCAACAAAACTGGAAAAAATTAGAAGTATTTTGTTTCAAAGAACACAAGAGAGTGAAAAGACAACCCACAGGGAGAAAATACTTGCAAATCATATATCTGATAAGAGACTTGTATCCAGAATAAAGAATCTTTATAACTCACTAAACAAACAAACAAAAAAAAAACACTCAGTTAAAACATGGGCAAAGAATCTGAAGAGACATTCTTCCTAAGAAGATATAGAAGTAGCCGACAGCACATGAAAAGATAATCTACATTATTATTTGTCATTAGGAAAATACAAATCCAAACCACGGTGGGATGCCACTTTATATTCACAGGAATGACTTTAACAAAAAACACAAACAAGGATGTGAAGAAATTCAAACCCTGATCCACTGCTGTAGGAATGTAAAATGGTACAGTCACTTTGGAAAGCAATTTGGCGATTCCTCAGAATGTTAAACATAGAGTTACCATATGACCCAGCGATTCCACTTCTAGGTATGTCCCCAAGAGAGATGAAACCATAGGTCCACAGAAGCTTTTGCTCACAAATGTTTATATGGCAGCACTGTTCATGATAGCCCGAAGCTGGAAACAACACAAATGTCCATTACCTGATGAGTGGATAAACAAAATGTGGCATATTTATACAATGCAATATTATTTGGCAATAGCAAGGAGTAAGTATTGGTACATACCATAACATAGATAAACCTTAAAAGCACACTAAATGTAAGAAAGTAGACACAAAAGGCCACGTGATGTATGATTCCATTTACGTGTAATGTTCCCAGCAGGGAAAGCTACAGAAATAGCAGATAGATTAGTGCGATCAGGGGTGAGGGGAAGACAGGGAGAGGAGTGACTGCTAATGGGTATGGAGTTCCTTTTTGGGGTGATGAAAATGTCCTGAAATCAGAGGGGATGGTTCCACAATACTGGAAATATATTCAAAAGCACGGAATTATCTTCTTTAAATGTGTGAATTGTATCCTATGTGAATTAAATCCCAATAAAGCTGTTAATAAATGTCAATTCAAAAAAATCTTAGGAAGTTAGTATTATTTCCACTTAATAGATAAGTAACTGAGGTTTGCAGAAAGCCAAATGGACCAGTGAGAAAGCCACAGTTCAAAAGCAGTCTGTCAACTCCACAACCTGGATTCTTGGCCAGAATATTCTGATTCTCTCAGGCGAGCTAGAGAGAGACCCTGAAGTAACTTTTCTAAGGGACCTCTGGTCTGAGACCTGCCAGAGGAGGAGCCCTTGCTTACTGGTCGGGCTTGGTTTCTCAGGCTGGTTGTCCTGACCCGGTTCTGGGGGCTGACTTCACGAAGGAGTGATCTCAGGAGGCTGAAGTCACTCATTGGTTGCTAAGATTTTGACACGCCCCGTTGAGGTGCAGGGCGCAGAAGACTTTGTTCCATTGCACAGAACATCACTGAGACATGCTGAGTTTGTATTTGAAAATACAAAAATGGAGGCTCTACCCCAGACAGACTGAATTAAAAAGTGAACATCAAAAAAAAAAGTGAACATCACTGCCTGGTGTGTGTTGGCCGCTGGAGGAGATAAGTACAGAAAATCTGGCCACAACAGATAGGTTCTTGTAAGTCGGTTTCGCTTGGTAAAAAGCTCTAGAGGGGGTTGTTGCAATTCTGGTCCCAGAGGCACTGTTGGGGAGCAGAGAGCTCCTAGGAGCTGGAAGCTGACCCCCAGAGAGGCCCGAGGAGGAGAAAAACTTTCCTTTTCAGAGATCCAATACATGTTTCGAATATATTGAGAAAAAATTATTTTGTCTTCTTTTAAAAGCTATTCAAATAATCAAGGAGAATGTGAAGTTTTGAGTGGAATTCATCCCGCACTTTGTACCAAGAAAACCATTTTATTTTTTTTATTAATATATAATGTATTATTAGTCCCAGGGGTACAGGTCTGTGAACCGCCAGAAGAAAACCATTGATATATATATATATATCACAACAAACAAGAGACAACAAACAAGAACAAGAACTCTCAGCCCTGGGTGTGCATTAAAATAATCCAGGGAAGGGGCGCCTGGGTGGCTCAGTGGGTTAAAGCCTCTGCCTTCAGCTCAGGTCATGATCCCAGGGTCCTGGGATTGAGCACATCGGGCTCTCTGCTCAGCGGGGAGCCTGCTTCCCCCTCTCTCTCTGCCTGCCTCTCTGCCTACTTGTGATCTCTGTCTGTCAAATAAATAAATAAAATCTTTAAAAAAAAAATAATAATCCAGGGAAAATTTCTGTTTAATGACAATGCGTGGTCCAAACTCCCAGAGACCCACTGCTTAGTCTGTTGTGGGGTCTGAGTGCCTGCCTTTAAAAGAAAAATCTCAGGGCAAGAAATCTGAGTAAGATCACATTAATGTCAATACACTCACTGGTTGTGACATTATGCTATAGTTTTGCAAGGTGGTATCACTGTAGAAAAATCAGCAAAGGGTATGTGGGATCGCTGTGCTATCGTTGTTTCTTACAACTGCAATTAAAAGTGTGAAAAAAAATATATATATATAAATAAATCTTTAAAAAATAAATAAATCTTTAAAAAATAAAATAAAATCTTTTCAAAGTATATATACACACATATATGTGTATGCATATATATATGTATGTGTGTGTGTGTGTGTGTGTGTATATATACTTTTAAAAGATTTTATTTATTTATTTGACCGACAGAGATTACAAGTAGGCAGAGAGGCAGGCAGAGAGAGAGAGAGGGGGAAGCAGGCTCCCTGCTGAGCAGAGAGCAGAACTCGGGGCTCGATCCCAGGACCCTGGGATCTTGACCAGAGCTGAAGGCAGAGGCTTTAACCCACTGAGGCACCCAGGTGCCCCCCATTGTTTTTATATTTTGATGAACACCTTCCCAGAGACTATATGACTCTAAGCTACCTACATGAAGACAGTCATTTACAATTTTACGGGATAACACAGTCAATTCGTGAGATCTTATAAATCTGGTATCAGTATTTTGGAGACCTCCATGTTTTAGGGGAAAAGACTTCATCTTTAATGAAAGAAAAACAATTTGGGTTTGGTTTGATTTCTATAGTTTTTTTTTAAATATATTTTTTAAAGATTTTATTTATTTATTTGACAGAGAGAGCACAAGCAGGCAGAGGGGTAGGCAGAGGCAGAAGCAGGCTCCCTGCTGAGCTGGGAGCTGGACCCAGGGCTCAGTCCTAGGCCTGGGATCAAGACCAGCTGAAGGCAGACACTTAACCTTCTGAGCCACCCAGATGCCCCTGATTTCTACAATTTAAAAACAGTCACTGTTTTATTTGAAGAAAACAGTCTTAATCCTAAAGCACATATCCTGAATCAACAGATCACAAATTTTTTTTATTGCTGTTTATGTCATTATCTTTTTTCTTTGTGAATTGCAAAGCTAATAAGGAAATAGATGAACATAAACAGTTGGTTTCTTCCACAAATTTTTAGCAGTGCAGGAAACATGATTGTCAAAACATTTTATAAGTGGTTTCTGGATGCTTGCATGCATCCAGGTCCTTGGAAACAAAAGTTGTGGTATTTGAGAGTTTATAACTTTTAAGTTAATTCTTTCATTTATAGAAAAACTATTAGGTTTTTGTCACTGTGTCTTTGCAAAGAATTCTAGTGGGGGCAAGAATCAATTTACAAGCTGTTCCATAAGCCTCATTATACTTTGTAATAAACACACACTGAAAATGTCCCAACAAACGTTCACTGACAGAAATACTAAAAGTTTTCAAAACCAAACTATATGTTTCAATAATTACTTTCCTATTCTCGAGGGATTCAAGAGAATATTTTCTGGGAGAGGTCTCCATGATACTGGAATTCTCAATTCTAACCCAGAGCGAGAGGTAAATTAATCTAGAAAATAAATTAGGTGGAAGAAATTTTATTATCAAACATTTTGGTTTTTATTTCCTATGGCATGAGAGCTGGTCCTGAAAACATGGGCTGTTTCTCAAGAGAAATGTTCAGCTAGATCTACAGAAATAATGAGAAAGAGCAAACCTTTTTTTTGAAATGTTTGTTTAAAATTATTTTTTAAATTCCAGTATAATTAACACACAGTGTAATATTTGTTTCAGGTGTACAATGTAGTTGTACAACAGTTGATTCAATAGTTCTATACATTATTCAGTGCTCACCATAAGAGTGGTCTTAGTCCCCTTCACTTGATTTACCCATCCCCCCCACCTCCATTACGGTAACCCCCAGTTTGTTCTCTATATTTAGGAGTCTGGTTTTTTGGTCTCTTTTTTCCTTTGTTCATTTGTTTTGTGTTTTAAAGTCCACACAAGAGTGAAATCATATGGTGGGAAAGAGCAAATCTTTTTTATTCACAGCTAAATGGACTCTTACTAAGGATTAAGGAGACACCTGGAACAAACTGACAGAAATCTCCTGCTAAATGATAGCACATTTAAATATAAAGATGTGTTATTGACACTTTTTTCTCCACATATTTCTGCCTTCACCCACTGTTGAGATGAATCCATATTCTTTTTTTAGAGGTATATTCTTCCCTCTAGAAAATATAATTCTCTTGGGATATCCATAAATAAGCAAAAAATTCTTTTTAATTTCAAGGGATTTTGTGCATAATATAACTTTCCAGCTTATTACCACTTCTATCTTTGTAATTGGACAGCTTGATAAAAGTGAAAATTAAACTTTTTCAGAAAAGCATACACATACCAGTCACTTATTAGAACCTTTTCCTTTTTATATGCCCGAAGGGACTACTTTGGCTTTCAGAGTCTGCTGACTCAGAGCATACAGGATCCATTTTTTTTTTTTTTTTTTCTTTTCTGAATCTGATGGCGATGCCTGAGTTGGGACAGGAAGCAGGAATAAGCATTTCCTCGGTTTTGAAGGATTAATGCTAGGAATTCAACTATCTATTGGATCGCTTGCTTTTAGCAGTTTCAGTGACTAACAAATTATCACTTGGAGGTAGTGACACGGCAAAGAAACCGTAGAGAGAAAACACTGAAAAATCAAAGTGTTAAGTGGCATTAACAGTGCTGGGCATGTCCTACTTTCCTTCCAAAGCACAGCGTCAGGGAAGGGGCGTCTGGGTGGCTCAATGGTAAACGTCCTTCAGCTCAGGTCATGATCCCAGGGTCCTGGGATCGAGCCCTGCATCGAGCTCCCTGCTCAGTGGAGGACTGGCTTCTCCCTCTGCCTGCCACTCTCCTGCTTGTGCTCTCTCTCTGACTGATAAATTTATAAGATCTAAAAAAAAAAAAAAAAAAAAAAAAAAAAAAAAAAAATGCTGCTGCTTATATCTTTAAAAAAAAATAGCAGTATGAGGATGAACTTCAGAGGGCCCTTTTAGACTGACACACACATGTGGACATCCCAGCTGGACAGAAGCTGCTTATGGTGAACGGATTATTGGCGTTTTCCTTTGAACATTGCATCTCTGTGTACCAGACACTGAGCCTCCAAAAGCTTGCCGCTTGACTGCCCTTCACATGGATGGGAATGTTGAGATACATGAATTGGAAGCCCAGCTGGGGGTATTCAGTTTTTAGGGTTGTCCACTTTTTTAGAGAGAGATTCTTGCTCTTTCAGAAAAATGCCAGGCTAAGTTCATGGGATCCTTGGTAAAGGATCATTAGGTCATTGAATTGTACTCAAAAGGAGTCGGGGGGCATCTGAGTGGCTCAGTGGGTTAAGGCCTCTGTCTTCAGCTGGGGTCATGGTCCCAAGGTCCTGGGATTGAGCCCCGCACCAGGCTGTCTGCTCAGCAGGGAGTCTGCTTCTCCCTCTCTCTCTGCCTGCCTCTTCGCCTACTTGTGATCTCTGTCTGTCAAATAAATAAATAAAATCATAAAAAAAGAGGAGTGGGGAGCACCAAGACTGGTTCATATTGCCTCGCTGGGGACTTGACTTTCGTCTGAGACTGGCCAAGGGCAGCTGCCTCACCTAAGAGCCCTCCTGAGAGAAAATACAGAAGAGCCCTGGGAGACTGAAGCTATGTGAATGGGACCCTGTGCTTTCCCCTTGTCTGGGCCTGAGCGACTGTACCACCAGAGAAGCAGAAGCCTAAGCAGGAGCCGTGGTCATTTACCCTTTAACAGATTAATGTTAAAGTAGATAAGAATATAATTTCAAATTACAAATAATATTGTCATCAACATTGTGATAGCCCTATTAACCTGAGACAATAGAATCTTTGCTATCGTTCAGGCTTCCTGAAGTATTGATTATTATATCTTCTTATCACATGGCAAATGGGATCTTGAATTTGACCCTGAGTGGAAATACCTTTATTAGATCACCGTTAAAGCTTGAGGTCCTGAACCTCAGTTTAAAGGATGAGAGTCAAAAAGACAATTATACCCTGAGAGAAACAGGCAGAGCTGAGGAAGCCCTCTGTGAAGAAGCATATCTGTGTGTCCTGGTGGACATTACTGTTAGAGTAGAAAAAGTTCCAACTCTATCCTGAAGCTTTCTGAGCTAAACTGGAAAAGCTAAAACAGCAGGACTGATCCTTGGCTTCTGACAATAATTGAGTAGTTAATTGGAGGTGAACCCTCCCCTTGAGTGTATCTAGACATGCAAGACAAAAGAAACAAACATTGGTTTTAAGGCATTACGTTACTACTGAAGCAATTGGAAATTGAGGCACAAAAGACCCGGAGAGAAGGGAAGTACACTGGGGTGTGTACCTTCCTCCACAAAACATTTGGTGACACCAATGGTAGGTGACACCAAACCAAGAACTTTCGAAGTCAAGTAGCTGGTGCTAAAAAAAAAAATCTGGGTAGAAGTTTGAGCTATCTCACAAGGGCGGAGAGAAAAAGAAAGGATTTCAGGGTCCACCAAAGAGTGGGAACACTGAAACGCCCACACTTCCAGTAGGGTCAGAAGGGCCTATATCCTGGGAGAAAGGGCAAATTACGAAAAATACCAGCCTTTATGAAGACTGAAATCCAGTTTTGAAACAGTTAAAGCCCAGATTAGATTAAGGTGATCTACCGATACTGTAGCTACGTATCTCTCCTCCCCTCAGCCAAAAGTCAAATAAATCCTCTCTGGAGGAATAAAACATCCATCAGAGACTCAAATTATCTCTAGATTCTGCCATTGCGTTCATTCATTTTTTTTTTTTTAAGATTTTATTTATTTATTTGACAGACAGAGATCACAAGTAGGCAGAGAGGCAGAGAGAGAGAGAGAGAGAGGAGGAAGCAGGTTCCTTGCTGAGCAGAGAGCCTGACGTGGGGCTCGATCCCAGGACCCTGAGATTATGACCTGAGCTGAAGGCAAAGGCTATATAACCCACTGAGCCACCCAGGTGCCCCAATGTTCATTCATTTTATTATGCAGGAAAATACAAATAGATAACTAAAAACAAAAAGAAAGGATGTATTAGAAATCAATAGGCCACTCAGTTACTGCAGTTTTCCAATACAGGCTTTAAAAGTACTATAAATATTATTTAATAAGATAGATAAAATGAAGAATTTCATCAAACACGAAAACTTCTAGAACATAAAATAAAAATTCAAGTACTGAAAAATAACTCTATGGCTGAGTTTAACAGATTAGATATCTCACAGGATTTGTGAACAGAAAGATAAATTAGAAGAAAATATACAGATGAAGAGGGGAAAAAAATGGAAGATACATGACCCAGTGAAAACGTCTAATATACACGTAGCAGTAGTCTCCAAAATAGAGACTAGAATGGGACAAAAGCAAATATTGGAAAATATTTGAAATATGCTGAGAATTCTCTGAGACAGATAAAAGACATCAAGCCATATACTGAAAATCTCTATAAACCTCAAATAGGATAAATATAAAGAAATCATACCTCAGCACATTCTAGTAAAACTGTTAAAAACCACAGATGAAGAGAAAAACATTTAAAGAAGCCAGCAGAAAAAAATACATTATCTTCACAGGAGACAAATTCTCATAGAAATAATAGAAGTCAGAAAAATGATAACAGCTTTAAAGTCCTAAAAGAAAGCAATATCAGCACCCGGGTGGCTCAGTGGGTTAAGCCTCTGCCTTCGGCTCAGGTCATGGGATGGAGCCCTATATCAGGCTCTCTGCTCAGCGGGGCCCCTGCTTCCCTCACCACTCTCTCTGCCTCTTTGCCTACTTGTGATCTTCCTCTCTGTGTCAAATAAATGAATAGAATCTTTTAAAAAAAGAAAAGAAAAGAAAGCAATACCAACCTAGAACTATAAATCCAGTGGATAGGTCTTTCAAAAATGAAGATATTTGCAAAATAAAACAAAGAGAATTTGTTTATAAACCTATGCATATATGGTCAATTAGTCTACAAAAAGGAGACAAGAATACTCAATGGGGAAAAGACAGTCTCTTCAATAAATAACGCTTGAAAAACTGGTTAGCCACATGCAAAAGAATGAAACTGGGCCACTTTCTTACGTCATGTGCAAAAATAAACTCAAAATGGATTGAAAAACCTAAATCTGAGATCTGCAACCATAAAATTTCTAGAAGAAAACATAGGCAATAATTTCTTTGACATCAGTCATAGAAACGTATTTCTAGGGGCACTTGGGTGGCTCAGTCTTTAAGCAGCTGCCTTTGGCTCAGGTCATGATCCTGGGATCCTGGGATTGAGCCCCACGTCAGGCTCCCTGCTCAGCGGGATGCCTGCTTCTCCCTCTCCCTCTCCCCGTCTTGTGTTTCCTTTCTTGCTGTCTCTCTCTCTGTCAAATAAATAAATAAAACTTAAAAAAAAAAAAAAAGAACCATTTTTCTAGATATGTCTCATCAAGGAGAGGAAACAAAAGCAAATATAAACTATAGGATGACACCAAAATAAGAAGCTATTGCACAGTGAAAGAAACAATCATCAAAACAAAAAGACAATCTACTGAGTGGGATAGACTCACAAGTGATCCATCTGATAAGGGGCTGATGCCCAAAATAATATAAATAATTTATACCACTCAACACCCAGAAAACAAATAGGCCAGTTAAAATGGGCAGAGGATTTGAATAGGCATTTTTCCAGGGATGACATACAGATGGCCAACAGACACATGAAAAGATGCTCAACACCACTTACCATCAGGAAATGTAAATCAAAACCACTGCGAGATAGCACCTGACACCTGTCAGAACGATTAAAATCAACAACACAAGAGAGAAGTGTTGGCGAGGATGTGGAGAAAAAGGAATCCTCGTGCCTTGTTGGTGGGAATGCAAACTGGTACAGCCACTGTAGAAAACAGTAGGGAGTTTCTTTAAAAAATTAAAAGTAGAATTATCACATGATTCAGTATTCCACTACTGGGTGTTTACCCAAAGAAAACGAAAACACGTATTCGAAAAGATATGGGCACCCCTAGGTTTATTGCAGCATCAGTTATAATAGCCAAATATGGAAGTAACCCAAATGTCCATCCATAGATGAACACATAAAGGAAATGCATAAAAGGGGTGCCAGGGAGGCTCAGTTGGTTTAACATCCCATTTCAGCTCAGGTCATGATATCAGGGTCCTGGCATGGAGCCCGTGTCAGGTAGGCTCCCTGCTGCTTGTCTCTTATCTCCCTTTGCCCCCACCCCTGCTCGTGCTCTCTCTAGCTCTGTCAAATGAATAAATAAAATCTCTGGGAAAAAAAAAAAAAGAAAATGCATTAACAGCAATGAGATCTTGTCGTTTGGAAGAGCATGGATGGACCCAGTGCGTATAATGCTGAGTGAAATAAATCAGTCAAGGAAAAACAAATACCATATGATTTCACTCATATGTCAGACTTAAGAAGCAGAACAAAAACAAACAAAAAGAGACCGACTCTAAAGCCAGGGTCTAAAACACAGAGAACAAACTGGTGGTTGCCAGAGGGGAGGTGAGTGGGCTTTCGGTGAAACAGATAAAGAGGATCAGGCACAGTTATCTGGCTGAGCACGGAACAATGTATAGAAATGCTGAATTATTATATTGCACACCTGAAATTAATATAATACGGCATGTCAATTATGCTTCAATAAAAAAGGGGAAAAAAACTAAACTCTGTTCTAAAGAGTAAAAGAAAAACAAGACAAATGTATGTGCAATAAAACAAAGAGAATTTGCCACTACCACTAGACTTGTGCTAGAAGAAAAAGCTAAACTGAATTTTCAGAATGAAAAATCATCCCAGGTGAATGCATGGAAGATTGGCAAGTTATGGCTAATACATGGGTAAATCTAAATACTTAGTTACAGCTTGAAAGAGTAACATTGTGAGGGCTCGAAGAAGGAAGAATGAAAACACATGAGGATTATAGCACGAAAGACAGGAAGGTGAATAATAATGGAGTCACAGTGTTGTAAGTTTCCTGAACGGTCTGGGAACTGATGAAAGGAATGTCCGTGAGACATGTTACAATCTCTGATAACTGGTAGGAACAGAGTCAATAATATATAATAAAACAAAAGACGGGAAAATGAATGATAAAAATATTTGACAAATACAAAGGAAGGCAAAAAGGAAGAAAGGTAACATATAAGACAAATGGACCAAATAGGAAACTAAGAAAAAAATCAAACTTAACTACACAAATTATTTTAAATAGAGATGGAATCCAAGTAAAAGTCAAGGATTGTCAGACTAGATCGAAAAATAAAACATTGTACTACATTTAAGAAATACAAAGAAAAAGGAAGAATTAAAGTAAACAGATGAAAAAGATACACCATGCCAACTTGAGCCAAGAGAAAAATAAGGCTGATCTATGCTTAGATCAGATCAAGTGGCCTTTGGTAAAAGTATTTTTTGAAATAGTGAGGGACACTTCATTATGACAGAAGTATCAGTACAATGTTTAATTTGTATGCGTCTAATAGCCCCAGCTTCAAATACATGAAGCCAAATTGACAAGACGGATGACAAAAGTAGACAAATGCACAATTCTAGCTGGGGATTGGAATAGACCTCTCTCAATAACCGTAGAACAAGGGTAAAAAATAAATCCAGAGTACTATAGAAGAATATTTGCATAACAAAGCTATCAAATTTGACCAAATGCCATAGCCCAGTTTCACATGTGATAATGGGGTATAGGTCATATTTTTTAGATGTATTTATCTGTGAGAGAAACACATGGAGGGTGGGGGATAAAAGGCCCTGAAGACAATGACCTTAGACGAGTCATGGGGGTTAGAGGAGGAACTGGAAAGGAAATAGAGGTACCAGAAGCTTTGGGGAAACAGGGGACCCGGACTTGCGGCCCCGATATCAGAGCAAGACCAAAAAACAACAGACAATACAAGCGCCAATAATGGCAAAATATAACTTTCACAGCTTAGGTGCTTATCATTACTGCTTCAGAAATTGAAAAGAATATGACAATAGCATAAAACATTCTAAAAACAGTCAGCAATAAAAGTCACTGATATCCCAGCATTTTCTGTATGTCTGTTAATTTAATATTTTTAAAGGCTTATTTATTTATTTATTTGACAGAGAGAGAGAGACAGCGAGAGAGGGAACATAAGCAGGAGGAGTGTGAGAGGGAGAGAAGCAGGCCTCCCGCTGAGCAGGGAGCCCAAAGAGGGGCTTGATCCTAGGACCCTGGGATCATGACCCCAGTGGAAGGTAGATGCTTAACGACTGAGCCACCCAAGGGCCCCTGTTAATTGAGTATTTCATTGTAACTCTATAAAAAATGGAGTATCCTTTCTCTTCTGTTACAAACTAGGTGTTGCTTTGGTATTTTGCAACAGCTTGACTTGATCAAAGAATCCTTTTTTGACCAAATATGTACTTAGAAATGCTATAAATATAAAAGTCTTAATGGATCTAATTCTTTTGTGGTTACTTTAGTTAAATTATGCTTTATTCTCCAAGTCAGTTTTTGGTTCAGTGAATTCTTTCTGGCAATACTGGAGAACATATTCTGTTTCTTTTCTTAAATGGGTAAATCACAGAAAATGGTATCAGGAAGGTTATAAGATTTTTAAATTCATTATCAAATCTTTTTAACAGCATCCAGTTGGATGTCTATTTTCAAATCAATGGTTTAAACCAATCATTTTCTAGTTGCTGCAAAAAAAGAAGCTCTAGAAATTCTGTGGGCAGGCTTATGTTAAAATTATTTAAATTGCCTGTTAACTCATTAAGTTTTCTTTTACTTTAATGATTTCATTTCCTTCCATTTTAAGAAGGACTTTACTTAAGCTTTTCAGTATCTTTTAGAGGGGTTCATATAATTTTATATTTTCATATTTATTGCTTAATATCTCATTTGATAAAATAAAAATCAAAGATACTATTCAACAGTGGCACCAAATATTAAGCCAAAAAAAAAAAAAAAAAACAAACCCCCAAAACAAAACAACCCAGATAATGTGTTTTGGAGGGTCAACTTACTTCCTTTTGTAGGATAAAATATACAAACTCTTCTTCATACCACTGAACATATTACAAAATAACCTGTCATTTAAGGGGTCACTATTTTATAAATAGATCAAGTAACATCTATTGATCTACCAATTCTCTTACTACAATCCTTAGCAATTAATTGTCAAGGAATAATATAATGAATTGCTGAAGTATTTGTTGCCCCTTCTTTTAAACCGACTGTAAACCTATTTTGCTAAAAAAAAAAACCTGGGATCAAGTCCCGCATCGGGCTCTCTGCTCAACAGGGAGCCTGCTTCCTCCTCTCTCTCTCTGCCTGCCTCTCTGCCTACTTGTGATCTGTCTCTGTCAAATAAATAAATAACATCTTTAAAAAAAAAAAAATCACCTGATAAGCACCAGTTAGGTGGTCTTCCCAAGAGATAGTCACGTTCCCCAAGAGGAAAGTAACTGGTAATCAACCAGTTTTTTGCTTCATAGAACTTCCTTCTTCCTGCTCCCTTCTGCCTACAAACATTTTTTATTTTGTACAGCTTCTTGGAGCTCCTTTCTTCAGCGAGATTGGAGACTGCCTGATTCAAATGGAGTTTTTCTCAAACTCTAAAAATTTTTAATATGCCTCAGTTTCTCTTTTAATACCACATCGCTAAGCAGTTATAGTTGCAACTTTACCCTTTACATATATTTCTGTATTGGAAAAGGTAGTACTTTCCCTATTAAATAGTTGTAAAGACTTCAAACATTGACAACTCTTTTATTTATTTATTTTTTAAAGATTTTATTTATTTATTTGACAAAGAGATCACAAGTAGGCAGAGAGGCAGGCAGAGAGAGAGAGAGAAGCAGGCTCTGTGCTGAGCAGAGAGCCCGATGTGGGGCTCGATCCCAGGACCCTGAGATCATGACCTGAGCCGAAGGCAGCGGCTTAACCCACTGAGCCACCCAGGCACCCCATTGACAACTCTTTTATATCCATGGTTGGTAATTTTAAAAAGTTGATTACTTTTTCTCAATTACTTTTTGTCCTTAATACTCTCACCCAAGTGTAAGACCACATTGTCACATGGGATACATGTTCATTTGACCATTGTTTGTTACACCACTGAATTTTGCCATCTTTCGATTTTATTGCTTATTCTTAAACCAGTATTGTTCTTTCTTCTTCTTCTTCTTCTTTTTTTTTAGAGAGAGAAAGAAGGCATGCACACTCACGTGTACACAAGAGTGGGGCAAGGTCCGGGAAGGCGGAGAAGGTGGGAGGGAGAGAATCTCAAGCAGGCCCCATGCCCAGGGCTGAGCCTGACCTGGGGCTCTATCTCATGACCCTGAGATCATGACTCGAGCTGAAATCAAGAGTCAGACTCTTAACCTACTGAGCCACTCAGGTGTCCCTATACCAGTATCATTCCTAAATGGAAGGCAATACATTATTTTGTCTGGATTTTTCTCCCTTTGTCACATACCTGGGAAGATCACATTTCTCCCACATGGGGTGCCTTACCCCATTTGTGATCATAGGTGCTAAATGATAATCTTCCTGATTAGAAGGTTTAAAAGAACTTGAAGTGGCAATATTATTGTTCCAAACTTTTCTCTTAACTCTTCTTACAAAGAGTTCTCTTCTTACTCGATTTTGCCAACTCTATTATTGCCTGTCTTGTAAAATGTTCCATTAATCTTTTTTTAAAAAGGTTTTATTTATTTATTTGACACAGAAAGATATCACAAGTAGGCAGAAAGGCAGGCAGAGAGAAAGAGTGAGAAGCAGGCTCCCCGCTGAGCAGAGAGCCCGATGTGGGGCTTGATCCCAGGACCCCAGGATCATGACTTGAGCTGAAGGCAGAGGCTTTAACCCATTATGTCACCCAGGTGCCCCAAATGTTCAGTTAATCTTGATGACTCATTGTTTCTTCAATTAAAAAAAAAAAAAGTACACAGGCCCATTTGCAGGGCTGATGAATGGTTGTCTCAATATAGACTGATTAGTTGTTAAAATAGTGAAATATCCCTCTTCCAGTTGATAAATAACCTCTGTTCTGAGTCTCTGGGTTTTCAAAGCAGTATGTTAATAGATATTTTGTGTTTATATCTAAAACAGCCATAAGGTCTAGGCTCAGATGTTTGTGAGCAGGAATAAAATATGTTTTTCTCATCTACTTCAGTGTTTGAAGAAGTATTTGAATATTTGGAGGACTATGAGACAATTTTTCAAAGTGCCAGACTTCTAGCATCTCTGGTCTCATGTTAAATAGCCATAGTTCCTCAGCTATTGGGACAACCAAAAATGTGTCTACAGGTTTCCAAAATTTTCCATGTCCCTTTGAGAAACACTACATTCGCTTACATTATTAAGTACTAGTATAGCCCCTGCTTTGGCCCCTCAAGAAGACTTGATATTTAGCTTTAGTTTCTCTCTTGAAAAAACAAGAAAAGAATAATCTGACTTAGTTCCATATAAATAGAGAATGTGAGGCGAATGACACCAAAACTATACAGTGAGGACCAGGAAAGAGTAAAAATAAGGACATTCTCTGAAATAAGACATTGTGATTTTCCACAACAATAATGATAACATAATTGTAATTTATTGAAGAATTACTTTGTGCCAGGCTCTGTGACTATTGTTTTACATGTTTGAATTTTATTTAATCCTCCCAGCAGCCTGATCTGGAATAGAAGTTGTTATGCACTTTAGAGGAAAGGTGTATTCTCCAGAAAGGTGTATTCTCCAGAAACTTGCCAGCTCTGAGCCCGATGCCTAGTTCCTAAGCAGACAGGCTCTGAGGATGGGGTTTGTGGCTGGGGTTTCAGGATCACCACTTTGCTCAGACCCAAGAAAATATACAGAGTGAGTGGCTGGGAGCACAGCCAACCTCATCTGAGGGGGTTTTCTGCCCCTCTATATCCCAGGATCCTGATTTTTAAAACATTTTTATGTGCAGCTTCTATTTTATAAAAGTCTCTTCCTCTCAATTTTTAAAACTGAAACATTAACTTGAGCCAATCATTTTTGAAAAAAGCATTTTGTCATACCACGCCTTGAATTCTTGGACTGATTACCAGAGTTTTGTTTTCTTATAGAAGTAATTAAACTCTTTCTGTATCTGATTATTTTCTCTAAAGAGAAGGAAATTGCTATTTAGAGATAACGGATTTCTAGCAGAAACTTGGAGCATCAACATATTGGCTAGAAAGAAGCCATTTGGTCCAAATATTTGTTGGAGAAAACAATGTCTTTGTTAATCTCTGACATTCAAGAATGCGATGTTGATTCTTCCTCTAAATTCAGATCTGCTGACATATCACTGATGGTGATATTTGGGCTCAGAAACGTGGAAGTTGAGGCAAAAATGGCATGCTACTTAGGTTTCAGATAGATACATCCTGATTGCCCACTGGTTCTGGGAAATTGTGCACTGGCAGAAGGACCACTGGAGCCTCACGGACACAAACTTTGGCCCAGAAAGTCTTTCCCACACGAACTGATGTGCTTCCAGTATGGAAAATCTCTCTCTCTCTCTCTCTCTCTCGTTTTTAAAACATTGATTTATTGAAGAGACTGTCTTTTTTCCACTGTATGTTTTTTCCTGCTTCGTTGAAGATACAGATGTCATGAAAAGAAGGGCCATCTGTACCCCAATGTTCACAGCAGCAGTGGCCACGGTCACCAAACCACATGGTGGAAAGAACCAAGATGCCCTTCAACGGATGAATGGATAAGGAAGATGTGGTCCATATACACTATGGAGTATTATGCCTCCATCAGAAAGGATGAATACCCAACTTTTGTGTCAACATGGACAGGACTGGAAGAGATTATGCTGAGTGAAATAAGTCAAGCAGAGAAAGTCAATTATCATATGGTTTCACTTATTTGTGGAGCATAACAAATAACATGGAGGACATAGGGAGATGGAGAGGAGAAGGGAATTGAGGGAAATTGGAAGGGGAGATGAACCATGAGAGACTATGGACTCTGAAAAATAATCTGAGGTTTTGAAGGGGTGGGGAATGGGAGATTGGTGGACCCTGGCGGCACGTTATTATGGAGGGCACACATTGCATGGAGCACTGATTGTGGTGCATAAACAATGAATTCAGTTACACTGAAAAGAAATTAAAAAAAAAAACAAAAACAAAAACCATTGATTTATTTAAGTAATCTCTACACCCACCATGGGGTTTGAACTCATGACCCTGAGATCAAGAGTCTCAAACTTTTTTAACTGAACCAGCCAGGTACCCCAGAAAACCTCTTCTCTCTTTTATGATTGTATGTATGTATGTATTTATTCATTTATTTGAGTATGAGTGGGTGGAGGGGCAGAGAGAGGAAGAGAGAGAATCTTAAGCAGACTCAGTTCTGAGTGTGGAGCCCCACATAGGGCTCTATCCAATGACCCTGACACCATCGCCTGAGCCAAAATCCACAGTTTCACCCTTAACTGAGCCACCCAGGTACACCAGGAAAATCTCTTTTAAACATAAGTGATTTTACCTTAACTCTGGTTTTGCCTCTCCTAAGGACAGGAGGTGTCTACATTAAAACACAAAGGACAATAAACTTTAGTTACTTTCTTTTTTCTCATCGATACTCTTGGGAAAATAAAAGTTACTGAGGAGAGAACATGATAGTTGAGGCACTTACTGATGTGTTACCTGAACTATCAGAAAAGGTTAAGAAGTTCTAGAACACCTAGTGCCCTTCAGTGATTAAATCTGCCACTATAAATCTAATTCAAACTGTATTTATATTTACTCATATGTTTGTCAGGATGTGGGTTCCAAAGGCTGATATTAATTTCGAAGGTCAGAGTCTTTCACTGGGTGGGAGTTGGGGAGATATCAGAAATCTTAAGGGAAATCTGTCAAAATACTTGTGTATGCAAGACTGGAAAAGAAGTTTTATGAAGAGTAAAGAGCTTTTCAAGAGTTGGTAACACATGTACAAAGTCTTCATGTGGCTAACGGGTATGTGGGGCACAGTGTTACAAGGGGCTCACCAAGGCTTCACGTGGGGAGTGTTGGCAGACAAAGTGCCTCTCTGGGGATCTAGACACAAACAAATAGCATGTCGGTTCCCAGGCTGTCCCCTAAATTATTTGATAGATGTAAACCTCCAACATAAAGCTGACAGATACAACCTGAGTACAATGTAGTGACATTTTAAACTTAGGGGCCAATTAGGGGCCATGGCTGAGATCTAAGAGGGTGATTGGAGAAAAGGGATTATTTTTAAATATTGGGTGTGATTTAGCCCAGATTCTGTGGGAAATGGAGCCGGCAGAACCTTCTGTTTGAATTCATCATTAGAGAGTTCAAACCCAGGGAAGCAGGAAATGAGCTCGAGAGGGAGAGAGGGTGTGCGAGGGAGGGCATCTCGGGGCTGGTCGTGCTGGTTATCCAGAGCACCCGAGTGCTCCCCGTCATGGGGCCATTTTCTCAGAGGCCATGTGAACTACTGCATTTTAGGAAAGTCTGAGGGAGGGAGAAAAGAAAAGGTTTATCTGACAGCACCCATTTCCTGTCGGCTGAAGATGTACCCCCCAAGATATGAACTCTTCATGGGATATTTAATCCATGAGCCCGGGTGCACACGATGGATCCTTAAGAAGTTCCCCGGCTTCTTGTGCTTCAGCTGCAGTAGAGAATCTGGGAATAGTGAAGCACCATGGGCCGCAGGCATGAGGCAAGTCACTGTTGGCTTCTGCCAGGGAAGCTAATGACAAACGAGTGGCCAGGGGTCCCAGAGACAAGTGGGGCCAGGACAATCTGAGGTAGCAAGTAGGAATCCTGCTACAGGGGGTGGTGTGTGCCTGGGCCATCCAGTCTGTGACTGCCTGGCCTCTCAACATGAATGAAGATAAAATTAATTAATTTAAAAATATTTTATATATTTATTTGAGAGAGAGAGAGCGTGCACAAGTGGGCGAGGGGGAGAGGGAGAAGCAGACTCCTTGCTGAGCAGGGAGCCCAATGAGGGACTCAATCCCAGGATCCTGAGATCACAACCCAAGCAGAGACAGCTGCTCAACTGACTGAACCGCTCAGATGCTCCAAATCAAGATAAAATTTAGTTAACTCTCTGTCTCTAGAGAGAGCCACCTGGAAGAGAGGCTTTCGTTGGTCCCACTGTAGGCAACAGGACACAGAGCACGTGCTTGCTCTCCTCCAGAGCAGATGAGGCCCAGCTTGTCTGGGTGCACCATTAAGATGGATTTGATGGAAAGTAGCTGACAACTCAAGCTGGCATAACATTAAGGAAGTGTATTAACTCCGATAAGAGGAAGTCCAGAATTTGGTGAATTCAACAGTTGAATCATGTTCAAGCTCTCTGCTTTCAAATAGGCTACCATCTGCCCAGATTTCTTTCCTTTCCTTTCCTTTTTTTTTTTTTTTTGAGAAATAGTCCTATGTAATATGTTCCAATATCATACATTTTTCCTAGTTCTCTTTATACAACAGCCTTGGCACCACAAGATATAAAATTTGACTGTTTTGTCAGCTGCTTCACAACTTCACAAGAAAAGTTGCCAATTTCCCAGCTAGAAAAAGGAGCTGGGCTCTCATTTATTTCTTCCCTATATTTTCCACTCACACAAATCCACGTTTCACATTCCCTTATTTGCCATACCTCCTCTTCCGGGATCATATTTTGTACTTTTAGGATTCTTGGTTGCAAACAATGATGAAAGCGTGGCTAACTTAAACAGAAATGGAATCTGTTAAAAGGATATCTAGGCTGACAGCATCTATGGGAAAGCTGGAAAAACAACTTGGGCAGAAACCATGACAGGTAAAGCACAGCCAAAATTCTGCCACAGGACGGTCTGCTTAGACTGTCGCTGCTGGGAGCACTGCCGCCCCACACCTGCCCTGCGCAGCTGGACCCGTGGTCCCTGCCAAGCCCCTCCCCGAGTCACACCACCTCACCCACCTACTGGGTAATGCTTTCTCATTATTCTGATTTTCTTTGCTAAAATCATACCAAGTGAATACTACTTGCGTTTCAGAAGTAGAGACCTTCATAATCGAATTGATTTTTTTCCGGTCCCTGTTGTCTCTAAAGATCTGGTTTTTCAAATAATGAGTCTTAAACATTTTCCAGGAGCTACCTTTATTATCACGTGAGCCGTTTCCCTGTTGGGGTTTCACTACACGTGATCGATGTGTTCTCCGTATTGGTTTTACTTCAGTTTTAATAAAATATAATCAGGTAATTTGAATTTTCTGCCAGGGTGCTTGGCTTGTTTTCTGGCAACTCAATGAATAAATTTATTGAGCACGCATAGCGTAAAATTTTCTGGTGATAGTGTTTTATTGATTTGTTCTTTTGTAATTAAATCAAATAAGCTCACATTTCTAGGTACCCAAGCAGAGAGAACATGACTTAAATTTTTATCCAGGTGGATTTGTTATTTTGCACAATTGTGCTAATGGAAACACGGAATCAGAGGATGAGTTATGAAATGTAATAAAACCCACATATTATCCAGAGCAAAGTCTACTTTTATCCAAGCTGTCCAGATGTCCAGATTTTTTAGCACAAGCTGAGTGATGGTGGCTTACATTACCCATACAAGTGTGATTATAGCTAGAAAAAAAAAAAAAAAAGGATTCTTTTTAGCCTAGAGGGTTTTTCCTCCAAGGATCCTCAAAACTGTGACTGCATTTTGCAGATGTTTTCAATGTATTTAGTTAAAGAAATGCAGTAGAAGTCAATAAAAAAATGTAATTTTAGAAATGGGATCTATAAGACATACATGAACACAACACTTGACTGACTTTTTAATCTTTCAGCCCGCATTTAAGGTAACTTACACTGGTCAATATTTTTCATAAATAGTGTGGATCTCCCTGAGATTGATTCGGGGTTAGGGTCTTTCAAAAAGAAGAAATCAGGGGCGCCTGGGTGGCTCAGTGGGTTAAAGCCTCTGCCTTCGGCTCAGGTCATGATCCCAGGGTTCTGGGATCGAGCCCCGCGTCGGGCTCTCTGCTCCGCAGGGAACCTGCTTTCTCCCCTCTCTCTCTCTGCCTGCCTCTCTGCCTACTTGTGATTTCTCTCTGTCAAATAAATAAAATCTTTAAAAAAAAAAAAAAAAGATTCTCTCTTTAAAAAAAAAAAAAAAGAAGAAGAAGAAATCAGAACACAGAGGGCCATCAAGAATTGTTTCTATTAACAAAGTGAATTAACAGAATCAATGACTAGATCACCTTGCCTTTGATCATGTGTAAGGAAACACTCCCCACCAGGCCCTTTGCCATAACGGCAGAGTTGCATAAGATAGACTGTTCACAGACTTGATTCTGCTAAAATCGCATATGGGAAATTCAATCTAAATAAACCTAGAAACATGGTCTCTCTCTCTCTCTTTTTAAACCAAGAAAAAAGATCAGGCTTTAAAGAGTGAGGTACTGAAGCTGGATTATAAATATATATATTTATATATACACACAAAATATTTAAAAATGGTATCACTGCATGATTGTGACCTTGTCCTAGGGCAAAATGGCAGGAGGTTGTCCCCTCTCTACCAGGATGGCAACGCTGGAGGAAAAAATGGGGCCAATCTGGAGAGCATTCATCACTCTTTATGAGCATTGCTAAATGAGCCCTTCTGGAAAGGCTGTTTAGCTCCTGGAGATACTTCAAAAGAGCCGGTGGAAGCCTGTGAAAAGCAGGTTGCCTCCAACACTTTAAAGGGCTTTGGGAACTACCTGAGTTTCTTGTGCGGGAATGTATTCTGTATCAGACAGTCATTAAACTAGCTGATTGAGATCAGTTAGGGACTCACCCAGTCTGCTGCTCCTGACCTTTTTAAGATCCGGCACTCCCTTTCAAATGTCTGACATCATAACCTCAGTTGAGAGGTAGAGATTGGGAGGGACCTATGATTGTCAGGTTTCCTTTTGACTTTCCAGCCCCCCTCCCTTCCAGCGCAGTAACTGTCCCTGGACAGTCCCTGGAGATCCGCCCATCTGCTCACCAACAGCCCTTGGAAGTGACAGACTTCATTTTATATGGTGCCGTCATCCCTCATCCTCCTAGTCCCCCAGGCCCTCCCCGTCCCGGGAAACACACGCGTACATGCACGCACACACGTACGCCCATGCACTGCACAGAGCTCCTAGCTCCAACTGTAGAAACTGATGTGATCTCTCTCCATTTTGACCTCCCAGGGACAGGTAGACCATGGTTTTTAATGATTTTGTTGTAGGTGATTGGAATGATACCGGTAAGCAGATATCACTCAGTGCCATTATTTGATTTCTCGTGTTCTATGTGGTGACCTGCGGGTAATTCCTAAGTACAAACAGCTGCGCCCTATGATCCAGGCCAGAAAATTTCTCGCCACTACTCATTTAAGCTTAAGTTATAAGAAAGCTGTCATGGAATTCATATGAACCCACCCATAATTTTCAAGTTAGTTAAATCATTTATCAGATCATTGAATCATTTATCAAAAGGCCAGCAGGATACCTATTGTTCTGAGTGTGGCCTTTTCTGGACAATGATAATGATTGGTTACTTGATTTATGAATTTATTAGCGATTGTTTAACAGCAAAACAAAATATCAGTTTCTCCACTTCTTGGTGGCAACTGGAAAATAAAAGAACAAATCAATTTTTTTTTTTTTTTTACAGAAAGACCTATCTCCTGAATTTAGTCAGTATCAGTACACAGAAGGCAGAGTCTAGAATAATGTTGATGATCTTTTTATCCTGAGGATGCTGAGGCCTCCAACTTTACATTTTAAAGCATATTCCAATTAAAGGGCTAACAGGATGGAGACTCCCTTCATTTTGTCAGCTTGGGACAGGTTTCTTAATTTCTAAGAGCCTCAATTTCCTTGTCTGTAAAGTGAGAATAACGAATGGTTCCTCCCTCCCTCCCTGATCATAGGGTTGAAGGAGAATAGTACTTGAACGTATGAAACCTGATTTATAAGCAGGATTCCTGAAACATCGTGTGTGGATGACTGTCAGGCAGCTGACCCACATTGACTTTCTCTTCCCGGGGATTAAGTGAAAGGCTATGACCGTCTCTTTTCTCCAGTAACTTCTGGTGAGCCCCATCTTCCAGGCTCCCCTCTGCTTTCTCCCAAATTGATTTCTTACTCATTGCCTGGCCATAGTCATCTGACCTAGCAATTCCATTTCCCCAAGGCACAGATTTTTAAAAGATAGCATTTGCCACATCCCCAGGATAAGTTTATAATATTCTTCACCACCAAGCATGTTGACCAAACTAATATGTTCTTGTTTGGAGGCCTCCCTACCCCCAATCTGAAAATGAAGTTGTCTTAGAAAATGGTTGATGACTTCATTTTAATGGAACTGGACCAACACTGAAGACTTTTCACAAACTTTTTCAGTTACATTATTTGATCAAAATTTTTTTATTTAGCATACTGAAACCCTTGCTGATTTTTCTTACTATTTTTTCTTTTATTAAATCATATTCACTAAGATCAGTTCTCTTCTATGGAAAGTTTATAATAAAAGTTTGATTTATTCATCATTTTGTTTTAACCCAGGTCTTTTTTTTTTTTTTTTTTTTTACCCATTGCCATTATAGGTTTTTTTAGGGGGAGGAATCCATTTCTTTCTTTCTTTCCTTCTTTCTTTTTTATGAAAATGTTTTTACCCATAGAAAAGTTGGAGGAAGAGTAAAACAAATGCTCTTATACTCCTTTCATAAGCTCATTAAATTTTACCACATTCTAGGGCTTTCACACATTTTCCTTTCCCCAAATCACTGAGAGTAGGATGCAAAATTTCGGTACTTCACCCTTAAGTATTTATCTATCCTGAGAACCTTATTCTACAAAAACCAACACCTTAGCTGAATTGGGCTTAGAGTTAAGAAGGGGGAAGTGAGGGTGCCTGGGTGGATCAGTGGGTTAAGCCTCTGCCTTCGGCTCGGGTCCTGGGATCGAGTCCCGCATCGGGCTCTCTGCTCGGCAGGGAGCCTGCTTCCTCCTCTCTCACTCTCTCTCTGCTTGCCTCTCTGCCTACTTGTGATCTCTGTCAGATATATAAATAAAATCTTAAAAAAAAAAAAAAAGAAGAGGGAAGTGATTTGATCAACATGAATTCAATGGTGTCAATTAACATAAAGTTCATACTGAATTTTTTCAGATCATCCCCAACTGGTTCTTTGTAGTTTTTGTTTGTTTGTTTGTTTTTGTTTTTCCATTTTTTGGTCTGAGTTTCAATCAGCTTCAAGAATGGATACTCTTCCACTGTTATGCCTCACATGCGCCATCACAGGAAGAAAAGCACTTTGTACTCTGGGATAGACAAAAGTAACGAGGTCACCCCTATATGTTTCTGGCCCTAAAAAAAAACAAAGTAAATTTGGACATTTGCCATAGGCCTAACATCCCTAACAAAGGTAAATGTATCCTCAACTTTTACAGTGCTAACATTGGAATATATTTCACAACCTTTGTTAGTATGTTAATTACTAAAAAAAAATGCTGTATTTCCACCATGAAGAGACTAGTGTCAAGTTGGTAATCTTGAGAAGTTTTATGTTTTTTTCCTTTCATGCATTTGTGGTTTTTTGTTTGTTTGTTTGTTTGTTTGCTTTTATGGTGGACTGATTCCTCTGTGCCTTAAATACTTGCCTCTCCAAGTCTTCTTTGGGTCATTCTGCGTCTTTCTCAATCTAGAACAATCCCCCTGACTCCCTCTTTTCTTTATGACATTGACTCCTTTCAAGAGCCCAGGAGTGTCATCAGAACTGCTCTGTTCAATGTTTTAAAATCCATGACCATTATGACTTTTAGACGCCGACATTGTTCTCAGTTTATTTAGCCAGTGTGTGCCCCTTCAACAGCCTGTGTCCTATTAAAGTTTGAGAGCTTCCTTGCTGGAGTCGTTCCAGGCTCATCCCAGCCCTGGAATCAGTTATGTCTCCAACTGGTCCCGGCTTCCCTTTTCCTGGAGAATGTATGCAGAAATCAAGATCTAGGCCTTTTCAATGGATAGAGCCAGGATAATTAAAAAAAAAAAAAAAGAATTTGTATTGTTATTTCCAATTTAATTCAACAACATATGAGTTTTCCTTGCTTTGTCCCATTCCATTTTATATTTCCTCTCTCTCACAGTGAAACTACTGGTTCCTAACAACAACTCTATGTTTACTCCTTTACTCCAACCTGCAGTATTTCAGAATTACAACACCAATAGGGACAAAACTACTAAGTGGTTTGAGATTACTTTGTTTTTATTTTGTTTCCAGAATATATCCCACAATACTGTTTTCTAATACATGGATTACTTATTTTCTGTGTATGATTATGTTATTAATTACATATACACTTAGGATTATTGGTTTCCCACTATATTTAATTTTGGAGTTTACTTTTTCTATCATTTCTGATTTAATTGTATTCATTGTATATGTAAAACATATAAAAGTCAGACTAAAAAAATAATTTACCTGCGGCATAGTTTTGCTCTTTTCGTATCTCCTGTGGGGTAGAGCGTAATGGGGATTCCTACCTATTGCTACTGGTGACTACCTTGGTTAACTGATTTACCTTTCCTGTGTCTCATATACTAGATATTTTCTTTTTTTCTTGTTTTTTTAAAAAATACTTTATTTATTTGAGAGAGAGAGAGTGAGAGAGAGAGAAGGAGCAGGGCGAATAGCAGAGGGAGAGGGAGAAGCAGACTCCCCAGTGAGCAAGGCACCAGATGTGGGACTCGATCTCAGAACCCTGAGCTTATGACCTGAGCCAGAGGCAGTCACTTGACTGACTGAGCCACCCAGGTACTCCATCCATAAAAAAACTAGATATTTTCTGATTCATTGTATTGTCTTACAAATAGGTAGGATTCTACATATACTCTTTTGGACTTTACCTTTTTTTTTTTTTTTTTTTAAAGATTTTATTTATTTATCTGACAGACAGAGATCACAAGTAGGCAGCAAGGCAGGCAGAGAGAGAGGAGGAAGCAGGCTCCCTGCCAAGCAGAGAGCCCAATGTGGGACTCAATCCCAGGACCCTGAGATCATGACCTGAGCAGAAGGCAGAGGCTTAACCCTCTGAGCCACACAGGCGCCCGGACTTTACCTTTTTTATTTTTTTAAGATTTTATTCATTTGACAGAGAGAGGTCACAAGTAGGCAGAGAGGCAGGCAGAGAGACAGGAGGAAGCAGGCTCCCTGCTGAGCAGAGAGCCCGATGCGGGACTCGATCCCAGGACCCTGAGATCATGACCTGAGCCAAAGGCAGCGGCTCAACCCACTGAGCCACCCAGGCGCCCTCGGACTTTACCTTTTTTTACTTAACAATATAGCCTGGAAATGACTCCTAGAACTTTCTTCTTTATGGCCATTATCTCATAAAATTCAATTCTCTCATCCTAAATGGATTTTTCTATCAATTGTAAGTCAATCAATTTACTGTGTGCAGCCAATTGTTTTGTTTTTATGTTTCTCAGTTTAGTTTTTTAAAAAAAATATTTCATTTTCACAAAGATATTATTGTTCTGCCAGGTTTTCATCAAAAACAAATTTTCTGTTTGTTTTCACAGTGCTTTTAAAAATCTCAACAGCAAATCCAACATTTTAAAAATAGTGTGACTATTCCTTTTAGAAATATTTATTAATAATTTGATAATTAACTTGTGATTTGTATTTCTTTCTCTTCTAATCTATGAGAAGATTTTAAACGGTATCCTTCAGGATTATTCTATTCAGGATTAGATGACAAATTGATTTGTCAATTTCACATTCTTTACATCCCTTTGGTGACGGTAGTTACTGACCACACGGCTGACTAAGCAAAGAGTAAGTGTTAAGGTAAAAACTGGTTTAAAGTTCCCTGGTTTAAAATGGCAGAGTTAAGTAGTGAGGGCAATCTGACCCACTTATCATCAAGACATGTGGATGGAGAGTCTATGCTGTTGCATTAAGCAGGTTTTTCAGCTCGGTAGCACG
Source organism: Neogale vison (assembly GCF_020171115.1). NCBI lineage: Eukaryota > Metazoa > Chordata > Mammalia > Carnivora > Mustelidae > Neogale > Neogale vison. The sequence continues at coordinate 174,310,818 of NC_058094.1, read as the reverse complement.
AACGACTCATCCAGGATGGTTTCTCACATTGTATCTGATGGCAAGAGCCTCTGTTATCATTACATGTTAGAGTTTTCTAGTAAATTATTAAAGAAAACTACTAGAAGAATTTGGTGACTTGGTCTTGCTCAAGCCTAGAAGTCTCAAAACAAATTGCCCCCCGGCCCCATGTTATTTGCTTGTGTTTGCACTAGTTCTCATATGGCCTGTTACTGCAGTTGCTTTAATTCTGAAAATTGCTGTTCTTCAGCAACGAGGACTTACTGGTCGGATCTCAATGACTTCTTGAGGAGAAACCTAAGCTCATACCCTTGTTGAAATTCTTCCAACGACTTCCTTCTCTGTGACGCTAATAAATATGCCTCAGGTTTTGCATCTGTGAGGGATAGCTCGGGCAAACTGTCAGTGATGGAAATGAGCTGGCCAAGGTGGGTGGGAAATGGAAGGTTGAGAGGAGTGGAATAATCTGGGGATCCATTTGCCTTTCCTCACGTTTCCCATTGAGGTGCTGTCATAATTTTACAGGGTTCAAGAGAGCACTTGCTGTGCTGCTCCTCAGCCATTTTCCCTCAGATTCTGTGGCTAAACAGCTTTTCATCTGTAAAATGGGGGTGATGGTATTTGCCCTATGGACTTGACAACGGTTGCTATGAACCTCTAAGTTAAACTGTGCCTATCCACCCACTGTCTGAATAAGCATAAGGCATTTTTATTATTGCTGTAGCAAAAGAGCAATATGACCCAGTTTGCCAACATAAGCATTTCCTATACCTTCTCCATCGTACTATTTTTACTCTGGTGGCTGTTGGAGTTTGCCAAGCAGCAGTAGGAAATGAGTACGAGCTTCAGAGTTTGATGTGATGTAATATGGTGACTTTTCCAAGTCTTTTGTTTATTTAAGAACTGGAAAGCGTGGAAGGGTTCACTTTCTTTTCTCCGTGGCTAGCAGATACGTCACTACGAGTATCAAGCCATACTGACAATGTATTTTGAATTCTAGAGCAACTCTAGACGCACATCCCTACAGATCAGAAACTGCTAGCCTACAGTAGGGAAGTAGAGTGGAGATCCAAGTTTGAGCCTTAGCTTGTTTCTCCTTGGGTTTTGACATGTCTGGAGATGCTTAATGTTGTGGCAGCAGGTTTCTGAAGTGCTTATTTGCAGGAGAAAAAAGGTACTCGTCCCAACTAATGAGAGACTCAAGACCCAGGCCTGGTCTTAGACAAGGCTCAGGCTTTGGAGTGGAGGGTGGAACTGAGGAGAACATGACAACTGTCCTTTGGAGTCTCCTCTGGCCCAGCCCATGGAGCTGAGCTCCTGAGAAGGGGCTTTGAGCAGAGCAGAAAGGGAGGACCTTCGCAAAAGTCTCACTGAGCCGCTAGGGTCTTGAAAGTGCGGTGTTTGGGGAACTGTGTGATAGGAGGAAGGAACCTTGTGGCGTTGCTTTGGTGGATTGGAAACTCTGCTACCAGCAGTTCCGGCAGTAACAGAACACAGAACAAGTGGCAACCATACCGTCAGCTACTTCTCTGGGACTCCAGAAATCATTATGTAGTGGGGCGCATGCGTGTGCGTGCGTGCGTGCGTTTTAGGGGAAATGGTTAGGGGAAGGCAATTCCAAGGATTCTATTAGTCCTTGGATGATGGGCGGAGATAGAGCCAGAAACACCATCTTTCACAATTATTGGGACCCTCTCTTTGGTCCTGGATTAGTGCAGTAGTTTGCTTAACAAGTGAGGAATAAATGGAGGCAGGGAGGCCCAATAGTGTAACTTATTTAATGCCTATGAACTACACACTTCACAACAGCCAACATGGGAAATTTTATGTATATTTTGTCACAATTTAAATTAAAAAAAAAAAAGTGGGGTGGGGAGGAGGGAAATGCAGGTACTCTTTTTAAGGAAAAGTAGGTACTATTTTCTAATTTAATTTAATAACTTAAACAACATGGGGCAAAGGCTAGCCTCAGAGGAATTTCTGCCAGTTAGGCTGAATAGTACTGCACTCTGGTTGAGTCATTAGCCCTCTATCTGGTCATCAATCCCTGTACCTTGAGAAGAGACGAGCACCTACTGCAATCCTTCAATCCCCTTTCCAGTAGAACACCCGAATTACACTCACGCCCCTGAACCTTTCCCAGACCAGATGTTGGAAGACTTTTCCATCCTCTGGATGAAAACTGTCTTTCATCTTCTTGATGGATGACAGTGTTTCATTTGATGATCAAACGGAGCCACTAATAATTCTGTTCTAGATGTCTTAGAAGGTCCTTAGCGGAATATTTATGTCCCGTAGGCTTTTGGCCTTCAGTCCTGTGTCAGAGGCACAGGCCTCCGTGCCTGCGCACTCTCTTCCACGTTGGGATTTTATTAACATGACTGTTCTATCCTCTCGGTACTTTGAAGATCACGCCTCTGTAGGGGGATGCTTGAAATGGCACTCAGTGGGGTGAAAGGCGGCCAGGACTACACGAAGCCACTCCTGTCACTGGACCCTGTGAGACCTTTGCAAGTCCGTTGTCACACACACCGTGTGTCATAAAAGGTTTTCTCTTTTACCTACTCAACCCACTAAGGAGGTTGGGGAAATAGAATTCTTGTGTGGTGAGAAATAAAGTGGGTGTTATGTCAGTATCTGCATTTTCTTTTAGAAGCAATGCGGTGAAAGCAATGTCTTAAGAATGAGAAAAATTATTAGAGCCCTCAACAGTAAGACTGAAGTGGTTGGAGCTTTCAGAGAGAGGCCCAGTTAGAAATAGATCTTGCTATTTCTACTTGATTTCCCCCCCCCTTGGCTGTAAGAATAGCACCTCACAAAGCAGTCGAGAGGTCTAATCATGTTAGTCTTCTTAGACACTAAATCACATGGCTCATGCGGCAATTGATTGGAAAACTGTTGGTTTGATTCTGATAAGACCACAGACCGGTGAGTATTTATTCTTACCTGTAGGGAAAAAAAGGTGATTACAGTACCAGTAAGTATAAAGACAAAGTGCAATTTTGAGGACGCAAAGTGCACTCTCTCCAGAAGAGCTTTCTTATTCATTGTTAGGTGCCTGAAATTAGGTTATTGTGACTTTTTCTCCTCTGTACTTTAAGACCCTTATGTGTAAATGTCTCTGCAAGGAGTTAAGCCACTTTTTCTAAGTGTGGGAGTATCTGTTTTAAAGTCACCTAGGGTCCTCTTTAAAATGCAGATTTGTACCAAGACCATCTGAATCAGAATTTGGGGGATTTACATTTCAATCAGCCCCCAGGTGATTGTTTTCCACCAAAGACCCATATCACTGCTTAAATCTCTGGCAGTCTTTTTATGTAATTGAGCTGTTTTGCTGAGGGTAACTGTTGGCGGGGAGGAGAGATCTAGAGAGCCCTCAGAAGAGGGAACAGGGAAGACAAGAAACTCTCAAAGGAAGAAAAAAAGGAGGAAAAGACTGACAGAAAGTAGGCTGGAAGGAAAGATACATGTCCTGTTTCACAGTTTTGATTTTTGGAATTTGACACTGGAAAGGGTTAGGGGCTGTTTCAGAACTTGCAGTACGGGAGAACAGAAGAAGAAAATACAAACTCAGACCATAGGCAAACTGAAAGTACAGAGCAGACATCGTCCTCAACAATGGGGGAATTATAGCTTGAAACTCCTGGAAATACTACAAGAAATTGCAAATTGAAAGAGGAGTTAAAATTTCATAAAACCATATTTTTATATCCCCAAACCAAAGAACATGAATGCAAATGACAAAAAGATCAAAATATAAGCACACACCAAAAACATGACAGAAAATTATGGAAGGAATCCTATATGTATTACAAACCTACTGTTTGCCAGGAACTTGCACAACTTGTCTAATTTAATCCTTACAACTGTCCTACAAGGTCCTTATCTTTATGACCAGATTTGAAAAATGAAAAAAAAAAAAAAAAAGACTCAGAATCAGAAAGTTTAAGTATCTTGCTTGATATGATAGTCAGATGGGGGTCTGGCTTTAGAGTCCACATTCTTAACGCTGGGCCCAGCAGGTTCCACACTGCGGCCCCCAACTGCTGGTTGCTCCCCACAATCCGTGTTATCCTCACTTCCCTAAGTAGACAGCTGCACTGCATTTCCCAGAACCTCTGACTGAGTTGACCAAATGATGAGTTTACCAAATGGATTGAGGGTAGAGATAAGAGCTCCATTTCCAGGCTGGGTCTAAAACAGTTCTTCCATGAACATTCCTCTCTTTCTCTCTTCTTGCTTGACTGGGATGGGGATGTGTCCCAGGGCAACTTTTGGCGTTTACAGAGCAAAGATAGCAGAGTGTCTGCAGCCTGGGTTCCTGGCAATTGTACAGAGGCTGACCCGCACACGAAAGCGCAGTTCCTCATAGTCCTGAACCAGGACACATTTAGACCTATTGATTACAGTGATGATCCTGTCAGAACTCATGTTGATGTGAAAAAATCCTATTACACTTCTGAAACTCCAGGGACAAATGGGCAAATGATATAACATTGATATGATGCTGACGCATTATATATTGGTACAACCTTTTTTGGTTGGAGATTAGAAAATATTTATTAAGAACCACTGTAACTTTTATCTCTTTGAATTGAAGCATAGTCCTAGATATTAATGCTAAATAATGCCTTGAGAGAAAATGATCAGTGTTGAGTTGTATTTATGATGGCAAACAAACCCCAAATACAAAACCAGTGTATTAGTATTCTCCAGAGAAATAGAACCCAAGGAGTGTGTGTGTGTGTGTGTGTGTGCACGTGTGTGTGTGTGTGTGTGTGTATAAGGAGAGATGTATTTTAAGAGATTGGCTCACTTTGCTCACGTGACTGGGTTTCAAGTCAAAATTCTGCAGACTAGATCTAGAGAAAATTTGCAGTTTAAGTCCAGAGGTAGTCTGCTGGCAGAATTCTTTCCTTTTCTGGGAAGAGTTTTTTTTTTTTTTTTTTTTAAATTAAGGCTGTTTGTGGATTGGATGAGGCCCACCCCATATATGGAGAGCAACGTGCTTTACTCCAAGTTTACTGATTTAAATGTTGATATCATCTAATAAATACTCTCACATAGGGGTGCGTTGGTGGCACAGTTGGTTAAGTGTCTGCCTTCAGTTGGCCTTCAGTCATGATCCCAGGGTCCTGGGATCAAGTTCCACATCAGGCTCCTTGCTCAGTGAAGAGCTTAATTCTCCCTCTGCCTGCCCTTCCCCCTGCTTGTGCTCTTGCTCTCTCTCTGTCAAAAGAATAAATGAATTCTTAAAAAAATTTTTCTCACATAAATATTGAGAATGATATTTGACCAAATATCTGGGAACTGTAGCCTAGTCAAGTTGACACATAAAATTAACCATCACAACTAGTATAGCTAAATATCCAAAATTACGAATATAAAAACTATATAGAAACATGAAATGTGGCTTTCTCATTTCATGGAAGCTTATTGAATGCCCTCATTGCCAAGTTGTGTGGGTGGTGATGGATAAGCTGTATCTTGTCATCTTGAAATGTTCACAGCCCAATGAGGCAGGCATCCCGGGAGACAGTATGTGTGTGCAGGGGGGTGGGTAGGGGGGGACAGACTTTGCTCGTGGAAGGTGGGGATTTGTGACAGTTGAAGCTGACTGAATGGGCAAAGATCAGCCCATGAAGGGCTAAAAGATCAATGTATTACTGAGCATTTGGGCTTTACCCTGCAGCAATGGGCAGCCTCCAAAGTGTCTTTTTTTTTTTTTTTTTTAAGAGAGAGAAGAGTGTGGGTGGAGGGGTGGGGAAGGGGCCAAGGGAGGAGGAGAGAGAGAATCTCAAGCAGGCTGCCCACTCAGCACAGAGCCTGATTTGGGCCTTGCTCTTGTGACCCAGAGATCATGACCTGAGCTGAAATTAAGAGTCAGGCACTTAACTGACTGAGCCAGCCAGGAGTCCCTGAAATGTTTAAGAGACAGCAGTTTTGCCTCTCTGGAAGATGATTTTGGTAGCAGGATAGGGATCGGGGTGTAGGGAGGCTGCAGGCTAGGAGACTAGTTAAATAGACTGGTGAGAAATGACTCAAGCCTGAATTAAAGTGGTGGCAGGGAAAATGGAAAGGAGGGAAGATAATCCCAAGGAAATACATCAGGGTCAGAAGCAATGGAACTTAAATAAATAAATAAACAAATGGAAAAAGAAAAAGAAAAATATTTATTCATTTATTTGAGAGAGAGAGAGAGAGAGCATGCACATGGTAGGCAGAAGCAGAGGGAGAGGGAGAGAAAGAATTTCAAGCCAACTCCATGTTGAGCCCGGAGTCCCACACGGAGCTTCATCTCATGACTCTGAGGTCATGACTGAAATCAAGAGTCGGATACTTAACTGGCAGAAGTCATGGAATTTGTTGGCAGATTGGGAGGAGTCATGGAATTTGTTGGCAGAATTTAGATCCTAAAGGAGAGAGAGGGGGAAAAATTAGAAAAATCTCCTAGATTTTTTACTTGGTTGCTTCTCCACCAAGATATAGGACAGAGGATGAAAAGCGATTTGGGGGAGAGGGAAAATGAGATTTTGTGTCCACTTTTGATTAGGTTTCATTTCTTTGTTCCATGTGCTTTGGGACAACTACAGGTAGAATGGAGTGAGAAGACAAACCAAACCAATGATCTTAGCAGAAAGAAATGAATATAAGGTATATTTAAGCAAGAGGAAGCTAAAAAAGGACACTTAGGAAACAGAGCTGGTAACTACAGGAAGCAGGCTCCTGGGGCTAAGAGGACAAGGGAAGAGATTGGGGTTTTTGTCCAGGAGGTTTGGAAGAGGTCCTCTGTGGAGTCAGGAAGAGCTGAGGAATGATGAGGAGGCTGGACTGAACCCCCAAGTGCTGCAGGGAGGAAGGGCTGTTGCCAGGAGATGCTTCAGGACTGGGGGAGGGGCAGGAGAGAGCCACGCCCTTCTTCCTCCACCCTGCTACCCCCTATTTGCAGTCTTGCCCACAGGTGAAGGAGAAATGTTGTGTGTTCAGTAAAAGTCCCAGCATCACGGAGCACAGGGTACAGAAGGATGGTTTCGAAGATGAAAAGAAAAACTTAACTTAGAAAACAAAGTTCAAAAAGAAGGCTAAAAATCAATGATCAAAGCATCCATCTCAAAAGTTAGGAAAAGACATCCAACTCAAGCAAGGAGAGGAAAACAGAACTAAGGAGCAGTAGTTAATGAAATTGAAAAGCAGTGTATAATAGAGACTATCAACAAAGCCAAATTTTTTTTTTTTAATTTTAAATTAGCGAAGTGGATAAACTTACATCATGGATAAAAGAGGGAACTTGGCAAAATTCACCAGTATCTTGGCTGGAGAAAGGGTATTACTACATATTCTATCAGCATTAAAGAGAGAAAGAAGACATTTGCAATGACGTGACCCAGTGTAATGAAATCCCTTGTAACTAAAGACGAGAGGAAATGTGTCTTTGATGCACCAACCTTGGAGGCCAAAGCCTGCTCCGGCAGTGCTGCTTCCTTCTGGTGATTTCAGAAGGAGCCCTCTCTGATTTTCAAAAGTCTAGGTCAGTTCAAGCACCTTCAGTTCTTCCAAAGTGAGCAAATGCTTGACGAGGAAGACATTCATTGGAGTTCATTCATTCAGTGACAGACCAACTTGGCATGCAGAAGAACAGGGGGAATCTCACTAACGTAATGTGGAGAAAAAGAAGCAGACACATAGAGTGTGTAGGACTCCGCTTAACCTTCAAAGGAAGGTAAAACGGACAACTCACGGTAGAAACTAGAACTGTGGTTGCCTTTGGAGGAGAACTAGTAAAGGATGAGGCATGAAAGGGGCTTGTGGGGGTGTTGGAAAAGCATGTGGTCTTGTGGTATATTTGATTTGAGAAAATGCATCAAGACTGCTTGCATAACTTGCCTACTTTCCCATATACATGCTATGCTTTAATTAAAAAAAATAGCCATTAAAATTCATTTAGGATAGAGACTAAGAGAGGGATTCCAGCTTGTTTTATTCTCATTCCTTCCCTAGTCTTACTGGACCCTGCATTGTCTTCAGATTTGCTTCCATGCTCCCCTTTCAACCAGGCCAAAACTTCTTTAATTAGGAAGGCCTGGAGGTCTGGTTCCTGATGGGTGGAGATGCGGAAAGGCAGAAACACCTTTTGGTTTTCATTAGGAAGATGTCATCGGCTGGACTTCATCTGTACCTGCTGTTTGTGCTGGTCCCTGCTACTTTGCAGGGTTATCAGTCAGGGAACTGTGGGAAGAGGGACTCTTTGCCAGGGCCCTTGACAACACTGCTCCTTCCAAATGCTGGGCACATAGAAATGGGATCAATCTGTCCGGCTCTGGACAGAGAAAAAGATGCCTCTGGGCTGGGCATCCCCCACAAGTCCTTTCCCCTGGGCTGTTTCCTAACGTGAATGTAAGACATGCATCTTCTCTAGATTTGTTATTGACTCTTTTTTTTAAGTTAAAAATGCTTCCTTTAGTACTTAACACCAATATTGTACTTCTAAGCTCGACTGTGTGCATCTCTATATTGTTCAATGCGTTATGCCTGTGATGTTAAAGACATTCACTTCCAAGTATCACCAGGTGGTGGCTTCCTGGGGGTGTCAACCATTATCTCTGCTCCCCATTCCACATACCACCCACAACCTGCTCTAGGAAACTAAGAATTCTCCCAGGCCCCAGAGTAAACAAATATTTAACATCCTTCCTCTTCCACACTTTATTGTAACAGAAGCAACACAATTCTGGAGGAGACACAATTAAAGCTGTCACAGGTGTCCCAGCTTGTCAATATACCATGTTATCAGTTTCATTAACAAAGTATATTGCCATGGAGCCCTAATATGCATTATTATTAGTTGTTACAAGGTATTATGCATTCTCCTGAGGACACTCCATAATTTTATTTCTAAGAGGACACACCATAAGTTTATTTCTCACTCTCAGAACAATCTCTCAACCAGCGAGTGGAGAACTCACAGCATCTGCCCTGATCTGCTTCCTGAGCGCCAACTTGGAAACAGTGCTTTGCAAAATCGATGCTGGTTAGAAGTGTGCACAGTTTTTTTCTTTCTTTCTTTCTTTTTTTTAATGTCTCAAGTTTTTATTTTAAGTTCTTCTAGTTGGTTGACATATAGTGTGATACTGGTTTCAGGAGTAGAATTGAGCGATTCATTACTTACAGATAACACCCAGTGCTCATCCCAACAAGTGCCCTCTTTGATGAGAAGCACGCGCCGTTCTGAGGTAGTCTCCGTCACACATGCACTGGAATTCAAAGCCAGCCTGAGTTCATCTTACTGTAGTTAGTGTATTCCTGCTGCTGCATGTGGTAAGGAGATTTAATTCCACTGTACAGGTTAGCTCAAGAGAGAGAATGAAGAATAAAGAGAATAAAATATTATAACAAGATTATGACCCATTCTCTAAGTAAAATAAACAAAGTTTCTGCTGATGTGAAAAGATGCAGTAATTCTCTTCATACGGTCTTGTGCTGGGTTAATAATTACTGCATTATGCAGTTAATAATGACTGCATTATTAAAAATCACGAGTTTAACAAAAACCCTACAAGCCAACTCATCAAAACAGGCATTCGGCCAGTAAGAATGTAATTTCACACCAATACCTCTTCAGATTTTAGATTTATTTAGGACCATTTGCCACTATTTATAGACTGTTTAGTTTACTCTAACACATGACCAGACAGGGAGACCCTTCAGGGAGATCCTGGCCTAAACATATTGTTTTACTTCTTCAGGAAAAAGATAACCCTGGACATGGAAGCTTTCAGTTTGTGGCACTGAACGATGGTCTATAGGGCACCCTTCAACAGCTACAGTGGAGGGGCCACCTGGCTTTTTGGCAACACAAGCCTGATTGAGGTCTTCTGGCCCATTTGTTTGACATTCGTGTTTTATGCCTTGAAATTTCTTTTTGATTGTCTCCTTGGAGCTCGCATAGATCGCTTTGCTTTTCCGAGGAGCTAGTTCTGGTGCGCTGGTCTGCTCCTCCCACCAGGAACAGAGCAGTCGCTGTGTCTCTCAGACTCTTGCTTCTCTCAACTCGAAGGTCCAAGGATGGAGGCAGGGCCATAACTGCCGCCTCAGGTCTGGAAATTGAGCACACGCCAAAAAACACCCACCAACGGCTCTTTTCCGGATTCCTTGGTTTCAAAGCTTGCATCGTACAAAGTATAGTGACATCTTTTTCAAGAAGCATTTCCAAATAATGCTTGAAAGGATCAGTTAAGGATACACCAACATCTCTGACTAAGATTTCTTTCCCTTCTCATACACTGATGCACTTTTGGTCTGCCCTGACACAAAAAAACGACAGCCTTCTTTCTTTTCTCGATTTCTTCTGGTGTGGAGCACATCCCAACTCTCATGTCGTAAAAAATGTGATATACTTCATCTCCAACTTGCTTTCCTGAGGCCTGTCACCCCCATTAGAATGTATATACTTCATAAGGACAGGGAATTTGTCTTGTATATTGAAATCTCCAAATGCTACCACAGTATCTGGTTCCTCCTGGAGACAGGGGATGGGGTCCCCCTCTCACCAGTTAGGGTCTGTGGAGTGGTTCCTCCTTCAACTACTGGTGATGAGAAGGCTGAGCTCAGGCTGATACCGGCTGGCAGAGGGATGGGCAAAGGATCAAATGGGATAGGGGACCCTTACTCTCCTCACCCCAGGGGGGGTGAGGTCATGCGGCACACCACCCCGTTATTGTTTTTTTAAAAAATTATTATTATAGCCATCTTAATGGGCCTGAAGTGTATCTTCTTGTGGTTTTGATTTTCATTTCCCTAATGACTAATCATGTTGGGCATTTTTTCATGTACTTATTGGTCATTTGTATATATTTTTTAGAGGAATCTCCATTCAAAACCTTTGCCCATTCAAAATTTGGATTGTTTCTCTTTTAATTGTTGAGTTCTAAGGGCGCTTTATGTATTACGGCCATTAGATCCTTATCAGATATCTCATATATTAATTTTTCTCCTGTGGGTTGCTCTCTCATTTTCTTGATAGTTCCCTTTGAAGCACAAACTTTTAAAAATTTTATTGTCTATTTATGCATCTTTTTTTTTTCTTTCATGCCTTGCCTTATGCTGCTTTGATGTTATATCTTAGAAACCATTGCCTAAAAAAAAAGAAAAGAAACCATTGCCTAATTCAAGATCACAGAGTTGTATACCTATGTTTTCTTTTAGCATGTGTGCTGTTCTAACTCTTACATTTTAATCAATTTTTAATTAATTTTGTATATGGTGTGAAATAGGGTCCAAATTCATTATTTTGAATGTGGATAACAGTTGTCCAAGCACTATTTGTTGAAAACATTTTTCTTCCCTCACTGAATTTCCTTAGGACCCTTGTCAAAAATCAGTTGATCATAATGTATGGGTATACTTCTGGGTTCTCAATTTTTTTCTATTAATCTATATGTCTATCCTTATGCCAAAACCACAGTCCAGATTACTGTAGCTTTGTAGTAAGTTTCAAAATCAAGTAGTGTGAGACCTCCAACTTTGTTTTTTTTCAAGTTTGCTTTGGCGATTCTGGATCCCTTGCATGTCTATATGAATTTTAGTATGAGCATGTCAATTTCTGCAAAAAAGCCAGCTGAGGTTTTTTTTATAGGAACTGTGGTGAATCTGAAGATGAATTTATGGAGTTTTGCCATCTTAACAAACTCAGAAGATCTTAATATCTTCTGATCCATGAACTTGGGACATTTTTTATTTAGTAAAGGCCTTTTCAATTTCTGGTAATATTTTGCAGTTTTGGTGTATAAGCCTTGCAATTAAAAAAAATTCTTATGTTAAATATATTCCTAAATATTTTAGTTTTGATTCTATTATAAATGGAGTTGTTTTCTCTTTCTTTTTTTTTTTTTTTAAAAAAGATTTATTTGTTTATTTAAGTAATCTGTATCCCCAACATGGGGCTTGAACTCATTGCCCTGGGATCGATAGTTGCATGTTTCTCTGACTGAGCTAGCCAAGTGCCCCTGGAGTTGTTTTCTTAGTTTAACTTATATTTTGGGTTGTTAATTGCTAGTGAGCACATTCTTTTCTGTTCAAGAATGAACTTTCAATTGGACTAAAATAGCTCTCAGAAATTTACTCTCAAATTTGGTTTAACAGAAAATATGATTATTGTGACAAGAAGAATTTAGAGGGAACATTAAGACCACATAGGCAATATTTTGATGACTGTTCCAGATTTGATGTCATAGTTCTGAAATTATGTTTAATCTCATTAGAAGAGGCAGAACACACACACACACATTTTGTAGTAAGTTATGGGTGAGAAATTCTTGGCTGGTGTGTATTAATAGAGGCACACTAAAACATTCATTTCCAAAAAGAGCATTTTGGAAAACATCTTATTCTTCAGACTTCAGTCACTATAATCATGAAGCTTAATTAGTAATTTCTCTTGGTCCACATAGTCAGGTTTATAAGATTTATATAATTTAAAATAAATTAGTTCCATAAAATATGGTTCTGTTAAATATATCTTAGCTAACCCCTGAGGATAGGTTCCGTGTCTCAAGGCTACTGAGTGTACTAAGCACTTATGTGTCTCTCATTAACTTTTCCAACCTCCAAAAAGTGCCTGTGAAGTGCAGGTCATCTAAAGAGATTCACTAAGCAAGAGAATATGTGGCTATTTATTATTTCAGGATCACTCCGTCAATTTCTGGGAAGATAAAAGGTAACTTTTGCTAAAATTTTCCTTATAATGCGGCCCGGAACACAACAAAAATCTTTAGTTATTCCTAAATTGGGATAAACATTGGGGGTCTGCCGCCAGTCTGGCCCCCCAGCCCTTTCCGGGGCACAGGCTAGAACTCTAAAGCAGCACTGCCCTCTTGTGAGGAAACTCGAAAAGTGACTCACTTCCTCAAGTCCCCTCCCTGCATTTGCGTCTCTCTGTTTATAAGAAAACTGAAGCTTAGTTGGAACCTAAACTTTATGAACCACCGATTTCTGCCAGAGGCTCCCATCGCAGGCCCACAGAGCCCCTCATACTCAATTTTTATCCTAAAAGAACATTTCCATTGGTAGTAAGTTTCAAAATCAAGTAGTGTGAGACCTCCCACTTTGTTGTTCTTTTTCAAGTTTGCTTTGGCGATTCTGGATCTTTGTGATCCAATAATCATGATCCTCCTTGCCCCACCCCCTAAGGAACTGAATGTGTCTTGGATGACTAAAACCTCACCACGTGTCAGCCAGTGAATGTAGTTAAACAACAGCAAGTTGGGTTCTTCCTCAGTAATGGATGCTTCACGACAGCAGGAAATGGACCAGATGGCCGAAAGCAAGGAAGTCGATTTAGACTGTTTCTTTCAGATATACTGCCCCTCCTTTTTGTGGTGAGAAGCCAGAGGTCCAGAGAAACACGGGATATTATCAGAGCATGTGATTTGAAGTCCTTGTCTCTTGTGCCTTGGTCCAGCCCGGTTATTGCTGACGTAACAGGATGTCTTTTTTTTTTTTTTAAAGATTTTATATATATATTTATTTATTTATTTTTAAAGATTTTATTTATTTATTTGACAGAGAGAGACCACAAGCAGGCAGAGAGGCAGGCAGAGAGAGAGAGGAGGAAGCAGGCTCCCTGCTGAGCAGAGAGCCCGATGTGGGCCTCAATCCCAGGACCCTGAGATCATGACCTGAGCCGAAGGCAGCGGCTTAACCCACTGAGCCACCCAGGCGCCCAAGATTTTATTTATTTATTCGACAGAGAGAGAGAGAGAGAGAGAGAGAACAAGCAAGGGGAGCAACAGGCAGAGGGAGAGGGAGAGGCAGCTCCCCGCTGAGCAGAGAGCCTGATGTGGGGTCCGATCCTAGGACCCTGAGATCATGACTTGAGCCGAAGGCAGAAGCTTAACCCACTGAGCCACCCAAGTGCCCCTGGAATGTCGTTCTTTAAAGGCAGCAGCTGTTGATAGTGACAGTTCTGTCAACTTGGTAGATGGACACTGTGTGGACATTGAACATGGAGATACTCTCACCCATCCAATTTCTAGTATCTGTTCCCTGAACCTTATCCTCCCTCCCCTCGAAAACACTGATGTTTGGGAGGAAGAACCTGTAGGGAGGTGGGAAGAGGGAAGTAAAGAACTAGCAAGGTATTCTGCAGTGGTTGTTCCTTACTCCAAGAAGAAAATGGGAATGAAAACTATGGAACAGACAGGAGTGTTTCTCCCTCTTCTGCTTTCTCATTTTTCTGCCCCATGTCTTTCCTTGTCTCCGCCCATCCCCTCTATTTTTAGGTAGCTGACCGTAATGTGTTCTTAAAATTACCAAGTGATCTGATTATGCTATCGTTCCCCTAACCTGACGGTATTTGTTTCCTTTACCCCATTTTCCCCATCTACCTCCCAGTGTCCAGTCTGGTAAAAAGACACACATCGCAAGCCCTGGTTGAAATTTATGTATGATTAGATAAGAAATTGAGGTTTGGTTCGATGATCTTTCATAAGGGGTGAAAGCTTTCATGTCGAGTCCCCCCCCTAGCTTCATTTGACTTATTTATTCACTCGGTGGTGTGAACTGAGAATCACTTCTAGAGCCTCATGCTTCTGTGAGGTGAATTCTCTACAACAGTATTTGGCAGCCCCAAATAATACAACCTTTGTTCCCAGAGACCTTACAGGCTAGTACAAGGAGATCATATCTGATAGACATATGATGGTCATATTATATTCTATTTGGATGTCTTGGTCATCTTAAGGTCACTGTGTTAAGTCTAGATTCAGTAGCTTGTACTCAGAAATCCAAGCTAGGGACTCAGAGTTATCTTAGGCAGCTTGGTGTCCCACAGTCTTTCAGGTACTCAGTCCCATATTCTCTCTCTTACCACCATCACTGTCCATACATCGGTGTGGTCTGCATTCTGTGCCAGGATGCCTGGGCAGGAGGGCCAGTGGGGCTGCAACCAGGACTCAGCCCTGCACCTGGCACAAGTCGGCCTCTTGTGGGAGGAAGGGCAATCTTTCTTGTCACAAAGGGGCTCTTTTTCAAGCCATGTGTCTGCAGGGCTGTGTTGCTCAGAGAAGTCCCTTTCTTCTAATTCCTCTACCAATGGTGACTCAGTGACTTTTTAAAAATTGGTACGAAGTTTTCTTAAAGAGTAGTAGCCAACTCTCTACTAAGATAGATTAGTGACATCCTAACTGTTTTCCTTTCTTACTTCTCTCTTCTGAGCTACTCTCACAGGCACTGGGTCAGGATGATTTCTGTAAAACTCAAGTGACAGTGTTGTGCCTTGCCTAAAGTTCTTCTTTTGTTGGCTATTCCTCTCAGAAAAAATAAAAATTGCTGTGAAAGCGTTGAGGACAACTCCTAATATGGTGCCAGCTTCACTGTTACTGGAGCTCCATTTTGTACCTTGCTGTTGAGTCTTGTGGGTCTCTTCTCAGTCCTCAATGTTCCGTGTTTTCTCCGTCTCCATCCCTATTACCGACTGATGTTTGCTTTCCCTCCAAATTCTAAGGTTGAAGGCCTAATCCCCAGTGTGATAATGGTAGGATGTTGGGCCTTGGGGAGGTAATTTAAGTTTAGATGAGGTCATGAGGGTTTGAATCCCTCTGATGGGATTAGTGACTTTAGAATTAGAGACCTGAGAAAGATCCCTCTTTCTCTCCACCCTCTGAACATACAGCAGGCAGACAGCCATCTACAAGCCAGGAAGAGGGCTCCTACTAGGACCTGAGCTGGGCTGTACCTTCATCTTAGACTTGCCAGTCTTCAGAACTGTGAGAAAAAAAAATTCCATTCTTTAAGCCACCTAGACTATGGCATTTTGTTATAGCTGCTTGAACAGACTAATACAGTCCCTTGAAGGTACTTTTCTCTACATCTTGAATAGTCACATGCCTTGTTCACAAAGCTCACTTCTGGTTTTTCATGCCCTTGTCCACATGTGGCTTTGTCCCAAGCCTTAACTATCCTTGTAAATGTGGTTGACTTCCTGTGTTCTCCTTGGAGTGCTCAAGAAGTGTGTCTTAAATGAATACATTGATTTTATATTTAAAATTTATTTATTTGACAGAGAGAGATCACAAGTAGGCAGAGAGGCAGGCAGAGAGAGAGAGGAGGAAGCAGGCCCCCTGCTGAGCAGAGAGCCCGATGTGGGACTTGATCCCAGGACCCTGAGATCATGACCCGAGCCGAAGGCAGCGGCTTAACCCACTGAGCCACCCAGGCGCCCTGATTTTATATTTAAAATGTTAGAAAAACCTACTCCTGCTTCTTCACAGTTCCTTCAAGAGAGAGAAGATCACATTAAACATGATCGTCCCAAAGGAAAAACTTGTGATACAAATAACCAAACCAAACAAGTGAAACATGTTTGGTGGGTACACAGGTGGGGCAGAGGCAGGGATAAAATCCCCAAGAGACACACTGAGCATGTGCTTAGATCACCAGCACATAGAGACACAGACAAATAGAAAAAAATAATGATGTTTCAGGAAATGCACTGCAGTATTATCATAGGAAGAGTCTGAGATTTGCTGAAATTCCTTTTTCTTCTAGGTTTAGACCTTTAAAAAAAGTGATAATGCATATGGTATGGGGGCAGCGTGGGAAGCATCATCTTTAATGCTCAGGACTTCTGAAGATCTTCATCAAGCCCTGGGAGGGTGTTGCCCCAGATATTGGTCCGAGTTTAATTCCCTGGCTTTATAATAAATCTTCTGTCAGTTTCTGAGTGCATATGACAGGGCAAAATTGCATTATTCTGGAATGAAGCTTGAAGGTGTTAGAGCTTGAGAGGACAGGCAGTACGTACCCTTACATTAAAGCAGAACACTTGCTTCAAGCACTAGGCTTTGCTGGTCTTCCAGAGCACTCAGAGGCAGAGTCCCTGTGGAGAGGAGGGGAAGGAAAGTCTTTCCCAGCTGGTCACCTCCATTCATTCCTTCTGCCACTATGGAGGCCAATGTGATTGGCCTTCCTTTTCCCATACACCTCTCGAGCAGCAAGTCGCCCTTCCTGACTCACTGTCTTTAATCAAGACTGCTCTGGAGGTATATCCTAACCTGATTTTATCTTTGTAAGGAATTTAATGGGTGACCCTCCAGTAAGATTTATTAAGGCCCAGAAATCTCTCAAGAAGGCCTTCACCAAAAGGATTTTTATTCTTTGTGAGGGGAATAAAATGACCAAATAAGACAAGTAGTGAGGGGCACCTGGGTGGCTCAGTGGGTTAAGCCTCTGCCTTCAGCTCAGGTCATGATCCCAGGGTCCCGGGATCGAGCCCCACATCAGGCTTTCTGTTCAGCAGGGAGCCTGCTTCCCCCTCCATTGCCTGCCTCTCTGCCTACTTGTGATCTCTCTCTCTCTCTGTCAAATAAATAAGATCTTAAAAAAAATAGTGAGATGTGAAATCAGAGGAAAATAACAGGAAGAGTTAACAGACTCAGTTATGACATACATTAAAAATGGAGATGTTTAACTTACATAACGGAGGGAAAGTTCAACCACATGGACAGAAAGAAACATGGAAAGACAGCTTGTTGAATTAAATTTGGTGCTGTTTATCAACTCGAATATCTTCATCTTCTCCTTTATTGACACAGATTTCTCTCCGGTGAAATCATTTCAGTGACTAAGAAAAGTTTCACCCGCTGGCCACCCGCTGTCTGGGATGAGGGCTCTGTGGGACACCCATCATTGTTTGCTCTGCTTGGTTCGAGTGACGCAAGACCCAAGCAGCAACCTGCGTCGGTGTTGGCCTCTCTCAGTGCCTCGGGCCTTGTTCTAGACAATATTTCTTTTTAGGCTAAGGGGTGGCAGGCTGCCCACACTGCTTGATTCCCAGTACCAAATGAAACCTCCCTTAAGTGTTACTACATGTTAATAAACATAGTCAGTGAAACCCACTTAAAAAGAATGACCTGTTTATGAAAGAAACCTTTTGAAAGACAGAATATTTCCCCCTGTGGGCCAAAGCTTAGGCAGAAAAACAAAGAGCTCTTTCAAAGTCTTAAAACATGATGGAGGATAGATTCTGACTTTCTAACGACAAAAGTAATGATACTTTTAGCTCCAACCTGCCTTGCTCCAGGGAGCTGTAAATACACTTTATAGGCCCAGGTTGAGTCTTTCCAACTTTTTACCTCAGATGCTATTTGGATTTGTTAAGGGTGTGCAATGTTAGCCCACATTTATATACAGAGAAACTGAGGCAATAGAAATTGAAGTGATTTGTCCAATGCCACCAAACAACGTAGAGGTGAAGTTCAAAAGAGAACAAACTGACACTGAACACTTCTGGGACACTTGAACGTTGCCTAACATCAGACCAGGTACCTTCATTTCCCCTCCTTATCTTTTCTCTTTCCTCTTTGTCTTCCATTTTGCGTTTCATTGCTAATTAGCTGGGCCTAGCATGAGTGTTGGCACTTCCATCAGAAAGCCCGAGTTGGTCCAGGAGGCAAAGGACCTACAGCTGGTACTAGCAGACTTCTCCAGCTTGTTGTTGTTCCTACGAACAATAAAATATAATTGGCAAAACTGATCTTCTATTTTTTTTTAAAGGAAGGTTTCTTTCTTTCTTTCTTTCTTTTTGAATTTTATTTGTTTATTTGACAGAGAGAGACACAAGAGAGGGAACAGAAGCAGGGGGACTGTGAGAGGGAGAAGCAGGCTTCCCATCAAGCAGGGAGCCCGATGTGGGGCTCGATCCCAGAACGCTGGGTTTATGACCCGAGCCCAAGGCAAACTCTTAATGACTGAGCCACCCAGGTGCCCCCAAAACCGATCTGGAAAACAACAAAATTCTTTCATCCTGAATACGTTGTCTTTTAAGAAATACTACTCTAGAATACACAATTTTACAATTTTTAAATCTCCAGTGTTGGAATGACATTTTTTAAAAAAAATGTTGCCTAAGTAGTTGTTAATCCCCCCTAGCTATTAAAAGTCCATTTATTCAGTCATTCATTAATGTTTTTATTTTACAATTATTTATTTTGAACTTACTTTTGGCTCAGTACTGGGCTGTGTAATGATTATTCGAGAGCAGATCAAAAATAATTTTTTAAAAATGTTTTCTTGAGAAGACTATTTAAAACGTAGGAGTTGACATCTGGTTAGTTAATTTCCCCAAAATAGAGAATTGAAAGTTAGCTTAATGGAAATAAGTGTCACTTTGAGTGACCATTATTAAGTATAGTCTAATACTCTTTAGAAATACATCAGTACACTTCTCTTATGCATGCCTACATGGTACCATGTACCTCATTGTCCTGGGAAGGTTAGGTTTCTAGAGATGCTTAAGAACAAGAAAAAAAAAAATCAATGCTGAGACTTGATACATAGTAGAACCAAAATAATCGTAGAGACAACATAATGTAAGAGCTAAAGCCTTCTATTTAGGGGTAGCTGGGTGGGCTCAGTTGGTTAAGGGTCTGTCCAACTTTTTGTTTCAACTCAGGTCATGATCTCAGGGTCCTGTGAGTGGGCCGGGCATGGGGCTCTGCATTCAGCATGAAGTCTGCTTGAGATTCTTTCCCTCTCTGTCCGCGCCTTCCCCGGCTCACACACGCTCTCTTTAAAATAAATAAATAAAATTTGAAAAAGAAAATAAAGGCTTCCATTTGAAAGAATTTTCAAATTAAGGTGTTAATTTCAAATTAGGTATTAATCTCAACTTTCATATTGAGGGCATTAAAAAAAAAGATTTTGTAAACAAAAGCCAAATCAGAAAACATTTATTTATTTTATTTTTTTAAAAAGATTTTATTCATTTATCTGATAGAGAGAGACACACAGCGAGAGAGGGAACACAAACAGGGGGAGTGGGAGAGGGAGAAGCAGGCCTCCCGCTGAGCAGGGAACCTGATGCGGGGCTCGATCCCAGGACCCTGGGATCATGACCTGAGCTGAAGGCAGATGCTTAATGATTGAGCCACCCAAGCACCCCAGAAAACATTTATTTACATAAAAGCTTACACATGAGTATTCATAACAGCATTATTTATCTTAGCCAAAATGTGGAACCAACTCAAATATCCACTAATGGTTGAATGGATAAACAAAATGTGGTGTATCTATATAGTGGAATGTTAATTAACCATAAAAGCAAATAAAGTACTGATCCTGATATTACAGTATGGGTGAACTTTGGAAACATTATGCTCATAAATGAAAGAAGCCAGACATAAAAGGCCACATATTACATTATTCTATTCATATGAAATGCCCAGAATAGGTAAATCCATAAAGACAGGCAATGAACTGTTTTTTCACCAGGGGATGGGAGAAGCGACTGCTAATGGAAAAGAGATTACTATCAGGGTAATGAAAAATTCTAGGACTAGAGAATGAAGAAGGTTGCACAACCTTGTAAATATATTTTAAAAAATCACTTAATTGGGTACTTTAAAATGGTGAACTTTAATGGCATGTGAATTATAGTTGAATAACAACAATAACAACAATAATAATACCACCACCAAGCAGCATGAACCACCACAACAAACTCTAAAAGCGAATGGATGAGAAACTAAGTGAGGGGACTTGAGGGCCTCCTGGACCTGGCAGGAGCCTCACACCCCACCCTTGGAGAAAGGGATCAGCTCTAAGAGATTGCTGGGCATGAAGGAGCCTGGTGGAACACAAGCTGACTTCAGTGGATGGTTTGTCCTTGTGAGGGAAAATGTGAGACCCCTCAGTGACATCTACCTGTAAATCTCACTTGTATCTTCCAAGGGGAAAGATTTCTATTACTCCTCAAGACTTTGCTCAGTCCATCCTGTGACCCCTCACTGCCTTTCAGAGATCAGAATAATTGAAGGTGACTCCCTCAGAACGACAGACAAATGAAATTAACCAAATAAAGTCTGTGGGACTGTAGACACCCAGAAAGATTGAAGTAGTGTGGATAGGGAAGTCCTAGCTGTTTGTGGACTTCTGCTTGATATCCTCTCTCTATCCTAAGGCAAGAGAGTGATGAAACCTACCTCAGGTTGTGACCGTCTGGTATCTGCTGCAGGACCACGTCTCTGGACGCTGTGATGCTTCTGACATTGATGTGATTGGTATTATGAGCCGTATCATTTGTGAGGAGGCTCAGCTTTCATCTTCCTTGCCAACTCTTCTGTTATTAGTTCTTCCAAGACTGTCACTCTCTTGACCTTAACCTTCCCCTTCAGTAGCTTTGTGGCATGATGTTGCAGTGGAAAGGATGGGATTAGAAATCAGAATCACTGATTGTAAAATTACCCCCTATTACCTGTGGGACCTAAAATGGAGCCTCCCAACCCCAGTGCTTGATGAGTTGCAAGAAGTGCTTCAAATTATTGATCTATCCCATCCTTGGGGTCGCTCAGGGTGTGGGTAGCTGAAGCCCTGAGGCAGGGCAACTTTGGCTGTTAGCAGGCTTGTTCAGGCCACCACAGAGGGCAGACCTGCCAGAGTCTACAGTATCCCAGGATGTGAGCACAGGCAGCTACATCAGCATTCGTGGCTCCCCATCAAATCTCTGTAGACCGTCAATAGGAGCTCTGCCACCAGGACTTTTGCAGTGACCAGGATAGGCAAAATCATCTCCATATTGGACAAGTGGACCATGGCCTATGGGAGGAGATAATATAAGTTCCAAATATCCAAATACGTGCAGAGCTCATTCCAATGTGTGGATGGTTAGGGTGAGGGGTATGGTGGTGGAATGGGTATTCTAAGTAGGACTCCTGAGGGCACTGGTCTGCATCAGACCCTAACTGCTCTTTTCATGTTTGTGATACTTTTGTCCCTTTTTGGCTGGGCCATCTTGTAGGAGTCAAGCCCATGGATTCTTCTAACAGTGCACACACCTTTTGCAAATTAGAGTTTTATCTGGAAATACATAATGTAAGAATATTCTACTGGATCAAAGTCAATTTACATTATTGTGAAGAAATTTAATATTACTTTGTCAATGATAAAAGGAAGAACTGTGCCAAAATGACCAATTTCTCTGTGTGCCTTGATGTATAGAGAGGGGTGAGAAGAAAGAAAAAGTTCTAGACTTTCTCAGCCTTAGTTTTCTCATTTGCAAAATAATGTAATAGCTTATAACTAATTTAGGCTAAAGCTCAAAGTGACTCTCTTTTTGCCAGGCCCTAAATTAATTAGTAGGTTCTTTTTATAAGAAATGAGTAGAAGTTTTGGAATTCCAAAAGATGCCCAACAGGTAGAAGGTTTTTTCTTTTTTTTTAAATTATTATTTTTTTTAAACAAAGTTCCTTTTATACTCAGAAACATTAATTAATATGTCATTGCCCATACCGTTTCTCAGCCTTTTGCTGATGAAGTTTTTTCTTTCTTGTTTCACTTATGAAATAGTGAAAATCTTTCCTCCACCCACTGATCTTGGGCAGTAGACATGGAGAGAGTCACCCACAGTGAAGTTCCAGGTACACAGTCTGCTTACTCCCTCTTCCCAGGGGAATGTGACTGTGTTCTTCCTTTGTACTCAAGTTGATCTACAGTAATGGTATCCTGTTATAAATCCTTTCCCTTTCATTTGGGTCTCTGAGTTGTGGGTTTGGAAATGCTCTCATGACACACAGCAAAACAAAGACTAAAGCAATTGCATACTTTCCACCCTTCCCTTCTTTTATTTTATATAAATTACTGCATGTGAATAGAATGTCCCATGCCTTAGGTTATTATACATTCTGATGATGTCAAGTGCATCCTTTGTCCTCACAAAGGGAAGACTGTCTCATGCCAAATAGCTAGGGAGCCTTGGCATACAAGAACATAGGCATATAAGAATTTTGTGATAGAAACTATCACAGGAAACAATATTATAGGGCTGTTGTGAGGATCATTGTGGTTATATGTGTGGGAGAGGTTTATACAATCAAGCCCTATGTATGTATGCTTTATTGTTATTGTTTTGGATGGAAGATGACTGCCAGTCTTTCTTCTTTTCTTAAGATCCTGGACTGGTCTGGAATGAGAATATTTGGACGTGTGACTAGATGTCATGTAATGAAGGGTAGTAAGCTAGAATTTACTAGAATTTAAGAATCTTGTTTTTCTACCTTAAAACTTTTCCCTTTTTGAGGACTACTCAGGAAGGCTAACTTCTTTAATGAGAATTAATGACCTCACAGTGAAGAGTCTGACATGTTAGATCAACCATTCCAGACTTGTCTGAGTGCATAGGATGAGAAAAGCCAGAGAGATTCTACTATGAACATCCACCATACCAGTGGTGCTTAGTGGTGCTTAGTGCCAAGAATAATACTAGAAATGACTTTCTAAACCACACTATTTTTCTACCCTACAAATGCTTTCATCAACTCTAGAAATTTACAGAGGACCCAGGAGTGAGAGCTGTGGGGAAATGTCTTTCAATGGAGTTAAATGAGAGCTTTCCAAAAGAAAAGTATTCCAGGTTAAGGGATTGAAGTTACATACCAACAGAGATCACCTTAAAACATACCTATACATCTTTTTTTTTTTTTTTAAAGATTTTATTTATTTATTTGACAGAGATCATAAGCAGGCAGAGAGGCAGGCAGAGAGAGAGAGGGAAGCAGGCTCCCATTGAGCAGAGAGCCCGATGCAGGGCTCGATCCCAGGACCCTGAGATCATGACCTGAGCCGAAGGCAGAGGCTTTAACTCACTGAGCCACCCAGGCACCCCAAATACCTGTACATCTTAAGCAAAAAAGATTTACTCTGACATACATATTTCTCCAAAGGAGGGAGTTCTTTTTATGTGTAGCCATTGTTCCAAATCAGCCAGGAGCTGAATCTGTAATCAGCATTTCACTATGAAAAAATAGACAATGATAGTCCTAGCAAGTGAATCAAGACTTATCTTCTTGAAGATTGAAATCATATCAAGATTGAAATCATATCAATAATTTCTGACCACAATGGTATGAAACTAAAAATCAATTAACGAATAAAACTGGAAAATTCACAAATATGAGAGATTAAATAACATGTTCTTGAGCAATTGATGGGTTAATGAAGAAATAAAAAGAGAAAAAATACCTTGAGACAAATAAAAATGAAAATACAGGGGTGTCTGGGTGGCCTAGTATGTTAAAGCCTCTGCCTTCGGCTCAGGTCATGATCCCAGGGTTCTGGGATTGAGCCCTGCATTGGGCTATCTGCTCAGCAGGGAGTCTGCTTCCCTTTCTCTCTCTCTGCCTGCCTCTCTGCCTACTCGTGACCTCTGTCTGTCAAATAAATAAATAAATCTTAAAAAAAAAAAGAAAATACGACATACCCAAACTTCTGGGATGCAGTAAAAGCAGTTCTAAGAGGGAAGTTCATAGCCATAAGTGCCTATCCCAAGAAACAAGAATAATCTCAAATAAAGAACCCAATTTTACATCTCAAAGAACTAGAAAAAGAACAGGCAAAGATCAAAGTTAAAAGGAAGGATCTTTGTTATTATAAAGATCAGAGCATAACTAAATAAAGTAGAGACTAAACAGACATTAGAAAAGATCAATAAGGGGGCGCCTGGGTGGCTCAGTGGGTTAAGCCGCTGCCTTTGGCTCAGGTCATGATCTCAGGGTCCTAGGATCGAATCCCGCATCGGGCTCTCTGCTAAGGAGGGAGCCTGCTTCCTCCTCTCTCTCTCTCTGCCTGCCTCTCCATCTACTTGTGATTTCTCTCTGTCAAATAAATAAATAAAATCTTAAAAAAAAAAAAAGAAAAGGTCAATAAAACTAAGAACTGGATCTTTGAACAGATAAATGAAATTGACAAACCTTTAGCTAGACTCACCAACAAAAAAAGAGAAAGGATTCAAATAAATAAAATCAGAAATCAATAATATACCACAGTGAACAATTATATGCCAATAAATTGAACAACCTTGAAGAAATAAATGAATTCCTAGAAACATACACCCTTCCAAGACTGAATCCTGAAGAAATAGATAATCTAACAGACCAGTTACTAATAAGGAGATTGAATCAATAATCAAAAACTAACAAAAATCCAGGACCACATGGCTTCACTGATGAATTCTACCAAACACTCAAGAATAAATAACAATCCTTCTACCAGCATTACCCTGATATGACAACCAGACAAGGATACCACAAGAAAAGTTGATTATAGGCCAAGAACCCTGATGGAAATAGAAGCAAAAATCTTCAATAAAATATTAGCAAACCAAATTCAGCAATGCAGTAGAAGGACCACACATTGTGATCAAGTGGGATTTCTTCCAGGGATGCAAGGATGGTTCAACATCTGCAAATGAATCAACATGATACATAACATTTACAAAATGAAGGATAAAAATCAGGACCATCTCAAAAGATGAGAATGTTCATTTGATAAAATTCAGTATTCATTTATGATAAAAACTCTTAACAAAGAAGGCATAGAGGGTATTATAATGACCTTTATCGTGTTGAGGTATGTTTAGAACATACGATAAAGGTCATTTATGATGAGCCCCAAGCTAACATCTTACTCAATAATGAAAAGCTAAAAGCTTTTCCTCTGAAATAGGAGCAAAATAAGTATGCCCACTCCTACATTTTTATTCAGCATAGTATTGGAAGTACTACTTAGAGCAATTAGGCAAGCAAAAGAAAGAAAGACAAAAAAGCTTCCAAACTGGAAAAGAAGTAAAATTGTCACTATTTGAAGATGACACAGTATTTCTAATACATGTGGACAGCCATAAAGACGACAGCAAAAGACTTTTAGAACCAATAAACAAATCCAGTGAAGTTGCAGAATACAAAATCAATACACGTAAGTTTGTTGCATTACTATATACTAATAAACTATCAGAAAGAGAAATTAAGAAAGCAATCCCATGTACAATTGCATAAAAATAATAAAATGCACAGGAATAAATTTAATAAAGGAGGTTAAGAATATGTATGCTAGAAACTGTAAGACATAGATAAAAGAAGTTGAAGTAGGCACAAATAAATGGAAAGATATTCTCTGTTCATGGATTGGAAGAATTAATATTATTAAAATGGTCGTACTACTCAAAACAACCTATAAATTCAATACAATTTTTATCAAAATTCCAATAGCATTTTTCACAGAAATATGACAAACAATCCTAACATCTGTATAAAATCACTGAAGACCCTGCATAGCCAAAGCAATCCTGAGAAGGAAGAACAAAACTGGACATATCCTTTCCCTGATTTTGAACTATATTACAAAGCTATACTAACCCAAACAGTATGGTATTGGCATAAAACAGGCACATAGATTAATGGGCAGACTAGAGAGGCCAGAGATTAACCCCCATATTTGGCCAATTAATCTTTGACAAAGGAGCCAAGAATATTCAATGGGGAAAGAGCAATCTTTTCAATAAATGGTGTTGGGAAAACACGACAGCCACAGGCAAAGGATGAAACTGGGCCACTATCTTACACAATACACAAAAACAAACTCAAAATGGATTAAAGACTTATTGTGAGGCCTAAAACCATGAAACTTCTAGGAGAAAACATAGGTAGTAAGCTCTTTGACATCTGTTTTGGCAATAATTTTTTAAATTTGAAGAAAAGGGAACAAAAGTCAAAAGGGAACCAAAGGCAAAGGGAACAAAAGCAAAAGTATGGAACTAAAAAGCTTCTGCACAAAAAAGCCATCAACAAAATGAAAAAGCAACTACTGAATGGGAGAAAATATTTGGGAATCATATCTGGAAGGGGTTACTATCCAAAATGTATAGAGAATTCATATAACTCAATAGCAAAACACCCCCCAAATAATCCAAATAAAAAATGGGCAGAGGATCTGAAATAGACATTTCCAGAGAAGATATACACATGGCCAACAGGTACAGGAAAAGATGCTCAACATCTCTAATCATCAGAGAGATGCAGATAAAACACAGGATATCACCTCATAATAGTCAGATGGCTATGACCAAAAAGATAAGAAATAAGTGTTGTCAAGAATGTGGAAAAAAAGGAACTTTGTGTATTCTTGCTGGGAATGTAAATTGGTGCAGCCACTGTGGAAAACAGTATGGCAGTTTCTCAAAAAATTAAAAATAGAACTATTATATGATTAGCAATTCCACTTCTGCATGTTTATCCAAAGAAAATGCAAACAGTAATTCAAAAAGATATATACACCCTCATGCTTACTACAGCATTACTTACCATAGCCAAGACATGGAAACAACCTAAGTGTCCAACAATGGATGAATGGATAAAAAAGATATGATATCTATGTATCTATGTTTATATCTGTTTATATATTTATACATGATAGAATATTTCTCAGCCATGAAAAATAATATAATCTTGCTGTTTTGACAACATGAATGGAACTTGAGGTGACTATGCTAAGTGAGATAAATCAGAGAAAGACAAATGCTCTACGATCTTACTTATATAGAATCTAATAAACCAAAAACAAAAACAAAAAAATAAGCTCATAGATACCAAGAACAGATTGGTGGTTTCTACAGGTGCAAGAGGGGCGAGAAATGAGTGAAGGGAGTCAAAAGGTACTAACTTCCAGTTATAAAATAAATAAGTCCTGGGGATGTAACGTAAAACATGGTGACCATGGTTAATAATACAGTACTGTATATTTGAAACTTGCTAAGAGAGTAGATCATAAAAGTACTTACTGTAAGAAGTAATAATTCTGTAACTATGTATAAGGACAGATGTTAGCTAGACTTGCTGTCGTGATCATTTCTCAAAATACACAAATATCAAAGGGGAATGCTATAAACTTAAAATTAATAGAATGTATGCCAATTATACTTTCATTAAAAAGAAGAAGACTCACTCATCTTCTTGAGTTTTGATGATGGACAGAAGTTTCATCATCCGTGTAATCACTACTGCACAATGAGGAAGGAGCGTGGGCTAACTCTATTATAATTTAAGTGCCATGCCCTTGACCCCTCCTTGAATGAACCAATGTCAACAATAACTCTTTTCTTTATGGACTTGGTCCTGTTGAAAGTTTTCTCTTTTAATGACAAATGACAGCATTTGGTTGTCCCAAGTATTAGTTCACCTCTGTGTATTCCTTAAGGACTGTCGAATCATTATACCATAGGGGCTGAGGGATCACTGTTGCATTCTCTTATATATAAAAGGAAGGGGGTATATAATTTCACTCTTATACAAGGTGTAAGAAATGTCATGCTTCTTTTTGTTTAAATAAAATTTAACCTACATTCCTATTCTTTAAGGTAGGACTTCAATGTCTGTCATTTGGAATCTACTTTACCTTGACCCCAGAGTCATATGAAGACCCTAGATAACTTTATTGTCTAGAGCATTTCAAGAAGTCTCATGGTTTCTTAAGTTTAAAGTATTCACGGCTGATGTTTTAATTATCTGGCCTAATTTGTTTCCTTGATGGCAAGTAACTTGACTGCCTTTTAGCCAAGCCGGGGCATGGGTTTTGACAGGACAAGGAGTCTTACTAAGCTACTGCAGAGAACAGGAAAGCCTCACCCCTTTCTTGATTTTGAAATGAAACCATCCACATCTTATGGTTCATTCTGACATGCCCACATCTTCAACTCCAAGCCCACCCTTCCATCCCCTCTACTTTTCAGACTTCCTGGCATAATTCTCAGTGAGTGAAGTTTTCCATAAATAAAAGGTGGAAGGTAGGGTGATGGAAGGGAGGTTGATGTGGGGATACAGGGCAATGCTGGCTTGAGCCCTGCAATAGGAAATCTCTGAGGGACAAAAAGGACTGGAAAGCCTTGAGTATCCTCTTAAAATAAGAAAAAGACTCCCTATGCAGTGAGGGCAAAATAACTTTAGCTGTCAGTTAACCAGTCGTAGCTGTAAATGTCCCACCTGCTCCATACTTGCAGAGCCCAGAAACCAGATGCTGCCGAGGAGCAGGAATTAGGAGGCAAGAGGAACATACTGAGTTCCAGTGACACTCCAGATGCTGGCCCATCCAGGGGTTTGGTGTTTCGTTTAACCAATATAACAGATCCAGGAAAGTGCCATTATTGCCACTTTCAGAGAAGGAAGTAGAGGCCCAGAAAGATTAAGTAACTTGGTGTGACAGACGTCATCGTCCATTGCTAGTCCCTCACACACCCCCACTTTCTCTGCTCTGTCTCCACTATGGAGCCTGGAAGAGCTTTAATCACTTGGTCAGCCTCCCTTATGAGACACAGTATTTGGCTATGAGACATGTGGGAAGAGGGAAGAGAACTTTTGGGGGAAACCTTTGTCACCTTTTTCTTTTTTCTGCCTGTCTTAGGATGCCCGCTTGCCTTCAGGCAACTCACATACCTGTGACACTGAGAAGCTTTTTCTCCCAAAGTCCCTAATACCTCTCTGGTGATGTTCATTGACTCATGTCATGTATTCCATTTGGAGTGGCCCTTACTCTATTCCCAACCCTACCGCCATGTTCAAACCCTGCTCAGACTTCTGGGTTCAAAGCAGCTATTACTGCTTTCTTTGAATCCTTTTCTTGTCCTCCTGAATAGAGTGATTATTCCATCTCCTTTATTTTCCCAATGTGATATCTGCACTTCCTTTATGGTTCTTACCATAACCATTCTGTGAAGTTCTCTGTCTCTATGTTTGCTCTGCTCTGTTTTATAAGACCTTTTAGATAGGACCTATGTGTGTGTTTGTTCCAAAAAGTCCTAGCATAGTGACTTCAGTATAGTAGCCTTTAAGCAATATTTTTTTAGCTATGAAAAGAGAATCTAAGGCCAGAATTGATTATGGGTACCACAAAGAAGAGGCCCAAAGAATCGTAGGCACACATGAGATAAGTTACTATCTTTTGCTTAAGCCATTATTCATTGGATATTGTGGGCTTAGAGCTCAAAGCAGTCCACCTCTT
The DNA here is from genome assembly GCF_020171115.1 of Neogale vison. Lineage (NCBI taxonomy): Eukaryota > Metazoa > Chordata > Mammalia > Carnivora > Mustelidae > Neogale > Neogale vison. The sequence continues at coordinate 174,281,004 of NC_058094.1, read as the reverse complement.
TCTGATATTCTTCTAAGGTCATAGAAACAAAGGGCAGAGCCATCTGACCTTAAAATCTAGCAAACCACCCAAACAGCACATGTGAGCCCATAAATCTTCAGCCAGTGCTGAACTACTTATACATAAGCAGAGAAATACGCCCTCTTTGAAAAAGGCTGGAGAATAAATTAAGTAGGTATTAAGGTATAATTAAAGAGAAGTGAAGTTGCCAAGTCAGCCCCAAACCTGAGCACGGCATGAATGCAATGGAAGGTTGGAAGATGTGGCTTTTTGTTGCTTCAACAAGAAAATAATTTCAATTGATTGAATTTATGGGGGCAGGGTAGCATGGATATCTGAGGACTGGCTGCAGTGATCGCCATTGTCAACAAAATTTCACTGAGTTTGAATGGTTTGTTTGTAATCTAGAAGAAATGGGAAATCTCCATGTGTTCTCTGAACATCATGGCCGCCCCTGACACAGAAGTGTTGGGGAACACGGCCTGTTCGTTCACACCTGGAAGGCACATAGAATCCCTGTCGATTCACAGCTCTTTCGAGAGCATTTAGAGACCCATGGCTCCAAGCACAGTAGTTCCCTCCACCTACATTCACTTTATCCAAGTGGATAAAAAGTAAACTGGAAAATGTACTCAGATTCATTTGGGCAGGTGGTCGATAATCATGTGTTGAAAGGCAGCAGAGTCCTTGAGAAAGTAAAGCAGGGCTATAATGTCAGGAACTCTGGGCTGAAATGTGTCCCCTGAAAATCTGTATGTTGAAGTCCTACCCCTGCCGCCCGTGACCGTGTTAGAGATAGAGCTTTTAAAGAGTAACAGAGGTCAAAAATGTGGATCCTAATCCAGCAGGATTGGTGACTTGATGAGAAAAGGAGAGAGAGATCTCTTGCTCTGTATGCGCCCACCAAGGAAAGGCCATTTGAGGACACAGTGAGAAGCTGGCTGTCCGTGATGTAGGAAGACAGCTTTCTCTAGAATGCACCATGCTGGCTTCTGATCTCAGACTTCCAGCCTCCAGAGCTGTGAGAAAAAAAAAAAAAGTTTCTTTTGTATCAGCCACCCCGTCTATAGTATTTGTTTAAAATATTTTATTTATTTATTTGACAGAGGGAGACACAGTGAAAGAAGGAACACAAGCAGGGGGAATGGGAGAGGAAGAAGTAGGCTTCCCATTGAGCAGGGAGCCTAATGCAGGGCTCGATCCCAGCACCTGGGATCATGACCTGAGCTGAAGACAGACACTTAACAACAGCCACCCAGGCACCCCCAGTCTTTAGTATTTTATTAACTGACTTAATACACAGGGTGTTCTCATAAGAAGACAAACGAAGGGCTTTCATTTTGAGGAATTTTGGGTGGCAAATGTCAGTGGACTGTTGGTGTTATGCAGCAGCATTTGTTTCTAACAACAACAAAAAAAATGCTCTTTTTTTTTTTTTTTTTTTTAAAGATTTTATTTATTTATTTGACAGAGAGAGATCACAAGTAGGCAGAGAGGGCGCCTGAGTGGCTCAGTGGGTTAAGCCGCTGCCTTCAGCTCAGGTCATGATCTCAGGGTCCTGGGATCGAGTCCCGCATCGGGCTCTCTGCTCAGCGGGGAGCCTGCTTCCCTCTCTCTCTCTCTGCCTGCCTCTCTGCCTACTTGTGATCTCTCTCTGTCAAATAAATAAATAAAATCTTTAAAAAAAAAAAATGCTCTCCAAAGTCCTCAGTTGGAATCCCTGTTTTCGGTAGTTTGCATCTCAGTAGGAGAGGAAACGACCACTTCCAACGATTGCTTTAGGGCATATCTGATACCCTCAGAGGTGTCAAAGATCTGATGAACAGAGGTGTGGAACAGCTGGCATCTGATAGGATGATCCTACTAATCTCTACTTAATATTTTCTTTAGGTGGGCTCGTCTTTTGAAACTATACATATTTTTAAAAATTTGTGAATTATTGGGCCTGAGGAGCTATATTGTTTTCATTATATGCTAAAATAAATATTTAGCTACTAAAATAAATATATAGTTACTTACAGAGTGACAGTATGAAATTTCTGATTCATGGCCATGTCACCATAAGAAAGTCAGAACTAGGGGCGCCTGGTTGACTCAGTCGGGGAAGCCTCTGCCTTCGGCTCAGGTCATGATTCCAGGGTCCTGGGATGGAGCCCCACATCCCATCGGTCTCTCTGCTCAGCAGGGAGCCTGCTTCCCCCTCTGCCTGCCACTCCTCCTGTTTGTGTTGTCTCTCACAAGAATAAAAATCTTTTTTAAAAAAAGGATAGAAAATCACTAGTTCATTTGACTTGATGTTTAAAGAAATACATTAAATCTGTGATTTCCTTTAGAATGCAAAGAGGTTTTAACTACTGATACTTTTTTTTTTTATGTTATCATGGTCCTGATTAAATGCCTTTTGTGTGTGTGTGAGAGAGAGAGAGAGAGAGGAATTGCAGTCTTGGGTTTGCTTGCTTGTATGAATCACTTAGACTTCTTGCATGAATTTTTATCATCTAAAAATAGGTATGGTGCATTGAAGACTTTTTTGTCTATCTCAAGGGAAATTATCAATTGAACTTTTTTATAAAAAAGATTTATTCATTTATTTATTTTAGAGAGAGAGTGCATGCGTGCAAGCAAGCAGTGGGAAGGGGAAGAGGGAAAAGGAAACTGAAGCAGACTCTGTACACTGAACAAGAAGCCCAACGTGGGGCTTGCTCTCACGACCCTGAGATCATGACCTGAGCCTAAACCAAGAGTCGGAGGCTTAACGGGCTGTGATACCCAGGTACCTCCAGTTGAGCTCTTGATTTCTTCTTGTATCTGGATTATTATTTATTTGAGAGAGAGAGAGAGAGAATGAGCAGTGGGGAAGGGCAGAGGGAGAGAGAGAAGCAGACTCCCTGCTGAGCAGGAAGCCTGATGTGGGACTCGATCCTAGAACGTGGGGATCATGACCTGAGCCAAAGGCAGACGCTTAACAGACTGAGCCACGCAGGTGCCCCGAATCTGGAGAAGTAGCTGGCTCCCAACTAGCTCCACGTCCTTCCCCCCTACCATGGGTCCTTCCTATACCACTGCTCAGGTAGTATTCCTTAGTTCCTCAGTTCCCTAAAGTTTTAAAAAACTTTTTTTTTTTTTTAAGATTTTATTTATTTATTTGACAGAGAGAGATCACAAGTAGGCAGAGAGGCAGGCAGAGAGAGAGAGAGAGGAGGAAGCAGGCTCCCCGCTGAGCAGAGAGCCCGATGCAGGACATGATCCCAGGACCCTGAGACCATGACCTGAGCCGAGGGCAGTGGCTTAACCCACTGAGCCACCCAGGCGCCCCAAGTTTTAAAAAACTTTTAATCACTTCCTTAACCTGGTATTGAAAGGCTTTCCAACACTTCTCTACCTAATTTATCTGCAGATGTCTTCACCCCAGAAATAATGAGCTGCATATTTTTCTTATACACTTGATGATTTTTTGCTCTTTGACTCATGTTTACACTTCAAAATGGCCTTTGCCTCTTCACCTGGGTCCCAATTCGACCCATTTTTTTAAAAGGTCCATCCTGGCTAACACATCTTTTCTTGAAATTTTCTCTTATCCCCCTGGGCTAAAAACATCATTTCATCATCCAAACTCCATCTTTCTTTGCAACCTCCCCCACCCACAACCTGCCCCGCCCATGGATTTTATGGCAAGTTTGCACTGTGGTTACCAGTGTAACTACAAGTGTGAACATGGTTGTCTTCTCTGATGTCATATAAAGCTTTTTGGGAAGGGCCTACATGTATGTTAATTTCCTCTAGAAAAACCTAGCACAGTGTGTGGCATATAAAACATTGAGTAAATATTTTCTTTAGTTAATAAATGAACACTTGTGTGTGTGGGTCTGTGTGTGTGTGTATGAATTAGAAGAGTACCCAAGGTTTAGGATCCACCAGATACAGATGAAATACCTTTGCAATACACTGAAAGTAAATTAACTCTCTGTGAGAAAGCTAGTTCATATGGCAGCCTTTAGGATTTAGGAGGTTTCCAGAAATTGTTACAGCAAAGACTGTGGCAATTCTAGCCTCCATGAAGTTTCAGAGTCTCTCAGACTTGCCTAGAACTTTGGTCCTTAAAGTGTGGTCTCGGGGCCGGCAGCATCGGCATTCCTGGAGCTTGTTAGAAATGCAAACTCCTGGTCCTATCCCAGTCCTCCTACATCAGAAACTCTGGGAGTTGAAGCCCCGCCCTCTGTGTTCCAACCACCCTCCCCATACTCTGACGCACATCTAAGTGTGAGAACCACTGGATTAGAGAACGTTCCAGCAGGGCTTCTGTTCAGTCCTGATGCTTCTCAGCTCAGTTGGGGGGGTGGTTATAATCACAGACTGATGAATGTAATTTTATAAGGGAATAATGCTTGCTCAGTCTTTGTGCATGAAGCCACAGATGATAAATTAGGAGCCTACCTTTCGCCTCCTACCCTTATCTGGTTCTTTGTGAGAAGGTGCTGCTCAGAGTAGACAAGTGAACAGTGACACATATACCTCCAAGTAAACTGATGCAGAGAATGTGATGTGAGAAGGAATAGGGGCCACGAGCTTCCTATGCACTGACCAGTGAAAACCATGGTGAGACTTTATGCTCTATGTGAAAGGAGTCTTCTTTGACTCCGAGTTGCCTGGAAGTCCTTGTTTTCTGATCTCTTGCATTTCCCAAACACATGAATATTCCAGTGTCTGGTTACACTCCCTTGATATGGCCGTCTGTGCTGGTTGACGGGCCCAAGATGCACTTTCCATTTCTTACCTGCTGGCAGTACCCTAATTTTTTTTCTCCAGTGCCCACGCCTCCTCCATGCGAGTCAGATTCTGATTCGTAAAAGTCAGCTGTGGTGTTTCTATTCCCTCAACAGTGACTCATAGAGGATCAGGCAGGTGACCCAATTCTGGCGAGCAGATTGTGAAGGCAAATCTGCTGGTGGGTTTCTGTGAAGGTGGTCTTCATATTTGGTAAGAGCTGTGCAGGGGAAACTTAGGCTTTTGGACTATGGTGTGTGATGCTGTGGCATCTGGGGCTGAGACAGCTTTCTTGGTACCACAAAGAGATCTTAACCAACACGGGGGGGGGGCAAGGGGAGACACAGAGTAGAGAAAGTGAAGGGAACTCCCCCAACTCCCCCTGATAGTGTTGCTGAGTCATCAAATCAACTACCTGCAGAGCCATGTCAGAAACTTTATTATGAGAAAATAAATCCATATCTGCCTGAAATTTGTGGAATAGTAAGATTATTGCTGTCCCTCTGCCCTTACTTTCTCTTGAAAAATGGAAAGGACCGATGTAATGACAACTCTGAATTACTTCTAGCGCCAACAGTCAATGATTCTTTGCTCGTAACATCTTGTATGGAGTTTTAAGGTGAGGCAAGATTTGGCAGGCGTGGGACGTGGAGAGGGTGCGAGCATCGTCTGAGATAGGGTCAAGTTCTTCTAAGGCCCAGGAGACGGCATCCAGGCGAGGCTGCGAGGTCAGTAGCACAGATTCCTAGAGGAGAACCGAGATCCTAAGTCCTAGGGCACAGCAAAGAGAGGAGTCCACAGGAAAAGCCAGGCATTGAAGATAGGAGACTAAGAATTGGGTATAGGATAAGTCAGAAAAATTCTGATGCGTGATTTGCTTGCCTGCAGTAGGAGCTCATAGTCTGTGTTTCCCCTGGGCCCTCTCAAGGTATCAGGTAAGGGGAAAATATTAGTATTCAGTACTACAGGGTGAGTAGTCTCCATGGGGCATTAGCAAGATCAAGAACCCTTCTGTGGGCGCCTGGGTGGCTCAGTGGATTAAGCCAGTGCCTTTGGCTCAGGTCATGATCCCAGCGTCCTGGGATCGAGTCTTGCAACAGGCTCTCTGCTCCGTGGGGAGCCTGCTTCCTCCTCTGTCTCTCTGCCTGCCTGTCTACTTGTGATCTCTCTCTGTCAAATAAATAAATAAATTCTTAAAAAAAAAAAAAAAGATTAAAAAAAAAAAAAAGTATCCTTCTGTTGTCTGAGCTCAGCGAATTCCTGGGCCTGGCCCGCTAGATGACCTCATGTAGCCCCTTTGTTTTCTCCTCCAGTTGTTTCTGCATTGATGATTTTCCAAGTCCACACGTTTCAGTTCTTGGTCTTCACGGCATAGTAATGCAATTTCTAACTTTTTCAGATGTTCTAACTGTTGAAAGACAAATTTAAACCAGCGGGGAAATACAGTGCAGATCTTTACGTTGTTCCTATCATTTTTGGGTCAACATTGCCACCTAGTGGTGAAATAATACTAAAGCCCGTGTCCGAAACTACTTCCATTGTGATGGGATACTTTATTTCAAGATCTTCAAATGGTCATATTACGAGCAAGAGGAGATGGTGATTATGACTCAGTTTAAATGTATCACTTTGAACCCGAGAAAATGCGGACCTGGGGAAAATCCTTTAGACACACTGAACTAATTATTGGGTTGATAGCCTTTGGTTCATGATTCACAGAAATCTGTCTTTTTTTTTTTTTTTTTCCCTATCTTAAGATTTTGGTTGCTTATTCAGTTTTTCTCCTGAACCTTTTAAGAAATCCTTACCTATTTGGCCACTTTTTAGTAGTAACCATAAAACAAAATAAAACAAGACTAAAACAAACTAACAAAAATCAATCTCAGATGAATCAAGGCTACATTACTTTCCCCCTCTTTGACATGTTCTTGTTTGTTTTTTCTTCTTTCCTCAAGTCTTTCTCAAAGGCTTGTCAGTTTATGAGTATGTGTCTGTTTTAACGCAGTAAGAATTTCCATACATTCTGTGCCGTCTCGCTGGGTTTAGAGTTTGGGGCTGGTCTGGGGTGGGGTCTTCGGTTCTGAGTTTCTACTAAGCTTCCTGAAGATGCCCATCCTGCTCGGAGTGGGCCGCGCTCTAAATGGTAAGGCTTTCTAGAACAGTGACGACCTTCTCCACAACGCAAAACCTCTCTTCGGAATGGATTGGAAGCTGTGTTCTGCTGGGGAGAGCTCGTTTGCCTGTAGCAGCACCCGCGAAAGTGTCCGGTTCCCTTCCTGGAAGGCCTGAGCCAGGCGGAGCCGGCCCTGCTGACCGCTGGGGTCGGGCGTCTCCCTGCACTGTCCGGGACCACCGGCCTCCTCTGGGGAGTCTGGGCTAACAGGCGGCTATCCTCCTTGCCGTGCTTCTAGGCCACACAGGTGCATTAAAGTTCTAAATTTGGTTGCACGTTGGAATCCCCCAGAGCTGAGACATGACCCGCTAGTTGGGTCCTCTTTCTGGACAAGTTTTAAAGGCTCGCTAGGTGCAGCACGCCTGAGAACCACTGTGGACCCGAAGGTAAGTCACAGGCTGAAATGAAGACCCCCTTCTCTCCTTTCTCGTGGTCACCAGCTCAATGGGGAAACAAAGTCTGGGGGAAGCCTTCTGCTGGGGAGGGGATTCGGCCTGAAGCTGCCCTGGCCAGCCCTCATTCTCTCAGGCTTCACTCTCTCTCTGCACCCCAAATGGGGGGCTGTGCTTTCAGGCTGAGTCTGGTTCTTCCCCAGTGTCCCTCAGGCTTGGTGAACTCTGTGTTACATTTTAGTATCTACCACTCCTCCCCCTCTAACTCCGTCCGCTCCAGGGCAGCTGAGGTCACGTGATATGCATTCTGAGAAAAGAGTTTTGGCTTTTGCAAGGACAAGTGCTGGATTGGTCATATCTTCTGGGAGTTATGAATCAGACGCTCTGAATGCTGGCCTTGGGAGGCTTGTGGAGTCAGGATGTTATCCAGGTTTTTCCTTCAGAATTTTTTGTCTGGGATCCTGGAAGCACTGACCAAGAACTAAAATGGCTCTTGACTTTGAACATAGATTAATCAGGATTAATTGTTTTAGGCTGCTTCTGCCCCTTCTGTGTATGTGTGTGTGTGTGTGTGTGTGTGTTACACATATTTGTGGGTGGATGTGTATTTGTGAAATATAGTAATACCTAGGCTGGAACTTTAATGAGAAGTAGAACAAATTTTCCTAGTGAGGAAATTGTTGGTTCTTTGACATTATGGTTAAAGGAAAAAAATGCCCTGCTTCACCAGTCTTGTCTTTTTTCATTAGATTTTTTACAGAGACAGAGAGAAAGTGAAGGAGAGGTTATAGGAACAGAACATTTTCTCTCCTTCCCCTCTGGGCCCTTCTGTATTCTTGACCTTGTTAATCAGATCTCCTTGAAACGGTTTCCCTTCTGGCTTTTACGGCATCAAAGCCTCCTGGTTCTCTTTCCATTGCTCTTGATGATCTTCTGTTTCCTCTTCTTCCTCACATGAAGACGGTCCCAGGGATTCATCCTTGGCTTTTCTTTCACGCTCATGTCTCCCCTTTGGGGGGCCCCACTCACTACGCACCCTTCTCAGCTCTGGTCTTTGCCATGCTGGCGACTCCACCTCTACTGACTGGAGTCCAGCTTCTCCTTCTGAGCCACAGATTCCTATTTTCTTTTCTCACTGAACTACCAGTAAGTCCTGTAGGTGGTCCTGCAGAAACCTAAAATTCAACATTTCTCAAACTGAACTTGTCATTAAATTTGTGCCCGACTGTGTCAGACATATCGGGCTCCAGACATTCAGGAGTGAACAACACAAATACTGTTCCTCCTTTCATGGAACTTGCATTTTTGTGGTGGAGGACAGTCACCTTTTGAAGAAAAATAAAGTGAGGGGATGGGAGATGATGCTGTTCACATTTTAAGCGAAGTCAGGGAAGTCTTTTCTGAAGAGGTTCCCTGGAGCCCAGACTTGAGAGAGTCATGGGTTCTTTGCACGCAGAGCATTCTAGGCAGAGGATTTTCTACAGATTTGTCCCCGTTTCCCATCCTCTCAGTGGCTCAAGCTGGAAACTTAGCAGTCCTTATGTATCCCTTTCCTCCCTTTGTGTCCCCCAAATTCATAAGACCTATCATTTTGAGGTCCTAACCATGGAATTGCAAAGACAACTTCCGGGTGACCGTCATCAGAATTGCTTCAGGGAACCTGACACAATGGCCATGTGACTACATTCTGGCCAATGAGAAAGATGAGAAAGATGGCAGAATCTTGGGGAGACTCCTGGAAAGGGTTTCCTCACTCATCAAATACCAGAGAAAAGTGGGTAGAGTGCCTCTCCTTCTCTTCCTGCCTCTGAATGTGGTTTTTTAGGTACAGGTGGTTAGGCTGGAATGACAATATTGGGGATAATCAGGTGGACAGATGGACAGGGCATTGGTCTTTGTTGACACTGTAGAACTGCAAGACCAGCCACACCACTGGCTTTCTCCAGCATTCTTGTTCTCTGAGGAGATCGTGGTAATAATATCCCAATTGTTTCAGCCACTTTTAGTCAACCATTAATTACTGGCACCTGAAAAAGCCCCAATTGATAGGTATTTCATTAAAGTCAGGTACAAATCCTTAAAGAAACACAGCATTCAGGGAGGTATTTTGGCCAGAGGAAATCAAGGTAGGTTTCCTACATGAGGTAAAATTTAAGTTGCCCTTTATTTATTTATTTATTTGAGATTAAAAAAAAAAATCCATTGGAGAGAGAGACAACACAAGAGAGTACCAGTAGCGTGAAGGGCAGAGGGAGAAGCAGACTCCCTGTGAGCAGGGAGTCCCATGTGGGGCTCACTCCGGAGACTCCGGGATCATGACCTGAAGGCAGATGCTTAATGGATTGAGCCATCCAGGCCCCTTAAATTGGCCTTTAAAGAACAAGTGGAAATCCACCAGGTGGAACACACAGGAAGGAGCATCCAGGTGGAGGGGGGGCTACCAAGACCTTTCAAACTCATTGGTATTTTTGAGGTATCTGGAGTACTTTATAGATCTCAGTAGAATAGATCCTTGGCATTTGTGGATTTAACATTCATTTACATGTGCTTTTTATTTTTTTTATTTTTATTTTTTTTAAATATTTTATTTATTTATATGACAGATAGAGATCACAAGTAGGCTGAGAGGCAGGCAGAGAGAGAGAGAGGAGGAAGCAGGCTCCCTGCGGAGCAGAGAGCCCGATGTGGGACTCCATCCCAGGACCCTGGGATCATGACCAGAGCTGAAGGCAGAGGCTTAACCCCCTGAGCCACCCCGGTGCCCCTACATGTGCTTTTTAAAGGTTTTAATGAAGCACGCAATCCGAAATGTACAGTAACCTGTAATTTATCCAAGACTTGAATCAAAATCTTGGTGGCCTTCTGTCTTGAAAGTTGACTTGTTATGGGCAGGGAGCCAGTCTGACTGAGGGAAGAGCCCCCAGTGTAGCCTCTCTAGTTTTTTGCCTGTAACTCAGGAACTTTGAAGAAACAGTTAAAATTTGCTTTGTTAGTGCTGTTTGAGAAGCAGAAGCCAGGATGGGAATAAACATTCTAGGATTTATATTAGGTAGCCACCTCAGGAGAGAAATGGGGAGGGAGCTGGGTGAGGTCTGAGATTGAGATGCACTTGTCCTGCAGAGACAAGGAGAGAGGGAGGGAAGGTCCATGGAGTGCCCAGAGACCGTGCCATCTAAGGAAGGTTCTGGAGGGCCACAGGGGAAGTACGACCACCAAAGTCACTGTCAGAGCAGTTTTCTGTCTCCCAGAAGAGAGGTCTGCCTCAGTGTCCTTGCCTCACTGAAAGCAGCCAGTGGGAGGCGCCATCTTGGCACCCAGGTGACTGGATTTCCCCGCACAGCAGCTGGAGCCGTTGTGTACTGTAGTTACAGCACGGCAGGGGTATTCTGTTTCTTTTCACAACTTGTCTTAAAAAGAAACTACTAAGACTGGTAATGGAAGTAAAAAAGAAAAGGTAAAATATTGATTAATTTTACAAGCAGAGTTCTTAACCCTTTCTAACACACGTGCGTATTGACTTTAGTGTTGCAAATGAATCTGAGCCAGTAGGCGAATCTACAGATAGGGAATTCATGAATAAGGAAGATTGACTGTACAAGGTCAAAAAAATATTTAATGTACAAAAGGGCATGAAGTGAAGAGTATGTCTCCTTTTCTCCTCTATCCTCACACACCCTCGTTCTCCAGGTTCCCTGCTCCCCAGTCCTAAGGGAACTGCTGTGATCAGTCCATTGTTTATCTTTTTCAGCGGTATTCTTCTTAAATAGCATCTTGAACAAAAATGGTGGCTCATGATAGGGGATTTGAATGTGAAGAGATGAGTCGTCAGAAAACAAGCCAACATGGGCAAGCAATTCACGCACACTCTAGGCTCCTCAGCTCTAAAATGGAGGGGATTACTTTGCCTACCCGCCTGCCTGAGAGGATTAGCAGTTGCTTGTGCAGGTAGGGCCTGTCACAGTCATGTAGGGCCTGTCACAGTGAAGGGGGCGTGTGACACCCCAGCGCTTTACCTACAAGCATTCGTCTGCCCTTTCCTGTCCCACTGCCTGTGACTGACCCACCTGGTCCCAGCCTTGGGTGCAGTTTCACAGTGAAGGGTCTAGCTGGGGAAAGGGAGCAGTTAGCTAACTGTGTCTCCTCTGTGTATCTCAAACCACCCCCACTTCTAGTTCGTTCGATGATTTATGGAAAGGGTCATAAAGTTTTTTTTTTTTAAAGAACTGGTATAAATCAGGGTTTAGCTTCGATGACAGCCAAACCGCGAGAGAGGAGACAGAAAGATACAGGCTAAAGGAGAGAAGGAGTTATTTCTTGATTGAAATAAATTGGAAAGTGTTGCTTCACCTAGTCTAAGTACCCACCAATGCACGAGTGTTTCTTCCTTTGTTCAAGTGGCGGTCTGTCCTTCTTAAGGTGAGAATCCATTTCCTCCCAGGAAAACTAAGCCCTCTGCCATTCTGAATGAATTTTAGGCATTGATCCTGCTTGCAATGATCTATGTGAAATTGATTCTCTTGGGAGAATCAGACAGCTTTTTTACCCTAGAAATGATACTTATTTTTCAATTACACATATCTTTTCACTTACTAGAGGTGCCACTGTTGGCAAAGCCTTTAGGAAGGATTTAACATTAGAGATACTGTTTACTTAAAAAAAAGACAGGGCTATATCTGATGCGCGTATTTCACAGAATCAATCAAACAGCATATAAATACATGTAAAAATGAAACAGAAGACCATGTCTTGCGGAAATGAGTCCGTATTTGAATCGTTTATCTACTTTCTGTTCCTGGGTAAGGCTGTCTGAAGCTCGGTTGTTTCTGTAAGAGCTCTGAATACTGGTATTTTCCTGCTTTGTGTATCTTTGAGATTTAATTCCTACTGACTTCAAAGGGAAAAATGATAGCATGATCTAGATCAAGATTTTGTTTTGAGGAGGATTTCAGAGGCTTGTTTGCCTTTTTAAAGAAGATGAAAGCCCTTTTGTTTCCTCATTTGCTCAAGAGTAGCTACCATCCTTGGTGGGAACTCAGATTTCTCACAGTTTTATGTTTTAAGTAAGGAACAGAATATCTAAAATATGCTTATGCTTTTTCTGTGTCCCCAAGCTTTTTTGTAAGTTTGTAGCCCTGAAAACACTTCAGTTGAAATCAAGAGAGGTATGATTTATTCTGGTCATTAAACAAGTAATTCCTTTCTTCCGTTTTTGAAGTCTCAGCTTGGGGCTGATGTTAGGAATGGTGGAAGCCTTTTACTCCTTTGCTCCCCAGAATTCCTGACCACAAATATTCCTGGGGGTGGGGTGGGGGTGGGGTTCTTATTGTCTGCCCCCAGTGCTGGCTCAAGATGGGGAAAGGAGCAAATCATGAGAGGCTGCCAACTTTATTTCTTCTGACCTAATCAGCTTTGCTACAGCTCATTCTGTCTTGGTGGTCCATAAGTTCTACTGTAATTGTTCATAAATGCGTTCTGTTTCGGGACCTCAGTGAGAGGAAGGGGATATTCTCACCTTGTCATTTAGCTCTGTTTATAACTTGGAAAATTAATGGATGATGTGCTGTTCTGTTTCTCCATATCCCAGTACATTTTTTTCATGGCTCTCTTCTCCTCATTATATTGTTTCCCCCTTTGTGCATCAGCGGCTCTTAATAGGGAAAAGAATTCCTACTTGTGCTAAATGATGATTTCTTCTAGACGTATCGGTCTAAGGCGGGAGAAGACAGGGAAAAGGAGAAATACAGTTCTTGTTCTTGGGATGCTTACGGTTTAGCTAGCGAGAACACACATGGAATTATTGGCAGTAATAGAGAAGTGATCAGTGTGGTTGTGGTTTAGGTAAGTGGTTTTCAACCTGTTTTTCTTTCGCGACACATATGTAAATTGAAGTTCACAGGTGTGATGTACACCCCTGTGGGTAATCATGGTGAAACACAATTCTTTAGGAATTTAGCCATAAACCCACCCATACTTTCCTGTTCAAGAAAACAGCCAAGTATGAGTGAATCAGCATGCTGGTGTTCAAAAAATAGCCTTAAGCTTATTCACGTTTACTTAAAAACACCAATTTATTGAATACTCTGTTCCTCTGTCATTAGTGATGAATTACTTACCACGTCCTTTAGGACTGGCTGCCCACCCAGAAGTTAGCATTGAAAGGTGCTGATTTAGGCAATTATCGGTACTTGGTTTCATACTCCTACCTGTAGGTACACCCTGTAAAGACACGTACACATACAAAGTTCTCAAAGAGCCTGCCAGTACCTCTGTCCCGGCCAGAGGGCAACCCACAAACCTCAACCTGTTGTCTCGTGATTAACACTGTTGAGGCTCTAGAGAAACACTTGGCCACATCTCTTATCCTCTGTCTTTGATATCCTGTGTCCGGAGTCCAAGAAACTTAACAGCGAAATTTGGTTAAAGAAGTGCTTCGATGTGCCCGATTCATTCATTCAGAAACAAAGTATCACACTTCTCAGTAGTACCGGAACAGCAGCCTGGCCACGTGACTTGCTCTGTCCTTTGAGATAAGAAGTGGTCACTTCCAGACGGAAGCTTACATTGGCCACCATGGCTTCTCTCCTTTGTCACGAGAGAGCAGCACTCGCTTCATGGCTTAAGGGCTGTCCTGGAATGAAGGAGATGGGGAGCTCAGCCGAAACGTGTCTGCAACCGACATTCACATGCATGTGGACCACAGAGACTCTGGGGTCATTTTTGGCTTTGTTTTTAACCAAGCATAACTCAGCTGATTCATTATATACAGTGTCTCGGGAATGCCGTCCATTTCATAAAGTTATGGTTTCAAGATTGACCTGTCATGTTTCATGGGCATCTTTCTTAACCTCTAAGAAATTCAGTTTTCTCATCTGCAAGAAGGGACTAAAAATATATATGTTTTACTGTTGAAATGAGAATATTGTAATTGAAAATACACTGCAAACTCAACAAAAAAGTAAAAATGTAACAAGGGTCTTCTATAGAAGGGAAACAATTTTTAGCTTGAGGCAGACCCACAGTCCACCTCTACTCCTGATTCACTTCGAGATCTTACGCCATGTTACTTAAATCCTCTGAGCTGGTTTCCGAACCCGTAAAGAGTGGGCATGAAAACTAACTGTGCAAGCTTGTTGGCTAGCTACTGTTTGAAAAGTGTCAATCTCCACGCTCGGCATGGGGCGGGAACTTCAGCTGTGACAGCTGCTATCATCATGAGAAAATGGGTTGTTCTTCTCTGTGATATATTCATGGTGTAAAATCAACAACAGTGTTCAACATGTTCAGCGTTTACACATTTAAAGCGTGTGGCAGATGTTTACCTGGCTGTTTTCCTTTCCTCAACTCTGATATCCTTCCGAAAAGGACCAATTCATCTTCCCACACTTGGCCTTAGCACACAAAAGGTGTTAAAGAACCATTAGTTGGATTTTTTTTTTTAAGATTTTATTTATTTATTTGATAGAGAGAGATCACAAGTAGGCAGAGAGGCAGGCAGAGAGAGAGAGGAGGAAGCAGGCTCCCTGCTGAGCAGAGAGCCCAATGCGGGACTCAATCCCAGAACCCTGGGATCACAACCTGAGCCGAAGGCAGCGGCTCAACCCACTGAGCCACCCAGGCGCCCCCATTAGTTGGATTTTAAAAAGAGTTGAAGTTTAATGGTGGCTGTTCTAAAAAAATAAAATAAAATAAAGGCTAGGAATTTGGAGCCTTGTTTTTTTGTATTGTATTTCTCAAGGGATGGTCTGAGACCTTCCTGTGTCAAAAGTTTGAGGGATGGGGTGAAAAGGGGTGGGTGAGGCAAACTGCTTTGACAGTGCAGATTCCGCACAGGGGAGTCAGACCTCTGGGGAGCTTGACGCTTAGGGAATCTGGTTTTTGAAGAAGCGTCCTTCCCTGAGGCCCTCCTATCCCTACCCCAGGTAAACTGATGGTGGCGTCCAAACATCAAGCTTTGAGAAAGAGGAAACTTTTCTTTTAGAACTGTTCTGTTTTCCCTTTCATTGTTTGGCTCCCTTCTCCTTCCTTTTTGATTCTGTGTCTTTGTATTTAACTAGACAGTGTTGGGGAAACATTTTGAATTCTCGGTGGCTGGATTTTAGCTCAACTCAGTTGTGATAGTGGGGGAACCATAAATAGCACAAGGTTCTCCTGGGGTTTGTGGTTTTGGGGAAGGGGTCTTCCAAGTGCTTGGCGTTAACTCCGTGACTGTCCTGCCTTGCTCTCAGCTAGGCTCAGATGTACTGAAGCATTAATGACTATGTCCTTACTTGAGACGGGTCAGTAACGCACCTGCCCCCACAGGGGTGAGGTGACATAAGTCACAGCAGCCTTGGCCTTCACTGCTCCCCTCATCTCAGCTGCCCCATGGCTCCTTTAACCAGACTTCAAAGAAGCTAGGCAGGGGGCCTGTGATAGCAATGGGGTTTTTAATTCAGGTGTTGCCAAAGGGTGGCAGTGATTCTGGAAGAGACCGATATTCATCCTTCTGTGGGGACATCTCCCATGTTAGGGATGGGGACCCCTGGAGACTGCATGTGAGGTGAGGTTCCAAATCCCTGGAGCAAATTAAAAGCTAAATTTAAGAACTTCAAGTTGATGACCAAAGAACATTAAATGCCAGTGCTGAGCTCTTTTTTTTTTTTTTAAGATTATTTATTTATTTATTTGACAGACAGAGATCACAAGTAGGCAGAGAGGCAGGCAGAGAGAGAGAGGAGGAAGCAGGCTCCCTGCTGAGCAGAGAGCCCGATGCGGGGCTTGATCCCAGGAACCCCAGGATCATGACCTGAGCCGAAGGCAGAGGCTTTAACCCACTGAGCCACCCAGGCGCCCCAGTGCTGAGCTCTTTTGAGTGAGGCCCACTGTTACCACTTGGGTCACAGGCCCCTGCGGACTGCCTCCTATCTAGGGATGAATCCTTTTTGCTTATCTCCCATCAACACAAAGGGAACTTTGAGATTCTCAGATGTTATTCCGCCTCCCTCCTGCCCCCCACTTGCCCCCACCGCCCCGTGTGTGGTTTGCCTTAATTTACACTGTCCTTTTTTTTTTTTTTAAGTTTTGAATTTTAATTGCAGTATAGTTAACATGCAAGTTAACTTTAGTTTTAGGTGTACAGTGTAGTGATTCAGCAAGTCTGTACGTTGCTCAGAGCTCATCATGGTAAGTGTACTCTTAATCCCTCTCACGTGTTTCACCTGTCCCCATGCCCCTCCTCTCTGGCAACCATCAGTTTGACGTCTAGGGTTAAGGGTCTATTTCTTGGTTTTTCTCTCGCTCTCTTTCTTTTCCTTTGCTTGTTGGTTTTGTTTTTTTTAGTTCCACATGAGTGAAATCATAATGAGGTTTGTCTTTTTTTTAATTCACTTATTGGCTTAGCATTGTATTCTCTAGGTCCATCTATTTTCTTGCAAATGGGAGGCTTTCATTCTTTTTTATGGCTGACTAATATTCCAGTGTGTATATAAGGCCAAGTCTTCTTTATCTATTCTCTGTCATTGACACTTGGGCTGCTTCCATAATTTGTAAATAATGCTGCATAAACATAAGGGTTCATGTATCCCGTTGAATTAGTGTTTTTGTATTTTTTGAGTGAGTATTCAGTAGTACAATTACTGGATTATAGGGTAGTTCTATTTTTAACTTTTTGAGGAAACTCCATTCTGTTTTCCACAGAGGGTGCCCCAGTTTGCTTTCCCATCAATAATGCAAGAGGGTTCGTTCCTTTTTCTCTACATCCTTACCAACACTTGTTGATTCTTGTGTTTTTGATTTTAGCCAGTGTGAGAGGATATCTCATTGTGGTTTTGATTTGCATTTCCCTGATGATGGGTAAATGTTGAACATCTTTTCATGTGTCTGGTGGCCATCCTGTCTTCTTTGAAGAAAGAAAGAATGTCTGTTCTTTTCTTCTGCCCATTTTTAAATTGGATTGTTTGGTTTTTGAGGTGTTAAGTTGTGAAAGTTCTTTATATGTCTTGGATATTAACCTTTTATTTGATACATCATTTGCAAACATCTTCTCCCATTCAGTAGGTTGCCTTTTAGTTTTGTCGATTATTTTCTTCACTGTAAAGAAGTGCTTTATTTTGATGTAGTCCTGATAGTTCATTTTTGCTTTTATTTCTCTTGCCTCAGGAGACATCTAGAAAGAAATTGCTATAGCCAATGTCAGAGAAATTACTGCCTGTGTTCTCATCTAGGATTTTTATGAATTCAAGTCTCACATTTAGGTCTTTTATTCATTTTGAGTTTATTTTTGTGTGTGGTGAAAGGAAGTGGTTCCGTTTAATTCCTTTGCATGTAGCTGTCCAGTTTTCCCAACTCCATTTGTTGCCGAGACCTTTTCACATTATATATTCTTGCCTCCATTGTTGCGGGTTAATGGATCATGAATTGTGGGTTTATTTCTGGGTTTCCTATTATGTTTTCTTGATCTACATGTCTATTTTTATGCCAGAGTCATCTGTTTTGATTACTATGGCTTTGTAATCTAACTTGGAAGTCTGGAATTGTGATACCTCTAGTTTTTCTTTCTTTCTTCTTCTTCTTTTTTTTTTTTTTTTGGTTTGTTTGTTTTCAAGCTTGCCTTGGCTATTTGTGGTTCCATACAAATTTTAGGGTTATTTCTTCTAGTTCTGTGAAAAACGCTCTTGGTATTTTGATAAGGGTTGTATTAAATGTTTAGATTGCTTTGGGTAATACAGATATTTTGACAATATTTATTCTTTTAGTCCATGAGCATGGAATGTCTTTCTGTTTCTTGACATGGTCTTGATTTTCTTTCATTCATGTTTTATAGTTTTCAGAGTACAGGTATTTGATGTCCTTGGTTAGGTTTGTTCCTAGGTGTCTTATTATTTTTGGTGCAAATGTAAATGGAATTGTTTTCTTAATTTCTCTTCTTGCTACTTCATAATTACTGCATACGAATGCAGTGGGTTTCTGTATGTTCATTTTGTATCCTGCAACTCTACTGAATTTATCGCTTCTAGCAGTTTTTTGGTGGAGTCTTTATATACTATCTATAGTATCATGCCATTTGCAAATAGTGAAAGTTTTACTTTTTACCAATTTGGATGTCTTTTATTTCTTTTTGTTGTCTGATTGCTGTGACTAGGATTCCAGTACTATGCCAAATGAAAGTGGTACGAGTGGACATCCTTGTCTTGTTCCTGACCTTAGGGGAAAAGATCTCATTTTTTTTATTGAGTATTATGTTAGCTGTGGGTTTTTCATGTAAGGCCTTTATTATGTTGAAATATGCTTCCTCTAGACCTATTTTGTTCAAAGTTTTTACCATGAGTGGATGTTGTACTTTGTCAAATGCTTTTTCTGCATCTATTGAAATGATCATATGGTTTTTATCTTTTCTCTTATTGATGTGATGTATCATTGACTGATTTGTGAATATTGAACTACCTCTGCATCCCAGGAAAAATCCCCCTTGATTGTGCTGAATGTTTTTTTTAAACATCTTGTTGGATTTGGTTTGCTAGCATTTTGTTGAGGGTTTTTGCATGTATGTTCGTGAAAGATATTGGCCTGTGGTTCCCCACCTTTTTTTTTTTTTTTTTTGTGGTGACTTACTTGTTGTGTTATAAGGGTGATCACTGGCCTCAGAGAACATATTTGGAAGTTTTCCTTCCTCCTCTGTTTTTTTGCAATGGTTTGACAAGAATTGGTCTAACTCTTCAGTAAGTGTTCAGTATAATTCACCTGTGAAGCCACCTGGTTCTGGACTTTTGTTTATCAGAAGTTTTTTGATTACTGATTCAATTTCATTGCTGGTAATTGGTCTATTTGAATTTTCTATTTCTTCCTGCTTCAGTTTTGGTAGTTTATGTTTCTAGGAATTTTTCTATTTCTTCTAGGTTGTCCAATTTGTTGGCATACAATTTTCTCTTAAAATTATTTGTATTTCTGTGATGTTAGTTGTTATTTCTCCTCTTTCATTTGTGATTTTGTTTATTTGGGTCCTTTCTCTCTCTGTCTGACTAGAAGCATATCAATTTTGTTGCCTTTTTCAAAGAACCAGTCCCTGGTTTCATTGGTCTGTTTTATTGTGTGTGTGTGTGTGTGTGTGTCTGTGTCTGTGTGTATGTGTGTGTTTTCCCTTGGTTCTATATCATTTACTTCTGCTGTAATCTCTATTATTTCATTTCTTCTGCTGGTTTGGGGTTTTGCTTTTTCCTTCTTTTCCTATCTCTTTTAGGTGTAAGATTAGGTTGTTTGAGATTTTTCTTGCTTCTTGAAGTCGGCCTATATTGCTATAACATTCCCTCTTAGAATGGCCTTTGCTACATACAATCTGAAGGTTTTGGAATGTTGTTTTCATTTTTGTTTGTTTCCTTGTAATTTTTAATTTCTTCTTTGAATTCGAGATTCATTGTTTAGTAGCATGTTATTTAACCTCTGTGTATTTGTGGTCTTTCCAGATTTTTTCTCATGGTTAATTTCTAGTTTCATAGCATTGTATTCAGAAAAGATGTATGCATTCAGTCTTTTTGATTTTGTTGAGACTTGTTTTGTGGGCTAATATGTGATCTTTCTGGAAAGTGTTTCATGTACTCAAAAAGACTGTGTATTCTGCTCTTGGTAGGATGGAATATTCTGAATTTATCTGTTAAATCCATCTGGTCCAGTTGTCATTCAAAGCCACTGTTTCCTTATTGATCTTCTCTTTGGATGATCTGTCCATTGATATAATGGGGGTGTTAAAGTCCCCTACTATTAATTGTATTACTATTGATTATTTCCTTTATATTTGTTACTGACTATGTATTTCGGTGCTCTGATAAATATTTACAGATTACAGAATACAAATTCTTGCTGGATTGTCCTCTTAATGATTTATAGTGTCCTTCTTTGTCCTTTGTTATAGTTTTTGTTTTAAAGCCTAGTTTTTCCCATGTAAGCATTGCTACCCCAGCTTTTTTTTTTTTTGACATCTATTTGTATGATTAATGTTTCTCCATCCCCTCACTTTCAGTCTGCAGTTGTCTAGATCTAAAATGAGTCTCTTGTAGGCAGCATATAGTTAGATCTTGCTTTTTTTTTTTTTTTTAATGTGCCCTATGTGTTTTTTGTTTTGTTTTGTTTTGTTATAATCCACCCAATGTCTTTAGATGGGAACATTTAGTCCATTTACATTTCAAAGTAATTATTGATAGATATGTATTTATTGCTCTTTTGTTATTTATTTTGTGGTTTTTAGAGATTCTCAGTTTTTAACAGATGTTGTGGGTTTCTCTTATTGTTCTTGGATGGATAAATGAAAAAAAAATTGGACTAAAATAATATTGAAAATCAATATGTTTTATTCTTTTGCTCTTTAAGTTTTGTTCTTTGGGGTTTTGTTTTTGTTTTTGTTTTTGATGAGCAGTGATTACAAACGGCTCTTAAAGGTGTAAGTAACTCTTCCCTCTCTGTGGAATTTTTTTTTTTTTGAGGACTCCCTGTAGAGTTAAATCTTATATGCCTACAGGGTCAACATGGTTTAATGCATTAGTTTCTACTAAGGGAGACCACATTCACATTTGATGTGGATATATAACATTTTCCACATGTGACTGCAAAACAACCTAAATCCTTCATTGCAGGAGACATGATTATGAGTTTAAATAAACCCTGAGCAAACAGCAGGTGCTGAGGGTGAATAAAACTATGACTGGTAGGTTCTCCTTGCCCTTCAGGCTTCCACTGAATAATGAATATAATTTTGGAAATCACTTAAATATACTCTCTGAGGATTATATTGATAGAGTAATGAGATGTAGAATGCATCTTGGTTTTCCTTGTCCAGTTGAATCCACTTTATGTGCTCTTCCTTGCAAAGTCAGAGTAAGATACAATCTTGTGTCTTTTCAAGGGCATGTGACTATGTGTGTGTGTAGTGTTCATTGATCCTAGTGTTTTCAAACCTTTTAACATGAGTAAAGTCAAAAGAAAAAAATTGTGTCTGACTCTCTGATTTGTGGACTACTTTTTAGGCTGGAGTCCTTGAAATTGCTAGGATACCAAGTAGATTTACAGTTGGAGATGCTGAAAGGCACAAAAATAATCATCTTCAAAGGGAAAATAAGTAATAGAAATACTCTCAACTCTCAGAAGCTTCTAGGATTTAGCAGAGATGCCTTCCAAGGGGGTGACTTGCTTCTGTATGAAGACAGAAGCCAGAGTGGGATGAATTCGCTCTGCTTTTTTAGGTTGAGGGTCTGGTGTGTTAGAGAGGAGAAAGTGCTTTGTATTAATTATGCTTTCCTTCTTTTATCCTCAGTGTGTGTTCATTTCATTTCATGAGTTCTTATCCATATTACTTGCTGTTATCTGATCAACTATCTATTTACTTGATTATTTGTCTATTGCTTATCATTTCCAACAAAACATAAAACTCATAATGGCAGGGAACCATGTGATTTGTTCCTTTCTGTACACCTAGAACCTAGCAAAGTGACTATTGTGACAGTTATAGTTGACAGTAGCTTACATTTACTGACTGGGTCTGACAGTGTTCTAAAGCATTTTATATTTATAGTGCTTGCTCCTCACAATAGCCCTGGGAAATAAGTAATATTTCAGTCCTCATTTTATAAATGGGGAAACTAAAGCTTAGAAGAATTAAGCAAATCTCTCAAGACTCACACTGTTGGTAAGTGGGAAGGCCGTGATTTGGAACGAGGCTGACTGGCTTCAGCATTTGCACCTACCCTTTACCAAGGAAAGATGACTGCCTTGTTTCCTGCTATGCTCCCTGCCCCTAATACATAGTAGGCACCCAGTAAATGTTTTTTGAATAGGTGAATGACCAGTCTGAACCATGAGGTTCCTGTCCCCTTCAGGGGCGGCAGCTGTCAAAGAATGAGTCAAGGCTGTGGCAAATCATGGAGAGCGGTTTTTTTTTTTTTTTTTTCAAGGAATTAGGCATGATTTGTTGTTCGCAAGGATAACATGGAGACTATTCCTATCCCTCATGCCTGTGCTTCCCCTTTTATCTTCTGTCTGTCCTTCCCTCACTGGTGCATGGGTTGCTAGGGCTGGCGGCTGCTGTGGTTTCACCTTTGTGAATCAGCACTGGGAGAAGCCTCTCAGGGCAGATCTGCCCACACATCCAGGTAACTCTTTACTCTGATGGTCCTCTGAGCTGGCGGCATTGGCCATGCCTGTATGTTCCCAGATCAGTGTCCTGGATCTCATCACAGGACCCCACAAGTTGTTTAGTCCAGGAAATGTTTGGAGTCTGTTGACTCATGCTGTGTTCATTTGATGTCCTTCATGAATAGCTCTCTCTGGGGACAAGCCTTCAACTTCTTTTGTCAAACAACATGCTTTGAGATGTATGTGTGTGTGTGTGTGTGAGAGAGAGAGAGAGAGAGAGAGAGAGAGTGTGTGTGTGTGTGTGTGTGTGTATGTATGTTTAATTACTATGGCTGGACCCAGAAAGCATTTGCATCAGCCTTCAAAACAGTCCAGTATGCAACATTAATTTCCTTTGTTCTCTGTTATTACCACACAGCTGTTAATAGTTGAGTGTCAGTAAAGAACATTTCTTCAAGGGGTGTGTGTGTGTGTGCGTGCGTGTGTGTGTATGCATGTATTTACGTGTGCAGGCTTGTGTACCTAAGTGGGGAAAAAAAGTAGGTGGAGATGTAGCTACTTGGCATCCAGGTTTCAAGAGTCAAAGCACAAAGTTGTTGCTTCAGTTGCAACTATTAAGCTTTGCAGCCTATTAATGCACATGGTGGGGGATCATTGTACTTTGCAAACTTGGAGGTAGCATATAGAACTCCTATTTGGACACAGAGGTTGCCTTAGGAATCAGGTTGTTCACTACAGAAGGCCTTTCCACTGGAAAGAAAATGAGCAGAATAAAAAAGGCCTTTATTTGGGGATATCTGGCAAGCTGAATCCTGCTTCTGTTACCAGGGATACTGGTTTTAGGATCAAGGTGTAGTCTATACTCATAGAAGGTGAACAAAGAAATTTAATTTGAGCTTAATAATTGAGTTACAGATGAATATAGAGGCAGTCCCAAATACTCATTTCTTTATCACATGTTCTCATATAGGAGTCTGTGAGCTTTTATTTTGCTTAATACATCTAATAAGGAAATATCATTCATGCTTTTAGTTTATATCAGTGTTTTTGTTTTTTAAGCCACCTTTAACCTTTTAATCTGAAGTTCTGGTGCAGTGATAAAATCCCCTTGGAGAGGTAGTTATAGCAGGCATGATTTATATCACCATAGACTTTATAAATTCTGGCACTATAAAATCTTGAAATAGCTTGAAAATTATGATGTTATATGAAGAGTAATTATAAAGAGTAATGTACCTGATTTGAGTCCATATTCACTATTTTTACTTGCTAAAAGGGGGTTATAATGACCTTGTACTGGAATGAACTCCTAGATCATTACTGAGAGCAGTGTAGTTCATTACTCATTTGCAGCAAAACAGAAGAAAGGTAACTCTTCCCTCTTGGAGCCTGCATTTTTGTGAAAGAAATAGCCAATAGTCAGTAGACATAATAAGTAAAATATGCACCATGTTAGGTGATGAGCGCTATGGCTAGAACAAGGTAGTAAGAGGAAAGAAATTAGGAATGAGGTGGGAGATGATATGGCAATTTATATTTTGATAGATTAGGCCTCCACTGAGAAGGTGACATTTGATCAAATATTTGAAGGATGCAAAAGAATTAGTTGCGTGGATATACGGGGGAAGAGCATTTTGTGGAAAGGCAATAGCCAATGCAAAGGCCAGTGTATGAGCACACCCAGCATGTGTGAAGAACAGCTCAGAGGCCTAAAGGGCTGGGCCACAAGTGAGTGAGAAAAGGACTTGAGGTTAGAACAGTGGGGAATTGTAGGATCTTTTAGGTTATGTAAAGACTTTGACTCTAAAAGAAAATGGAGCCATGGTGGTATTTTGAGCTGGGGAATAACTTGATCAGGCTTGTTTAAAGGATAAGTCTGAGTGTACTCTGGGCAGTCAAGAGTAGAAGTAAGACACCAATTATAAGGCTATTATAGTAATTTAGGTGTCTTGGTTATACTGTGTACAAGTTACCCCCAACCCGGGTAGCTTAAAATAACAAATATTTAATATCTCACAGTTTCTCTTTGTCAGAATTTGGCTAAGTTGGGTCTTCTGGCTTAGGGTCTCTCATAAGAATGCAATCAAGGTATCAGTTCAAGGCTTGATTAGGAGAGGATTCATTTCCAAGTTTACTCACAGGGAAGTCAGTTTCCTGTGGGTTGTTGGACTGTGTGGTCTTCGATTCCTCACTAGATACTGGTCAGGGATCACCCTCAGTTCCTTGGTCATATGATCCTCTCTAGGAGAGCAAACAAGTAAGGAGGGTGAGAGAGAGAGAGAGAGAGGAAGAAGTGGAAGTCATAGTTTTTTAAGACCTAATTTCTAAAGTGATACGCCCTAGTTTTATAACATTGTATTTGTTAGAAATAAGTCATTAAGTCCAGCACACACTCAAGGGGACTAGATTGTACAAAGTTGTGGCTATTAGGAGATAGAGATCATAGCCAGACATTTCAAAAGTTACCCAGCAAATTAAGCAAGGGATGATGCTAGAGTAGTAGCAGTGGAGGTGGTGAGAAGTGATGCAAAATACATGGAAAATCTTGGAGTTCTAATCCATGATCTATTCTGTTTGTGAGTTTTGCCCCTTATATAATACCTCTAGGTTTCATTTTTCTACTTTTAATTGAAAGTCTGCTCACCTACCACAAAACCAGTGGCTGAAGTTTAAAGAGTTTTAAGTCATTAGCTGAAGTTTACATAGCTAATATATGATAGACTATATATTTAAACCCTGGCAATCTGTCTATAGCCTTAATCTGAAGAGGACTCCAGAAAGGATAAACTATCTGAAAATATTAAAAAAAAATACAACATGCTATACAGACATAAGTAAATCATGATCACCAGTGTGGACACAATAATAGAAATAGCTTAGTTTTAAAGAATGTTCATTCCAAAAGTTAATGCTGATGTCAGTTTTCCTGGGCAGAGAATTTGAGCAGTCCTGGGCAAAGGATGGAGCCCTTCTGTCTTTCCATGTGTCTTCCATGTGTTTCTGTGGGGGTGGAAGCAGAAACTAATTCCTGATGCAGCCTCTTTCTACACAGTATGGCAGCACTTAGATGTACCCAGGGGAAAGCCACATGGATTTTGATCTAGAGCTCAATAACCAGGGTTAGTGAAGAAGAATGCTTTGGTACAGATGGAGGTTTTGACTCAATGTGGGATTGCTTCTGTTTTTAACCAAGAAGACATGTGACCCTGACAAGGCAGAATGGCCTTACAGGACCCTGCAGTGGCATGTCTTCTGATTCAAAGTGAAATCCATCAGGGGATAAGAAACTCAGCATAGAAGTTTAGGCTGACTAGTTGTATGGATAGAGGCAGGTTAAGTATGCAAAGTTACACTAATAAAAAGAATGAGGCAAAAGCCTTGGTGATACTTGGCTAATGGAGCCAGTGACAGCCATTCTAATATTAATATAGAAATTCCAGTTTTCCCATAGGTAGTTCTGCATTGTAGCTTTATTTCCCTCCCTTTAATTTTACACCATCTGTATCTTTATATTTTGAAGAAATTTCTTAGAACCATGTAGTTGACTGTTGCTTTTTTAATCTAGCCTGACAAATCTCTGACTTTTAATTAGTGTTTAGATCATTTACATTTAATATAAATGGCAATATGACTGGTTTTAAATTTACCATTTTGTTATTTGCTTTTTTAACTACTATCTGTTCTTCTTCCCCACTTTTCTCCTTCTTTTGGATTAACTGATCATATTTTAGAATTTAATTTTTTCTGTACTATTATCTTGTTATCCATAACACTTGTATATTTTTAGAAACTTTTCTGGGAGTCATAATACACCTTTTTAACTTAACACAGTTGAATTTCAAGTAATATTATATTTCTTCACATGTAATTTATGACTCTTTCATTAGTATACGATTATTTCCCTTTCCCATCCTGGATGCTACTGTTGTGATAAACTTTATTTCTACATGTGTTAAAGACTCTAAAATACATTGTTATTGTTTTTGCATTATTGGGCAATTATTTTTTTAAAAATTAACAAATGAGAAAGAAGAGCTTTTTATTTACCCATATATTTACTGGTTCTGCCACTCTTCATTCCTTTGTTTGGATCCCAATTTCTGCTGGTGTCATTTTCCTTCTGCCTGAAAAACAGTCTTTTAATGTTTCCTATACTGTAGTCTGTAGGTTAGGTGTTGATTCTCTGAGCTTTTGTTTTTCAAGAAAAGCCTTTATATGGTCTTAATTTTTAAAGAAATTTTCACAGGGAATAGAATTCTAGATTAATATTTGCTTACTCTTTAAAACATTTTTTTGGGCAAAAATATGTGTAGTAAGATTTACTGTCCTAGCTATTTTTAAGTGTATAGTTCAATAATGTTAAGTATATTTACATTTTTGCAAAACAGATCTCCAGAACTTTCTCATCTTGCAAATCTTAAATGCTATACCCATGAAATAAGAGTTTCCTCTTTCCCGTTTTCCTTCTCCCCTTAGACCCACACCAGTTTTGCTTTCCATTTTTATGAATTTGACTACTTTACATATCTTGTATAAATTGAATCATAAAGTATTTGTCCTTTTGTGGCTGGCTTGTTTTACGTAGCATAAAGTCTTAAGGTTTGTCCATGTTGTACCATATTGCAGAATTTCCTTCCTTTTTTGAGGCAACATAGTATCCTATCCTACTATAGGTGTATACCACCTTTGGTTTATTCATTTATTTTTCCGTGGACATTTGAGTTGCTTACATCTCATTGTTATTATAAATAATGCTGCTATGAACATAATTGTGCAAGTGGAAATTGCTCTTTGAGACCCTGATTTCAGTTCGTTTGGATATATACCCAGAGATACGGTTGGTGGATCATATGGAAGTTGTTTTTTATTTTATTTATTTTTTTGAGGGACTATTGTATTTCATAGTGATTGCATAATTTTAAGATCTTATCAACAGTGCACAAGGGGTCCAACTTTCTCACGTAGCCACCAACAGTTCTTATTTTCTTTTTGTTTTGTTTTGCTGAGTAACAGCCATCCTAATGGGTTTGAGATAATATCTCATTGTGATTTGGATTTGTATTTCTCTGATGAGCAGGGATTTGAGCATCTTCTCTTATGCTTGTTGGCCATTTGTATGTCATCTTTGGAGAAATGTCTCAAGGCTTTTCTTATTTTTTAATTGAGTTATTTGATTTTTATTGTTGAACTGTACTTCTTTATATACTATGGATATTAAACCCTTATCAGATATGCAATTTGCATATATTTTCTACATTTTGTAGGTTACCTCTTCACCTGTTGGTTCCATCCTTTGATGAGCAAAAGTTTTCAAGTTTGTTGTAGTCCTGTTTGTCTATTTTTGTTTTTGCTTCTTAAGGGTATTTGCTTATTCTTTCAGTACTCCTTTATTGTCATCTAGCTTTCATTATGTTGTCCTTTAGTGTGATTTTCTTTATATTTTTTCTTGTTGGGGTTTGGGGTTTGGGGTTTGTTAAACCTCTGAAATATGTGGCTTTATAGCTTTTTATCAATTTTGGAATATTTTCAACCATTATTTCTTTAAATGTTCTTTCCATTCATCTTCCTTTTTTTGTTGTTTTATTCATTCCTCTTTTTAATTTTTTTAAATTAAATTTATTTATTTTCAGCATAACAGTATTCATTATTTTTTCACCACACCCAGTGCTCCATGCAATCCGTGCCCTCTATAATACCCACCACCTGGTACCCCAACCTCCCACCTTAGGAACTCCAATTACATTTGTGTTAAAGCTCTTGATGTTGTCAGATTCCTAGAGCTCTTTCTCTGGAGAGCTCCGTTGTTTGTAGGTATTCCAGCATGTGCATTACAGCAGCCATGGCCTCTTGAATTCTGATCTCTGTCACTTCCACTGGGTGGGATCATAGTTTGGATTTCTCCCTGCTGCCGAGCACTTCAGAAATTGCCTTTAAGCAGTTGTCTGGACAAACATGGGACCCACTTCATTTATTTTGTTCTCTCTGAGATCACAGTTCTCTGTTGCTTGTTGTTCAGTGTCTGAAAATAGTTATCCCTTGTGTTTGGTTCTGCTGTCTGGTTGTTTACAGAGGAAGGATAATTTCAGACCCCATTACTTCCTTATAACCAGAAGTAGTTTTTTCCCTAACTGTATTAAAAACTCTCCTCTTACAGACTTTATGTACTTCAATTGTAGGGACCTGGAAATTTAAGCCACTTAATAAAGGATATATAGAGGGGTTGAGTCAATCACTGAAGCTAAGAATTAGGTTGAGCCACATAAAATTTGTAATATTTGGATCATTTTTAACCTATATGACTTATGTGGTTAACTTTATACATTTCTTTTTTTTTTTTTTTTTTTTTAAAGACTTTATTTATTTATTTTGACAGAGAGAAATCAGAAGTAGGCAGAGAGCCAGGCGGAGAGAAAGGAGGAAACAGGCTTCCGTTGAGTGGAGAGCCCAATGTGGGGCTCGATCCCAAGACCCCGAGATCATGACCCGAGCCGAAGACAGAGGCTTAAACCACTGAGCCACCCAGGTGCCCCAACTTTATACATTTCTAATTGGATTAGCCAAGGAGAGCAGACTCAAGACTCAAGTAGCAGCAATTACATTTCCATTGTGAGGTCTCAGCCAAGGATGAATTCTTTCTGTTTTAAATGATGTTTGGGACTGTGCATCGGGAAATCTTGGGACACTTGTGTTGACTTCATTTTTTAAACAGAGTATTCTAGGTCTATCTCTTTGAGCTTTGGTTTTTTAGGGTTGGCTGTGATTTTTGTTTTGTTTGTTTTTGCTTTAAAGGGAAGACTTTCTCTTATAGTCTGTAGTCTATGCAAGGAATATATCCTTTTCCTCATAGGCTCAATTGAGTTCTGTCCCAAGGCGAGATGTTTCTTAGGGGACACTTCAGTCTTGTTCTCTGTAGCATAATCAAGCACAGTAAGTGACCCAATCTCTTTGACCTGGGGTTGGGCTCTTTTAGCAGGAATGTAGTCCAACTTTTTGTGAGGAAAATGTCCTTACTAAGGACATGTGAATGTTGTTGGTTGTTGAATCTGTGCCTTCGACGACAGAAAGAATGGAGGATTTGGGGAACTATGATAGGGGGGACAAGACTATATTGTTGTCTCACTGTTAAATGCTCAAAATGGTGAATTAGGCTTGGTAATTACCTCCACAAAAGAATACTGAAGAAAACCAAAGGTGTTTTATTTACAGATAATTGCCTATTGTGGTTTTAGTTTTACTTTTTCATAATTTCATATAATAGAGAACATTTCACATGTATTTATGAGAAAAAGTGTTTTATGGGTGACCAGATTGCAATGAATTTTATTTAGCATTACAGGATCATTGCTTATAAGGATTATTTTATGAGCTTTTTTCAAAATGTATGATTGAGAGGACACATGGCCCAGTGGGTTTGTCTTCCTTACTTCTCACAGTGCAGATCATCCCTAACTGCTTACATTAATGTTTACCATGTAATGTTGGATAGAAGATAATTATGGATTGGATTTTGGCTCCCAAATTTAATCCCCAGAGTTTTAATCCCCAGTATACCAGCTTGTGTTATTTGGAGATAACTTCTTTCCAGAAGGAATCAAGTTAAAGAGAAGTCATTAGGATAGGCCCTAGTCCATTATGACTGGTAACCTGATCAAAAGGGAATTTGGACAAAGAGGTATACATAAAGGGGAGATAATGTGAAGAGACATAAGAAGAAGAGGGCCAATCTACATAACAAGGAAAAAGGCTCAGAAGAAATCCTTCTGTCACAGTGCTCAGAAGGAACCAACTCTGCCAATGCCTTGATCTCCGATTTCTAGCCTCCACAACTGTGAGGCAATACATTTCTGTTGTTTAAGCCACCTTATGTTTGGTGCTTTGTTATGGCAGCCCTAGCAAATTAATATAAGAGTCTGTGCAGAACTACATATTATAGACTGACCATTGGTTGGAGTAAGAAGCGTGCAAGGAACAGTGGGCCACCATGAAACTCCTTGGACACTGGTAGCTGGTTAGATTGGGTGGGTTATCAGTCCTTGTTGTTGTCCAGCTTCTGGATGGATACAAATGCCACCTAAACTGGAAAGATAGGGCAAGGCAGCAGGCCTAGCCACAGGTTTACTAAGAGCTTATTATTTTGTGTTCTGATTGTGAGGGATTTGGAAGAAGTAACTAAGACTTGCAATTTCTGTGTGAATTGTGAGGGGATTTGACAACTTCAAAAAAGATTATTTGGAGTGCATAGGTGGTTTGAAAGAAGAACACATAAATATTATAAATTTTGCCATTGGCATTTAAGAAACTTAATAGTATACTGCAGCAGAATGATTTTATATTCCACTGCTCTGAGACATTATGAAATGTATGGAACATGTGTAAATCTTATTTTAGTTAAATATTTATGACTTCTAAGACTCTACACTATTTCTCTCTCTGCCTCTTTGTCTGTCTCTGAATTATGTGGGTGACAGCATGGATTTTTTGATGCCTCACTCATCCTTTTACCTACTTGCTCTTTTTTTTAATAATGAAAAATTTTGCTACAGTTAAAATGGTAACTGTCCCAATGTACAAAACAAAGAAGGAGATCCAAATATTACCTCCCAAACAATGATTTTTCTTTTTTTTTAAGGAGTGGAGGGAAAAAGTCCCAAGACACTCAAGTGAGCAAGTGAGTGAAGCAGCTGGAGGAGCCCCAGGCTTGTCACCAAGTTGTTCCAGTTGATGTCCGTCCCCTTATTCTGACCACAGTATAATTTAAAACTCAGTTGGTTAATGTTTCTTGACTTGATTACAGAGGTTCCCAGGCTATGAGGAGTTAAGCCAAATGGTTTCATTAGTTTGCCTTCTTCCTGAAGACTTTAGGCTTGCTGTTTCACAGAAAGCTAGATACCACAACAGGCCAACTATTCGGTGAGAAGTTTCTCCTCTGGGAGAAAGCCCTTTGCGCACATTCCAGCCTTTCAAATGTCAAATGTTACTCATCCTCTCTTGGGCTCTTGAAGGCATGTGTCGTCCTTCTTTTTTATTTTAATTTGAGAATGTTTGCTTCTGCTAGTAGCTCAGGGAACTTTTACTTGCTGTTTGAAATCTAACCCTGGTACACAAAAAGTATGACTAATTCTACTTACTGGAATTTCCAAGTTTTCATCAAGGCCACAATTTCCATTTCCAATTTTATATAATAAGGGCAAAATACCAACTGGCAAACACTCTCTTTTTTCATTGATGTACATCAAAATATTTACTGTGTTACAATAAAAAGGAAAATTTCATAATGATGATTTTTGCAATTGAAAAAAAAACAAACCTGTGTCGAAGTGTATTTAAAGAGAGGATGGCTCATGATTTGAGTATTCAGTTAAGATATTTACTCGATGAAGCACCTAAAGTTAACCTTTCAGCTGTGTGTGTGTGTGTGTGTGTTTGTGTGTATTTTGGTCTTTTGTACAGCAAAAACACAAGGTTGTCTCTAGGCGAGAGGAATGGTATATATCCCAGAGTCATGGCCAATGGAAAGATTTCAGAACAACATACAAATACTCATGCCATATCAATGACTTAGTTAAGCAGTCATTGTAATGGCCAATGTAAAGATGAAAGAATATCAGCTAACCAAAACCAAATTTTTGTCTTTTTCCACAACAATCCGTTATTACTTCCTTATGTTGTTAATGCTCCAAATATGGATTTTTGGAATGCTGTTGGGAAGAACTCATATCCGGAAGCTCTAGTGGAATGGGGATGAGACTTATGTACCAGACAGCTCTTTTAAGGCAAGATCTAACTAGTTTAAAGGAAATAAAGATACTAATTTGGAATGGCCTAAGAGTTTCCCAAAATCTTTTGCTTAAAAGAATTGCCAGAAAATCTAAGAAAATATACATCCCTACATCCCATTCCCAGAGTTCCTGATTCAGTGGGTTGATATGTACGCACATTTTTTTAAACTAGGTTCCATACCCATTGGAGAGCCCAGTGTGGGGCTTGAACTCACAATCCTGAGATTAAGACCTGAGCTAAGATCAAGATCCACCCAGGTGCCCCAATATATACCTACGTTTGTTTCCAGATTATTCGAGTCACAGTCATGGTAGGGAACCTCTGGCCCCAATTGCCAATTTGTGTAAATTTGGCAGCCAGGAATTTTTCTGAATTACTGGATCACTTATGTAGAGTTTGCTGAATTTGGCTTGTAAAGGCAAAGCTTTTTTTTTTTTTTTTTTTGTTTAATCTATCGATCAACCCCCAATCTCCTGTAGTTTGTATGGCTTCTTTGATTCCTTGTGGAGTCATTCGTGTGTCAATTGATAGGTGATGAGCTGGGATCTCCCTTGGGAAGCAATGTCCTGAACGTGAGTGGATGTCAGAAATATCCGTGGAGCTACTTGAAACTATGTTTTCTCCAGACCTTCTGAACCATGATCTTAGGGAGAAGTCCAGACTTCCATTTTTATTTAGGTCTTCTAGTCAATTTTGAAAAACAGTTAATTTTGAGAATCTGAGTTATACTAACAGGGAAAAGTGCTGATTGCCTGGTTTGGGGTACTAATTTATGCTAGATTGCCCGAACAGAAATCATATTAATTTGATTAATATGATTAAAACTATTACCTGTTTTATGATTGGCTTCTGCACTTGATGAGTAGGTGTTTGTAATCATCCTTCACGCCAGTGAGAAAGGCAAGAGAGATCTTTAACATTTGAAGTATGTAAAAGCTTACGGATACAGCTTAAGGAGAATCTTGAAGTCTGGGTGGAATCTGAGTGGGTAGTGGAGGAGGGCACAGAGAATTCTGGGTGAGCCTGAATGAATGAATGAAGTGACGAGGGTAGGGAATGAAACTCCATGCTTGAGGACAGTGTGTTAATCAAGCAAAGCATATATAATGGAACATAGTTGAATGGAAAATTGCACAGAATGGCATGGGGTCTGGGAAGTAGCTTGAAGTTGCAGAAACTTAGGAACAATTGTAATGTTTTTGTGTATGCACAGGAGTAAAGTGCTAACATTTTATTTTGGTAGGGTGTTCAGAAGTGGGAAGGCAGGGCTGTGGCATAATACAAAGCGAGAAGATGGAGCTTGTTGTAGGGTGCTGGCTGGGGAATAGGAGGACTGCTCTGATAAGCATGTAGAGAAGTAGCCAAAAGGAAGTTATTTTCTTTGCAGATTATTTGGACATTTTCTGTTTGAGGAAGGGCCATATCATTTAGAAGAGGGCATAAAACAACTGTTTCCACAATCGCAAAATAACTTTGATCAAAACTGTCTGCTTATTTAAATGGTCAGCAGAAACATCCAGAGGTAGCATTAGTGAGATTTTTTTTCCAATTTATTTATTTTCAGAAAAACAGTATTCATTATTTTTTCACCACACCCAGTGCTCCATGCAAGCCGTGCCCTCTATAATACCCACCACCTGGTACCCCAACCTCCCACCCCTCCGCCACTTCAAACCCCTCAGATTGTTTTTCAGAGTCCATAGTCTCTCATGGTTCACCACCCCTTCCAATTTACCCAAAAGCACATACCCTCCCCAATGTCCATAACCCTACCCCCCCTTCTCCCAACCCCCCTCCCCACAGCAACCCACAGTTTGTTTCGTGAGATTAAGAGTCACTTAATCTCCCTCCCTATCCCATCTTGTTTCATGGATTCTTCTCCTACCCACTTAAGCCCCCATGTTTCATCACTACTTCCTCATATCAGGGAGATCATATGATAGTTGTCTTTCTCCACTTGACTTATTTCGCTAAGCATGATACGCTCTAGTTCCATCCATGTTGTCGCAAATGGCAAGATCTCGTTTCTTTTGATGGCTGCATAGTATTCCATTGTGTATATATACCATATCTTCTTTATCCATTCATCTGTTGATGGACATCTAGGTTCTTTGCATTAGTGAGATTTTTAAATTCTGTCCGTGGGCAGGAACTTTTTCAACTTAGCGAGTGTGTGATCACACTAGTTTGTTGTTTGTATAGCAGCAGACCACCACTCAGATATTTGAGGATTGTGAATAGGCAGGTAAGAAAAACAAGTATAATTAACTATAAAGTTCTTTCAAAAAAGATTCACTTATTTGAGAGAGAGAGAGAGAAAGAGAGTGTGAACAAAGGAAAGGAAGAGGGCGAGGGAGAGAAACTCAGTCATATTTCTTGCTGAACATGGAGTCCGACGTAGGGCTCATTCTCACGACTCTAAGATCATGAGGTGAGCAGAAATCAAGAATCAGACGTTCAGCTGACTGAGCCACTCATATGCTTTGACTGTAAATCTCTTTGACTTGTCTTTTTTTCCCATTATGCATAATATTTTCCAATTTTTAATGATTCAGTAGTATTTGGCACAGATTCAAAAGACAAAGATCCTGGCTTCCTCCCATCATGCCCCTACTTATCTTTAAAGAGACATTTCAAAAATTACTTCATGGGAGAATATTTGCTTAGTGGCTCCTTCATTAGTCTTCCCTCCCATTCAGTGGCTCCTGTCGCTCCTCACCCCCCCCCCCCGTTCTCTCTCTCCCAGAGTCCTGATGCTAAAGGATTCAGTCAGCAGATGGTCTATGTAGAAATCAGAGGACTCCTTCTGTTACCAGAGTGATTTGAGGGTGATTAGCTGGGGTGGAACACTGGAATCTGGAGATTTTGGAGCAAGATGGAGGAGCAGTGAGAGTCAGAAAAGGCTTGGAAGAATTTGCTTTCAGAGGCAGACTTGTCAGGTCCCAAGTTTACAAAGTGACTGGGAAGTATGAAAGTAGCTACTTCATATGAACAATCTTCCTGTATGTTTCCAGAAACATTCGTGGGCAGGCTTTGGGAATACAGCACCAAAAGAAGCTGGACACAGTCTTTGCTCTTATGGAGACTTGCCTCAAAATGAGCTCAATTTATGAAAAAAAAAAAAAAAAAAGGGAGTTTAGAATATATGCTAATCCATTATGTTTTTGTCCCCATGCCAATCATGTGGGAATAACTTGAATCTTGCTAGAAGCAAAGCCTTCAGACTCTATTAGATTCAATACTATTTCTTCACGTCCTTAAATATGAAAGTGAAATTGAAAGGTAGACTTATCGGAACATCACAGATCCAAAGTGCCAGCTTTTAAAGCCTGAATAAAAGACCGTGGGATGGGATTTTCTTATGACTCAAGGGCTTTTTCTCAGAATAACTGTCCAATTTCGCTTGTAATTTTTAAAATTCTCTTTGGAAACCCCAAGAGTGCTATGTTAATAAGTTCAGAAATTTCTTCTTTTAATTCTCTCTCCAGTCACTTAGTTTAAATCTCACTGTAGTCATTTTAATCGAAATGTCAAAGAATGGTCTCAATTATTACTAGGAACAAAACAGGGAAAAATAATTTCAAATACAGTAAGATCAGTTTGAATTTTCCTTAATGAACAATGAAAGCTTCTATCTGGTTATAAGACTCTTTGACTGAGTGCCAACTGGAGATTGGACTTTAATACTTAGGTTAATTGAATCTAATATTAATATGTCTTAGTGGTGGCAGTTAAGTAGAATTATAACTTGTCCATGTAATACTGCCTTTTGTCTTCCTGATTCGTCTGTGAACTCCTATAATTCTATTCTATCCACGGGGAAGGGAATGCTAAGAGACTCCACCCCAACAGTGTGCTCCTTTAAAGCTCAGGTTACTTAGGGAGCAAAACTCTTGACTTATGCATCATCATCTCTCTTTGAAAATAAATCCGCTGGACATGTCAGCGGCTTGCTGGAAGATTCATGAGCACGTTGGTCCTTCTGCTCTATACCTTGGCCACACCCTCAATTGGAATTCAAGCCTGAGGTTAGGAGCAAGATGCTCAGACAGCCTTTGAGGCTGTCTGACCTAAACTTGTAGCAGCTTTCCCTTAAATATAAAGAATAATCAAGCTAAATTAGTATTTTGATATTTTTGAAAGAATATGAAGTTTCAGCTTTGAGAAGTCAAAGCTTCTGCTCTGAGAAACTCCCCGAAGCATAATGCATCTAGGAGGACTGCGATGTGTTTCATCCTTCTCCTTGAGAAGGATGTTTAAAAGCTGGATAACACTGTTTAAGAATGTGAACTCACGTTTCGGGTTTAGTTTTACAGCGCAACATCTGGTGTTTATTAGGGGTTCACCTGAGGTTTATTTTATTTTATTATTGTTTTTCACAACACAGTTCCCAGTTTGAAAGATCTTTTAAGACATTGACTTTTGACACTGTTAACGTTCCTTTCTCCCTGGGCCATGCTGCTAATATCAGATATCTGGCCTTTTTTCCCCCCTTCCAGTGCCAAAAACTCCCAGCAGATGTCATTGTAAGTCAGATTTGTTTAGCAAGTTTTTAAAAAAAGAGCGAGTAGAATTGTTGCATGTAGCAGTGATGTGTTTTGGGTACTGGATTCAATTCATTCTAGTCTCACTGGGGTGGGGTTCTCATAAAAATATAGAGACTCCTGGGATTCTTGCCTGCCTTCCCATAATGTGGGAGAATTGTTTTCCTTTGGTATAATTTAGAGAACAAAGAACCACAGCTTTGCACCCATGCCTTTCCCCAGCTATCCAGTTCAGCTCAAGGCTTGGCTGGGCTCTCTATGGTATAGAAGGGCCTGGGGGAGGAGAGAGTTGCTGAGGCGCATAGATAGTTATCAAGGGAGTTGTGATTTAAAATGAAGCAGCCTCAATGATTCTAGAACCCCAGTGGGAAAATACAAATGGGCATAAAATAGAGAACATGCTGATTCTTACTGAAGAAAGAAAAAAAAAAAAAGGCAAGAGTCGGGCAAACTGCCTGACTTATTTCATGAGTATCAAATGCAGGTGGAAAAGTTTTCACAGGGGAGGCCCAGCCATAGTGACTTATCTGCTATAAATGTAAATGAATGTCAGTCATTTAAACTAATGAGTTCTCATTAGTTTCCATCTAATACTTTCCACAAGTAATAATCTTTTTCCAGCTTTACTGAGGTATAATTGGCAAAATGGTATGTATTTAAAGCGTATGACATAATGATATAATATGCATACACATTGTGAAAAAATTAAGTTAGCTGACATACCTATGACCTTACATAGTAACTTTGTTGTTGTTTATAGTGAGGATGCTTATTTACTCTCAGCAAATTGCAAGTATACAGTACAGTATTATTGACTGTGGTCACCATGCTGTACATTAAACCCCAGAACTTAATCATCTTAGAACTGGATGTTTGTATCCATTGATCAACCTCTCTGTTCTTCCCATCCCCAGCCCCAGGCACACCATTCTACAATTTGTTTCTGTAAGTTCAACTTTTTTAGATGTAAGTGACGTGCATCTATACATATAAATGATACCATACAGGATTTGTCTTTCCCTGTCTGACTTCTGGCTTATGTCACTTACCTTAATGCCTTGCAGGTTCATCCATGTTGCAGCAAATAACAGGATTCCCATCTTTTTTATGGCTGAATAATATTCCATTGTGTATGTATGTCTGTATAAATGGATAAAGAAAATTATCAACAGACACTTAGGTTGTTTCCATGTCTTGGCTCTTAAAAATAATGCTGCAGTGAACATAGGTTCAGGATTGTACAAGGGTTCCCCTCTCCCCACATCCTCACCAGCATTTATTATCTCTTGTGATTTTGATAATAACCATCCTAACAAGTATGAGGTGATCTTACTATGGTTTTGATTTGCATTTCCCTAATAATTAATGATTTCAAGCTTCTTTTTTTAAAAATTTTTAAAAGATTATTTATTTATTTATTTGACAGAGAGAGAAATCACAGGTAGGCAGAGAGGCAGGCAGAGAGAGAGGTGAAACATGCTCCC
Source organism: Neogale vison (assembly GCF_020171115.1). Classification (NCBI taxonomy): domain Eukaryota; kingdom Metazoa; phylum Chordata; class Mammalia; order Carnivora; family Mustelidae; genus Neogale; species Neogale vison. Next base: position 174,242,771 of record NC_058094.1, on the reverse strand, counting down.
TGCTGAGCAGAGAGCCTGATGTGGGTCTCGATCCCAGGACCCTGAGATCATGACCTGAGCCGAAGGCAGAGGCTTTAATCCACTGAGCCACCCAGGTACCCCTTGAGCTTCTTTTCATGTTCTTGGGCATTGTTTGTCCTTGGGAAGATATGTATTTAGATCCTGTCTGTTTTTCAATCTGGTTGTTTTTGCTTTTGAGTTATATGAGTTCCTTATGTATTTTGATATTAATCCCTGTCAGTAGATGATTTACAAATACATTTTTCCATTCCATAGGTTTTCTTTTCTAGGAGTTTATACATTTGGTTAAGGTTGTCCAATTTGTTGGTCTGTAATTGTATATAGGACTTTCTTAATGATTTTTGTGTTTCCATGTTATTATTTGTAATGTTTCCTCTTTCATTTCTTATTGATTTGGGTCTTCTCTCCTTTTTCTTTAGCCTAGTGAAGGGTTTGTTAATTTTGATATTTTTTTCCCAAAAAAGCAGCTCTTAGTTTCATTGATTTTTATTGTTGTCGTTGTTTTCCTGGTCTTTTTTAAAGAATAGATTTTTTAAAAAGATTTATTTATTTGAGGGAGAAAGAGAGAGAGGGAGTGGGTAGAGGGGCAGAGAGAGGGAGAGAGAGAGAGTCTCTATCAGACCCCCTGCTGAGCATGGAGCCTGGTGCAGGCCTCATTTCTTGCCACCCCAAGACCATGACCTGAGCTGGGCAAGAGTTGGAGGCCTAACTGATTGAGCCACCCAGACGTCTCTCTGGTCTTTCTTTCACTTATTTCTGTTCTGATCTTTGTTTTTCCTTCTTTCTGAAAAATTTGAACTTAGTTTATTCCTCTATTTCTAGTTCATTGAAGTACAGGTTTAAGTTGTTTATCTGAGACCTTTCTTTTTTCTTAATGTAAATGTTTATCACTACAGAATTTTTTCAGAAATACTTTTGCTACATTCCACAAGTTTTGGTATGCTATGTGTTTATTTTCATTTGTTTCTAGACTTTTTTTTTTTTTAGTTTTTCTTTTGATTTCTCCTTTGACTCATTGGTTATTCAGTTGTGTGTTGTTTCACTTCAGTGTACTTGTGAGTTTTCCAGCTTTCCTCCTGTTATTGGTGTTTAACAGTTTCATACCATTGTGGTAAGAAAAGATACTTGGTGTGATTTCAACCTTCACTCTGTTAAGACTTGTTTTGTGATCTAATATATCAACTATCCTAGAGAATGCTCCATGTACACTTAAGAAGAACATAGATTCTCGTGCTGTTGGTTGGAGTGTTTTGTATTGGTCTGGTCTTATGATTTAAAATAGAGTATCCTGACACATGGAGTTTTCGGGACTTCGGGAGGGGCAGTCCACTTTTTTAAGCCATACTACAGAATTTAATTTAATTTAGTTTCTCAAATTGTTGAAAATATTGAAAATAGGTACCTGCACAATTCTAACCTTATGTATTAGTAAAATTTTGAAAATTACTGATGATAGGGATGACAAAAGAATCTTTTTGTAGTTTACTTCCATCAAATTTAATAATAGAGTTGCTCATGTTTAAAGCAATCCTCAGGTGGGAAGGAACTATCTTTCAAAGGATAAAATTCTTTTTGAGGCTTTGAGATGACAGGGATGGAGATGGCCATGGGAATGAAGAGAAGAAGATGGAAGGAGGAAGAGAAAGGGGAGAAAAGCATAGAGCTAGCTTCGAAGTTGAAATAGTGCTTTTTGGAATGTAGTTCATTGCACTTAGATTTCTTTTGGATTCTACTAGGAAGATATTTGCTCATTTACATTACTAGTTAAATTAAATAGAATAATTATAAGTATTGATGATTTAAGTTTAGATCTATGCAAACCCTTCTAGCCATTTTTAAAAATGATTGATTTTTAGCGAGAGAGAGCCAGCACTTGTCGGAAGAGGAGCAGAGGGAGAGAATCTTCAGGCAGACTCCCCACAGAGTGCAGAGCCCCACTGGGCAGGTTGTGGGGTGGAGTGTGGTGGGGTTGCAGGCTCCATCCTACAACCCTGAGATCATGACCTGTGCCCAAACCAAGAGTTAGATGCTCAACTGATTGAGCCATCCAGGGTGCCCCTCCTTCCTAGCCATTTTTAATTAAAACTCTCCCCCCTTCCAAGCATTTCCTTTTATAAAGGAAAATGGTGTAATCAAGAATGACAATTTGGAGGGATACTCACCAGAGTAAGTATATCCAGTGATAAACAGAGCGAATGGAAAACCAAATTCCAATTGCATTCATTGTCCATCAGAGAAATTTAATTATAGTGCGTATATGTTAATTCATATTTCAAAGAAGGCAACATTTTCTAAGAGGGTAAGAATAATTCCTTCCATGTAACTTAAAGACTTTTTCCATTGCTGAATTTAAGCATCTGGGGAGAATTCCCTGAGCAACTTTAGGCATATTTGAAAATGGGATTGATCTTTGAGCTTTATGGCCACATGCCAAGATTCTGAGTGCTGCCTTTCTCTGTCAGTGGGATACTGCTTTGGGGTGAGATCTTACATAATCTTGGCAGAGATCCCCTCATTTTCTGCTTCTGGGTGAGTTGCTGGAGCTGGATTGTTGGTGTTTCTGGACTTTGTTCTAGCCTCAAACATAATGACTCTAGATAGTCTGGGGAGGGGAAAATGAGTGTTTGCTTCTAACAACTATTTTGCAAGTCAGTCAGCTCTATGTACTGGAAAGGGTGCTGAGCTGGGTGTTAGGGGAATTTGGTTCTCAACCTAGTTCTGCCTCATTGGGTGATCTTGGCTCCCACACTTCAGTTAAGACCTCTTTCTTCTATGCTTAGGAATGTTGTGGAGAAAAATTAAACCTTTGTTGCATTTTCTTCCTTAAGAATTCCTTCCAGGGTTTTGAACCTTGTTTTGAGGGGAAAAAAGTCAAACTGAGTGACATCTAGAATCCAGTTGTTATATTTTAGATACTCTGATTCTAATAGGTACATTGGTAATCCACTTTGTTGATGAAGAAAATAGGGCAAAGATGGACTGAATTTCTAGATCACAGTTAGGACTTGGCGTGATAATAGAGCCCCAAGTAGTCTAAGTTTTGGTTCTGTTATTTTTAATCTTGGCCTAAGGAATTGCCCCACTTAGATTAGATAGAATTCTTACCATGTGATTTTCATGTGTTTGAAAAGATAGGATGCTGATAAATGAAACATGGGTTTTAGATACAAAGCTGTGGCTGACCAGGCCACTCTGCTTCTCAGAGGAGCCTCACATAGATTTTCTTTTTAACTTAAAATACTATTGTTCCAAGAAAGGAAAGTAAATTCTCAGGGCAAAATGTAATGAAGGTCAAGATGAATCTACCTATGTTTCGTTTCGTTTTGTTTCATTCCTTTCCTTCTTTCTTTCTTTTTCTTTCTTTCTTTCTTTCTTTCTTTCTCTTTCTTTCCTTCTTTCCTTCCTTCCTTCCTTCCTTCTTTCCTTTCTTTCTTTCTTTCTTTCTTTGAAGGATTACAGGCACTTTGGTACCACCTTCCACCTTCCACAAATACAACTCTGGCTACCTCCAGTTTAAAAAGAACAGAAGTCCGGACTTCTGCAGCAGCAGACACAGCATTAGCCACGATAGCCTCCAAGGCACCTAGACCCCATAGGTACCAACTCACCAAGCTCAGCAACCTGCATACCTTGTCTTTAGCTCTCACGGGCTCCCTGGGCAATACAGATGAGGAAACTGAAGCTTGAGAGATTAAGGACCTTAAAATCTTCTAAAGTTACCAATCATTGTATATTTTGAAGTTTTGTTTTTAATATATTTTTTTACTTGAGAGAGAGAGGGAGGTAGGGAGAGAGAGGGCATGGGTGGGAGGGATAGAGGGAGAGGGAGAGAGAATCCCAAGCAGACTCCACACAGAGCAGGGAGCCCAGGACAGGGCTTGATCTCATGTCTCTGAGATAATGAAATCATGATCCAAGCTGAAACCAAGAGTTGGATGCTCAACCAGCTGTGCCAGCCAGGTGCCCCTCTTTTTGAAGTTTTAAGTCTACACTTGACCGAACATTCCTTTTATTATTTTTTTCATCCTGATAAGTGTATTCTTTAATCTGCATCACTGATTTTACCCATTTCTCCCACCTGTCTCCTCTTTGGTAACCATCAGTTTCTTCTCTGTAGTCAATAGTCTTATGTCTTGGTTTGCTTCTCTATCTTCCTTCCTTTGCTTGTCGCACAAGTTACAGCACGCACAGACAGGCATCTCTTAACCGCACACAAAGCTGTGTTTCTGGGAAGTGTGTGAGATTGTGAAAAATGCCCTGAACAGGAGGCAGAATATTTGGATTCAGTCTTGTTCCGCTTTAAATTCACCATATCCCTCACATGTGATATGAGGGAATTCAAGGGTAAGGAACCAGTCATCTTTCTGAGTACTCACAAGTCAGGAAATTCGATACAGATACAGGTTTATAGATACAAGTACGTTCAGTTAATCTCAATGTCGGTACGGAATCTATTACTATTTTCACCTTGCAGAATAGACACCAAAGGCTCAGAGAGATAAAATAACTTATTCAAGATCACACAAGTATCAAGTCACAGAGCTGAAAGTCTAATGAACCCCTCGTTTTTTTAAATTAATAAACTGTATATGAAAAGTTTCAGTTTCACAGCAATATTGAGTGGAGAGTACAAAGAATTCCCATCTACTCCCAGTCCCCACTATCAGCATCTGCCAACCCTGTTTTTTTTTTTTTTTTTAAAGATTTTATTTATTTGTCAGAGAGAGAGAGGGAGAGCGAGTGAGCACAGGCACACAGAATGGCAGGCAGAGGCAGAGGCAGAGGGAGAAGCAGACTCCCTGCCGAGCAAGGAGCCCGATGTGGGACTCGATCCCAGGACGCTGGGATCATGACCTGAGCCGAAGGCAGCTGCTTAACCTACTGAGCCACCCAGGCGTCCCTGTTTTTTTTTTTTTTTTTAATTTTTTTTTTAAACACAAAAGCCAGGCATTCGTTGCACCCTCCCCCCCATAAAATTCTAAGATTCAAAATCCATTCCAAACCCATTCACACAGCACCGAATGTGTTACAGGAACATCACACTTAAAAGGCCCCATTATTAATCTTTTTTAAGCAGATTTTTTGAAAAGTGAATAATTAATAACCACTGCATTTTTTTTTGCTTGAGCAAATGTAAGGTCTCCCATATAGGATCTCCTTAGAGTAGGGCAAACTTAAAATGACAAAATGACCCTTATGATACTTAAAATCATTTACTGGATCACATTAAACTGTGTATTTTGAAGAATTACTTGTGATATAGTATCTCTCAATTGCCTTCATCTGTGTAAGTTCAATAAAAAGGAGGAAATGGAAGTACCTAATCTCACTTCCTGGCTGGAGCCATTCAATGGCAAATACACAACTGAAATAAAGGAAAGGGGATTTATAGGCAAGAGGAATAGAATTTAAATAGAATTTAATAGACTAGAAATAGAAATAGAATAGAAATAGAAATAAAAATAGAATTAAATAGAATTTAAATAGAATTTAATAGAATGTTTGGCCCCAAAACCAAATAGTTCAATTTAAAAAAGGGCAGAAGCAACGAACAGACGTTTTTCTAAAGAAGACATGCAGAAGGCCAACAAACACATAAAAAGGTGCTACGTATTACCCATCATCAGGGAAATGCAAATCAAAACCGCAGTGAGGTATCACTTCACACCTGGCTCATAGCAAAAACACAAGAGACAACAAATGTTCATGAAGCTGTAGAGATGAGGATGTAGAGAAATTGCATTGTGGTGGGAATGCAAACTGGAGCAGCCTTTGTGGAAAACAGAATGGAGGTTCTTCAAAAAGTTAAAAATAGAACTACACTATGATCCAGCAATCACAGTACTGAATATTTATCCAAAGAATACAAACAACACTAATCGAAAAGGATCCATATACCCTTATGTTTCTTACAGCATTATTTACAATAGCCAAATTAGGAAGCAGCCCAAGTGTCCATCAATAGGTGAAAAGATAGAGAAGATGTGGGGGACTATACACACACACACACACACACACACACACACAGAGCTACAATGGAACATTACTCAGCCATAAAAAAGAATGAAATCTTGCCACTTTCAACAACATGGATACATTTAGAGAGTATTATGCTAAGGGAAATAAGACAACCAGAGAAGGACAAATATTGTATGATCTCACTCATGTGGAATTTAACAAACAATAGTATATCACAAGTAATTCTTCAAAATACACAGTTTAATGTGATCCAGTACACGATTTTAAGTATCATAAGGGTCATTTTGTCATATGAACTGGATTTTAAGTTTGCCCTACTATAAGGAGATCCTATATGGGAGACCTTTTGCTCAAACAAAAAACAATGCAGTGGTTATTAATTATTCACTTTACAAAAAATCTGCTTAAAAAAGATTAATAATCGGGCCTTTTAAGTGTGATGTTACTGTAACACATTCAGTGCTGTGTGAATGGGTTTGGAATGGATTTAGAATCTTAGAATTATGGTGGGGAGGGTGCAATGAATGCCTGGCTTTTGTGTTAACAAAAAAAATACCAGGGTTGGCAGATGCTGATAGTGGGGACTGGGAGTAGATGGGAATTCTTTGTACTCTCCACTCAATATTGCTGTGAAACTGAAACTTTTCATATACAGTTTATTAATTTAAAAAAACGAGGGGTTCATTAGACTTTCAGCTCTGTGACTTGATACTTGTGTGATCTTGAATAAGTTATTTTATCTCTCTGAGCCTTTGGTGTCTATTCTGCAAGGTGAAAATAGTAATAGATTCCGTACCGACATTGAGATTAACTGAACGTACTTGTATCTATAAACCTGTATCTGTATCGAATTTCCTGACTTGTGAGTACTCAGAAAGATGACTGGTTCCTTACCCTTGAATTCCCTCATATCACATGTGAGGGATATGGTGAATTTAAAGCGGAACAAGACTGAATCCAAATATTCTGCCTCCTGTTCAGGGCATTTTTCACAATCTCACACACTTCCCAGAAACACAGCTTTGTGTGCGGTTAAGAAGTCCCTGTCTGTGCGTGTTGTAACTTGTGCGGCCTGCGTCATGGGGGGTGCTCACCGAGTTGGTTGACAGAAGAACCTATTTCGTGGATTTCTTTTACTAAGATCAACCATGGTAAATTGCATTAGGCACATTTTTCAGGCCCTGTTCAGTTTCCCCGTAATCATTTGCAACAACCTTAAGCTGTAAGGAGGCCTGGTAAGCTTTGTGATAAGAACAATAGAGTGTTCTCCATCAGAGAGCCTAACTGTGCTCTGTAGTCGGGGAGCAGACTTGAAGCCTAGTGGTTCTGACAGGTGAAAAGCTGTGCCCTTTAGTCATGGATGAGCCACTTCCAGAAACAGTAATTCACTCTATCTTTTGGATGGTTTAATTGCTGAACTGCCAGATGGTTTCTTCTAGTCCCTTCTAACTTTATTATTTTGATTCTCTAAATCGCAAGCACATCTATTCTACAAAGCAGAGGTTTTAGCCTCTTGGCATTAAGAACTGCTCTAAGAATTTGATGAAAACCACAGACCTGTTCCTCAGAAGGTACACACACACACACACACACACACACACACACACAAACACACAAACACATATACACAGCCACCTTTGCAAAATGTTTGAACTGAATGTCAGGGAGCTAAACTCTGCTGTAAAAAGCCTTAGACATAAAAAATACTTACACACATGAAGGAAGCAAAACTCATATGGAAAATAAAATAAATATCAAGCATTTGCTTTTCTCTCTTAAAAAACTGAATCTCTAAAATGAGCCATTTTTGAGAAAAATATTGAAATCAGAGGGTGGTTTCTTACTATAACTGAACCATTAGATATTATTAAGAGTGATGAAGGGTCCAGTAGAATTGTTTCGGCAAAAACAAACAAACCACCCAAAAACAACAACAAGAACACCTCACTTAATTCTAATGGAACAAAGGCTGCCAATATTTAAAAATATTTATTTAAATAATAATTCTTAAGAAAGTATATATTTTTTTTCTTTTCTTACATTACAAGAAGGTTACTGAGGCATTATTGAGGCTTTCAGAAACATATCTAGGGATGGGGCACCTGGGTGGCTCAGTGGGTTAAAGCCTCTGCCTTCGGCTCATGTCGTGATCCCAGGGTCCTGGGGTTGAGCCCCGCATCGGGCTCTCTGCTTAGCGAGAAGCCTGCTTCCTCCTCTCTCTGCCTGCCTCTCTGCCTCCTTGTGATCTCTGTCTGTCAAATAAATAAAATCTTAAAAAAAAAAAAAAGGAAAGATATCTAGAGAAAACAGTACACAACGTATCAAAAAGAGTGCTTCAGGATGGAAATATCCAGGTGGTAACCATGGGATCAGATAGACTGAAATATTTGACCACCTAGAAGATGTTTTGAGAGGCTGTTTGAGGGTGAGGGAAGAATTAATAAAATGTACAGTTACATAGAAGAAAACTAAGCAAAACAAATTTTCCTTAAGTGTTGCTTTCTGGAAAAATAAAAGTGGTGAATGAATGAAATAATTACAGGGCTCACCACTTGGGTTAACAGTGAACAGTTTAAGCAGTCATGGTAATTTAATCAAAAACAAGGGAGTGGGGAGGTAAGGACACTGATAGTTAGCTTTCATAATAAGAATTGAATAGATTATACTTAAAATTGATAAGAAATACCAGTAGACAGGCAATTTTTGTTTTTATAAAAAAATTATTTATTTATTTGACAGACAGAGATTACAAGTAGGCAGAGAGGCAGTCAGGGAGAGGAGGAAGCAGACTCCCTGCTGAGCAGAGAGCCCGATGTGGGGCTTGATCCCATGACCCTGGGATCATGACCTGAGCCGAAGGCAGAGGTGTTTTTTTTTTGTTTGTTTGTTTGTTTGTTTGTTTTTTAAGATTTTATTTATTTATTTGACAGAGAGAAATCACAAGTAGGCAGAGAGGCAGGCAGAGAGAGAGAGAGGGAAGCAGGCTCCCTGCTGAGCAGAGAGCCCGATGTGGGGCTCGATCCCAGGACCCTGAGATCATGACCTGAGCCGAAGAGAGTGGCTTAACCCACTGAGCCACCCAGGCGCCCCTGTTTTTTTTTTTTTTTTTTTTTTTTTACTGATCAAAAAAGCACTTTAATAAATTGGCTTTCGTTTCCACCCTTTCCAACTTACTCTAAATAAAAAATAAATGCAAAACACAAATAAGATTTGTCTTCCCAAATTTAGTATGTATAAACAAAAATGACAATTTTTAGATAAAATACTCAGTTCTAAAAGAGAAATCATATCAGCCAGGAAACACTTTAGCCAATCCCTCTCTAGTCATAGCCACACAAAAGAATCTTCCAAGGAAAACTGACCAGTGAGACAGTTACACTTGTGCTCTCAGCTATAAAGAATTAAATTTAAAACGCATTCTCTTTCATCTTCTAATGAAACATAACCTATTCTCAGGAACAGTGTGAGCACTGTTATGGTAGTCTAACTCCTAAATGAAAGTATGAGCTGAGATACAGTTTACTGTAATAACGTAGCCAAAGAACCTTTGAAAATTAGCCAAGGATCAAAGTATTTACCTAAGTTCAAGAAGGCAGAGGTTTTAACCCACTGAGCCACCCAGGTGCCTGACAGGCAATTTTTAGAAATGTGGAGACAAATACATGGAAAAATACAAGGCATTAAAAGTGCTTAGTTTTTGCATTGAGGTTAGAGAGCCAGAAGTGTAAGGCAGTGGATAGCAATTTTTTAATATGACTTTTTAAAAGTCATATAATGAATCTTTTTTTTTTTTTTTTTTAATTTATTTGACAGAGAGAGAGAGAGAGACCACAAGTAGGCAGAGAGGCAGGCAGAGAGAGAGAGGAGGAAGCAGGCTCCCTGCCGAGCAGAGAGCCCGACGTGGGACTCAATCCCAGGACCCTGAGATCATGACCCGAGCCGAAGGCAGCGGCTTAACCCACTGAGCCACCCAGGCGCCCTATAATGAATCTTTTAAAAAGTCATATAAGGAACCTTTAAAAAATCAGGTTTTACACAAAACCCATGTTTCTGGATCTTCTTGAGTAATTACAAGATCTGAAAATACTGGACTCCAAGCCTGTGTAGGGCCTGAGAACTGGCTGTCCCCTGAGAAGGGACCTGTGTTCTTTATTTTCCTTCCTTAGCCATTATCCTTCCCTCTGGCCTCCCATGAACTTTTGTGTTTTTCAGCCTTTTCTTTGATGAATGTTTTAGTGTTACTGTCCGTTAAGAACACTCACTTAAGGGGTGCCTGGGTGGCTCAGTAGGTTAAGCGTCTGACTCTTGGTTTCAGGTCATGATCTCAGGGTTGTGAGATAGAGCCCTGTTGTGAACTCTGGACCCATCATGGAGTCTGCTAAAGATTCTCTCCCTTTCCCTTATCCCTCCCCCTAACTCTCTCTCTCAAATAAATAAATAAATAAATAACCAAACCAAAATAAAAAGAATACTTACTTGAAATTCAATAGTTCCTTTAGCTTTTTATTCCAATTTCTATTTTTATTTCCATTATAATTTTTAAAATTATTTATTTTTAAATCATGCATATAGTGTGGTCCTAATCATAGAGCATTCTTTCTATTTCTACAGCTGCCCAGAGTGTCTGGGATTGTGTTCTCTGATGGGTTAATCTGGGAAGAGGAATTGGGGTGATTTACTGCTTTTTCTCTCTGTGATGTTCTGTATTGCATGACTTTTTCTTTAAGTAAAAAGTCCATTATTTTTATACAAAAAACTGATAATTTAGAAATAATCTTATCCATTCACCAAGTCATTCTGAAGTTCTGTTTGTAAGAAAAATAACATATATTTTATTCCTCTTTACCACACCATGGAATTAGTTGCTAGGACTAGTTCCCTTATCAAGTTAAACTTTTATGTTTTATCCAACTATACTTGCAAGTATGTAGGCTTTCTGAGGCCAGATATTGTGTGTGTGTGTGTTTGTAGCTATATCCCCAGTGCCTAAACCAGTGCCAGGCACAAAAACAGCTTTTGAAAGTCTAAATGGATAAAGAACTTGGAGCACCTTTTATAAGAAGTCATTGGACAAAAAGTGTTTATGATAAGTACACAAATGATAGCAGGTATTCGTCATGCCCTTTTGAAGGAGCTCAAAATATCTGATAATTATATTTTCTCTAAGAACGGTTTTATAAGGCAGGTATAAGGGAGTAGAGATTTGGGTAACATAACTATCCTTGATTGTTTCTTGCCCTGCTTCAGATCAGTGTGAAGTGGGCGTGGCCCGTGTTTCCTTTTCAAAGGAACACTGTGGGGCAACCATGACTCATACTGTAGTGACAAATAGAAATGACAACCCAGATAAAGAATGTCTAAGCTCTGGTGAACGTAACTGAGAAATACGAAGAGTGGCAGGGTAGTCACCATGGGCCCACTGGGTGGTGGGGTGATTGATAAGAATAATTTCCAGAACCTGGACTCTGACTTTGGCAGGATCCCTGCTCCCTACTTCTTCTTGTTCTTGTTCTTGTTCTTCTTCTTTTTTTTTTTTTTTAAACCAAATTATAGTTGATACACAATATTATATTATTTTTGGGTATACAACATAGTGATTTGACAACTATATACATTATGAGATGCTCACCCTGGTAAGTGTAGTTGCCATCTGTTACCATACAAAGTTATTACAATATTATTGACTGCATTTATTTTGCTGCATTTTCATTCCAGTAACTTATTTCTTTTATAACTGGAAGTTCCCTGCTTTCTCTTATTTCCTAGGCTGTATGGACTCAGTCAGCTCCCCTTTTCTCTATAAGCCATGCCTGGCTGTGGAGTAAGATCAATCCCACTTCCTCCCTGACCCTGGCATTCTCCTTGTCACTTTGCTCCTCCAGCATTTTGGATGCCAGAAAATGTGCTAGTTTGGAGTTTGCATTCCAGATTAGACAGATGTGGGTTTGAACCCTTTGCCAATTTAGGCTTGGACAAGGGACTTAGTGTTTCTAGAGCCTCTGTTTCTTCATCTATAATTTTATCTACCTACAGTATTATCATGAGCAACTAAGTAAAAATATCCATGCAAAGCACTTAGCAGTGTCTAGAAAATAGCAAGTGCACAGGGATTAGCTACTGTAGCTGATATTGTCACAAATATTTGCTTATATATTTGTGTCTTTTAGTAATGAACTTCCCTAGCACAGAGATTTTATCTTAGTCATCTGTGGAATTCCATTTGCCTAGAAACACAACTTGAGCATAGAAGTTGCTCAATAAATCTTTGACTAGTAAATAACTTCATACAGATATATGTAGATAATATATTCATACATATTTAGTGTATATGAATATACATAACATAGATACATAATATAGAATGAGATAAAATGGTCTTTTGAAGCTCTAATTTACTTATGAACATGGATAGCATTATTAGAATATTTATGTATAGCACTGTTAAAACCCGGATTTTAATTATATTGGAGATTTTCCCCTCACCATAGTTGGAACTTTTCTAAGTTTAATTACTCTCAGCCTCAGGATGCCTGGGTCTTCAGGACAAGACCCAATCCCCAAGTAAGGAGATTGCATTTGCATGCACCAAGAAATGTCGCTTTTCTGGGCCAGTTTTGGATTAAGCTGAGGAGAGAGGATGTGGGCTAACTGGGGGCAGGGATATGCTGCTGGTCACTCCTCATTGGAGTCCCTCTTCTGTGATGTGCAACTCTTCCCTAGGGTCAGATTTTTTTTTTAATGATAGGAAACTTGATGGGTGATAACACTGATACAAAATGGAAACTCTAGAAGGTGAGGAAGATGAATCAATTTGGGGCGGGGGGACAAGAGTTAGCTATTGAAATTGTGAGTCTTAGTTGGTACTGTATTCAAGTGGATGTGTCCAGATGACGGGGGAGATACTAATGTTATGGAGGTAAAGACATAGCTGACACCACCACATGCCCTGAGAGATTGCAGAGGCTGAGGATTGAGAAGAGACCGCTTGAAGTCGTTTAGAACCCTTTGAAGCCATCTCTTTCTGGATATCTGTTCATCTCTGGTGTGCATGTTATGCTGTATGGTTGGCAAAGAACATCACACAGTCTAGTTAAGATAGAATGGCTTTGATTCCACAAATAAAACTGGGGAGTTGAGAATATTTTATCAGGGAGAAATGTAATAGATCTCTGTCTCTGTATCCTGGACACCATGCACTGTACCTCATTCCAGTGGCTCACCATCTTCTTTTTACAACTAGCTCTTGCTACAGAAGTCAGCTCCTGGGGATGTAACTGATGAGCTCAATGAGTTCATTTTCATTCATGTGCAGAAATCATGGCTATTTGAGTGTTAAGGACTGGGACTATTGGAGCAGACCACATGTCAAAGAGAAAGAGGAAAAGGAAAAAGGGGTGTAAAATTGTGGCTAGAAGATCAAGAGAGGATTTTGTGAAAATGGCAAGCTGGACTGGAGAGAAGGCAGCAGTGGAGGCAGAGAGATGGAAAGTGCTGGAGGAAGCAACAGGAAATAAAATGCAAGAAGAACAAAGAAGGAACGAGATAGATTGGGGGCTTAGTGTAGAAAATGATGCCATCTTCCTCTGAGCCTTGAGGGAAGGATGTAATGGAACAAATAGAGTTGAGGCCATTTTGTATAATCAGGACACTAGAGAGATTGTCACATGGTTGCTATGTAATTACATATCAATAAGATGGCTATTTATTAAGTTATTATTGTGTGTCTCACATTATGTTCACTTTAATTCTCATGACAATCCTTTTTGTTTTTATTTAAGGGTTTTTATTTCTTTATTTGACACAGAACGAGAGAGAAAGAGAGAGAACAAGCAGGGAGAGCGGCAGAAGCAGGCTCCCCACTGAGCAAGGAGCCCAACATGGGATTTGATCCCAGAACCCTAGGATCATGACCTGAGCTGAAGGCAGACACATAAAAGTTGAGCCAACTGGTGCCCCTCTCATGACAATCGTTGTGGTAGGTATTATCTCCATTTTACAGGAGAGATAACTGAAGCTTAGACAGTGTAACTTGCTTAGGGTAAGTGGACAGCCCAAGCCCACATATCTGTCTAATGTCCCAACATGACTTTTTGCCAGTTATGAAAATTTTTGAAGATCTGAGGAGAGCATAAAGTTCTTTCTTCAGATTGAAAAAAGCACAAAGAGCACACATGCCTCACATTTTATGTGCAATTGCAGGAATTTCATGACCCACTGAAATCCATCTATGGACCCCTGTGGATGTGTTGACACCACATTACAAACAGTGAGCCAATTTCCAACAAAATAACCTTTAAAATATGTGTTAGCTTTCCAAGTCATCACAATGTGATGCTATTTGAATGACATTTCTGTGGCTCCAAACATTTCTGGAGCTCCAGCTTCACAATGTCCTCAGAACCCATTTACTGGCCACAAAAGAAAAATCAGTCCCAGTTACTTTTGTTTTCTCCAAACAGTATTTGTTGTCTTGCCTTGTTCATTATCTTTGGTTTCAAATGACTTTTGGCTATTTTCAAAATTGCAAACCATTCTCAAAGGATTCCAATCTGTTTAGGAAATCCAAAAAATAAGCAACAGGCTCAGAAAGGAACCCTAAAGGGGCATTTTAGAGAGGATTCTATGTGAGGTCAAACCTGGAGATAAGGAACTCTTCTCAAGTACAACCATATGATAGCAGCACATGCTGTCTGTGGTTATTACTTTAATGACAGTGTTCATAGTTCAGTGTATAAGGTAAGATATGCCTTTTAAAAATATCACTTTGAAACTCTACTAAATCTGATTATTATAAGTTATCTAGTAAAATTTATTTCTTCAAATTTTCTTTGATTATTGGAAATAGAACATTTTCACTTGCATGTTTACAGTTTAATATCACTTTGCAAATTGCATCTGTCAGTGAACCTGTGTAGAAATAGTGCATGTCTTTAGTCAGGGTTACTTGGTTTGTTTGTTTCTATAATCTGCTAATGTTCAATGCTTCTAAGAAGTTACTGAATAACTTTACCTAAAATAAGAGTTTTAAAAAATTGTTGTCATTTCATGTGGCAGTTTTGTGACATCCTCTTTTCTTCCAAAACCTGACTGAAACATGTCTATTTTAAAAATTAATTTTGTTTTGGGAATTTGATGTTACTCCTGGGATCACTGAAGATAGTTCTAGAACTCTTTGTTTAAATGCACTTTGGATGGTTCAGTTATCAACTGCATTAACTAGGAAATTGCTTCTTTCTGACCAAATATCCCTGTGCTGCTTGAAAAGCCCGAGACCCTCTAGATTGTCAATATGTAGGAGGGTTTGATTAAAATGTCCACAGTCTCATCTTGTGCTCCATCCCACTTACGTGGTGGCTGACTTTGCTAAGTTATGTTTATGCCAACCTGAGGGGCTTCCCTTCTGGAATGGAGTTGAGGGGCACAGAGATGAGTAGACTTTTCATGTCATTGCAGACAAATACTTAAAGCATTAGTTCCTGATTTTTTTTCTCTCTCTTTTTTTTTTTTTTTTTTTTTTTTTTTACTGCCCCAACACATGCATTAACAATTTCTTATGGGCAACACAGGTCCATCAGTAAGTAACTTTTAGGTTATTGATAATACTGGCTGTGGTTCAGATGGGTGGCTTTAAGTCCAAGAGCTTGCTCTAATGCTATCACTTTCCTTTTCATGGAGAGAGTCATACTAGTGTCCTGGGGTACAACCATTGGTTTAAGGGATAGACAGATGATGTCTTTCATATTTCCTTAGTACCTTTAGTGTTGATTCTTGCTACTCAGGGTATGATTCAGGAACTGGCAGCTTCAGTATGACCTAGAAGTTTGTTGGAAATGCACGATGTGAGGCCCCATCCCAGGCATACTGAATCAGTATTTGTATTTTAACCAGATCACTAGGTGATTTGTATACATGCCAGAGTTTGAGGAGCACTGATTTAGATGGTTCTATATCAAGTCCTATACATAGAAGTTGCAGAAAATGCTGAATTGCTGTATTTTGGGTGATGGATATTGGCAAAAAACCACAAGCAGACTGAATAAACGTAACATTTCCCTCTCTGGCAAGCATTGGGTATAAATATGTAAAATGGCTAAATTCTGATGTTTGGCTCATTCATTTTAGGCTTTGGAATTGGTTATTTTTCCCATTTCCATTGGCTTTTATGTTGAGTTTGGGCTCTCTTCTGGCTCATGTGGTAAAACTGACTAAGGCTTATCATCCAGATCAACATTTTTAATTTGCTTCTCCTGGAAACAAGATTTGGTGGTTTCATCTTATATGAAACCACAGTTCTTAAGAAGTAATCTAGTTTTACTTCAAATCAGTAGCAAGGATTAAGGATGTGACCAACTGACAAAAAAAAAAATATATATATATATATACAGTATACTCAAGATGCAACTGTAGGTCTGTATCAAAACCAAAATGCTGTGCCCAAGTAACATTCCACACATGAGACTGTGGAACCCTATACATCTAGCTGGAGTCCCAGGAAGCACTCTGTTATGTCCTGAGCCCTTATTTGGTGGAATGTTGAAGTGAATCCCCCCTTCTCTCTTACTGCTGGTAGAAGTATAAATAGGTATAGTCTTCTAGAAGACAGTTTTGGTAAACATATATCAAAAAGCCTTCAAAAATGCATATTCTGAAACCTAGCAATTCCATTGCTAGAATTTACTTAAAAATAATCATATGTATGATTGATAAGTGCAATGGTATGTTGATTCTATGAAAATAGATTCTACATTATCTATAGGAAGCCAAAGAACCCTTCTGCTGCTCCGCTGTAGGCACTCCTCCTTCTGCTCTCTGTAGCCCCCACCCCTGCTCCCAAAGCTTCCTCAAAGTAATTCAAGGTCTTGTATAAAGTCATTTGATCCTACTTAGGGCTCAGTTTCCTCCTTTGGACAAAAAGTTTGGGATAAAGGCAGTGTTTTTCAGAAAAGTATCTACGTGGACAATCTGAGTGAGTACCATTTCACCTGCTTGTGTGAAATCCAGGTTCCTGGGTCTGAATCATCGTAATACCCCATGAAGGAGGGGTTCTTTTAATTTACTGAGCAGGAAACTGAGGCTCAGACTTCCATTTTACGCTTGTTAAGAGGTAGAGCTGGGATTTGAATCCGCTTCCATTGATTTAGTTCCATTACTTATTCTACCACTCTAGGTGCTGAGGAAACAAGCACATGGGTAGGTGCGGACTCTGCCGTTGTGAGCCAGCATCCTAGCAGGGACAATTTTGAGAACTACTGTCAGGAACCCCCCCCGCCATTGTTCCTTAAAATGGCTCTTTTGGTGAAAATACTTTTGTAAATCTTTGCTACTGTGGAAATAGATCTAGTTTTAGCTTTTTTTTCCCTTCTTCTTCTTTTTTTTTTTGAGTTTTAGAAAAGGAGATTTTACTCTCCAGATATTTAATGTTCAATAGCTAATGAAAATGCTACATCTCACTTTAAGTTACAGACCTCTCTCTACTAGAAATGTGTATTTCTCTGTTTAGGGAGATGGTGCTGCTATGAACTAGAACAAGCCTGACTCTGATTCTGTGCGTCATGCGTGCTCTTATCATAGGTGCAAGCCTTGGCTTTATTCCAGGAGAGATGTGTTTTGGGTCTAGTAGTTTCATGTATAGTAGCTGTAGGTTTGGTATTGCCTTTACCTGGGCTGTTTCTTTCTCCATTGACTGTTAGGAAAGAATATGTTCTTGAGTGTTAGGAAAGAATAAAACTCCTTTATAGCATTTATTAAAAAAAGATACCTATTGAGTTGGCACTGGGCAGAGCTGTGGGACCACCCAGTGAACAAAGCACCCAAGGCATGCTGACCTCATGAACTCAGATCGCTTTTCCAACAGTGTGCTTTAAAACTCTTTCCCTCTCATTTTGCTAAACTTCACTCTAATGTTTATGTTTCTATTTTGCTAAACTTCACTCTAACATCTAAAGTTTAGTTGATTAAGAAAAGTATCTATTCAAGTGAAGTTTTGTAATATAATCTAACTCATTGGAACTGCGATAGTGTGCAAAATTCTTCACGATTTAAAGCATTACTTCCAAAGAGGAAGACATACACTATATTAACTCCCTATGTTAAAGTTGTGAATTAACTTTTTTTTTTTTTGTAAATAGAGTCAAAGAATCTAGTTGCTTTGAAAACCCTGCCATGCTGTTTAATGCTCTTTTATTATATTTGATCTTCAGTTTTATGGGCTGCTTTGGTTGGTGATGGTAATAACAGAGAATTATTATAGGCTTCAAGGATTAAAGGAAGAATGGAAATGATTAAAAGAAAGTTAGCTTTTCCATGCACAGGAGATAGGAATAGTGAAGAAGCAGCAATACATTCTTAAAATGATTAAGTAATTTATTAGGGAATTTTGAGTCCTCATTAAAAATTAACAAATTGATCTTAATGCATTGAATCTCATTTTTTTGGCAGGATGCCCAGTGCCTTGAGGCATTGGTTAGTGGGCCCAAAGGATAATCTCTACCAAATGGCAGTAACCTAACATTTGAAAAATCATCTCTCCTTTCTGTTGGTTATACCAAGGCAAAGACAGAAAAAGGTGGGCTCTTGGAATGATTTTTTACAAAATTTTAATTTTTTGATGGCACAAAGAAGAAATTGGCCAACTGTTGCTGCTGTATCTGGGATATGTTGGTTCACACTGAGATTATAAATGCTTTTGCTGAACACCGGTCATATATACATACATCTAAGTAAATTAGATCAGAGTCAAAGGTCTAGATCTCTTTGAAGTCCTTAAATTCATCATAATGGCATGGAAGTAGCAAGACAGGTGAGGTGGCCTGGCATGTTGTGGCCCAATAGCAGGTTTAGGTCAGGGCTTTGGCTTTGTCCCAGTTTTTCCTGCTCAGGGACCCAGCATCCTTTGGCTTTGTCCCAGTTTTTCCTGCTCAGGGACCCAGCATCCTTTGGCTTTGTCCCAGTCCTTCCTGCTCAGGGACCCAGCATCCTTTGGGTGCTTGTTGCCCTTACATCAGCAACTCGAGGGCCTGGTTGTGAATAGCTATTCCCTGATCACTAGTTTCATCCGCACAGGACACCAAGCTTCTCTTTTTCTGTCTGTGCGTGCATCATTACTTTATCCGAAAACCCATTACACCAAGAGTCATTGGGTCAGAAAGGTCCCCGGAAGATTCAGATTCAAATCCATGCCTTTTAAGTTTGGGGTTTTTTTCCCTCCATTTTAGGTTATGTGACTTGCCTAAAGACTTTGAACTAGAGGATGGAAGAAAGTTACACCATGTCTCTCTCCTCTGTTTGCTCAGTAGTCCCTCTTTCCTAAACCTTGATCAAATTCTTCTACCTTATTCATTTATTCAACATTTGTGTGCACATACACACGCACACACACACACACACACCTACACACACACATTCAATGTGCCCTCTATTTCTAATTATTCATTTATAAGAGGAGGGAGAATTTATGATAGTTATTGTAGCATTTTATTTTATCATGATAGATGTATTCTATAATTGTCATCACCTATTTAATCCATCCCCCTCCCCCATCTCCCCTATGGTAACTATCAGTTTATTCTCTAGAGTTAAGAGTCTGTGTCTTAGTTTGCTTCTCTCTTTTTTCCCTTTGCTCAGTTGCTTTGTTTCTCAAGTTCCACATATGAGTGAGATCATTGTCTTGTCTCTGAGTGACTTAGTTTGCTTAGCATTATATTCTAACTCCATCTATGTAATCGCAAATGGCAAGATTTCACTCTTTTTATGGCTGAATAATATTCCTTTGTTTATATATTACCACATCTTCTTTATCCATTCTTCTATTGATGGGCCCCTGGTATGCCTCCATAGTCTGGCTATTAAAAATAATGATGCAATAAACATAGGGATACATGTATCCTTTTGAATTAGTGTTTTTGTATTTTTTAAAACAATTTTACTTTGTTATTTTTTAAAGTTTTTATTTATTTGAGAGAAAGAGAGAGAGGGAGCATGAGCAAGGGGAAGGGCAGAGAGAAAGGGACAGGCAGACTCCTTGTTTAGTGGGGAGCCCAACGCAGGGTTTGATCCTAGAACCGAGATCATGGCCTGAGCAGAAGTCAGATGTTTAATCAACTAAGCCACTCAGGTGCCCCGTTTCTTTTGTTTTGTTTTGTTTTTAAAGTAAATATCTAGTAGTGTTATTACTGGTTTTTTTGTTTTGTTTTGTTTTTAAAGTAAATATCTAGTAGTGTTATTACTGGGTCATAGAGTATTTCCATTTTCAATTTTTTGAGGAACCTCCATACTGTTTTCCACAATGACTACATCAGTTTGCATTCCCACCAAGTGTAAGCAGGTTCCTTTTTCTCCACATCCTCTAAATACTTGTCATTTCTTATGTTGATGTTAGGCATTGTGACAGGTGTGAAGTGTTATTTCATTGTGGTTTTGATTCATATTTCTGTAATAATGAGTGTTGTGAGCATCTTTTCATGTTTCTGTTGGCAGTCTGGATGTTTTCTTTGAGGAAATGCCTGTTCATGTCTTTTACCCATTTTTTAAAATTTTTTTATGGGGGTATTGAATTATATCAGTTCTTTGTATATTTTGGATGCTAACCCTTTATCAGATATGTCATTTGCAGTAATTTCTCCCATTCTGAAAGTTGGTTTTTTATTTTGCTGATTGTTTGTTGTGCAGAAATTTCTTATTTTGATGTAGTCTCAATAGCTTATTTTTGCTTTATTTCCTTGCCTCAGGAGACATCCAGAAAAAAGTTGCTTTGGCTGATGTCAAAGAGGTTACTGCTTGTCTTCTCATCTAGGATTTGTATGGTTTCCAGTCTCACATTTATGTCTTTCATCCGTTTTGAGTTTATTTTTGTGTGTGGTGAAGGAAAGTCATCCAGTTTCATTCTGTGCATGTAGCTGTCCAGTTTCCTAACAGTTTGTTGAAGAGAGTATCTTTTTCCCATTGTATATTGCTAGTTACTCATTTTTACGTGGATGGATAATTTGGAATACTTTTAAAGCGATGTTTGGAATATGTCTTTGCAGCATTGAAAAAAAAAATTACCCAGTATTCCTGGTCAACTCATCCATACCTCATATATTAGCAGTACTTTTTTCCACTAGCTTGCACTTTTGAGTATTTTGAAAGCTACTACTTTAGTTTTTATAGCAATGTTACACAACTGTCTTTTTCCACTCATATTGCATTGGTTTACA
Source organism: Neogale vison (assembly GCF_020171115.1). Lineage (NCBI taxonomy): Eukaryota > Metazoa > Chordata > Mammalia > Carnivora > Mustelidae > Neogale > Neogale vison. The sequence continues at coordinate 174,221,577 of NC_058094.1, read as the reverse complement.
TAAAATTTAATTGATTATACCTAATTAAAATAATAAGTGTGATTAGAATTTGCAGTTTTGAGAACATGAACAAGTGACCACACAACAGTGAGGAGTGGAAGTGTGCCTGGGTAGCAGAGGTGAGGGTAGGAGCTGGAAGTGCTCAGTATCCACAGGTATCAGCCTGTGTCAGCTAATCTGCTGATAGGATTAGAAGGAGATTCACTAAGAGTTGTAATAGCTGACATTTATGCAGGGTTTGTTCCAGGCCAAGCCCGGAGTCAATTGCTTAACATACAGTCTCTCATCACATCTTTCCTGCAGCTATGAAGTTAGGTATTATTATCCCCACTAGTACCGAGGGGGAAGATAAATCCTCTAAGGACACCATGCTAGCAAGTGGCAGAGCAAGGAAAAAAAAAACCTAGATCTGTCTCCTAAAACTTCCTTTTTTAGCTATTATTCTATATTATAATAATGCATTTTGACTAACAACTCCAGGGAATCTATGCCTACAGAAGGAATGAATGCAGATACCACAAAGGAAATCTCTCCGTCAGTGAAGAACTATCATTTTCCGTATTTGGTATCAGTTTGTTACTATTCAGGTTATAGGAATTCGGGAGCGGGATTTTGTTGAAGGAGCCTGGAAGAACACAGGCAAGGCCTTTGGTGTTCTGCATAGATGAGGGCAGATAAACAGAAATTCTCTTCCTGATCCAAGTTACTTATTAGAAAGTTTACAATTTCAGTAGTGAGCGATGTCAGATTTAATATGTCTTCAGGACTTACATGAATTCTGTCAGCTTGCGAATTTCTGAGCCAGGAACGTGGAGACTTCAGAGCAGACATTTGTTTTCTTGTGGTTCTTTGTCCTTTCACTCCACGCTGTTCCATTTCAGTCTTTCAGTTTTGATGAAAGCTTTGATCTCTGATTAGAGAATAAGTAGGATAATTAGGGAGCGTTTGTGGGTTTTATTGGTAATTTAGACAGTGATATGTATATGGCTAAACTGTTGGATTAACCTGATTTAATATATATATATATATATATATATATATATATATATATTTCACTTTTCCTACCTTCCGGGATGAAAGGGGACTTTAAAATTAAGTTTAAGATGGAAAACTGACCTTCACTTTATGATCTAAGTCTCAGGGTAAGCCTGAGTCTTCTGAGGCTCCTAGAACTGGCTCTCTTGATCCTCATTCTGTTTCATGAAATCAAGAGAATCTGTGTTTAACCAGAGTTTTGGAATCTCCTTTACAAAAACGGGATGCTCCTGCCTTAAAATATTTTGGCACTCTATTCCCTAGAACACCTTTACGATCAGAGTATTTGTTTTACACTTTTTGCATATTTTTCTGCATGAAGGAATGACTTCTCTCCTTCTCGCCTGAGTGGTCACACAGAAAACCCCATTTATCCAGAGCAGCCTCTCCCTCCCATTGTGCTGTGCTGGTAAAGGCCTAACAACAGGCTCTTAGTGGGGGAATAAACCCTCACAAGGCCCTGACATTGATCGGTAGCATTTGGTGATTTCCATGGTGTGAATACCCTGTTCACGGCCTGAGTAACGCTACCACCCTGACACCAAGGCATGTGGCTGAGGAAGAGATGCGCATCTGTCTGAGCCAGCTTTGCCCCTTCTGTCCTTGAACAAAGGGTGCAGTGGTGCTGGGCTCCCTTCTGACAGCCTTGGCCATGGGGAGGGCAGGGAGAAGCTTCCTCTTGCAGTACTTGCTGAGTTTTCTACTTACTGCTTTACCGACTCTTTCATTTACTGGTTCAAAGGCACTTGTAAGCAAAGGATTTCTTTTTAGAGCTCATTTGTGTGTGAATGTGTGTGCTTCTATACATCTATCCGTCTATGATACAATATTTATATTTGTATATATAAGTTGATACCTTTTCTGTCTGTCTCATGCTCTGGTATTTGGTGTTGGCCTGCCTTGTTTTCACAGCGTTTTCAAGGCTCTCCAGCCTTGTCTGTCCTGCTTGCTCTCTTCAGCCTCCTGAATAATGTACTCTTTAATAAAATCAGCAGAAGCCCGAATCCGTCAGTTTCCCCCTCTCTTTCCCACTCCGTCCTCACAAAATACCCTAGTGCCTACTGTTCCTGTGGCGAGGACGTGCCGTGGTGTCTGTGATTTTTTTGGGGGGAAAGGCCCAAAACTATGCCAATGTGGTAACCAGCCCACAATTTTATACAAGGCCTTCCAACCATTTGAACAGGATTCCAAGTGGAATAAAATGATTCAGATGATCTTTTCATGACGTAATAAAGTGAAATTGACCGTCGGAGGCAATACCTTCTGCTTTCCCTGTCACGTTCTGAAGCTGCCTGTATGAAGCTGTGTAAGAGCAGTGGGAGGAAATACAGAAGGACACTACCAGCTGCTGGTCTTTCCTTCTCAGGACAAGACCGTCACACTTCCGTTAGGTTTGCTCCTCTTGGATAAGCGTGTCGTCCCTTTCCGTTTGGTATAGGGAACTGAGGACACACCCCTCAAAATGATTCAAGTGGCTCCCACTTGATAATCCCTTCTGCCTCAGACATAAGATGCAGTAAGAGATGAGGATAGAAAAAACATTCATCTGTTGATGGACATCTAGGTTCTTTCCATAGTTTGGCTATTGTGGACATTGCTGCTATAAACATTCGGGTGCATGTGCCCCTTTGGATCACTACGTTTGTATCTTTAGGGTAAATTCCCAGTAGTGCAATTGCTGGGTCATAGGGCAGTTCTATTTTCAACATTTTGAGGAACCTCCATGCTGTTTTCCAGAGTGGTTGCACCAGCTTGCATTCCCACCAACAGTGTAGCAGGAATCCCCTTTCTCCACATCCTCGCCAGCATCTGTCATTTCCTGACTTGTTGATTTTAGCCATTCTGACTGGTGTGAGGTGATATCTCATTGTGGTTTTGATTTGTATTTCCCTGATGCCGAGTGATATGGAGCACTTTTTCATGTGTCTGTTGGCCATCTGGATGTCTTCTTTGCAGAAACGTCTGTTCATGTCCTCTGCCCATTTCTTGATTGGATTATTTGTTCTTTGGGTGTTGAGTTTGTTAAGTTCTTTATAGATTTTGCACACTAGTCCTTTATCTGATATGTCGTTTGCAAATATCTTCTCCCATTCTGTCAGTTGTCTTTTGGTTTTGTTAACTGTTTCCTTTGCTGTGCAAAAGCTTTTGATTTTGATGAAATCCCAAAAGTTCATTTTTGCCTTTGCTTCCGTTGCCTTTGGCGATGTTCCTAGGAAGATGTTGCTGCGGCTGAGGTCAAAGAGGTTGCTGCCTGTGTTCTCCTCAAGAGAAAAGACATAACTGTCTCAAAAACAGAATAAATATTTTGGGGGCCTCAAAATTTTCCAGAAATGCCCGAGTGTGAGCAGAGCTGCTGCGGCTGTCTCTGAAGTCTTTCTCAGATGTCCCCTTCTCAGAAGGCCGTTTCTGAACACTGGGCTAAAGCAGTTTCTGTTCGCTCTCGCCAGACAAGCACCGTTCCTTTCCCCGGCTTCATTTTCATCGTTTGGCATTTGCCTTCTCACCTATTAGATATTTTGTTAACTTATACTGTCAGCCTCGTGGGGGCAAGGATCTTGTCTCTCGAATATTGGTGAGTACATGAACAATAACACATGCAATGCATTTAGCGAAGTACTAGCCGGTAGTAAATGTTCCATAAATATTATCGTTGTTACCATTATTATTACGATTATTATTAACAGTCCAGTCTTGGTGCTGGCATGGTCTGATGTCTCCTACCTCCTTTCTCTCTCTCTCTTCCACCCCTCTGTTGCCTTTGCCTCTCTGTTTACTGCTCTTTTTCCCTCTACTGTTCTTTCTTTTTTCCCTCCTGTCTGGTATTGGATGCATTGCTTTGTGCCTGTGGAGAACAGCAGAGGCCATTGCAGACCCCCCCCGTTTCTCTGTGTGGGCCACATGTGGGTATCAGGTAGCCAGTGGGAAAGGGGGCCGTGGGAGAAGGACAGAGCTCATGGCATGGGTAGAGGAGTAAGGCCCCTTCTTATCCCTCCCCCATTCACTGCCATGCCCACCGGGTTTGATGTAGTGAAAATTGCTGAGGAATTTCATTAAGTAGGAACTCTTTCAGCAGCAGGCACCCCTGTGCGAAAGGGTTTCGGCTACCTCCCAGTTGTGGGGAACAATTGCATGATCGAGCCAGACAAGCCTTGGAACGTGCTCTGGTCTGTTTGCATTTCTGCAGCCTTGTGGGACTAAAGCAGGCTCGGGCCTGGACAGGCTACTCTATTTTAATCAGCTCTGTGACTTTCTGGAAGTCACTTAAACTTGCTGAGCCTCAAGCTCTTCAATCATAAAATAGGAATTCTGCTTGCTTTGCAGGGTTGTTATGACACTGGGAATTTGGTCATTTAAAACAGTTTTTTATTAAGCCTCTACTATGTGCCAGACCTATGTTTTTAGATGATGGAAATCCAAGAGTGAGCAAAAGAAATACTGTGTTTTCCCTCATGGAACTTCTTTTTTATTTTTAAAAAAAAGGTTATTTATTTATTTATTTGTAGGTAGAGTAGGCAGAGAGGCAGGCAGAGAGAGAGAGGAGGAAGCAGGCTCCCCACGGAGCAGAGAGCCCGATGTGGGGCTCGGTCCCAGAACCCTGGGATCATGACCTGAGCCGAAGGCAGAGGCTTTAACCCACTGAGCCACCCAGGCACCCCCCCCCCCCATGGAACTTCTAAGCAGCTGGGAAAACAGATATGAAATAGCGGCCGGCACAGAGTAGGGCCTCAGAAAATGGCAGCTGCCTTATGACTTATGTGAAATGAGGGTATTGCAGTACCGAGAGGTTAAGTGACCAATAGCACAGGAACTGCTGGCGGAGTCAGATCTTTATGTTAAAGCCTATCATGTAAAATCTAGTATCTGTCCCAAAGGCTCAGGACCTTTGTGGTGTGACTAGACTTTCCGATTCATTCAGAGATAGCCTTTCCTGACCAAGGTAGATGGGTCCTTCCAACACTGACAGGTGTTCCCAGGTCAGACTTCCTGGAAGTCCACTGGCAGAATTTAAAAGCCACACATAGTTCATTTTATGTGACATTTGTTACACTTTCATAGGTTCTTGGAAAACCTGCCCAAAGATGAGTAACCTAAATCAAAGGTTTATGTTTAAATAGGCATCCATCCTCATGGACCACAGAACTGTTCTGAGGGGAAGGTCCATTATGTAACTTCCTGGCTCTCATCAAAGGACTCAGAGGAGAAATTCCAGAACTGGGAGCCAACAGCAGTATTGCTTCCTCTTTTCTTACAGTGAGAACCATGTCAGACATCATGTTTGTCTTTTTGCACAGGCTGCCCAAAATCTTGGACTCAAAATTCATGTCCAGTCACAGGGAATACAGAAACCCTTGAAGTTGGCAAATATTTTCCTTCTCATCTCCTTGGTTCTGATATGTCTTTCATTTCTAGTCTTTTTATTTATTTATTTTTTGTCTCTATGTTCCTTAACCTGAGCTAATATACCAAAATAATGTGCTTAAAAAGTGCTTTCCTTTGTAGGACAGAGATTCACAGCAGGGGGAAAAACAGAAGCATTGAGGGAGGTAGTGGGGAGAAACATGAGTGAGGATGATTTTCGGACAACAGTTTTGTCATAAACCCCTCTACCAGGTATCGATAGACTTTCTGTTGGCTGCTGACGGAGTGAAGGTCAAGGACCTGTGGTCTCTTGGTTGACCTGTATTTGATCTCAAAACGAACGCCTTCCAGTCCTTTCCATTTGTCTTTGTGTACATTTGCGGGTGTATCAGATAAGGCACTGCAGCTGAAAGCTTTTCGGTTCCATATTTCCCGTTTATCGAGCTTTGCAAGGTCAGTTTCGTCTTGGCTTCCAGTATGGTTGCTGGAATCAGGATTTCATTCTCCGTGACCAGAGTTACCTTTACCTCTGTTTTCTTTACCTTTGTGCCCTAAGTTCATGTCTGTTTTCTGCAGCACAGCATATTTTCTGCAGAGTTGGCTCTTGCCTGCTGTTCTTGTTGCTATTGAGAGGGGAACAAATAAAATACTTGCACGCAGCTCCCAAACAGGAACAGGTTTCCAACAAGAAGAGCCATGAAAACAGCGTAAAACTACCCAGGCTTCCCCACCGCTCCAGCCTGGGGACAAAGTGAGGTCACAGAAGAGTCATAGAGCAGCCAGTTTCTGGCCCAGCTCAGTTAGGGATGCTGTTGTAAGCCGGGGCTCTTCCTCGGTGCAGGGGTTGCTAGCATCCCCGCAGTCTGCTCACCAAAACCTGCAGATGACCTGCCCTCTCTTTTTGCCTCACGAGTCCTTCTGTTCTCACTGCTGCTTCCTTTTCTGTGCTGCTTCTGTGTTTCTGTAGCGGTCCTCTCCTGACTGATGCGTGGGAGCTCTCTTGAGGATGGTTTTCCTGGTGGTCCGTCTGTCTGGCCACAGACTTGGTGGCTGCAGCCACTCCTCTGCTCCTGTCCCCTGATCTCCAGGGGCCTCCTGACCAGTGTTCCACCCCGCAGCCAGGCACGAAGCAGAGGTACCATTATCGTCAATTGACTGCAGGCCTCTAGCAGGACTGTCCTTTCACGTGACCCGCTCAGAGATGAATGGGGTGAGTGTGGTGACTGTTAACATTCCCAAATCTGCTCTCTCGTTCTTCCATAAAATATGGCTGCTTAGTTAGAGACGACTTTTTCCTCATCCACCCTGCAGTTAGCTAAGGCCAAGGAACTAAGCTCTCACTCATGGAATGTAAGATTTCAAATATTTTGGTCACTTACTTAAAAAGAAAGTGTTTGTCTTGAACGTAAGCTTCCCTCCTTTCCTCTAGGGAATGTCATCAGCACTGACACGGACAGAACTCCAGGGCAATACTACTCCAAGTGTGTTTCTGCAGACACCTGGAGGTTTCTGAGGCCCTCTCAGGGAGTCTGGGAAGTCAAAACTGTTTTCATAATTTTAGGGTGTTCTTTGCCTCATTTGCATTTGTACTGATGATAACAGGGTGCTAGTGGGTGGAACTACTGGTAACCCAGCATGAATCGAGGCGCTGACATCCAGCCGTACCAAGAGTCATCACATTCGTCACAGACTTGCAGTTGCCACAAAACAAAACAAAAAATGGTAGTTTCAGTTAAGAATATCCTTGGAGAAGCCCTACAAATAATCACTTTCATCGTTCCTGTCGAGTACATGTCCTTTTAATATTCTATGTAATGAAATAGGTATGCATAAATACTTAAGCATATGAAAATTTCTTGTCTCAAGAGAAAGCACTTGTGTGGTTGTTTGAATTTCAAGTTGAACTAAACACTGTTTTTACTTGAAAAAATGATTGACAAGCTTTGTCTATCCAAACATTCAGCATACATTTCCTTGAAAATCAGCTTATGACTTCAAGGAAAAAAAACCAAACAAACCAGTGTTTATTACCAGTTCCAGAGTTTGAGTTTTCAAGCAAAAGTCTGGATTTGGGAAAATAGGTATCTGCCACCATGAACTTAACAGCGTCTCAGGTTTTAAAAACTTTTCTGATGAGATCGGTGGGGCTATCAGTGAACATGATTTTCTAATATTGTGTAATAAAATGTGTCAACATCTAGAAGTTCTGCATAAGTCACGAAGCAATAATTTCTAAAGGAACAATGCATGATGTTACAAAATCATGCCTGGGTAAGCCCCCCAGTTGTTTGCTAAATTTTGGTAAATCTATAAGTTATACAATCAACACAGCACCAGTGGATTTTGTTGTAACAGAGTATGAAAAGTTTATGGATATGTTTCAGATGTCTTGTTGCAACTTTCAAGAAACTACTACTTGAGTTTTGGTGTAGTATCAAAGGACAATATTCACAATGGTCTAAAAAGGCAATTAAAATACTCCTCCCTTTCTCAACTATATGGTTGTATGAGGCTAGACTCTCTTCACATGAACTAGAACAACCTCCTGAACTAGACCGAGAATCATCATCATCATCATCTATCTTGTCTTATTAAACTGGTCATTGAAGAGACTTCCAAACGTATCAAGTAATGCTGCTCTTTTTACTACTTTTTTGAAGATAGTTATTTTTTATAGCATAAGTTAGTTATATTAGCATATAGCTTATCATGGTTTTTAAAAAGGAATAAATAAACATATTTTAATAATTTTTTAGTTCTAGTTTCAAATACAGTAGTTATTATTAGATATTACTAATAGAAACAGATCTCTTTGGGGTCTTCAGCAATTTTTCAGTGTAAAGGGATTCTGAAACCAAAACATTTGAGAACCCTTCAAGACTGATATAACGAAGAATAACCTGTCTGTATTCTGTTTGAGCTGCTTGATAATGGGGACGCTTTGCTATGGTACCTTGGCTTCTATCCTGTAGAAGATAAATTGACCTGGATAGTGATCTAATGGATACAGTTAGAATCGTACTTCCCTTTCAGTTGCCAACCGGTGTCCCCAGTCTGAGCTTGTGTATCTTGACTCTTTCCCAGGAATACCCTATACAATTGTGCAATGACTTTCTTTCTTTTCTTTTTTTTTTTTTTTTATTTGTTAGAGAGAGAGATACAGAGCGCAAGCACAGGCAGACAAAGTGGCAGGCTAGAGGCAGAGGGAGAAGCAGACTCCCTGCTGAGCAAGGAGCCCGATGTGGTACTCCATCCCAGGACGCCGGGATCATGACCTGAGCCGAAGGCAGCCGCTTAACCAACTGAGCCACCCAGGCGTCCCTGTGCAATGACTTTCTTCTCTAACTTTTTAGACAGACTCAGTCTTGGAGCAATTGTCGGTCTGAACATATCAAGCCAATTGTCCTTCTTTTGAAGTGACCTCAGGATTCTGAAATGGCGGATTTTTTTTAACAAGTAAACTGCCTATGACCATATTCTGGGATCTCTTTTACATAAGGTTTTAATCTGGGTTTGTCTTTGTTCTGTTAATGTCAGTGTGTTTGGTCTAGTTGTTATGGTAATTGTATTTTTCTGAGACAACAACGAAGGCGTGTGGTTTAATAAGTACAGGGTATCATTCAGGACAATGGAAGAATACTTTAATTTGAAATTTTCTGAGAAAACTCATCATCGCTAGTCATGTTTATAAGAAAAGCTCTTAGAATATGGGGATCATGTTTCATTATTTTTTGTTACTAAACTTTGCATAATGGATAAAATGGGTTTGCTAAGATGCTCTTTAATGATAGCATTGCTGTCCTATTGCATAAACCCAGGTGTAAATAAATTGCTACAAATCCTGAGATCTTAAGAGAGGAGAGATCATTTCCTAGTTTCCCTTTTTTATGAATCATGTTAGGTTTTTTCCCCCTTAATTTTATCATTTATTCAAAATACCATGAACGACTACTCATTTTCTCCAAGATCGTATCTACTTTCCATTCTGCGCATTTAAGACTTTTCATAATGTGGCCTCATTCTATCCAGCTACTGGAACTCTTAGCAGGCCAAACCCTCATAGGAAGAAAGAAGGGGGACGTGTAGATTCTTTGGACTGATATTATCACCATTCTCTTGAAAACAACTTTACTCTCTTGACTCCAGTCTTACACATGTGCAACATAAGAAGCCTGATTAAACTCAACTCTGCGTACTCTGAACTTGATCTAATAGCTCAGTGTTGTTGGAGAAAATCAAGCAACTGTGATGACTTTCAGTCATCATTGTGACCCCTGATCCCAAATGGGCACCCAGCACAGACTGTCAGTCCTAACTACTTCTCTCACACCTCCACTGTCCCACTGATTGAGGTGATATCCTTTCTCTTCTAACTTCCTCACATGATGACCTTGCTTCATGATTTATTTTAAAAAGAAGAGACAATACTGACATGTATCCTCTCACACATATTTTGCCTTCCCCCCTTTTATGATGGGAGACCCGTTTTCAGTTTCTATCTAAGGACAACACTCCCTACTCCTGGGCCCATTATTTGTACTTGTATACCATCCCTCTGGAATAGGAGAGAACATGTCTATGCTCTCCAGAAGATAGTATTTATCACTCACACTTCCGTTGGTTGTGCCACAGATATGTTGGCTTTTTTTCTGTCTTTTGACATTTCTGTCTCTAGTCTTTACTACATGTCTTTTTCTCTGTTAGGGGCAGTGTTCTTTTATATTTCAGCCCTGATATTATCTATCATCTCCTCAGAGAAGCTCTTTTTGACCATAGTACCTGAACTAGTCTTCTGTATTAGTTTGCTAGGACTGTCATAATGAAGAGCCATGGACTGAGTAGCTTAAACAACAGAAATTTATTTTCTCATAGTTCTGGCAGCTAGAAGTCTGAGGTCAAGGTGTTGGCAGGGGAGGCCTCCCTCTTCGGCTCACAGATGGGTGTCTTCTCTTTTTGGCTTCACGTGGTGGTCTTCTCTCTGAATTCCTTTTATAAGGATACCAGTCATGTTGGGTTAGGACACACCCTAGTGACCTCATTGTAACTACCTCTTAAAAAATCCCATCTCCAAATACGATCACATTCTGTCATACTAGGGGTTAAGACTTCAATATATAAATTCTTGCGGGACACAATTCAACTCATGACAGCTTCCTCTGGTAACTCTCTATCCCATTGTGCCATATTTTTCATAGCATTTATCTCTACCTGAATTTATATTATTCTGCCATTTATTTATGTATCTATCTTGCCACCAGAATATAAGCTCTCTAAATTGAGGGCCTCCATCCACCAATCTCCTCTTGCCTAGAGCAGTGTCTAGCGCAAAACAGAAACTCAGTGAATGTTCATGGAATAACAGAACAAGCAGAGAGGAAGAATTATGGATGCTCTGTTTCAGCCTGGTGAGGTTTTGGTATTCACTTCTGCACTATTGTGTTTAGTTCTCCAATTGTTATGCTTCTGTTTTCTCTTCACATCCTTCCATGCTTATACCAGCTCATCTCTCTTTTTGATAATCTTCCCCCGTTCTGTAAGATAAGCTTATATTTCCACTGTCTGGATCTCGTACAACAGTAATTGCCTTAATTAATTATTTTGCACATCACATAATTGAAAATTAGTTTTAGTTGTTCTTGAACTAAACAGCATTTTCCTTGGTTGTTTCCTGTGTTCATTTGTTTGCTCCCTCTCTCCAAAGAGGTAGCAATGTGCCCACGGATGTCAATCATTTTTTACTAATCTGCTTCTGGGTATACTCTCAAGTCCCTAGTTAATAATGAGGCTGAATGAAACAGGTTTGGATGCAATTTCCGTTCCTTACTTAGGAATAGAACAGGTACCTTTGGGCAAAAGACTAAGAGTAGCAGGAGCAATTCTATATGGTGTACTTTCTGAGCCTTTAAGAAAAACTCTCTGCTGTGCATACACATTCCTATCTCATTGTCCCTTCTGCTTGTGCTCACAGATGTCTAATGGCCGCTTTCTGAGAAAGTGTTAGGCTGAAAAATAAAGCAAGGTATTTTTTAAACTGCTTCATCGAGGTATGATTGACATATAAAAAGCTGTAGATATTTAATGTATTCAACTTGTTATGTTTAGAGATAGGTACTATACACCCTGTGAAACCATCCTCATTGTCAAGAACGAAGTGTTTTTTTTTTTTTTTTTTATCATTCATAGCTAACATGGACTTTACTGTTTTCTGTTTCATTCCATTTAAAAATGCTGACTGGGACCTAATTTTTTTTTTTTTTATTTTTTTCCCAATTTATTTATTTTCAGAAATACAGTATTCATTATTTTCTCACCACACCCAGTGCTCCATGCAAGCCGTGCCCTCTACAATACCCACCACCTGGTACCCCAACCTCCCACCCCTCCGCCACTTGCGACAACATGGATGGAACTAGAGCGTATCATGCGTAGCGAAATAAGTCAAGTGGAGAAAGACAACTATCATATGATCTCCCTGATATGAGGAAGTAGTGATGCAACATGGGGGCTTAAGTGGGTAGGAGAAGAATCCATGAAACAAGATGGGATAGGGAGGGAGACAAACCCTAAGTGACTCTTAATCTCACGAAACAAACTGTGGGTTGCTGGGGGGAGGGGGTTGGGAGAAGGGGGGTAGGGTTATGGACATTGGGGAGGGTATGTGCTTTTGGGTAAATTGGAGGGGGTGGTGAACCATGAGAGACTATGGACTCTGAAAAACAATCTGAGGGGTTTGAAGAACAAAGTGTTTTAAAGGCAAACTTCTTTGAGAGAAGCCAAGGTAGTGACTTATATTTCCTGACTCATTTTTTTTTTTCTAGAAAGCAGACTTGATGGAGGGGAGGAAGGGAATGGAAGTTTGGGTGAGAAAGAGGTGCTGGAAAAGGAAGTTGAGGACCTGATTTACACCCAAGGCAAAGTCAGCCCTGGTAAGGACTAGCAGGCTGAAGGTAGAAGATGGTTCCATAATTTAGAATCAGGTGTGGTTAAGTCTCTGGTCTACAGAAACATGGCTCAGATATTCAGCCTGTTAATATGAATTATATGACCTTAGAAAAAATGACTGAACTTCTCTGGGTCTCAGAATCCCCGTCTAGTCAATGGGGTACTTCTAGGTTTATTGTGAAAATAAAAGTACTGTTTAATAGGTAATAATTGCCATTGTAGGCAAAATTAAATCAAATGGACATGCTTGCAAATACATGATGACAGACACATCTGAAAGACAGGCCTGGCGATGTGTGAAGAGAGGGCAAGCCAGAAGGGGTGGGTGTAAGTCTGTGGAGAGAAGTGAGAAGAGAAGCTGTGGAGTCTTCTCTTTGTGCCAGGCACCACGCTGAGGAGTTTACAGGGGTGGTTTATGGTAACAGGCATGACCACTCCTATTTTACAGATAAGGCCACTGAGGTACCTAGAGGTTAAGTCACTTGCTTGAGCTTGGCTCTTCAGGACTGGGCCGAATCCAGAGCTGAAGCCAGGCCGTGTGGCTCCTGAATTCACTCTGTTCATCATTGCCGAGTCCTGTTTAAAGTGGAGGGTCTTCCCTGTGAATGCACAGAAATCCAAGTCTGTAAGTAAGTAAGTAAATAAGTAAGAAGAAACCTGTTTTCTCTTTTTTAAATTTTTTTAAACCTGTTTTCTTAGTAGTAGTATAGGAGGTGAGGGATAGGGCTGATTTATACTTAAATGATTGATCATCATTCTCTGCAGGCTTTGTTATTAATGGCAATGGTCCTTTACTTACAGAACAGACTAGTTCTATTTTATTCTCCAGAAGGTTTGAAGTTACCAGGATGTAAATGTGAGGGGAGGAGTGGTTAATGAAAAATCTCTGAGAAAACTGGAGTGGGTGTAGGGTGATAGTTGGGATGCTGTTTCGGAGAGTGATACTGCCCCCTAAGAGATCCTGGAGAGACCTGGTTTCTTCACCGCTGGGAATTCCCACACACTATGGCGAGGAGGCTGATCCTAAGAGAAAATAGATCTAATATTATTCCTATTTTAGAATAAACTAAAACCCAGTGAACTGACTTGGATGAAAGCTCCACAGATGAACTACAAGCTAAGTGCTTTTCTGATGACTTTATGCTGCCTTTTCCACATGCATCAGAAATTAATTGAATGGCAAAACGGCTGAAACCTGAAGAATATTCGAGAAACCCACGTGGAACCTCTCAGAGGTAGATTTGACCTCTAATGTAGGGTGGGGGTGACCTTGTAAATAGTTTAGAAACACAATGTTTATATTACATCAAGATTTTCATAGGCCCCACCTACCTTGAGGCCAATTTTATGGTCTGGAGACATACACTACTTCCTGCCAGCTACCCAAACAGCTACCAAACATTATGCCCAGCCTTGAAGTGATGGGCATAATGACTCATGGTCATGTAACATTCCTTTTAGACACATATCAGCTATTTGTTATTACATTACTGTGTGAACACCCACAGAACCTCAGGAGGTAAAATAGGATTAATGTTTAAGAATTTAGTCCTATGCGTTTCTGTTTTATTCAGATCAGACTTTTGAAATGATCACTGTTGGGAATTCATTTTCGCTTCAAGTAGGGATAAGGTAAAGATGTGTAAACAGGCTGGTCCTAGTAAGTGGAGTAAAGCCATATTGTGGAACTGTTTTATTTGGAAACCACGCCTAAGTCACAGCAAGGAAATCATCTGGCACGAATCACATGACCCAGTTTGCAAAAGTGTGAAACTGGAAGGAGTTGGTATTACCCAGCAGGACACATAATGGGTAACCAGAAGGTATCCTATAAAGGTGGGAAAATTACTTGATTACAACTGAAGCTGGTAATTTGGGTCAATAAAATGGTCAGATTCACATATTTTGGCTATAAATCTCATGTCATAAATCGTGGCCAGTGATCAGACTCTTTTGCATGATTTCCTTAACTAGACTACAAATAGTATCGTATTTATATCCCCCCCAAAACCATGTAATCCTCAAGCATAGTATACATTGGATTAAAGGATACATAATTTATATTTTATGTAAGCCCCAGGACCTAAAGGTACTAATACACAGTGAGAATCCATTATATATGCATTGATTAATTTCATAGTTTGCTAACATGCTGAGAATGTTTTAGTGGCCCCCAAAATATTAATTTTCTTAGTTTTCAGAGTAATAGAGACATTTATTTTTTCATTCATTTGATAAGTATTGAGAGTACCTAAACCAAACACTTCTCTAACCCTTACTTAACTGAGTGATCTTTGGCAGTTACTTAATCTTTTTTGACTCAGTTCCCTCATGTGTAAAATTGAGAAAACAATTGCACTTAACCTCCTTAGTTCTAAGTGGTTAGAACACTGTCTCAAACATTATAAACACTAATATTTACTAGTTTTGGTTGTAGGAGACCGGTGATTATATTGCTGCATACCAATATACCCTAAAATTTAGAGGCTTAAAACAACACATGTTTATTATCTCACAGTTTCTGTGGGGCTGGAATCTGAGTATGGGTTAGATGGGCATTTTACTTCACAGGTTGCAGTCAAGATTTTCCCTGGGCTACAGTCACTTCAAGGCTCAACTGTGGAAAAATTCTCTGCTAAGCCCAGACATGTAGTTGTTGGTAGGATATTTTTCCTCATCAGTTGTTGGCCAGTGATTGGCCCCAGATTCTTGCCATTCGGGTCCTTCCAACGTGGCAGCTTGCTTTATCAAAGTGCGTAACTTGAGAAGCTAATATATTAGACTTGGCTAAGAAGACACAAGTCATAGTCTTTATAGCCCAATTATGGAAGTGATATTCCATCACTCTGGCCATATTTATTGATTAGAAGTGAGTCATTAGTCCAGCCCACACTTAAGAAGATAGTATGACCCAAAAGTGTGAATACCAGGGTTAGGGATCATCAGAGGCCATATTAGAGGCTGCCTCCCATGATGGTGAATAATAAAAACTTGAGGATTACATGTTTGGGGGAGATACAAACACTAAAATAATTCTTGAATAAAATAACATTTAAGAATTGTGACTGTGGGGGTACTCCTGGGTGGCTCAGTGGGTTAGGCCACTGCCTTCAGCTCAGGTCATGGTCCCAGGGTCCTGGGATTGAATCCCACATCTGGCTCCTTGCTCGGTGGGGAGACTGCTTCTCTCTCTGCCTCTGCCTGCCGCTCTGCCTGCTTGTGCACTCAATTTCTTTCTCTCTCTGACAAGTAAATAAATAAATAAAATCTTAAAAAAAAAAAAAGAATTGTGACTGTGAATTGGGAATACAATGTTTGGTGACACATTACAATATTTTTAAAAGTATTTTTTAAAATTTATTTATTTGACAGAGAGAGATCACAAGTAGGCAGAGAAGCAGGCAGAGGGACAGAGCGGGGGGGGGGGGGACGCAGGCTCCCTGCTGAGCAGAGAGCCCAACTCGGGGCTCAATCCCAGGACCTGGAGATCATGACCTGAGCCAAAGGCAGAGGCCTTAATCCACTGAGCCATGCAGGCGCCCTGACAAATTACAATATTGGTACCTGATTTGAGTTGGCATATTTTAAATGAAGACATTTCTGAGGAAATAATTTTTAGTTTTAGACTTGAAGGATGAGTGGAGTTAGTCCAGGGTGGAGCAGGGAAAAGATAGGCCCTCTCAGAAGCGTGAACAGGTGACATGTAGGCCCAGAAGTAGGTGAGCACCTGCAGGTGGCCTCGCCATCTGGGTTGGCATTCTCATGGCCTGGGGACTAGTTTCTGAGATCGAGTGCTCCAACAGAGTGGTCCGAGAGAAAAAAACAGAAGCAGAAGCTGCCAGGTGAAGGTGTCAGGCATCTGTTCCAGTGGATTAATTGATCAAAGCAGATTACAGGCCTGGATCAGAGTCAAGGGGAGGGGTACTAACCTCTGCCTTCTGACTGGGCGGGCAGCATGCTTGCGTAAGAACTGGCAGATTGGGGCCGTCCTTGGAAAACAATAACCACAATAGGTGATTTTAGCAGGAGTCATTCAGATTTGAGTTAAAAATTGGATAAGTAAGAAAGTGTGTAGATACCTCTTTAAGAAACTTGTGTAGGGCAGGGAAGGGACATGAGACTTAGTTGGGTACCTGGACACAGATGGGCTGAAAAGAAGACTTTAAAGTGACGTTTGCATGTTTTAGGGCCTGATTGTGTAGAGAAGAGCTTGAAGATCATGACAGAGATGGGCTGGTGGATGAAACATTTCTGAGAGACCAGAGGGAAAGGAATTCAGAGCACAAATTTGGGGAATTGGGCATTGGCAGGAGAACTTTTTTCCGCTGTAACAGAAAGAAAAGAGAAGTTCTGATTGGACGCAACTGGTTGTTGAAGGCAGAATTTTCCATTAGCGTTGGAGATCTCATGTGTTGGAGACTCAGCAACACAGAGAATGCAGAAAAGAAGTCTGTGGGCAACCCTGGGCACTGCAACAGGGTAGGGAAGCAAGGAAGAGGGGAATGATCCCAGGTGTAGATGCAGCTCGATTTTTGGTTCAGTTTCTATGTTACTGCCTCAAAGCGTTGTTGTAGCACAGGTTGTTGATTCTTATCTTATTTCCTGAACAGGAAACAGTACAAGAAATGTTTTCCTTGGTTGCATGATCTCTGTTCCATTGGGCCTCCTTCTGAAGTTATACTGAGCTGAATAAGGAAGGAAAAAGATCCCTTTCAGAAGCAGAAGGATGCTTGTACTTGTTTCTTCATTATTTGTGCCTTTTGCACTTGTAGAATATCTTAGTGGCTTCTAGATCAACACTGTGTCCTCAGCTTTGATTGAAGGCTTTCACCAGAAATGCATCTATGAGAAACTGCTGTACAGTGTTTGCTGACCATTATGATGTCCATTATTTCTTATCTAAGGCCCTGCACAATTTACTTGTTCTGAATTTGCTATTGGGAATTTTCATCTTTTGAAGAAATAACATTTACTTTGTTGGATAATTAAATTGCTAAAGCAAATTTTTACTTTCTTTTTTTTTCCCATTGGATGTCAGGCTCTCAGAACAAAATTTTGTATTATACCACAGTATATATAGATGGTTGTGTCATAGAGTTTAAGGCATAAATTCTGAAGTTATACTTCTCTAAGTCATAGTTTTCTCATCTCTAAAATGATGTAGCTTTGGAGCCTGACTTATAGGATTTTTTTTGAGGATTAAATGAATTAATACATGTGAAATATATTAATGCTTGTCAAATGATTGTTAGCTCTTTTGGTGTTAATTGTATCTTTTAGTTTGCAGTGACTGATTTTTAAATGTAGAACTTCCCGGTTTTCTAGGCTCACATTTCTATAGTAAGCCAACACTTGTCTAACAGAGCCACATCTTTCCATTTCTTTCTTCCAAAACAATATCTTTTTTTTTTTTTTAGATCTCCCTATCTGCTTCTACAGAAACTAGAGTAGATGGTTTCTAAGGAATCTTCCAGTTCTTCCATTATATACAATTTATGGTTCTTCTCAATGGAGGTGGGGACAAAGAGAGATAATATGTATCCAAGACGATATACAACCAATATGAATTGTTCCAACTTAATGTAGGTGGATTATTTACTTTTGAAGTGGTAGGTGGGTAGTAATTTACTACTTGTGATACTCTTCTTCCTGTAAATTTTCTCCCTACTTGGTATGAATGGATAGACTGAGCAAACAAACGGTTCACCAGCTCAAATCATTTCATAAAAGGCAGGGTAAGAAAGCTTTAAAATTCTTGGCATGTAGGGATATGGAATCTACAAACATAAACAAGGAGATTATTATTTCCCATTAGCATGAGAAAAATAATCCAAAGGGGTACGTATGATTTGAGGTACCCAGTAACATCATTGTCACTTAAAACATTGTGTTGTGAGATAATCATTTGATTGTTCAAACAATGCTGATGACCATTTTTTCTAGAATGTTGTAGAAAGAATTGATACATTAAGTGGAGGATTGGAATAGAGAAACTTGAATGTCCTTCCAA
This sequence comes from Neogale vison, assembly GCF_020171115.1. Taxonomy (NCBI): domain Eukaryota; kingdom Metazoa; phylum Chordata; class Mammalia; order Carnivora; family Mustelidae; genus Neogale; species Neogale vison. The sequence goes on along the minus strand of NC_058094.1, from coordinate 174,203,231 downwards.
CTCTTACTATTCATGCTTTTATGTTCTTCAGAACACTGAGTCTGGAATTATTCACAGTGTGATGTCCTCATTTGAGATTGGGTGAATCATTTCATTGTGGGACTGGGTGTCAGGGCCTGCCCCAAACATGGGCAATCAGACATCTCCCTCAGTATCCTAAGTTAATCCCTCTGGGCCAACTGTAACTGTTACTTTAAAATTTGGCTCTAAATATGCCTTCTTTCAGATCATAATATGATTTTTTTCTTCTGTATATGTAGCTTTATCAGAAGAAGGGTTATCCTCAAATCCTGGCTAAACATTGAGTAGGTTGGGTGTACTTTTGCATGAAATTGAGGATTTTTTCCCCATTTTGTATCTGGCTAGGTAAAAAAAAAAGAGTTATACCAGAGGGATTTTTTTTTTTTTTAATCTCAAGTATCAGGAATTAACTGGCTGCCACCCAAGGCTTTGAATCAGACTGGGGTCTCCTTCCCAGATTTGATGCTTCATTTATACTGTTATGATTATGTGGGCATATGCTTGAAGTTAAAGTCATGACTATGAGTCGGGGAGGGCTATCTAGGTTCTAAGGAATGGTTGTTAGGAGCAGCTGTTTATACCCTGAATCCACCAGAATGAAACTCATTCAGAAAGGGCTAGGATACTGTAAATTTACCAACACTCCACTCCTATACTGATCCTGTGTTTGAAATGGCTAGACACACAGACATCCTGATCCCATTGCTCAGAAATAAGATACCCAATGCAGCTGTGCCCAGCATCCTGGTAGACATTACATGAACACTAGAATGGGAGATAATCATTGTCAAGGATTGCTTTTAGAGTATAGCACTGGTGCTCGCTTCGGCAGCACATATACTAGAGTATAGCACTGGTAACCAAAACATGTTAGGGGCTTTCTCTTTTAGTCTTCGACGATGTCAAACTTACTGAGAAAAATGGGCAAAATGAATGAATTTGGGGTTTCTTCTAATACTCCTTTTATTAGGCCATCAGGTTGTTTCCATAATTATAAATAATCTTGTATTATTCGGTAATTGTTTCAACTGTAGACTGGAAGCATTTCAATGGCAAAGACGAGGATTCCTTAAGTTGCCCTTCTCCAACACCAGGTGCAAAGTAAAGTGACCTCTTGAGACTCACTCATTCTTTGATTGATTAAGAAGTAGGATTTGGCTCCAACCATTAATTAATGATTAAGGACAGCAGTTTAGTGATGTTAATAAACTTTATTTGACACGTCATGAAGTGAACAGTTTCTATTTGGAGAACTACAAAGTAGGGTGGAAGACAAGAAGCTTTCAAAGGATAAAGAATAAAGAACAAAGAAGAGAAAAATAGAAAATATCTGGTTGTCTCAGGCCAATAGTCAGCCTTGTTTGGGTTGAGAAGGAACACAGAAATAAATATAGAGCCAGAGTTGGTTTGGCGTTTGGCGGTTGATTAACTGGATGTTCTGCATTTCTGGTCAGGCAGAGCATTTACAGAGACACAAAAGGTATCTGAGGTTTTCTTTGCAGAGGTGACCTCCCAGGCAGGAGTGGCTCATTTTGGGTCCAGAAAGTTATTTTAACCCAATTGATGCATTAAAAAATGGAATTTGGGGTTCTGTTTCTTTATATTAATCTAGGTGCTCTAAAAATGGAAGGTGTGGAATTGGGCTACACACTTTACCCCCAGTGAAGGGTTAGAGTGTCAAAATGAGGAGGGAGATGGGAGAGGGCAAGAATCAGAAAAGAGGCCCAGGATTGGGGTGGGGACTTGCTTCCAAGGGCTTGGCACATTGCCTACCTGCTATATGGCAGCCTCTTGGTAGAGGTTTGTTGATGAATGAATGAATGTATGAAAGCTGAATTAATCTGGACAGACAAGTTGGCTTAGCTCCAGATCTTTTCTCTCTTTCTTGGGAAAGCTGAATTAAATCCAGCTGTTCTTTAAATTGCCAAGCCACTTTGAGCAAGTTCCTTTCTATTTCTTCCATTTCTGTTTATTTTCCCCTTGGGTGCTGAACAAATAAATGCTTCACCAATTATTTATTTTTTAGAAGGATTGGCCCTTTGTACTTGACATTTTCTTAATTGTTCACATTCTGCACATTTCCTTGTTTTTCCTATTGCTCTTCCATTCCCAGTAACATCTTCTGATGAAACTAGTGATGGAAGTGCAAAGGGATTTCCTATCTGAGCCTTCTTACTTGTCCTTTCCACATGTCTCTGCTACACTTTTTCCCTAATAGCAATTTCCTTATCGACGGCTAACCACACTGCTGACTCTATAAATGTGACTTTGAAGTTTCAAATGACTTGAGGTGTTGTATCTCCTGCAGAACAAATTTTTTCAAAAACAGAGATGTGCAATTTAGCTCTTTCTCAGAAATACTACGAGACTTTTCGAATGTGTGCATATCAGTCAGATTCACTGATCTAATGTGACACTTGACCAGCTGGGTGAGAACATATTTCATATTTATACAACACAAGCAGCAACAACGTGAGCAGCATCCTGGCAGCACTAGGTCCTACAGGACGTAATTATAGGAACTAATAAGGAGGAATTCAGAATGGGAGCAGCCTCAGGCAACACAATATTTAGTCAGCATAACTTAAAAAGAAAGTCCATTAGCATGAGTCAGTTATAACAAAAAGGAAAAAAAATTGTAGTTTACTGCAGTGTTATTTTATCATATCTTCCAGTTCTTGTTCACATAGTACTGTTTTAAAAATACTAATGATTATAAGACACATGCAACTTTATATAACATTCTTTGTTTTTTCCCCAAGTTTCTTTAAATGCCAGTTAGTTAACACAGTGTAATCTTAGTTTCAGGAGTAGAATTTAGTGGTTGATCACTTACATGCGACATCTGGTGTCATCACAAGTGCCCTGCTTAATCCCCAGCACCTATTTAACCCATCCCCCCACTTCCCCACCCCTCCAGTAACCTTGAGTCTATTCCTTATAGTTAAGAGTCTGTTTCTTGATTTGTCTCTTTCCCCCATGTGTTCATTTGTCTTGTTTCTTAAATTCCATATATGACTGAAATCATGTGGTATTTGTCTTCGTCTGACTGACTTATTTCACTTAGCATAATACTCTCTAGTTCCACCCATGTCATTGCAAGTGGCAGGATTTCATTCTTTTTTAATGACTGAGTAATATTCCGTTGTGTGTGTATATATATATATATATATACCACATCTTCTCTATTTATTCATCAGTTGATGGACATTTGGGTGCTCTCTATAGTTTGGCTATTGTTGATAATGCTGCTTTAAACACTGAGGTTCATATACCCCTTCAAATATGTATTTTTATATCCTTTGGGTAAATACCTAGTAGTGTAATTGCGGGATTGCAGGGTATTCTTTTCTTGACCATTATATCATTACATTTTCTTAGTTGTTATGTCATAGTTTACCTCATTTTTGCCCTTATTTACCATATCTTCATCTTTCTTCTTAAATATACTAGCTAATATCATTATTACTACTGCCTAAATTCTGAATCACTATGCAATACCGTGGACAAACCAACCATACAGCCATAGTCAGACTTCTGCTATTGGTCCTTCTCCGTTCTTTCTTTTCCCTTCCCCTTCCCCCAGTGCATTTTACCCTCTCCCACTTTCTGTCTGTTGTGCAGAATTGGATTAATTTAATGAGCCACACACTTCTTGGTTTCATAATTCATCTAGGCATGGTCCTATTTTATGACCTTTCTTGACCTGGTCCTGACATTTGGGTTCCATTCACAAAATATCCTTATTTGTTCAGGTGATCATTTTGGGCATTCCTTGACTAATCGGGTATTTCAGTGTTCTTCAGACAAATCTTTTCTCCTTTTTTTTTGAAAGAGAAAATTTCCTCATATTGTCCACTTCCATTGGATTGGGCTGGTTTTAGTGATTAATACCATAGAACAGTGGTTCTGAAATTTTTGTGTGCTTGCTGTCACCCGAAGGGCTTGTTAAAACAGATTGCTGGGCCACACCCTTAGAATCTCTCATTTAGTAGGTCTTGGGTGGGGCCCAACCACCAGCATTTCCGGGTGATGTTGGTAGTGATGATCTTTGAGAACCGCTCCATTATAGAATTTCTTTTTATCAAGGTACAAGATAATTGGTGATAATTTAGGGAAAGGTGATTTGCCTAGGGTTAAAACAAAACAAAACAAAACAAAAACTCCAAACCCCAAGGATTTACCCAGTATAAATACTGTTCTAAAGCTGGAGGTCACCAGGGCTTTCAGAAACCATTCAGCCATATTCCATCAATCCAGGGAGGAGATATGTGCTTTCATTGTTTATTAGCAATGAGGCCAGGTTTTTACTTTCACTTGAGTTACAAGTAAAACCCTACCATAATCCTCTAAGAGAGTCCAAAAAAGTAATTGCATACTGTGTAGAACTTTACTATTTCCAGGTTCATGAAAGTGCTGTGGAGAGCCAAATGGTAGGATAAGAGTTGTATAACCAGTGGCTCCATAGCTGGATGTGTGTCCATTGCAGGTCAGTTATCTGTGGGCTCCGCTGTAGCATTTAGTTATATTTAATCCTGGGGCCCTTCAAACTGGGGCAATCAAAAAATAAAACTCTTCATATGTAGCATGGAAAAAAATCAGCTGATTTGGGCTAGCAGTGGAAACCTAGGGAAGGGCCGTATCACTGTGAGTTACAGTTTGGGGAAAGTTCAAGAGATCTTCACTCACCTCTCCTGCTTTTTGTAGTTCTTTCTTGTTCCAGATATTTATTGCAAAGATAAAAAAGGGCACCAAAGTTAGTCCAGGGCCGGGTACATAGCAAATGTTCAATAAGTATTTGCTGTGTATGTGAAAAAAACAAAAAAGAGGTATGTGTGAAGGTCTGTGGGACTGGGGAGTGGAGTGATGACATCGCTGCTGAGTGTCTTTGTCAACGCGCAAGGGGTCTTTGGGCAGTGACATCCTGCCTGAGATATCACTGCAGGCACCGTATCCCCCAACCCCAGACATGGGCAGTGAGTAGATCTAAGTGTACGGTGCAAATCTGTCTGAGAGCGTGACATGGTTAAGCTGTTAGTGATTGTTAACATCTTGGTGGAAATTTGGCTTCCCCTCCTAATGTGATAAGGTCAGAGCATTTTATGGAAAAAGGGAGATTTGGGGCCCGATTCACTTCCTGGGCAGGCTGCCTTCCATTGATCCCCAGTGCCTGGGCTCCTGGAGAAAAGATGGGATGGATGCTCCCTGTGTGGGGTGGGAGCAAAAAAATGTGCCCATTTCTCAGGGATCAGCCCTACTGTTCAGATTCTTCATGCAAGACTCCTCAAATCGCATAGAGGGCTTTTGTTAAAACAAAGCAGCGGCCTCCATTCTTAGGGATTTTGATTCATTACATGTGGGTGGAATCACTGAATTTATTTTTCTAACAAGTTCCAGGTCATGTTGAGGCTCTCAGTTTGGGTAACACAATTTGAGACCCATTGCTTTAGTCATTTCTGAGTGAAATGCAAACTTTTCAGTTAACATTTTATCTTTAGTGGTGAGGGTAAAAAGATTAGAAGTTACTGCAATATTACATTTTAAAGGATAGCTTTAATTGATTCACATTTACTAAAAATGTGTTAAAGACCTCCTGTTCCTTCCTTGCAAGGCATATAATTAAATTTTTTCAGTTATGATCAGGTCCAAATGACAAATTAAAAATGGGAGTTGTTTTAATTAAGAAAGAAGATTAACATTTGTTATATAGTTGGGGGGGAATTTGTGGCTGTGTATTTTGGAGCTTTATTATCTTTCATGTTGAGTAATGATCTTCTCACTCAATTGAATTTCATTAGAAAAGGAAAACCAGTCTTCCTAATCATAGCTAAAAACATAATGTGGCCAGTCGTGTGTGTGTGTGTATGTGTGTGTGTGTGTGTGTGTGTGCACAGAATCATAGAGGTAGAGGAGACCTGCTCTAATATTTGAGTAGCACAGATGTTTTAGATAAGTGTGAGTCAAGGAAATATTTAAACTTCCCATCTTAGCTTGGGAAATCCTGCCCACAATAACCAAGAAGTTTTCTGTAATACCCATCTTACTGTTCACACCCCTTTTAATGTTTCAACAGCAGTTGCTTGAATGTACGTTGACCCTGATTTTAATCTAAGTAGAATTGGTCTTATACTTATTTTCCTTTTGATAAACAGTTATGAGGAGAGGATGCCTTAGGTGAGTTTTATGACAGTGACAGGAACAGTAGTCATAATTGATATTCGCTCTCTATGTGTTCAGGATAGAGTTTCATACAATACTGTTGTTTTTTCCAAGTATTGTAAATAAATCAGATGCTGCTATCAGCTCACTAATGTTATAAAGTCACCCTGAAGTACTCCTAGGACAAATATTATTATTTCTATGTTATGTATCTGATCCAGGGGTCCTGGGCAATAAAACTGGTTCCCTACATTCACTCAGGCTGGGTTAATATACGAACAATAATTAAATCCAAGAAGAGGTGATCCAGTCATTTCAGCCAGTTTTAAGATTGAAACACGTTAACTGCATGGGTGACCAATATACAGAAGTAGGTAAGAAATGGACTAAGAAGCCAAATTAATTGAGCAATAATGTAAGCAAAAAAAAAAGTTCAAGCCAAATTAATTGAGCATTATTGTGGAGAAATAAAAATCAACTTAGGGTCCTATGAAGTCATCCTAAGTCCCTCTCTGATATATTCTTCACTACACAAATATTTAGATACGTTAAGGGCTACAGGTTTTTTAGGATCATATTTACTTTTATAAAAGGGAATTGTGGAATTACTTAATTGGGGAAATTTCCCTAATGGTATATGTTTTAATACAGAAAACAGTCACTCAACCAGCTGCTTCTGTTGTGGAAAGAACATAAGACTGTTGAACTTATTGTAGATTCAAAAGATTAAATAACACCCCTATTATGAGAAGAATAAACTTTCAGATTTTTAAATTTGTATGTTTTATGTATTTTATTTTTATTTTCAGAAATGAAGCAAAATCTAAGAGAGAAAACGAACTCGGTACTAACTTATATGAAACACACTAGGAATTTTAGAGAAGTTTAGTGAAGAGGAAAGGAAGTGTGAAGCTCCTGGGTGAGAAGGGTATGAGATATCCACTTGGCTTTAGAGGAAAGGTGCTTTTTGGATCAGTGCTGAGGAGGGAAGGACATTTCTACAACTGTCCCCCAGAATAGGCACACACCGAAAAACCTGTACAGTCTCTCTGGCCCCTGGGGACAATTGTGAGATTGGTGAGGTCATTATTATTATTGTCATTGTTGCCGTTCCTGTGGTTGTTACTGTTCTTCGTCTGCCTAGCAAGCTCACCTGCTGTCTCTAGCTCCTAGAGTATGTGAGCCCGCTGTGGTTACTTATACTACCTTAGCTCCGGCTCGGCACAGTCTTGTGGAACGTGTGATACAGGGCAAGTCCAAGAGCATCCTGCTCTATTGCCCTTCGACACCCAAAGCTAAGGCTGCTCCCAGCCACACCTCCTGCCGACACAGAATGCCAACTTCCAGAAAAAGAGAGAGAAGCCATCATATAGAGGAAAAGTAGTAACGAGCAGATATGAGAGATGAATGCAGAGAGAATCTAGGAGACAAAGAATCATTGGTGTGTTGTATTTCTTCAATCTTGAGCCTATCCCAGTAAACATCAACAACTTCCTTTTTTACTTAAGTTAGTTTCAGTTGGGTCTCTATCACTTAAATAATAGGTCCTAACTTAGGTGTCCTTCCTAACTCCTACTTCTCAGCTGTCATTTCAGCTGCCAAACTGGGATACTGGAAAATGGGTTTTAAATGCTAGTTTCTGAATATTCTTTCTTTTCACAAAAATTTCTATGGCACAGTTTCCTTCTATATCGAGTCTGTATTTCTTTGGCTTAGTTTTAAAGTCAAAAAGGATGTTACTGGTGAGCCTCCAGACTTTCACGACATCAAGTGATCCAGGGCATAACCTAGGAATAACTAAACATTGAATGCCCTAATCCATTTTGAAAGCTGTAATGAGTTCATGTTTGAGAGTGACAGAATTCTTAATGTTGTCTAGTAGGAGGTGATTACTATCATTTATGACATCCGGGCTAAATCTGAATTTAAATTTTGGACTCGTATGAGCTCAACCTGCAGGACTTTTCTTGAGGAGACTAGGGGCTTTCAGAAAAACTGAAAGTTTTTCTACTTCAAGCTGTCACAGACCAGAAAATGGACTAATCTGATCGATGCCAGAATTTACTGTCTTTACATTTCCCAGGTGGTTCAGATAGCTCTTTTGGAGAACTTTGCTATTCCCTAGACTTCTTTACAGTTATTATGGAACACTAGAATACAGTTTCCAAATCTTCTGGTTTTCAGGGCTTGATTGGTGAACACCCATGGAAATGCTTTCTCTAAAGACAGAGATAGACTGATCCAGCACATGTTGGACTATCATGATTTATTTGCTTAAGTATTTGGGAGTTGGTAGAGTGCTTTCTGCTAAGCAGATTTTCCTTTCCTTTTTTTTTTTTTAAACCAATGAGCTTTATTTGAATATATTCAAATTCATATGTTTTCATTAATTTGCAATTAACTCCTATCAAAATGTTATTTTACAAGAGCAATTTGACATCCATCAAACCCTCTGAACATTTTTTTTAATAGGCTTGAAGATCCTTTCTGATCTTAGGAGACATTAGGCATGTTACCAAAGGCAGGGATATATAGGTGAAGACGTGGATTTGGCCCAAAGAGGAGAGTAGAAGATCACAGCAAGCCCTGAATGAAGAGCCACTAGAGTCTAACCAAAGAAGCAGTGAACTAGAAATGAAAACCTGAGATCCAGTTTAGCGAGTTGTGAGATGATGAACTTTCCTTCCCTTGTTTTTCTTTTCTACATTATGGGAATCACAAGGAGTTGTTCAGAATATAAAAGGATCTAAAATTATCAAAACCTCTTGAAAGGATCTAAAATTATCAAAACCTCTGGAAAGATGGAACATAGTTCAGTAACTATAAACACTATGATTCTTGTAGTCCATTTCTTCTTCAGCGATGGTGGCAGCCTTACCTGATGTTGAGATGATGGCTGGCTCTGCCAGGTACTTCCCAAATTACAAGCTAACATAGGTTATGTGTCCCAAGTCCCAGTGCCTTTGTTTTATATTACCCTTGATGCACATTTTGAGGTTCCATTGGATAAGTACAAGATTTTGAGTCAAAGAATTGTTTATGTTTGAGACCCAGAATTGAAGGCAGGCAAGTCAGTTATCCTGTGTGTCTGATGTTTGTATCCCTCCTTAGAGGAACATGGGGACAAGTATGGTGTGATATGAACATGTGGGGCATTTGCTTATGAGCTCTATCATTCAATACATTAATATATGCAATATAGTTGAACAAATGCATTGAGATAATTTTTACTGGATATTGTCCAAGTAGTAATCATTTATCCTACTTCGGTTTTATCCTTATTCCTTTGTTGAAAAAGAGCATCCTTTTTCTTAATTAAGCTAGGAGGGGTCTCATGATGTCTTTTTACCCAGAAGAATCTTGAGAGTGGAGGGTAAAGGGGAGGCTCTGCTCGGTTATGCCTCACTGTTTTTCATCTGGGCTCCTACATGAGCCTCTAATTTTCCTGGCCCTCCTGTCCTTGCTCTGAATGAGCCTAGAGACTGCCTCCAGAGTTTTCCTTCTAAATCACAACTTTGATTATGTAATTCTACAGAGCATAAATTTTCATGACTCCACATTGACTATTCAATTAAATAGGAATGTATCAGACTGACATTCTGAATTCTCTAAGATGTGATTCAAAGTTTTTTAGACATTTGATAAGATGCTTTAGTTTTTTAATGCTCTGTCAAATTAGATTACTTGTTCTTCTCCATAGATTGTCAGCTTCCTTCCTTTCTAAAACCATTTTACTCAAATTCTTCCTGTTGAATATCTTTATATTATGTACGTCTTATCTCAAAAAACCACTGCCTTCATGCAGTCTGCCATGTTCTCCCGACGGCTTTCGGTATAACTGAGGAAGGCCTGGGCTTTCGTGTGATGTAGACAGGTCTGGGGCCCGTCATCTTTATTATTGATACCCTCCGTGTTGGTCGTATAGTAGGCCTACAATGAGTATTTCTTGAACTGAAAATTGAGCTTGAATGCTCTCTTCAGCTTTTCTTTACTCACATCCTATTGCTCTTCTCTAGGATTGACCTCAGTCCTTCTCTACAAATTCTTCATTAAGCTCAGTCAATAGCTCCCCTCCTGGAAGTTGAGGTTCGACTTCAGCCTCTTGTCGGCCTTTTGTTCCTCTTGTCTATTCTCTCTTATGCTCACTCTGCTCTTCAAACTGCATTTTAAATTTCTGAAAAACACAGACTAGGTTGAATTCAGAGCACCTGCAGAGTACCCTGTTATAACAGGTTCTCAATTACTGTTTACTGATCAACTCATCCTGATGGTAGGAGAAATGTCCTAAGAGAAAGAGACCAGTTTTGTCATCTCCCAGAAAGTGCAGATGCTATGGGACCATTGGTAAAGAAGCGCTAATGACCTGAAGACCAGAATCTAGGATGGATTAATTTATAACAAGTCACTATTGAGCAAATTCTGTTTCTCATTTTTGAAAAGTATCAGGATTCATTTAGACCACTTAGTTTAAACCAATGTGAGTTAAAATAGCCTAGGCTTATTTGCCAGAGATAAGTAAGTGAAACTGTAGAAAGTTTTTAGATTTATCAAGAGAGAAGGGTTAATTGTTCCTTGGTGGATGGTGCCTGTAATTGGGGTAGCTGCCACCAGTTGAATGGTGATGTCTGGTAGTTAGAATGGGAGGTACATATCAGTGTCCCTGGGGACTTACCATGTTATAATACACATTTCTGTGCCCTACCCACCCTTGAAGTTTCTAATTCATATGGTTTGAATTGGGACACAAATATGAATTTGTGTTGAGAAATTCCCAGCTGATTTTGATGTACATATTCAGTTAAAAGCCATTTATTTGGAGTGTTGGTGCACCAGAATAGGTTTTCTTCAGGTAAGGATGACTGGAACCAAAGATAGAAAGAGGGAAGCACTTGCCTTTGCTATTTCTGTATAGTTATTTATGAAGAAATTATAAGTATATTGATGAGCTTCTTTTGTTTTCTTACAATACCTAAGTTAGAGTCAGAGAAATACATATTCCGAAGTGTAGAACATAGGACATACTTTGTAAGTAGTAACTGGTACAAGTTCTGAGTATTTAAGAGTTTTCCTTTTATCCTAAATGAAGGTCTTTAGTATTGGTTTTCAGTCATTGGAGACTTTTATGGCTTCAATGTGCCTTTCTAGCCTTTCCTAACTTCTATTTAAAGGAGAGGTGTGATTTTTTTTTTTTTCCTCTAAAAGGCTCCCTGTTACTCTGCAACCCTTGATTATTCTTGCTGTGGCCTGCTGCATGGTTCCTAAGTCCTTGGATTCATTCTCTCTCTCCCCTACCACCTCCAGCTCCGAATTGCCTTCCAAGAAGAAAAGCGGTAGTTTTGGACCTGGACTTGTTACTAATTCCCTCGTTTAGGGCCCCATTCAGTTTATTTTACTGTCTTCTTTAAATGGGCTACACATTTTTAAATCTGAACGCTTAAGAATCATCAAACAAAGCTGTTTCTAAACAAGATTGTATAGATGGTATATGGTGGTCATTAGTATGAACTGTGCTTAAAAATTTCTCAGGAAACCACAAACATTCATCTGGAGGGAGGTACAGCATTGAGTATCCTCTACATCTGTGCCATATGGATGCTTCTCTGTGAAACAGTCTTTTACTCAAATCCTTTGGGTACTGAGGCCCACTCAAATGGGGGCTTTTGAGTAGAGTTTTAGTCTACAAGGGTTGTATCAAGACCAACATTCCGTGAAAACTGATTGAGTAGGGTCTGTGCCAGCCATTGTGGGTGGATGTCCTTCAGAGGTTTTACATGAGAAAACTGAAGAGAGAGGATGCAGGCTGTGGGAGATCAGCATCCCTGCTTGGGGAGCGTTTCCTCCCTCACTCCACTAAGCCAGCATCCATCTGGCTCACTAGCCCATGGCACTGTGGCTCCCTCCACGGACATTGTAAAGGAGCCAGAATCAGGGCATCCATCCACAGTTGCTTCACTCGCCGTGAAGGGTACTGCGGTGGTACAGCAACACTGTTGCTACAGTTACGAAATAATACCGACTGCTGTGTTGGTCGGTGGCCGTCCGCATTTACCTGCGCGGAAATGCACTGCCTCTGGAAACATGGGCGTGTGCTTGCAAAGCCAACAGGTGTAGCTAGGAGTCAAGACTCGGTTGAGAAGTTCATATGACTTTTTTATTCTTTCAGTTCTGCCTTCAACTTTGTGGACGGGAAGACTTTGGACCTCAACAATATCCTGGGTGGATTCTATACCTTTCTTAGCCTACGTTTCCATTTTCAAGCGCAAATCTAATCCAAACTCCACATTTTTTTGGTTCATCTTTCAGGCCAGAGGACCCCCAGTGTCCTAGAACAGGAGGAGGGAGAGGGGAAGGGAGCGTATTTTAGGTTTCTCCCGTTTGGTTGATGATGTGTCTGTATTGGGCCTTTGGTGCCTCTGTGGAGCAGTATCTCACAGGCGCCCTCTCCTGGGGCACAAGCATGTGCTATCCCCAATACCTCACTCTCTGTTGTTGGAATCCCAGCTTTCCCAGCTCCCCTATTTCCTTCCCACTGCTCTCCTGCCCCCAGTCTCCTGCTGCCACAATCCAGCCTTCAGCCAGCACTTGGCAAACAGCTTTCGTGGAAGCTTCCATGAAAGACAGCTGGAGCACAGCTAATATCTGCATGGTGTACTTGGCACTGAGGAAATCCAGTAACTTTTTTGCTTCAGCAGTGTCCTCCTTCCTCTGAATTGCCATTCTCATCTTTTTTTCTTGCTCAAATAGGCAGAAGCTGAGCTTACCTACCAATAGCCATCCCTTCCTGTAGGAGCATCCTCTTGAAGTTTTTCCTAACCACCTTCTTAACCTTCAGAGAAGAAGAGTACCCCCCGCCCCCAACTTTGTATTCAAGGCCAACATCTTCACCTCCTCCTTTGTTTCTTGTGTAATGGTCAATCCAACCCAACCTGCACTTAGAACCACATGGGGAACTTTAAAAAAGCTAATTGTGTAGGGAAGGGGCCACAGCCCAATAAATAATTCTCTCTGTGGGAGGCATCCAAGCACCAGATTTGCAAACTTGCAGGTGATTCTAATGTGGAGTCAACTTTGAGAACCACGGTGCACAGACTAGAAGTGGGGGTGAGCCTGAGTGTGCTAAGCCTGGTGTCTGGTGCTAAGCCCCCTCTTCATAAGACCTGGCAAGAGTTACAGGGGTTACGGGAGTCTGGAGGTGTTGACGTTCCTTTTAGAATGTGGGTATTTCTCTTCGTTTCTGGCTGTGGAGCCTGGCAAACCACTCTGGAAAAAATTCCTCTCACCTTCTTGTTGAGCAGGACGAAATGACATCCTTGAGTATAGAAGGCGAAATAGAAAAGGGTCTTGCTCCTTTCCTCAGCTGTGACACCTGTAAGGGAGGGGACCATGATATGGAAGGGCACCAAGTGTTTGTGCTGTGGGTGAATTACACGGACAGGTATGCGCCCCTTACTTTCTACTGCTTCATTTCCAGGACACATAAAAGCAGATACTGCATGTGGCTATTTTTGCTCTCCCTCCCTTTTGGCTTGTTTAAGGAATGCAGAACACTGAGGCTTTTTTGTTGTGGCTTAACTTGGCATGGTTTGCTTGTAGTGAGAGGCAGAGTGAGTGTGGCTGAGGAGGGGCAAAATTCCATCTGTGAAAATGAGGAACGCAATCAACTCTAAGATTTGTGGAGCAAAGGAAGCATTTTATACAGAGATAGCAAAAAAGCTTAGTGACTGGGCTTGGGAAAACCTGTCTTGGCTCTGTTGGAATGGAAATTTTAAAGTAGAAAAAAATGGGATTGAGAGTCAGGAATCATGTGGTCTGGTCTTGACCTGCTGCTGTGGTTGGTAACCTAACATGTAGAGTCTGCCTGAGCCAGCCTGGAAGCTGATTTTGGCTTTGTCGCTGAAAAGAAGAAGCTTCTGAACTTCTCTGTGCCTCAGTTTCCTCATCTGTAAAATGGGGATCACAGTGGCACCTACATCAAGATTGTTATGGGAATTAAATGAATGGATATTCTGAAATGTTCTCTTCAAGCAGTTGTTAAGTAAAAGCAATAATTAAATTTGAGCAACTCATTAGATTTTTCCATTTCCTTATCTCAAAAATGCAAAGCTGACTGGCTCTGAGTTCCCTCCTTCCAATAAAATCCAATGATCCTATATAGGTTTGGTGTTTTTCACTTCCCTAGGTTTTTTTTTTTATTAAATGCAATTGCAGTAGATTAAATGTTTGTGTCCCCTTAAAATTCATGTGTTGAAATTCTGCTCTCCAATGATGATATTAAGAAGTGGGACCTTGGGAGGTTAATTAGGTCATGAAGGTAGAACCTCATGAATGGAATTAGTGCCCCCTGGTGATAAGACCCCAGAGAGCTCTTTGGTCCTCTTGCTGCCATGTGAGGACACAGTGAAAAATCTTCAGTCCCCAGCCTGGAAGAGGACATCACCAGAGGATCCTGGCTGCTGATCTCAAACTTCCATCCTCCAGAATTGTGAGAAATAAATTTCTGAGACAACAATTAACACTAAAAAACGCTTTGAAACTAAACAGGGCAAATGCCTCACCAATTAGATTAATAATAATATACAAGTACTTTGATTTATTTAAGAAGTATTATCATAATTGTTATATAGCAATGATTTGCTAGTCAGGGAGATTGGTTTTTGAGAAAGAAACAGTTTACTATATAATGAATATACTATGCAGGAGAGAATTGGATGCTGATGAGGACAATCCCCAGTGTGTCCTCCACAGTCTAACCATCAACTCAGGACATCTGGCTTCATGTGTTTGTTCCCATTGCTCTCACTGCCTGGAATGTCCTTTGTCTCCAATAGCACTGAAGAGAGAGGACTATCCTTCTCTGATGAGTTCCCATGCCTGCTCTGCCACAGTTGCCTTGATTTCTCTTATTAGAAATGACAGCTACCCTTTCTGAGCTCCTTCTGTGACATGTGTTGACCTCTCTTCTGGAAATTGGCAGATTGTGGAGCTGCATGGTACATGCATGGTGACTGTATCAGAACAGATGAATTTGGGATGGACAAAAGTATGTACAAATCATACTCTACCTGATATCATTAAAATATGTGTAATATACATATACTATATGCATATTATAATTTGCTAGGGACATTATACAAGGTACTTCAAATGAGTTGAACTATTTATAAGAGCTATTTATTATAGAACCTGCAGTTAAATAATTTTGCATAGTCTTAAGTGTCTACTTACAAAGCGAGAACACCACAACCAGTGGAAAAGGAGCATCTTCATTACCAAGAAAATGTCCTTGTTACTTAATGTTTAAGGTAGAAAGTAAGTTGAAAGAATACAAATTCTTCTTCCCCCAAATGCTGTAATACTTATTCTCCAAGTAGTCCCAATCTTAGGTGTGAAGACTCATTCATCTGTCCAGGAACAATAAATAGTTATTTTTCCTCTGTAATTCATTGTTGTGAGGATGACTTGAGGACCTTGAACTCAATAGCTTGGCAAGCCCTTTGGATTCTGTAACATTTTCCAGAATGCCTATGCTTAACATTTATTTCTTAATTTAAGCTGCCCTTTTAAAAAAATTTTTACATTTTGAAAAAAGATTTATTTTTTTTTGAGAGAGGAACAAGAGAGAGCATAAGAGTGAGCAGGATAGGGGAGAGAGGGGCAGAGAGAGTCCTAAACAGACTCCTTGTTGAGCTCAGAGCCCTATTTGGGGCTTGAACCCATGACCCTTAAATCATGACCTGAGCAGAAATCAAGAGTCAGGTGTTTAACCAACTGCACCACCCATAAAGAAAAATTTATCTAGACATATGGCAAATATTTGAACACTGTATAATAGGATACACAATAAAATGTAAGTCTGTTTTCCTCCTGGGTTGTGCTTTCCCACTAATCTCCTTGTCCCTCCTTGCACCTTCTCCCATCCCAGCAGACAAGTGCTGTTACTGATGCTCAGGACTCGATTTAAATTAGAGGATTTTCTGGCTACCTGACTTAAAGTGCTCCCCCAAGTCCCCTCTCTTTAGAACACATTATTTTTATTAAGACATTTTTCACTACCTGATATTTTCTTGTTCGAGTGTTTGTTTATAATTTGCTTGTCTCCCGCTCTTCCTCTAAAGTGTGAATTCCATGAGAGCAAGGACTTTCTCTGGTTAGGGCTGCATGTTTTTCTCCTAGAAGTTCAGAGAAAGTTCTCTTTCCTAAATAGAGACCATACCCATGATTTCTGCAAGTCAGAGAAAAATCACAAGCCTAGAGAAAATTGCAGAGCTGTTTGGGAACTTGTTCCTGACAACACAGGATACTACCCCTCAGTGATTTGCTTATCATAGACGCTCAGTAAATATCCACATGCTGCTTTTTCTTTTTTTTTTTTTTTAAGATTTTATTTACTTATTTGACAGAGAGAGAGAGAGAGAGAGATCACAAGTAGGCAGAGAGGCAGGCAGAGAGAGGGGGAAGCAGGCTCCCTACTGAGCATAGAGCTCAATGTGGAGCTTGATCCCAGGACCCTGAGACCATGACCTGAGCCGAAGACAGAGGCTTAACCCATGAGCCACCCAGGCGCCCCCACATGCTTCTTTAATAAAGGAGTAGAGAAGTTACTATAGGCGTGTACATGTGCACATGTGCACAAGTGCACACACACACACGAAGTGTGCCTAAAAAAATAACTGTGCCTGTTAAGTGTTTGCTGAGCGCATTAAAATCCTTTTTGTAAGCCTTATTAAGGTGTCATTGATGTACAATTATAATCACTGGCACACGGGTATGATTTGATGAGTTGGACAAAAGTATACAGTTATGTCATGACCACTGTGATGGTGAAACATGTTTCCATCACCCTGAAAACTGTCCATGCCCCTTGGCATTCAGTCCTCATGGTGACCTGTCCTGTGTTTTTCCTCTCTGTAGTACCTTGTGTGAATTTACCTAGACAGAATTGCAGAGTATGTGTTCTGTTTTCCTGTTACTTAGCATATATGTTTTAAAATTCATCCACGTTGCTACATGTATCAGTTCGCTCTGTTTTATTGTTGACTACGATTATATTTCACAGATACACCACCTGTTGGCAGGTATTTGGGCTGTTCCTAAGGTCAAGAATTGTGAACAGTTAACTCTACCCACCAAGCTAGCCAGTTGCTGCCACAGTTTTTTTTTTTTTCCAATTTATTTATTTTCAGAAAAACAGTATTCATTATTTTTTCACCACACCCAGTGCTCCATGCAAGCTGTGCCCTCTATAATACCCACCACCTGGTACCCCAACCTCCCACCCCCCCTGCCACTTCAAACCCCTCAGATTGTTTTTCAGAGTCCATAGTCTCTCATGGTTCATCTCCCCTTCCAATTTACCCAAAAGCACATACCCTCCCCAATGTCCATAACCCTACCCCCCTTCTCCCAACCCCCCTCCCCCCAGCAACCCACAGTTTGTTTCGTGAGATTAAGAGTCACTTATGGTTTGTCTCCCTCCCTATCCCATCTTGTTTCATGGATTCTTCTCCTACCCACTTAAGCCCCCATGTTGCATCACCACTCCCTCATATCAGGGAGATCATATGATAGTTGTCTTTCTCCGCTTGACTTATTTCGCTAAGCATGATACGCTCTAGTTCCATCCATGTTGTCGCAAATGGCAAGATTTCGTTTCTTTTGATGGCTGCATAGTATTCCATTGTGTATATATACCACATCTTCTTGATCCATTCATCTGTTGATGGACATCTAGGTTCTTTCCATAGTTTGGCTATTGTGGACATTGCTGCTATAAATATTCGGGTGCACGTGCCCCTTTGGATCACTACGTTTGTATCTTTAGGGTAAATTCCCAGTAGTGCAATTGCTGGGTCATAGGGCAGTTCTATTTTCAACATTTTGAGGAACCTCCATGTTGTTTTCCAGAGTGGTTGCACCAGCTTGCATTCCCACCAACAGTGTAGGAGGGTTCCCCTTTCTCCGCATCCTCGCCAGCATCTGTCATTTCCTGACTTGTTGATTTTAGCCATTCTGACTGGTGTGAGGTGATATCTCATTGTGGTTTTGATTTGTATTTCCCTGATGCCGAGTGATATGGAGCACTTTTTCATGTGTCTGTTGGCCATCTGGATGTCTTCTTTGCAGAAACGTCTGTTCATGTCCTCTGCCCATTTCTTGATTGGATTATTTGTTCTTTGGGTGTTGAGTTTGTTAAGTTCTTTATAGATTTTGGACACTAGTCCTTTATCTGATATGTCGTTTGCAAATATCTTCTCCCATTCTGTCAGTTGTCTTTTGGTTTTGTTAACTGTTTCCTTTGCTGTGCAAAAGCTTTTGATTTTGATGAAATCCCAAAAGTTCATTTTTGCCTTTGCTTCCGTTGCCTTTGGCGATGTTCCTAGGAAGATGTTGCTGCGGCTGAGGTCGAAGAGGTTGCTGCCTGTGTTCTCCTCAAGGATTTTGATGGATTCCTTTCTCACATTGAGGTCCTTAATCCATTTTGAATCTATTTTTGTGTGTGGTGTAAGGAAATGGTCCAATTTCATTTTTCTGCACGTGGCTGTCCAATTTTCCCAACACCATTTATTGAAGAGGCTGTCTTTTTTCCATTGGACATTCTTTCCTGCTTTGTCGAAGATTAGTTGACCATAGAGTTGAGGGTCTATTTCTGGGCTCTCTATTCTGTTCCATTGGTCTATGTGTCTGTTTTTGTGCCAGTACCATGCTGTCTTGATGATGACAGCTTTGTAATAAAGCTTGAAGTCCGGAATTGTGATGCCACCAACTTTGGCTTTGTTTTTCAATATCCCTTTGGCTATTCGCTGCCACAGTTTCGTGGATTCTTTATTTATAATAAAGACCTGAGCTTCCAGGGCCAGTGAGCAAGGATGATTTATTACTCACAGTGACAGCACACTCAGAATCTTAACATTGGTGTCTGTTTCCTGAGCCGGTGTTTGGGGAAGTTGACATGTAGAGGGCCAGGTGATGGTTGCTTTATAGAAGAGAACTCCTGAGCTTAGGGAATTCGAGTAGTTTCTTTTAAGGGCAGTAAGCCTGTCTTTGATCCAGAGGCAGACATAATCTTTATTTTTGTATAGCAAAATATACCCATCCTTTCCTTAGAGGGGGAAACTCTATCTTCCAAGACTATTCATTCTATATGTGTCTGTATGTGTTCTAGATGTCTGTTCTACACATTGTAGGGATCGTTGGAAACACAGGCAGTCACTGCCTCTATTTTCAAGAACACAGGAGGTTTGAGGGGGGAATTTAGTGCTTGCCATCCTGGTTTTGTCTACTATAAATAAAGCTGCTGTGGACTTTAGCGTACATAGTGTATGTGGACATATGTTTATATTTATCTTGGTGAGAGAGCTGGGAGCGGAATTGAGTCGACTGGTCAGGATGTGTTTGACTTCAAAGAAAATGCTAGGTTATTTTCCAAAGCATCATTTTACATTGCTAACAGCACTGTTTGAGATTTCCATTTGCCCCACATCTTCACCAACGCTTGCTGTTTGAAACTTTTAGCTCTTCTAGAAGGTGGGTTGGGGTTTTACAATGTGAGTTTTAATGTATATTTTCCAAATGACTAACGATGTTGAGTATTTTTCATATGCTTTCTTTCCCCCATCTGTATCTCTTTTGGGTGAAGTGTCCAATTATTTTGTTAAAATTGTGAGTTGTTGGTCTTATTATTGAATTTTGAGAATTCTTGATATGCTGTGGACACTTTCGTTATTGGATATTGTTGGGAGATTAATTCTCTTTGGATTGCTCACGTTTCTGCAGATTTTATGAGCAGAGACACTGATGCCTATTATTGCAGGCTCTCTTTTTAAAGGTGGTTGTATAGCAAAAGAGCCTTGCACAATTGAGATAGTGTCTTCCTTTGGGGAAGGGAAAATTTGTCTGCTAAGGTAACACAAAGTATCTCCCAGGATTGCTTGCTACTCTTGAAAAAAAGAAAAAAATGGTTTTTCTAAGTTTGGAGATACTGAGGTGTGATGAAAATCCTTTCCATGTGTAACATCTCCTAGGGCCCAGCTACACATCACCCCTATCAGTTTTGCTCTGCTGTGAGTCATGAAGTCCTTTAAGATGTAGGAGTCTCAGGTCTTCTGCTAGAATCCATGAAACCATGGCAGGCTAATGTGTCGGTTTGCTATGAGTATAAAATCTCAGACCCTTCATAGCTCTTGATAGATATAGGTTTTCCCAGACATTTTTCTCTCCACCTATGACTTGCATTTACATTTTCTTAACAGTGGTTTTTAAATATTTAAATTTTGATGAAATTGAATTCATTCATTTTTTTCCTTCTATTATAGTTTTTGATTCTTGTGTCCTGTAAGAATAAATTTTTGTCTAACTCAGGGACAGAAAGAACTTTTTCTCTGTTTTCTTCTAGAAGTTTTATAGCTTTAGGCTTTACATGTAGACCTATGAGTTAATTTAAGTTAGTTTTTACAGATGTTGTAAGGTTTATTATTTTTGAATAAGGATTTTCAATTGTTCCAGCATCATTTGCTAAAAAGATTAACCCTTTTATATTGAATTTCCCGGACATCTTTATAAGAAAATGAATTGGCCAAATATCACCTACCTATATTTGTGTATTTTCTGTTCTGTTCCAGTCATCTGTATGTATAGATTTAAGTCATACTATCTTAATTATTGAAGCTTTATAATAAAATCTTGAAACCGGGTAGTGTAAGTTCTACAGTTTGATCTTTTTGAAAAATTTGTATTTTAGATCATTTGCATTTCTATAGAAATTTGAGAACCTGCTTGATAGTTTGTACCAAAAAAAAAGGTTTCTGGGGTTTTTATTGGGATTGTGTTGAATCTTTAGATCTGCTTGAGAAGAAATGACATGTTCACAATAATGACTTTTTTGCCTTCTTAATAAAATTTATTTCCCAATTTCTTTAGGTCTTTAATTTCTTTCAGCCATGTTTTATATTTGCCACTTACATATCTTATAAATATTTAAGTTTACCCCTAAAATTTAATATTTTCCGGTGATATGATAAGTGGTAATGCTTTGTTTTTAATTTTAATTCTCAGTTTGTTGCTAGCATAGAGAAATACAATGGATTTTTAGAGAATGGTCCTAGATCTTGCAATTTTGGTAAACTCACTGAGTTAATAACATTTCTTTATGAGTAGATACCACAGGTTTTTCTACATAGCCTGTCATATTTTGGGGAAATAAAAAGAAGTATAGTTTCCCCCCAATCCATCTTGCCTTATTATACTGGATAGGACCTACGTAAGAGTGTTGAATGGAAATAGTGAGAGTGGACATCTTTGTATTATTCCTGAACTTAGGAGGAATGCACTCAGTCTGTCAGTATTTAGTGTGATATTAGCAGTATGTTTTTCTTATATGCTCTTCCATAGTTTCAGGAAGTTTTCTTCTCAGTTTGCTGAGAGTTTTTAAAATGAAGGATGTTAAATTTGGTCAAGACCCTTTTTTTGTACCTATTGAATTAATTCTATGGTCTTTCCTTTTGTAGGCTCTAGAATTAATGAATTGCACTGATTGATTTTTTGAATGTTAAAGCATGTGTTTCTGGAGTAAAACCGTAATATACAATATTTTGTTCCTTTTATATTTGGTTGGATTAAATTTGCTATGATTTTGTTAAAGAATTTTGTGTCTTTGTTCATGAGATATATTGGTTTTTACTTTTTTTAGTGGGATGCCTTTATCTGGTTTTGGTATTAGGGTAAAGATGCCTTCATAGAATGGATGGGAATGTCCTACAATGTCCCTCCTCCCACTATATTTTTTTCCAGAAGAATTTGTTTATACATGGCATTTTATTCTTTATTAAATGTTTGATAGAATCAACAAGTAAAACTCTCTGGGTCTGGACTTTCCTTTGTGGGAAGTTTTTGAAACTATAAATTCATTTTCTGTAATACAGGACTATTGAAGTTACCTCTTTTTAGTGAGTTTTGGTTCATCATATTTTTTGAGGCATTTAACCATTTCATTAAAGTTGTCAAAACTATTGCCATAAAGTTGTTTATAATTTTTCCTTGTTATCCTTTCAGTGTCTCTAGGTTATAGCCCCACTCATACTGATTTGGTAGTTTTTGTTTCTCTCTGTCTCTTTCTCTTCCTCCCTACCTTCTTTACCCCTTTGTTCTCTCTCTCTGTATTATTTCCAATGTTCCTTATTCTTTTTTTTTTTTTTTTTAAGATTTATTTACTTGAGAAAGAGAGAGAGAATGCAGGAGGTGGGGCAGAGAGAGGGAGAAAATCTCAAGCAGACTCCCCATTGAGCATGTAGCCTGATCTCAAGACTCTTAGATCATGACATGAGCCGAAATCAAGAGTTAGAAGCTTAATAGATCCTTAGGTGACCTGGAAAGAAACATTTTAATTGTACTGTTATGTGTAATACTTTAAAATTTATTGAGTTTCCTCAACATCTTATGTGGTATTGGTAATTTCCTTAACATTTTATATATAAACAGGAATGATTATTATTATGTAAATTATTACATAAATAATAATTATTATAGAAATTATTATTATGTAAATTTAGTATCTAGGGCATTAAGAATTTAGGTAATTTTCTGAGCCTATGCAAGTAATCAGTATTAGAAGATAGCTTTTGGGTTTTCCAGGTAAATTCATTCTCTCAATCCTGATCTCTGATGAGTCACATGATTGAAAAGCTGTGTTTAAGAAATCTTTGCTTTCTTGTGCTATTTCTGTGGGTATCTCATTTTGGTTAATTCAAAACTACAGTTACTCACAACTCCTTAATTTGGACACAATTGATTTAAATGGCTGACTTACTATGCTTCAAAGAAAAAAAAATATGCAAGGGCATTGGGCTATTCATGGGAATGAAAGTATGTTAGAATTACCTCCTCTGCAGTTAGAGAACCCTGTTGCTCACATATTAATCACTTTCCCAAACATTCAAAACTATGTTTTAAAGAGAAAGGAATTATTCAGAGAAGTTGAGTATATATTATGTGTAAACACATATATATTCGAGAGAGATGGAGAGACAGGCTGTTTATATGGCAGTAAGGATTGTAGTGGTCTGAGGTAATGGAGTTTGTTTTTACTGTCAGGAATCTGGAAGGAAAATGAGGGCAACAGTGAAATTGGGTCTGAAATGTCTTTCCTCATGATTGATTTGGTATGAGAAACTTTTTCTCACTCACAGATGAAATGTTACCATCTTAGGAATTAAATAGGGAGAAGATGTTATACTTCATAGTATTTCATACATGGAAATTATGGTTTTCTTCTAAGTGATTTTTCACATATAATAAATAGTCTGCAGTAGGTGTTTGCTGGCATTGATTCAACTCCTTCATGAGTCCATCAAAGATCCAGGATCCTTTTTATCTTTCAGCTCCTTTGTTCTTATTTTGTTATCTTTTGTCCTTAAGATTGCTGCCTTATGGTCACAAGATGGCTTCTGAAGCTTCAGTCAACTAAAGATACTTTACTCGAATCAGGAAGCTGAAGGAATGGACCATGCCTCAATGTCTGTTCCTTTTCAACAGGTACCCCAAAATGTCAGAAGTCTACTGGCAGACTTCTCTCTACATTTCATGGCTAAAATTAGATTATGTGACTATTACTAGTTGCAAGGGAGGCTGGGAAATGAAGGAACAAAATTGTTCTGATTGACTCAGTCTAATCATAATCTATCACCTGAATCTGGGCACATTTCTAACTTAAGGAATAAAGAGTAGGAGCTAAATATTGGATAGCAACTAACGGTGTCTGTCACATAGGGTCATACTTTCATCCTTTATAACTGTGATTTAAGGAGTGGTCTTCTATATAATAAAGCAGTGTATTTATTCACTAAGAATTATCCTGGGAGCATCTGGGTGTCTCAGTCAGTTAAGCATCTGGCTTTGGCTCAGGTCATGATCTCAGGGTCCTGGGATTGAGCCCCACGTTGGACTTTCTGATCAGTGGGGAGTCTGCTTCTGCTTCTCCCCCTCTCTGTGTGCGTTCTCTTTCTCACTCTCGCTCTTGCAAAGAAAGAATTACCCTGTACTCTAAAATTCTTTACAAATGACAAAATGCCTCTGTGAAGTACTTCTACTTATTGGCTTTCTGTTTCTTCTACATTCATGGAAGAAAATCTCACAAATTTGTTAAAGATTTGATTACAGATCCAGAATAGAAAGGAAATAAAACCTACCCCTCAAAATATAGAAATACAGATTTTCATAAAATTTTCATGAAAGCAAAAAATACTCTGAAATATAAGCTGTACAGTAGCACAGGAAATATCGCTACTTTTAATTACTTGATTTTAGAATCTTTGACACTGAGCAGATACCAAGGATTGGGGTCATATGTCTGTGTTTCATCATTTAATCATCAGCATACTGAAGTAAGTCTTTGGAAATAAATTTAACAGGTATATAGTAAACATCCACGTTGTTTCAGGAACCGTGGTAACACAATGGAGATAAAAGAGATGCAAATTAAATTCTTCAACCTTACAACAAAATGACATGAATATCTTAGTAACACAGGGGACGGAGTATTCAAAGTCTAAACAGTAAGTGGGAGTTTTTTGTTACCAAGATTACCAACTTTTAGAAAAAATTTAATTAACATATTATGTATTATTTGTTTCGGGGGTCAGGTTTGTGAAAGAATTTCAACTTTGATAGGAAGCTATAAGTATAGGGCTTTTAAGTAAAATCAAGTTTTAAACAAAACTTGGTCTGTTTTAAACAAAATAGATAAAATTAACAAATACCAAAATTAAAAACACTGTTTTTCTAATTTGGGAATATAGAGATAGAACAAATATTAGGTGATAGTATTTTCCTACTCTCAAGCCAATAATTTGAGTATTCTAAAGCCATAATTTAAGGTACATAGATAAAAGAAATAATGTTATGTTTAGGAGATATGTTCACATACAAGTTATATTCTCTGTTCACTCTAAAGCCATATGATTGATGAAATATAAAATGTCTATGCTCATAGAGGTTTATTTTGAAAATATGATGTTCTGAGCCCCCTGCTAAAGCACATGCTGTAAAGCTCTCCTCCTCTCCATTTTAGAGATGTGGAAGCTGAGTCTCAGGGGTCAGTCACATGCGCAGCTACCCACAGGTGATAGTCATGATGGCAGTTCTGGCAACCCTTAGGGTTTGTGGATAAACCTTGTAAGTTAATTTTGTACAATTATTATAGTATGGCTAAGCCCTGGCCCACAATGAGTCACCTAGGAAGCTTTTAAAAAATATTAGAGCCTGGTCCCTGCCCTATACCAATTAATCTAAATGTTTGGTGTAGGAGCCCAGGTATTGATGTGGTTTAAAAACAGAAAAACCTCTTCAGGTGATTCTGCTGTGCAGCTAGAGTACAGAAACCGCTGATGATGCTGTAGAGTTGAATATAGGATTAACTGAGTTGTCGAATCAGGGTGATCCGTAGCCTGCTGGTTCTCGAACATTCAGCTCCTGTGGTAATTCCTGACATGAATATGAATATAGGCAAGTTCCTGTATCTTCTTTGAAGTGTTCTTGTCATGAAGTGTTACCTTTTCTAGCCATTCTATTTTCAAATGACTCATGCTGAACAGTGTACTTATTTCATGTTGCAACATAGTCCTTCCCGTGGTTGTCCCAATGCCCCATTTATCTTTGTGGTCTTGGGCACAGCTTGGAAACGTAGAACAATGCAAGTCATTTAGACACTGAAAGCATGATTTCTGGTAATGCTTCAGGAAGTATTTTAAAGTTGATTTTCACGTCCACAGTGCCCTGGACTCCTTTGTAAAATAGATTAAAAACTGGCTATTGGCAAGGAGAGAGGAAATCTAGGTGGCAGGGACTCGGGCTAACACCAGGCTTTGTGTGTTTAAATGCTGGAAATGACAATTGTGTCACTTATGGCTTTTCTAATTCTGAATCTTTCTTTCCTTTCTTTTTTTTCTCAGTCTCTCTCTCTGTGTCACACACACACACACACACACACACACTTCCTTTTAGATAAAATGGGGGAGAAAAGGCAGAGAGTAATTCTGTTAGATATAGTCTGACTTGGATAAAATGTCCAAATACTATGGTCGTTTGCAGGCTGTCTTTACTGAAATCTTAGGCAGACTGCTTTTCATGGTCTTTGATTCATCACTCCTGGTCCTCACTAGTTTGAGATTTTGTGTGTGTATAAGTGTTTTTAAAATTGCCTATCATAATCTCCTCCCCTGCCAAGATCAGTGTTGTTTAGCTAAAATGATTTATTTGAATACCAAACATACTATTTACCAGGCATGGGACTTCGGATAAACTTCTTAATTCCTCTGAGTCTGAGTTCATTCATCTCTAAAATGAAGGTAATGTTCTCTATAGCTTAACATGGCCACAGGAATGAAAATGAGATGATTTATGTAAAGCACCTAGCACAAAGTCTGGGGCATGGTATTTCCTTAATAAATGTAATTTATCCTCTCTTCATTCCTCTTCCCTTTATGAATTTATTTTCAGGAAGAACCTGATGCCATTCATTTATACATAAGTGAGAATTTTTTTTTTCATTTCCTAGAAATTTTTTCATTTCATTTCATTTCCTTGTATTGTATAGAGTCATTTTTTTTCATTTCCTAGAATATTTTATAGACTTCTAATAATAGTAATGGTAATAATAAGTGGTTACCATGCTTACCATGTACTTTGCAAGGAGGGTTTTTGGTGAAGTGACTTACCCTTTATATAGAAGCTTAATTCCAGTGAGTGGGGAAAGGTTACTGGTTTGTGGGTGGTTGGAGAAGTCGCTCCGTGTAGCTAGCTTTCTGCTCTGTATAGACGGCAGATGTGCCCCGAGCCCCGTTCAGTGCTTTGCGCAGGCGGCAGTTAATGAGCACCATAGGATGGCCTGTCATCAGAGTTCTTTCCCAGCTAACTCAGGGTAGAATTTTTTTTTAAAAAAAGATTTTATTTATTCATGAGAGACAGAGAGAGAGAGAGAGAGAGAGAGAGAGGCAGAGACAGAGGGAGAAGCAGACACCCCAATGAGCAGAGAGCTTGATGCGCACCTCGATCCCAGGACCCTGGGTTCATGACCTGAGCGGTAGGCAGATGCTTAACCGACTGAGCCACCCAGGTACCCAATCAGGGTAAGGTTAATCATGACAATCAGGATCTATAAGATGCAGGTTCTGGGAAAGAAATAAGGCTGGACTTCTCTGAAGATTGTTACAAAGAAGTAAGGATAATCAGAAAATTGGAAAACATCATCTTTGGCCATGGGTGCCCTGATAGATGTACAACAACACAGACTGGGGGATGTGGAAAAATGTGGGCAAAGAAGCCTTTAAGCTGTCTCTGAAATATTTCTCAAAGACATTCTTGCTGGGGTACTTGACAGAAGTTCCTGAAGTCTATTTTTCTGGAGACATGAAACCCTTTATTCAAGGACCCGTAGAGAGAATGCAGACAAGTATTCAGATTCTGCACTCTCATCCTCTTGAGGGCATATCTTATTTACAAAAAGAGATTTAGATTACAGGATCCCATAAAACTTGGCATAAAGAAATCAAAAACAAATATTTATTCTACAATAAGTAGTGTTAGCAGTGTTAAGGTAGTGAGGCTTACCTTGCACAATCTTAAAGAAGTTTATTGAGTCGTTCATGGGCTGATGTTATCTGTGATTAACAAATGTTAAGAAATGGCTGTCAGATTTCTGGTAAATATTTAACAACACTTGTGAATCAGACAGCAGAAGTGGAATAAATTCCTACCCCCTTCCCTTCTCCACCCTCTACCCACCCCACTGCCCCCCACCAGCCCAAAGCCACATTTTCTTTTGGCTGAAAGTCAGTTATAGTAAGATGTTATTCAGAATAAGATTCTGGCCCATGGATTTGGTTTCTTTGTTACTGTGTATCCTCCAAGTTTTTGGATCAGCATAGTGGGGGGAAAGTGACACAACCTTAAAGGACCCTCAGGTGAGTTTGCTCCATTTTGTTGATTTCTGTAAAGAAATATACTATCCAGCTTTAACTAAACAATGCTTTAGTCCTGATTTGGACTATGGAAAACCGTTAAGTGTTTTTGTTTCTTCCTTTTTCTCTCTCTATAATGTGTGTATATGTAGGTGTCTCTCTGCGTGTTTGTATACATTTTCAAAAAATATTTGTAACTTTATCGAGCTTCCTGAACACCTAGACAGAGCGTCCCTAAACACATGACTGTGTTGTACTGAAACTTCTCTTGGTGTCAATACTACCTGATTAGTTTCAGCACTTTAATAGTCTGCAGGTGGTGATAGTTGATGTCACAGGGGTCCAGAATATTGGCACATGACTTCAAACAAGAGATCAAAGCAGATTTTCAGAGAAATTCCAAGTGTGTTCTGTAACTGCTGGCAAAGAATATCACACGTTCATGATTAATTAACTGTATCTACACCACATAAAACAAAGTAGAGATTTCGTACTTGCCTAGTCATTAATTTGTTACCTTCCCATATTGACAGAACACATTAATTAGATTAACTGGTTAATTGACAGATGTCTACTTTGTTTTTTGTTTTATAGCTGGTCCTACTATGTAGACACCAAAAGGGTTGTTCTATCCATGTGCACAATTCTTAGGGCGACTTTTGTCCTGTCTAAACATTGCCTAAGAATTGTTTATCATGGATGATTTAATACTCCTGAAGGATGTATACTATTAATTTCTGCTTAAGAATCTCCAACAAGGCAAACATTTACACAAAGAGGGTGATTCCCTTCTAGCTACACAAAGAGGGTGATTCCCTTCTAGCTGGTGGTACCAAAATAGATGTGACTATGTCTGGGTCCTTAAAGACTTTAACCACTTTTGATGACTGTACAAGTTGTATCAAGAGGAAGGAAGATCTGATATCCCCCTCTGGCTATGCAATATATCTTGCTTTTTATTTACATGGATACAGTAGAGGGGCTATACTGTGGCTTTTCTCCTAAGTCCTAGTAGAAAGCCATATTTGGTGTATTTAAAAACATTGAGAATAGGGCAAGGCAGAGGAAGAGGAAGGATGTTTGGACAAAAGAAAGTTTCCCACAGGAATTACCAAGAATTCATTCCAGAGAGGAAGTCTTTCTCATTTGCTTCTTGCTCATGGAAATCTTTTTACCTGCGTTGCCAAGTTCTTGGTACTGATATCTGGAAGGTATTAAGCAATACAGAAAAGTTATTCATCAGTTATGATTCATCTTAATTATGAAAGAGCAGAGAAATCAAAGTTATTTTCTTCTGAAGGTTCAGGATATGTAATGCTTAATGACCTGTTTCCTACTTAGAGCAAACACATTCATCAGATGGGATAAACTAATTGATAAATCACACACTAGGGCCAAACATATTCTGAGAAATTAAGACATCCTCTTGACACTATAACTTGGCTCTGAATTTGAACCAGATAAACACCAGTTTTTGTTTAAATGCCACATTTGGAGAGTATATAGAAATAAACAGGCAACAAGTGATCTCTTCGTCTCTCACAGATACCACTGGATTTAGGGCAAGAATCTTAGTCCATTTGGGGTCCTATCTCTAAAATCAGCACCCTTCCGTGGGGCTTCTGACACAATGAGTTTGAATTTGATGGTGGGGTATGTTCTAATGGCTCTGGCTGTTGCAAGGAAACAAGAGAAAGGTTTGGAGTCTGTCTTCCAGAGGCAGCTCCTGTCCAGCGTGAGGAGTGTCCTTGCTGCATGGAATTAAACCTACACCCTAATGCCTCAGAGGCTGATGTACTTGAACTGTTGGAATCAAACCTTAAGAGTCAGGATGAATATAATACCCATGATCTTCAGTCATGTTATTTATTTTGGTAACTATGAATCAGCAATGATAGAAATACTCTTTTTTTAACCTCTTTGAGATCTGAAGAGCTGACGAACAGTTGACTCATGTCGCTAATGGAAGGCTTCAAACAAGTTACCTAATGAAGACAATGTATTGCCTGGTTTTCTATAGAGAAGACAAAACATCTGATACTTTTTAGTTAATAAATTTAAAGGCAGAGAATTCCTTTTTTTAGATTTAAATTCAATTAGCCAACATATAGTATATCATTAGTCTCAGATGTAGTGTTCAGTAATTCATCAGTTGTGTATAATACCCAGTGCTCACCACATCACATGTCCTCCTTGATGCGCATCACCCAGTTACCCTTACCCCATCCCCCCTTCCACAGCCCTCAGTTTGTTTCCCAGAGTTGAGAGTCTCTCATGGTTTGTTTCCTCCTGATTTCTTCCCATTCAGTTTCTTCTCCCGTCCCTTAGGGTCCTCTGCCATTTCTTCTATTCCACATGAGTGAAACCATATGATAATTGTCTCCAATTGATTTCTCCAACTGATTTATTTCACTCAGCGTAATACCTTCCAGTTCCATCTACGTTGATGTAAATGGTTAAGTATTCACCCTTCCTGATGACTAACGGTCTACTGTATATATGTATATATATACCACATCTTCTGTATCCATTCGTCGGTCGAAGGATACCTGGGCTCCTTCCACATTTTGGCTATTGTGGACATTGCTAAAAGTGGAGTTTTCTTTCTCCAAATTTAAAGTTGTGAGGATATTGTATAATCTCATTTTTTGTGGGAACTTAAGATTTTAGGTGTGTTTATAGATAGCTTTTGATACATTCACAGTAGTTTTCTAAATAGAGGTATTTCTAACTCTCATAAATGTCAAAGCCACACTCAGCTGTCTCCTATGTCCTTAGGTGTGCCTGTCCCTTGCTTACCACATCATTTTTTGGAGGTGAACCATGAGAGACTATGGACTCTGAAAAACAATCTGAGGGGTTTGAAGTGGCGGGGGGCGTGGGATGTTGGGGTACCAGGTGGTGGGTATTATAGAGGGCATGGCTTGCATGGAGCACTGGGTGTGGTGAAAAAATAATGAATACTGTTTTTCTGAAAATAAATAAATTGAAAAAAATAATAAAATCTTGCCATTTGCAACAACAACAAAAAAAAGAACAGCTGGATCATGTGAGCAGTTACCATGTGACTGCAGACCATGCTTGCCCCAGATGGGAAGCAAGAACTTAGGGATTGTGGCAATACATTTGATAAAGCAAATTAAATCTGGAAATCAATGAATAATGTATCTCTGGAGTAATTCACTTTCTTCTCATGATCATCTACTATGTGCCAAGCATAGAAGTACCCTTGACTTCATACAGTATAATATACCCCAAGTCCTTCTTTTATCACCTGTATTAAGAACAGCATAGTCTTATGACTATGAAAATTTATGACCAGCATAGTCTTATGACCAATGAAAATCAGAGGACTTTAAGGCAAAGTTCCAAGTTCATATTTGAATAGTGGTCCTCTTTTGTGCGACCTTTTTCTACTCATGTCATCTGAATCTCAGAGTCCTGATTTATAACATAAGAATAAAAATCTCCGTTTAAAATAGTTGGCAAGCTCAGTAACTTTCTGGAGTTCTCATGTTTGTATATGAGGAAAGTAAGGGAAACGACAGCAGTAAAAAAAGAAATAAAGAAGTGGAGATAAGTCTAGAGAATACTATTTATGAAGGGAAATGAGAGACTGGTTATGGGAAGTACAGCTTATGAACTAAGGTGGGACGGCTGACCTGGGAAAGGACTCTGAAGGCAGGCCGCTACAGGAGCCGGTTACAGCCCAGACCTGGGGTCCAGACTTTCCTGCCAGGGGTGGGATCTGATTGGTAATAAAAGGGCCATTCTGATTGTATTTACTAGAACCATCTGTCCCAGGACAGAGTTCATCCTTCGTGTATCTGGAAGAGTAGGACTGTCCTGCTTTTTTTTTTTTTTTTTTTTTTTTTTAGGATTTTATTTATTTGACAGATAGAGATCACAAGTACACAGGCAGAGAGGCAGGCAAAGAGAGAGGCAGAGAGAGGGGGGAGGAAGCGGGCTCCCTGCTGAGCAGAGAGCCTGATGTGGGGCTCGATCCCAGGACCCTGAGATCATGACCTGAGCTGAAGGCAGATCATGACCCACTGGGCCACCCAGGCGCCCCAGGCCTGTACTCTTGAAGAGTGGACATATAACTGGTCCAGAACACTGCCCTGTGTTGGGAGTTTGATCCCTAGGGTCCGTGGGACCTGAATCATAGTTGGGAAGTATGCTGCAAAATACTCTTGGGCATGGCCTTTCCTTTATGCCAAGGATGCACGGATGTGTATAAAACTGAGAGAAACAAAAGGTGCTGGATGGGCAAATTCTTGGACGGGGAAGAGATCACTTGTTAAATGGGTTTTTTTTTTTTTTTTCCAGTCTTTATCTCTCTTCATGTGGCATAATGCTTCTTTTTTTTTTTTCCAATTTATTTATTTTCAGAAAAACAGTATTCATTATTTTTTCACCACACCCAGTGCTCCATGCAAGCCATGCCCTCTATAATACCCACCACCTGGTACCCCAACCTCCCACCACCCCCCCCGCCACTTCAAACCCCTCAGACTGTTTTTTCAGAGTCCACAGTCTCTCATGGTTCATCTCCCCTTCCAATTTACCCAAAAGCACATACCCTCCCCAATGTCCATAACCCTACCCCCCTTCTCCCAACCCCCCTCCCCCCAGCAACCCACAGTTTGTTTCGTGAGATTAAGAGTCACTTAGGGTTTGTCGGCATAATGCTTCTTAATTTGTTTTAAAAAGTGGGCATACTCTACTGAGCTGACACATATACTCTGTCACAGAGTATGTCACAGGGCATACTCTACTGAGCTGGCAGGAGTCCACCCAAAGATGAACAATAGTGGTGTGTCAGCTCAGGGGCCTGTTGGCTAAAGCAGAGTGAGCGTGGGAGTCTCTGGGATCCACCGAGGTAGGTAGGGCACAGAGTCTCGGAAGGCAGAGTGCCTGCTTCATAAATGGGGTTAAATAATGATCTCAGCACAGAGTCCGTTTATATTCTACTGCTTTGTTGTGGCCCTTACGGATGGATGCGAGGTGCCATCTGCCCCCAGAGAGTTAAATACCTACAGGTGCAGTTTAACCCTCATCATCAGAACCCTAAAACTGCCTCAGCTGGCAGGCCAGGGAGGAGTGGAGACTGGGGAAGGAGATGGTCCAAATGAAGAGAAGGAATGCATAAAGTGTGTAATCCATGCAGAGGAAATTGAAAATTGATTATGTTCAGATGGTTCATGAAATGCTGATAATGATAGTAGCCAGTTGCAAGAATAATGTCCTTCAGTGCATGCTAAAAACTAGTTCCCCTGCACTGTGCTAAAAACTAGTCGAGCAAATTTCAACTGGAGGGGTGGGCTTAGAATAGTAGATTATCTGGAAGAAGAGCAGGAAAGGGAGAGTACACAGGAAAATGCAGAGTTAGGTGGGTAGACCAAAGGATGGAGAATAAGGAAGTTCTTTTCTTATTGTGCCTAATTTTAGAGAAATAGGAAACGAGGTCATCAACTGATGGTGAGAGGGGGAAAGGGTCATGGGACTGGGAAGTGACTGATGGAGAGAAAAAGATCATTGGAGGTGAGGTGGTCAAGGAACTGCTAAGCTGTGCTAACAGATTTCTGCAGGGATATGGAGATCACAAGAACTGTGAAAAAACTAGTGATGGGGAGAGAGAGAGAGAGAGAGAGAAGCTAAATTCTCTCAGAAATGAGGGGCAGCCTAAAGGATCTCTGCAGATGACTGCAACAAAGAGAAATTCTGGGTGCTACGATCGCAGGCATGACTTAGGTTGCTGAAAGCCCTTTTCTTGACATGGGAAGCATGATCTGGAAGCAACAGTAAAAGCCGCAGCCCCAACTACTGCACTTCCTGACCTGGTGGCACAAGGGGTTGGACAGCAACAGGATGAGAGGGCTAGAGGGGAAGCAGTGACCTCCAGAGATTCCAGATTCCAGATGCAGCAAGAAGGTGCAGGGAACATTCCTGTAGGAAGTTGACCATACGTGGAGATTTTGCTGATGACAGACTAGGAGTGCCTGAGAACAGAGAAGAGCAAGGAAGAGGAGTGTGAGCTACAAAAGTGGGTCAAATTAGGGGAAAAACAAAGCCATATGAAAATGACAATCTGAATGATGACGCATCCTTCATCTGGGGATTTCTTTTCATTTCATTCATTTCACCTGGGGATTTCATTTCATTTTATTCATAATTTCTAAAAATTTAGTTGTCATTGACACACAGTGTTACATTAGTTTCAGGTGTGGAGCTTAGTGATTCCACACGTCTATGCCTTATGCTCTGCTCACTACAAGCGTAGCTGCGGCCGCACCTGTGCGACACTGTTACACCAGCATTGACTGTATTCCCCATGCTGTGCCCTTTATTCCAGTGACTTACTCATTCCATAACTGGAAGCCCCTATCTCTCCTTCAACTCTTTTGCCCACCTCCCCACCTTGCAACCGTCACTTTGTTCTCTGTATTTATATGACCTGGGTATTTTAGAAGAATAAAAATAAAAGAGTAGGAATATTCTTATGAACATATTTTTGGGGGAGGGGAATCTAGAGGCTTTAAGATTTAGCTTTATCATCATCCATCAGACTTATCACTTCGGATACCTCCTATATTAGAGTTGTTCTTTAGTGTGGGGTCTATCTTCTGGAATGTATTTATTAATATTGATTTGCCAGGCTTGAAATCATCTCAGAGGCCTTTTAGTTCATTCCTCTACGAGTATGTGCGCACGTGTGCGTGCGTGTGTTTGGTCAGATGGAGTCATGCACACAATAACAATAGACATTCACCCTTTTTAATACTTTATTTTATGAGCTTTGACAAACGTTCTAACGGCTCCCAAATTTACTTGTGCTTAGAGTCATTTTTGTGTATATTAGTAGGTTTTTTTTTTTTTGAGTATTATTCCATTGTATGGAGTTAACACAGTTTATTTGTGAATTTACCAGAAGAACCCCATTTGGGGACTTTTCTTTGTTTTTGGTGATTATGAATAAAACCACTATAAATATTTACACGTACATTTTTTATGAAAACATGAGTTTTTATTTCTCTTAGGTAAAAAAGGAAAAAGATTGTTGGATCATGTGGTAAATGTATGTTTACCTCAAAGGAACCTATAAAATTGGTTTGCAAAGTGGCTATTATCAATTTACATTTCTACCAGCAACGTATGAGAGCTTCTGTAGCTTCTTGTTCTTGTCAGTGTTGATATTGTCAGTTTTTTTTTTTAATTTTGTGTTTTAGTCAATCAAATGGGTGTATAGTGTTATCATATGGTTGTTTTCATCTATACTTTCCTAATGAGTAGTGACGTTCAGCATGTTTTCATGTGCTTATTCATCATTTATTTGTACATCTTTTTTGATTATTTTGCTCACTTTTAAAAATCGACTTTTTTAAAAACTATTGAGTTTTGAGAGTTCTTTACATATTCTAGATACAGACTCTTTACCTGACATGTCTTTCAAAAATATTTTATTCAGTTGTATTTTCATTTTCTTAACAGTGTGCTTTGAAGAGTGCTAGTTTATATTTTAGATGAACTTCAATTTATCAATTTCTTTTTAATGGTTTGACTTTTGGTTTTGTATGTGGCAGAGCACTGCCCAACCCAAGTCACAAATACTTTTGCTGTTTTCTTCTGGGTATTTTTTTGTTTACAGTTTTACATTGAATTCTAAAATCCATTTTAAGTTAATTTTAGTGTATAGTGCAAGAAAAGGGTCAAGGATTACCATTTTTTAATATACTGATACCCAATTTTTCCAGCACCATCTGTTGAAAAGACAAATCTTTCTCCTTTTGCACCTTGAGCAAAAAATTAATTGGCCATATTCGTGTAGGTAAAATTTTGGATTCTGTTTTATTCCTTTGATATAATTAATACCACATTTTCTGATACTACTGCATTATAGAAAGTCCTGAAATCAGGCCGTTTGAGCACTCCAGCAGTATTTGGTCTTCCTTTACGTGAATATGGTTCCTATCTCCGTTTATTTAGGTCTTATTTCATTTTCTTTATCAGACTTTAATTTTTAGCATACAGACGTTGATCATCTTTTGTTAGATTTATACACCATAATTTCATGCTTTTTGGTGCTATTCTAACTATACTTAAAAAATTTTTTTGGAGTATAATTCATATTATTTCTTCCTTCAGTATTTGGCAGAACTGATTGCCAATCGGTTCATCTGGTCCTAGAGCTTTTCTTATTGGAAAGTTTTAACTACAAATTTAATTTCTGTAAGAGAAGTATAATTATTTAGATTTTCTGTTCTTGAGTAAATGTTGGCAGTTGGTCTTTTAAGGAATTTGTCCCTTCCTTTTGAGTTGTTGAATTACTGGTATTTATATCTCCTCCCTGCCTTGCTGTCACTTCCTCCTCCCCCTTTTTTTGTTCAAAAAAAAAAAAAAGGCTTATTGATTAGAGGCTTAGAGGCTTATTGATTTTATTCATCTTTTTTTTTTCTAAGTGTAACTTCTTTTTTTTTTTTAATTTTATTTATTTATTTGACAGAGAGAAATCACAAGTAGATGGAGAGGCAGGCAGAGAGAGAGAGGGAAGCAGGCTCCCTGCTGAGCAGAGAGCCCTATGAGGGACTCGATCCCAGGACCCTGAGATCATGACCTGAGCTGAAGGCAGCGGCTTAACCCACTGAGCCACCCAGGCGCCCCCTGATTTTATTCATCTTTTTAAAAACTCAGTCTCATTGATTCTTTCTGTTATTTTCCTTTCAATATTTAATTGATTTTTCTGTATTCATTTTTATAATTTTTTTCTACTTGCTTTGGGTTTAATTTGTACTCTTTCTAGTTTTTTTTTTTTTTAAATAAGGATTTTATTTATTTGAGACAAGAGAGATACAGGGAGAAAGAGCATGAGCAGGGGGAGAGGCAGAGGGATAGGGAGAAGCAGATGCCCTGCTGAGCCAGGAGGCTGACATGGGTCTCAATCCCAGGACACTGGGTTAACCATCTGAGCCACCCAGGTGCCCTCTCTTTCCAGTTTTTTAAGGTAAAAACTAGGTAACTGATTTGGGCCCCTTTTTATTTTCTAATATAAATATTTAATGCTGTAAATTCTCTTATGATGTTCTCTTTGACCCCTGAGTTATTTATAATATGTATGTCTGTGTAAATTCCAAATGTGGGAATTTTCAGTATCTTTTCATTACTGATTTCTAGATTATTTTAGCATCATAGACGGGACTTTGATTTTAATTATTATTAATTGGTTGCTATTTGTTTCATGAGCCCAAATATGGTCTATTTTGTTGAATGTTCCTTGTGAACTCAAAAAAAATGGATATTGTACTGTTGTTGGGTGCTTTGTTTTATAAATACAAATGACCTCAAGTTGGTTGCTAGCTTTGTTCAGGTTTCATATTCTTCCTGATTTCTTGCTACTCATTTTATCAATTACAGAGACAGAGGAACACTTAAATTTTCAGCTCTAATTGTGGATTTGTCCATTTCTAGTCTCAGATCTATCAGTTTTTACACATGCACTTTGAATCTTCCTATGTACACATATACCTTTAGGTCTTTAACCCTAGAAGTACTCCTTGTTCTGAAATCCGTGTTGTCTGACATTAATAAAATCACTACATCTTTCTTTTGGTTAGTGTTTGTATGGTGTATCTTTCTCATACTTTTTTTTTTTTTGCATTTATTCTGTGCATATTTACTACTGGACCATAAGTTTTTGTTTCTTCAGTTTCTTCTGGGATATCTTTTTCTTCTGTGCAACCTACTCTTCTGGTTTAGGAACAATATTCTCTTTTTCAGTAAGGATCATCTCAATGTGGCAGGGAGAGCTCATGTATGGGTTAATGCGACCATGAGCCCTGTAAGTCCTACGCCGCATCTTGGGGGCTTTGTTCATCTGAATGTGCTCAATGACCAGAGAATCGACATCTAAACCCTTAAGTTCAGCATTACTGTCTGCGTTTTTAAGCATGTGCAGTAAAAATTCAGCACTCTTCTTGGGCCACCGACCTTGTGTCCAGCCCCACTGTCTGGCCTAGGCACACCTACCAACTCCACCATTGTAGCCACGGAACAGCACACACTGCTTCTGCAAAGTGACGTCTTTCAGATACTTGGTGGCTTTTCGGATATGCATACCCTTGATGGACTGGGCAGTTTCACGTGTGTTCTTAAAGTGAACACGGAGATTTGAACACCATGATTTCGTAGGGTTTTCCGGGTCAAGCGAATAGCGAACCATTTACAGAGGTCACCCCAGGCCGCTCCTTTCTCATACTTTTGGTTTCAACCTATTTGAGACTTTAAATTTAAACTGTTTTTATTGCAATCAGCATATATTTACATCTTTCTTTATTTCCTCTTTTAAGCTGAGAATCTGATTTTTATTCAGTTTGTTTTGACCATTTTCCTTTAATGTAATTATTTGTATGGTTGGATTAAAATCTATCATCTTGCTTATTGTTTCCTCTTTCATTTTTAATTTGTTCCCTTTTTCTGTATTTTTTGGATTATTATTATTATTTATTTTTTTTTTTTAAAGAAAGAGAGCATGCACCTGAACACAAGCAGGGCGGGGAGGGGGCTATTGCACAGAGAGGCAGAGGAAGAAGGAGAGAGAGTGTCTTAAGCAGGTGTGGAACCTGAAGCAGAGCTTTTTATCACAACTCTGAGTATTTTTAAAATTTCCATTTTACTTATCTCCATTTTTGAATTACTATTTTTACCACTTTTTAAAAATGTTTTTTATCTCATGCCATCGCATTGGCAGTATACATTTCAAATTAATTGCAGTCTATATTCATATAATGTTATACCTCTTAATGTATAGGTTTGAGAACCTTACCAACCACAGTATACTTTCACTTCCATCCTCCCTGCCTTTGAGTTATTGTTGCCATATATTTTACTTTTACACATATTATGTACATATAATAAATTTTACTATTTTGGCTTTAGACAGCCAGTTCTTTTTAGTGGCATCAGAGATAAGAAAAATCTTCTGTATTTACTTTAGAGATCTTTAGTTCTTGGTATAAATCTAAGTTTCTGTCTTACAGTCTTTTTGCCTGAAGAACTTCTTTTTATATTTGACAATGCTTTGTGTACTGGTAATTAATTTGCTCATCTTCATTTGAAAAACTCTTTAATTTGGCTTCATTTCTGAAGGATATTTTCATTGTGTATAGAATTCTTAGTTGCAATTTATTTTCTTTCCAATATATCTTCTTGTTCTCACACTTTCAAATGAGAAATCTGTTGTTAGTTTTGCCTTTATTCCTCTGTATGTAATGTGGCCTTTTTTCTTTCTTGTTATATGATTTTTTGTTTCTTTTTGCTTGTATACATGTCAGGGTTTTTTTTGTTTTGTTTTGTTTTTTGTTTTTGTATGTATTTATTTTGCTTGGAAACCTATGAGTTTCTGGGATCTGCACTTTGGATATCCTTCATTATTTTTAGAAAATTCTTGACCAGCATCTCTTCAAATATTTATTCTGTCCCAGTCTCTCTTGTCTTTTCCTGGGATTTCAATTAGTGTATGTTAGGCCATCTTATAGCGCTGGGATACTCTTACTGGTTTTACTCATTCTCTTTCTCTTTATGT
The DNA here is from genome assembly GCF_020171115.1 of Neogale vison. Taxonomy (NCBI): domain Eukaryota; kingdom Metazoa; phylum Chordata; class Mammalia; order Carnivora; family Mustelidae; genus Neogale; species Neogale vison. The sequence goes on along the minus strand of NC_058094.1, from coordinate 174,163,526 downwards.
TTCAGTTTAGGTAATTGCTAATGAATTATCTTAACATTTGCTGAGGTTTTCTTCAGCTGCATGATATCCATCAGTGACAGTTGAGGACTTTTTTCATTTGTTTGTGTGAATTTGTTTCTAGCATTTTCATTCGATTCTTCTAGATTTCATATGTCCACTGAAATTCAATATCTGTTCACACATGTTGACCACCTTCCTGATAGAGCCTTTAATATGTTTATTATAATTATTTTAAATTCACTATATTATGGTCCAGCATATGGGCCATCTCTGCTTCTATCACTTGTTTTTCCTCATATCAGCAGGTTGTTTTGTCCTTGTTTTTTTTTTTTTTTTTTTTTAGATTTTATTTATTTGTCAGGGGGAGAGAGAGAGAGAGAGAGAGAGCAAGCACAGGCAGACAGAGTGGCAGAGGGAGAAACAGGCTCCCTACAGAACAAGGAGCCCGATGTGGGACTCGATCCCAGGATGCTGGGATCATGACCTGAGCCGAAGGCAGCCGCTTAACGAACTGAGCCATCCATGCGTCCCTGTCCTTGTTTTTTTGTATCTCATTAGTTTTCATTGGATAGTGAGTATTGTGTGAATAATAATACTAGAGAGTAAGATAGCTAGTATTCATGCTTGGAAATGGGCTTATCTGGATCTATTAGGCTGTTATTGTGGGGTGGTAGGTCTACCTACTCAGAAGTGAACTAGGTTTGACTTTGGTTGTTGCTATGGCTTCATTAACTATATCCCTGGCTACAAATTTCTCTTGCATTACCTTGTGTTTAGGGTGAGGTCCCATTTGCCTGTGAGTTGTTCTCAATGTCACTGTTCCGCCCCTAGGAATAGACCATCTCTGCATATTTAGACTTCAGAGAAGGGTTCTCTTCATTCCTGCCACTCCAGAGCGGTAGACTGCTGATGCGTCTTGCTACCCTTGGCAAGAAAGGTGGTTTTTTTGTTTGTTTTATTAGTGGAGAATCACAGAGTCACAGAGAAGAATAACCGAGATAATGTAAATTTTCCATATATCTGCAATTTCTAGGGGTTCCATATTTTCATGTGGTCCACTCTTGGATTTTAAAATTTATTAAAAATTTTAACTGGATGTTTCTTACACACCTGTATGGCAGTCTTGGCTTTCATCTATTCTCACTAGGAAGCCTGTGCTTTTATTCCCTCTCTCCTTAAAGATATCCATCTCTTCTTAGGCTTTAGATGAGCTGGATACCATATAAACTTTATTCTCTACGCTCAAGAAAAGTCAAGATCTATAATTTATCCAGCTTTTCCTAGTTGATAGAGTAGAAGTAGCACTGTCCACATTTCTACATCTGGGGCAGAAGCCAAAGGTCAGTGTTAGGGTCTGTGATCAAAGGAACGAGATTGATGCAAAGCGAAAGTCAAGGAAAGCTTTATTTCGCGCCAAGCATCAAAAATGAAACTGACTGGTAGGGGTCGTCTCTTACAAAGAGAAGACAAGGATGACCCCAACAAGGCCACTCCCCAGATGAGGCCGCTCCCAGAACGAGGCTGCTCCCAGGATGAGGCTGCTCCCAGAATGAGGCCGCTCCTGACAACGAAAAGGCGACGACAACGAGGACAACAGCCCTGACGACGCAGACTCTGCTCCCCATGACTCTGCTCCCCGTGACGCTGCTCCTGACGAGGCCACTCTGGATGAGGCCACTCCCCGGACAGGGCTGCTCCCCCGAATGAGGCTGCTCCGGCAAGGCCGCTCGCAGCAGGGCCGTGACCCAGGGCAATGAGGCTGCTTGCGGCGGGGCCGGGGCTCAGTGGTGGCAAGGCCGTTCACCATGGTGCCACTGCCTATGACTACGATGACCAGGACGACCACGACGCTCTGACTCTCCCGAAGACTATCCTAACGGCTATCCCAAAGGCTATTCTAATAGCTATCCTAACAGCTATTCTAACGGCTATTCTAACTCCTCCTACTATTCCAACAGCTATTCTGACTCCTCCTCCTACTCCCCCCCCACCCAACCTCACAGGCTAACCTTTATAGAGGTGGTTGAGCCCGGCCCACACACAGGTGGCCAATGGGATTTCAACTCACCTCAGTAAATATATGTGTGCCCCACTGATTAGATGTCTCCATCTGGCCTGGCCTGCCCATATATCCGGGGTTTACAAGTAAGTTCCTCTGGCTAACCAGGCCCTTACATTCCCCCCTTTTCTTTGGAAATTAGTCAAATCCTTGACTTTTCAGCCAGTTCTGTTTTCTCCTGTTGTAAGGGGGTTATATTGAACATGTAAGACTAACATTTTTATTGCTCTAATTTTCTTTTTTTTTTTTTTTAATTTTTATTTTTATTCCAATTTATTTATTTTCAGAAAAACAGTATTCATTATTTTTTCACCACACCCAGTGCTCCATGCAAGGTGTGCCCTCTATAATACCCACCACCTGGTACCCCAACCTCCCACCCCCCCGCCACTTCAAACCCCTCAGATTGTTTTTCAGAGTCCATAGTCTCATAGCTCTAATTTTCTTTGGTACAAATGATATTAGGGTGTTTATAATACAGGGGCCAAAAAGTAACAGTAGTACACAGTTGGCTGATGAGTTAGCCGTTCAACTCTTTGTATAACCTTTTCCATTTTTCCTAATTCCATTTTTTTCTTTTTCTAATTTCCCAGCTATACTTTCCATAAACAGGTAACAATAGGAGCAACAATAAACTCACAGTTTTTTGTGTCTTAGCTTTAGTCCGTGGTCAGCGGGGTCTGTCGGCTGCAGCTTCCATCTCTTGGGGGCGTCCTTGTTCTTGGCTCGTTTGACATGACCCACGTGAACCCAGGCCCTAATACCTTCTACTTTTACTGCCGTGGGGCTGGTCAGGATGACAGTGAACGGTCCCTTCCAGCGAGGCTCCAAGTTCCCCACTTGATAGTGACGTATCCAAACCAAGTCCCTGGGTTGGTAAGGATGTGGTTCCACCTCTGTCTCTGTCCCAGTGTAGGCAATCCAGATCCCTGCATGGGCTTTTTTAAAGACAGACTGTAATGCCTGCAGTGACTGGAGTACAGACTGATCAGTCATTTCTGCTAGGGCAACCTGTTGTAGCCAAGGACGGGGGCGGGGGGTGTTCTCCCAAACATTATTTAAACTTGTTTAAATAGGGTGTACATCGTGCCCTGAGGAGGGCAAAAGGAAAGAGATCCACCCATCCACCACCAGTCTCCAGAATTAGTTTTGTCAAGGTCTCTTTAAGAGTCCAGTTCATTCTCTCTACTTGCTCGGAACTCTGAGGCCAATAGGTACAATGTAGTTTCCAATTAGTGCCCATGGCCTTGGCCAATGCCTGTGAGACTGAACTCAAATGCAGGGCCATTGTCTGACACAATCGCGAGAGACAACCCAAACCTAGGAATTATTTCTTCTAGTAGCTTTTTGACTACCACTCCTGCCGTCTCATGTTTGGCAGAAAAAGCCTCTACCCAGCCTGAAAAGGTATTTACAAAAACTAACATATACTTGTGCCCATATTTTCCGGGTTTCATTTCTGTAAAATCTATTTCCCAATAAATTCCTGATTTCTTAACCCTTTCTCTTTTCCCTCTTCCCATTTTAGTTCTTCCAACATTAACTGCCTGGCATTGAGCACATCTATCAACTACATCCTGAACCATACACCCTTATTTAGAAACCTGGAATTGCTTGCCTATAAGGTCCTTGAGTTTGTGTATCCCCAAATGAATACCCTGATGTATCTGGTCTACTAACTTCTTACCTAGTCTTCGAGGAAGAATTATTTTTCCTGCTTTAGTCTTAGCCCAGTCCCCTTCACAGTCCAATTTAACCCATTTCTGTAAATACTTTAAATCTTCTTCTGAATAGTTCGGTATTTCTGGTAGGGCTGGAGCCGGGAGTGTAACCAGTTCTTGCACTGTTTCTCAGGCTGCTTGCTTTGCGGCTTGATCTGCTAAGTGGTTTCCTTTTGAAATCAGATCGGTCCCTTTTTGGTGTCCTGGGCAATGCAAAACTGCCACCTCTTTTGGGTCCCTAATAGCCTGGAGGAGAGCCAATATTTCTCCTCTGTTTTAATTCCTTTTCCTTCTGATGTTAATAGGCCCCTTTCTTCATAAATAGTCCCATGTATATGGAGAGTAGCAAAAGCATACCTGTTGTCCACATAGATGTTGGCAGTTTTACCTTTGGCCATCTGCAGTGCCTTAGTGAGTGCAATCAGTTCCACTTTCTGTGCCGAGGTTCCATGTGGCAGGGCTGCTGTCCAGAGTGTCTGCTCAGGAGAAATCACCGCAGCCCCCACATACCTCTTTCCATTGACCATGTAGCTACTCCCATCTGTGAACAGAGTCATCTTAGCATCCGGGAGGGGAATGTCTCTGAGATCTGGCCTTATTCCTGCAACTTGGGTTAGGACCTCCCTGCAGTCATGTGGATGGTCAGCCAGCTACTCTGGCAGCAGCGCAGCTAGATTTAGCACCGCCAGGGGCCGGAAGGTCACTCTTGATTCGTTGAGGAGGAGGTCCTGTTACCCCATCACTCTGGCGCTCATCATCAATTGGTCTGGTGGAGTCCAGAGAAGGCCCTCGATAGCATGGGTGGTGGTCAAGATGAGATTTTGGTACAAATTCAATTTACTTGTATCCTTGACCAGGAGGGCCATGGCAGCAATTATGCAGAGGCAAGAGGGGAACCCAGCTGCTACTGGATCTAGTTTATTGCTAAGATAGGCTACTGGCCTTTGCCAAGGCCCCGGAGTCCGAGTTAAAACTCCTTTGGCCACCCCTGCTTTTTCATCCATATATAAGTGGAAGGGCTTGGTAACATCTGGGATGGCCAATGCTGGGGCACTCAGTAAGGCTGTTTGTAATTCCCGAAATGCTCCTTCTGCATCAGCTGTCCACTCTATCATAGTGAGCTCTCCTTTTGCCAGTTCAGAGAGAGGTCGGGCAATCTCTGCGAACCGCGGTATCCGTAGCCTACAGTAGCCTACCATCCCAAGAAACTCCCTCACTTGTCGGGACATGGTGGGGTGGGGATATCAGGTGATCACCTGTTTCCTGGACTCAGACAGTGAACACACTCCCTCATGGAGATCAAAGCCTAGATAAGTGTTGTGGCTCTGACAGAGCTGTGCTTTCTTTACTGACACCCAATACCCTTTTTCCTGCAGAGTCTGTAAGAGAGCTCTTGTCCCCTGCAAACATGACTCATAGTCCTCAGTGGCTACTAGCAAGTCATCAATATACTGTAACAGAGTGACTCCTGTGTTGGAGGTTCTGTACTCATGCAAATCCTCGTACAGGGCCTCGTCAGAAATGGTAGGTGAATTCTTGAATCCTTAGGGAAATCTTGTCCAGGTGAGCTGGCCTTGAAACCCTTTCTGTGGGTTGGAACACTCAAAAGCATAAAGGGGCTGAGATTCCCCTGCTAAAGATATGCAGAAAAACACATCTTTGAGATCTAAGACGGTATACACAGTTCTTTTGGGGTCCAGGAGAGAGAGTAGGGTATAGGGGTTATGCACTGTCAGGTGGATATCTTCGACCCATTTATTAACTTCCTTCAAGTCCTGAACGGGTCCGTACTCCCCAGTCTCTGCCTTTTTGATGGGCAGCAAAGGTGTGTTCCATGGTGATTTACAAGGAACTATGATCCCACCTCCTCAGAGGTAGTTAATGTGTTTTCTGATCCCTTCATTTGCTTCCTGGGGAAGGGGATACTGGCGAATGCGAACAGCCGTAGCCGGCGCCTTTAATTGTACCACCACTGGATATTGTCCCCTGGCCAAGCCAGGGGGCTTCCCTTCTGCCCAGACCTCGGGAAACTCGACCTATAAGGTTGAGAAGGCTCCCCCTCTTTGTCTCCTCTGGTTTTGAGACTGGCTTATAAAGGAGGTATTCATCTACTGCTGCCATAAGTATCTGTACAGTGGGTTGTCTCAAGGTTATAGTCACATCTTTCTTCCTTCCTTCAGAGAACTGAATGCTAGCTCGTAACTTATGGAGGAGATCTCCTCCCATCAAGTTATATGGGGCATTAGGGAGGACCAAAAATCGATGTTTAACTATTCCTGAGGCCAAATTTAAAGTCCTTTCTGTTGTCCATTTATGTCTCTCTGTGCCATTTGCTCCTTGTACCCAAACTTTCTCTCCAGATAGTTTTTCCATAGGTTTAAGTAATGATGAAAATTGGGCTCCCGTGTCCACCAAAAAATCAACTGATTTCCCCTCCACTTCAATTTTTACCTGAGGTTTGGGGAGGGGCTCCGAAATACGGCCCCTTCAGTCTCTGGTGGCAAGCATTGCTCTCTTCCTTTTGGGGCACTCCCTGGCCCAATGTCCTTTTTCCTTACAGTAAGCGCATTGATCTGAATCTAAGTCTTCCCTCCTGCCTTCTCTGTGCTTAGGCTTTTCCTTCCATTTACTATCCTCTACCCGTCTCCTCCCCGCCTCATGTAACACCAAAACCTTAACAAGTTTTTTTTTTCATCCTCTTGTGCATCCCTGTTGTTAAACACCTTTTCTGCTATTCCCACTAACTCAGTCAGATTCTTCCCTTCAAATCCTTCGATTTTCTGAAGTTCCCTCCTTATATCTGGGGATGACTGACTGACAAATGTAAGATTCATTGCCCTCTGATTTTAGGGTGCCTCAGGGTCAATCAGGCTATACATTTTATAGGCTTCAATTAGCCTTTCTAGGAAAGCTCCTCAAGACTCATTCTTACCTTGAGTCACCGTACTAATTTTAGATAAATTTATGGTTCTCCTTGCAGCTGCACAGAGGCCTCCCAGTAGAGCCTGACGGTAGAAACGTAAGCTTTCCTTACCTTCATCAGAGTTTGGATCCCAGTCGGGGGGTTCCCTCGGGCAGTAGTCCTCCATTCGGCAGGGATCGAGGTCCCTGCCAAGTCTCTCGCTTATCACCTTATGGGTTTCTCACATGATGCGATCCATCTTTTCCCTGTTAAAAAGAGCCATAGGGAGCTGTTGAATATCCACCCAGGTAGGTTGATGGGTAAGAAAGACTGTCTCCAAGAGGCTAATTAAATCCTGAGGGTGGACAGAAAAGGATTTGTGTTTGGTCTTCCAGTTATAGATGTCAGAAGAGGAGAAAGGGATATAGATTTAGGTGGGGGCGCCCTCTCCTGTCTGGTAGAGCAACCTCACGAAGAGGCAGCATTGGTGTGGACAGTACTGGTGAGGTAAAGGAAGGCAGAGGGGGATAGAGGAAAGGGGAAGGATCAGGGTGGTCTCTCTGCTTGGTGGTCCCATAGGTGGACCCCGACCACGTATGAGGTAGACTGGTAAAGGCATTTCAGGACGGAGAGTCAGATTTAGAGGACAGATGCGGGGGGTGGGGTGGGAATTCCACATCCTCCATATCTGATGGAGGTAGAACGTTCTTCTTCCCTGGTTCCCCCTCATCCGTCTGTTCTGGTTTTGGTGCTCTGCTTTAGAGGGAGAGAGATGGTTTCATTAGCAGGGGGAAGGTGGGACTTGAGCCATGACGGCAGCTCTTCTATCAGATATCACATGCCACAATGTACAGTATTTGGTCTCGATGTAGATCGAAGACCTCACTCAGGGTAGAATAGATCTGAGCCAAGGCAAACATTCCTTCTGGCAGCCATCCTGTGGAGAAAGTGGGCCACTCTAATTGGCAGAGTGTTTTTAGTTTTCCCAGGTAAACTTTGTCACCTGAGTGACTTTACCTTGAAAATCTTTGAAATGTTTGAGAACAAGACCTAGGGGTGTCACAGGTCCCTTACTCCCCGCTTGTCCCATTTCTCCAAATATAACAAACAACACAACAGATAACAAAAACAAACAGACAAACAAAAAAAAGCAAGGCAAAGACAACTGCAGACCCAGTGATCCCCATCCAGAGCCTGCTGCTGGTGGGGGCTTTTTTGGTCCTCTGCAAACACAACAAACCACACAAAAGATAACAAAAGAACCAGGCAAAGACAACTGCAGGCCCAACAATTCTTATCCAGAACCTGCCACTGGTGGGGGCTTTCTTTGTCCCCCGACTACCTAGGGGGACTTGAACCCCCTAATCGTGTAGGGGGACTCGAACCCCTGACCACCCAGGGGGACTCAAACCCCCTGACCGTCTAGGAAGACTTGAACCCCCCAACCATCTAGGGGGACTCTAACCCCCTGACCGCCAGGGGGACTTGAATCCCCTGTCGAACTACTAGCAGAGGGATGCAGCATCCCTGCATCCACTCCAGCCCTGGGGAGCATGGCTGCATCCAGCTTCTCCCCAGTGGGCTATACCCTGGAGCTCCACAACCAGACAGACAGACAAAATCCCAATACCTCCAGAGGCTTTTCCCAGAAATTCCAATGCTGGCTCAGGTCTCATCGTTTGATCCCAGATGAGCCCCCAGTGTTAGGGTCCGTGATCAAAGGAAGGAGACTGATGCAAAGCGAAAGTCAAACAAAGCTCTATTTTGCACCAGGCATCGAAAAGCAAATTGACTGGTAGGGGCCGTCTCTTACAAAGAGAAGACGACAATGACCCCGACAAGGCCGCTCCCAAGAAGGCTGCTCTAGACAAGGCTGCTCCAGATGAGGCTGCTGCTGATGAGGCTGCTCCCTGGACAGGGCTCCTCCCCGGAATGAGGCTGCCGGACAGGCCGCTCCCTGGACGAGGCCGCTCCTGACCATGAAGAGGCTATGGCAACGAGGACGACAGCCCTGACAATGCAGACTCTGCTCCCCATGATGCTGCTCCTGACGAGGCCACTCTGGATGAGACCGCTCTGGATGAGGCTGCTCCCAGGGCAAGGTCGCTTCAGATGAGGCCACTGCTGATGAGGTCGCTCCCCGGACAGGGCCGTTCCCCGGACAGGGCCACTCCCTGGAATAAGTCTGCTCTGGTGAGGCCACTCCCTGGATGTGGACACTCCCCAGAATGATGCCGCTCTGGCAAGGCTGCTCGTGGCGGGGCCATGGCTGGGGGCGGCGAGGCCGCTCGCGGTGGGGCCCCGACTTAGTGGTGGCGAGCCTGCTCACTGTGGCGAGGCTGCTGGCGGCTAGGCTGTTTGCCGTGACGCCGCTGCCTACGACTACAATGACCAGGACGACCACGGTGCTCCCGACGACCATGATGACCACGACGCTCCAACTCTCCTGAAGATTACCCTAACGGCTATCCCAATGGCTATTCTTTTTTTTTTTTTTTTTTTTTTTTTAAGATTTTGTTTATTTATTTGACAGACTGAGATCACAAGTAGGCAGAGAGGCAGGGAGAGAGAGAGAGGTGGAAGCAGACTCCCTGCCGAACAGAGAGCCAAATGTGGGGTTCAATCCCAGGACCGTGGGATCACGACCTGAGCCGCAGGCAGAGGCTTTAACCCACTACGCCACCCAGGTGCCCCCCCAACGGCTATTCTAATGGCTATCCTAGCAGCTATTCTAACGGCTATCCTAGCAGCTATTCTAACGGCTATCCTAACAGCTATTCTAACTGCTATTCTAACTCCTCCTACTACTCCCCCCCCACCCCAGCCTCGCAGACTAACCTTTATAGAGGTGGTTGAGCCCGGCCCACACACAGGTGGCCAATGGGATTTCAACTCACCTCAGTAAATATATGTGTGCCCCACTGATTGGATGTCTCTATCTGGCCTGGCCCGCCCATGTATCCGGTTTACAAGTAAGTTCCTCTGGCTAACCAGGCCCTTACAGTTAGTATAAGCTTTTCAGTAAAAGATTTTTTTTTTAAAGCATTTTTCACTTGCATTCATACAGAAAGGATGTTGAAATATTTTGATCTTGATTTTTTTGACATTTATACTGATAAAAAAATAGAGTTTAGCTCATGAAAACCTGAGACCAATCTGTACATTTTCAAAAAGGAGACAACTGTACATTCTTCAAAAGGTGATTATACATGAAAGAACCACATCCTTGGGCAATGAGTTGTCTCCATAGCCACTGGGGTAATCTGCCCCTATTTACTGCCAAAATATGGGCATAATGAGTCACAGGCGCATTTCTAAATATATCAGCAGCCCTGCAAAGTGTTTCAGGGGCACATCCATCAATTATGGTCATGAGAAAGGTCATAATAGTACAGGCTTTCATCATAATTCAGCTTTCCCTACCCAGTTTGCCATGGGTGTGTTGAAATACTATGATTGTTCAGTTAGAATCAGTGTTCATTTTTGAGAAGGACTTACTGGAAATGAGCAAAATATCTGAGAGAGGCCATCCCATTTAAAGGCCTACTTCCTCATTCAAAAGCTTTTTGTGTAATAAGTTTCTCAAAAACTTCTCTGTGAGATTCACCAGCATCATCCCTTCTAAGCCACTGATTAGAATCCACAACTTCAACTGAAGAAAAGATTAGCTGTATACTTGGATGCCAGCCATTTTCACTGAATTCGCCTCTTATATATTCCTGTTAATAACAAAAGCATTGTTAATAACACTGCTTGTCCCTTCTTCTCACCATGGTGGGCGTTTCTGTATCTTTGGAATCATCGGGCAATCCATAAAGTTTGCTGACATTTTAATGTGAGCACAAAATAAGATGGAACATTATGGGAATCTACCCAAAAAATTAACCTTGGATAAAGAAAATTGATCTAAATTCTATTACTTTGAATAGTGTTCCCTTCCTACCAAAAACAATTATCTTGGCAATTTTCCACAGCCAATATAAATTAACTCAGGTAATGGGAATCAGGAAATCAGAAAACATTTCACAATTAAACAATAAAAGATCTTCTAGAGCCAGTACTCTTAATCCAGCATTTTTTCATTATATTGTCTTCTGGGTAAACTGTAATGTAAAGCAGTTCATGCTGTGCTTTGTTAACTTTTAGTCCAAAATCATATGGATTTGAGAAACCTCAGGAGATTATTCTTCAGAATGGTTAATTTCAATAACCTTTTTACATGTTTTGCTCATGTTATGACCTATCAGTTTCCCCCTGAAGGTGAAGGGTTATATTTTCCATGGACTATTTAGATAGAGAAAGAATTCCAAAAAGAAGTCACACTTCTTTCTTGTCTGACTATCATTTGCAATGCATACGTTTTCTCTTCCATTTAATTTCGAGTTTTCTTTCTTTCTTTTACAGTACTTCATCATTTATTGTTCATCATTCTCAGTGTATTTACACTAACAGTGAGTGGTGAAGTTCTTAAACCACTAAGTTTGTGATCACCCACAACTCTGTAAAGGTCTGGAACCACATCAGAAGTCTTTTGACACAAAAGTAGAACCTATTTATTTTGGAAGAAAAGCAACATCAGTGAAGATCAAACCATTTGGACATATTTTTGTTTGTGCTAGAACTAAATTAATCAAATCAGAAAAAAAAATCGCCTAGCAACATCTGACATTAAAAAGATTCCATAATAAAAACTGAACCACATGGAGGAAAAGATAGAAGACAGCCCACGCCTCCTCTAGATAAGTGTCACAGTCTGTAAATGGAGCTGATTTAACCTTAGAAATAGAAGATAGAAAAGAAATTAGAATTAGATACAGAAGAACTCCGTTAATGTAAGCTAACATATCTTGAGTGCCAGCTAGATTTCATATTCTGTGCTAGGAGCATTAGATTCATCTCATTTAATTCTCACAAAACCGATTATCTTCATTTCCAAAGCAGCAGACCAATTTCTTTAAAGACTATTCAACTCTTAAAGACCAACATCTATCTGTTTAGATTCTTGCTATATTGTCATCACTTATAAAGGAAACTAGGCAAATTAGTCATCTTCAAATTGTAGCCAGAAAGTAGTATTTTTTTGGTAATACATTTTCTGGATTAAAGTAGAAAGACTCAGAAAGTTAACTAGAATGTCCAACTTTTCAAACTTTCTAATTGAGTTCTTTCTATTGAAACAGACACATTGGTGGTGGGCTGTATTTAGGCAGACTCCCAGATAAGTAGCACTGATGTACAAAACTGACCATGGCTACTGTCACTTAGTAGGGAGGGTGATTTTGAGAGTGAGAACTGAGAAGTGATATTTAGTGCCAGAATTGGAGAATCTTGCCAATAATAAATTTTAAATCTTGTAGATAATAGGATTAAATTTATTATTATTATTTTTTTGTACTAAGAAAAGCATAGAGATCAATGTCAAGTTGTAGGAGAGGAAGGAAAATAACAGCTAAAAATAAATGAAATGATTTCTAGGATCCAGCATTCTACTAGGGTGGGGGATGGGAACATATATGGACTATCAGGAAGGCAGCCTCAGTAGGAGATAGAAACTCAGTAGTGGTCAATGCTTGGTGGCATAGATGACCTGGTTTCTGGGACATCTGGCCTATAGGACATTGATTTCTCTCCCATTTTTTTGTGAGCCACGGGGAAAGTAGGCATAAGTGAAAAATGGGAATTTTGTGAGAATTGTGCAGCGCTGGATAATCTTCACACTCAATATTTGTCAGTGTACTCTTAATGAATCCTTTGTTATTTTACTTCAAGAATGATTTGGCAAGCTGTATGGTGTTGTCCATATGGCAACATTACTGAGAATGCTAGGAGAATATGCCAGAGAAGAAACCAATAACCTGTTTAGGACTTTCTGAACATTTGACTATGATTGGCTTTCAACATGTGACCTGCTGTCTTGTTTGCAAAGTTTCGGTATTTACATGGTTTTCTCAGTTAGTTATATTTTTGGTTAGTTGGTGCATATGTTTGTGTAGGTTTTTTTTTTTTTTTTTTTCGGTGTGCCATGATCTAAGCCACCAGCACCCTATACATTTTTACTTTACTGGTCTCAAGGAATTATGAGGCTCTGAACACATTAAGAATAAGCAGACAGCTCTGCAAATTACAGACTTCCTGGTATACTTGGTTCTTGTCCACCACCCCCAACCTCTCTCCTAACAGGTTACTGTATTTTCCGTAGAGTAAAACTAGACTTCCCTTTCCCTTCAAACTCTTTATCTGATGTCCATGGAGCTGTCAAGAAAGTCATTTTATCCACACAATGAAGCAAAATCAGAAGGAGATAGGAGTGGGATCTTAGAAACACTTAATGAGTTTAATGCTGCTCTTCAAACTTGGCAGGGGAAATATTTTGTCTCTCTTGGCAAATGGGGAGAACATTCTCTGTTCATCTTTATACTGAATTCATCACGAATGAACAGACTAATGAATTGGCTCCCCTGAGAAATGCTTGGCCTTACTTCTAACAGTATTATGAAAAAAATCTATTCTTTCTACCAAGTCTCCTCAGCTTTGGTCTTTCTTCATCCTGCTTTGCACTTTCTCTCCTCTGAAAACATACCCAAAGGCATATCCCTCATAGGTAAAACATTTCACACTGGGTCAGTGGACCTAGGGACACAATTCTCCCCTTCCTGTATCACTCAGAGTTATCCAGAAGTATCCCTGGCAAGCTTCCTAGATGCTTTGTTCAGAACTAGCCTCAAGGAGTCCACAATTCTCAAATCTACCCAAAGCATATTATAGGGCAGTCTTCAAGGTTTATCAAGATTTGTCTTCTAAGAGAAATCTAGTAGTTATGATAGTCTTCTAGCACATTTTCTGAAAATTACCCAGGATTTCGAACACACATCCTCATGAGTAGAAAATATTTTTACTTTTATATGCTTAAGTAAAAATTGTTTTCTGCAATCAGAGATCCAGAGAATGTTGATAGTAAAGGCCTTTACAGTGATGCTTATAAAGGCTATTCATTTTATTCCTTATTATAAAAAGGAGTAAAACTAAAGAATGGAAAGAAAGACAGACACATAGACTATAATCTCACCACCCAGAAGTAATGTTTATTAATACTTTGGTGACTATCTTTCCAGCCCTCCCCCTTTTTAAAGGTCTCTCTTTTTCTTCCTTTCTGTGTGTGTGCATGTGTGTGTATGTGTGTTTGTGTGTGTGTGAAGAGAAATATTTGTCGCAGTGCTTTGTAGCCTCCTTCTTTCATCTTTAGCTCATTATGGACATTTTCCCAGGACCATAAATATTGCTCTATAACAGAGATTCCCAACCAGGCAGTTTTAACCCTCTGAGGACATTTGGTAACATCTGAAAACAATTTTTGCTTCTGGCATCTACTGGGTAGAATCTAGGGATGCTGCAGAATGTACTCCAGTGCACAGGACGGCCGCCACAACCAAGAGTTATGCAGTCCAAAATGTCAATACTTCTGAGATTTATAAACCCTCCTTTATAATATTATTTAAAGTAGTTACCTATTATTTTATCCTAAGATGGAGTTATCCATTGCTCCATTGTTGGAAATTTAGACCATTTCCACATTTTTTTGCTGTTCTAAACAACCCATTGAAGATTCTTTGTGACCCGTATTTGTGTATACTTCTGTTTAGATTGAACTAGAAAAAAAAAAAAAGCAAAACCAAAAACTCTTAAACATGAAAATTGTGGGATCAAAGGAAATGCACTTTCTGCATCTTCACCCACTATTTTCAAATTTTTTGTAGTAAAGTGATTGCACTTACTATTCTCAACAGTATGGTAGCCCTATCCTTACGCCTCTTTGTTAATCAAGTCCATCATCTTAGAATGTGTCCTAGGTTATTTGAAGGGACTTTCTAGCTTTTGCTCCATTCTTACAAGATCACTCGGAGCAGGACAGGAAAAGTCAAATAGCATCTCTAAAGTCCTGCCTTCATTCTGTCCCCTCATAGTGAGATCTGGAGAACAAAGAAGGTATACACAGAGGTTTGTAACAATCTCATTAATTTCTAATCCACCTTTGACTCAGAGGATTGAGTGTCTATACCTTGCTATGGTCAGTGGGCAGGAAGCAAAAATGGTCTTGCCAGAATTTACATATAGGCATTCATCAGACCAAAATATAAATAATATTAAAGTGAAATGACATGTATCAAGTGCTTGGCATTGGGCTTGAAATATAGGAAGAGCTCAGTACATTTTGGCTCTTACTACCGTTTAAGGCTTAGAACAATAAAGTCCACTAACGTACCAAAATTTTCTGTTAGGTCCTACAGCAAGCCCGTACAGGACTTCATTATTTCCTTGATCATTATCATTTCCTTGGTCATTGATTATCCTTTGAGGCACAACAGCTCTCTTAGTCAGAGCCTCCATTGCTAAGCTCAGATTCAAATCACGGATAGGTGCATCTGAGCTTGAAAAATGTTGATCATAAAACAAAATTTCTAGCTTTTAAAAAAGTAGTCTTCTATGACAGCACAACATATATGTAGAAAAAGACCAAGTGAATATAGGTATGTTTCTCTATTACAGATTAGTCATTTAAAAATTATTTCTTTAAATTATTAATTGGCATTATAGTCTAACTGTTTTTCTTTATGTTTATCTTCATTAGGAACCAGGCATAGGTGTATGATATCAATATTGACTGAAAATTCATTTTGATGTTAAGCTTTCTTACATTAAGCATTCATAGTATTTCTCCAAGTGTCTCTTGGCCTGCACTCAGATGAATGTAAAATGCCTTTTTAGTTGCCTAGAGGGCAATATGCTTCCAATTTCCTTTAAATTCAGAACCTCTTCAGAGAATGGTTCTTGCCTTCTCATCCCTATACCCAGTGCCCAGGATTGTGCCTGAAGTATCATAGGGGTCAGTTGCAATTTGCATCTCTGATAAAGCATATTAACATTGGGATTTTGAACCCCACTAAATTCTCTATCCATTGCCTGAATGCGGAGTGTGTAGAAACTCTGCTTGGTGCAAGACAAGCACCGTGCAATTTTTAGCCTCTGTGGGGTGATAGTAGGTATACTTACTTGACCTATTGTTGCTTTAATGAAAGGAA
Organism: Neogale vison; assembly: GCF_020171115.1. Classification (NCBI taxonomy): domain Eukaryota; kingdom Metazoa; phylum Chordata; class Mammalia; order Carnivora; family Mustelidae; genus Neogale; species Neogale vison. Next base: position 174,147,767 of record NC_058094.1, on the reverse strand, counting down.
GGCATTCATGTTTTGCCATCAAGCACTATATTAGACATAGCTTCTGTAGACACACTTTGTCAGGTTCTTTTCTATTCCATTGTGCTTAAAATTTTTCAAAATGATGGATACCACCTAATTTCATCTAACCCTTTCTCTGCACCTATTGGAATGATTCAGTGATTTCTCACTCCAGTAATCTGTTAAGGTTTTGAATCATTGATTTTCTTATATCATGCTAACCTTCCACTTCAATCCAAGTTGGTCATGATATTCTGACTTTTATATTCCTTGCTGGATTTGGTTTGCTAGCATTTTATTTAGGTGTCTATAGGCATAGTATTGATGTTCAACAGTGAATGTGGCCTCCGATTTTCCTTTCGCTTAGAGACCTCTTATTTTGATCTCAAATTTTTATAGGTTTCACAGGTTAGTTGGGTAGTATTATTTGTTTTTCTGTTTTCTGGACTACTGTTTGTTGGATTTGTATAGAGGGATCTTAAAATGATTAGTAGACCTTGCCTGACACATTATTTAGTCTTGGCGTTTTCCTTGTGGGATAATTGTAAATTACTTATCACTTACTTTTAATTTTAGTGCTTTAGTATTTTCAGTATTGCTCCTTGAATTGATTGTATTGAATTTTAAAAAAATTTATTCATTTTAACTAAGTTTTTTTTTTTTGTTTGTTTGTTTTTTTAAGATTTTACTTTTTTTATTTGACACAAAGCGAGCCAGCCAGAGAGCTGGAACAAGCAGGGTGAATGGCCGGCAGGGGAGAAGCAGGCCTTCTGCTGAGCAGGGAGTCTGATGCGGGGCTCCATCCCAGCACCCTGGGATCTTGACCAGAGCTGAAGGCAGACACTTTTAATCAACTAGCTACCCAGTAAAATAGGTGCCCCTATTTTACCTAAGTTTTGAAATTTAGTGACATAACGTCATTCAGGATATCCTTTTAAACTTTTGCTCTCTGTCATTATGGCCCCCTTTTCAATTCCAATATTTGCAAGTTTCCCTTTGTTGTCTTGGTATATCTTACCAGTGTTTTTCTATTTATTAGTAACTTATTTAAAAAATTCTAGACATTTATCATACATTTTTCTATTTAATTTTTACTTATTTTTGTCCTCATTAGTTTCTTTTTACTACTTTTTTGGGGTTTTGTCATACTGTTGTTTTGTTTATTTTCAAATTTTATATTATAAAAGTTCCCAAGGCCATCACTATCCAAGTACTGCTTTAGCTATATTCTATAAGATCTGATATGTGCTAATACTATGTTTTATCTTTTAGCTCCAAATATTTTTTAAATCTCCTTTATGACTTTTTAAATTTATTGGAAGTATGCTTTAATTTCCAAATATATGATGGTCTTCTAATTATTTCTGAATTATTGTGTTGAAGTTAGGTAATGTAGTCTGCATGATAAAAATCGTTTGAATTTTTCTGAGGCTTACATTCTAGCAACTTTTATAAATTTATCTTTAAACATGAAATATTCATTAAATATAATGGACTTTTGTGTCATTGGATTAAGATAAGTAAATATGCTGTTCAGATCTTCTATAGCTTGATATTTTTGTCTACCTAATATAATAATTACTTAGGACATTTAAATAATCTCCCACTGTGATGATAGACTTATTAAATATCATTATTTAGTTCTATAGATTCTTGATGTATCTTATCTATATTATTAGTTGCACAAGAATCTAGAAGTTTTGCATTTACCTAGTGATTTAAATTTTTTATTATTATATCATCACTTGATCTATTTCTGGCAATCTTTTTTTTTAATTTTTTTTTCCCAATTTATTTATTTTCAGAAAAACAGTATTCATTATTTTTTCACCACACCCAGTGCTCCATGCAAGCTGTGCCCTCTATAATACCCACCACCTGGTACCCCAACCTCCCACCCCCCCGCCACTTCAAACCCCTCAGACTGTTTTTCAGAGTCCATAGTCTCTCATGGTTCACCTCCCCTTCCAATTTACCCAAATTCCCTACTCCTCTCTAACGCCCCTTGTCCTCCATGCTATTGGTTATGCTCCACAAATGAGTGAAACCATATGATAATTGACTCTCTCTGCTTGACTGATTTCACTCTTTTACACTTAAAATCTGTCTGATCTTTCATTACTTTAGCTAATCTACTTTTCTTCTGGCTTATGTTTGGCTGATAAGTATACCATTTTCCATTAATATCTGCTCCTTCTCCAGGCACAACTGATCTGTGTTTTCTCCTCCACAAATTTGCCTTATAGATGTTTTATGTAAATGCAGTCATACACTCTGCAGTTTTTTACCTCTGGTTTCTTTAACTCAGCATAATTTTTTGACGTTTATTCATTTTGTAGTAAGTTTGCTTCTTTTCGTTGCTGAATATTATTCTCTTTCTGGCTGTGTTTAAGATCTTTTCTGTGCTTCAGTGTACTGTGACAGTATTATTTATCTTGCTTGAGGTTCATTGTGATTTATAAATCCGAAATTCTCCAACTTCTGCAGAATTCCTGCTCATTATCTTTTTGAATACTAACTATCACCCTATTCTCTCTTCTTATATTCCTAGATTTTAATATCAATATATATTGATATTAGGCCTTCTTATTTTATCCCTAACATCTTTTAACTTCTTGCCATATTTTCTATCCTGTTCTATTCTCTGGAAGATTTCCTTAGATTTTTCTATGAATTCAGTTGTGTTCTCATTTTCCATTTTTAATTTGTTGTTAAACCTATATGTTGAGTTTTTATATCCAAATGTATGTATCTTTTCAATTGGTAGAGATGTTATATTTCTTTGTCAGAACTGCCTTATTACTTTGTTATTTATACATTATTTCTATTTTCTTATTTGTTCATTATTTCTATACACTTATTTTATATTCGGTGTCAGATAATTCCAATGTCTGAAATTTTTGCACAACTAAATCCGCTTTCAGTTGTGTCTGATAACTCTCATGCATGCTGCCCCCTTTCCTCATATGCATGGTCATTTTTTATTTTGAGGTCATGATCCTTGATTTAATGAATTCCTTGAGGTCTGACTGTAAAGATAATGATTCAGAGCATGTTTGCTTTTGTTTGTTCTTGGCAAGTTTGGTTGATAATTCACTCAAGTGGTAGAAGCAGGTAACTGTACAGAGGAATGAAATCATCCCTATCACACATGGATTTTTTTGTGACTTCTTTCTTCTATCATGTTCATGTTATGTAAATATAGTCTAGGAGAGCTAACATTGTATCCAAAATTTCACCTTATATGAACTTTATTAACTTTGTCATTTCTTATTTAATGTGTTTAGTTGCCAGAAAGAAGAAATTTAAGATTTTAAACCAGCTAAAGGGGTTTAAGACCAAGTATGTACTGGTGAATGCCTTAAATAGCCAGTGTTGAACATCTTTAACTAAAGGCCAAATCTTGATGATGAGCTAATGAAGCAGACACTTGTCTCTCTACTTTATAGGGCATGGCTAATGACTGCAGTGTCCTCTTTATATCCTGCATGTTGTAATGCATGATGTCATCAGAAAATCATGTCTTTCTGCAAGGAGAGGTATTAGCCCTTGGATGTTAGTCAACCCACAAGCTAATTAAATCCTTATCTTCTGTGTCTTTTCTTCTCTTTCCAAAATTATATAAATCATTTAAATATAGTATATAAACATTTTATAGGCTTTATTGTTAGGGACATCATATGACCAAATGGTTTCTTCCGCCCACTTGTCCATATATAACAATGGCAGTATTTTATACATGGGTTGTAAATTACATTTTACAGTAAAAAGAAACAGAGGGACAGCATTAAATCTAAGTCAGATTCACAACATTTCCTATTAATTGCTTACACAAGACATGTATTTGAGTACTTTTCCAGAACATTTCATGCTTTCTTCTAGTGGAAAACATTTCTAGTTTAAGGTGCTGTCATTATCTGTGGATTAAGGACTACTAAAATTAGTACATTGAAAGCCAATGCTGTTATATATTAGTATTGTGATTTTAAAACAACTAACACAAGTTATTTTCTTCCACTAAAATCTTTCTTCCAAATAACCTAAATTTTTTTTTCATGAATATGGGAATTTTTCTTTCCAGTGGGGAGGAAAGAAAGGGAAAAAAAGAAAAAGGAAAAGCCTGGCCCACTGTAGGTGTTGGATAAAACTTTGGCACTGTGAATTAAATAAGTGTCCCGTTTTTGATCTGGGAATTCATGTTACATCTCTTATCCAAGGCCATAATGTTGGAGGCATGATTTTGGAGGCAAAATTTTCAAATTCTGTGGTCTCAGGAAAAATATTTTATAATGCAAATAGTTATTCTTTGCAATACCTGTAGTAGTAGGGGGTAGGATTGAGGTTTGGGGGACCCTGCCTGTTACGGCATCCCAAACTAGTACCAGTGCTCTATGTAGAAATTAGATGTAGTCCTAGTCCAAATTATTTTCCCCCAGACCAAAAGAATATGTCCATTTGAATATATGTTTGGATTTATTCATGTACCTGATATAAAAAGGAATAAATATTTTGGATTCTTTTTTTTTTCCCCCAATTTATTTATTTTCAGAAAAACAGTACTCATTATTTTTTCACCACACCCAGTGCTCCATGCAAGCTGTGCCCTCTATAATACCCACCACCTGGTACCCCAACCTCCCACCCCCCCGCCACTTCAAACCCCTCAGACTGTTTTTCAGAGTCCATAGTCTCTCATGGTTCACCTCCCCTTCCAATTTACCCAAATTCCCTACTACTCTTTTGGATTCTTAAAATTGTCCATTTGGTATCATTTTTGAATAGATGATCCTTACACAGCGGCATAAATGTTTCTTTAAGCATGGCAAATCTTACTCTTTGTAGTAGGGTCCCTAGTGAAAAGGGATTTATTTCTCTTTTTATCCATTTAGCAATGTGTTTGCCATCTTTTTGTCAGGCTGGGGCAAGGCAGGATACGGGGTGTTGGTCCCTGACGATTTTAGCTCCTAGAAATGAAAGCCCAGAGACCAAACCGTCTTGGGTTGGAGACAGTCACCAAGATTGACACTTGGTTTACACAAATGTAGTCAGGCATCCGCCACTCGTCCCAGATCTTAAATAAAACTGAAGCTGTCCTCTGTCTGAATGCAGATACTGGGTCCTGGTAAGTTATGGTTTCAGTTTAGCAATACGAGTGGAGGTAGTTTAACTATGACTTGAATAGAGAGAAGAAATGGTTTTGTGAAAAGAGAAAATTATGTTAGATTGTCATAGAGGATTATTTAATATGGATTAAGCAATACTTTGAGGAATATACTGAACCACCTGTGACAGGCCAAGTTCCTTCACTTAATCTTCTAGTTTTGTAGCTGTCGCTTTCATAATAGTCAACCAATCTATTAAATTATTTAAAAAAATCTTTTCTTTTTCATAATAGCATCTTCAATTTTTTTATGACTACCTTTCCCAACCCCTTCCTCCAGTCCCCCTGTTTCTGGTTTCCAGGATTCTCTCTGTCTCTTTGAGGACGTTTCATATGCTCACTTTCAAATCTTGTGTTTGTTCTATTAATTCTGCTTCATACATGTTACACATAATTTGCTTGTAATGATTATGTTCCTAAGATGCCACATTGCTCTTCTTTTTGAGTTTGTATTTCCCAGAGCAGATTAGCTACCCTAGTGATGTGTGAGGGGACGCTCTTGATGAGTTTACCTGGTAGGGTGCTAGTGGTTGTTGTTAACTTTTCTCTAGGAGGGCTTTTTTAGGAAAGTTCTTGAGGGATGTGGAGGAGGACAAAGTGGGAGGATGGGAGGAGGAGATGCTTAGGGGTAGAGAGATTTGCTTATTCATGCTGTAAATGCTCCTCTTCACAGGCCGGCTAGAGTTGTGCCCTAATCACACTCCAGCACCTCCCCAGCATGCACTGGACTGGCTGTTGCTTTCTTGACTCTCATGGTGGTATCGGAAAGGGTAATAATCTGCCTGGAGAAATGGAGGAGAGAGAAAAAGGCACACAAAAATCCTTCTCTGCCTTCTGTACTGTGTCTCAAGGGTTGTCTGAATTCTAATGGGAGAAGCTGGGAAGGTGGGAGATTGCCAGAGATAGGAGAGTGGCTGCTGTTGGGTGACTCAGTGGTGTGTCTGGACCTCTGGAGCAGCAAGCAACAAGGAAGTACATCCTCGGGCAACACACACCACTACTTCCTGGTTTTTGTTATCAGTAAATTGGTTCTTGAAAGGACTCCCTCCCCTATTTCTCTGTCTAGTACCCCTTACCAGTGTGTGTAATCCATCCTGTCCAGAATGAAAAAAACAATTCCAGAAACTTTTCCTTGGACCCTTACCTTCATTGTGCCATGGTCCACAGGAGGTTACGTAATTACTAAGGGATCTTTTGTGTTTCATCATCTGCATTCCTGTCTGATGAGTAATCCATTTTATTTTGGGGGCAGCTGATGTGGCATTTTTATCAACAGGCAGTTATAAAAACCAAGCATCTGTAAATCCTTCTGATAAATATTTGTGAAGTTTCAAAATCTTCAGGTCTGATCAGTGTCAGTCAGTCTGCAAGACTGTCTCCTAGAAAAGCCATCTGGAGACACAGTAGCACTTTTCTGGCTGTGGGAACGTCCCCGTAGGGGCGAGGGGTGAGGAAGTCAAAAATTCTTCAGCAAAGATAAATTAGCCTTCCAAGAAAGCAGATAGTTTCAGATACTGATAGTAAACTTGATGGAGATCAAATAATAAAAGACTCACTTTTGGGGGTGGAAGAGTTGGGGGATCAAAAGTCTGGTTTAAGTCCAGCTAAACAAAAGTCCTAAAGAAAAGTCCCTGAGGTTTGTTCTCCTATTCTCATAGAAGAGAGGCAAAACTTTATTTGAAGTATTATTATGGGGAGGAAAAATTTAAATGAAGGTTATATAAATTTAAAACTCTATGTAAAACATACCTTAAAATAACTATAACTTTTGGGATATTTTCTTGAGTTTTGGACATGGACAAAAATACCCCCCTTTTTTATTCAAGCTCTCCCCAAAACTAGTTAACTTATTACCTAAAAAGAAAATATAGTGGAAAGTAAAATTCCAGCTGGATCAACTAAAATGGTCAGGACTCAGTAATGTAAGATTAGAAAATAGCTTTACTTTTCTCCTACCACTTTTAAAAACTTCTCTGTTAGATATTCCTTCCTAACGCCTACAGGATAGTTTCTGGTCACTTTCAGTTTCATTTTTCGGGTGTTAAAAGAGTAGTCTGATCTAAACTGAACTTTTCATATCCACTTTAGAGCTTTTCCCTTTCTCTTGGGCCTGACTCAGAATGTTGGGAAGGGGTGTGTTGACTCTTCTCTCTTTTCTGCCTCGTATCTTCCTGATTTGCCATTCTTTGTGTCTGGATCCTTCAGGGTTGGATGGGACAGAGGAGTAAGACATGTGGGGCAAAAAAAGGGGGAAAAAAAGTCTTTTTTATTTAGTGGTGCTGGTGGGAGGTGTTAGGGGTCACATGCTCTCTAGCAAGGCAGACTCCTAATGCTGGTTCTTTCTTTAATGGGGCACCATTATGAAGTTTTTATCATCAGCATCCTGCCCCTACCCCGTCTCTGACACTGTGCAGTCTCTTCTGTGAGAGATGTTCTCTCTGGCTAACACATTTCTTCTTGTTCTCTTTGTCTGATCTGGCACCTACCATTCCACAGCTTTATTTGTTCAGGGTCACTCAGATGTGGCAAGTGACTGGTTGTCTTGGGCAAAGCTCCTCAAGGTTATTCAATCCAGTGGCCTCCTGTAATATTTGAACTCCAGTAATTCAGCCCCCCTTCTCCAAAAACCACCCTTTCCATGAGTAGTATCTTGAAACAGGAGCACAAGTTTCTATAGCACAGGAAATAGGAGGGTAGCAAGGGTGTGTGTATGAGAACTCAGCAGTCTCCCCTATCCAGTCAGATCCCATAAAGGGTACAATTTATGTGAGTGGAACAAAGCATACACAAACAAATTGGAGACATTTACATTGTTTTAGTACAGTATTAAACCAAATTGTAACATGAAGTTTTCATTGAACAAATATGGATGGGATAGGGAGTGTGGGAAATCAAGATGACTAAATATTTGATGAAGATAGTTTTGGAACAAATGGATACACTTAAAACTCAATCAGCTGAAACTACAATAAGGTCTGCCTTCTCTACATGACTACAGCGAAGATTACGGATCATCTGTCTGAATCTATACAGGCGTTCCTGATTAGGTCAATGCAAGCGCTGCAGTTACGAAAGTTGAGAATGTTTTTCTCTGGAAGTGCCTGTAGATGTCACCACAGCAAATGGTTCGTTCATCCTTGATTTGATAGTAGAGTGTAAAACCCACGAAAAGAGTAAAAACACTATTTTGTAAAGACCACCTATGCTGTTGCATTAATAGCATCGTATATACAACATGGTGAAACACTAGCTCGGTGTATAGTAAGTTTTCAATTTTTTTTTTTTCCATTTCACAGCTGTGATTTATCTTCAACAATGAAAATATGCTCACTGATACTCTTTAGTTTATAGCAGGGAGGGAAATTGCCTTCCTCCATTCTCTGCCCCACCATAGACACCTCTTTCAGAATGAAAGGCACATCTTTTCTCCTTTACCATTAGAGACAGTGTCCTCAAGCTAAGAATATTGATGCCTTGTGAAAGGAAGAAAAAAAAAAATAACACGAGCATTGACTCTGAAAGAACAAAGGTGGAGAAACATTTTAAAATGTGCTCGGAGCAGCATTCAATTCTAAAAGCATTAATTTTTTTTTTCCCCTGCACCGGTTTTAAAGACAACTATAAATTTAAGTCCTGTAGAAATGTTGATCCCTTTCCTTTTAACCAAGGAAGCTCAGTGCAAAATGATGAATTAGGAACTCCATCCTTAAATAGCCAAGGAATGTATTTAAGAACATGATTTCATAACATAACCCAAGGAAGCATGTGGCACCTATGTCTTCATACAGTGAAAAGCATACTCTTTCAGCTGGGACCATATTCTGCATGTCATTCTTCTCACCAAGAGGCTACAAATTTCATCACAGGATGGCCAAGAATGAGACCTACTGAAAGCAGAATGCTCAAAGAAGAGAAATTGACCAGCTTCGGGGCCATGTTAGTAGAGTGTGAGCAGCCTTTCTAATGTTAGCAAGAATTTTGTAGGCCTCCCTGGAAAAAGAATCCTCTTTAGAAAATCTTGGTACTTAAAATGAAATCCAAGCAAGTATAAAAGTAGACATGGAGAATAAGTCCTCTGAAAATAAGTCACATGTTAATGAAAAATAGCTCAAGGCAGGAGAGACATAAAACACTGAAAGTTATTGGCAGGATCTAGAAGAAATAAAAAGTCCAGACAGAACAGAGACTACTCTTATCATTATTCTGGAGTAAGTATTATTACCTATTCCATGTGGGGAAGAATTAAAGACTGAAAATTGTATATTTCTTATACGTTGTGATGTATAAGGATACACAAATGATAAAATGTGATATATATTTCCAAGTAATATATTCAGAATCAAATTCTCAGTAAGGATTTAGGCATTTTTTACTGATTCTGTTTTTGTCCTCAGAAGGTCCTCTGCTAAAGAACTCTCTCACATAGTTACTTACAGATATTTTAAGATAATGGGCCCCACTGGAAGAGCCTCATCATGATTCTCGTGTTCAGATCTGAGAAAAAACTAGTAATCATGATCATTTGCAAAATTCTGTCTTACTGAGATTAATGTTTATAATTGTTTTCTCATTGGTAATGTTACTAAAAAAATTATTCCATTTGATACAGTGAAATTTAAAAAAATATGTTAGAAGTTTCTCCAAAAGTTAAACATAGAATTATCACATGGCCCAGCAAGTCTACTACTAGGTATATATCCAAGAAAACATAGACTCACATAAAGAGTTCCCCATGGATGTTTATAGCAACATTATTCATAATAATCAAAAAGTAGAAGCAACCCAAAGCCCCATCAATTGATGAATGGGATAAAATGTGGTATATCCATGCGCTGAAATATTATTTGGCAATATAAAGGAATATAGTACTCATACCTGGTATAACATGGATGAGCCTTGAAAACATTATAGTAAGTGAAATAAACCATTTAAAAAAGACAAATCTTGAATGATTCCATTTAGATGAAATCTTCACAATGGGCATGTCTACGGAGATAGAGAAGAGATTAGTAGTTGCGGGGGGTAGGGGTGGGGAGACGTATGTGGGGATCTAAGAAGTAGGACTCCTTAGGACTGCTTGTAGGAATGGCTATTTTTAGGGGTAATGAAAATGTTTTGGAGTTTGCAATTACTACACAACCATGCATGTATACTAAAAAAAATTCCCTGAATTGTACACTTTAGCAGGGTAAATTTTATGGTATGTGAGTTATATCTCCATTTGAGACAGAGAAAGAGAGAAATGAATTGTTTGCTGCGCATCATGAAATCAGTTTGAGGCTCCATAATTAATGCTCCCAGGAAGGGAAAGTTTCTCATTTGCTCTTTTCAAGAGTAAAATGGTAATTGATAAGATTCTGTCTTTCTCCTTTTTTTCTTGCATGGGTAGTAAAATGTCTGGAAGACATGCAGTATATTTGGGTAGAAAGAGGGTTGTAGTCGACTTAGTCACTCTGAAGAGGACCATTTTTTCCCAGTACAGGCTGATCTGTGAATACAAATGAGTCACTGCCCAAAGTAGAAGAGAGTCACATTAAATTTGGGAGATGGAGGGAATCCCAAAATAGACAGTGGACTCATACTAAAGAATAACACACCTCCGAGGTTATGTATGTAAAGGCAAAGAAATTATATGGGAAACCCCTGAAGTGTTTCTGTTTTTGTTCCTTCTGGGAAGAATACAGAATATTCCAAAGTATCTTGGTAAATCATTCTTGACAACTACAAGTATTTTAAGGACAATAACATTTTAGTAAAAATCAGGTTAAAATGGTTTGTGCAGTAAACTTTTCCTTCTAAACAGTATGAAGAAACTACATTCCAATCAAGACAGTCCTCTTCGTTACATATTCTACTCCAATGGCTTCGGGTAAAAAGGGGCTTCTGAAAAATCCAGTGGATTTTTATAAGTAGCAAAGCCCAAAATGTGCTCCTAAGTATAACACATGATGTTCAGTCTAGACAAGTATTCGGCGGTGTTTTCTCATAGACCTGGAACTTCTTTGCTTTGCTGCTCAGGCGCTGGATGGAGTTATGTGATTTGGCTTCTAGGCATCAGGAGTCACTGATTTAGTAACTGTACCTGATGATACTTATTTTTATGTTTCTTTCACTTAGTATTTTTAAAGGTACGCTTAAAAAGTGCTTGAGCATTTTTTTTCCCTTCAGGAACAAAATAATAAATTCAGTAACAAAACTTTTACATCATCACTTGTGCCAAAACTCATTTAAAAATAACATCCTTCCTGTTTCCCAAGGACTTAAAGTAGTTTATTTCACTGTGCTAATATCAAAAGATAAAATAGAAGTCAATAAGTAAAGGCATAAAAAATAAATACATAAATGCATATATATGCAAAGAAATGAAATAGAAAAAAATATTAAATTTTTAATCCAATAATGATTTTGATAGGTGTTTATCAGACATGCAAGACTTTTTTTTTTTCCATTTTTATTTAACACTGACCAATGCTTCTGGTTTAAGGTGGTGGATTTAGCATAAGCATGTCTATTCCCTTCCCTCTTGAAATCCCAATATATGATTGCAAAGAAATCAACTCATAAAATGGAAACAGTAGGAGGAGAAAATTATTGAAAAAGATTCCAGTAAATTTCTAGAAGACTCAAGGAAGATAAACTCTGTCCACATGTTTTTTTAAAAGTCAGTCATTGCAGCCCAGAATACACAGGAGGGAATGCCATACGAAAGAGAAGGTTGAATTATATAGCAGGGCTACGGAGATCATCATGGCCTAGGAGAGATAAAACACAAATGAGAAGGGAAGCCAAATGGGGAGATTAACTGGAAGGTGGACCATTGCATGAAGAGTAGGAGTGCAATACTCCTTCCCTCCCCCTTCTCATCCCCAAACTGGTAGAGCTCAGGCATTTCTTTCTTTCTTTCTTTCTTTCTTTTTTTTAAAGATTGTATTTATTTGACACAGAGAGAGAGAGAGAAGGAGAGAGAGCACATGTAGGCAGAGAGGCAGTCAGAGAGGGAGAAGCAGGCTCCCTGCAGAACAGAGAACCCAATTCAGGGCTCGATCCCAGGACCCTGAGATCATGACCTGAGCAGAAGGCAGAGGTTTTAACCCACTGAGCCACCCAGGTGCCCCGAGCTCAGACATTTCTAAGCAGCCTGATATATAACTTCAAGGCAAAAATCGAGACAAAATGATAATAACAAAGCAACCCTAAAGCCATTTCTCTAAAGACATCAAATGAACTATGAGTATAAAATTAAATCTTCCAGTGTAAAACCTTCTTCCTTCTGGCATTTGGAGGCTCTGTGCTTGCCCCAGCCTAAATGCTTTCTTTGTGACTGCCCATCCTAATACAAAGCCTGCCAGTAGACAGGTTCTGCCTATATGCACTGAGCTTTGAGCCAGGCATCATCATCGTGTGAGAAACCTAGCCATAAAATTAAAATATACAAACAACAACCTAGGAGGCTTGTAGTTTTTATCTTAGAAATTCAACTCTCCACTGTTTTTCTTTATAAAACATCAGCCAGAGATCATAAAAATTATGAATAAAACCAGCAGCATGAAAGAACAACCCAAACAAAAACATTTGTTTTAGAAGAAACACAGATTATTAGGGAAAAAGAAGAGAACTTTAAAAGAAACTAATTCTCATCCTAATGAAAATCAGAGGATATTGCAGCTAGAAGTAAGGAAACTATAAAGCAAGGAACAATGGAAAGCAATAATGGATTTTTTTGAATATATGATTGCAAAAATTCAGTAGTTATGAAGATGATATTAAGAAAATCAAAAAAAGAGAAGAAAGATCTTTAAAATGGTAAGAATAAGAAAAAAGAACATAAAAAGAACATGGAGGACCAATGTGGGAAGCCTGACATTGACCCAATAGGGTTTCTGAGGGAAAAGGAGTGAATGGAGAAGAATGAAGGGGAGGGTTAGCAATGAAAAACATAATCAGAGAACTTTCCAGTACTTAAACACAAGCATTCTTTAGATTAGGAATATCCTACGAATTTCCAGGATGATACAGGAAAAAAAAAATCGTACCTGAATTTTCAGAACACAAAGAATTTTTTAAAAAACCTTTAAAATTAGGATGCAGAGGACTTTGCATATTTATGATTCATGAAAATGAATCACATTGACGTCAGCCATCTAACCAACACTTGGTCCTAGATGCAGTGAAACAATGCCTCTGGAGTTCTGAGGAAAATTTCTAGGCTTAGTCACAGTGACAATTGAGTGTGATGGTAAATAGAGCTATTTTCAGGCTTTCAGAAACTTCTAAGGAGGTTAGTTTTGAACTTTGTTAAATTTATAAACTTTTATGCACTTCTCTGTGGAGGTTACTGGAAGATTTGCTGCAGCAAAGCAAAGGTGAAAACTAAGCCAGGGAAAGACACTGGGTGGGAGGGGTAGGAGTGGGGGAAGGACTGAAGAATTCACCAGGAATAATTTGAAAACAAATCCTAGTATATCAATTATACAGATAGCCTAAAAAGCTATTGGTCCCAGCTGCAGTCAGGCAGAGTCACGACAAAGACTGTCAAGCCTGTTATCAGAGTAAATGCCCAGGGTGAGAGGAAAAACACAGGAAGAACGAAGGACAACAGCTGGAAACAAGGCTGCAGAGTTTGCAGGAGGTAAATTAAATTCATTCAGATTGTGCAAGTTTCCTAAGAGTAAATGCAGGCTGAACATAAGAAATGAAAACTATTGACAGGTAAAGACAATGTGTTAATAAGAATTAGACTTGGAAGTGTGTGACAACAAAAATCCAAAAGTAACAATGGCTTAGAAAGAGGTTTGGTTTTCTTCTACAAACCAAGTGCAGGAGTCAGAGTCCTTCTCAAGAATTTCCCTGAATTCAAGAAAGTCCAAGGCTCCATACAGCATTTTCTTCTGGTTTATTGAGGATGTGACCTTTGCTGGGACTGTGTCCATTCCACTGGGCTGGAAGGATAAAGATGGAGATGAAGTGCATAGCCCTTTCTTGGTGGAGATTGCTCTCACCATTTCTGTGTATCTCATTAACTAAAATTTGGTCACATGACTATACCTAAGTGCAGTTGGTAGGTATACCTGCTAATATTTGGGGAGCGTGGGGGAGGCTGTTTTTGAAGGAAGAATGGAGAACAGATAATTGGGAACTATAGAGAGCCTTTTCCACAGACCCCAAGGAAAAATCCTTTCCGGCCTTAATGGCCATAGTTTACTACCCACTATATTTCTTTCAAAACTTCTATTGTATTCAGACAAAAATTCTAATGTAAAGGTATACATGCACTCTTATATTTATAGCAGTACTATCTACAATAGCCAAATTATGGAAATAGCCCAAGTATCCATTTACCGATGAATGGATAAAGAAGATGTGTATATGTGTGTTTGTGTGTATGTACATATACATATGTATATATACATATACACACATGTATATATGGTGTATGGTGTATATGGTATATATATACAATGGTATATTACTCAGCCATAAAAAACAATGAAATCTTGCCATTTGCAATGACTTGGATGGACCCAGAGAGTGTCATGTTAAATGAAATAAGCCAATCAGAAAAACAAATACCATATGATTTCACTCATGTGTGGAATTCAAGAAGCAAAACAGATATTCATAGGGTGGAAAAAGAAACAGGCAAACGAAGAAACAGACTCTTAAGTATAAAGAACAAACTGATGATTACTGGAGGGGTGGTGGGTAGGGTATGAGTTAATTGGGGGATGGGGATTAAGGAGGGCGCGTGCTGTTATGAGCGTGGAGTGTCGTATATAAGTGTTGAATCACTAAATTTTATACCTGAAACAAATATTAAACTATACCTGAACTGGAATTTAAATAAAAATTTAAAAAAGAATAAGAAAACAAATTAAGAGTTCATTGTATGTGGGGAGATACGGAATGCAACGATTTTTAGAAAATGAATAGATTTGTTAAGTCAGGGCATTAGACTCTTTAGAAAGGTCCATGAATTGATTTGAGTGTCAAATATTTTCATTAGGTTAACTATCTTACACATTTAGGTGTTACTACTTTTCATGTGAATACATTTCGGGCTCATAAAATAGAATTTCACTTAACTGAATTCATTGTAGTTTACTGTCATATAATTCATCAGTGAATACTTGTGCAATTACTCTTAGAATAGATGTAGGAAGCTGGATTATAATTTAAGGTATGAAAATTTCTAATTTTAGTAAAATCAATCTCATTCTAAAAAAGGTTGGGAACCATTCTAACAGATTTTATTGTAAAAATGTACTTGTGTGTTACTCATTTTTGGTTTTGTTTCATAAACTCTGCCTTATTTTCTTTTTACCAGAATTCCTTCGCTTCTAATTTTTATTGTCATGTTGCAGTGTTTATATTTTATATTTTTTATTATTTTCTTTATTGTTTTTGGAACAAGGTATATATACATATATAAAAACACAAAATCTGATAATAGCTTCCCCTTTCTCCATAGCCAGGTTCTGGCTACTGGAGTCAAAGACTTTCAATATTTAGGAATTGCAAAAGGCTTCTCATCAGGTGTAAAATTGCAAAAGGCTTCTCCAAGGGTGTAAAAAGGGGTTAATTCCAAGTTGGATTGGCAGTGGACTTTGGATATTTAATTGTAATTTGAATCCATATTCAATTTTGCTCTCTTATTTGAAATGGCTTGAAACTTGTCATGAGTTTCCAGCTGATTTTTGGTTTCTAGTTTCCTGGAATGAAGGTTTCCTTCAGAGTCTCTCTTGGTGCCCACTCTCCCCAGAACTGTGCAGTGCCTTAGGTCTTTCCCCACCTTACTGACCATGTCTTTTGAGTATTTTATTTCCCTTCCTCATTTCTTCGTTTCTGTTTTCTGGTATTTAGCATCACTGTCATATATGGTCAGCATTGTGAATCCTGTGTGGTACTTTTCGATTGAAACTGTTTGCTTTATCTCCCTTTTCTTCTCCTATGACAGGTGTGAGATACTTAGTGCCCCCCCCCATTGTCAATTCTCTGTTAAATATATTTTAAGGCTGTTCTGGGGCTATTCAATCCAGACTTCCTCTCACTTATTCCTGTGTTTCTGTGGATTATCTCATCATCACAACCAAGCATAACTACCAAATATACAATCTTCATCTTGGCCTGGGTCAATCCTCCTGAACTTTTATGAGCTGCACTGAGACCTTTGAAGTACTAGTTCCTCTCCCCACTGATGGCTGCTGGCAGAGATCAAGGCTGCCTGAGAGTCATTGGGGGGGATGGGCAGGCATCACTGCCAAAGAGCTGTGGCATCATGAACAGTCCAGAGTACCTTGCAGGACACTACACATTGACCTTATTTGGCTCCCAGAGTGATGTGGTAAGCCTAGTGAAGTAAGTTCGAGATTGGACAAGATTAAACTACCATCGAATACGTAAGATAATCTTTCTTAACAGAGGATGGCAAGAAATTTTCGAAGGGTGAAGTGGTTGTCATTCTGTACAAACTGCAGATTTCCTTTTGGCTTGAAGAATTTGACCTTTGTAGCGATTTATCAGAATCCCTGTTGACAGACCCAAGCTGCATATAACCTGAACTAACCATGTAGTAGCGCCAGTTGTCTCCATAGATAAGAATATAGGAGACATAGAAGACACAACAATGAAAGGAGGGATCATATGGAAAAGAGACATTTAATGTGGTGTTAAATATCTATAATTTACTTAATATAGAGTGGGGAGGGAAGGTTGTGTTATGTTAAGTGATAACCCAGCTGCCTATTGACAGTGCAAAAGCCCACAGAAAGCCTGTTGATCAGGAAGGCATGCTCCACCAGTGGCTAATCAGGTGTCTCAGTTTTTTTATGTCTCAGTTAATAACTAATATGGGAATTAACATAATAATTATCAGAAATTAACTTTTTTGGTGAAACTGGTAGCTTGCTAATTAGTATAATTAAACTGCTTAGCAAAATTAGAAGTTTTGGGGAAAAATGATTTAGTTAAAACATTCTAGGGACACTCTGCACACTTACATGAATGTAGAATAAGAAATCAGCAAGGTCTCTACTGTTTACCCTTAAAATGATTCCTAAAGCTTGACCCCTAAATGGTCCGGTGGCCAACCATTGGTTAAAGAAGATTTCAGGAGGAGGACAAGATGGCGGGGGAGTAGGAGGAGGCGTCTTTTCAGCTGGTACCCCAAAGTGAGCTGATTACCTACCAAAGAACTCCGATCACCCATGAAATCAGCCTGAGGTCAGAATTATACACGTCTGGATCTCTATGGGGGAGAAGACGCCAGTGGGAAGTCTTTTTATCTCTTTTTGTTTGTCTACTTCATAAATCTTACCTTGGGGCCCATCTGGGCTGAACCTTCTTTTTCATCTTCCCTTTCTTTCCTGTCTCTCTCTCTCTCTCTCTTTTTTTTTCCTCTTTTTTTTTCTTTTTCTTTTTCTTTTCTTTTGTCTCTCATTTGGATGGGGAATCCTGATTGCTCAGAAGTGTTCCAGGGTGCACCTTGACTGCACCAGAATTGATACATCCAGCTACATCTGTTCAGTCATCTCCCACCAAAATGACTAGGAGGAGGAATGCTCAACAGAAGAAAAAAACAGAGGATGGACCTTCTGCAACAGAGCTAACGGCTATCAACATAGACAATATGTCGGAAAGAGAATTCAGGCTAACAATTATCCAGGCAATAGCTAGGTTGGAGAAAGCCATAAATGACCAAACAGAATTGATTAGGGCTGAACTGAAAGCGACCAGACAGGATGTTCACAATGTTAGGGCGGGGGTTAAAGCTACCAGGGAGGAGGTTCACAATGCTCTCAATGAGTTCCAATCTAATCTAAACTCTCTCAAAGCTCTGGTAACTGAGACAGAAGATAGAATTAGTGATCTGGAAGACAAACAGATAGAGAGAAAGGATCAGGAGGAAGCCTGGAACAAATAGATTAGAAACCACGAAAACAGAATCAGGGAAATAAATGATGCCTTGAAGTGTTCCAACGTCAGAATTATTGGAATCCCTGAAGGGGAGGAGAAAGAAAGAAGTCTAGAAGATATAGTGGAACAAGTCCTTCATGAAAATTTTCCCAATCTCGTGAATGGAACCAGCGTTCATGTACTAGAGGCTGAACGGTCTCCACCCAAGATTATACATTCCAAAAAAACATCACGACACCTGATAGTCAAATTGAGGAATTATAATTGTAGGTATAATCTCTTGAAGGCTGCCAGGGAAAAGAGGCTCCTTACTTACAGAGGGAAGCCCATCAGAATAACGTCAGACCTGTCCACAGAGACCTGGCAAGCCAGAAGAGGCTGGCAAGATATATTCAGGGCACTAAATGAGAAGAACATGCAGCCAAGAATACTTTATCCAGCAAGATTGACATTCAAAATGGATGGAGAGATAAAGAGTTTCCAAGACCGGCAAGGCTTAAAAGACTATGCAACCACCAAGCCGACACTGCAGGAAATATTAAGGGGGGTCCTATAAAAGAGGAAAAATCCCAAGAATAGCATTGAACAGAAATATAGAGACATTCTACAGAAAGAAATACTTCAAAGGTAACTCGATGTCAATAAAAACGTATTTATCAATAATCACTCTCAATGTGAATGGCCTAAATGCACCCATAAAACGGCACAGGGATGCAGATTAGATAAAATGACAGGACCCATCCATATGTTGTCTACAAGAGACCCATTTTGAACCTAAAGATACACGCAGACTGAAAGTGAAGGGATGGAGAAGCATCTTTCATGCCAATGGGCCTCAAAAGAAGGCTGGGGTAGCGATTCTCATATCAGATAAATTAGACTTCAAACTAAAGACTGTAGTCAGAGATACAGAAGGACACTACATAATCCTTAAAGGGACTATCCACCAAGATGATCTAACAATTGTAAATATCTATGCTCCCAATATGGGAGCAGCCAATTACTTAAGAAAACTGTTAATCAAGATAAAGAGTCATATTGATATGAATACACTAATCGTAGGAGATCTTAACATGCCTCTTTCAGAATTAGACAGATCATCGAAGCAGAAATTCAATAAAGAAACAAGAGCATTGAATGACACATTGGACCAGATGGACCTCATAGATATATATAGAACATTCCACCCTAAAACAACAGAATACTCATTCTTCTCAAGTGCACACGGAACCTTCTCCAGAATAGACCACATACTGGGTCACAAATCAGGACTCAATCAATACCAAAAGACTGAGATTATTCCCTGCATATTCTCAGATCACAATGCTTTGAAACTGGAGCTCAATCACAAGGAAAAGTTCCGAAGGAACTCAAACACCTGGAAGCTAAAGACCACCTTGCTTAAGAATGCTTGGATCAACCAGGAGATCAAAGAAGAACTGAAACAATTCATGGAAACCAATGAGAATGAAGACACTTCGGTCCAAAACCTGGGATACGGCAAAGGCGGTCCTAAGGGGAAAATACATAGCCATCCAAGCCTCCCTCAAAAAAACTGAAAAATCTAGAACACAACAGCTGTCTCTACACCTTAAAGAACTGGAGAATCAACAACAAATCAAACCAACTCCACACATAAGAAGGGAAATCATCAAGATTAGAGCTGAGATCAATGAGGTAGAAACCAGAGATACAGTAGAATGTATCAATGAAACTAGAAGCTGGTTTTTTGAAAGAATCAACAAGATCGATAAGCCATTGGCCACACTAATCCAAAAGAAAAGAGAGAAAGCCCAAATTCATAAAATTATGAATGAAAAGGGAGAGATCACAACTAACACCAAGGAAGTAGAAACAATTATCAGAAGTTATTATCAATAGTTATATGCCAATAAGCTTAGCAACCTAGATGAAATGGATGCATTCCTGGAAAAATATAAACTACCAACATTGAACCAGGAGGAAACTGACAACCTGAATAGACTGATATCTAATTACGAGATTTAAGCAGTGATCAAAAACCTCCCAAAAAACAAGAGCCCAGGACCTGACGGATTCCCTGGGGAATTCTACCAAACCTTCCAAGAAGAAATAACACCTATTCTCCTGAAGCTATTTCAAAAAATTGAAGCAGAAGGAAAACTTCCAGACTCTTTCTATGAAGCCAGCATTACCCTGATCCCCAAACCAGGCAAAGACCCTACCAAAAAGGAGAATTTTAGACCAATATCACTGATGAATATGGATGCGAAGATTCTCAACAAGATCCTAGCCAACCGGATCCAACAGCACATTAAAAAGATTATCCACCATGATCAGGTGGGATTCATCCCTGGGCTACAAGGATGGTTCAACATTCGCAAATCAATCAATGTGATACAACAAATTAATATGAGAAGAGAGAAGAACCACATGGTCCTCTCAATTGATGCAGAAAAAGCATTTGACAAAATCCAGCATCCATTCCTGATTAAAACGCTTCAAAGTATAGGGATAGAGGGAACATTCCTGAACCTCATCAAATCTATCTATGAAAGACCCACAGCAAATATCATCCTCAATGGGAAAAAGCTTGCAGCCTTCCCATTGAGATCAGGAACAAGACAAGGATGCCCACTTTCACCACTCTTGTTCAACATAGTATTAGAAGTCCTAGCAACAGCAATCAGACAACAGAGAGAAATAAAAGGTATCCAAATTGGTAATGAAGAAGTCAAACTCTCTCTATTCACAGATGACATGATTCTTTATATGGAAAACCCAAAAGACTCCACCCCAAACTACTAGAACTCATACAGCAATTCAGCAACGTGGCAGGATACAAAGTCAATGTGCAGAAATCAGTGGCTTTCTTATACACTAACAATGAAAATACAGAAAGGGAAATTAGAGAATCGATTCCATTTACTATAGCACCAAGAACCATAAGATACCTGGAAATAAACCTAACCAAAGAGGTAAAGGATCTGTACTTGAGGAACTACAGAACACTCATGAAAGAAATTGAAGAAGACACAAATAGATGGAAGACCATTCCATGCTCTTGGATTGGAAGAATAAACATTGTTAAAATGTCTATACTGCCTAGAGCAATTTATACTTTTAATGCCATTCCGATCAAAATTCCACTGGCATTCTTCAAAGAGCTGGAGCAAATAATCCTAAAATTTGTGTGGAATCAGAAGAGACCCCGAATCGCTAAGGAAATGTTGAAAAACAAAAATAAAGCTGGCGGCATCACGTTACCTGATTTCAAGCTTTATTACAAAGCTGTGATCACCAAGACAGCATGGTACTGGCATAAAAACAGACGCATAGACCAGTGGAACAGAGTAGAGAGCCCAGATATGGACCCTCAACTCTATGGTCAATTAATCTTCGACAAAACAGGAAAAAATATACAGTGGAAAAAAGACAGTCTCTTCAATAAATGGTGCTGGGAAAACTGGACAGCTATATATAGAAGAATGAAACTCGACCATTCTCTTACTCCGTACACAAAAATAAACTCAAAGTGGATAAAAGACCTCAACGTGAGACAGGAATCCATCAGAATCCTATAGGAGAACATAGGCAGTAATCTCTTCAATATCAGCCACAGCAACTTCTTTCAAGATACGTCTCCAAAGGCAAAGGAAACAAAAGCGAAAATAAACTTTTGGGACTTCATCAAAATCAAAAGCTTCTGCACAGCAAAGGAAACAGTCAAAAAAACAAAGAGGCAACCCACGGAATAGGAGAAGATATTTGCAAATGACAGTGCAGACAAAAGGTTGATATCCAGGATCTATAATGAACTCCTCAAACTCAACACACACGGAACAGGCAAACATATCAAAAAATGGGCAGAAGATATGAAAAGACACTTCTCCAATCAAGACATACTAATGGCTATCAGACACATGAAAAAATGTTCATCATCATTAGCCCTCAGGGAGATTCAAATTAAAACCACATTGAGATATCACCTTACACCAGTTAGAATGGCCAAAATTAACAAAGCAGGAAACAACATGTGTTGGAGAGGATGTGGAGAAAGGGGAACCCTCTTCCACTGTTGGTGGGAATGCAAGTTGGTGCAGCCTCTTTGGAGAACAGTGTGGAGATTCCTCAAGAAATTAAAAATAGAGCTTCCCTATGACCCTGCAATTGCACTCCTGTGTATTTATCCCAAAGATACAGATGTCGTGAAAAGAAGAACCATCTGTACCCCAATGTTTATAGCAGCAATGGCCACAGTCGCCAAACTATGGAAAGAACCAAGATGCCCTTCAACAGATGAATGGATAAGGAAGATGTGGTCCATATACACTATGGAGTATTATGCCTCCATCAGAAAGGATGAATACCCAACTTTTGTAGCAACATGGATGGGACTGGAAGAGATTTTGCTGAGTGAAATAAGTCAAGCAGAGAGAGTCAATTATCATATGGTTTCACTTATTTGTGGAGCATAACAAATAGCATGGAGGACAAGGGGTGTTAGAGAGGAGAAGGGAGTTGGGGTATATTGGAAGGGGAGGTGAATAATGAGAGACTATGGGCTCTGAAAAACAATCTGAGGGGTTTGAAGTGGCAGGGGGGTGGGAGTTTGGGGTACCAGGTGATGGGTATTATAGAGGGCACGGATTGCATGGAGCACTGGGTGTGGTGAAAAAATAATGAATACTGTTTTTTCTGAAAATAAATAAATTGGAAAAAAAAAGAAGATTTCAGGTTATGTGCAGTTGACTACTAGGGTTTTGGGGTCTTGCTTCTGAGAGGTTGTCAGATCTGGCTTCAGTTATTTTTCATGTAGGTGTTTGTCTGACCAGTTAAAAATATAGAAGTGGCATTTTAGTGAAGCTCTGCACAGATGTTTTCATTTTTGTTTTTTGTTGTTATTGTTGTTGTTTTGTCTGCTTATTAATGAATGTTTAATAATTCTAAGTATGCAAAAATATTACATGTGATTAGCTTTCATTGTAACCTACTAGATTACTTTGCTAAATGGCTAACTTCCGAAGTGACTTCAGTAAATGTAAGAAAGTATTCAGTATTGGTCATTCTTATCATTTAAAATGTCTATGATTTTGAAAAATTTTTAAAAATGTTATTGTCTTAGGGATGCCTGGGTGGCTCAGTTGGTTGGACGACTGCCTTCGGCTCAGGGCGTGATCCTGGAGTCCCGGGATCGAGTCCCACATCAGGCTCCCAGCTCCATGGGGAGTCTGCTTCGCTCTCTGACCTTCTCCTCGCTCATGCTCTCTCTCACTGTCTCTCTCTCTCTCAAATAAATAAATAAAATCTTTAAAAAAAATGTTATTGTCTTAAAAAATTTTTTTACTTTGATTTTTAATAAGGGAGAACATTATTTTTAACTGTTAGCCATGTATATTTTCAGTTTTGCCAATGCTAAGTTCATGTTCTTTGTTGATTTATCTTGCAAATATTTTATCTAGCTGTTTATTACTATTAAGGTTTATGGTTTTTTTCTTTTTTTTTGATTGGGAGAATTTGGAGCATTTTTGATCTTTAAATCTACTAAACTTATCCTTTATTTTTGAGCTCTGGCTTTTTTTTTCATCCCACAATTGGAGAATTTGCTTACATAAGTTTTATTATTTTTTTATGATGTAATTTATTATCAGGTTTTTTCTTCTTTTTTTTGCATTTGACTTTCATTGTTCTAGAAGATTTCAGAATTAATTAGCAAACAAATATTCCTTTTTTTTTCATTTTGAATGCCTTATTTATTACACATTTAATTCTTACATATTTGACACTATCATGCTTTTCACATTATTAAAACTTTATAATGTTTCATTATTTGTTAGGGTTAAAGTCCTTTCTTTTGTTACTCTTCATTTTTCAAAATTTTCTTGACTCTTTCATCTTTCATTCTCTTCTATTAAATCAAAAATATTCTTCTAGTTCCAAAAGAAGCTCCTCTTGAAACTTTGAAATAATTGCTTCATATGTATGAATTATTTTTTTTAACATTTTATTTATCTGATAGAGATCACAAGTAGACAGAAAGGCACTCAGAGAGAGAGAGAGGAAGGGAAGCAGGGTTCCCACCGAGAAGAGAGCCCGATGTGGAGCTCTATTCCAGGACCCTGGGATCATGACCTGAGCCAAAGGCAGAGGCTTTAACCCACTGAGCCACCCAGGCGCCCCGTATGAATTATTTTTAAAAGGACTAACATTTTACTAATCTATTTTTCCATCCATGAACGTGGGATATTACACTATATGTTCAAGTTTTTGTTTATATGAATAACCCAGAGAGATGTCCATGTGTTTAAAGGCTATTTGCCTTTATTCTACGTTCTTTTCTTTTTCTTTCTTTTTTTTTTTTTTGCTGTAGTTTTTCCATCTTATTTTCTAATGGTCACCTGCTGATTTGCCAAGGCATGATTGTTTTTCCTATTTTATCTTGTATCTATCTGATTTACTGAACTTTCTTATGAAATCTACTACCTATTCAATTGATTATCTTGGATTTCCTGGGTGGAATATTCTCTCTTTTTTCCATATTGGAAACTTCAAGTTCTTCTACATATTCTATGGTATTATCTGAAATACCTAGGAAAACTCTAAATGTTATTGGAAGTTGTAAGCATCCTTTGTCTATTCTGAATCTTAATGTATGAGGACTCCTAATAGAGTTTCTCTATTAAGAAAATAGCTGTTGATTTTAACTAGGTTGGTATTTTTGCACATATATAACATGTTTTTTTTTTTTTAAAGATTTTATTTATTTATTTGACAGACGGAGATCACAAGCAGGCAGAGAAGCAGGCAGAGAGAGAGGAGGAAGCAGGCTCCCTGCGGAGCAGAGAGCCCGATGCAGGACTCGATCCCAGGACCCCGGGATCATGACCCTAGCCAAAGGCAGAGGCTTCAACCCACTGAGCCACCCAGGTGCCCCAGATAACATGTTTTTCATCCGTTTTTTAAAAAGACTGAAAAACAAGAATGGGGCTGACATCTACTAAAATGATTTTTAACAGCTGTGTTGAGATAATCAAACATTTGTGTGTTTGTTTTGGGTCTTTTGATAGGATATGTCACATGAAACCGTTCCCAGTTATCAAACTCCATTTATTCAAAGGGATGATTGGAAAGTTAAAACTCAGTGAATACCAAAATACATAATAATTTATTAAAATCTCTTGCATAGAGATCATAATATCATATATTTTTAAGATTTTATTTATTTATTGGACACAGAGAGAGATCACAAGTAGGCAGAGAGGCAGGCATAGAGAGAGGAGGAAGCAGGCTCCCCATTGAGCAGAGAGCCTGATGCGGGGCTCGATCCCAGCACCCTGGGATCATGACCTGAGCTAAAGGCAGAAGCTCAACCCACTGAGCCACCCAGGTGCCCCATATCATATATTTTTAAAAGTGAATTTTACCTAAATGTTTCTTTTCACTTTTATTAAACAACTCCTCAGTCATATTATAAACCTGGAAAACAAATTGTTTTTATTCCTTTTTAATATTAAGACTGAGCTTTCCCCTTTCATTTATTTATTTATTTATTGCCTCAGGCTCAAAATTGCTATTTAGTTTGGAAAGACTTTTCTCTTTTCAATTGTATTTGGAAATTTTACTGTTTTACAAAGTGACTTGCTAATGTTTTTCTTTCACATTGCTATTCCTTCTCATACTGGTTTCAGGAAATTATCTGTGGCCAGGGCTGTTTTGTTATTTTTGTTAGCATGTGACTCAAGTCCTTCTATCTTTCTGCGTTCATTTAGTTTTAAACAAGACTAAAAGGAAAGATTAAGGGATTGAGTTTATGCAGCAATGATAACAATTAAAAAAATAACATGTATAAGCTTTGATAATAAAAGAATCATTTAACTAATAATTTTGTTTTCTGTACAAATGTATTACATGTAACCAAGGTATTTTATAAGCAATCAGGGACACAAAGATTGTAATCTTTTAAAAATTGAAATTTGTGGGGACACCTGGGTGGCTCAGTGGGTTAAAGCCTCTGCCTTTGGCTCAGGTCATGATCCCAGGGTCCTGGGATCCAGACCCGCATCTGGCTCTTTGCTCAGCGGGGAGCCTGCTTCCTCCTCTCTCTCTGCCTGCCTCTCTGCTACTTGTGATCTCTCTCCGTCAAATAAATAAATAAATAAATAAATAATCTTAAAAAAAAAATTGAAATCTGTGGGTTGAGGTGGTTAATACCACCTTTCTAGGGGCAGCCCCAGTTAGTCACATTTTTCTTGGGGATCAGCTTTTGCGTCCCTTGGTAAGTATTCTATACACATTACCTATACACATTTCCCTATATACACAGGTAAACTGTATATATTAGTAACTAGCATTAGCCATGACATTGATTAAATCCATTAGAACTCTGGGACTATGAAGTAGTTAGAAAACTGAACAGTTACTTAAAAGTGGGAAGTTGATCGTATCATGAGGAAGAGAAATTCAACATTGTTATTTATTTTTTACCAGACAAAGGTTTATAGGTTGAAAAATAAGAATAATAATGACTTCCGAGATACTGTATCATCCAATGGGAAGAATAAGAGAAGAAGACAAATATCTGCCACTTTTATATTTAGTTGGACAAGTTAATTTCACACAACTTTATTTTTCTGATAGATAAAATAGAGGTAATAACCATCTCATAGAATTATTTTAATTATTTCTGGGGCGCCTGGGTGGCTCAGTGGGTTAAGGCTTTGCTTTCAGCTCAGGTCATGATCTCAGGGTCCTGGGATTGAGTCCTGCATTGGGCTGTCTGCTCAGCAGGGAGCCTGCTTCCTCCTCTCTCTCTCTCTCTCTCTCTCTGCTTGCTGCTCTGCCTAGTTGTAATCTCTCTCTCAAATAAATAAATAAAATCTTTTTAAAAAGTTATTTTAATTATTTCATAAGTATATGTCTGTGTGTTTTTCTAGTCCTTGGGTGTTCAGAGGAGTTCTAGATAAGCGGTTACGCACATTATGTGGAACTGGGTTAGAAGTACAAAATCTCAGTCCCACTTAGACCTCCTGAATTAGAATCTGCATTTTAACAAGGCCTCCCAGAAAGTTCCTTTGTACAGTAAGCATAAAAACACTGCCCAGTCTAGCGTAGTCCGTGCATGGGGCTGTGCTCCATTAATGTAGTTTTCTTCCTTTCAAATTAAATGAGTTTTACACATGAACTTGTCTCAACAACAACAACTATAATCACAAAAGATGAGATTGGTCTGTTTCCTAATTTGGCCTTATTTTTGGTAATCCTTTCAAACGGAATGTATGTGATTCCCTTCTCTTTTTCATGATTTGTGGTTGCTTCTTGAATCAGGATGCTAAAATTGAGTTTTGAAGATGACACCAAGACAAAATGAATGTGAACCATACGAGATCATAAATACAGAATTGACTACTTCCACAACTCCTGGGCCCACTGCCAGCTGGAGGACAAAAACCTGAGTGTCGTTTAGAAAAGTGTGATTGTAGGGTAGAAGTGATCTTTGGAGAAAGCTGTGTTGTGAACCATACCCCCCTTACATGTAGAGTGCCTACTCTCCTTCAACAAACCTGGTGGTAAGGAGACTTCCTTACCGACGAAACTCGGTATGTGACTCCCACCCTGGAGCTTTCTGTGGTCTGGCTCCTACAGTTACAGTTAGAGAGAAAAATCATGCTAGCTGCTGTGTTAGTTAAAAGAAGCAGTGTTGGGATTTTCCCATTAATACATCCGTAGTTTGCTGGGGGTAAGGGATTTAAGTGGCTAAGGGTTTTAAGGGTTTCCCTGTGGGTCCAAAATTGTGCTGCAAAAGTGATTCTCCAAAAACAAAAACAGAAATAAAGCAAGGCTCCTGTATCTCCTAATTTGCAACATTTATCTATTTCTGTGGTGTAAATATAACCATTATGACTGATTTCAAGCTATCCACAAGGCATCGTTGAACACGGAGTTGGAAGAATATGAGCATAGTCTGCTCTTGCAAGCTTGTAGGGGCCAGCTCTGCAGCACGCCCACTGCAGATAGAAAGAGAAAGGTGGTGAGGAGGGGGACAAACTGAGGAGCCCAGCATCAGTAAGATGGAGAATTCACAACCGTTCGGAGTAATGGTATACCTTCTCAAAGCAAAGAAACTACAGTTGGAGCAGCTAGCCAGAGATTCTACAGATTCTCAAAATGCATTTTGAGTGACTCATCTTAAAAAATTTGCAGGTCCTGGTGGTGTGAAGCCTGATAACAACAAGAAGATCCAATATTATCTTACCTGTTCTCTTTCCTTACCACCAACCACTGGAAGAAGCAAAAACAGGCGAGTGAAGGAGGTGGAGAGAAGCAGGCCCCACACTGGAGGAGGAAGGAAGAGTTGTTGTTAAATCCAGTTCAAAATTTTGATTACTGTCTTGGACTAGACATTCTAATTACTGAATTGAATTTTTAATGTTTTATTTATTTATTAAAGATTTTATTTATTTATTCGACAGACAGAGATCACAAGTAGGCAGAGGCAGGCAGAGAGAGGAAGGGAAGCAGGCTCCCCGCTGAGCAGAGAGCCCGATGCGGGCCTCGATCCCAGGACCCTGAGATCATGATCTGAGCTGAAGGCAGAGGCTTTAACCCACTGAGCCACCCAGGTGCCCCTAAATTGAATTAAAAACATTTTATTTATTTATTTATTTGTCAGAGAGAGAACATAAGCAGGGGGAGCAGTAGGCAGAGGGAGAATCTGGCTCCCCACTGTGCAGGGAGCCCGATGCGGGACTTGATCCTAGCACCCTGGGATCATGATCTGAGGAGAAGGCAAATGCTTAATAGATTGAGTCACCCAGGCATCCCACTAAATTGAATTTTTGTTTGTGTTGAAGTGATGATAGAAGTTGATTATCTGAGATTGATCCCATGAGTTCTCATCTGGTGCTAGAGGAAACCACCAGTACTGAATAAAGTTTAGAGGATAATTGTGGGAATAGAAACAAATTTCTGTTTCACTTAAGTCATGAATTATGCTAGTTCAGCATACCAGCTACACACATACCTTCAAGTTCTACCTTCTAGATCAAGACTCAATTCGTGTCATACTGAATGTCATACTGAATACCCCCTGACATTGCCTTAACTATCAACATGTGTTTTGTAGCATATTGTAGAGTAAATCTTTAATATGCTCTTGTGAATTCTTGATTTTTTAAAATTTCTGAATGAATGTTATCCTCCTAAGATTAAATAACCATTTCTTCTTTTTAACTTTCTCTCTTCTAGTAAAACCTTCTAAACACTCTTTTCCTGGTAAAGGGTGCCGTTGGCTAACTGCTTGTTAAAAGAATGGAATAAAATTTTATTTTCCATGATTTTTTTGTTATTAAAACAAAAATGATTAAAAATTCACATAAAATGGAAAATATAAATTGGTCACAAAAAAGCACTATTTGGCCCTTACTATGGGGCATATTTCAGGGAAAAATAAGACTGTTTTTTTTTTTTTTTTGAAAGATTTTATTTATTTGTCAGAGATGGAGAGCAAGCTTGCACAAGCAGGGGGAGCAGCAGGCAGAGGGAGAAGCAGGCTCCCCACCGAGCAAGGAGTCTGATGCAGGACTCCATCCCTGGAGTCCTGAGCTGAAAGCAGATGAGCTGAGCTGAAAGCAGATGCTTAATGGACTGAGCCACCCCAGATGTCCCTAAGACTATTTCAAAATTCTCTTTCTGTGTTCTTGTAAAATGGCATATTTGGAATGGACATGGCTACTGATAATACAATTTAAAAATCAATACTTTTTAGGTTTATAAATGTTAATGTTTGATTTGAATGATACCTAGTCTCATCCTGCCCCCCAAATAAACTAGGAAGTTTTAGGTCCATAATGGTGGGAAGTAAAGTGTATAGTAAAAAGACATTTTATGCTGTCCCAAGTATATTTAACAATATTTAGTATTAGAGATTTAATATTCTTTAATAAAATTGTATTTATTTTAAATATGATAATATAAAATGTTAGAGTTTCTTTTTTTTCCAATTTATTTATTTTCAGAAAAACAGTATTCATTATTTTTTCACCACACCCAATGCTCCATGCAAGCTGTGCCCTCTACAATACCCACCACCTGGTACCCCAACCTCCCACCCCCCCGCCACTTCAAACCCCTCAGAATGTTAGAGTTTCTTAAAGGTATGACAGGTCAATTTGCCTTCACCATAGTATTAAGAGTAGTGCTCTGTGCCTAGCCTTCCATAGTGGGTACTCTACAATGTTGAATATTCTCTTACCTTTTCCATAAATATAATAGAATGTTTTTATATATTATATAATTTATAATAGATATATCTATATTTCTATATATATCTGTACCTCCCAACATCAACATAATGCCTATCCCCAGAATTCTTACAGAATTAAAAATGTTATTTCAATGTTCTGTGAGTAGAAGGTTAAATCCCAAGAACTTTGTTCAGGGAAATTTGTACCACAGTTCAGGGAATAAGGCAGACATTGACTGTACTAAAGGAAGAGCAGGAAAGAATTTGTTACTTCTTCAGAGTAGGAAAGAGGAGACAAGAGACCATATACAGGTAAAGATAGAGAGAACCAAGAACTTGAAGAGAATTAAGATTACATAAAGTGAAAAGTTATTGCAATTCATGGCAGAGATAAAGGAAATTTTAATGCAAACAACACTTATTTTTAAATTTCAAGTTGATTTTGTGGCTGGAACATAAATCCTCATCTGCTCTCTGTTTCAGAAATCATTTAGTAGGCTATCATGCCTTCAAATTCTTACTGTGTTGGATTATTTACTTTCATAGAAATCAAAGATGTACTTCAAGTTTGGGTTGGGACCAAAGAGAAGTAGTAAGTGTAAAGGCAGAAATCTAGATCTACAAAATGAAGATCTTCATCTTCTCTTCCTATGGCTTATTAAATTTTTTGAGACTATGGGAAGGATTTTTTATTTCTGAAATACATAGACTTGTTTGGAGGGAAGTGGTGTGCCAGAATAAAGAGGCATTGTGCAGCAGACATTTGGGTTCCAGAAGAATCTCCTACTATTTCCTATGTTTATGTTTTGGTTTGTGTTTTGACAGTTCTTTCCTTTGAAGAAGACATCTAACAGACTTGTAAATCCCATGCATACATCACAGCAACCTTTTCCTTAATCATTCTTGAAGTACAAGCATTAGGAATTAGGAACCAGTTTTCTTGGGAAAAGCTTATCCCAAATGTCTTGAGTCATCAATTAGATTGAGAAAATCTTTGAGTAGCAAATTAATGGCAATAAATAACAATAAATCAGCTGTCCATGTTAGTAGTGTGACACAGTGCCTACATCTTTATCTGTATTGTGTGGCATCAGTATCTTCACACGTGCAAAAATTAGGAATCAATATACTGGAAAAAATCTAGCGCTATTATGCAAGTCCAGCAAAATTAAGTTGCCCTAAAATATTAAAATTACACACTACGAAGGAAAAAAGACAGCATTTTTTTCCTGTAGTATTTTATTTTAAATACTTTAAGTCTCAGTATTTTAAGGCTAAGAAATGAACTTCCTAGATGAAGTTTGCTTCTTTTCTACCTTCCTCACTACTTTTTTTTTTTCTTTTACATATATCTGTATTTTCACTTTGACATTGTCAATGTCATCCAGTAGAGGTCAGAATAAATAAGTTAACTGGAAATAAGGTATGGGTAATTGCATCTCTCAGATGTTAAGTGACTATACTTATAAAAGAATAATAATTTGAGTACTTACATAATAAAGAAATGTCAACTTCCACAATTATAAAAAATGTTAAAATCCCTCTACATGGAAAAAGATAAGGAAAAAAAAAAAGAAAAAGAAAAAGATGAGAGTCCACAAAAGAAAAGCTGAGTAGTAAATTGGTTACCTTAAATTTGGGATGGAATTACCCTTGAACTATTTTAATTTGTTTTTTAGGGAATCAAACTTAAATCAAGGAAACCACATGTGTTATGTAAGGAAGTTTTAAGTAAGCCAAAAGTTAACTAGTGCTGTATAATTTATTTATTCTTTATTCTGTTTTTTTTACATTTTTACAGTATTAAAATTAGAATCAGCAGTTTTCTTATGAACAAGAAGTGAATTTTAATCTTTAGTATTTGGCTTTGGAATTTTTAGATAAAAAGATCAGGCAAATTCCCTATGTTACTTTTAGAGTCTATTATTTTTAAAAAATATTTTAATACTCCCTCTTCAATAATTGATAACAATAATTAAATGATAATCAGGAAGGATGTAGAAAAACTGATTGGCATTAACATTCAACTAGGCTTCATCAACATTTATAGAGCATTCCACTGGACAGCAGCAGAGTATATATACATTGCATGTGCCCAGGCATCATTTATCAAGATGTACTGTATGTTGGATTATGAAATATGTACACACACACACACGTTCAAGAGTTGAAATCCTGCAGTTTGTTCTCTGATTACAGCAATTCAGTTGAAACACAAAGCCAGAAAACAAGCTGAAATATCTTCAAATATTTGGAAATTAAACAATATTTTTCATAAAAATACAAGACCAAGGGAAACAAATCACTAGTCGATTTAGAAAGTTCTTGAAATGAAAAACAGCATATTGAAGTGTGGGATATAGCTAAATTAATGATAAGAAGAAAATTTACAGTTTTAAATGCTTATTAGAATTAGAAGGAATTGTAAATTAAATTCTCTACTTCCCCCCCTTTAATATCCTATAAAGGGAAGAGATATTTAAAGTAAGTAAAAAAAGGAAATAATAAAGAGCAAAATCAGTTAATTTTAAATCAGGGAAACAAGAGAGAAAATAATGAAACAAAGCATATTCTTATCTCTAGGAATTGGATAAAGAAAAAATAAAAGTAGATAAACTAATAATATCAGAAATTTTTAAAAAGAGAATCACAACAGAGCCTACAGATACACAAAAGAACAATATGAGGAAGTCAGCACTATCTTTATACAATATCCAGACAAAGACAAGAAAAAAGAAAAACCACAACAATAAACCAATATTCCTATGAATATTGGAATACTCTTAAGGATTCCAGCAATATATAGATGGGATAATACTTTTTAACCACGTAGGATTTATCTCAGAAACTTAGGATGGGTTTCACATTTGAAAATCAATCAAAACTGTTCATGTAATTAACAAAATAAAAATGAAAAAACCCACAAGACCACCTCAATAGGTGCAGAGGAGGTGCATCATAAAGTTTAACACCTATTTGTTATAAAACACACACAACAAATTAGTAATTAAAGGAAACTTCATCTATCTGATAGAGACATCTGAAAAAACCCTGGAGTTGACATAACTTTTTAAGGTGTAAGGCCAAATGCTTAACTTTCATGATCACAAAGAAAGGCAGACATGCCAACTCTGAACTTCAAAATTTCTCTGAAGGTCTTAGGCAATGTAATAAAGCAAAACTAACAAAACAAAAAATAAAATTAAATTAAATTAAAACAAGAAGGAAAACTTTTTATATGTTAATAATATCACAACTATGTAGAAAATCCAATGCAATATCCAAAAATACTAATACCAGTAAACAAGTTTAGCTACCTATAGCCACAGTGGCAAGTTATCAGAACTGTGATTTTAAAATAGAAATACCAGAATTGAGTTTATTTGGATATTGGTTATCCTTGAATGCTACTTGTCCTTCAGTTGAGTGTCTGTTTTTGACTATACCGTATCCCCTGTGCACACCACAACTGAAATAACTTTAGCTCTGTATAAAAGCCAAACAGTCTGACTTATATCCATGTGTAGATTGTTATCTGACAAAAATATTTGGTAAATGAGATGACAAATACATTTTGGATTTATGAAATTTAGTCCATGTTATACTTATAATCCTAGACCCGGTTGTTAATTTATATTTATATTTTG
This sequence comes from Neogale vison, assembly GCF_020171115.1. Lineage (NCBI taxonomy): Eukaryota > Metazoa > Chordata > Mammalia > Carnivora > Mustelidae > Neogale > Neogale vison. The sequence goes on along the minus strand of NC_058094.1, from coordinate 174,113,827 downwards.
AGGGAGAATACAAAGGAAATATTATTCATTTAGGAGGAATTATTTTTTAATAGTGAAAGCTATCATTTTCTTGCTTTTTGAAATGTAGCAAAAGCATTATCTTATACCTAAGAATCAACATATTGGTATTATTTTTCACTAAGTGCATTTGTACTTACTATTTTAGCCAGTAACCCACCTTCAAGTTAGTAATACATTTCAAACATACAATTTGGGGAACATAGCATGGTATTAACATAACCAACAGCAAAATGTCTTAATTGCTTGGTTGCATTGATATTTGTTTATTTCCATCATAACTCAAGTCTGACATTTTCAAAGGGACTAAACTCCAAACATCTGTGGACATTCCCTACATCTATTTCTGAAAATAATCACTGAGCATCTATAGTTTACAACTATTGGCACAGAATGTGATTCTTCCAGTATTTATATATTGTAATTCTGCCAAGCTGCCTCAGCGTACATGAATCGTCAGTATTTGAAGGGATAAAGAACTAAAGGAGAGAGTTAATGGTTAGAAATTGGTAGAAAGTTAAAAGCTTTCTTGTTGGAATGAGATGAAGGACTTTAGAACCTAGCAACAAAAAATGAGTCAGGTTGGTGCTATGTCATTTAATTGTTCTTATTCTGTCGCAGAATACGTACCCATAAAAATACATACTCCAGCTTAAAGGTGAAGAATGAATAGTATGGTGTTTATAAATATTCGAAGGGTATACATGTCATGAAAAGGTGATCTTTAACAGAAAGGTGAAAAAAATTGCGGAACTTGAAGCAGAGCCATACATTTAAGGTATGTGAAAATGTAGCTCAGGTACTTAGAAGAAAAGTTGTTTCATGAATAATCATGTCTTAATCATTTTGATTTGAAATGCAACAACAATATATGAAGGAATATGGTGTTTCCCTCTGTGTATACCCCACCTCTCTTCTTACTCTTCAAGTTTTGAAAAGCTCTGGTCCATTTAGAGGTGTAACAGCAAAGTGAAAGACATTTGAGCCTCAGAAAGCTACACTGTAACAGAAAATTGGGCACCTGGTCAGAAAATAATTGCTATGAATAGAAAAATTTGGAAATACAGTACTAGCGCTGTTGTCAGTGGAACACTGGGATGTTTATGGAAGGAGAGGGTGGCATTTTAAAAAGCTTCATAACTATTCTTCTCCTACCCCCTTTATCTGATTGACTTATTTCACTAAGCATGATACCCTCTATTTCCATCCACGTTGTTGCAAATGGCAAGATTTCATTTCTTTTGATGACTGCATAGTATTCCAAGAAGAATAAATGAAACAAGATGGGATTGGGAGGGAGACAAACCATAAGTGACTCTTAATCTCACAAAACAAACTGAGGGTTGCTGGGGGGAGGGGGGTGGGAGAAGGGAGGTGGGGTTATGGACATTGGGGAGGGTATGTGCTATGGTGAGTGCTGTGAAGTGTGTAAATCTGGTGATTCACATACCTGTATCCTGGGGGATAAAAATATATGTTTATAAAAAATAAAAAATTATTTAAAAAAAAGCTTCATAACTAGATGAAAGCTCCCTGTCATTTCTCCTCTGAGAATACTTAACTCAAAGAAACATGGAGCAGGCAAATGAGCCGCCAAAATAAAAATACAAGATCTTACATGTGTCTTCCTAGAAGCTATTTTGTCCTTCCCACAATTAGTTACATTGCAAATCGTCTTAAGAGCCAGGGGTGGTTCTAAGCTCCATTAGCTGTTCTATCCCGGGCAGGCATATTAAGAGAAAGGCCCTGTCATTCCATGTCATTTCAGCCATATAGGGATTTTGTAGCTCTATTCAAACTACTTTAACTACTTTCCTGAACTTGAAGTTAAAACTCACTTGATATGCCAAAAACATTCTGTACATTATTTGAGAAGAATGTCTATGTCCTGAAATTATTAACCATGAAAGTATAGGGCTCTTTTTTCAACATCATCTTCGATAATTTCTTTCTTAGGAAATCTTCTGGTTTGCAGTGTGTGTTTCAGATACCATGAAATGGTGATCCTGCTAGTGCATGTAGTTGGGAGATTTTAGAGGTAATATTTTAAACAACTCAACATTTTGGTGATAAATAATTGCAAGGTACCCAGTGACTTGCACACAGTGTGACTATCTTATCTTATCTTTGTATTAAAAACATACAAAGCAATTTTGTAACAGGAGGGTAAAGACACAGTTTATCCAAAGTAGGGACAGACGAACTACTGCCGACAAGTCCAATCTGGTTTGCAAGATTGGTAATAAAATTCTATTGGCACACAGCCATGCCCATTCTTCTAGGGATTGTCTATAGCTGCTTTCATGCTATAATGGTTAAGCTGAGTAGTTGTAACAGAGGCAGTACTGTCTGCGAAGCCTGAAATACTATGTGCCCTTTTACAGAAAAATGTTTTGCTAACTTCTGCTTCAAGTAGTTCTCTAAGTTATAAACTAGAGAGGAAAGTGAACCTAAAGCAATCTTTAAAATTTGCTGTCTGCATTCCATTTCTGCCTGACCGTTCTTCCGTTGGTTTTAAAATGCAAATCTTGCAGCTGCCTGAAGAGCTGGATCTTTCATTAAACTCTCATAACTTACTCCATATTCAGAATCTGTTCTCGTAATCATGGCTAAAGGTGGTTAAGTGAAAGCCGAAAGCAGACTTACGAGGCTCTTGGCAGAGTTCTTATGGTTAAGAGTACAGTAACAGGGGCATTGAACCGAAAACCTGCTGGATCCCAATGTCAAACGTTGATGAGAGGATAGACATCTCTCTCAAGAAGTCTCGAGGCGGGGGTGGGGGGGGCTCCTGGGTAGCTCAGTGGGTTAAAGGCTCTGTCTTCGGCTCTAGTCATGAGCCCAGCGTCCTGGGATCCAGCCCCACATCGGGCTCTCTGCTCAGCAGGGGGCCTGCTCTGCCCCCCACCCCTGCCTCTCTCTCTGCCTGCTTGTGATCTCTGTCTGTCAAATAAAAAAATAAAATCTTAAAAAGAAGAAGAAGAAGAAGAAGAAGAAGAAGAAGTCTCAAGGGAATCCACTGAACATCTAAAGGTAGTTTGTTGAAAGTCCCTTGGTCTACCACAGCCATCCCAACCTTTAAAGCCTCGGCATTCTAGTTATGTTTGCAAACTTGGAGGTGGCTTCGGTGAAGTTCAGACTGAGTGAGAAATAGTTTAACTGTGTCCTGAGAAACCTATCAAGGGCGGCAGTAAGCAAAGTCAAGTTCACTGGTAAGCCTTCTGTGACCCGTTTTTCTTGATTGAAATATCAGTGAGGTTTCTATTAGTTTGCATTCAAATTATTATAATTCTCAATCTCACTGGTTAAAGATTTTTCTGGTTAATTCACAGCAACCGCAGGAAAATGGCCCTTATTGGAACATTAAGGTCATTTGTGTAGTTTTGGTAAAGGTCGTTAATATTTCTATTCCAGTTTTTCGAAAGAAGTCCTGTTAAGGTTGTTGCCTAACATACACAGAATTTATAAGATTTTTGAATTGATATCAGACATCATGGACTTTATAAGAGCGGTATGACTGTGAGGACCCACAGAGACCAAAAGATAGGAACCAAAGTTGAAAATTCAGTTTCAAAATGAATGGGAGCTTGGTTAATAACTTGCAGCACTTTCTGCCAGACATTTTGGAGAGACGTACATGGCCCAACCACAGCAGGTTCATAGGACCCTATGATATGCAGGTTTTTTATTTGTAGGATTCATAATTTTATTTTATCCTTTCAGTGTTGCTTTTTTATTAAAAAAACTTCTATGTGTACTTTTTGATATTGTATTTTTTACACTCTCATAAACTGCCTATAATTTTGCAGAAAGGGTGAAAATTCTTAATGAAGTAAAAATCATTTTAAAAATGGCTAGCCCAGTTGGCCAGGTTTTTCACCCATAAAGCCAGAAGAGTAAAGAAACTCAAAACTCAGATATAAAAGAATTAACTTTCTATTGGCAAATGGTTTTGTAGTGCAGAAATTGGGGCTTGCAGCAGTTAAGTAATATAAAAAGTTGAGGAGGAGTAAGGTCCACCTTCCAAAATTTTTAGAGAAGTTGTAGCTCTAGATTGGTAGCTACGGCTTAAATTCTTCCACATTCAGTCCAGCATTCAGGAGATCTGAGTTTCTTAAAATAATGGTAAGGCATACCTGACAGATTCCTAGTGGGAGCATCAAAACAAGTAAAATACTGAAAAATTAATAACTCTATTTGCATCCATAAGAGACAGGAGGCACATGGCAGCCCCTGAGATTAGGGGGTAGATGAATAAGGCTACCTGAGGAGATTCACCAGCTGAACCGGCTGCGGACACCAGTGTTGAGCTGTAGTCGAAGAACTGCTAGAGGTTTAGTGAGGACAAATGTGAACGTTAATAACCTCAGGTGAACTGAATTATACTTGCGCCACCCCCCCATTCCCCCGCCTCCGCCAATATTGTGATATTTACTTCCAGGAGCTTCACCAGGTACCCAGAGTAAATATCAGAGAAAAATTCCCTTGTGCTTTTGGCAGAGGGAAGACATTAGGAACCACTTTGAAATTGGCCAGAGCACTCTGTTCTTTTTTATTTTTTTAAAATATTTATCTGTTTTAGAGCGAGAGAGCCTGTGTGCCCGTGCACATATGTGCAAGGCAGAATGGAGCAGAGCAAGAGAATCCTTCAAGCAGACTCCCTGCTGAGCAGGGAGCATGAGGTGGGCCCCATCCTAAGACATCACAACCTGAAACCAAGAGTCAGATGCACAACCGACTGAGCCACCCAGGTGGCCGGAGGGCATGCCATTTTCACAAGGACCGCACTCAAGCAGAAACTAGTTAGCCAGAGCCTAACTGTCCTGGGGGAAGGGAAATATCTAACTCCAGCCAGCTCTAGCCATCCTGTCTCAACTAAGCAGGAGAAAAACTGAGTGAAGTTCATAGTCCAGGGGCACAGGCTCACTAGGTGAGACCTAATCACGGGATTGTAGAACACTCCCCGTCCCCCATTTCCGAAAGCCTATTTACAGCAGTTCCTTTTATTCAGTACATCATGTCTGGCTATCAGGAAAAATTACAAGGCATTCCAAAGGCAAACAGAAACCCAAAACACCTGCAATTAGAAAAGACAGAGCAAGCGTCTAAACCAGACATGGCAGGTATGTTGGAATCATCAGGCTAACAATTTAAAATAATTATGATTAATATGCTAAGCATTCTATTGGACAGGTAGACAGCATGTAAGAACAGATGAATCATGTGAGCAGAGAGATGGAAACTGTAAGGAAAAAAGAGAAAAATTCTAGAGATTTTAAAAAAAACCCACGAATGGAAATGAAGAATGCCTTTACTGGGCTTATTAGGAGACTGGACACAGCTGAGGAAAGAATCCCTGTGTTTGAGGTTATATTACTAGGAAAGCAAAGAGAAGAAAGACAAAAAATGGAACAGAGTATGTGAGAACTGTGGGACAATTACAAAAGGTGTAACATAATGGGAGTACCAGAGGAGAAGAAAGAGAAAAAGAAGCGGAAGAAATAATAATGACTAAGATTCTCCCTAAGTGAATACCAGGAACCAAACCACAGATCTAGGAAGCTCAGAGAATATCAAGCAGGATAAATGCCAAAAACTATACCGAGGCATATCACTGCAACCTAGAAAAAAATCAAAGAGAAAAAAAAAAAATCCCGAAAGAAACTAGGGAGAAAAAAAAAACACCTTATCTATGGAGGAACAAAGATAAGAATAATATCCAATTTCTTCTCAGAAATAAGAGAGTGCAAACAAGAAGAGAACGAAGTAAGATATTTAAAATGATGAGAGAGGAAAACAAAACAAACAACACAGCCTGGAATTCTGTGGCATGATCACTCCCAAGAAAAAGAAAAACCGAGACTTGCTCAGACCCCAAAATTGAGGGAATTCATTGCCCGTAGACCTACGTCAGAGGAAATGCTAGAAGTTGTTTTAGAGAAAGAATAATAGAAGTCAGAAACTTGTGTCTGCATAAAGGATGAGCATTAAAGAAGAAATACATGGAGGCAAAATAAAACCTTTTATTTTTAATCGATCTAACAGAGAAGTTTGTTCAAAATGATAATATCAGCAATGAATTTGTGTATGCTTATGTTCGATATCTTTTGTGTGCATATATATGTATATGCTTCTGTCATTCTGTATATAAGTGAAATGAATGATAGCAATGATATAAAGAACAAACAGGAAGAATTAGGATTATTTTCTAATCTTAAGGGCTCATAGTATCTGCAGAGTGGCACAGCACTATTTGAAAGTAGACTTGGGTTCGTTGTAAATATATATTCCAAACTGCAGGGCCACCACCAAAAAAGTAAAAAAAAAAAAAAAATAAATTGATATACTAAGAAAGAAGAGAAAATGGAATCCTATAAAATACTCATTTAAAACCACAAAAGGCAGAAGAAATAGAATGGAAGATTGTATCTTCCAGCCTCCTAACATTTAGAGCATGGCCATAAGAGTAAGTTCTGACCAGTGTAATGCAAGCAGAAGTAGTACCTGCGTCTTTGCAACAAGGCTGATCAAAGGAAGGGAACTTGCCCTTTACTTTTGAATCTTTGTCTTCCTGCTGGCTGGAATTAAAACATGGTGGTTGAGCCCAAGGCAACTCGGTACCACATGTCCAGGTGACATAATAATAGGATAGAAGGAGGGTAGTCCCAATGATTGCAGGTTTGTCATATGAGTCCTTGACTTCCCACATTTATCCAACACAGGAAAATCAACTTTATGTTTTCAGTTTTTGCTCCTTTTGGTTATCTGCTCCTCAGAGCTGAACTTGACCCTATATAATAGAATGCAGAAAAAAAAAACTATAGTAACCAGAAACAGACTATAGTTCAGCAACTGCTAAAAAGAATGCTCAACATAGCGAAAGAATAAAAATAATTTGAGTGACACAGTGACATAGATCATTTACCAGAAACTGATACTAATGTCTTTCCATATGGTGAAATTCTAAAATACATTTCAATTAAAGTCAGAGACTAGTTTGACAGCTATTGCCATTGTGTGGATGGCCCTTGTAAGTGTAATAGAACAAGAAAATATAAAAAAAAATGTTTTCTTTATGGGAGCAGTAAAAATGTGGAAATGAAATGGAAAACATTTCATTCACAATAGTAATGAAAACTATAAAAATGCTTTACAGTAAATTTAACTAGAAAGATTCAGAGCCAGTTGTATAGAATTTTATAAAAGTTTGGAAAAAAATTAATCTTAGTAGAAGGCATATTTATTCTTGGATGGACTTACTGATAACATAAAAATATCAGTGTTATGTAAGTATCTAAATATAATATAATTCCTATTAGAATCCCAATAGAGTTTTCTGTAATGGATTGCATAAAGCAGTTTTTAAAAATTATGTGGAAAAATTAATATCCAGGAATGGCTAATAATATTTTGGAAAAAGAAAAAAAATTATTAATGAGAGGCAAGTTGCCATACTGCATATCAGAATACAGAATAGAGTCTCCTATGAAATCATTGTGGTTTTGGCATACACACAGAAAAATAGATCAGTAGAAGAGAATAGAAAACAAAGAAGTGATCCCCATTATATGTAAAAAAGTATGTTTTCACTCTGAGAGAATATGTAGTTTATTTATTAAGTTGGACTGCACACTGACTATTCTCTTGAAATAAAATAAAGCAGGGCTCTAACTTTCCATCTCTGTCATACCATAAGGGACTTGAGCTCATTTTTGTGAATACTCCAGCCTGTATCTTCAAGCTCCATCATTCCCCACAAACATCTAACACTTGGCTACCTCTTAGGCTAAGGGATACCCGCTGCTACAGACTTGTCTGCTCTCAGAGGAATGAACTGAGGGAAGAGGGCCTCATAGAACCCATTTGGGAAGGAATTTTGGGATCCTAGTACCTACAGCACAGTCCAGATTGGTGTTGGGGGGAAGCACATGGACATAAAGGGCGCATGGCCCGTTGGCCCTTTAGACTGCTTGCTCCATTAGGAGGCACATGCCAGGAAGAGCTAGATCAGTGTTTCCTAAAGAGCATGGGCTAAGTAGGGCAGGGTACTTCTTGTCTACATCTTAGCTCAGTGGCATCACCATATTATTTTTCCTTCTGCCACCACAACTGCCTTTCCATCAGCCAGGATCTAGGAGGCAAGATAACTGGGGGCAGGACTGCAGCTGGTCTAAAACGGAAATGTATCCTGATCAAGAAATAAATCACTACTGTTTACATTTTGGGGTCATTTGTTACAGCAGCATAACCTAGCCTTTCCTGAGGTGTATGTATGTCTATGTGTATGCACACATGTGTATATATATGTTTATGAGCATATATATAAACATATAAGTTTTAAATGAGTTTGTTAACATGGATTGCTGGTCAGAAATGTGTACAGAAGTTGGGAGAATAGCATGAGATGGGGAAGCCAAAAATAAAGGAAGAAAATAGTAAGAAAACAGATGACATGTTTAAAAAACATGTAAGCTGTAATGTTATTTATCTAAAATGCCACATGTCCATGGGTATTTCTGCATAAGGGGACACATGAAAAGATGACCACTAAACTAATGGTAATGATTTCAGGGTGGTGGGAAATCAAGTGAGTTTACACTTTCTTACTTAGAAAAAATCGTTTGAATTTTCTGAGTGATCATGTAATTGAAGTAGCAAGAGAAAAACAATGAAGCCAGTCTGCTTTAGAGGGAAACAGGGATCAAGTCGAGAAATGTGAGCCAGTTTCTTTCCTTGACTGGAACTGCCTGACTTCCTTCTGGTCCCAACGCCTGTGACCGTCTTTCTCCTGGGAAAGTGTGGTTTCCCCCAGAATTTACCCAGAATCCAACAGTTTTATAGAACAGAAATCATGAAGTTTTCTCAGTTTCCTTAAACGGATTGGCTAATTTGTGAGGTAAGAAGACCACTGTAATTTGATTTTCCATGTGTGCTGTCCACAGGGGCATATTATCCTGATGCTGAGTGGATGTTTTTGGCTTGTAGGCTGGTTGCGTTCCTTAGCCTAAAGGGTTCATGATGGTAGTCAAACTCTCTTTTCAGACTGATTTCACAATCAAAAGATTTATGTTGGGTGGGAATTCAGAAATTAATTGTGGCGATCTGGAAGAGATGTTGTAAAACCCTTAAGAGGGAAAAATATCTCTCAACATTCCTTCCTTAGGGCCTAGATCAACCTCCCAGATGCATCCTTTTAGCCAATGTTTCTGCTTGCCATTTATGAAAGTTGGGTAATTTAAAAGAAAATAAGAATGATATCTTAAAGTGGATGATAAAAAATAACCAAGATAGCATAATCAAATGAAACAGTAAAATAAAGTAGCATAAAATAAGCACTATAAAATGACAAAAATAAAAGTTAGGAATTAATGAAATATGCCAGAAGTTAGAGATGAGACAAAGACTCTAAATGAAAAGGTGAAAGAAAATAAAACTTTGAGTTAAAAAGCAAATAATTTACCACAGAAACAAACTAAACACATAATATAAAATATATAAATTAGCTTAGAGAATATAGTAAGAAGGGTTAGAGCGATACATGAGGACAGAACCCAGGGACTAATTGGAACCCTTTGGGCTGAGGCTATTGCGTATAGTCCTCGACCATCTGCTCCATTCTTCCTTTTGGCGGGGAGTGTGTTGGTGGGATTTCTGGGCTTTGAGACTCCCAGATGGATAATTTCAGGAGAGCAGAGCCCTGTGTTGTTGGCCCTGAATCTCCCTATTCTCCCTATCATGATCCCAGTCGGCACTTCCAGTCAGGCGAAGGTGAGCCCAATAGCTCCTCAAATACGACTGATGCAATCTTTATTTTACCAGATACTCAAATATTTGCTAATTTCTTTGTACTTAGTACTAGTTTCTTTGGGTAAAGGGAAAGAATACAATGAAACTTCAATTTAGCAAAGGCCCCTCAAGTTCACAGTTAGCCTTTATTCCTATTTTCAAAAGAGAAATCACTCTGCATATTAGATCCTCCCAGTTTGTACAGTAGGTTTAAATTACTTCTGTGCCATTACTAGTTCACATTACAAAGTTATGCAGTTTATTTAACATATGTTAAGTTCTTAAAAATCTGATTTCTCTCCCAGTATCTGCTGTGTGTAATCCAAGTGGTGCAGACTCATTTGGGTCTCAAAAACCTATGACTAATTTTAAGGCTTGAAGTTAGCAGTTTTGTTTTAGCTCTTTTAGCAAAAAATACCTCAAACTTTTCTTAAGTGGAACTGATATTACTGAGATATGAACAATGGTCAAGCTTTTTCTTGCTTGGAATAGCTTGAGATCATTTTATTTGATCAACCTGTAATGATTATGTCACAAACAAAGTGATTGGGAATGAACAAATATCCTTGAATAAAATCTCACCTTGACTTGATTCCCATTTGATGGAATTTCTTTCCATAAGCTTGCATGTTGCATATAAGCAGTGCCACATGCATGCATTTCCTATAAACAGGCAACAGATGGTAAACATCATACTGAAAGTGACATACAAGAACAAATGTGGTTTAGAAAGATCTTGAAATTTGGACAAATTTGATAAAACCTAGAAAAACGCCAGCAATGCAGCTATTTGGAGAATTATGCATTGACTGCTGTCTGATTCATTCATTTCTGAAGTAATGACCTTCTTTAAGGTCAGATTTCAGCAATATAATCTCTAATACCCCTCCAGAAGTAATCATTTACTCAAGAACAACGGACTTAGGGTTGTCTTTTAAGAACTAGCTACAGTAAATATTTTAGTTCATCATCTCAAACCTTGGATGAGCTTATCTCAAAATAGTCCTAACTGATTTAAACAGATTTTGAGGTCTTTGTTCTTTTTTTTTTTTTTAAGATTTATTTATGTATTTTAGTGAGAGAGAGAGAGAGCACACACATGCATGAGTACGGGGAAGAGGGGCAGAAGAAGATGGAAAGAGAAACTCAAACAGACTCCCCGCTGAGCACGGAGTACTACATGAGGCTTGATCTCAAGACCCCAAGATCAGACCTGAGCTGAAAGACCAGAGTCTGATGTTTAGCAGACTGCACCACCCAGGCATCCTTTGAGGTCTTTGCTCTAAGGCAAGCCTATGTATTGGTGGCCCTATGGGAAGCCAGGGAAACAACACAGACCCCGTGACAACACCGCCTGGCAGAGCTCCGGGGCTTCCCGGAAGCTGCAGAACTCAACATATAGTGAAGGGTCACCCCTGCTGCCAGGGACATTAGCACTCTTCTGTGTCACTCCTGACTTTGCTGAGCCAGGCTAACATGGATCTCAAATGCTTCTCAGTTACCACATGCATTCCTGATTCCTAAGTGCTTTGGGGAATGGTACTGTTAAAGTTTATTTTTAATTCCCTTTCATCGCAAGTTCTTGACATCGTAGTCGTGGTGGTAGAGTGAACATGATGGTCCAGTTTACTCTTTTATAGGGCATTATTGATCTCAGACAAAACAGCACACTACCAACAGGGAGCACTTAGCTGTATAGCATACTCAAAATTGTTGTTTGAACCCTGGGATCCTCATCATGTCTTCATTTCAGGGGAAGGACTTGGAAGAGCTGGCATAAATATTTACAGAGTTTTCTATACCCTGGAGCAGACACTGCCCTTGGAATTCTAGGTGTTATAACTTCCCTGCTTTCTCAATGAACCTGGATTGTGTCCAGGGTTTAGAAAAGTTTCATACAATATCTGGTTTCCTGACTTGACTCTTGGTCCCCAAATCCTGATCATCCCTTGCATTTCATATACCCTCTCTACAAAATGATAGTTAATATTGACCTCCTGCCCCCTTTTTTATTATCATCTCTGTACTCCTATGTCTGTGTACCATTCTTGCAGACAGTGCATTGTCTTATTTGACAGGCAGACATTGGATAAGGCTCAGATCATGAGAAAATTGTTGAAAATGGTTCAATCCAACATAGATTAATTCAACACAGTTCTAAACTTAACAAACCAGATTCAAAAGGATTCAAATTAGAATAGTTAAAACTTACCTTTGAAGCAACTATCACACTTCAAATTCCTCTTCATCTAGTTTCATTTCTGGTCAGTGGCCTGTTCATTATATAATAGGAATAAATCAGAAGAGCAATGTTTTCTTCTTTTGGTACCTTAAGACCTTGTAGTTGTGAAAGAATTATTTCATCAAAAATTTATCATATTTATATCATCAGTTTTGAGCCTAAGAGAGTAATTTTATTTGAAGAAACACCAGATGAATAATCTGATCACTCAAATAGGAAGAGTTGATCTGAAATCTTAGAAAAATATAGATTAAAAAATACATATACCACTTCCATCATTATTTCTTTCAATTTCTTAATTTAAAGGTAAAATCATCAATGTCTGAGGCTATGAAGACAAAAAGCAGCATTACTTTAAAATACAATATTATTAAGGAAATGGGAAAAGAAAAGAGAATGTGGAAACTATGCAAACTATTTCCATGTGAAATGTAGTTCTTAAACTTTTTTTTTTTTTTTTTTTTTTTTCCCCCAATTTATTTATTTTCAGAAAAACATTATTCATTATTTTTTCACCACACCCAGTGCTCCATGCAAGCTGTGCCCTCTATAATACCCACCACCTGGTACCCCAACCTCCCACCCCCCCGCCACTTATGGACTCTGAAAAACAGTCTGAAGGGTTTGAAGTTCTTAAACTTCTAAGCTTTGACCTACACTTCTCAAAATATCTAATCAACAGCAAAAAAAATTTATATATATATATATACACACATATATATAAAAATATCTTTTTCTATTAAAAGGATAAAGTATGGTACAAAAGTCATTTTCCTTTCAAGCAATGGTTGTATCCAGGTTCTTTTTTTGTTTTGTTTTGTTTTGTTTTTTTAAACCTACCTAAACATCTTCTCATGCACCATGTTTTTCCAATCAGTTTTTGGCAACCTATCTTAAATTGAGAATTGAAACTGTTCCATTGAAGGCTCCCAGAAAAGAGAAAATGAAAAATTAAGTGCTGATTTCAGGCTTATTGAAGTCTCTGCCTAAATCTGCTTTTGAGAATTAATAGTGCCAAGGTTATTTCATTTGTGACTTATTTACCATTTGGCCAAAATGAAAGAATAGAAATCATTATCTTATCACATATTTGCCTCCAGGGCCAGTAATTTCCCTTCAGCGAGTACCTCCTAAGACAGTAATTTTTTACAGAGAAATGATGTTTATATTAGAAAGCGGATATTCTCTTGGTCTCTACTGGAGCTGTCTCTTTACACCTAATGGATGGATAACAACGAAACTTTGTGCTTTCTTCTGTGAAAAGCTTAGTACTTTTGGTATTTCTTGTATACCATGCAAAACGATCAAGTTATTGCATAATTCATTGCTGTTAATATGCGAACTAAGTAGTGAAAATAAATGGTATCGCCATATGAATCTAAGTGATTTGAGGGCACATGCCTTGGGAAGGGGAGAAAACTATATGTTATTGAATTGGACCGTTAAGAGATGGAAAAGATCTTTGAGATCATTCAGTCCAAACTTATTTTAGTTAGAGTCAACAAAATGAAAATGTAGATACTTTTGGGTTGTGCTCCAAATCCCACAGATTGTTTAAAGCAAGAATCAAGCCCAGCTTTCAAAGTCCTGTTCTGGAAATAAAATAAATGTCCGCAGTGTACTTTCAAGCAAAAAGGAATCTCTAGATTTGTTCACTTGCCCACAAGCACTGTCAGTCAAGCTGTATATTGTGAATATCATGATTCAGTTAGGGAAAAAAAAAAAAAAAAAAAAAAAAAAAAACAAACACACACACACACACAAAAAAACCCCTTCTGTTTTCATTTGAAGTTGGGCCACAAATACTCAAACATGCGGTTGGCAAAAAGCTAAATTTCCATCAAAGAATTGTGTTTTGTTTAGCTGATTTTTCCCATCTGATCCAATGGCCAAGCCAGCCAGTTCTGAACTTAATTTAAGGGCAGTATTGGATAGTCCTAGACGATAGTGATCACAATTACTACACGTAATTTGTGAAGCTTATTACAATTGTGTTGAGTTTCATTCTTGGGATATGGCTAAGGCAATAAATAGTTCCCTTTACCTTGGGTGAACATTGTAATCACCTAGGGGGCTTTGAAAATACAAATGTCTGCGTCCGAATCACAGATATTTTTATTTCATTGGTTAGAGATATAAGACCGGCATCAGATTTTATTTTGAAGCTCTCTGGGTGATTCAAAAGTAGAGCTAAGAACCACTGAGTGAGAAAATGTGGTGAAGGGCTACCTGGGTGGCTCAGTGGGTTAAGTCTCTGCCTTCAGCTTAGGTCATGATCTCAGGGTCCTGGGATCGAGCCCTGCATGGGGAATCTCTGCTCAGTGGGGAGCCTGCTTCCCCCTCTCTCTCTGCCTGCCTCTCTACCCACTTGTGATCTCTCTCTGTCAGATAAATAAATAAAATCTTAAAAAAAAAAATGAAAATGTGGTGGATGACATTGTAGCAGTTTGGATGCCCTTGGAAATCTCAGCTGTTGCTCTAGTCCTCTTAAGAATCTTTTCTTCTTTATATAAGGCTGTTGAATGACTGACCTCTACCTCTGAAACTAAACAAACAAAAAAGATTGGATGGCTCAGTGGGAAGAACATGAGACTCTTGATCTCAGGATCATGAGTTTGAGCCCCATTTAGTTGTAGAAATTACATAAATTAATTAATTAAAAAAAAAGAATCTCTGTTTCTGTTCTTGTGTCTCAAGGCTAATGTGGTCAGCTGTTGTGTTAGAGATCTCGAAACTAGGGAATGATTCCGTTTCTTCTTTTGACCCATAAGAATTCTGTTCCTGAGGAGTTCCTGCTTGGATTCTAATATTCTCCTGCCCTAAGACAGCCAAGGTGTGGGGGAAATGAAGTACAAATCAAATGCACTGCTATGTTGGGTCAGAGTTCCTCGTGTTCTGCTGCCTGGCCATTAGCAGGGACATACATTGATATTTTGCAAGGACTCAAAGTCAGCAAAACAGTGCTCTGACACATCTTTTTAAAATTTCTTTTAGACGTGTGTGGGTAGCTGAGTGTCTGACTCTTGGTTTCTGCTCAGGTCATGATCTCATGGGTCCTGGGATTGAGCTCTGCACTCAGCGGGGAGTCTGCCTGAAGATTCTGTCCCACTGTCCCTCTCCCTGCTTGTATAGTCTCTCTCTCCCTCTAAAATAAAAAACAAAAAAACAAAAAAATCAAAGAAACCCAAAAGTCTTTTAGACTTTGAGTACAGATTGTTATTGTTTTACATATTGTTATTTTGCATAATTAAGGTACTCAGTTACATGAGTGACAACAAGAAAAACAAATGTGACAATGGAAAAGTACCTCTCAGTTCCCAAAATTAATTAGGGGGCTTGTTGAATTTTTCCCTATTCTGAAACTAACTCTAGAGTAATATTTCTATTCCACTTGCAAAGTATACCTATGCAGACTACTTAATTTTATACCACTTAACCTCCATATTAATATAGTGAATAAATAATATCCCTAACTTTAAAGCTTTCTGGATAAAGTTACCCATGTGAAATGGGGCCCAGTTGTATGTCAAAACTACCCTTGTGACGTTTAAGTTGGAGTTGTACTGAAATCATGTTGTGGTTGTTTGTTTGTTTGTTTGTTTTGCTCATAACATTTTATATTAATGTCACTTCTTTACAGTTTGGCTGTCCCCAAACCTTTGGTGCTGTCTCAGTTTGGGTTTCCAACAGCATTTTACATATCACTTGAACTGGTTTCCAATTAGACTATCTCAAACATACTTTCCAAACTTGGGATAAAACGAACATTGTTTTGTTGTTGTATTGAGGTAATGACAATGAAATTGCTTTGCAGGTAATTATATTTATGTCAAATATAAGGTAATTAATCAGTTTCACAGGTTCTAACAAACCCATGACCTTTTTCTAAAACAATTTTATAATCTTTTACTGGTCTGAAGTGAAATACATAAAATATACAAGTCTATTTATACATATAATTTAAACTAATAGAGATTACATGATAGAAAGGAACATGAAGGAGTATCAGAAAAGTGCCTTACAGCAAAACCGTATTATGCCAATATACAAATGTGCAGCCACTGTTTCACTAAAATATAAATACACTCTTGCACATTTTTCAAAGGCATAATAGGTCTCACATCTTTGAGGGGCATTGCCTGTGACATATCCTTATTACTATAATGCCCAACCCTGACTCTCCAAAATTCTCCATCTTTCAGCTCTCCAGCTATCTCACTTTCCACCCCTGTGTTCAGTTTTTCTGTTTGCACAAAAGCAAGATTCCAGATGCTTCTTCCAATGCTGATAGATAGGCTGGTTGGTTTTTCACACTGGAGTTTGATACCGCAACAGACTTCTGGACAAAAAGCCACTGAAAAAAATTAACATTCTTAGCTTTGCCTGGTCTGGTGAGTATGCAGGAGCCTGGAATCTCTGTTTCTAGGTGAAGGTTCCCATTTCTTTCCCTAGGCTTCTGCTTGTAGCCGTTCTAAGTGGCCCTGTTTGTTAAAATTTTAACAGTCTGCTTTCTCTGACAGAAGACAAGCTGATCTGTTATAGATTGAAAGAGAATACATTTGAGACTCATGTGAATTACTGTTTTTCCAAACTATTCACTCATTATATATTTAAAGGTCACTAGGACACATCAGTGTTTAAGCTTTCTGGGAATTTATTCACTGCTGGTAACATAAATGAGGCCTCCCTTCCCTGTTTTTCATTACTGGGTGGTATTTTTAAGTCTGTGAGTCCTGAACTTCTAATGTAGAAGCAGAACAGAATAGCTTGGTTTCAACATTCTGAATCGTGGCAGGGAGGTTTCTTATTCCCAAGATGACCGTAGGAACCGGATGTGATGTTATCCCCCTTTGCCACCGACATCCTCCTTCCTAAACAAAAGCTTCATATTTTTGCCACATTGGGCAAGATCTGAGGGGTCTCAGTTGCAGTTAAAACATTGCCAAGTTTCTGTGTGAGCAGGATAAAATGATCTCTTACAATAATTTGTTTTTATTCTCTCTTTAGAAGCACTGTTATTTGATGGAGGAATAAACACTTTTTAATAGTTTTCTCCGCATGGTGGGATCATGTATGGTTTCCATTTGTTTGATTAGGCTTTGCCAGATTTTAAAACTTGTCACTATAAACAAGATTCTTTTTATAATTAAAAAGAAGCCTGCCATATACTATCACAATTATAATCAGTACTGTTAATTTTTATTTTTTTCAAATGAATGTTTTATCAGTGCTCTGGGCAAGGGTCTTGAGGATGAAATTTGCCAAGATTCTTGTGCTTCTTACACTTTAATATGCATAGAAATCACCTGGCGTGTTATTAAAATGTAGATTCTGGGGGCGCCTGGGTGGCACAGTGGGTTGAGCATCTGACTCTTGGTTTCAGCTCAGGTCGTGATCTCAGGGACCTGAGATCCACCCCTGTGTTGGGCCATGGGCTCAGCATGGAGTTTGCTGGAGTTTCTCTCTCCCTGTTCCTCTGCCCCTACCACTCGCGCTCTCTCTAAAATAAATAAATAAAAAAATTTTTAAAATGTAGATTCTGATTCAGAAAGTCTGATATCCTGCATTGACCTTAGAACGTCCTTGGTGGTGCTCCCGCTGATGCTGCTGGTGTGATAACCACACTTGGAAAGGCAAGTTCTGAGTAGCGGTTTCAAACTTCAGCTCATGTGAAAACCACCCGGAGGGCTTGTTCAAAGTGCAGATTGCTGCTGGCCCAACCCCACCCTGCTGTTTCTGATTCAGCAAGTCTGGGGTTGGGCCCAAGGGTGTGTTTGCATTTCTGAGCAAGTTCCCAGGTGAAGTGGATGATCCTTCAGGAATTTAGTGATGGCAACTCTGGGGCCCTGTTAATCCCTATCTGGTTCGCCAACCACATAAACCTCAGCATCCCTCGGGAGCTTGTTAGAAATGCAGACTCTGAGGCCCCACTCTGGACCTACGAAATGAAAACCCATACTTTAATACAATTCACAGGCGATTCACACATTAAAATTTGAGAAGCGCTACCTAGACAGTTTCTTTGTTCCTGTAAATCAGTGACTTTCAACGTTAGCCACCTGTTATAACCAACTGTGGAACTTTTAAAAATCCTGATGCCTAGGCCGAACCTCAGAAAAGTTCCATCAGCATCTCTGTCTCTGGGACCAGGAAATCATTAGTTTCTAAAGCTCCGCAGGGGATTCCAGCCTGTGGTCAAATTCGAGAGCCACATCGTAGATGACACTGGAGAAGGGAGAGGTAGACATGGAACAGATGAAGCCTTGCAGGCATTCCCTTGCCCTTTTGCTACCCTGTTCGACCATGTGGCATCAGCCGTTGGGCGAACAGGAAACAGATCGGGTCAGGGCATTAAGTTGCTTTGGTATACTGGATTTTAGGAACTTCATACACATTTTGGCTCTGTTGCCTGGCCTCACTTTGTTCTAGCTTTCTCCTATGCAAATGGAAGCTCCCTGACCTTGTGTTCTGCCCTCTCTGGGCTGAGACTTTAGAAATATAGCATTCAGGTTGACATGTTCCTACTTCTGTTCAAAAGTGTTCTATTCTGTTCTCTATTTAGATTTTAATGGGAATAGAAAGAGTTCCTGCATGGATAGAAGATACCAGAATGCAGATTAAGCTACTTTAGATAAAGATCACATAATTTAAGGAGACGAGACACAGGACGTGATTTATGTGATAGATTAAGTAGAATAAAATGCTGTCCTCGACCATATGTAGGTCATTTTCCCTGAAAGCTCAGAGTGGTCTTGAGTGGGCATGAGAGCTACAACACTTGCTGTTATAAGTCTCCCTAGTGTTTTCAAGCCTTTAAGCCTTTCTAGGCCAGCCAAAGGTTTGTGGTTGATTGTTGATTTTGGAGGAAATTCATGCATTACTCACCTAGGAAGAAGTGTTGGATTTGTTATTTCCAAGGGTAATAAAAATTGCTTTTAATTCTGGATAAAGTTTCTTAATTTTATGTTCCAGGAGAGGATGGACTCCGTTTCTGTGCACATACCATGGGAATTTCTGTTTGCATAAGGGCCATGATCTAGTTTGTTCTGAAAAGAGAAGCGTAATTTATGAAGAGAATGAAATTTATTCTAAATTCCTCCTCAGAAATGAGGAATATGTTTGACAATTTTCCTCCTTTGTATCTTTGTCAACTTTTACATTTATTTAAATCTTTTTGGTTCAACTTCTGTCACCTCACAGGTTAAAAATTCCCATAAATTTGCCACCTTTTATTTGTTGTCTATTCCTTTCACCTTTCCTATGTTTCCTTGTCCTCGTGAGGCAGGAGTTGTGGATCTTCCCTCCGCTCTGTCTTCCTCATTCCAGTCCACTGAGGAGGCCTCTCCCAGCAGGTCCCGTATCTCCTTCATTGTGTGGATTGTCCCGTCGGGATATGCTCTCTGTCCTGTGCTAGCTTTCCTTAGGGCAGCAGCATAATTGTGCACAGTGCCAGATATGGTTATGATTGAGGCCAGGACACAGTTTTCTTATTGGTTACTAACATCTTTCTGAATGTTGCCAGGATCGTGTTGACTTTTGTATACAGTTTTGTTTTCATGAGCTTCATTCTGTTGTACATTTCGGATATGTCAGGAACAAACTGATTCCTCCCAGGTCCTCTTCTTAGCTATAGCTGAGCGTCCAATGTCATCACCCTGTAAGGACAAGAGGGATTATTCTTCCCTAAATCTATTACCTAGATCAGTCCAAATACCAATCGTTTTTTTTTTTTTTTTAAACCAATGGTTTGGTAATTACCAAACGATTACCAAATGGTCCTTTCCCTGTGGTTGATGGGACATAGTCACAGTTTCCCAAGGAGGGGGAATGAAGTTGAGTGGTTGTGTAAGAGAATGGATGAGTACACGATACCATTTCATCATCACCTGTAGATACTGTGTTGTACAGCTGATCTCTAGAACCTGTTCAGTTAGCATAACTGAAACTTTAACCCATTGAACAAAGGTTCCCCGTATTCCCAAGCCCCTAATCCCTGGAAACCACTATTGGATTTTCTGTTTCTATGAGTGACTATTTTAGATTCTTCATGTAAGTAGAATGATGCAGTATTTGTCCTGCAACTGGCCTATTTCGTTTAGTGTGATGTCCTCCAGGTTCATCCATATCACAAATGGTAGAATTTCCTTCTTTCTAAAGGCTGAGTAAGGGGCGTCTGGGTGGCTCAGTGGGTTAAGCCTCTGCCTTCGGCTCAGGTCATGATCCCAGAGCCCTGGGATTGAGCCCCGCATCGGGCTCTCTGCTCAGCCGGAAGCCTGTTTCCCTTCCTCTCTCTGCCTGCCTCTCTGCCTACTTGTGATCTCTGTCTGTCAAATTAAAAAATAAATAAATAAATAAATAAATAAGAATTTAAAGACTGAGTAATATTCCGCTTTGTATATATACCATGTTTTTAAAACCCAATCATCAGTTGGTGGACACTTGGGTTGTTTTTGTATCTTGGTTATTGTGAATCATGCTGCATGAACCTGGGAGTGAAGATATCTATTCAAGAGCCTAATTTTAGTTCTTTTGGTTAGATATCCTGAAGTGAGATTCCTGGATCACATAGTAGCTCTACTTTTCATCTTTGGAGGAAAGTCCATACTATTTTCCATAGTTACTTCAGGGTACTTCTCATGTTAAGCCTTCTTACCACAAACAAACACCCTTGGCTGCCACACACACACACACAAAAGGGACACAAGGAAACTTTGGGAGGTATTGAATAGGTTTATTACCTTCAGGGTGATGATAGCATGGGTGTTTGCATGTGTCTATACATATCAAGTATGTGCAGTTCTTCATATGTCAATTATATTTTAATAAGGCTGTTAAAATATATATTTATAATATATATTACATAATATATAAAAATATTATATATATATATATATATATATATATATAATGGATTCTATTCCATGTCTTTGTGCTTAAGGATGAGTGAAGAGATACAATGAATCTCAAAGGGAAAGGGTCAAGAGATTGAGGGAGATTGGGTGCATGAGTATGGCCATCACAGTTCAGTGAATATGGAACCCCTGCTGGGGAAGCCCAGAGCGTGGAAGCAGTTGGTAAGTATTTGGTTAAACACTCTTATGTCAGATTACTTAGGACCTTTCTCTGCCAGGCATTAAAACATAGATCCAAGATCCACTTAAACCATCAGAAAACATTGTAGGGACACCATTTTAATCAGGTTAAAAATAAAGTCCCCACCATAAATATTACGGAGAATCTTACTAAATAAAACAGAAAACCATGGCACTCTTTCTACATGGAAGGCTCAAAAATAAAGGTCTTTAGGCAAACCTCCTTGCCTCTTCCATAAATGCGAGTAAATGTGTAACAATCATATTTGGAGGTGGGGGTGAGGGGATTGATTTGGAGCATCTGTCATCTCTGTCCGATAGTGACTCCTATCATGACTGATCTCAAGCTATTGGGTAGGGATGTTCACAACAGACTCTTGCAAGTTAGTGTGAGCTGGCCCAGGCCCAGCACAGCACCATACCAGCTACCAAAACATCTGTGATTTTTTTGGGTGTGTAGATCTCATTTTCCTTTCACTTTCAAATATTACAGAGACTTACTACACATAGGGTATCTCAAAGATATATTTTCTCTGGCAGATGTTCTCTCCAAAATTTACTGTTGTACTGTTGTTTATTTCAGGAGGGTTTTAGGATCATCTCAGGAATCTCCAGGAAAGTGTGTTTTTCTATCTGGCCAATGTTCCTAGAATTCCTGCAAAACTCTGAGGGTAATATAAAGACAAAACAAAACAAAACAAAACAAAACAAAACAGTGCAGTTGGCATCTGATAGTATATTCAGGAGTCAAGGTGCAAAGTCTAAACCATGAGTCATAGTACTAAGAATGTTTAGGGCTGATTTAAAAATCATCTCAAGCCATGTATCTCAAAAAAATTTGCTTCTTTTTGCTAAATCCATGCATGGCCATAGCTATGAAAATTAAAAAAAAAAAAAAAGTAATGGCCTCTAGAAAAGTTATGTCTCCCCCAGTTAGAACCACAAAATCTGTGAATATTGACCTGAGTTGAGTTTTCACCTATTTTGCAATCTGTAATTTCACGTAAGAATTTATTTTTTAAAATTTGTAATATTCAATATAACTCCTTTTTTAAAAAAAGATTTTATTTATTTGACAGAGATCACAAGTAGGCAGAGAGGCAGGCAGAGAGAGAGGAGGAAGCAGGCTCCCCACCCCCCACCCCCAAGCAGAGAGCCCGATGTGGGCTGGATCCCAGGACCCTGGAATCATGACCTGAGCTGAAGGCAGAGGCTTTAACCCACTGAGCCACCCAGGTGCCTCTCAATATGCCTTCTTTTAAAAAGATTTTTTATTTATCTATTTGAAAGAGAAAGAGCATGAGTCGGGTGAAAGGGAAAGGGAGAAGCAGACTCCTTGCTCAGCAAGGAGCCTGATGGGGGACTCGATCCCAGGACCCCAGGATCATGACCCGAGCTGAAAGCAGATGCATAGGCAACTGAGCCACCCAGGCACCCCTCAATATGCCTTCTTAAATATATATGCCCTGCTCTTTCCAGCGATAAGATCCAAAATGTTTGGGAAGGAATGGAAAGCAATTTGACAGATCTCTACTCATGTCTCTACTGCTCATTGAGAAACTGGTCTAAAGACTGAGCACACTGTCAGCTATAGTAGACTGAGCAGTCTACTATAATAGCTGGTAGAGGCAGCCCTTTCCTGATTATAGCAATAAATAGAACACTACCCTCTGATAAACCAGACTTCACATTAAAAATTGATATGTGCCTTTAATGAAGAAGGAACTTGAAGAGGACACAAAGAAATGAAAAGATATTTCATGCTCATGGATGGGAAGAACATTAAAATGCCTATACTACCCAAAGCAATTTACACATTTTGTGCAATCCCTATCAAAATAGCAACGGTATTTTTCACAATCCTAAAATTTGTATGGAGCCACAAAAGATCCTGAATAGCCAAAGCAAACTTGAAAAAGAAAAACAAACGGGAGGCCTCACAATTCTGGACTTCAAGTTACATTACAAAGCTGTAGTAATAAAAACAATATGGTACTGGCACAAAAATAAACACTCAGATCAACAGAACAGAATAGGAAATCCAGAAATGAACTCACAATTAAATGGTCAACTAGTCTTTGAAAAAAACAGGAAAGAATATCCAGTGGGGGAAAAAATGTCTCCTCCACAAAGGGTGTTGGGAAGACTGGTCAGCAACATGTAAGAAAATGAAACTGGACCACTCTCTTACACCACACAGAAAAATAAATTCAAAATGGATTAAAGATCTAAATGTGAGACCTGAAACCATAAAATTCCTTGAAAACAACAAAGGCCGTAACTTCTTTGATATCAGCCATAACAACTTCTTTCTAGATATGTTCCTGAGGCAAGGGAAACAAAGTAAAAATGAACTGTTGAGACTACATCAAAGTAAAAAGCTTCTGCACAGTGAAGGAAACAATCAGTGAAATGAAAAACCTGTGGAATGAGAGAAGATATTTGCAAATAACATCTGATAAAGGGTTAACATTCCAAAATACATAAAGAACTTACCATACTTAATACCAAAAAAAAAAAAAAAGAACCAAAGTAAATAATCTGGTTGAAAAATGGGTAGAAGTCATGAATAGACACTTTTCCAAAGAAAACATACAGATGGCCAGCAGACACATGAAAAGATGCTCAACATCACTTATCAACAAGGAAGTACAAATCCAAATTACAATGAGATACATCTGTCAGAAGAGCTAAAATCAACAACCCAAGAAACAACAGGGATTGGTGAGGATATGGAGAAAAAGGAATGTTCTTGCACTTTCGGTGAGAATGCAAGCTGGTGCAGCCCCTGTGGAAACACTATGGAGGTTCCTCAAAAAGATAAAAATAGAACTACCCTAGGATTCAGCAATCACACTACTATGTATTTACCCAAAGAATATAAACATACTAATTCAAAGGGATACATGCATCCTGATATTTATAGCAACAGCATCTACAATTGCTAAATTATAGAAACAGCTCAAGGGTCCATCAATTGATGAATGGATAAAAAAGGTGTGACACACATATATATATATGTATATAAATATATGCATATCTAAAAATATATACATGTATAACACATATGTATATATTATATATATGTTCATTTATATTATATATAATATTTATATTATATATATGTTCACATGTATATAATATTTATGAAATATTACTGAGCCATAAAAGAGAGTGAAATCTTGCCATTTGCAGTAGCATGGATGGTGCTAGAGAGTATAAAGCTAAGTGAAATAAGTCAGAGAAAGACAAATACCATATGATTTCAATCATATGTGAAATTTAAGAAACAAACAAAAGAACGAAGGAGAAAAAAAGAGAGGCAAACCGAGAAACAGACCTGTAACTATAGTGAACAAACTGATGGTTACCAAATGGGAGATGGGTGGGGGATGGGGGAGAAAGGTGATGGGATTAAGGAGTGTGCTTGTGGTGATGAGCACTGGGTGAGGGATGGAGGTGTTTAATTTCAGGTGTTGTACACCTGAAAATGATATTACACTGTATGTTAACTAACTGGAATTTTTTTTTCCAATTTATTTATTTTCAGAAAAACAGTATTCATTATTTTTTCACCACACCCAGTGCTCCATGCAAGCTGTGCCCTCTATAATACCCACCACCTGGTACCCCAACCTCCCACCCCCCCGCCACTTCAAACCCCTCAGATTGTTTTTCAGAGTCCATAGTCTCTCATGGTTCATCTCCCCTTCCAATTTACCCAAAAGCACATACCCTCCCCAATGTCCATAACCCTACCCCCCTTCTCCCAACCCCCCTCCCCCCAGCAACCCACAGTTTGTTTCGTGAGATTAAGAGTCACTTAGGGTTTGTCTCCCTCCCTATCCCATCTTGTTTCATGGATTCTTCTCTTACCCACTTAAGCCCCCATGTTGCATCACCACTCCCTCATATCAGGGAGATCATATGATAGTTGTCTTTCTCCGCTTGACTTATTTCGCTAAGCATGATACGCTCTAGTTCCATCCATGTTGTCGCAAATGGCAAGATTTCGTTTCTTTTGATGGCTGCATAGTATTCCATTGTGTATATATACCACATCTTCTGTATCCATTCATCTGTTGATGGACATCTAGGTTCTTTCCATAGTTTGGCTATTGTGGACATTGCTGCTATAAACATTCGGGTGCACGTGCCCCTTTGGATCACTACGTTTGTATCTTTAGGGTAAATTCCCAGTAGTGCAATTGCTGGGTCATAGGGCAGTTCTATTTTCAACATTTTGAGGAACCTCCATGCTGTTTCCAGAGTGGTTGCACCAGCTTGCATTCCCACCAACAGTGTAGGAGGGTTCCCCTTTCTCCGCATCCTCGCCAGCATCTGTCATTTCCTGACTTGTTGATTTTAGCCATTCTGACTGGTGTGAGGTGATATCTCATTGTGGTTTTGATTTGTATTTCCCTGATGCCGAGTGATATGGAGCACTTTTTCATGTGTCTGTTGGCCATCTGGATATCTTCTTTGCAGAAACGTCTGTTCATGTCCTCTGCCCATTTCTTGATTGGATTATTTGTTCTTTGGGTGTTGAGTTTGTTAAGTTCTTTATAGATTTTGGACACTAGTCCTTTATCTGATATGTCGTTTGCAAATATCTTCTCCCATTCTGTCAGTTGTCTTTTGGTTTTGTTAACTGTTTCCTTTGCTGTGCAAAAGCTTTTGATCTTGATGAAATCCCAAAAGTTCATTTTTGCCCTTGCTTCCCTTGCCTTTGGCGATGTTCCTAGGAAAATGTTGCTGCGGCTGAGGTCGAAGAGGTTGCTGCCTGTGTTCTCCTCAAGGATTTTGATGGATTCCTTTCTCACATTGAGGTCCTTAATCCATTTTGAATCCCATCAACTAACTGGAATTTAAATTAAAACTTTAAAAAGGTAAAATATACTTAATTTAAAAAATTGTTAAGTACCTTTGTAATAGTTTATCCTTCTGAAAGGCAAATCCTTTGAAAACTAGTTCAGTAATTTGGAAAGTAGAACATTCAACTTAGAAGAAAAAAAAAACTCATGTACTGATACAATGTTTATGGCTAGATAAATCTCCGTCAATAGCCCATACATAGACAATTGCAAGAACATTAAATACATTAGATATTCTCTGGAATATGTTAATTGTGGATTAGACTAACATTAACATTACATTGAATTCCCATATAATTCCCAATAAATACCTATATTAACCTTTGCAGGATGGTATGGAAATCCTAGGTTGTCAATAAAACACTGCATAGCAAAATTCAAATCTGCTCGTTGTTAATTTAATGGCACTGTTTGAAAATCTATAGATTCTTGGGGGATACCAGCTAAGCGAAGTGAATGAGACACAGTTACCTAAAGTAATCCACTAATTTAAAATATATATGTATGTTTATATGTATATTTAATAAGTATCTATATTTATTAAACAACAAAGAAGCAATGTATGCCTGCTCCTTCACATAAGACATGGATTTTGCCATTATTTCATGTTTTAGCATTTGAACATGTGAAATGGGAAGTGCTCTCGTTTTTACTGAAGAAAGGGCAGGGTGGGTGAATGCTCGTTAAGAAGTCTGTGGTTAATACTTAACTAGACGTAAGTTTTTCATGACACCACAGTTGTTTTGTTTGTTAAAACATTCTTGTTACCGAGGAGAAGAATTTTTGAGTGGTGGGCAACATATTGTATGTTGTTTTCTAACGAATTCTGGTTAGTCTTATCTTAATAGAGATGGCTTCTCTATCAGCTTATGCTGATAGATGGTAGAGTTGGTAGGGTAGGACGGTAGATTTTTATGCAGTATTTTGGTTGCAAATTTATGCCTACAGGGTTGGCATATTTTCTTACTGAAACAAACATTCCTGCAATTGTCTTTTGACCACTCCATTTCTAGCGATTTATAAACTATATTATGTCTCTCCCTCTATGTGTATAAGTTGGTGTCCTTCCTTCAGAGTTGTATGAACTGGAGTTTCAGTTCTAGCTCTGTTGCTGTCCTATCAGCGGCTTTGGGCAAATTATATTCTATTTCCAAACACTGTTTTATGAATCTGAAAAATGGACCTAACAATTTCCACTCGTAGGCTTGTGAGGATTATAGGTAAGAATGTACATAGAACATTGAACTCAGCCCTGGCACTCAGCATATAATTAATTACATATACATAGGAACATAAAGGCATAGAGCTGTGCATAGGGCTCATTTGGACATACATGTTACAGGGGAAAATAGATGTAAACATATGGGATTAAGAAGTGTGGGATTAAGCCTTTTGCACAGTCCCTGTAAAAGTTGACATATTTCCCTGGGAATCTTTGGATAGCTTTCGTAGACACATCTTCAGAGATGATGTGAACTGTGGAGGGCGAGAAGGAGTACGCATTAATTCTTTTTTCATGATCAGAAAAGAATACCTACTGCATGTAGCATGACAACATGTTGTAGGACAGTGACTTTTTAAAAAATTTGGTTCTGGCAGACTTGTTTTGTAGATTTGTATGTGTCCAGTGAGCAAACAAACTATATTTGCAAAGTGATCATCTAGTCCAACCTCATTTATGCAGGTGGAAACTGAAACTTAGAGAACTAGAAAATTTACATTTAAGGTTTCACACATTGAAACTGAATACAGAATCCCTTGCCTTTTATGTTGACAGTGCTGAAGAACTCATTTCTTGTTAGAGCCTGCATGATCTTTACCCAAAAACAGTTTGAAGACAATGCAGACCATCCAATCTGGAAACAAATGGAACATGTTTCTAAAGATGAAATGTCTTCCAACTTACTTAATGTTCAATTGGAAACATGGAAGCATAGCAGAAGTAGTGCCGGATTGAACCACTTTGTTTCAAAGGTCATATGTGGTGATTAATTAATTAGTATGAACTTTGTGAGGGTGGGAACAATGTCTAAATGTTTTGAACCCTGGCCAATAGGAAGCAACTCAGAAATTTGTCTTGTGAAGGACCTAGTATACTATAGGTTCCCAATTACTGTTTGAAGCACTTAGCATTAACTGAATAAATATTTGTGAAATTAAATTTGGAGCTTGTAGTCATGCTAGGCCACTTAGCACAGTGATAGGGATTTTGTAGCATCTATGATCATACATTCTCTAACACAGAAGCCAAGAAAGGAAACGGTAAACAGGATAAGGAAAAATTTATCTCCCCGCTGCCTTATTTCATAAAGTACAGTTTACAGACAAATATAGAAAATAGGAATAACACAAGCAAAGGAATCACATTTGAAATGTCATTTAAATAATGCATCTGTCATGTGTTTGAGTTCAGGTTTTACTCTTGGCAGAATAAAAGTTCTTGTTTGAAAGATAAAAGCCTTATTTTTCAAATGACTTCAATTGTTGTGAGTCTCTACAGAGCAATTAGTGACCAATAGTTGTTTAATGGATTAATATAAGTGAATATGAAATATATGAACCTGAGTCTTCTGAACTCCCATTTGATTCAAAATGAATGGAAAAAGATACTTTCATAAATATTTTTCTTTTGTTTCTTTACGGGCTCAAACACTTTCATAAGTAGCCTGCTCTCTGAAAGATCAAATATGTGTCTAAATTTGCATATCCTTGGTCAAACATTAATTCATTGCTTCTACACACATTCACTGAGAGCCTACAGTGTGCCAAGGCAGCAAGCAAGTGTTATCTGGAAACTGACACAAGTTCCTTTGAAGGGCTTTGAAGGGCTGAAATCTGAATTAAGAAAGGATTTTCTTAATTCTTTGTGTCTTCTTGTGTCCATACTTTGTGCAGACATGATCGGCTACTGTATGCCAAAATGCTAGAGCCATAGCTCAACTAAGTATTATTGTGCAGGCTAGACGATGGACTTTGCCTTCCATCAGCTCTTTGATAAATTTGCTACTTTTGCAGTTACATATACTTTGTTTTTATGCCTTGTTTTGGTTGTAGTTTTAAGGCCCTTATGTTAAGTAATATTTTATTTGTTTCCTGCATTATACTGAATTACAGTAGATGTCTCATAAATCTGTATTGACTTTCTGTGACGCTTAACTTCTCAGGTGGAAGAGATCACATAAACTCCAATGAACACTTGCAAAAGATTGAGTGCCGGTATGAACATTAGCAGAACTAGAGGTCGCTGTTGCTATGAGTCATTCTGAGAATCCCAGATACCTTTTGTGTTTTCTAAGCGTGCTGAAAAACCTCAAGTCTGCGAAGAGTTGAGCATAGCTCTTTTAGAAATAGGAAAACTAGATTGATATTCCCCAGCTCCTAATACAGGCTGGCCCTACTCTATGATCGCAGAACCCTAGAAATGATCAAGTTAAATCCTTCAAAGGAACACCCATACAAATATTGTCTTAAGAAAGTAAACAATGTTTTATATTAAAAAGAATGACAGTAGGGGTACCTGGGTGGCTCCATTGGCTAAGCGGCTGCCTTTGGCTCAGGTCATGATCCCAGAGTCCTGGGATCAAGCCCTACATCAGGCTCCATGCTTATCAGGGAGCCTATTTCTCCCTTGCCTGCCACCCACCCTGCTTGAGCTGACTCTCTTCCTCTTGCTCTAAAAAAAAAAAAAAAAAAAGAAAGAAGATAAGCTGTTATGTATTCCTGAGAGGCTGGCCCATATGAATCATTATATAGCACATATATAAACTCGTTGTAGCTAATTTATGCTAGATATTCTATAAGCTTATATAAGCTAAATTTGCAGGTGAAATTTAGTAGATAGCTAGTGTGGTAGGTATAAGGTGAGAAACCTGGATTGAGAGGGATAATAAGCTTGGAACAAAGAACAAAAATTTTTTCCCCCAAAATTATTGGGCCACAATCCACAGTAAATATTACCTTATCTCATGATCCAGTGTTACACATACGGACACACATATTTCTATGATAGCTGGAACAAGTAACGATACTTAACACTTAAACTACGTAAGACATGCTTTCTATGTAATGGATTCTTTTCAGTGTTTCCTATTCTGTTGTATATCACCTTTGAAAATATCATATCCATTACAGGGATTTCAGGAAAGGCTAGTGGTCATAAACTGCAATTTGATAAACACTAAAAGTGAAGGTCAGATCAATCACAAAAGCCGATAGTGGAGAGAGGGCTGGAGAAGTGTAGGGGGAAGGGCCAAGGGAATGGGGCTACTGAGGCATATTACGGAGTTGTTTAACATACTGACACTCTGCTTGAATGAATTCTAAGTGCCACCTAAAGTTTTGCACTGTTTCACATCACTGCATGTCCTAGTCCCAGGCCTGAGGGCTGAAAGAGCTTCGTTAAGGGGATGCAAACATTCTGATCAATGAAAGGTATCAGTACTAGGAAAGTGAATGAGACCAGGACAATGAAAGGTATCAGTACTAGGAAAGTGAATGAGACCAGGAAAAAAAAAAATGAAGAAAGGAAAATGGAGCAAAGATTTTAGGACGAATGGTAGGTCAGATCACCCAACAGGCTACAATTTGGAGAATATTCCAGAGGGAAGATCTTCTGGAGGATCAAGTTAAGTCCAAGCAAAGAGCAGAGCTACAAATTCAAGAAGTTTAGCCTGAAGAGTCTGGATCTTGCTACTGTCAGTGATCTCCTGGTTGGGGTGAAATACTTCTAGTTTGGGTAAGAATTATGCATATAGTGCACAACTCTAACAACAGTGATTTAACACATAGGAGGCTTCTTTTCTTCATGTAGCATCAAGGCGGATAGTCCAAGACTGGTGGAGCTGCTTTAAAGACCCCATCAAAGACCCAGACTTCCTACTCTATCAGTCTCAGCCCGGACCTTCAACTTCCTTAACACAAGCGGTCTACATCCACTTTCAGATCTCCACATCTGGGCTCACAGACACATTCCAGTTAGTAGAAAGAGTATTCAGAGGAAGAGGGAGAAAAGGAAGAAGAAAAATGTAGAGGAGGGAAAAGGAAGAAAGGGAAGCAATATTTTCATAGAAATCCTCAACTGAATTCATGTTGAACCTTCTTGACCAGAACTGTGTTGTCACACAGCTGCTCCTAACTGCAGGAGTGAGAAAGGATCCTCTTTTCCTGCGTGCATTTGCTGCTCCTGTCAAATGATGAGATTCTGTTAGCAAGCAAGAAAGGGGAGGCTTCGGGGTGTCTGGGTGGCTCAGTCTGTTGAATGTCTACCTTCGGCTCAGGTCATGATCTCAGGGTCCTGGGATGGAGCCACGGTCGGTAGGGCTCCCTGCTCAGTGGGAAGTCTGCTTTTCCCTCTGCCCCTCCCCCTTACTCACTCTCTTTCTCTCTCAAATAAATAAATAATATCTTAAAAAAATAATGAAGACAGGAAGAGAAGAAGGGGTAAGTATTGTCTGCCAAACAGAAGAGGGGCTAATCCCAGAATGACCAGCCCATGCAGAATAGATCATTGAGAGCACCTGCTAATAGAAGAAGTACATGTT
Organism: Neogale vison; assembly: GCF_020171115.1. NCBI lineage: Eukaryota > Metazoa > Chordata > Mammalia > Carnivora > Mustelidae > Neogale > Neogale vison. Next base: position 174,082,278 of record NC_058094.1, on the reverse strand, counting down.
TTCCTTCTTATTTTACAGCAGGGGATACTGAGACTCAGAGGGCAAGCAAAGGGCAGGACAATGAATGAAACTGTTGTCTGTTTGACTCTAAAGTCAGATCTTTTCCCAAGGCTCCATGATGCTCTCCAAGGGTAAGTCAGCTTATGTCACTTTTCTTCTCCTCCAGATTTTTATCTATAGCCCCATCTGGCCAAATGTTTTCTTTCTTTTATAGAATAAGAGTTGGAAACATCAGTGAGTTGATGGCTTTCAGAGAAGTGGGCATAAGATTGGGGAAAGCAAAACTCTTCAGGTTAATTATCCCAGAATTCAAATTCTAGAGAAAAGTCAAGAAGGAGTATCACAGATTTGCCTTTCTTCTGAAGGTTAAAAAAAATCAGAGGATCTGGCTCAGAATATTCAGGATATCCTATGTGAACCCCCGGATAGCAGCAATTTCTCCACATGTGGGACACAGACCATGTAGATCAGAATCACCTTGTCTCTTCTCAACATTTCAGATTCTAGATACAGTTCCTGCCACAGGAGATCAGGACCCCTGGGGATGGGGCCTGGGAAGGTGAATTTAATAACTTCCCTGGTTCATAATTATGCACAATGTAATTTGGGATCCATTACTATTAAGTATTAATAATAGTGTTTATAGCACCTACTTCAGTAAACACTGCGTGAGAGACACAGATATATATTGTTGATTCTGAACATTTACAGAATCCACCCTTTTATTCTCATTTTACTACTGAAGAGTTTAGGTTCAGGGAGGCTCAGTATCTTTTCAAGTCAGTTGGCCCTTAGGAGGTACACCTGGCATTCCTTCCAGGCCTTCATTCCAGTCATGGTTCTCCTGGGCACCAGACTCAGAAAGGAGAATGGGAATATTCTAAGTTGTTCCCCCATCCACTAGATAACCTGCTTTGGTGGTTTTCTGGATCTGTAAGAAAAGTGAGTGGGTTGTTGAGGAAAATGACACACAAACACTATGGTGGTGTGAATAAAGAGAATCCCAGGTGGAAACCACCCTCTCAGACCCGTATTCTAACTTTGGGGTTACATTAGGGTTTCTCAACCTTCGCACTAGACATCTAGGGCCTGATAATTTGTTGTTATGGAATCTACCCTGTGCATTGTAGGATAGATATGAATAGACCCCTTTTCCCCAATTCCCCAAGGCTCCTTCTTTTAATTGGAGGGCTAATATTAGGGAAGGGAGAGGAGCAGGAAAATAGCAGATAGGCCACAATCTGCCGTCGAATCCAGGCTGACACAGAACAAGAGAGAGGACCACAGCACCAGGGGAGAGCTTTCACCGTGGCTTGAGATTGTTTGCTCTTCTCTGGGAGTCACTTTTTTTTTTTTTTTTTAACGTAATCGTTTCATCTGAGTTGGTAAAGCAGTAAACAATCAAGCTAATTTATTTGTTACTTTGGTTTTCAAAGAAGCCTCCAGAAACCGTGGTCCCATAATTCTAAAGCGGCGAAGGTAGGCATAAAGGCAAAGCCTCATCAGGGTAATGTGCTGGGTGAGGGGCTAGGATAGGACTGACATGAATTATTCATCCCCGACATCTGGAAGGTCCATTTGGCTTTTACGATTTGATTATACTTTGGATTAGTGTACACTTTGTTGTCAAATGTTTCTAAGGCCATGATTAACTATTTGAATACCCTGTGAATTACGTAAATCCTCAGCTAACAAGTGTATCGATCTGGGCTGCCGACAGTGGCTACAGATGGACCTGTATTTCTTTACTTTTTTTTAAAAAAAAGATTTTATTTATTTATTTGACAGAGATCACAAGCAGGCAGAGAGGCAGGCCGAGAGAGAGAGAGAGAAGCAGGCTCCCCGCTGAGCAGAGAGTCTGACGCGGGGCTCGATCCCAGGACCCCAAGATCATGACCTGAGCTGAAGGAAGAGTCTTAACCCACTGAGCCACCCAGGTGCCCCAGATCTATATTTATTATATGTTCTCTCTGCCCTAACCAAGTTTGCCTTTTTTGTCTTTTTTCCATTTATTTCTTTTCTTTTAGTTATTTTTAAACTCCTTCGATCATTCACCCCCTGCTGTCTTTATTCTTGTGTTTTTTTCCTGTGCAGTTCACCGCTCCTCAATCAGGATGCTGTACTGTTCTAGAAGTTTCTAACAATTGGTCTGTGAAGGCCCAGGCAAGCTGTGGAATGTCCTCAAAACCCATGAAATCATGTACCACAAGTGAGGCTAGACCTGCTTTTGCATGGTGGGTCCTTATACCTCCTTAGATCCCCAAAGAGTCTTGACCTAAAAATGGTAAGGATCCTTGAGAAGCCTGTGCTCCAAGCTTTCAGGCTAGAAGAGGAAGGGCTCACGGAGGGAAGGGCCTGCCGCTTAGTGGGCTCTGTGCCCTGTTTCCCCATTTAACTAACACAGCTTCTAGATGAGATGAGTGTTGTTATTTTCCTAAATAGTTGAAGATGTGAAGACGTGGAGAGACTGGATAATTGCTGAGATGATCCAGCTTTCAGAGTGGCTCATGGGTCAGAATTCAAGTGGCTAGCTTCCAGACTGACTCAAAAGCCTCTTCCTGGGGCTTGAGAAAAATTAGGCAATTGAGAATCAGGCTCTAGTAGAGGAGAAGAAAGAAATGGAGAGAGGACACATGTCCCTCTGCCATCTCTGAAGGATGTGATAAGCAGGATGCAAGTGGGCCGTGGTCAATTTCCTAGAAAGAAAAATGATCAGAACAACAACAACAAAAACCCTCTCCATTACATTAATACAGTATTTTAGTAGTCTGCACTATAAATGTCCTCTGTAGTTCTGGATGCTGTGCCTAACACAAAAGCCTGATGTTGATAGACACTCCAAGAAGGGATTCATAACTCAGTTTCACTAATATGTAGAAAACTCAGTTTTTTTAAACTCAGTTTTAACATTCTTAAATTTATTACAAAATGCATTAAGCGAACTAACGGTTCAGTACAAGGTAAAGGCAGATTTTTAAATAGTGAGCCTTAAAGCTATAATTTCAGTGACTGATCTCATGGATCACAGGTGGTGCAGATGGACATTAATGCCACCACTGGAGAGGAAGAAAGAGGAGGGAGAGAAGACAAGGTAGGAGTTTCTGTTCTCCTGCGGTGTCTGTCTCTCCATCTTAGCCCAGAGCCGCTTAGATGTCACTGACGGAGGACAGTAGCCTACTTACCTGCTGAAGGCTCCTGAGACCTCACCTGAGACCCTGAGTAGTAACCTTAGGCAAGTAACTTGGCTTCTTCTCAGCCCCTTTCCTCAGCGAGAAGCTGGATTGATCATAGCTCCTATTTTTAAAATTGTGTTGATTAAGTTATACTCATTTAAGGCCCATTAATGTTAGCTATGATTATTAGTAGCCTTACCGGTGATGGTATGGTTGTAATCTGAAAGCTTTCCTTTTCCTGACATCAACATGCGTCACTATTGATTTTGTTATAAAGTACTGCCAATTAAATTTCTGTTAGAGGCAGAACGAGCTCAAAAAGAACTAATTGGGGAAATGCATTTGCCATATATATCTATATATTATATAGATATGATGTGTATAATATATATTTATTATATCATATTATATGTGCTATATATTATGAATATATTATAAATAATAGAATTCTAATATATAATAATGTAATGAATATATTATAAATGTTATAATCTGTAATATAAAAACAGATGAAACTGGAGATACTAGATCCCTCCTAACAGTTTCAAGTGTCCCTCATGGTGGGAAACAAACAGTTGAAATACAGTCTAGTATGTTTTAGGCATTGTTTCTTACTATGAGAAATATCTGGAGGTACTAAAAATTGGTAAAATAGAGGTAATTCCATGGAGGAGAGGTGCTGGTTCTGGAACTAGACGTTAGGGTAGGAATTCCGTAAAACATAAACATTTGGGATTTTAAAACGCCTCGTGGCAGCGCCACGAGTGAGATGGAATTGACTCCTCGAGGAGCCAGTAAACTGACTTCTCTTCTGAAAAGAACCGTGGTGTGACTAAATTCTTCCCCCTTCATCTGTAAAAGGAATAAGTCACAAGAACTCTGTAAGCACTCTCCATTCCAAAATTCTATGATTTTGGTATTCTACTTTGGGCAATTATTTTAATGATGAGGCTACAGTGCTCTAAAAGAAGCAGTGAAGGGCCTGCAGATAGAAATGCAAAACTCATGTTCCACGACACCATCAGAACTGTTGATCCATTACTGGCAGGGCTGTCTCCGTCACTCTTTTTTTTTTTTTTTTTTTTTCCACCATAACTCTTGCTGGGACTAATGATTTGTAAATACCAATATCAGTTTTTGGTGGGAGACAGAAGAGTTGGCAAGTACAGAGACCATACTTTCACACTAGGTTGCCATAGAAACTTCCCACTTACCCACTTGTCCCCTGTGTTCTGAAGGTAAACACCGTAAGCTGGCGTAGCATTCAGTTTAGAGAAGCACAAAATAACAACAGCTTGATTATGATAAAGATCATGACTTTTCATGGCTTGTCTAATCTTTCATCTGAAAGAATTTAAAAGGATTCTTTCATAAGAGGAAAAAAAAAATCTATCCAGAGAGTTAGTCAAATCTCTAAGGTGTTATACCCAACATTTTTCAAAGATTGCAGTGTAATTCGCATACCACAAAGTCACCCTTTTAAGTGTAGCATTTGTGGTGTACCTAACATTTTAAAATGAAGTCATTTAAATTGGGTTGGGTACACAATAGCCACTTCGTAAATATTTGTTCCCTTTACCTCTTCCTGCATAACTACATTCTGAACTTGAAACAAATGAAATGAAGACACAAGTGACATTTGGGGGTGGTTCTGCTCTGCCTTGCCCCCCTGCCTTGGCATGTGGGTACTCACAAGAGCACATTGTGTCCATTTATTCCCAGCTCTGTGTTTACTGACGTCACCTTGGTGCTTTGAAATGGGCGTGGAGGCAATTACACTGTGGAAACTGATCAGTTCTATGCATCAGTTATGTTGTTTGAGAGCTGATTGTTAAGCATTCACCAGCATGCTCTGCTGATGTCTGTGAATGTCATCAACACTAAATGTTACCTTTACTCAGGGACACATTAAGTGCCTCATCTCTTTGCCATGGCCTAGAAAGTTAACTAAGTTCACTTTCTCTTTTGGAAGCAGAGAATCTCAACTGGATAAATATTACATTCTTAACTAGCAAGTTAATTTCTGCATGATTCCGGGGGTGGGTAAAAACATAACAAAATTTACCATCTTAACCATTTATAATGTTCAGTTCAGTACAGTTCAGTGGTGTTACATGTGACTCGCTTTTTTTGTCTCCTGTACCATGGTGTGGTGGAGGTTGGGTGTGATTATAAAATGTCTAAATGGTTCATGATTTCATCTCTAAGGAGGTAGTTAAATTCTAATTTGGTCCAGCTTATGCTTTCATGATTGGTTTTTTTTTTAATGATTTATGTCTGGCTGGTTTTTTCAGAATCCCTTACAACTATTTTCACATCAGGCTACCTCTTGGTTACTGGGGATCCTGGACCTCCTTCCTGCAGCATTGCAATTCTGTGATTCAGCTTTAATGGTCCCTGCAGTCTCTCTCTCAAATCCAAATCTCAGATTTATAGAATAGGACTGGATTCACCAAACTTGGGTCCAAAAGACAGTTGCATGGTTCCAATCCTCACTCCATGGGAATCATTTTGAATGGGCTGGTTGAGGCAGAGTTCAGGAACTGCTCCTTCATGCAGAGAGATTCTGGGCAGTTAAAGAATCCAGTCTAGTACTGTGTGCTTTATATATTAGGTTATGATAAATGATGGCTTTCAGTAAAATATTTAATCATGATGGCTTTCAGTAAAATATTTAATCATGATAGATATTTTAGCTAAGAATGTCTATAATATTAAAGTACAGTATAGATAAAATTAGTATAAAATTTCTATAATCTTCAGAAGACAGAAAGAAGGGGGTTAATTAATATAATTCATTTGCAACTACATCTGGCTAAAACTTTAGTTGTATAATTATACAACCAGGGCACCTGGGTGGCTCAGTGGGTTAAGCCACTGCCTTTGGCTCAGGTCATGATCTCAGGGTCCTGGGATCGAGTCCCGCATCGGGCTCTCTGCTCGGCAGGGAGCCTGCTTCCTCCTCTCTCTTTCTCTGCCTGCCTCTCTGCCTACTTGTGATCTCTCTCTTTGTCAAATAAATAAATAAATAAAATCTTTAAAAAAATAATTATACAACCAATTCCTTAGATTTACAGGGACTATTCTTCTTGACAGTTAGCTGCTGGTGTAAGTTAAGCATTAACACGTGTACTCTTATGTTGTTCAAATGAGAAGACGGTTTCAGGTTTTGTTTTTTGTTTTTTTCTTAAAAGTCTGCCTCACCCAAGTTTATTTTACTTTATTTTATTTTTTAAGTCATTCCTACACCCAACAGGGGGTTCAAACTCATGACCCCAAGATCAAGAGTCACACACTCTAACTGACTCAGCCAGACACCCCTTTCAGGTATTTTTTAACCCCATGGAAAGGGGGGCAAATTGTGATAGAAACTGTTGAAGTGAATATTTTCTAGGGATGCAATGATTTAAGGGAAATCTGCTGTCTCAAGACCTTTGCAGGCATTTCCTCAAAAGGCAATTATGGTGTAGGGGACAGAGAATGTAAGATTGGGACTCCAAGATTGGGACTATGAATCACTCACACCATTTTTACATCTCTCACTAGCTGTGTGATCTTGGGCATGTCACTGAACCTTCATTTCCTATCCATAAAACTGAGAATAATATCTACTTGATAGAGTTGTATTGAAAATTAAGTTAAATAATGTGTACAAACATCCTTATAAGCTATCCTATTTTTAAAAAGGTAAAGCATTAATAGTTGTACTCAGTTTTTACTTAAAGCATATTTCTTTATGTATAACCAAACATTTATACATACCTAATGTTTACTTACTACTTCATTAACCATTTTTTTAAAAGATTTTTAAAATTTATTTGACACAGAGAGAGAGATCACCAGTAGGCAGAGAGGCAGGCAGAGTTGGGGGAGGTGGGGGGAAAGCAGGCTCCCTGTTGAGCAGAGAGCCCAATACGGGACTCAATCCCAGGACCCTGAGATCATGACCTGAGCTGAAGGCAGAGGCTTAACCCACTGAGCCACTTAGGTGCCCCTTCATTAGCCACTTTTGTCACCCACTGCTGGCACATACCGTACCAGACCACTGGGGTACCAAGAGCCATCTAAAATGATCCCTGCCCTCAAGTAGCCAAACCCAAAGCTACTTGTTATTTAATCTAAGTAATTACCCCTGTGCTCATATTATAAAACCTTGCCTAAAAAGTACTAACCCAAAATCCATGAACGCAGGATCTTCAGATTCAGTGGGCTACAGACTATGCCAGTCCTTCTGGTAAAGCCCATAACAAAGAGCTGCTTTGGGGGATGGCCTTCCCTGGAAGGATATTCATGGAGGAGGAGGGTTCTCTGCAATATGGAGTTTGGGTAGGCATATCTTCACTCTTGACTACATATCTTCTGTATAATACACGTAAATTTTCATTCATCAGAAACCATTTTCTTCTAGAACATAGGACTACAAATAGAATTCGTTGAAGTGGACACTGTGGTGCTCTGTGATATACCAGCAGAACTCCACTGGAGCGTTGAAAGACTCCTATCTCCAACTGCACGAAGTGCCACAAAGCATTGCGAACTGGGTGGCTTAAACAATGGAAATGTGTTCTTTTACAGTTCTAGAGGCTTGAAGTCCAAATTCAAGGTGTTGGGAAGGTCTTGGTCCCTCCAAAGCCTCTAGAGAAGGATCTGTTCTTCCCTCTTGTGAAGCTGGGAGCCCTAGGCATTCTGGGCTTATGACTCTGTATCTGTCTTCACATGGTAATCTCCCCTCTGAGTCTCTGTTTCTATAGTTGTGAACTATTTTTCTTCTCTTAGAAAGACACCAGTCATACTGTATGAGAGCCCACCCAAAGTTAGTATGTTCTCATCTGAACTTAAGTACATTTGCAAAGACTATTTCCAAACAAGATCTTGTTCACGGGAACCAAGGGGTAGGACTTGAATATACCTTTGAGGGGATACAGCAGTCTATAACACCTGGTTATTTATTCATATTATTCTTACTAATAGGATGTTACACTTTTGGCACATGGTTCAGGAAAATTCCATTTTGTGTCATCATATTCTCCTTATAGAATATATGGTCAAGAAGAAGGCAGTGGGCATTCTCTTGGCTTACAAAACAACTCAGAAAACGATAACCTTAATTAAACTCATTGAAGTGTAGAGTACAAACAGAGGGTGTTTTCTCTTCTAAGGACCAAGAACATATCTTGAACCTTCTGCAATATTGCATCTCAAAATAAATAAAAACAAACAAGTGGACCTATAAAAAGTAGAAATCCTCTGCACAGCATAGGAAAACATCAACTCAGTGAAAAGGCAACCTATGCAATGGGAAAACATATTTCCAAATACATACTGAGATAAGGAGTAAATATCCAAACATACAAGGAATTCATTTCAATAGCAAAACAAATACCTCCTCCACCACAATTCAAAAATGAGCAAAGAGGGGAGCCAGGGTGGCTCAGTGGGTTGGAGCCTCTGCCTTTGGCTCAGGTCATGATCCCGGGGTCCTGGGATCGAGCCCCACGTTGGGCTTTCTGCTCAGTGGGGAGCCTACTTCCCTTCCTCTCTCTCTGCCTGCCTCTCTGCCTCCTTGTGATCTCTGTCTATCAAATGAATAAGTAAAAAAAAACTTTTAAAAAAATGAGCAAAGGACCTAAACAGACATTTTTCCAAAGAAAATATTCAGATACCCAATAGAAAAAAAAAAAAAAGATGCTGAACGTCATTAATCATCAAAGAAATGCAAATCTAAACCATAGCAAGCTACCTAGTCAGGATGGCTAGTCTCAGAAAGATAAGAGAGAACAAACACTGGGGAGGCTGTGAAGAAAAAGGAACCCCGTGCACTATTGGAGGGAATGTAAGCCACCATGGAAAACAGTATGGAAGTTCCATGGGAAATTAAAAATAGAACTACCACATGATTAAAAAAATCCCACTTTGGGGTGTATATCCAGAAGAAATGAAATCATTATCTTGAAGTTACGGCTGTATTTCCATGTTCATAAAGGCAGTATGCACAATATTCAATATACGGAAACAGGCTAAGTGTCTGCTGAGAAATGAATGGACTGAGAAAAGTGGTGTATCTACACAATGGAATAGCATTCAGCCTTTAAAAAGAAGGAAATCCTGTCATTTGCAGTAAGATGAATGAATCTGAAGGACATTACACTAAGTGAAATAAGCCAGACAGAGAAAACAAATGCTCATGGTGTCCCTTATGTATGTGATCCTAAAAAAGAAAACAAAAAGAAAAGGTAAGAAAAGAAAATTTGAACTCAGAAAAGGAGAGTTGAAAAGGGGTTGCCGGGGGTGGGAGGTGGGGGAAAGAGAGAGAGTTTTGTAAAAAGGTATAAACTTTTAGTTTTAGTTATAAGATGAATAAGGTCTGAAGGTCTGATGTAAAACATGGTGTCCATAGTTGGTAACATTGTACTGTATAATTGAAATTTGCTGAGAGAGTAGTACTTAAGTGTTCTCCCCCCTCCCAAAAAAGGGTGTAAATGTCCTTATTGTTACAACTGTTACAAGGCACATTCTAGAGCTATTTCACAGTGTGGTCTTTTGAACTATGGCATACAAAAACAAGTGTTAACACTAGTAGGCTACCACCAAAAGTGGCATTTGGTATGATAGAGGATGAATTAAAAAGCTACCACAGATCCAGCCACAGCCAGAAGCTTCCTCTCTTAGGGCTACGGGACCTCTTGCCTCTCAACTCTCATCTCAGACAATGTGCCACTGTGTCTCTGGAAGCTCTGCCTGGTGAGAGCAAAGGTTGTGACATCTGGCTTCCAGGGCTTCGGTGTGATCTTTCTTCTCCTTTTTTCTCTTTGCCTTTTCCCCCACAAAGAGCAGCAATGAAGACATCTATTGAGGGGGAAAATGACATAAATCATTACAAATGGAAATCAGTTAATGGACAAGAGAAGCTGATCTGGATACCAAGGGATACTATTGTATGTAAAGTGAAATCTTAGGCTCATGAAAAGTAAAATTTTATGTTTTTGTTTTATGTTATTTGTTTGAGTTTTTTTAGGGTTTAGGGCCTATGATAATGTTCCCTATATTTGGTGAAAATAAATTTACTTGATAAAACCTAAGTGAAGTATAAAAGAAGAATTTCTAAATCTGAAGTCCCCTAAGGTAGGTATAATGAAATGTACTGAACCTTGAAATAGGGAGCCAAATAGAAATTATTGTTATTATATGATTATTTTGTCATGGCAAATAGTGGTCATTAATAGTGACAGAAAAGGCAAGAACTTGACCTTTAATTGTGCCAGATGGTTGTAAAACTTAGTATATCTTCTCATATGTCAAAAAAAATCTGTATTCTAGACTAAGAGTTTATGATATGAATTGACAACCTTGGACTATATTGTAGTGTGAAATTTTTTTAATCAAGAAAAGATCTATTTCAACAGAAATAACTCACTCATGGTGCATGAATATATAATTTGAACCCCATTTTAATGCAAGTGTAAATGAATGAAAAACATATGGATTACATCTTTCTCCAAATATCCAACTCAAAAAAAAAAATGTGCTTGACAAAATGATTGAGTGTATTTCAAGTTACAAATACCCACACATTCTGGTTGGTTTAACCATTCCAAATGGATTTCATGCTTCTATTTGTGGAGTTTGTTTTCTGTCTTTTATATTCTATAAAACTTGTCTTTATTTTAGAAGCACTACAAACATCACTTCATGATAGTTAAATAAATTCAAATGTCGCCTTGCATTCCATTTTTTCAATGCTATGCTAAACCTAAAAGGAATGGAAATAGCCTATTAAGGATATAAGGGGTTTTGGAGTGTTTTAACCAATACAACTCCTTATGCCTTAATTCCTTCAAAGTGCGCTTGCCTTAGGTAGGTGCATTTATAATTTTTTTGCCTGGTAATTCCAACTCCAACTTCAGATACTTTTCTCAGATTTCATTTGTGCTGAGAACAATTTTTTTCCTTCATGTTTTTCTTTGGTCTTCCAATTTGAAAAGCATTCTCTACTCAGACACTTCCTAAAATATTACTTCCTTCGATAGAGTTTTTTAAAGCTGTATAGGAAAGCAGATTTACTGTTGCAAGGCTGCTTTCTTTATAGGGGATGACAGGGGTATGTCAGGGAGATTACCTGACTAATGCTGATCAGGAGATTCCTGATTGGTTTAAGACTCCATTTCTGGGAGTGTTGAAACTAGTTAACGTAAGCCTCAGTTTCCTGATACGGGGAGCTTAGCATAAACGACTCCATTTGGGGAGTGTTGTCTTGTTTTTAACACTTATTTAGTGACTTTAAACCCAGAAATTAAGTTAATAATTATTTAAATGTGATTAATATTTTCTGTTCTCTGTATTATTGCCTATGTGCTGTTTATACTATATTGGATAAACTAGAAATTCTTCTTATATTTAAATTTAGTAAGAACTATGTGAATGTAACTTCTAACAAAAATAGTCATTGTGTCATATATTTATATTTATAACAAAATTATCATTAGTGATCAGATAAATATTTTTCTTTTGATTCATTATCACATAACCTGTAAACTCAAAACCATAAGGAGTCCAAGTTTTGACTGAAAGCTGTGTTTTTACCTTGGACAGCAACTAGGAATTTGCTTCAGGGCAATCAGAAAATGGAGTTAGTTGCCCAAAGAGCACCCACTAAAAGGAGGGAGAGAGGGAGTTAGGGCACAGGTGAAAGAGAAAGGTGGGATACAGCAGAGTCGCAGGAGGAGAGGGGCCCTGCCTCCTGCAGGACATGTGAAGTGCTCCCAAATATTGAGATAAGTTTAGAGCAGTACCCAGTATTCCATGTCCGGGCTATATACCCTTGATTAGGAGGAAGTTCACTCTTCTGGATCTCTCTCCCCAGGGGTCTGGTGTGTGTGCACAGGAGGGGTGGAGGGGGAAGAGGTAAGTCTAGGTCCTTAGCCCTGGTCTGCCCTGCGCTCAGCATGCTTCTCTGTCTGTGTTCCTCGTTGCTGTAGAGCTGGCTTCCTCTCTCTGGATCAGCCTCACCTCTCTTTGCACCCTCCCTAGTCTGCTGCTGTTGATTCCTCAGGTCCATGGATTCTCCAGGGCCTCTCTCCATCTGTGGAGAATGGAGAGAAGCTCTCTTCCTTTCACATGACCAGCTTTTTCCAAGAGGAGATCTCATGGTAGAACTGTAGACCCTCAACTGCGTAGACTTCTCCTAACTGAGGTAAACAAGAACTCAGTCAAGGAAAGGAAGGGAAAATTATTACGGAATGGTGGTAGTGGTGGTAGGTGATTGCCCCTGTGCCAAAAACTATTGCTTTAGATAAAGTCTAATCGACAAATCTACTCAGAAAGACTTTATCTTTACATCTTTACCATCAGATGTTTTCTGTTTCGTTCTGATTTTCATTTTTCTTTTACCTGGGGGTCTTTGTTTTCTCTCTTGTGTGCACCCTGTCAGCTAGACGGGCCCAAAGATCTCAGACTTGTTGACAATGACCAGCCCAACCACAAAGAGCTGCATTAATGTGACTCAAGAATTGGGGCAACTCTCCCCTGAAGTAATTCCATTTAAAATAAGGCAAGTATTTTAACAATTGATTACATCATTAATGGGTTATTAATTAAAATAATAATTGATTACATTAATGGTTTAATGCTAGATGTTAACTAAACTTGTGGTAATCATTTCTTATACATAAATCATTGTACTCCTGAAACTAATACAGTGTTATATGTCACTTATATCTCAATAAAACTGGAAAAACACAATTATTTCTACCTTCAAAGGCATTTATTCTTTTTTTTTTTTAGATATTTAAAGATTACATTTATTTACCTGACACAGAGAGAGAGAGATCGCAAGTAGGCAGAGGCAGGCAGAGAGAGAGGAGGAAGCAGGCTCCCCGCTGAGCACAGAGCCTGATGTGGTGCTCAATCCCAGGACCCTGAGATCATGACCTGAGTCGAAGGCAGAGGTTTAACCCATGAGCCACCCAGGGACCCCAAAGGCATTTATTCTTTAAAATACTCAAAATACGGCTAACAGTAAGGTGAACATATCAGATATAGTTTATTTGAAACACTCCCAAATATTTTGTCCTTAGGAACACACAAGCATTTAAAATTTAAGAAAAAACTGTAGAAGTTATTTCAAAGATGTTTTTAGGTAATATTTACCAAATAGTCATGCCTTCAAATGAGACCTAAAAAGAGCTTTTGACTATATCTCCTAACCATAGTTTTTTTCTTATTGCTTATTAAAGGTTTATAAAGGTAAGCTGGTTAAATGAGAGAAATATCAGTGTTTATTTGGTAATCATAAGCATCTTTGTGATATGTTTATAAAGGTATTTGTTTAAAAGATTGTGTTGGAATAATTTAATCATTTTGAAGAAGGTAGTTTTGAGCAAAGAACTGTGACTATTCTTACTCCAAAGATAGTGAATTGCTGATTTTGATTGTAAAATTTCTAGTCACACTGTACTTTTTTTTCTCCATACAAGTAAATTACATCTGAAAGTAATTATTTTTTTAGAAAGATATTTACTTTATTTGTCAGAGAGAGAGAGAATGCACAAGGAGGTGAGAGGCAGACAGAAAGAGAAGTAGGCACTCCTTAGAGCCGGGAGCCTGATGTGGGACTTGATCCCAGGACGCTGGGATCATGACCTGAGCCCAAGGCAGCTGCTTAACTAACTGAGCCACCCAGGCATCCCTGAAAGTAATTATTTAATCTTCATTTTAATAAGTCATGTCGATGACAATATCTCATCCATCCATTTATTCACTTCTTTAAATCTACTTCTTAAGCACCTGCTATATGTAAGTTATTGAGGATAGTTGGGGAGAACTTGTCCTTGACTGCAGGAGACAGCCTGGTAAAAAGAGACCATTTCATAGTGTGAGATGTGCACTCTATGACAGTCAACACAAGACATTATGAGATCATACGAAGAGCCTAATGTCATCTGGGTAGGAGGTAGACAAGATCAGGGAAGGCATGCTGGAAGGGGTGCTCCCCAGCATTTCAGTGAGAGTGAAACAACTAAGGAGAGGGTAAGAGGTCAGAGTGTTTCTGCCCGAGAAAATAGTGTAGAGGAGGAAGTAGTGGAGTTGCCTAGGAGATCTGCATTTTTTATTGTCTAGAGCTAACTGTGTTTGTTGGGGGGGTTGGACAAAAGAGCTCTGAAGAAGGGCAAGAGAATGGTAAGAAGTGAGAATGTAAATAGAGGCTCACTCCTGAAAAGTCTTAAGAAGATGTGCTAAGAAGTTTGAACTGCTGAGTATAGTGGTGAGGAATCAACACAGAATGTCAGACTCAGAAGAGACAAAATAATAGTTGTTATTTAGGAATATGACTCCGATTGTTAACAAAGACAATGAAGATTCTGCCCCTAGGTACCAGCTACTGTAAGATTTGTAAAACGTAAAGTAAAATCCATTCAGCTGAGATTAGACTTTCCTTAGGTTACATTTTTTAATATTTAGACCGTAGATTGATTGTTCTTAACATGGGTAACAAATCAGTTTTTCAAAGAACCAAAATAATTTGGTTTGTCCATTAACAAAACTGAAGTTCATCTCTCACTGCTTCCTACTGCCTAGGACAATGCGTCGGTTTTGGACAAACTATTGGATACAGAGTTTTTATAAATATTTAAGCACTTTTTTGTTCTGTATTGTTTTTCTCCTTTTGACTATAGGTAACTTAGTTTTTATAAATTAACAGTTTGTCTTCCTTTAAAATTAATATGTTAAAAAATATTGGGTGAGATACTGTGAAAAAGGTCCACTAGTTTCTAAGAGACCCAATGTGTGACACAGTTTCATCCCACAAGTCACTTTATAATTGGAGAACTAGAACATACACACAGAAGAAAAATCCAGAATACAGAATAATTTTTAAAATTATTTATTATTATTTTTATTTAAAATTTCTTTTCAGTGTTCCAGAATTCATTCTCTATGCACTATACCCAGTGCTCTATGCAATACGTGCCCTCCATAATACCCACCACCAGGCTCACACAACCTCCCACTCCACTCCCCTCCAAAACTCTCAGATTGTTTCTCAGAGTCCACAGTATCTCATGGTTTTTCTCCCCCTCCAAGATCCCCCAACTCCCTTCTCCTCTCCATTTCCCCCTGTCCTCCATGTTATTCCTTATGTTCCACAAATAAGTGAAACCATATGATAATTGACTCTCTCTGCTTGACTTATTTCACTCAGCATAATCTCTTCCAGTCCCATCCATGTTGATACAAAAGTTGGATATTCATCTTCTCTGATGGAGGCACAATACTCTATTGTATGTATGGACCATATCTTCATTATCCATTCGTCCACTGAAGGGTATCTTGATTTGGCGACTGTGGCCATTGCTGCTATGAACATTGGGGTACATATGGCCCTTCTTTTCACTACATATGTATCTTTGGGGTAAATACAGAATAATTTGTGACATATCAAATAAGTGGAACTGACATGCAGGGTGATGAAGGAAGGCAGGGAATACTTTGGTCATGATATAAGAGAAAATGGATTATCTTTCATTCAATGAATATTTATTGAGAAGTTTTTCTGATCTTGGCATTCAGCTGGATAATGTGCCTGTTTTCATGGAGTTTACTTTCTTTTTACATAGTAAAAATAAATATAATTTCAGATAATAACTGAAAATTTCAGTTTCATTAAAAAATATGAGATAGGAAAATGTAGACTAAGGGATCTAGGGTACTGATTAATCAGGGAGGTCTCTCTAAGGAGCCAGCCATGATCTGTGGATAGAGAATTCCAAGCGGGTGCCTCTGATAACACCAGTGAGTCTGAGATAAGTGCAGGGTGTTCAAAGTTCAGAACTGAGGTAGTGTGGTTGGGGAGAAGTCGCTGAGCAAGGAGAGTAGGGTAGAAAATAAGGTTGGATGTGTCCAGATCATGATGGATGACAGAACTCAAGGAGATTTTTAATGTGTTATAAATGTGGAAAACCATTTCAGGATTTTATGCAGGGAAATGAAAGAACCTGTTTATCTATTAAAAAGACAATTTGTCTGGTGAATGGAGAAGGGGGGAAAATCATCTGTGAGTATGAGGTCAAGAAGTGACCATTGGTCTTAGCAATGTGAAAATCACTGTGACCTTGGCAAGAGCCTTTTTCCCAGAAGAAGCAACAAATGAATTTCCACAGTCTTTGGTCAAAGAGAAAATACAAGATGAGGAAGTAGAATCCAAGAACTACATCTCTGTGTAAGTAAGTGCTTTAGAATATGGTGTGTTAAAATAGTGTCACCTTCCACCTTAAAAACTTGGCAGAACATACAGCATACTTCCAAACAATTGTGTTTTAAAGTAATATGTTTTTAAATTTGGAACTTTAGAGATGACCTAGCCCAACCCTTTCATTTTATAGATGACTTCAATGAGGTCTGGGGAATTTAACTAGTTGCAGACACAGAACCAGATGCCTGATCGGGAGTTTGCTGGGCTGTTTGTTTGTTTGTGTTAGTTTCCCACACCACCACTAATAAAACCCAGCATTTATTGAGAACTTACTAGGTGCCAGGTACTATTCCAAGAACTGTACATATATTCAGTAATTTAATCCTTATTCTAAGTTTATGAAGAAAGTTCTATTAAAATCTCCATTTTATAGCTTGGAAAACTAAGGCACAGAACACTCAACTATCTTGTTCAAAGTAATCCATCTATAATTTCTTTGGAGCCAGAGTTCAAAACTGAGGTACTCAGATTCAGAAGGCCACATTCTTAACTATGCTTTTCTATTTATTTTTCCATTTAGTTCCAGGCCTTAAGACTCTATTTAAAAATTGAATATTTGCATAATTAATCATGTTACATTTTTGAGGTCTCATTACATATCTAATTTCATATAACCTCAGTATATCCTACCATTACTCTTTGTAGAAAATACTATTTAAGTTTAGAGTTCTGCTTGAGTTTTCTTAATTTTTGTTCTTTTTGACGCATCTGATGGTAAATGTACAGTTGGTCCTCCACTTATAATTTTTCAACTTTATGATGTTTTGGAAGTGATACGCATTCAGCCAAAATCATATGTTTGATTTTGAATTTCCCGGGCTAGTGATGGGGTGTATTGTCCTATGTTATGACGCTGGGCAGCCCTAGCTCCCAGTCAGCCATGTGATCACAAGGGTGAACAAACACACACTTACAACCATTTTGTTTTTCACTTTCAGTATAGTATCCAATAAATTACATGAGGCATTCAACACTTTATTGTAGGCTTTATGTGAGGTTTTGTCTAATTGTAGGCTAAATGTTCTAAGCACATTTAAAGTTATGCTTATGCCAAGCTATAATGTTCAGGATGTTATGTGTATTAAATGCATTTTTGACCCAAGATATTTCCAGATTATGACGGGTCTGTCAGGATGTAACCTCATCATAGATCAATGAGGATCTGTAAATAACTATCACAATGGCATAAAATCATTGCCCACTGAAACAAGCTTTCTATGAAACTGATTTACTGTCTGACCACTGGAAGGAACCTATTTGAGAAGATAATAATATCTGTGCTTACCCATCTTTGAATTTCACCTTGATCAGATAACTTATTAAAATGCCTCTTTCCAACATCTTGATTGTAAAAGAAATAAGATCTTCTTTGTGGCGGGGTGGGGGGGGGAACTTTAGAGCATCTACCATATGGTTCTAGGCAATAAGGACTCAACATTTTTCCCCAAAATAAAAATGAATAAAAGGGATTTTCTCCTTTTTTTTTTAACTTCTTAAACAAAAACAGTGAAATTTCAGAAAACAATATTACTTTTCTCATATCCCTCGCTGTTTTAAGATCTGAACTTAAAGATTCAACTGGATTTTTATTGAAATTCACTGTGCTTCCCTTTCAGCTGTGGTCTCAAAATACCATTTCTGCATTTATTTTAGCCCGTGGAATAACTGCTCAGAGAAACCACAGAGTCAATCAGACTCAAAATGCCCCAAATCCTTCCTGCTTTGGAGTTTTCCATCTTCACATCAAAGCATTTCATGCCCGTCAGCAACTTTTTAATGCATTTGCTCCTCGTATGCAGAACTTCCATTTAAAGACCCTCCTTGGCTGACTTCTTTGATGAAGTTGTCTGCTTGCCAGGAGAGCAACATTAATATACATGTTGCACAGGGGCCTTCAGGTCCTCTTTGATGATGACCTGATATCTTAGATAATGTCCAGCTTCAGGTGTGGAGAAACCACTGGTTTTTGCACCGGGCCAAAGGAATTGGTTTCTAGCATGTACATGCTGTGATGTTAGCAGAGACAAATATGAGCTGCTTAAATGAGAAGGTCTTTTAAGAAGAGGATGAAAGACACAATAGAAGCAATTACTGGACTCCATCAAAATAATGTCATTAATACTGGATTTAAGAGTAGTTTTGTTTTAGTTGAAACTTGCACACATGCAGTGGCATTGAAAAAACTTGTAAATTTTTTTTTTCTTTACTTGCGTAAAGTGGGTCTCTGCCATCTTTTTTTTCTTTTTAAACCCTGAGTTTATTTGAAGAGTCTCAATTGCCTTCCTTTAATGAGAGGCAAAACAATACATGTTAACAATAGATTTGGAAAAGAAGGACTGAAATTCCCAAGGGCGGTGATTTTTTGGAAGAAGTTAATATTCATGAGTTACGGGAAAGTGATGGGAGCCAACACATCACTTTCCTTTGCTTCAAGTGTTCAATTCTGCCTACAGCCAAACCAGACCTTATAATAAAGTTATTATTACTTTTAAAAGAGGGAGAGGGGAGCAGATACACACACTATTTGGCCTTTATAATCTCAACAAAAGCAAACCTAGAGTTTATATTTGTATACCTTAAACTCATGCTAAGTCTTCATGTAAAATTTCCATCTAATTTTTTTAAAAAGATTTTATTTATTTATTTGACAGAGAGAAAGAGCACAAGTAGCAGAGAGGCAGGCAGAGAGGAAGGAAGCAGGCTCCCTGCTGAGCAGAGAGCCCGACGTGGGGCTCGATCCTAGGACCCGGGGATCATGACCGGAGCCGAAGGCAGACACTTAACCAACTGAGCCACCCAGGCGCCCCTCCATCTATTTTTGAAAGCAACATTTTTCTTTTGTCAAATAGCTGTATTGCTGTACTAAAAAATGGGGTTGAATGAAATTTGGCCCCAGTATCCTCCTTTCATTTTTGCATTAATCCTAAATCAATATGCCAAGGTTCAGGTTCAACATTTGGTTGATAATGACTGAACTTGCTAATTTATTCATTGAATGTTCACTCTGTGCCAAATTGTATTTGTAACTATACAGAATGTAGAAATAATTTCCTGCTTTTGTCAGAAATTTCTATTCTAAGAGGGCTAGATTAAGCAGACATAGGTCAGCCTTTTGCCCATATTCATGTTTCTTTCCTTCTCTTAGGAGGAGAGTTATAGTTTATGAAAAGATGGGCAATTTTGGAAGGAGAACTTTTGAAGGAGGAGAGAATGAAGAAGTGATTAGAAGGGAGAGCAGGGCTTGGCTTGACTGTGGCAACTCAGTATGTAGTGACAGAGAATCCCTTCCAATTTTACATACAGTTCTTCCAGGAATAGAATATAACCTTGAATTTTTCTATCTTGTTCTGATGTAGCAAAGAAAAAAATAGTATATTTACGGGACCACTTTTACAACATTGAATGTTCTCACAGAAAACTTTTTAAAAAATTTGTTTAATGGCCTTATAAGTCTAAAAAGTATAAGCTCGAGTCTACAAATATAAGCTTAACATTATGAGTAAGTCTCATTAACAGGTGAGAAAGAGATGTAGTATAGATGTCAGATGAGAGTGACCCCAAACTTATTGCTGATTAGTTAAATAGCATATATTTTCAGCAATTAGTAAAGAGAACAATAGGAAACACACACGTTTAATTAGTCATATGGTTTGTTTTACTAGAATGGAAACTGCATGTCTCTTCCACTGAGTCAGCCTTTTAGGGCTTCACAAATTATCTCTCTATACACACATATATTTCCTTCATTTTGATTATTCAGAAAAGTGAGAAGAATTAGGATAACCTACAAATCATTTTAGCTACGTTGCTAGAAAAGTAATTGAAATGCAGCAGAGGTATTTCCATTCCTTAAGTAATAGGAAATCTGGAACCTCTATTGGTGGCAAGTGTGTAAAGTTCACTGTTTTAATTCCTTTGTATGTTACAGGTAATCTGTTAGAAACAGATGATTTAAGAATGGTAGCAAGTTCAAACTTAGTAGATAACATTCTAAAGAGTTGACTTTCAACTTACTCAGAACTTTAAGGTATCTCAGGTGTAAGGCACAATTTTTCTTCCCATGCCCCAAGAGGAAGCCGTGGCCACAACAACTATTTAATGCAAGTTCCCAAAGCCTGGTAATAAGGGGTTGATTTTTCTATTCATGAAATATTAGTCCTGACTACAACAAAAGGCAACCTATAAATGTAAAGAAGAGAAGTTGCAGTTCTTTTTAAACCTAGATAACTCCTTCTGCTCTGAGAAACATTAGCCTGGTACCCCTTGCCTCTGGCAGAGTTTGTGGTATGGTCTCTGGCAGGCAAATCCATCAGAGACCAACTCTGTCTGGGTTACCGAAGTAGAGATGGTCTATTGGTATAGTTAGGTGGTCCTTCCTTTCAATTATTTTATCCCTGTTCTTGAAATTTTCTCCTCTAGAAAAATTACTAGTCACAATATTTAGTCCTTACATTTTTAGGAGGACACAGTGAAATGGTGTTTCTCAGGCAAGAAAACCTGAATATCACTACTCAGATTTCATTAATCACTTTTAGGATGCAAAATCATCGACACTTTTCTATCAAATCAGTAACGTTCAGTCAGCCATTTTCTTTCACGATGAACGTGAAATCTGCTGGGAGATGAAGTTGAAGTCCTGTGATTCAAAATAACAATGAAGCTCATGAACATTTGACCAAGAACTCACTGTTGACACTAGGAGAGTTTATTTCAATTTCTCTGTCTTTGATTAACCTAAAAACTCATGGTGCCTTTTTTTTTTTTTAAAGCTTCTTCAATAACTGTAATTAATCACAGAATCTTGGCATTAGTCTTTCCAAGGCCATGAATACTCTTTGAATGAATGACGATTATTTCTTTCTGTTAAGTTTCTCTGCCCCTAGGCCATCAAAATTTCATAGTCAAGTTTCTCTGCATTCTTCAAAGCTTTCTCTTTCAACTTTTGGCTAAAAACAACATGATGGAACAAGATTCATTATCTGGGCCTATGAGTTAATCTGTGTTCAAATGCCTGGTGATTATAGCACTTAAACCTGTTAATCAAAGCACTTGGCTTTTAGAGAGAGTATCTTTGAAAGTTGTGCTTATAAGAAGAGTTGAAAAGACTGACTTGATCTGAACACTTAGACTAGGCAGCCATCCAGCCACATAGACTGCTGGGCAAGGGTTAGCCCCAACAGAGCAGCTGAGTTTATGAAATAGGCAAAAGGAGCCAAAAGATTGAAAATAGTATTTGTTGTTTATTTTATCGTTCTGGGATCATGTTTCTAGATTACTGTAGGATAAAAGGGGTTTTCAATCTCTTTCTGCACTGATACCTAGAATTTACTTTCCGGCTAACGTGGCAGGATTTATCTGGTGAAGATACAGCATTTTATGTCAGGCTCTTAGTTTAATATCTTTGTGTAAAGTGGGTCTCTATCTACCACCCCCCCAACCCCCGTTTCATCCTTTTGAAATGGAAACCAGCCAATACTCTTCTCTCTTCATATTAATCTCTTTGTCTTTGGCAACTAACCATTACAATTATTGCTTTTTCCACTCCTCTGTTCTCTAATTTCGCCTAACCCTTCCTCAGTTCCTTGCTCCCTCCTTTGTCATCTCTTCTCTCTACCTGCCCTGCTCCCACAGTTGTAAATTCTTTTTAAAAGGCCTGATCACTTTCCATGCCTATCCTAGTCTTTGCCACTTGGCACAGGGACTCCCTGCTTACCCAAAGACTTCTCAAGATGAGAAGTGTATGATAGAAGAGAAAGGGAAATACAGTCAAACAATTTAGGGACTGGAGAAAGTTCAAAAGAAAGTTGCAAAGCCTGTGGGTAAGCTTTAGAGGAAATGAGGTAGTTTTGCTGAGACAGAGTCAGTGGGAGCTAAAGATTATTATCCAGCACATAGCTGAATTACAATGTCACGCAAGCAAAAACAGCAGACTAGTCCCTAAAATGATGGTATGTGGGGAAATGCACAGTCTAATCGTCATAAGTTCTGTGTTGTCATGGTGAAACATGTTTCGGTGAAGAAGACAAGAGGTAAAACCGGATCCGAATTTAAGATGACTCAGTCGTACATGAAGATAAATGAATGGAAGCTCAAGCAGAATGAGCCCTCTACAGGAACTAGTGTTCATTGTGTTTTAATATCACTAATTCGGGCAATTGCCTCAGAGCCTAATTGATATGATTTTGCAAGGGTTTCTAGGTCCATGTTGCTCGCCTGACTGTGTGGATTATTCTCATTATTTTTGTTGTTAGGTGCCAGGTGCTGGGGACCTAAAGATGGTCTGAAAATTAAATGTCTACCTCCTTGTACCAGCCTCTGGATCAGATGTTTTATATTTGCTAATGTAATTAATCCCCACAACTACCCTGAGTAATTAGTTATATTACCCCCATTTTACAAAGGATAAAACCGTGACTCATGGTGGTAAACAACAAGGTCACATACTAATAAATACTAAAACCTAAACTTCAGTTCAAGTGTGTCTGACTCCATTGATTAGACATTTCACCAACTGTATTTGTATGTATGTATATGTGTGTGTAGATATATAATGATATATATAATATATAATAGTATATACTATATATATATATATACTTAAAATTATATAATTGTATACACACCATTATAAGTCCTTTATTGAAAGCCACGATGTCCTGCCAAGATATTTGGAGTTTTCAATATCAATTCCAGGAAGTGTCAGGAAAAGAAGGAAGTTGTAATGTTTTAAATGATGTCACAGGGTCAACAGATTAGGGAATCTTTATTCCTTTACCCTAAACTGACTCTTTTGAATGCGATCCCATAGCTAATCAGGATCGTCTTTCCTGGGACAAGGTAGAGAACAGTGAAGCTTGTTTTACTTATTAGCTATTTAAGAATCTGTGTCCTTCATTTATGTACTTTAACACTTATGGGGAACCTACTATGACAGGCAATTGGGATATGAAATAAATAAGAAATGATCTCAGACCTCAGGGTCTTTTTAGTCTCAGAGAAGGAACAAACATAAAAAGAAGTGCAAACAAATTTCATCAAATTCAAGAAATAATTGTTTGTTTGTTTGTTTGTTTGTTTTTTAGGTGCATTATTATTTTACCTATCACCAAGGGAAAAAATGATGTCAGAATAAACTCTGTAAGATTGGAATATGCATAGAGATCTTCTTTATGATGGAGTTATATCCCAATAAACCCATTGTAAATTGAAAATGCCATAAGTTGAAAATGCACTTAATACATCTAACCTACCAAATGCCTTAGCTTAGCCTAGTCTACCTTAAATGCTCAAAACACTTACATTAGCTTACAGTTGAGCAAAAACCTCCCAACACAAAGCCTATGTAATAATATTGTCGAATACCTCATATAGTTTATTGAATGCTGTACCAAAAGTGAAAAACAGGACGGCTGTATGGGCACAGAATGGTTGTAAGTGTATTGATTGTTTACCCCCATGATGGTGTGGCTGAATGGAAGCTTCAGCTCATCGTGACTGCCTAGTGTCACAGGAGGGGATCATACCACCTACTGCTAACCTGGAAAAAAATCCAGAATTCAAAATTGCAAGTATAGTTTCTAGGGAATATGCATATCATGTTTGTACCATTGTAATGTTGAAAAATCATAAATTGAACTATTGTAAATCAAGGGCCATCTCTATTAGAATCATTTAAACAGAGTGCGTGCCATGCTAGGTGTGAAAGCATTTACAGTGAGGATATTAGGGCTGGGGTAAGGAGTCACAAAGAGAGTCAGAAAATGCTTTCCAAAGTGATCTTTGAATGGAGCATGTAAAGGTGAGTAGGTAGGATTGCAGATGAACGATGTGCAGGGTGTTCCTTGAAAGAGCTAGAATGAATGAAAAAGTGTGCCTGTGTAGCTGGGACACAGCCAGTCGTGCCCCGGGGCAGTAAGTAGGCAGGGAGGCTGGAGCCCTGCTGATGGGCTGGGAGAGAGGTCTCTGAGGCAGTGTGGTGCTTGGCAGTGCCACTCCCGAGGTGCAGACCATCCTAAGGGGTTTTGTAAACTGTGCTGAGGAGTTGGCCTATTGCCAAATAGGAAGCCACTGAAGAAATTCAAGCAGGAAGTCAAGTCTATCTTGACCTTTTTCTCTTTCTTCCAGCCCTTTGGACAAGTGGCTTTATCGATAGCCACTTTGAGAACAAATCATTGCTGTCGCAAACTTCTGTTCTTCCCCACGTATACTGCACCTTGCCATTATTACTGGAAGCCCGTTTGCTTTTGTGAGTTGCATCATTATTGACCCTCTCTTGATTTACGCTATATGGCACATTTTCTCTCTTCTTTGAGTGTAGTGGTGGAATCTTAATGTCTTGTTAATTCTATATTAGGATCTGTTTTGAGCTCAATCACATGGAGATGACCTAACAAATAACAGGACAAAATTCTGCTTTATGTATAGATACTGTGATCGGCCCCTGAGGAGCGACAGGGAGATTAACATGCCGCTATGTCTGTATGCTCCTCAGTGTGAGAGCCAGCCTCCCACGGGGCCCCCAGTGTCCCCTCACTCCTGGTACTCACACCCTCTCATGGTCTCCCCCACACTGTACCAGGATTAGTCTGTGTGGCGAACAGAATACAGAGAAAGTGCTATGTCATTCTACGATTAGGTTGTAAAAGACTATCATTTCCACCTGGAACGCTATCTCTCTTTTTCTTTTTCTTTTTTTTTTATCACTTGCTTTGTGGGGGAAGGCAGCTGCCGCATCATGAGAACGCCTGTGCAGCCCATGGAAGGTACCCGTGGAAGGAACAAAGATGTCCACACGATAGCCCGGGACACAAGGGATCCCGAAAGTGGATCTTCCGGCCCCAGGTGACCGCAGCCCCAGCCCACGGCTTCCCCGCAACCTCAAGAGAAACTTTGAGTCAGAACACCCAGCTACGTGGCTCCTGGATTTGTAACACCTGGTACGATCGTGACGATCTCCTATGAGATATGGATTATTACTTTAAGCTTCTAAATTTAGGGGTGATTTGTTACACAGATAATTAATATACTTATAAATGTCATTCAAATTTTATCTGAGTGGAAGTCTTAGAAGAAAAGAGAGTGGGGTCCTCAGGTTTAGAAAACAAAAGGAACTTGCTATCAGATTTCTGATAGTAAATGTGTGCATTGTAATTCTTTTTTTAAATTAACATGTCATGTATTATTTGTTTCAGGGAAACAGGTCTTGTGATTCATCAGTCTTTTATAATACTCAGGGCTCGTTACAACACACAGACTATAATTCTGCCTTAGCTTAATTTTAAGGTAGATCTGTGTCGCAGTGCAGATTTGGCGGTTCAGTGATTTGTTGCCTTAAATGTACAGCGATGTATATTGTCCCCTAGGAGCCAGATGAAAAGAAGACCTGGCTGGTAAAAAGAGATCTAAGATTCTCCCTCTAAGAAGTGAGTTTGGACATGAGCTCTATCACTTTCTATTTGGTTGCCAAATGGAGAATTTATTTAATCTCCTTTAAATTGTGGTTTCCACACCAGTGAAAGAAATATAATAATTCATACTTCGTATATCTTGAAGATTAAATGAATTAATGTGTGTCAAAGAACTTGGTAAACTGCAAGGCACCGTCTGAATAAAGGTTTTGTGCAAACTATGGTGCCGACGCTACTGGCTCAACAGGCCCTGCAGACTGAGTCCTTGGAAGGACAGCCATTTGGCAACGCCGAGAGTCTCTCCTGAGGAGGCATGTGGCCCGCTGGTGACGTGGGCACCAGGCAAGTCGCAGGCCCATCACAGACCTCCAGGCTGACCCTAGCTCTGTGCAGGCTTCTCAGGCTTGAACCCTCTGTAGCCAGCGTGACGTGGAGAGGAAGCCACAGTGAGAGTTAAGAACAGCACATGCTGTCTTTGGGGTGAACTTGATGCCATCATTTACAAAGCTAGGAAATCTGGGGGCTTTACACTGGAGGCAAGAAAAGAAAAATGTATATGTATATGTCACAAAGAGAATTCCAAATATATTACGGAGACTGATTTTTAAGACTGAATTATGAAAATGATGGCAAATAAATTAACGTTTATGTTAAGCTTTTAAACAAATACATTTAATTATCCATGACACAGATTCCAGCTTACTTTATCATAACATTTTAAAAATGAACACTTTCTACCTTCAATTTTAACTGCGTATTTTTTTGTAAATAATCATTATTTACAATACCTTTTTTCCCCCCAGCTGTATGGAGATATTGTTGACATATAACATTATATAAGTTTTAGGTATACATTATGATATTTGTATATATTTCAAAATTATTACCACCATAAAGTTAGTTAACATGTATCACCTCACACAGTTACAGCTTTTTCTTCTGATGAGGACATTTAAGATCTACTCTTTTAATAACTTTCAAATATACCAGACAGTAATGTTAACTGTGGTCCCCGTGGTGTACATTACATCCCCACAATTTACTCATATCTGGAAGTTCATACCACCTTCATCCATTTTCTGCACTTTGTAACCCCCCGCACATATGACAAGCATCAGTTTGTTCTCTGTTTCTATGACTTTGTTTTTTTTAAGATTCCACATAAAAGTGGGATCATACAATATTTGTTTTCCTCACTCTGACTTATTTCATTTAACATAATGTTCTCAAGTTTCATCCATGTTGTCACAAATGGCAGAATTTCCCTCTTTTTTATGTTTGAATAATTGTCCGTGTAACATTTTCTTTATCCATCCGTCCGTTGATGAACACTACAATTGTTTCCCTCTCTTGACTATTACATACAATGCTGAATGCACATGAGGGTACTTGAGATAATGATTTTATTTCCTTCAGATACATACCCAAAAGGGGAATTGCTGGATCATATGGTAGTTTTATTTTTAATTTTTTAAGGACCCTCCATACTGTTTTTCATAGTGACTGCACTAGTTTACTTTCCTACCAACAGTGTACAGGGTATCCCCCTTTTTTAAAAAATCCCTCTTTTCCCTGTATCCTCACTGGCATTTGTTATCTCTTGTCTTTTTGGTAATAGCCATTTTAAGATTTGTGAGGTTGTATCTCATTGTGGTTTTCTTTTTCTTCTTCTTCTTTTTTAAAGATTTTATTTACTTATTTGACAGAGAGAGATATCATAAGTGGGTAGAGCAGCAGGCAGAGGTGGGAGGGAAGCAGGCTCCCTGCTGAGCAAAGGGCCAGATGCGGGGCTCAATCCCAGGACCCTGAGATTTTGACCTGAGCTGAAGGCAGAGGCTCAACCCACTGAGCCACCCAGGCGCCCGTCTCATTGTGGTTTTGATTTGTATTTCCTTGGTGATGTTGAGTACCTTTTCATGTACCTATTGTCCATTTGAATATATTCTTTGGGGAAATGTCTATCCAGGTCCTTTGCCCATTTTTAAATTAGAGTATTTGTTCTTTGCTATTGAGTTATGTGCATCCTTTATATAACTTGGATACTATTTATCAGATATGTGGTTTGCAAATACTTTCTCCAATTCTTTAGGTTGCCTCTGCATTTTAATAATCATTTCTTTCTGCTATGCAGAAGTTTTTTAGCTTGATGTAGCCCCACTTACTTATTTTTGCTTTTGTTGCTTGTGTTTCAGGTGTCCTATCTAAAAAATCATTGCCAAGACCACTGTCAAGAAGCTTTTCTCCTATGTTTCCTTTTAGGAGCTTTATGGATTTACCACTAGGCCTTTAATCCACTTTTGAGGTAATTTTTGTAAATGGTATAAAATGGGGTTCTAGTTTCATTATTTTGCTTGTGAATATCCAATTTTCCCAGCACCATTTATTGAGACTGTCTTTTCTTCAATCAGTATTCTCAGCAGCTACTGGTAAGTGCATGGGTTTATTTCTGGGCTCTTGATTC
Organism: Neogale vison; assembly: GCF_020171115.1. NCBI lineage: Eukaryota > Metazoa > Chordata > Mammalia > Carnivora > Mustelidae > Neogale > Neogale vison. The sequence continues at coordinate 174,053,988 of NC_058094.1, read as the reverse complement.
TGACCCCTTGGTCTCTGTTTGGTTTTATGCTAGTACCATACTATTTTAATTGTTATCGCTTTGTAGTATAGTATGAAATCACGAAGTGTGATGCCTCCAGTTTCATGTTCTTTCTCAGGATCGCTGTACCTATTCATGGCCTTTTGTGGTTCCACGTGAAGTTTAGGATTTTTTTTTCCTATTTCTGTAAAAAATGCCGTTTGAATTTTGTACGGATTGCACTGGATCTATAGTTGGCTTTGGGCAATATGGATGTGTTAACAATATTAATTATTTACAATATAAGTTGTATAAATATTCAGTGTTAAACATAAGGTCTTCATAAAATTCTTTCTTTGTAAGCACATAATGGTTTGCTTTTATTTATCAATGGCATTATAATTTTTCTAGAGGCTTGGAATCTTAAAATTATGATAAATCTGACAATCCCCTTTCCATTTCCCAAAAGGAACGGATTTTAAGTATTCTTTCTGTTTCTTTCCAAAGGCTATAAGACAGGGGATTGCATGACTTCTCTAGCAGATGCTGTTGGTGCCCTGCTGTTTTTTCCCTCAGTGCCCATAGAGTTAGCTTCTCACTGCAGACTTTTGCACCTCTCTACCCGTGAACTTTTCTGCCTGGAAGAGCTCCTTCAGCTCCTACAGATATGGGAGGAAGTGTGGAAGATCTGGGTAGTGAACATACCTGGAAGCATCCCTTAACAAACCAGTGATAGGAGTTGGTAGAGAAATACTCCAGCTTCCTCCTGTCTCAGGTGGAATAACTCTGAGGTGTATTTAACCCGGAGGGATTAAGCTCTACTTGCCTAGGAGCAGTAAGCATCTCTGAATATATCCTCTGCTGGTTTCCTTCCCTCCTTTTCTCCTACCAGGGCTGCTTAAGTTGAATTCTCAAACTGTCAATTCAAATCATTGTCTCAGGGTCTGATTTTGGGGGGAATCCAACCTAAAAACTCCCTCAATTAAGGTTTTTTTTTTTTTAAGGTTGTTTTTAATAAGATTTTTTAAAAAAATTATTTGACAGAGAGAGAGTACAGGTAGGGAGAATGGCAGGCCGAGGGAGAAGCAGACTCCCTCTGAGCGGGGAGCCCGATGTGGGACTCGATCCCAGGACCCCCGGGTCATGACCTGAACCGAAGGCAGATGCTTAATCAACTGAGCCACTCAGGTGGCCTTCAGTTAAGTTTTCTAAAAATTTTTCCTGCCACCTCCAAATTACACATTAGCATGTTCCTTCACCAGTGAGAGTCACATGGGAAACTGTGCCTGGATGCCATTTCAGAAAATTTCTTCAAGAGTTATCCAAGCCAGAACAGTTGATCAGAATCACATTTTTCACGGATACCAATTGGTTATATAATGAAACAGACAACTTATTCCAAAAAGAGGTTTTCGAATTAAATGAAATAGGTTTATTTCAGGAATTTCTACATCTTGTTGCATAATAGAGGAGTAACTTTTTCCAGGCACCTTTCATAAGTTAGTGTGTGGCGCTTTTCCACTTCTTCTGATTCTCATGAACTATCAGTTGATTCCCAGACACAGCTGGGGAAATCAGAGAGAAGGAGATATGGTAGTGGTCGGCATGTATCTGTTAGTTTCTGCTGCCATTTAGTCTAATGGTAACTTGACCACATTTCTCCTTAGCTGGGAGCTAGTGGTGGAGAGCAGTAGAGGAAATCAACTTCTTTGCTACCCTCCTAATTTAGATGAAATAATTCTAATACTAATAGAATTGAGGCAAGGATGGAGATGAGCTTTCATTTTAGAAATTTGTGTCATATTAATTTTTGATAACCAAAAATGTATCTTTCATTAATCATGAGTTTATTGCTTACTGTGTCTGAGGTTAAATTCCCAGAACACTGGATGACCCATTGCAGCATCCACCATAATTCCCAGTAAGTGTGCGTGTTGGTGGGAGTGTGAGAACAGCTGTGAAAGAGAACACAGTGTTTGGTTACGCAGATATGCTGAGTGGTAGTAGACAGAGTCGTTTGATTACCAAGTTTCCAGTTGTTAGAATACAACAAATATGCATAAAGCCAAAGCTATGTGAATTATAATTTATTTTTTTCTGACAGACTCAGAGGAAGAAATAATGCAAAATGTATATAGCCTTCACAGCATTTCTTAGCAAGGAGAAGCATAATGGTGCACATTAATACTCTCTTGACTGATAGATAATAGACGACTGTTTTGTCTCACAGGAGCAATTACACATTCTAATAATAGCACTACACTGGCCTCTGTGTCATTTTTTGTTGTTGTTTTTTGGTTCCTGTTGTTTCTCTGGCTAATCTGAGACTGGTTATTAGTGCCTCTGGGAGGCAGATATTTAGATGGTGGCTCTCTCATGAGGCTCCTGAGAAAGAAAGTCCTCCTGGATGAGTTCTTAGGCAGGTGGGTCTCCAAAGGAAGCCTGCCTTGGGAGTAGGCGGGGTCACCCGTTCTTTCCCCCTTTTGGCCCAAAGCTGTCTCAGTTCCTGTAATACATCACAGGGGATCTTGCCGCTGGTTTTTCTTGCCCTCAGGTCAGCCCTTTTGGGTGGGGTATGAATGAAAGCACTCCCCCCATGTGCATTCTTCCTATGGTATTCTCGGGAAACTCACGCCTTCTTGTGTCTCAGAGGAGGGAATTCGGAACATGCCACTGCCGCCTTCCCCACCTGGATGTCCATTTTTTGTCATTCTCTAATATACATAGTTCACCAAGTCTATTGCAAGGACAGTTCTGGCACGAAGGGAAATTCCCAGTCAATACGGCTATATCAATGTCTACCTGTGAATTATTACCTATCAATTAATCCTTAGCACTTAATATAGGAGCTAAGGAATGGAATAATCATTGGTTGAATGAACAAAGATTTAGTTGTCTGACAACTCTTTACAAGAAAATTTTTGTTAACTCTTTAAAAAGACTTTATCAAGTCGGACCCAAAGTCTCTCCTTCCATTGCATGCCATTTTCACTGGAGAACAACATCTGCTTCCTGACCCCTTTAGAAGGCATATATATACAATAAGATTGCAGTGAAGTCACCCACAGCCCTCTCTTCTTTTTGGCCAACCAACATCATTTCTGCGATCCCTTCCTCTTAGGCTTGGGTTTCCAAGTCTTTAATCTCTGGTCTTTTCTAGATCCAAATGTCCCACTTATTTTTAAACTTGTGGAGACCTAAATGGAAATCTACCCTAATGACGCTGTAAAAGTCTGGCAAATTTTAGTGGAAACCAACATCTGTTTGGTTCTTCCTCATTATCTTTTTGCTGCCTTTTCATTAAGGGATTCTTAGGAAAAGCTGTAAAATGTATTTTTAAAATAAATCCACCAATCTCACTTTTATTTGTATGCACACTCTATGCAAAAATGGATTGACAGCTGATGGATTTTTAAGCTCACAAACATAAGCCTTTATACGATATATTTAAATAGTCTGCACATACACTCATAATTTAAAGGCTGAATACTAGTCTTTTTAACTTTAAATTTTTTTAAATTTGTAAATTTAAATTCATTTAATTAACATATAGTATATTATTAGTTTCAGAGGTAGAATTTATGATTCATTAGTTGCCTATAACACCCAGTGGTTTTTACATCAAGTGCTCTCCTTAGTGCTCATTACCCAAATACCCCATCCCCTGCCCCCAGCAACCCTTGGTTTGTTTCCTATAGTTAAGAATTCTGTATGGTTTGCCTCTCTCTCTGTTTTTATCTTATTTTGTTTTTCCTTCCCTTCCCCTAAAATTTTCTTTCTTTTTTTTTTTTTTTTAAGACTTTATTTATTCACTTGGCAGAGAGAAACACTGCTAGAGAGGGAACATAAGCAGGGGGAGTGGGAGAGGGAGAAGCAGGTTTCCCGCCGAGCAGGGAGCCTGATGCGGATCTCAATCCCAGGACCCTGGGACCATGACCTGAGCCGAAGGCAGACACCCAATGACTGAGCCACCCAGGCACACCTAAAATTTTCATTTTTGTGCATTAACAGTCACGTTGTTTTGGATGAATTATTTTTCAACTTAAAGATATTGTTGTTATTTTTACTTGGACCGTTACCATGGTCTTGGTCTAGACCCACTGAATAAGAATGAAAATAACAAGTGTCACATAGCTCTTACTGTGTGCCAGGCAGGTATTTTACATGTATTAACATACTCAGTCTTTGAGCTAGGTACTATCTTTATCCATGCTCATTTCTTAGGTGGGGCCAGCCAAACTAAAGACTTGACCTACATAGTATAGCAATTGAGGTTCAGAGTTGGGGTTTGAACAGAGGAGGCCTAGCCCCAGAGTCTGCATTCCTAAGACACACTGCCATATATTTATGAATATAGGGGTGTAGAAGGCTCCTTTTTTTCAGTGGTCTTTAATAAACACAAGCAGAGGTTTTCTTTGTGTTTAAAGATGATTTCTCTTATCCTTGAGTTCTGATGCTGCTTTGACCAAAGAAATGACTCCAGCTGCTATCTTTCCTGGTACACTCTCATTGCTCCCTTACAGTAAGGAAGATTTCATATACTTTTTGCTTTGAGAGTATGAATCCTGCAGTTGCTAAATGTTGGTAAATCTAACTTCCTGTAGGTTAAATATTGAGCTCAGCTTGCCATTATGAATCACAAATATAACCTCCAGGAGCCCTATAAATTTGCCTCCAACAGCTGTGATATATATCTTGGGTTACCCACAAATATAGAATAGGGCTTGATCTTCTCATCCCAACTATAATTCATTTCAGAGTCTGTTTTCCAGAACAGATGGTTCCATTGTTACCATTAAGGTCTTCCTGTGGGGCTTTCAGAAATTGCACTGCCTTTTCAGAGAACATTTGAGATCTTTCCAAAAGAACTGTCTGAACTATTAAATTGGTGGTGGTGTGTTGAGGCCACTAAACTCGTCCCAGCTCTGGCTATTTGGGTTGTCCTTTTTGTGTTACATTGAAACTTTGAGGAAAATAATTTCTTGCTGAAGAAAAATAATCACATCCCAACTCATTTTATTTGGATTAATAAATTGAGCATAATATTCAAACCTGCTTAAAAACAATCCTAATCCCACAGTGCTATACCTACTTAAGAGGGAAGTTTATCAGAGAATACCCATGGGCCTGTTTCCAAACATGCCTTTGTTCTTACTTTGTATGTAGGACAGGAAAACACAATTTACAATCATACTTAGGCTTTTAAAATAAATTTTAAAGTTCTTTAGACACTCCCTAATGTTACAAAATATTCCCTAAACCACAGATTTATCTTTTAAAAATATGATATGCATGCAATTTTGTGGTATATTAGGAAATACTTAAGCAACACATACATGTATCTTCTAGTATGCCATGATTTTTAAAGGAGTCAGAGCAAAATATTAGCAGTATTTCTCTCCTAGGAAATGGTTTGGGGCCCTTGGGGATGGAGCTGAAGACTTTGACTTTTCATTTTATTTGTTGCCTCCAATGTCCGGATTTCTTTTTAAACCCTGTAAATGTATTTTCCCAAGTAAGTATCTGAGCAGTGAGATTATTGTTTTTATGTATTTTCCTATCTCAACCAGAAATATTATTTAAAAATGGGAAGTACTTCTTTAGCTCCTTCATAAGAGTTCCATCACTCTATCTTAAAGATTTGTTTATTTATTTGAGATAAATAAGTAAATAAATAAATCTCTGAAATAAATAAATAAATGTTATTTATTTATTTATTTGAGAGACTGCATGATGGGAAGGAGCAGAAGGAGAGGGAGGGAGAGAGAGAATCCCAAGCATACTCCGCCCTGAGTGCAGAGCCTGACACAGGGCTTGAGCCTGGAACCCTCAGGTCATGACCTGAGCAGAAACCAAGAGTTGGACGCTTAACCAACTAAGCCACCCAGGCGCCCCTTCATCACTCAGTGTATTTAGATAGTTAGTTTGACTTGGAAAAGAAAAGGGGCCTATCTTTATTATTTTAGAATCTTAGCACTGAAAGGATCCAGTCTTATTGCTTTATGATAAAGAACCAAATTTAAATGAAATTGAATGATTTTTCCAAGTTCATACCACTAGTGAGCAGCAAAACTGAAAGTAGAATTCAGGTCTCCTAACTTCATCCAGTACTTTTCCCATGAAACCATCCCATCTTCTAAAGTATTAATTATTTATATTTTCAAAATAGTATTATAATTTGCAACTGTAAAATTTTGCACATATATTCCATTAATTTAATTGTACTTTAAAGTTAGAAGAGGTAAAGGTACATGTAAGGGATAAATACCATGATTCCTAGGTCAAATGAATCTCAATCATATTAGATAAAGTATAAAGTGTTAAGTACTAGAAAACACACTCAGTTAAAAAAAAATGGTGCTCACTTGGGGGAACACTTATTTTTTAGAGATGCAAGGTTCTAGATGAAAATAATGATCTCATCTAATGATTTATATTCTACCATTCTTCTGTTAGGATTGCAAAGAGACCTAATTAGACCCCATGAAAACTCCGTAATTCTAAATATATTCCTATTTTTAAAAAAAGGTGATAGTGTAGAGACACAGTTATTCCTCTACAATCCTGGCATACTAGTAATTTTATTCAAAGACTTTATAATCATGAAAAGAAAAAAAATCCAACTGGTAATTCTAGGCTACAAGGAAGTAAAAAGCATGAAAAATGATCAGCATTGATGCTCAAACCTAATTCAAAGGCAGACCTTATTAAAAATACACCATAGTAAAGGAGAGTGTGAAATCAGTGCACACTCTTACTGGAATCATAGTCTAATTATTTCCTTTTGCTATTTATAAGAGTGCTTAGCTCAGCTCTTGAAATCAGGGAAGAGAGATGTAGGATCCTTAGTGTATCCTTTTTCTGTAGTTGTGGAAACATATGTATGTGATCTGCTCCTTGAACAGCTGACCTCTACAAAGTGAAAATGTCTCAGAGGAATATTTTCTTTCCACATATAGAAACACTGACAGAACACCAAGATGGCACTTGGTAAGTGTTTGCTGAGGAAATTAATCAGTACCTGGTACTGCTTTCCCCTATCCACTTTAAATCCATACGAAAGTTTTGAAAAGTCTTGGGAATTTTTTTTACTTCTTTCCATTCCACTATTTTGAACTGGAAATACATAAAGAAAAATGGAACCTGGATAACTACAGGCCAAATTCCTGGAGGAAAATGATAGGGCAAAAGAAATTACTCCCTATTTGTCATTGCCCGGATGTTGAGTTTTTGTGATAAAATGAATTCTCATTATTTTACCATTACTTCCTTCCTGGAGAAGATTGTCATTGCTAGTAACTCTCATTTGTATTTTTTTTTCCCACTTAATATGCTCTAGTAAGATTATCAATGGTATGTTGTTTTTATTTTCACTTTATTTTTTCCTAAGTGGAAACTGAGGCTTTGAAAAATTAAGTCACTGGCCACACAAAGAAGTCACTGCATCAAGGATGGGGCTAGTATAATGGGTTTAAAGAAGAACTTGGATAAGGAGAGGTAGGTGCTGAATCAGTGGAATGTGAAAAGTTATTGGCACTGAGCAGAGAGACAAGCCCAAGAGAAAGAAGTCTGAGTCACCAGGAAGTGGAATTAGCACAAAAGGTCAACTTTCTCTCACTGATAAAGGAAAACTCACAAGTCATATCCCTTACATGATAAAAAGCAAAGCTTAAACACTTTGGTAAAAATCTGACATGCCCGGAGTGCAACTTCTCTAGGCATGTTTGAGTAAGGTTTTGAGTAAGATTTAAGTATAAGAAAAACATCTTTAAAACTGGGTACCTGTTGGGTCCCTGGGCAAGTTAAGGATTAATTCTAGATCCTAGATCCTAGGTCACATCTGGGTTCCACTAAGAGTAAAGAGAGAAATATTGTAGGAGTTTTTATTTCAGATGAAGCAAGCAAGAAACAAAGAGAGAATGAGAAAGAACTGTGTGAACATAATAATGCAAAATTAATTTTAGTTGCAAAGTATCATTGGTACCATTTAAACTAAGAAATAGCTCTTCTAGTATTGATGCCACAGGCTCAATTCATTATGATGAGACTGGGATGTTAAAGACACCAGACAAAGCGAAGAGCTAAATATGAAAATCTTCAGGAGGATGTGGGGAAACCATTAAAATTCATTGGTTCAAGCCGTCCGTTAAACATTTTCCAGCCCATTTATTGAGGCTATGGAAAAAACTGGGAACTCATATTTCTCACTCTAGGATGTGGAAAGTTTAAATTACAAGAAGATGAAAAGGAAGGAAATGGCAAAAGGAAGGAAAACCATGATTTTGTTATGGCTAATCTAAATTTATTGGTATTTTTCAATTTAAGAAACTGCAGGGAAGATCAAACAAAAGGATGGGGAGGATATGAAACTGTAATTAACTTATAGACCAGAAGAAGAGGAAAAGAGAGGGTTATCTTAAATAGCATTTACAACAATGAAGAGAAGCCCTCCCGAGTGTAGGCTGTATTTCATTTATTCATTATTACAGTGAGAGCTGGTTGAGTAGGCTGTCTACGTAATGGACGTGCCCGGAAGAGAGCACACTGTCACCTGACCATTCTGAAGCTGCCTGTATGAACTGAAGTGGAAACTATCTTTGAGCATTGGAATTACTACTGTTTATTGTTTCCCCTGTTCTAGGCACTGTGTAAGACCATTTATATTATATTTCATTGAATGCCTCTAACTGCTCTGGGAAGCAGGCATACTACCATATACAGTAGGTGGGGACATTGAGGTGGAGAGAGAGCAACTCATGTAAGTTCACACGGCTGGTAATCAGAGGAGCCAGTGTTTCAACTTAAGTTTAAGTTTTTCTGACGCAGAGCTCATGCTGTTTCTACTGTGCCATACTTTCTGTCACTTCCGTTTTACCCAGGAAGGTTTTTGTGGTTGAATGAAAGAGAGAACTTTTTCTAAAGACATAGAAACCAAAGGCAGTACTCTTAGGGGAGGAGAGCTAAATAAGAGAATTTAAGATGTCAACGTGGGAGGGGTGCCTGGGTGGCTCAGTGGGTTAAGCTTCTGCCTTCGGTCTAGGTCATGATCTCAGGGTCCTGGGATCGAGTGCCGCATCGGGGTCTCTGCTTGGTGGGGAGCCTGCTTCCCCCTCTCTCTCTCTGCCTGCCTCTCTGCCTACTTATGATCTCTCTCTCTCTCAAATAAATTAAAAAAAAAAAAAAAAGATGTCAACGTGGGAAACAGAGAGTATGTAATGGGAAGCCCAACCCTGGTGCTCAGTGTTTTCATAGATAACTCGATGTATGGTGATGATACTTCTGTAAGATAAGGAGGAGAGAGAAGGCAGGCTTAGAGTGAAGAGATAAACAATTGGCCATATAGAAAGATGGTTCTTTTCCTCTGAATGAAGTTTACAGGGGTCTCTGTGGAGTCATAATTTCAAAGGAATGAAGGGAAGTCTGTATAACCAAGGGCATGCCAGACATAGGGTTCCTGCAGGTCTGGAAAAGGTACATCCCATCAATATCTCAGGGTTGGAGGCATATCTCCCAAACTCCCTTTGTTCATGCTGCAAGAAGGGCAAGGCATTTTAAAGATTTGAGATTTTGAAGGTTTAGGGTAGGTATATTATTTATAATTGCCTGTTTTGAAATTTATTTCAATTAAACTTGTAAAGCTGCTTGTGTGTTAAGGTGTTTGCCACAGAGAAAGTGATTGGTTTCCTATCTTCTCTCGAGCATGTATAGATCATAGGAGGCTATTCAACATTATGAATTTTTAGCATCATTTACAATAAGTTTTGTTTTCCTTTTTCCTTCCTTCCTTCCTTTCTTCCTTCCTTCCTTTTTTCCTTTCTTTTTTCCATGACACAGCAAAAGGATTTCAGGGCACTCACAACACCCTTACACATGTTTTGAGAGAAAAAGATAGATATTTGAAATTAGGGAAAACTAAATATTTAGAGAGATAATAGATTTGATCACACAAATTCTGGAGTGAACAACTTCTACCTAAATAGGATGGCTATAGAAACAGGACATTAAGCACAAAACCCTAGGTAATACAAAATAGAAAACAAAAGTTTATTTTTCAATATCCACATTTCTTAAGGTATCTTAACATGTCTTAACCATGTCTAAGACTGTCTTATCAAAGCTACAACTAGAAAGTTAGCTAAAATTTCTTCAGTCTACATTTCAAATGTTTCAATTCAAACATTTCTGGTGTGCAACTTTCTTGTCTCTTTCCCTGATATGTTGGTAGAAAATTGTATTTTTCAAAATATATGTGTAAGTATTTCATGATTCCCTATTAAAATACAAAGTAAGACATTTTCACCATTCCACAAGTAAAAAATAAATAACCATGAACCTAAATTTGCTAACTATGGAACAGTATAAAAAAGAGGAAACCAAGTCACCATCCAAAGACAATAATTCTGTATATTTCCTACAGAGATGTTTGTGTATTTTGGGGAATGGAGAAGGGTGATAAGCTTCAACCAGAATTTTTCTTAGGCTGCCAAGATCATGACATGTACTGTTCTTGTCATTTTCTGGAACTACTGCCTTTAAGAAAAGCATGGTCTAGAAAATTCACAGCGGCGCTTTACAGTCTGCATTTCCCCCAGGAAGAAAATATTCTTTCCATCCTACAAAGTAATAATCCCCTTCTAGAAAATGATTGACCAATTCTTTGTGTTATAAATAGTACAAACATTGACTTAGAATGTCCAAATTTAATCTGCATGATTTTTGCATACTTATAATTCATAGAATTGACCTAGCAACAACCTCTCACTTCCTACTTCGGGTCTTGCTCCCAGATATCTGGTCTCATTTTTCTTCAGGTAAGATGCATCACGGTATTGTTTTCATACTTAAATCTGAAGATGCCAGGAAAGTAGGCAGAGGCTAATTATTCCGGTTTTTGAAATAAGTTCCCATGAACCCCTCCTTTTTTTAAAGAAATTGTATTTATTTATTTATTTTTAAGATTTTATTTATTTGACAGATGGAGATCACAAGTAGGCAGAGAGACAGGCAGAGAGAGGAGGAAGCAGGCTCCCCGCTGAGCAGAAAGCCAGATGTGGGATTTGATCCCAGGACCCTGAGATCTTGACCTGAGCTGAAGGCAGAGGCTTTAACCCACTGAACCACCCATGCGCCCCAAAGAAATTTTATTTATTTAAGTAATCTCTACACCAAACATGGGGCTTGAACTCATGACCCCAAGATTAAGAGTTGCAAGCTCTTCCAACTGAGCCAGCCAGGTGCCCTCCCCGCCACCCCAGGCCATGTATTCCTCTTTTTAAAGAAGCCTTTAACTCAGGCATTTAGTTGCACAGTGTTACTTTAAATATTATTTGGGCAGGTATTAATTTTCCTGATTCCTTGTTCAACCTTATTTCTTATTTCCATAGTTCTTTTCTTGGATTTATGTTTCATTGGCTAGAGTATGTTCACGTGTGTGTGTGTGTGTGTGTGTATACTTCTGAAAAATTGAGATTGGCTAGTTTTTGTATAATACCTATTAGTAATGCCTCAGAACAGGTGTTTCATGAAGTACATTTTGAAAAACAAGGTATAAGTTTACTAAATTTATTTTGACTGAAAGTATTTAAATTTCTTAAGCCAGATTTGATTTCATTGTTGACAGTAACATTTTGTGACCAAAGAACCCCCGTAAATATTGGTTCAAATGGGCCCCACACAACAGATGAGTGGGAATATGCATTCACCTTTCTGGAAGACATTTCAGTCATACATTGTCTACCTGTCTTACCACATTGCTGAGTTGTAAACAAGTAACAGAAAAAGGAAATTGAACATGTTTTACCTAAGGTTTTCAATGCAAATAAAAGAAAAACTTCTCAAAAAGGCAGGGTAAGCTGAAGGTTGATTAGTATCTTCTGTACTTCACTCCCCTGTCCCTCCATTATAGGTGAATTAAAGTTATGTATATAGGAGGAACATAATACATTCTCTTCTTGTGAATCAATATGACCACTTTTGCAATTTTGTATTAACAAAATTAACTTTTGTTACCGTTTATGAAAAATGAGAAGATAATGTTTGGGAAAGAGCAAATGTGCTAAAGTAAGGGGTGAGACCAGAACTCTAGGCCAGAACAGTGACACTATTCTGTAGTAAGACTTCCTAAAGTAGTACTTTTCATTTACAACTACAAATTTCTACTCCCCTCTGCAACCCCAACTCAATTATTTGTATTCAAAATTCACTGGCAGAGATTTCAATCTGTAGTATGAGGATGTTTGAAGAAACCATGAAGACAATGAACTCTATTCTGGACATAGAGAGTCAAATTTAAAAGACAGATCTCTTATTGGATATTGATTACTTTAGACTTCGCTGGGTATGGAAAATGAGCCTCCCTTCATATCCCAGAGTAGCTTTGCTGCACTCACTGGAATTTCTACTTGAGAACTTGAAACTTGATTTGGTTTCAGTCTCCACAATGAACAGTTATGGATACATAAATGGCTTCTAAGCCTTTTGATGTTCATTAAGCGGAAGGAGTGGGGAGCTGTTTCCTGGAAGAGTATGGGGCACCAGGGAGCATTAAGGAAAGAAACAATGGCAGAGGAAATGTTGGTCTTTTACACTCATAATGTTTCTGTGAACAATACATTTCATGAGTTTTGGGGCCTTGAATGGACTTGTTACAGGTTCCAGTCCTATTCCCATCACTGTCTTGGGGGACCATACATAATAACGCTACGCTTTAGTTTTTTAGTTGGTTGTTTGAAAAAACAACCAACAATGTACCCACTTCCCCAGGACACCTAATGAGGATACTGGATTGTTTTGTTTACAGACAATGTGAAAAGCCTTTTGGAACATTTGTAGTCAGAAGATCTATTAAAAGGTATTCTCAAATCTTACTCTTTAATTATCTCTCTCTTAAGGAAAGAAAATACTGGAGAAAGATAAAGAACATAACAACCCTCCATATCTACAATTACCAGAAATAACCTGTGTTTAACTTTCAGTGTGTATCCTTATGGTCATATAAATATGCATATATATTTTGTTAAAGTTAGAATTAAAATTTTGTAAATTGTAACAAATGGAATTGAGTTTTTAACTAAGCACAGTTACACAAATAGAAGTCTGTTGTGGATTTTATTTCCCACAAAACTTTGTTTTTGTTAAATAATTCCCCAAATGTTCATTTTTTCTGTCTAAGGCACAGTGATACTTTACAAGTTTTTAAATGGATTTTGTATGAGTCAAATATTTCATGTGTATCATCGTGCACATACCATCCAAACCCTTGGATTGTTCCAAAGGTACAGAAAGAGAAATCACAGTAATTTCGAGAATGCCTTACTCAGAAATCCATACATGAACAGTTCAACTGACAAGATCCCAGTCGGTCTATTCTGCTCTTAAGCTTATTACTTTGGGACTCTCAATGCTCAATATGGTTGAAGAGCCACTAATAAGCTAGCGATTATCTACCACCTATAATTTCCAAAGAAAGAACTGTGTTAGAAAAAAAAGTATAGCCATAGTCCCTATAACCAAAAAAAGAATGACTTCTCATCTTGTCATAGTTTTAGAGAGGTCCCTAAGGAGAATTCGTCCATACCCTATCTCCATTGTGACACTCAGTTCATTAAACCATCCAGAAATGAACTATTTAACTTTCAGGTGTTCCCCAGATCTGATTCAAGTTATTTCCAATCCCCCCATGTCTGTATATAGAGCTGTACATTATTTCTAATCCCCCTTTTTTACTAATAATTTTTTTAGTTGAATAGTAGGCTCTTAGCATGTACTTAACACTCTAAAAATATTTTCTTAAATATTTAATCTTTACATTTAAGTCTTGAGATTGGTGTTTCTGGTTAGTAGCTATTTGCCTTCAAAATCCCATCCTTACCTTTTCTCTGGGCACATAACCTCCCTGTTTGAGATTACATTTCTCAGCATTTCATGCTTTTATGCTCACATCCCATTGCGGAGGACTTAGTCACATGACCAATGGGCTGTGAGGGAAAGAACCAAACCTCTTCCAGTCAGACTTTCTTAAAGAAAATTGCTCATCCTGGAGTTTGTCCTTCCTTCCTCCTTGCAGGCTGCCTGGATTTACTGAGACCCAGCTTTGTCCTTGTGAGTGTGGACCATGTCCTATGGAAATGACCCAGCAGCAAGACATGATCCTCAGTGGCTTGAAGGAGCAACACTGCCCACCTTAAAACATTTATATGAGAAGCAGAGAAACAAACCTCTAATTTAAGTCATTGTCTTTTTAAAAACATATTTTGTGATTGCTTTCTTTCAGCCGCTTAGCTCTTACCTCAGCTCATACAGAATTACTGGCTTCATTTTACAGATCAAGAAAAGTGAAGTTCATGGAGGTAAGTCACTCATGTCATGACTTTTCCAGCTTCCCCATCTTCCTCAGTAGCAAGTAGGCCCAGGACTGGAGAACACTCAGCCCGTACAGGATCCAAGTTGAAACTGTCTTTAATCTCTCCATTTCTGGATCTCAAATGAGCACCCTTCTGCTTAACAGTTCTCCTCAAGAGGTCTGCTTTCTCCAAACAGCCTGTCCCCATTGTAAGAAGTTCCAGAAGGGGCTCGCAGGGTTGAGGGTTATGTGGCACCACATCATCTCAACACCTCTGACAAAGGTCAGCGGAAGAAAGGATTCTTTCCGTATGAATTCTCATCAGTCTTTGCCTCTTAAGGAGTATATTATTCCTTACAAAAGAAATCCATCATCTTGTTCTACAAATAAATATAATTATTACCAAATTTGTGTTCTGCTGACCAAATAACACAGCCATAAAAAGATAATCTTCATGAAATGAATGAGTAGGCCTCCTCTCTAAGCCACTAAGGCAAAAGCCTTGAGAGTAAATCAAGACAAATGGGAAGCCAGCTGGAAGAAATCCAATGGGCAGAGCAGGTGGGTTGGCCTGTGCTTTGGAAGGATGAAACACAGCACGAGGCGTTGCACTTTTACACAAAAGCAAGGTCTGTAACCACTGTCGGGCTTTGAACTGAGCTAAATGCATGACTTATTTAAGAAGAGCTGGTAGCTGAACTAAGAGTGTCAAGAGCGATTCT
This sequence comes from Neogale vison, assembly GCF_020171115.1. Lineage (NCBI taxonomy): Eukaryota > Metazoa > Chordata > Mammalia > Carnivora > Mustelidae > Neogale > Neogale vison. The sequence continues at coordinate 174,038,946 of NC_058094.1, read as the reverse complement.
GAAGGTGTTTTCTTACACTTGCCTGTTTTCCTGGACTCTTAAGGTTGCCAAACAGCCAGTGGCAGATGGTCCTTCATCTCGGTTATGATTTTAAGTTATGTCAGGGGTGACAGGATTGACTATTTCCCAAGAGTAGCTGGAAGAAGAAATTCTTGTAAAAAAATGCCTGTGTCGTGTTGGGTAGCTAGAAGACAGGCAGAAGAGGAGCAGAAGGTTGGCAGGCTGTATTCCTTGTTAGGACAAAAATAATCCTGGGCCAAATAGCCCTGAATTATGACAACACATGTCTTTGGACACTCAACAGGTTAAAAACTCAAAAAGTGAACTAGAGCACCACCTGAACACATACTTTAGGCAACATGATCTTGTATCCAGCATCACTATAGCCTTTTCCAGAAAAGGCTGCCTTGCTGTTGAGATAGATTTAGATATCACAGTTGATTCTATTTTGACAGGATTCATTAAGGCAAAAATAATTGCCTCCTTTGTTTTGGGCCTCTAAGAATGCTTCTGAAGCTGTAGTCCAAGCATGCAAACACACACACACACACACACACACACACACACACACACATAGAGTAAATAGTGCCAGGAGTCTGACTTCCAGTAATGTCTGGCTAATATCCCCAGAGTCCGCCTCTCCTGATTTGTCACACAAAAAGATGAAAACTAACAAAAGTCACCATAAACTTGAATTTTTAGAATCTAGGAGCTCTTATATCCTGTTGCAAGATGGACAGAATTGGATTGAAAAATGCAATTGAAAGCCACTGCTGCCAGGTCTTTGTAATGCAGCAAGCTGGCCTTCTTGAAGAGAGCAGAGAAATCCCCACCGCACTTGTCCTTTGGCTCAGAAACACCAGAACAGTACCAGCAAATAACCTGAGCAGCCGCCCCTCTCCTGCGTGGGTGTACTGCGTGACTGAAGTGGTCAAGAGCCTTTTGGGCCTCATGTATACTCACTGCCATGAATATAGCTCTTTCTATACAAATTAGAGACAAAGAGCTCTCAGAAAACAAGTTGAGAGAAGAGAGATTTGCCAAATTTAGCAAATACCAACAGAGGATGGCCAGTTAAACTTGAGTTTTGCAAAAACTACAAACAGTATTTTAAAATAACTGTGTCCCCAAAAGCAAGTAGGACTACAAATAATTGTTTTTAGTGTAAGTATATCACAAATACTTGTGGGACAGACTTATGCTTAAAAATTATTTCTTGTTTATCTGAAATTCAAACTTAACTGGGCATCTTGTAGTTAATCTGGCAACTGAAGAAAGGGAGGGAAGAGAAAAGAACATTATCACATTCTATTATGGAGATAGGGATCCCGTAGATAAAAATGATGTAGGTTGAGGTAAAGACACAAGAAACCCTTGTAACAATTCTAACTGGATGTTATAAATTTACGTTTATTAAATTTGTTTGGAACATTGACACCTGGGAAGGATAATATCCCAGATCAGCCATTCAATACAGACAGAATCACTACGACGAAGACTGCTTCTTTGAAACTAAGAATTGGGCTAGAAGGAACATTTATTTATTTATTTAAAAGGAAGGAACATTTATTGACCTGCCTTCTAGCTACCTTAAAGCTAGCTTCCCACAGACACTGAATGTCATGCTGGGAAATCTATATGCCCATCAGTTGACACTGAGTCTAACCACATCTTGTTTCATTTAGAGTAGAGAAAAGAAAACAAAACAAAATAAGGGGGAAAAATATATATATATATATATATTATTTATTTTTTTACATAAAAGATTTTATTTTTTTTATTTAGATAAAAGATTTTATTTATTTACAGATTTTATTTATTTATTTACAGAGAGAGATCACAAGTAAGCAGAGAGAAGTAGGTGGGAGGTGGGGGAGCAGGCTTCCTGCTGAGCAGAGAGCCCGATGTGGGGCTTGATCCCAGGATGCTGAGATCATGACCTGAGCCAAAGGCAGAGACTTAACCCACTGAGCTACCCAGGTGCCCCAGGAAAATATCTTTTAGAACATGGGTAAGTAACTAGTATCCTAAAAACTTAAGGAAAGAATTTTTTATACTGCTTGACATAACCAGTAGTAGTGAAAGAATATGAAGTCCATGAAACAAGATCCAGAAATCAAGGGGCGCCTGGGTGGCTCAGCGGTTTAAGCCTCTGCCTTCAGCTCAGGTCATGGTCTAGGGGTCCTGGGATAGGGCCCCGCATCGGGCTCTCTGCTCAGCGGAGAACCTGCCTCCCCCCCTCTCTCTGCCTGCCTCTCTGCCTACTTGTGATCTCTCTCTGTCTATCAAATAAATAAATAAAAATCTTAAAAAAAAAAAAGAATCTTTAAAAAAAAGATTCAGAATCAAAAGGCTGCACTTAGAAGCTAAGTATGTCAGATAAGGAAACTTTAGGATTTTAGAATTAAATATCGTAGGAGTGTTTGAATTAAAATGTATGATGTTGAATTAGTTAAATATGAGATGCTCTCTCAGAACTTATCAGAAAATCAAGGAATTAAGAGATTAAAAAAATGGTAGATGACAACTAGAAAGGATCAATTCTCAAGAATAAACAAGTGATCTAAATTAATTAAATTAAAAATGCTTGCATCAGATTTGCCTTCTGCAACTATAAATGTCAGAGGGGAGAGGGAAGAAATAGCTATAAGACTTTAGTAAATATTGGTCTGCTGAAGGCGACATTTACCTAAATTATCCTCCTTGTATAGAATAAAAAAGATATTCTCACATATGAAAGATACAGAAAACACAGCATATGTGTACATTTCTTGAAAATAAATTTCATGGAGAAAATTCAACATGTGTTCAAGAAAGTAATCAAATTAAGCATGCATATCTAAACATTTCCTGGAGAAAGTGTCTTGATGCTTTCCGTAATCATCCATCATCCCAAGAACACGGTGGTAGTGAAGCAGTGTGGTTCTCAAGTGCAGGAGGAGTGGAGCAGGAGGAGACACATTTATACCATCGGCAATTAAGTCCCTTTACAGGTTAATTAAATCAGTAATTCAGAGCAGATGGTGTAGAAGTGGGCATTGAAAGTTTTAAAAGCTCCATATTTGATTATCTTATGTAGCCAGGGTTGAGACCCATCCCTTATTTATTTTTTTTAAAGATTTTATTTTTTTATTTGAGAGCACATGCACAAGAGAGAGAGACCACTTGTGGAGGCTGGGGTTAGAGGGGGATGGTGGAGAAGGGTAGAGTGAGAGGGAGAAGCAGGCTTCCAGCTGAGCAGAGCCCTCCATGGGGCTCCATCCCAGGACCTCGGATCATGACCTGAAGGCAGGTGCTTAACCTGCGGAGCCACCCAGGCTCTGGGAGACCCATAGATTGAAGCTCCATCTGTGTGGTTTAAGTTTATGCATTTTACAAACTGCTAGGATCATAGTAGTGCCAGAAATAGTAACAGTACCCATCCCACATACGTGTCATTAGCATAAGATTACAAAATGGATGTGCCATTCACCACAGGAGGCTTATACAATTTCTAGCAACAGCAGTGATCTTACTGTCTTTTCTGGAAATGGTAGTGTGCACGTGATGTTTTGCTTTTCATGTTATCATAAACAAGTGTCTTGGTAAGTTGGCCTTTCTCCCCCAGAACACTAAATCCGATAATAATTCCAAACACATTTCAGTTCTACAGGGAGTCAGCGTTGGAAGGACCTCTGATATTTGGCCACTCCCATATCTTTTAAACTAAACCAGTCCTGCTGCTCTCCTCACGGAGTCCTTGCCCAAACCCACTTGACCCCAACAAAACCCAGCCCTGCTCCCTCCAGCCTCTGCATCTTTGCTCCACGCTGCCAGGTTCACGCAACTGCCATTTTCCCCTCAAGGCCTACCTAACTCATCTTTCATCTTCCCTGTGCTTTCCTGACAGCTCCAGCTCTCAGCAATTTTCCCTCGCTCTCATGTCCACTTTGTCCTATTCCCCAATACCCGCCTTATTAAATGGAGTTTTCTATTATTTATTACTTTGTGTGTATTTTACCCTAGGTAAACTCAAATTTCCTGTGGGTGGTGTAGGGAGAGAGAGTGATATGGAAAGAATACTTAGCAATGCACAAAAATGTTGAAGATAAGGTAACGAAATGAACAAAGGAATGGGACGCTAAAATGAATATACAATATTGATTCAATCATGGAAAACTGCATAAGGCAAAGACTGGAAAAATAAACTAAGGGGCTTGTTATCTCTTAGTGGTCAGATTATGAGTACGTTTACGTTTTCTTCATTCTTTTCTCTCTTTCCCACGAGCAATATGTATTCATTCTATAATAAATCACAACAGGTTTTCTAAAAAGAACTGTGATACAGAAATGGCATATGCAACACAAACTTTTCTAAAAACGTGTACCATAAAAATACAAGAGAAAAAGTATAACAAAAATGTAAATACAGGGGCACCTGGGTGGCTCAGTGGGTTAAAGCCTCTGCCTTTGGCTCAGGTCATGATCCCGGGGTCCTGGGATGGAGCCCTGAGTCAGGCTCTCTGCTCAGCAGGGAGACTGCTTCCCTTCCTCTCTCTCGGCCTGCCTCTATGCCTACTTGTGATCGCTGTCAAATAAATAAATAAAATCTTTAAAAAAATGTAAATACATATACAAAAGAGGATTTGTGAGTGGTAAGGGAGCACATGAAAAATTTGCTGTGTGTCATTATTTACCAAGAAAATGCAAATTAAAGCCACAGTGCAATATCAAAACATGACTAAATTAAAATGTCTGATGATACCTAATAATGGCCAAATGTGCATCTATATTCAATGTTGGCAGCAAAACCTAAAAAGAAGAAAATTGGAACTAAGCTACCCAACCCTTAGAAAATATCAGAAAAATATTGTATCACTTTAAAACACAGTAGAAGTTATGTTTTGAGAGAATTTTGAATGATAGGTTAAAAGCTTATGATATAATATTGGGAAAACATGTTAAATGTCAACAACAGTTAATCTGTGTGCATGCTAGCAGACAGCTAATTTTTTTTTCCTAATGCTTTTCCAAATGATAGCTTATATTACTTACATTAGAAGAAGAAATAAGCATATCTTAATATAATAACTTGTTTCTAGAGTACCAGGCAATTATTTCAGCAAAAGAATTCATTCTTTATGAATAAATTATCCTTTCTATTGTTTTGTGATTAATGGGTTTCTGGGGCAATAGCTTTTGGTGATATATTTTGTATTTTTGGTTTAATTATTGGTCCATTTAATAGTCTATATGGTAATGGTACTCAAAATGTGACAGGTATACGTGGCAGTTCCTGGCTTCAAAAGTATTTTCATAATACTAATACATTATTTGCTTTTTATGTTGTATTGATATTCACACTGATGATACAAAAACAGTGTGGCTGAAACTCCTGGTTCCTTAGCAAGAAGCGAGGAGGTGACCCTAACTGTATCAGTTGGCTCTGTTTTCTTTGCTACCACTACTCACTGTAAGAAAGAAAAAAAAAAAAGAAGACAAAAGTATTTACTTTAGAATGTCCTTGAGGAAGCAGTAAAAATGACTTCACTAAATATCAGTCCTTGAGCGTATGCATTTGTAATTTTCTCTGAGACTAATAGGAAATAAACCTAAAGCAAACCATGTATGATGAGTGTCTTAAGGACAAGAACTTGTGTTATTGATTAAATTCTAAGCTGCATTGTCACTTTTGTCATGGGAACCATTTTTACTTGAAAGAATGATTGACAGAGGGCTATGGTTATTCAGAGCTGTATATTTGACAGACACACATTCCCTTGAAAATGATCAAAGTGAGCCTGTTACGTCAAGGAAAAGAACTGGAGTATTTTAGTCAGTGATAAAATCTGAGCTTTCTGGTGGAAGAATTTGGGAAACTGGTATTGATCATTGTAGGCTTAACAGCCTCTCAATGCTTAAAGACTTTCCTGATATAATCAATACAGTATTATTGACTGTGATTTTCCTATGTTACATGAAGAAATGGGTCAACATTAGAAAAGCATTATGACATACTTAACCAACATTTTCCAAATGACCAGTACATGATGTTACAAAGTTATGCACAGGCCAAAGATCCATTCAAAGTGCGAGACCAGTGGCATTTGATCTAATGAAGTAGAGTTTACTGACAGTTTCAGATTCCATACCACAACTAACTTTTCAGAAGCTATTATTAAAATACTTCCCTTTTCAGCCACATCTGGATATAAGGTGGGATTTTCTTTAAATATTTCAATAAGAATAACATATCACAAAAGATTAAGTGCAGAAGCAGATAACTCAATTGAATTATTCATAATAAATCCCTGAGTTGGTTTATATAGCTGTGAGCTTAGAAGACTCTCAGGTATTTTTTAGATGAATAATCATCAATTTTCTGGTACCTATCTTCAACAAAACAAAAGAAACTGCCTTTTCTTACAAAATTATCTTAATGAGGCATTTTCTCTGTTGTCTTACCTACCAGAGAAATAAATCATTTGTAAATATTTATTTTTTGGAAATCATTCTAAGTTATTGACCTCCACACCAAAAATACATTATTCTAGTGTATCGGTTAGGATTGTGATTAGCAGTATAAAGCCAAAATTCCAGTGAAAGAGATTAATTTTTCTTACATAAAAAGAAGTTCAGATAGGTCCTCCTAGGCTGGTGCAGTGGTTCCGTAATGTGGTCAGTGTTCTGGGCTTGTTACAGCTTTCTGCTTTGCCAACGTTAGCATAAGATTTTAATCCCTACATCTGCAGGATGGCCACTCTACCATCTGTGCTCCAGGCAAGAAGGAGGAGGCAAGAGCACAGAGAACACTAGCCCCAGTGAGATTCGAATCTCATTGGCTATAACTGTGTCACATGACCACTGGTAGCTGAAAGTGAGGCTGGGAAATTGAGTTTTAACTCTTACTGTCCTGTAGTAGTGAGAAGCAGGTGAAAATGGATCTGAAAAACATGTTGGCTCAGCCAATCCAAGTGTCTGGCTTTTTAAATAGTAATGGTTCTTTTCAGTGGAAGAAAAAATAGAAACTGACAACCCTTAGGAAAAATGGAGGTAGGCACATACCTTCTCCTGGGTGGAGTAAATGAACAGTAGCATTGACAGGGTGGCCAACGGTGATATTAACTACAAAGCCTACTCTGTTGAAAAGCAGACAGTAAATTCAGAACTTGCATTCTTCAAAACAAGGAAAAAACAAACAAAAAAACCAGCCTGTAATTTTCCTTGCAAGGAAAAAAAAATCATTTTAGGATCAATAATCCAGTAGCAAATTTAGCATCTGCCAACCTTCTTCTTTATGTGGCCTAGGTGGTGCTTGTGGGCCAGTCCTTACTACGAACCATTGTCTGAAGATGCTATCACACATTCATAGTCCAGAAGTCTCCATTCCTTCCACATTCACTGTTCATTGAGCACAACTATGTGTCTGGCTCTTTACAGCTGGGATAAAGCAATGAGTAAGCCATCATCTTGGGGAACTCAACATTCCAGTGAATGTTGCTCTGAAGTTTTTGCCCATTACTTTATCTATAGAACGTTGATGGACCAATTGATGCAAAACTCTATAGAAAATAGTTCTGACATCAAGATTTCTGCTTATATTTTATATACTGCTCAAGCTATAAAATACACTTTGCCCTACAATTAAGGCACTGAGTACATGATAAATGATTTAGTGAGTCTTATTGGATAAGAGCCTGGAGATAATTTTCTTAAAGCCAAATTCTTATGGATTATTTTAAGTAGGAGGCAGAGAGGAAAGCAATATTACTTTACGTAGAACAGGTTAATTATTATTTTTGCACCAGGAAAGAGAATGACTAAAATTTTTTTTATTGTTAGCCAAGTCAAATGCATTTAATCATTTCTTTATCGTTGTTTCCAATTTCTTCTATTGCTCATGATTTTGTAAGAAAGTCTTTGTGTGCTCTGTTGTAGCATATCCTCTGGTATTCTTATTCATTTTAATTTTTATTGAAGTAGACACAATATTTACCTTAGTTTCATGTGTATGACATAGTGGTGTGACAAGTCTATACATTATCCTGTGTTCACCACAAGTGTAGCCACTGTCTGAGAAGTGACAAAATCTTATCTTCTAAGAAGATGAGACTATGTAGATAAAAAATAATATTTGAGGGCCAAATTGGATACTTTCTTCAATTTTCCAAAATTTCAGTGGAGGAAGTAATTATATATATATATATATATATATATATATATATATATATATATAAATGCTTTGTCATCTGATACACTTTTGTAAGTCTGGTTTTAAATTTTTTTCTTTAAGCCAAAATCTATTTGGAGTGGCTATTAAATGTGTCTTGATGAGTTCTTCTGGCTTAGAGTCTGCTGTTAGTCCAAAATGAAACCAAGTACCTACTCCGATCTTTTTAACAGTTTACCAAGATTAAATACTCCTAGACCATTACATTTTCGTGGGTCTGATATTCTAAATGCTGCTTTCAACCCTGGCAGATCTTTAATCTGGGGAGGAAGAGAGAAAGAAATTTCTGGGTTTATGGGACCATTAGGGGAAGTCAGACCAATAGACGGGCTTTAGCCATGCTTCTTTTAACTATCCAGCCTTCCCAACCCGAAGAGGTTCTCCAACTAGTCAGTTCTGGTTCTGTATAACTTTGAGCCCAATGGCTTAGCATCCAGTGCTTTAAATGATTTATAGTAGCGGAAGAGCTCTACATCTTTGAATCTCTTTATTATGAAAATTTTGTGTTTATTTTTGGAAAAGGGGAAGAACAATTTAAATATTTTACTGGAAAACCTTTATGAATATCAATTCTCTGCTTCGTTTTAAGTCTGGGCTGATAGGATTTCTGGTTCTGGATCCCATTTCTCTAATGAAACAATTTTTCACCTGAAGCTTTCTTTCCTTCACTCTTTACTTATTAGTTCTAGTGAAGTCCTTACCTTTATAATAAAACATAAACTTTAATTAAAGTCTTAAAAAAATCATTTTGCTTGTGTGTAAAAGCCAGGCATTGCAGTATAGATATCAAATATAAGTATAGTGAAATGGTTTTTAAATACAGTTGTCCCCATTTAATTGCTGGGGATACATTCCAAGACCTCCAATGGATACCTGAACTATAGATAGTACTGAACCCTGTAGATACTGTTTTTTCTTATCCATGCGTACCTCTGGCAAAGTTGAATTTATAAACTAGGCATGGTGAGAGAGTAACAACAATAACTAATGATAAAATAGAACACTATACTGTAATAAGTTATGTGAATGTGCTGTCTCTCTCTCTCAAAGCACCTGATTACTATATACTAACCCTTCTCCTTGTGATGCTGTGGGATGATAAAATGCCTGTATGATGAGGTACAGTGAGGTGAAGGATGTAGGCATTGTGACTTAGGGATAAGCTAAGGTGTATCATCAGAAGTCATCTGCTTCCAGACCACAGTTGACTGTGGTGATCGAAACCTCAAAAAGTGAAACCAAAGATCAGGGAGACTCTTGTACAAGGCAAAGAGAAGGGCGATAGCATAGTCCTGAAATGCAGAAGGTCTGACCTTTGTCCCAATTCTGCCAGCAAACATTAATCCCCCTTTGTTTTTTCATATAAAAAGTTAGGATATTGAAATAAAATATATACAATGTTTTATTTATTTCTAAAATTCCATAAATTTCCTAAGTATTAAAGAATAGGGTATATTCTGTTTATTGTATATTTATCTTTAAATCTTTATAGGACGTCTAGCACACCAATGTGGTCATGATGACATCATGAAATTCCTTAGAGTTTACAAAGTTACATATCACATATACTATTAGATTATTATTTATTATCTCTCAAGGCCTATCTTCTGGGCAGACCTAATTATAAGAACTAGAATGTTAGGGTCCGTGATCAAAGGAACGAGACTGATACAAAGCGAAGGTCAAGCAAAACTTTATTTCGCGCCAAGCATCAGGAATCAAACTACCGGTCAGAGCTACCTCTTACGAAAAGGCGGTGACGATGAACCCAACAAGGTCACTTCCAAGAAGGCCACTCTGGACGAGGCCGCTCTAGATGACGTTGCTGCTCCACAGATGAGGCCGCTCCATGATTGGAGCCGTTCCCAAGAAGAGGCCACTCCCAAGACAAGGCCACTGCTCAATGAAGTTTCTCCCCGGACAAGGCCGCTCCCAAGAAGAGGCTGTTCTGGACAAGACCATTTCCTGGATGAGGCCACTCCCAATGACGAAGAAGCAACAATGACAAGGAGGACAACCCAGATGACACAGACTCTGCTCCCCACGATGCTACTCTGACCAGGCTTCCACCCGGAGGAAGCCACCACTGCGGACAAGGCCACTTGTGGTTCGGGGTGGCGAGGCATTTTGCAGGGAGGCTGCTGGTGTCTAGGGGCCGTTGGCATCTCAGGGCTGCTTATGCCTCCAGACTGCTGGCATCTAGGGGCTGCAGGTGTCAGGACCGACTGCTGGCCTCTAGGGTCTGTAGGCATCAGGACCGCAGGCGTCGAGGGACCGCTGGCAACTGGACCGCAGATGTCTCAGGACCGCAGGCGTCGAGGGACCGCTGACAACTGGACCGCAGACGACTGGACTGCTGGGCCGCCGGAGGCTGGAGGCTGCAGGCGATGGCTCGGGCCGCCGCTGGAGGCTGGAAGCTGCAGGCGGCGGCGCTCGGGGCCGCCGCCGGAGGCTGGAGGCTGGAGGCTGCAGGCGGCGGCGCTCGGGGCCGCCGCCGGAGGATGGAAGCTGCAGGCGGCGGCGCTCGGGGCCGCCGCCGGAGGCTGGAGGCTGGAGGCTGCAGGCTGCAGGCGGCGGCGCTCGGGGCCGCCGCCGGAGGCTGGAAGCTGCAGGCGGCGGCGCTCGGGGCCGCCGCCGGAGGCTGCAGGCGGCGGCGCTCGGGGCCGCCGCCGGAGGATGGAAGCTGCAGGCGGTGGCGCTCGGGGCCGCCGCTGGAGGCTGGAGGCTGGAGGCTGGAGGCTGCAGGCGGCGGCGCTCGGGGCCGCCGCCGGAGGCTGGAAGCTGCAGGCGGCGGCGCTCGGGGCCGCCGCCGGAGGCTGCAGGCGGCGGCGGTCGGGGCCGCCGCCGGAGGCTGGAGGCTGGAGGCTGGAGGCGGCGGCGCTCGGGGCCGCCGCCGGATGCTGGAGGCTGCAGGCGGCGGCGCTCGGGGCCGATGCCGGACGCTGGAGGCTGCAGGCGGCGGCGCTCGGGCCGACGCCGGAGGCTGCAGGCGGCGGCGCTCGGGGCCACCGCCGGAGGCTAGACCGCCGGAAGCTGGAAGCTGCAGGCGGCTCGAGGCTGCAGGCGGCGGCTTGGGGCCCGGGGGAGACTGGAGACTGCAAACATGGTTGTAGCTCTTACAAGAGCTGTTACAGCTCTTCTATTCACCGTTGACTCCCCTGCTCTCCGCCGACTTCCACCGCTCTCCGCACCGCTTCACCGCTCTCCTGCGACTTCACCGCTCTCCGCCGACTTCCACCGCTCTCCGCACCGCTTCACCGCTCCTGTAGCAGCCGCTGCTCTCCTGCAGTAGCCCCCGGCCCTCCTGCAGGAGCCCCCCGGCAGCCTGGCAGAGCAACCTTTATGGGGGTGGTTAAGCCCCGCCCATACACAGGTGGCCAATTGAATTCCAACCTTCCCAGTGGATATACATACGGCCTACTGATTGGATGACTCCACTCAGTCATGAAATTCCTTAGAGTTTACAAAGTTACATATCACATATACTATTAGATTATTATTTATTATCTCTCAAGGCCTATCTTCTGGGCAGACCTAATTATAAGAACTAGAACAGATTGCTTCATGAGAAACGCTTCCTTTGAACAAAGAGGAAGATTTTTACTGCTAAAATCTCATGTGGTAGTTTTTTGTAAAATATATGGCCTATTAAATCTAAAATCAAAGCACACTTAGTATTATTAAAATTATTCAGCTAGTCATGAAATTAAAAGGAAGTTACACACTGCAGATTAGAAAGAAAATGTATAAATTTTGCAAAAATCACACCAATGACACCACTCTTTTTCGTTAGCTTCATATCAAAATATAAATTTATCCAGAACCTCCTTGAGGCAACATCTGCTCCTTGTTTACTTTATTACCAGTTCTTTCAGGTTTCTTAAAACCTCCTTCTAAAGATAAACTTGATTTCATAGAATTCTAATTTCCAACACGGTACAACAGGGTTTCCTTTGTTGAATTCGGAGTCTACAGTACTTAGATTATGAAAGCGTGTTGTTGTTTTTTTTTTAAATTTTATTTTTTATTTTCAGCATAACAGTATTCATTATTTTTGCACCACACCCAGTGCTCCATGCAATCCGTGCCCTCTATAATACCCACCACCTGGTACCCTGACCTCCCACCCCCCGCCCCTTCAAAACTCTCAGATTGTTTTTCAGAGTCCATAGTCTCTCATGGTTCACCTCCCCTTCCAATTTCCCCCAACTCCCTTCTCCTCTCTAACTCCCCATGTCCTCCATGCTATTTGTTATGCTCCACAAATAAGTGAAACCATATGATAATTGACTCTCTCTGCTTGACTTATTTCACTCAGCATAATCTCTTCCAATCCCATCCATGTTGCTACAAAAGTTGGGTATTTGTCCTTTCTGATGGAGGCATAATACTCCATAGTGTATATGAATCACATCTTCCTTATCCATTCGTCCGTTGAAGGGCATCTTGGTTCTTTCCACAGTTTGGTGACCGTGGCCATTGCTGCTATAAACATTGGGGTACAGATGGCCCTTCTTTTCACCACATCTGTATCTTTGGGGTAAATACCCAGGAGTGCAATTGCAGGGTCATAGGGAAGTTCTATTTTTTTTTTTAAAGATTTTTATTTATTTATTTGACAGAGATCACAGGTAGACAGAGAGGCAGGCAGAGAGAGAGGAGGAAGCAGGCTCCCTGCTGAGCAGAGAGCCCGACGTGGGACTCGATCCCAGGACCCCGGGATCATGACCCGAGCCGAAGGCAGAGGCTTTAACCCACTGAGCCACCCAGGCACCCCAGAAGTTCTATTTTTAATTTCTTGAGGAATCTCCACACTGTTCTCCAAAGAGGCTGCACCAACTTGCATTCCCACGAACAGTGTAAGAGGGTTCCCCTTTCTCCACATCCCCTCCAACACATGTTGTTTCCTGTCTTGCTAATTTTGGCCATTCTAACTGGTGTAAGGTGATATCTCAATGTAGTTTTAATTTGAATCTCCCTGACGGCTAGTGATGATGAACATTTTTTCATGTGTCTGATAGCCATTTGTATGTCTTTATTGGAGAAGTGTCTGTCCATATCTTCTGCCCATTTTTTGATATGATTGTCTGTTTTAATTAAGCATGTTTTTTAATGAAAAACTTCATAAGAGGCATTTGGATCATTATTAATTTGAGAATATACCACTGGGGACTCTATTAGCATTTTCCCCTTCATTGCTTACTCACAAAGTTATTGTGTTGGCTTTATTACTTCTATAATGCTTTATTATTTTTCTCCTGACTATTCCTGAGTTTCAGACTAACATTTCTCACCCCCCAACCCTCTCAGGTGAGATTAGACTTCATAACTTCTCTCTGGGAGATCTTTATCTTTAACAACTCTTGAAAGAAACACACACACACACACACACACACACACACAGTGAGTCATTCCCTCACTTTCACAGTTTTTTCCATTTGTTAATATTACTCGCCTTCCATTTATTTATTTGATAAATATTTATTGAACACCTTTGGTATATGCTGGGCACTCAAATATTGTGGACTTAAAGGTCAGTATTGCGTGCTTTTCCTTTAAGCAGAGTGCAGTCTAGTGGCTAGGAGAGACATATATCCAAGTATTACAATGAGTCATGATTAGGTGCTAGAAGTGAGGTAAGTGCAAAGTGCAGATGTAAATCAGCATTGGAAGGATATCTAGGAAAACCCTTTTTAACTTGAAAATGAGTGAGGGCAGGGGGATTTCACGACCATGTTAGAGAGCTGGGGCCAGAGATTCTCTTTATCCTCAAGGGAAGTCAGTTCATTCTCCCACAGTGTGTGCACCCCACACACAAGCGATTAGTAGAGGCTCCTGGCTGCGCAACACAACTCATTCATTCTCATTCCTCAGATTCAAGCCATTTATTTTCATTCCTCAAATAAAAAGCCTCCCGTCCCTTCGGGACTCCTGCCATCCGGGTACCACGTTCCAGCAACCTCCTTGCTGCTGTTCATCAAGACCCTTGTCACCCCTCCACATTTATCGGGGATCTTAGCACTCTGATCATTTGCTTTCTTGCCCATTTTCCCAGCCAACTTCAAGGTCAGCGCGGACAACCTGTACTAGCAAACCTTCTGCACCGTTCCCTGACCTCTACAAGTCCAGGAAGGAGTGCTGCTTAGCCCCTCCCACTTGAATTTATCAGCACCGTCCTATTTTCTTGTCCTGGATTCTTAAACTCCCATTAGATCCTTCCTTATCTTCAGATTTCTCAGTCCCTTATTTTCAGCACTCCAGTTATTTAACCACATTGAGACCATCAACACCTGACTCTCCCTTTTCTTTCTTTCTATTCTTCCAGCCTTTCTTGTCGTCTTCTCTTGACTTACTTGTGTCTGCCTAAACCGCAAAGGCTTATTCATTCCCTGGAGCCCAAGTGTGTCTCCTACAGCACCTGCCAAAGAAAACACACAGCTTTGCTTTGTCTTCTTTCCCTGCCTCACAGAAATCACTCTAAACCTCTACCAGCCAGTCTCCTCCATGCCCTGACTTGCTATTTTATTTATTAGTTTCAGTGGATGGCTGTCGTTCAAATCATAAGAAAACAGTGACTGTCAGACCAGCACTGTTTTGACTTCTTGACCTCTTTCGGCCAACATCTTCAAGTTCCGTAAATTATTCCCTTCCATTTCAGTGGGAAGAGAGACACCCACAGCTAGAGAAAGCTATTCTCTCTGCCTTCAACTGGTGCTCATTTCCACCTATATCCCCAGTCACCTCCATCGGTCACCTTTTCTCTTCCTATCAGCCTCTCATTTTCTGGATATTAACATAGTCAAGTTTCTCTCAATGGAAAAACTAAACTCCTTTCTGATTGTGATTCCCGCTCCATCAATTTCTCCTCCTTCTCCTTTCACACCTAAGTAGCCACACACACACAAACACACACACACTAAGACATGTGCTCTTAGCCTCCACTTCCTCACCTGTGCTTTTTAAGTTTTTATTATAAAGTATTTTATACATATAACATGATATGTGTATAAAAGGATGTAAATGACAATTAAAATGTATCCACAGCTTAGGAAGTACAGTATTACTGATGCCTTTGAAATATGCTTATATTTCTCTTCTCAATCCAACCCCAACCCCCAATAAAGGAATCATGAATTTTTTCTGCTTCTTATTTGCTTCTCTATAATTTATATATACCTCAATAATGCACAGTTTAGTTTTATATGTTTTGATTTTATATAACATCTATCATACTGTTAGTATTTTTCTATGACTTGCTTTGTTTGTTCGTTGTCTTTTTTTAAAAAAATATTTTATTTATTTATTTGACAGAGAGAGATCACAAGTAGACAGAGAGGCAGGCAGAGAGAAAGAGGAGGAAGCAGGCTCCCTGCTGAGCAGAGAGTCTGTTGTGGGGATCGATCCCAGGACCCTGAGATCATGACCTGAGCCGAAGGCAGAGGCTTTAACCCACTGAGCCACCCAAGTGCCCCTGTTCATTGTCTTTATTCCACATTAGTTTTATGCAATTCATATATTATGATAAGCAGCAGCTGTGGTTCATAATGTGTTCTATCATGGGGTTTTACTATAAATAGATGTTTCTAGATATTGCTATTATTAGACTGAACCACATAAACTTACAGTTTTTACAGTTTAAAAATTTGATTTTCAGTATTTTCTGTACTTTATTCTATAAAAATCCTGCTGCAAACGTTTTTAAACATGTTCTCCTATGCCATGTGTGAGACTTTTTCTAGGCCAAGGTAAAAGTGGAAATCATAGTTACAACAGCAGAAGCATCTCTACATATACTAAATAATGTCAAATTGTTTTTCAGATTTATTGTTCCAGTTAGAATTGCCACCATCAGTGTTTAAGTGGTCCCATTGTTTCACGTTCTTAACGTCACATGGTGTAACAGGAAAAAATTATAAATCTGTAGGATATAAAATTATAGTTCATTGTTCTAAAAAAGTTTTTATTAAGACTTTACTTTTTAAAAATATTTATTTATTTATTTATCTGAGAGAGAGAGAAAGAGCACATAAGTTGGGGGGGGGAGTCAGAAGGAGAAGTGGACACCCCAATAAACAGAGAACCTGAGGCGGGGCTCCATCCCAGGAACCTGGGATCATGACCTGAGCTGAAGGCAGACGCTTAACTGACTGAGCCACCCAATATCCCAAGACTACACTTTTTCTTTTTTTTAAGATTTTTTATTTCTTTCTTTAATTAGAGAGAGATCACAAGTAGGCAGAGAGGCAGGCAAAGAGAGGGGGAAACAGGCTCCCTGCTAAAGAAGAGAGCCAGATGCGGGACTCATTCCCAGGACTCGGAGATCATGACTGGAGTGGAAGGCAGAGGCTTAACCCACTGAGCCACCCAGGCGCCCAAGACTGTACCTTTTGAGACCAGTTTAAGGATTGCAGTGAAACTGAGAGGAAGGTACAGAGATTTCCCATTCATTCCCTGACTCCATACTTGCATGCCCTCCCCCATTATTATTATTCCCCATACTATGTTTGTTATAATGATGAACCTGCATTGACACATCATAGTGACCCAAAGGCTACCGTTTACATTTTGGTTCCTCTGGGTGTTGTACATTCTGTGATGTGGGAAAAATGCCTAATGACTGCATCCGTCATATGGCAGCATACAGAGTGATTTCACTGTCCTGAAAACCCACTGTTCTCTGCCTATTCATCCCTTCTTTTTCCCAGCCCCGGGCAACTACCAGTCTTTTTATAGTTTCCATAGTTTTTTCTTTTCCAGAATGTCATATAGTTGGGACTCTACAGTTGTAGCCTTTTCAGATTGGTCTTTTCCATTTAGCAATATGCATCTAAGTTTTCTCCATTTTTTTTTTTTTCATGGCATGATAGATCTTTCTTTTTAGTGCTGACTAGTATTCCATTGTCTGGATGTACCTCCAGTTTATCCATTCACCCACTGAAGGACATTTTGTTTGTTTTCAAGTTTGGGAAATTATGGATAAAGCTGCTATAAACACCTGCCTGCTGGGTTTTGTGTTTTCAGCTTATTTGGGTAAATACCAGGAGTATGGTTGCTGGGATGTCCAGTAGGAGGTGGTTTAGTTTTGTAAGAAACTGCTGCCTTGTGTTCCAAACTGGTTATACTATTTTGCATTCCAGGGAACCAGGAATGAGAGTTCTTCTACATTCTTGCCAGCATTTGGTGTTGAAGGTGCTCCAGATTTTGTCTATTCTACTAGGTGTGTGGTGGTATCTCACTGTTTTACTTTGCCTCTCCCTGATAGCATGTGACCTAAAGTATTTTCTCATCTGCTTATTTGATATCTGTGTATCTTCTTTGGTGAGAAGTTGGTTAAAACCTTTGGCCCATTTTTAATGGGGTTTATTTTCTTACTGTTAAGTGATTAAGTCCCAGTGTTTTAGTGTCTTAGGTCTCTGAACTGTGAACTTCATAATGTGTCTGGAATTTTCTGCACCACTCAGGGGGAACAGGATGACAACAGCAGACTGGAGTTGGAATTTCCCTCCCCCCCCCAGGTCCATTGGGTTGTGATAATATCTCAGCAGTTTAGGCTCTGACTAACTAGCTTCTCCTGAGGTCAGGCCTTGTGAAGCAGAACACAGATGAACTGGTTTATTCTTAATTGGTTTCTTTTCTCCTCCCCCAGCCAGAGCACGATTTTTTCCTCTGATATTTATTGTGGGAACCTGGTCAAGCCCTGAGATGTAAATTTTAGCAGTATTTTGCCTCCCGACCCCATAACTAGGTTCCTGTAGCGTTTTTCTCTCTCAGAGGTGTCCTTGCTGAGTGTAGCAACTCATCCGTTCCAGCTCAGGCTTTATTACCCTGTCCCTGGTGCCCACGGTGGTGTCCAAGAGTGAATCACAGCTCAGGTAAGCAGCTACACCCTTAATTTTCCTGCCTCTCCTGTCTGGGACGCAAAGGTTTGACGTCCTCTGACCTCCGCGCTTGTACAGTTCCGAGAAAAATTGTGATTTTCCATTCTTTTCAGCTTTTTGCTTGTTATTGGGATTCAGTGGCATTGTCCAAGCTCCTTGTGGGCAGAATTGGCTTTACTTACTCTGTTTTTTATTTTGTTTTGTTTGTTTTCCTGGTTAGTAATGAGGTTTTCATACTCGGATTGGCTGTTTGTGTATTTATGTTCTGATTTTTCTACTTAAAAATTATTTAGTAAGGATTATCTATAAGCTTTGGATGCTAATTGTTTTCAGTGCAACAGATTGCAAATGTGTCTTTCCAGTTGTGGCCTATTTTCCTCCTCTATTTTTAGGGTGTCCTTTGATGAACACCATAACATTCTTGATGTTAATGGAGTCCAATAGACTGATCCTTTTCTTTAGCTTTTGTTGTTGTGGTTGTTTTTTGTTTTGTTTTGAGTAACTTTTATTTCTTTTTTAAAAATTATTTTCAATTAGCCAACATATAGCACATCATTAGTTTTCGATCTGGGGTTCCATGATTCATCAGTTGCATATAACACCCAGAGCTTTTGTGTTGCTGTTACTGTTAAATCCTTTCCTACTCCACAATCAGGAACAAATGTTTCTATTTTGCTACGTAAAAATTTTGAAGTTTGGACTTTAACAATTTTTAAATCCACATAAAACTGATTTTCTAGTAAGATATGAAATATGAATCCATTTTCATTTTTAGAAATCCTAGATACCAATTTCCAGGACACTAGACCTGGAAATGTTTGGAGTAGTTTGTCTTCTGCTCACAAGTGACCCTCTCAAGTTTGCTTATAAACTGGTTTAATTCAAGGTCTGCTCTTCACTTCTACTAGGCTGTTTGTGTATTTCTGCACCAAAGAAGCCATGATATCTATTAGGGCAAGCCTTTACACTGCATTTTGTACCTTCTTGACTCTAACTCTTCTACTTAAATTGTCAAATAAGTCTTCTAAATTTCACGGAAAATCCAGTTCAGAATTTGGATGAAGTTTCACGGACTCTGTATATCAATTTTGGGATAAATGACATATTTGAAACACTGGGTCTTGTTATATATGAATATGTATCTTTCTTAATTTAGGTATTTTAAAATATATTTTAAAAAATATGTATTTATCTTAAGAGAATTGACCATCTTATGTTAAGGTAATTTCTAATTACTTATGTTTGGTTCTGCAAATTGTGTTTTCTGTCTAACTTTTGTGTATTGATTTGTATAGTTACTGAACAAAGTTCTTTTATTAATTTGAATAATTTATTACATTCTCTTGGGTTTTTAATGAAGATAATCCTGTCTCCTGCAAATAATGAGGTTTTTTGCCTATTTTTTATTCTTACATATTTTATTTCATTTTCGTATTTTCATGTGTTTTCTGGATCCTCCGTTCAATGTTGAGAATGTATGGCAATAGTGGGCATCTTTCTTTTATTCCTCTCTTTAAAGAGAATGATTTTACTATTTCACCAATAAGTATGATGTTTCCTATGAAAAGTTTATAGATACTCCTTGCCAGTTAGGAAAGTTTCCTTCAACCCCAAGTTTGCTGAGAATTTCTGATATGAATGAATATTGTGTCCATCTTACTTGCAAAAAGGTGAAAGGATTTTATGAATTTTTATTTTGTTGTTAATTTATATTAATAATTTTACAAATTTCAAATTTTAAAATTTTAAAAATTCTGACTCTTATTTTTTGAATAAAGCCAACTTAGTAGTATTTGATTGCTGGATTGGGTTTGTCAATATGTTGCAGGATTTTTGTATCTGTATTTATAATAGAGACCGAACCTACAATTTTTCTTGTGAAACTTTCTTTATTGGGTTTTGGAATCAAGATTCTAATAGTCTCCTAAAGCAAGTAAAAAAGAAGTATGTCATAATTTTTTATTTTCTGGAAGAATTTATGTGATATGGGAATTATTTCCTCCTTGCAAATAACAGTGTATTGATTTTGTGTAGTTAATGAAGTTCTTTTATTAATTTGAATAATTCATTACATTTTCTTAGGTTTTGATTTTCAAGTAGATTCTGTAAAATTTGTGGTTACACAGAGGACATGGGTTTTTTTGTGTGTGAGAAGACAACAGTTTAATTGTTCTCAGTAATTATAAGATAACAGGTCTTTTAGTTCTTTCATAAGTCCACTTGTGTAAGAGACAATTTTCTAGAAATGTGCCGATCTCCTGTAAGTTATCTCATTTAGTATTGTCTACACTTCACTATTGTTAGAGCTTTTATTTCTTCTGAAGCTTTGCTAATATTGTTTGTATCTTTCCCCTTTTTCCTTGATCAATTTTGCCTGAGATATCTTTGTTTTTTCAAGATCAGATTTGTTTTTGCTTCTCTCCTTATTATATCTTTATTTTCTACTTTATTAATTTCTGGTTCTATCTTTATCACCCCCTACTTTCTGGTTTATTTTGTCAGTATTCTTCTCAGTTGAGATAGCTGCTTGATTTTCTAATACAAAAGCATTATCACATAAGGCTATAAATTTCTCTCTATAAGCTATATTATCTGTAGCCTACATGTTCTGATAGAATTTTTCATGATTATAAAATTTTCTAATATTTCTTTTGATTGCTTTCTGTTTAGAAGTGTTTTCAAATTTCTAGATTCTTTTCATAATGTTTTTATGAAAGACTTCAAACTTAATTTTATTGTAGTTACAGAATGTGATTCATAGTGAATCTTCCATATTTGTTAAAAGTAGTTCTATAACTTTTTCATGGTTTCTGTCTACAGGCAGTAAGTATCATCAGTGCTTGAAAGTAATGTATTGCTTCTAATTGTTTGTGTTTTATTCTATATTATACCATTAGTTTAAGCCTGTTATTTGTATTCTCAAGGCTTTTTATACCTTAGTGATTTTGGAGGGTGTCTGTTTGATCTATTGATAAGGGTTATGTCTAAAAATAATTTGTCCATCTCTCTCTGTTAATTTTTACTGTAAACATTTTGAATTGTGAAATTCAGTGCGTGAGAGTTCTTAATCATTAGATAGTTACCCTCTAACTGAAAGAATCCTTTTTGCCTTAAGGTAAAAAGCTATTTTTTTTCTGCTATTCATATAGTCACATTAATTTTTGTTCACCCTTTCATGAAAAAATGTTTGTATCTTAGTTTTATTTCTACTGTCTTATTTTATGGTTTTTGTATATGCTAAATACAGCTTAAAATTAATCTGTACTTTCCTGCACTTCATACAAGGATTTTAGCACGTTTTAACTCTGATCATGCTCTTTCTGACTTAGTTGCTATTTTAGTTCTATCTTGATTATTCTTTTCCCCACACTCTTGCTGAAAACACCCAGAGGTGTGTCACAGCCTTCCATAATTCTCTTTCCTTGAGTGTAGGCAGAGCCTATGATTTGCCTCTAAGCAATAGAATGCCACTCCCTTGATTAGGTTACATTATATGGCAAAGGTGACAGGATGACATACATAGTGGTTATTGTTTTATACAGACTGGAGAGAGTCTCCTTAATAACTTGAAGAAGTTAGCTAGCTTCCCTATTGTGGGAGGGCCTGTTAAATGAGGTGGCCTCCAGCTAAAAGCCAGTAAAAGGTTTGGGTTTTCAGTTGTACAGGCTCAAGGAAATCCTGTGAATGAGCTGAAAATGGATCTTTTCTCAGTGGTTTCTCCATGTGAGAGCATAGCCTGTTTGTTTCTTGACTGTAGCCCTGTGAAACTCCCGGTCAGATAACCCAACTAAGCTGTACCAAGACTCATGGTCCTTTGAAACTTGGGGATAATAATTATTTGTTGTTTTAAACCACTGAATTTGTGGTACTTTGTTACACAACAATAGAAAACTACTATGCTCTAAATTTACACTTTATTATTATTTCATAATGTTAATGTTTGTTTAGATTCCCATTTACCATTTGTTCACCTTTTCTTCTCGAACTCAGTTTTTCTGAAATTATTTTTTCTTACTGAAGTATGTAGTATGTAATTTTATTTATTTATTTATTTATTTTAAGACTTTATTTATTTGACAGACAGAGATGATAAGCAGGCAGAGAGGCAGGCAGAGAGAGAGGCGGGGAAGCAGTCTCCCTGCTAAGAGAGCCCGATGCGGGGCTCTATCCCAGGACTCTGGGATCATGACCTGAGCCGAAGGCAGAAGCTTTAACCCACTGACCCACCCAGGCGTTCCTGTAGTATGTAATTTTAGAATCTCTTTTGTTTTCCTTAGAGTGGCATTATAATAGACAATTCTAGGTATGCAGCTATAAATTGTTTTTATACCTTTTGACATGATATTACAGTTTCTGGCTTCCATTGCTTAGAATTCAGCTGTCATTCCAGTTGTTTCTTTGGAGGTAATGTGTTTTTCTCTCTGGTTTTGTTTTTGTTTTTGTTTTTAAAGGTCTTTTCCATTTGCATTCTATAGTTTGGTTAAGATTGAGATTATTAGACAAACCATAAGTGACTCCTAATCTCATAAAACAAACTGAGGGTTGCTGGGGGGAGGGGGGTTGGGAGAAGGCGGGTGGGGTTATGGACATTGGGGAGGGTATGTGCTTTGGTGAGTGCTGTGAAGTGTGTAAACCAGGCGATTCACAGACCGGCACCCTTGGGGATAAAAACATATTATATGTTTATAAAAAATAAAAAATTAGAAAAAAAGAACATGCATGCAATGCAGAAGAGATGTTAAACATTACTTTGAAAATAAATTTGAATGTATCTTTTTTCAAAAAAAAATTGAGATATTTTGTTTCCAATCAGCTCTTTTGTTTCTCTGCTATTTCTTTTCAGAATTCTGACTTCTATTACATCTTAACATTCTGTCTTTCAACTGCTTTCATGTCCCTTCTCTGCCCTCTCTTGGAGCCAGGTGCATCAGATCCATATTCCAGCTTATTCACGCTCTCTTCCCTCTTGTCTGAGGCTAAGTAACACGTCTGCTGAATTCTTACTTTAACGACTGTATTTTCATTTCTATATGTTCAAGTTTTTATTTTTATTTCAATTTTTTTTCTATTTTTATTTCAACTGCCCAGTTGACCTTTATAGTCACTTCTTACACATCCACACAAAGGCACACAACTTTAAGCATGCAGATCCTGTGAATGTGCAGTTGGAATATCTGAACTCTTTCTAGGACGGATCTGTTTGTTTTGATGGTATTTATTTCTTCATTGTTTCCTTTTTTATTTTATACTTTTAAAATCTATACAGCTTACATGAAGAAATTTTTTGAGGCTTGATTTGGTGGTTGATTCATCTAGAGAAAATGATTTGCTTCCAGTAGGCACTTGGGGAAGCCTCAAGCCTGGGGTTGTGCTGGGGTCTCTCAGACCATACAGGCAGTAAGATGTGGAACCCTGGCTTGCATAAGGATTAACTCTCGCTTATGAATTCTCAAGGGACGTTTCATTTTATTTCTTTATTCAAGGCATATTTTATTTTGTTTGCTTTTCCTTTTTTCTAATGGACACTTTGACTGAAGATTCAGTTCTTCATAGGTCTCACAACTGGATTCCAGTTCTCTCACCAGTGCAGACCTGAGCTTGTCAAAGTCAAAACCTAAAAGCTCTAGGTTACTGGCATTAACAGATGATTTCATTGCTTACAAGTCTTTGAGTTGGTTTTTCCCACAACTTTTGGCCTCTGATGACTGATAGTTTCTCTTACTCTCTCCAACTCAAACATTTGGGAGCTTTGCAGCAGATCATTTTTCAGGATATTTACTCTGCCAATATTGTTGGAAAAGGAAGTCTCTGTCTACTCTTCACCTTCCTGTAACCAAAGTTTGCCCCTAGCATTTTATAGAATCTACCTTTGCTCGGGTCACCAGTGACATCATCCTTCCTAAATTAAGTAAATTCCCATCAGGACTTTTCTCAATTTGTAGACTTTGGAACTATTGTCCACTTTCCCCATTAATCACTTTTCTTCCTTATATTATTGGGTGCCTCTTTCTTATCACATAGGCATGCACAGAGACACACATACATACACACACTAACTCAGCATTTGCCATTATCAACATGTAGGATGTTCTTGTCCACACTGCCTGCTGTCTTAATAAGATCTAAGAAATATTACCAAACTAAGGAAATTTTCCGAGTGCTCTTTCTATCCAGTGGGGTATTGGACATACATCTCAACACCTCTATTTCTTATGTTTTAAAGAACTAACTGTCTCTGAAGACTGCTCTGTCATTATTCTAAAAATGCATGAGCCCATCTTAAAATTCAGTTACTCGCTGATTTTATTGCCCTTTTGCTTCACAGTTGATTCATTTGCTTTAAATTACTAGTGAGTAAATGGCTAGATGCCATTTTTTAATGGCAACTTTCCTATTCTACAGAAGCCATACAAGTCAACTTGAATAAAACCATTATTGGAAAAATTGGCATAGAAGTTTCTAGATTTAGAAGCCACTTCACCACTAGAAGGCTAAGTTGAGGTCTACTTTTTAGCTACATTACTGAGGCAGAATGCAGGCTCATCGTTGACTATTCAGCAATGACTAGTCAAGAGGATAGCTTTGTGCCAACCTGAACATCCCTATGAGACCTGACTCTCCATATTTTGTAGTAAATTTCCTTTTAATTAGAATTTTATAAGTAATGTTTAAATGATAGTTGATTACAAATGTTACCTTTCTTTCCACAAACTCAGAGAGGGAATGTCAGTGAACATCAGAACAAATACCGAGATCTGGACTAACTGCCTTAGCTATTGGCAAGAACTCAGAATGGGGCCTGTGCTGAGGAAAGCCCCATCTGCACCAGAAGCACATATACCCAGTTTCCCCTTCCTCTCCAGCTCCTCATGTCCAGGTTCCTTCATGGTTCCTGTCCTTGAAATATTGCTCTACTTCCAGTAGGTGTTTAGTCATGATCTCTTCTCATGCAACCTGATCACCTTATAGGGAGATGTTGGCTTTAATCACCAGATTTGCCCTGGTCATTCCCACAGGTGTATTGTTAACTTTGATACCCATCTGAGTTTAAGGTACAATTTCAAATTTTTCTTAGTTATCTTCTTTTAAAGGCACCCAACTTTCAACATTACAGAAGTGACCTCTCTCCCTGTCTGTTAGCTGTCTACTCTAATTGCACCAGCACTTAGTAAAATCTCTTACTAGCTCACTTCTTTCAAACTGCTCCTTAACGTTAAGGAAAACCTAAAAATGGCCAAGACAGAATGAATCCTGCTTCATCATTAGTTGTAATTTCCCCCACAGCTTCAGTATTTTCTGACATTAGAGATGTTCCATTCTTCACCTCTGAGAAAAGAAGTTAAAAATGTTTGTGATTTCTAAATTCTTCTGGGTTTAGAGCAAAGCTCCCCACAATGGATATTGCTAAATGCCTCATTTTAATGAAACATTAATGTACATATAAGAAGAAATCCTCTAACTAGAATTGCTTAATTTGAAAAAAAAAATCTAATGATAAAGATGAAAGTCATTATTAAATCTATAAGTCATGCAGACAATAGGCAGGAAGAAAAATGACCCCAAAATACTGGCTTCCCAGAATCTAGAAACCAACATCTCTCTTACTTCCTGTTTGAGGTAAAAGAAAGCAAAGGGACGTCAGTCCTTAGGTTGCCATGGTCAAAAGATAAATATGAGTTGTTATTTTTTAAATCAATAAAGAAGTTTCCATTACTACTTTGGCAACTCTGAAACAAACCACTTCCCCTTATAAGTCCAGTCAACAGTTCTCCTATCTTCTGAGAAAAACAGGTGAAGGATGTTTCCAGGAGCCTCTGCTGTTGAGGTTGCCCACATTCAGGTAAAAGCATGGGAAATAACTGAACCGCCAAAAATCTATGCCTGAGAGACAGAAGTAGAAAAAATTCATGCAGACTAAAAAAAGAGAAGTTGAGGTGTCGTGGGGGTGGGGCAACTCCAGTAACTTCCGTCTGGTAAAATGAAATAAAATACAAGTGGGTCCCACTGTATTGGCAAAAGCCAAGACCAGTCTTTTTATAGCCACCTCTGAGAATATCTTTATTGCCAAGTGTTAAGATATTTTCAACTTCAGCACCTGGGGCAACAGGAAGGGTGTATGAAGCCCTGTTAGCACCCTTTGGAAGGAAGTGGGATGTGCATTTGAGGACAGCTTATCATTTCCCTTTTTGCAGATAGACAGAATTTAGTGACCTCTGATGTAGTTTTTTTTAATTCCATGTGAGAGCAAAATAACAAAATGATGGGATTTCTTTTGTATCTATGTCTTGTTGAAGGACTGCCTTAGGAGAAAATGACCCAAGAAGTTAATAGTAGTAAATATACTTCAGGAGAAAAAAAAATCATTGTAGTCTAACTATTTATTCCATCTGCTGAGATGGATTTTGACTTTGGCATCCAGGTTACTAGGTCTTATTTCTATGTTTAACATTGTACTGTGTAGATGTTGAATAATAGGGGTATGTGTGTGTGAGAAAGAGACATTTTTCAAAATACTTCCATAAATTAACTTTTCAGTTGCAATCTGTATGTGTTGGATTGGGTACCCCTTTGATTGCTATGGGATACTGAGATAGGCTATAAGGAAGAAGCAAAAGGTTCTGGAATTTGATCTGAACTACTACAAGAATTACATTCTCAAGAATGATTTAAAATACTTGTAAATCATATCAACTTTTTAGGCCCTGTCAGTACAGAGTGAAATAATTCTTTTGAACCTAATAATTTGTCACTTTAGTTGTTA
Source organism: Neogale vison (assembly GCF_020171115.1). Taxonomy (NCBI): domain Eukaryota; kingdom Metazoa; phylum Chordata; class Mammalia; order Carnivora; family Mustelidae; genus Neogale; species Neogale vison. The sequence goes on along the minus strand of NC_058094.1, from coordinate 174,012,098 downwards.
GTATGTTACTATTTCGTGTTGGGTGATTATAATGTACATAGAGTTGTGCTTCATGTTAGGCGTGAGATAGTTTGATGGCTGTAAGAGCTCTGAGATCCCTTCTATTTTTATCCTCATTTCAAGGTTGAAGACACTGAGACACAGAGATTTAATGATTTGCCCTGTCATTCAGCAAATAAGTGGTTAAACCATGATTTGACTAGAAGCTGCCTGACCCCAAAGCCTGACCTCTGCCTCAAAGGATCTGTTTGATTTACATGTACTATCTAAAAATGGAACCATAGAGACAGTTTTGTATTCAGAGTTTAAAAACACGTACTTAGATTATCAAAGCCCAATAATGGGCATTATATCCTAAAGTCCTGTCTTTTAATTGACTGGACTGGTTTTCCTTTGGGAAAGTTGTATTTAACTGTCCTTTAGGGGGAAAATGATACTTTGATTTGTCACTACAGCTTCCTCCTAAAGACATGTGTCCAGAAAGGGATTTGAAGTTGAAAACGGTTTCCTTTTCCCTTAAGGCTATTCCACACACACACTTCTAATGAAATGGGAAGATTTTATGTTGTAAGATTCTCTGATTTCTTTCACTTCCCAACTAAAAAAGATTATGGAGGGGACGCCTGGGTGGCTCAGTGGGTTAAAGCCTCTGCCTTCGGCTTGGGTCATGATCCCCGGGTCCTGGGATCAAGCCCCGCCTTGGGCTCTCTGCTCAGCGGGGAGCCTCCTTTCTCCTCTCTCTTTCTGCCTGCGTCTCTGCCTACTTGTGATCGCTGTCTGTCAAGTGGATAAATAAAATCTTTAAAAACAAAAACAAAAACAAAAAAGATTTTGGAGACAACCAAAATAGGATCTGACACCAGAACAGGCTCCCTGTCATTCACCATCTTTGAAAATGATGTGTCATGAAATGTGACACATGTGACGTGGGCCGAAGAGACACAGGGGAGTTCCTAGTCCTAACTTCTTAATCTGTAGTTTCAAAACTTAGCTTTTGTAGATCTACAAGTGGACTTTGAAAACAATATCCTGTTCTTTGAGGTGGTTAAGAAGTGAAAGCATGTGGAAGGAAAAGGGGCTTTCCTTTTTCTTAGATAGTGAAATATCGATGACTATGTTTTCATGCACGCATGTGCAAGCCCACACACACTCCAGCTGCAGACTCTCCATGATATATATCCCACATACATATGCACCAACACTGACAAAACCTTTAATTTTTTGTGCTTACGTCACTATTGTTTTTAACATTCAAAAGGCTTAAGTAGCTCTTTAGATTACTTCCAAGTTACAGACTCCTGGCATTTCTGGCAGTCAAAGAATGTGGAACTCAGGAAAGCCCCTCATCAGGAGCCACGATGTGGCTAAACACTGTGTTTTGAACAACTACGTCTCTGAAAAGTTTCCCCCACACATTACTGACATAATTATTGAACAACATGTAATGAGAAGAAATAGTAATGTTACCCGATTAACTTTAAAAAGCAAGAATAGCTAATGTTGCCCCAAGGAACAAGCCAAGATAGAAGACCCTAAAATTCACCTCTGTGCAGGGTGCATTCCTTTCTGAAAAGTATACTGAGAGGAAATGAATAATTGAACCTAAAATGGGCCATTTAATTGTATGAAAGGCAGCCTACCCTGGTTATGAGAAAATTAGAGTTCTTTGTAAAGGGAGAAATTTCCGGAAACTACCCCCTAAAATTCTTTTGTCTAGCTTTCCAATCTTTTAGGCACTTTTTGATGTGATTATTTGCCACTTAAAATTTCTCAACACAAACATGTTTTAAGAACTTGTGAAGTATTTGCACACCCTGATTGCAGAAAGTACATGTCACATCCACGTTTACATATATATGAGCACATGCACACATCTTCCCACTTTGGCCCCATCCCCTGCCTCCACTATATACCACTCAAGAGCCAGAATAATTTCTTAAATATTCTTTGTATCTTGCCGTTCCTTTTCCTCCTTGCTGTCTAGTTTTACTTGGGATCAAAGCCAATCCTCCTCTATGGCTTTTGATGTAGGGTGTGATCTGGCTCTATTTATCTCTTAGCTTATGTTGTTCTACCCACCCCCTTGCTTGCTGTCTTTTACCGCTCTGGTCTCCTTGCTCTTTCTCCCATAGGCCGTGCCTCTTACTGCCTCTGTTCCTTTCTGTGGCCTAAAATCTCTCTTTATGGCTGACTGCATTTTTCCTGGTTGGTTCTTCAGAATGGCCATCCCTAACCCTTCAATTTGAAGTGACTAACTCACTACTGTTTTGTCGTGATATCCCGTTCTCTTACTATAATACTTCAGTATATATTTCTGTACTTCTGCTAAAAATCAATGAAAAGCAGGCAAGACCAGTACCTGCTTTATTTTCTGTTGTATATTCAGAACCTATCACTGCATTGAGTACAGTATATATATATGTATGTGAATGTAGAATGGTAGTTTTTTTCAAATAAAAATGGTTCCTGGCTTCCAACTCTCTTCTATTTCGCCTCTAATTACCTCCAGATACCTCAAGAGAATCTTTGAAGTTACAGTGGGTTTTACAATGATGTGAGGCAACACCAGATGTCTCACCTGTTGGTGTCCTTATAAGACCAGAAAACAACCAGTTAGCTGAGGAAATGTCACTAGAAGTATAGTTTTTCTGGAAGAATTCCAATTCTCAATTTTGGTCAGCATCCTCATTATCTAAGATATGGTTGGCAGGATCAGCCCAGATCTTAAAACTCTCATTTGATTATACCATGATGACCATTTGACACAACTGACACCTGCATTGGCTCCCCAGTTCATTCTGGTAATGGACAGGTAGAAAAGAAGATCAGTCCATTTGGTGGTTTGTGTTATGCAGACCAAGGATCAGGTTGGCCAAATTCCTCAGTTTTGGCTAGTTATTTTGGTGTCCTATTGATCTTGACTTTAGCTCTAGATAGTCTACAAAACAGTCACTCTTAAAATGTCACATTTCAGGGACACCTGGGCAGCTCAGTCGGTTGGGCCACTGCCTTCCGCTCAGGTCATGATCCCAGGGTTCTGGGATTGAGTCCCACGTCTGGCTCCTTGCTAGTGGGGAGCCTGCTTCTCTCTGTGCCTCTGCCTGCCACTCTGCCTGCTCTCATTCTCTCTCTGACATATAAATAAATAAATAAATATCTTTAAAATGTCACATTTCAAAAGGGTCATGGTGACGGCTGCTACTTCTAAGGCACAAAAAAGAACATCTAGGGGCACCTGGGTGGCTCAGTGGGTTAAGCTGCTGCCTTGGGCTCAGGTCATGATCTCGGGGTCCTGGGATCGAGTCCCGCATTGGGCTCTCTGCTCAGCGGGGAGCCTGCTTCCCTCTCTCTCTCTGCCTGCCTCTCCATCTACTTGTGATTTCTCTCTGTCGAATAAATACATAAAATCTTTAAAAAAAAAAAAAAAAAAAAAAAAGAACATCTACCCCTTAATAAGCTCTGAAGAATGGTAGAAAATGTTTGTATCCTTTCAATGAAAAATGGGAGTTGGATCACTTTACATGTTTCATTTGCCATATTAATTCAGAAATAATATTCCTTGCTATGTTGCAGACATTTTTGAAAGAGCCTTTGGAAAACATAACTAAACAAAAAAAAAACCACCAACTCTTGATACACTGCAGACACATTCTCTGAATGGCTTCTCTTGCCTTAACACCATCTTGTATGTCTTCTTCAGTATGTAGCTTGTGCTGTTGCCAGCTGTCGAATTATTACTAGTTCCATAGTCCTTGCTTATTCTCTCATGGTAAGCCTACTTCTCCAACTAGTCAACTAATGATGCAGGTATTAAAAAAAAAAAACTAATAGAACATTATACAGAATCTTTAGGCAGAATTTGGAGCACAGCATAGCTTGTTAAGCTACATTTGTTGACAAAATTTTCATTATTTTTAGATGGTTGAGAAAAATTCCCAAATGGTTGCTAAAATACCCATATGAGTGTATATTTCAATTTAAAAAATTCAGACACATAGGTTTATTAAACTTGTAACTGGGCAAACAAAAAATACTGATTGAAATTTACTATATTTTTGAAAAACAAAAAAACTACAACAAAACCATAATCATTATGTTGGATCCATAAATTACACATTTTAGATTATTTTAAAACTTGTGTACTAGTAGGTAAATTATACTTATGAAAAAATTTATTTCACTTGAGAAACATGTCTTACAATCTTGGCTTGGCACAATACTTTTCAAATGTTAGTGATTGCATTTTTTTTTTCCTATCCAAGGGCATAGAAACATGCACTAGTTCTTTGAATTTATGTTAAAGTAGAAAGAAAAATAGTTTATTAGCAGTGGATGCCTTTGTGTTTGTGTAACAAAAAAATCTGGTTGAAATGTATTGGCAAGTATGCAATGCATCATATAGTGTAATAACTTATGGTGTTTGGAAGAAATATAAAAGCTGCTAAGATATTGTGGTTTTGAACTTGGCAAAAGACTTGTAGAATGAAATTGGCCTATGTACTTTCACAAGAACTTTTACAATGAATAACAGACTTTCTAAGTGCTATATGTAATGAGGTGATAAGTGACTGACCACACTGAATCCTACAACAACCTTGTAAGGATCTGTATATTAAGAGAGTCTTGAGGGGAGATTATTTTAAAGAGAAGGGTTCCTGGAAACATGAATAAATGAACCTCTTAATGTAGTTCAAGAACATCACACCTTAAGTTCTATTCAAGAGAGACTGCAATATAGCAATATTTTAATTTTTTTACAGATTTTATTTATTAATTTGACAGAGAAATCATAAGTAATTAGAGAGGCAGGCAGATAGAGAGGGGGAAGCAGGCTCCCTGCTGAGCAGAGAGCCTGATACAGGGCTCCATCCCAGGACCATGAGATTGTGAGCTGAGCTGAAGGCAGAGTCTTGACCCATTGAACCACCCATGTGCCCCAATATTTTAATTTAACACTGATAAATATTGTGCTGGTATCTACAGAGGATAAAAATAGGATACCTATGTGCTGGTATCTACAGAGGATAAAAATATTAGTAGAAAAGACTGACCCTGCTTTTGTAGAGTTTATGTTCTTATGGCCTCCCATGTAGACAGATGGCCATAACAATTCCATGGGCAAAATAAATCTTAGAAGTAAAATATTTCTGTTTCAGGTAGTGATCAGGAAAAGGCTTTGTTAATGTTAATTTGTTAATCTTCTACAGGGAAGACTTAACTATTCCCATTCTCATAACCAACACCAAAGCATGAATTAATCAGTAAAACCACCTTCTCCAAAGATGGGAGAATAATATGATCATGAATGATGGACAGGAAATGAATTCCTCAAACATGCTTATTTAAGATACTATAATAATGAGTGGAACATTCATCCATTCTATGGGAAGTTGAAAGAGTTTTTGTGTGCTCTCTTCCATCTCCTATCACTGACATGGCCTTTATGGGAATGTTTGGTGTTGTGAAGCAGCAGCTATGATAGGACCTTTTGGAAATGGGGGTACCTCTTATTCTTGGTATTAGAATAAAGGGATAGGGGCTGTTGGTGAAATACAAATGTGCCAGCTCTGTGTGGAGAGGAAAAGAGAGTTCAAGATATGTTACTAATCCCTATCTGGAGATCAGGAGCCCCCCCCCCCTTTTTGGAGTAAGTCCCATGAAAATAACCCTCAGAAATCATGCAAAGATGGTGTCATATGCCACTAGCAGCTCGTAAATGATTTTAGGATTAGGCATTCCAGCTGTTTCTCCTTAGGTGCTTTATGAAAGCTTTTGATGTTAACCTTGAAAGTCACAAAAGATTTCAAATGGTAAAAATAGGAAGAACATTCTAGAAGGAGGAAATCAGACATAGGTATGCAGAAGAGGGGGAAAGATTGGGGTAGGATTCGTAGAAATCTTTGTGGGGGGAGTGTTTCAAGAGATAATGATGGAAAGAGAGGTGAAGGTCATATTGAAAGAGTTAAGATTAGAAAGTTGTGACAAATCTATCAGGAGTTAAATCTATCAGGAGTTAGCATGTTTCCAACATTTCTATCTGAACACGTGACCAAAATACTTTTCATATGGAAAATGCCACCCCACCTCCCCATAAATTTCTGTCCCAGGGTAGTCAGAGCTCTATGGACTTCATCTTCTCACTTCTGTATATCTGACACCTTACCCAGATAGCCTCCTTTTCTGGGTATTAAAATGTCTTATCCCATGAATTATCAAAATTCAAACCTGTCATCCAGTTTAGAATTTCCGTCTTCACTGGGTAGGGAATTTGTTTCAATTTTTAATACATACTTACTTTCATCAAGGGTTATTTTTATTTCAGGGTCATTGAGTTCTAATGTACATAAAATAAAGTTTACTGTGCTTAAATATACAGTTGGTTGATTTTTAAAAACCACCGTCATCAAGTTATAGAACATTTCCCCTATAACCAAGAGCTTTTTCTTGGACCTTTGTGGTCTCTCCCTTCTCCCAGCCCCTTTCAACCTGATCAGATTTCTATCTTTATAGTTTTGCCTTGTCTACAATGTTCTGTAAGTGAAACCACAGAGTATGGTGGTTTTTTTTTTTTTTCTGGGCTGAGTTTTTCCCTCTAATATAATGATTTGGATATGAATCCAAGTTACTGCATATAACCAGTACCTGCTTTTCATTGCTGGGTAGTGTGCTGCTGTGTAATGGAACTCAGCATGTTCATCCATTAACCAGTTGATGAACACTTGCGTTGTTTCTAGTTTTGGACTATGACCAAAAGAAGCTGCTGTGAGCATTCACCTCTAAGTGTTTTTGTAGAAATATATTTTCAGTTCTCTTGGCTTAATACCTTGGAGTGGAATTGCTGGGTCATAAAAAATTCTACACTTCTGTAAGAAAATGCCCAAATGTTTTTCAAAGTGGCTTACCATTTTGTATTCCTATCAGCAATGTGTGAGAATTTTCAGTTTTAGAAATTATAATGACTATGTTTGACGTGTTATGAGAAGTTGCTTTTTCTTACTATGTCTTCATTTAGTTTTGGTAAAAAGGAAATGCTGGCCTTATAAAATAATTTGAGGTGGGATTCTTCCTCTTCTATTTTCTGGAAGAGTTGACCTTCTTCCTTAACTGGTAGAATTCACCAGTGAGGTCAAATGTGCCTGCTTCCCTCACCACCCACCTGCCCAGTTCCACTGAGATGTAACTGACAGCCCTGTGCTAGTTTAAGGTGTAGAGCACTTAATTCAACTTCCATGTATTACACAATGATTTCCACTGTAAGTTAATGTCCATCATCTCATTCAGGTAGTTCTTGTGATGAGAACTTCTAGAATCCTTTCTCTTAGTAACTTGCAAATACACTGTAACTCAGTGTTCACTCCAGCCTTCATGTTGTAGTCACATCCCCAGCACTTATTTGTCTTATTGTTGGAAATTTGTACCTTTCGGCCACATTCCTCCAAACCTCCCACAGGCTGGAAATCTTGAATGGGAAAAGGGAAGTAGTTGGCTGTTCCTTGTCTCTTGAGATACCTCTTTCTAGCTGCATTTGCTGGTGACCAAAAGAGGGCAGGGAAAAGAAGAGGAAAGTGAAGTAAAGTCTTACTTGACCAGTACAGTTAATAGGTTACTGATACCCTCTAGTTACAGCAGATGCAAAAGCTGACATTTCCATGGGAGACTTTAGAGTTCCCTTGAACCTTTAACCCCTCCCCTCTGAGGCTTGCTGCTGCCTTTACCTGGAGCCCTCTGGGCTTACACTCTCCCTCAGTTTCCGTATGGACGTGTGTTGTGTTTCTAGTCAGAAGCCCTCTTCCTTTTCAAGAGAGCTTGTAGTCAGCTGCCTATCTAGCCTGTAGAAAACATTATTTTTTATTAATTATTGGTTGAAGGGAAGCCCGTTCTTTCTTTGCCTTCTCAAAAAACTGCCAAATTTTTGCTCTGGACTATTTTTAGACTTGTCCCAAGCCCCATACTCCAAGAGAAATATGACAAATTCTCCAGTGGTTCTTCGAAAGTTCACTTCATTTGATTTGAGATGAATGGGAAGAATTCCTTTCCTCTCCCCCATTGGAGAAATATGTAACACATTTACTACTTGCTTCAAAGTTATTAATCACTGCCTTCTTCATTCAAGGATTTGTTCTGTGTATCTGGATATAGATTATCAGTTGTGCAATTTCATACGTGCAGTCATGCCTCTCCATTTAAGATCTTGAGTTTCTTGGCATCTAATCGGTTTTAGGGATCTCTGCTGAATTTTGACAACAGAGAAGGTCTCATTTAACAACTGTTCCATACATAAACAGGAGATCAAGTGTTTGAGTGCTATTTCTATGGTCCACTTATGAGTTGCTTATTTGGAACATGGATAGGGTACTTCTTAAAGCCAAGTATAAGCATCATGTCTGAAGACCTGTTAATGTGGGTTACAGCTATTAATATTTCACATACGAAGGCAGATATTTTAAAGACACATATATAAGCACACATTTCATTAGGTATCAGAGGAATGATGTTATCCCATGTCATGTAGACTCCGGAAAACTCCATTTTGCACTTAGGAGAAAATAAGTGAAATAGCATTTTGGCATTATGAAAATAGTTAGACAACATGAACCTGCTGAAAAGGATCTCAAGAACTTGCCAGAGTCTCTGGATCATACTTTAACATTGCTTGTCTATGGTAAAGAGGGGCTGGGATTTAGGAAAGAAGCATCGTGTTCAGGCATCATAATAGTTCAGAGAAGAATGGGTAATGGGGATAGGACAAGCCATATACAGTGCTTTGAAAATGCTACATCATTGGAATAAAAGCATGTTTTTCTTCATTAAATAAATGTTTACTAGCCAAGCACTGGAAAACAGTAGTAGATAAGACTGAATCCTTGCTTACATGGAATATGTTTTTGCTTTATAGAGGCAGATGATACAGTAAACAAAGGCGCAGGTTAATTTAAAAATCATGAGACCTGATAGAAAAAGTAGTTTGGATAAAACATAAATAGAAAACTCAAGGATAGAATGTAAGCTTCAGAAGATGGCAGCAAAAGATGTTTGTTGTTGTTGTTTTTTGAAAGATGATGGTATCATTGCAGGATACATTATAAAAACAAAACAAAACAAAACAAAAAAACCCTTATTCATTTACTATGGGAGCAGAAAACAACAGGCTCCATCTACTGCTCAAAGGGTTTCCAGCCCTAAATCAACCCAACTTGGGAGTCAGAGCAAGATTTTAGGGAAAACAAGATGGAGAAAGAACTTGTGTCATTTTAAATCATAAATTTCTTTGGAAACGAATGTCTTAGAAATACCGAAAGCAGGTGCCCACAGGGAGAATGAGTCAGACTCTGCACTAAAAGAATCAATTTTGGTACCTATATTTCAAATGAAAAGACCTGTCAACAAATTGCTGATAGAATTTTTTTTGCTGTCAGAGAGCACTTTTTAGAAAAAAATCTTCTGATTGGAAATCATCCAACAAATGTCAGAACTAAGTTGATCTTTCATCCATTGTCTAAGTACAAAGTCTTTATGTATTTATGTGGGTGTTTTATGTGTACCTCTGGGAATGTTCTATATGGGAGTATTTTCATAACTATTTATACCATTCTTCATTATCAAAAATAATCAGCTGTCTAGGTATCTAATAGAAAACTCTGATTTAATTTGATCTAATATGAAATTTTAACATAAAATTCTAACTTTACTGAGTTATAAGAAATCTATTTTCTCCTCCATTCTTCAGAGTATACGTAGCATTTCAACTTCAGACTTAAACCATCTTAGGTTTTTTGTTTTGTTTTGTTTTTGATGAGGAATGGGTTTTTTCCTTCATTGACTTATCTAGAATTATGAATACACTGTGGGCAAAATATTTTGCATTGCATGGCTTCTTACAATAAAAGAATGTGGGTAAAATATTTGGAGAACTAGTGGGAATGATTAAGAGCTGAAATTATCAGAAGTTTCTTTTGGATATGTGATGTGATATTTGTATAAATAACTTCTTAACAAAGGTTTTAGAACTTACATGCAAGGGAATATTGTACCTTCAATATTGTACCTTCACTATAAAATGATGCTATCATATCTCAAGGTATTTAAGTGTGATCTATTGCTTTATAGTCACACTTAATAAAAACATTCCATACTAGTAAAAATTGCATCTATCCCATATATGTTTATAGTGCTCACAACATTTGAACTACACACATAACTGGTTTTAAAGTTCTTGTGTACTGCAAATAGAGTATTATTAAACTTTACCCTAAATATTATTTAAAACTCTGAAGTCGAGGTTTCAGTATTAGCCATGTGGCTTTAATTTTGCAAAAGTTTGTCCTGGTTTGGCATGAATGTTGGAGCCAGCGTGACCGAATTGTGTAGTAACCTGAACATCTATTTGCTACAGCATGAGATAATGGAAACTCAAAGAATGAGGACAAAACTCCTGTCCATTGCATCACATGTTTTTTTTTCTTGAAAAATATAAAAATAGTTTTCAGGTATTTTATTATATTATTTAAAAGATTTTATTTATTTATTCGACAGACAGAGATCACAAGTAGACAGAGAGGCAGGCAAAGAGAGAGGAAGGGAAGCAGGCTCCCTGCGGAGCAGAAAGTCCGATGAGGGGCTCCATCCCAGGACCCTGGGATCATTACCTAAGCCAAAGGCAGAGGCTTTAACCCACTAAACCACCTAGGCACCCCTTATTTCATGTTTTGAAAGAAAAGTAATGCTCCATTTTCTCTAAAGGCAAAGCCAAAGGTAGGATAATCAATAAGACCTTGCTCCAGCACCAGTAAATCTCAGTATTAGTGACTTCAGTTTGTTTCATCAAATCACAGCCAATGGCATAAAACAGAAGTCCTGCACCAAAAATAATAAGCTTTTATGTGAAGGCTAGATTCCGTAAGGCTTGTAACCTCCCACAATGCACGCGTATAACTCTGAGCTCCTCGTGTCAGCTGGTTAAGTATTTAGAGAGAAAATACATTTTTCTTAAATGATGGTCTTTTCTCAATTATACGATCCAGTCAATAAATTGATTAGAGGTAGAATAAGAAATATTAAAACAACTGTATATACTTAAAAAAAGAAATACAAAGATTTAATAACTGAAGAAACAAGGACTCATAGATTTGAAAGGTGAAGAAGTCATCACAATGGAAAAAACAAAAGTTTAAACTTTTATAAACAAACTTGTGTATTTCTGGAAATAACTGAAATAGAGGACTAAACTGTCAAACACAGACTTAGTGTGTAGTGATTCCAGCAGGCATCTTATATTCTGTTATGGAACTGTTCATTCAAGTTATTTACTCACAATAATATTTAGCCATGAAATTAACCAATGAAAATTTAAAAAAAAATTCAGTGAGTGTTTTAGAAAGCAGTTATCTGCAGCTTGCCTTTTTCAACCCCCCCCCCCCATTTGTTTGTCCTTGGGCAAAGTGACATAACTTCTCTGGGCCATTTTCTTCATCAAGGGGGAGGAAAAATGGAGAACCTCATATAGTTCTTGTGAAGACCTTTAATACATGAATAAACTTAAAGCAGTACTTGGCTCCTTGCAAGCACTTAACAGATATTAGCTATTAGTACACTTAAAATATATAAAAGTTTATATTTAGCAAGGTCATGATAAAAATTCCTGGAAACAAAGCCTGAAAGTAAACCTCAAACAATGTAAATAGATTTCTTTTAGTTGGTAGAGCAATAAGAAATCTTTGACTTTATATTTTTAGCATTGTATAATGATTGTGTGATTTTTTATTTATTTTTTTTCCAATTTATTTATTTTCAGAAAAACATTATTCATTATTTTTTCACCACACCCAGTGCTCCATGCAAGCCGTGTCCTCTATAATACCCACCACCTGGTACCCCAACCCCCCTCCCCTGCCACTTCAAACCCCTCAGACTGTTTTTCAGAGTCCATAATTGTGTGATTTTTAACAAAAAGGGAAACTATTGAAATATTTGATTTAAGAAGAAAGCGCACAACATCTGCCCTCATGCAGTTAAGAATTCAACCGAGGACTGGCGAAGAATAGAAGTAGCCACCATTTAGGGAAGAAGTTAATATGAGGACAAGAAAAGTAGGGAACTGAGCCAGCAAAGATGGAGGAGATCCCTAGTAGGGTAGCCTTTGGCTAAGGCCTGGCTGAAGTGGGTTCGAGTACTTGCAAAGATCTATACTTTTCAGAGAAAACAGTGAAGGCAAAGACAGGAATGAGTAAGAGACCATTGCTGTCAAGTCACTGGGATTGGTTGAAACATTAGGTCCTTGAAGGGTTAAAATTGAAAAGGCTGCCTGGAATCCATGGTGGATGGTCTAAATGACAAGCTCTAAGGCAGGACTATTTCTGAAGGCACTTGAGTCTGTTTCATTTTCTCTTTCTAGAGAAAGATAGATGAATTTTAACTCTGGTTGCAATAGCATTTTCCACCTAAAGATATTAAGCCATAAAACAATAGTACTGCCCCCTTTGATAATTCACAAGGAATAAGCTTCTCTGTGAACTCGCCCGCGTGAGCAGCCAACCTCTTCTGGGGTCTGCCTGAATCCAACTTCCCCAGTCTTCTCCGTGTGCACCCCTACATGGTCCTCTGTTGTTCATCTCATGAACCAATACTCCTACCCATTCTTCCAACTTTGGTCAAGAAATCCATTTGTCCTTCAACTTGTCTTTTTGACCAGAATGCTGATTTCTCTACCCACTTCATGTTCTGGGTCCACCTTTGCTAGAGTGGCCCACTGTAACTATTGTTCTTGTTCTCTTTAAGACCTAGAAATTCCACCTGTTGTATCCTGCTTTGAGATCACTCAGTATTCTTGTTAGGAAATTATTTTTAGTAGTTAACATCATGTTTGGGTTCAAGATTAAATCGTGCTGCTTCTTGGTGTCCCCATGTATGATCTTCTACCTGAGTCAGAGCTCAACTTACTCTTTTAAGTGCTTCCCTCCCTCCCGCCTGCCAAATCCGTAAATTACTAAGCAACATTGTATGAGAAGAGCTACCTAATCTATCCCATTCTGTTTCTGCTCAGGTCTGTCAGGAAATAGACTTAAATATTCTCATTAAACACTTGTAATTTTCAGATGATATTAGTGTTTCTGCACTTCTTACTGAAAAGTTTCAGATATTGAGCAATAATTTCCAAACACTAGAGCCAAACAAATTTGATTTCTAGATTCAGATGATTTCTTTTATATTATTTCTAGATGTAAACAAAAATGAGATCCGTATTCAGAACATGACTGGACTTAAATGTGTGGACTAATATTTGCAGATTAAAGCAGCCCATTTGGAGACAGTTAAATTCATCCTCTGTTTTGCCACTAACAGAGATGTATAAAACCAACAAGAGGACAGTTGACAGTGGGAAGGTCTTCAGTTCAATGGGTGTCATCATGAAGGCCCCAGAACAATAGTGAGGCTTACTGATGATCACTTTCCCTCAATGCTGGCTTGATACAAACATGCACATGAAATATTTGTAGTAAGTCCATTTTTACATTAAAAATAGCACCAGCAAGGATTTTTAAACAACAATACTCAGAGATTGGCAAGGGTGTAATAAATGAACACTTTCTTCTATCATTAGCAGGAATGTTGATTGGTTGCATATTTCTGTAGCATAATCTAACACATATTGCCAGAGGCTTTAGAACAACCATACTCTTTAATATAACCGTCCTACTTCTAGGAATTTTCCCTAAGGAAATAATGCCGGATGTGCCCACCAGTGTAGCTATCCAGATGCTTATCACTGAATGACAGAGTGAAAAATTGGATAAGACCAAAATGTCCTGCAACTTCAGAATGACTAAAAATAATTTATGACATGCATATACCTAGAAACACATGGCTACTGGATATAACCATCACATAATAATCCGGGAAAACACTTTCGGACATACAAAAATGTTCAGGGTATGGTTGGTCCCAGTGAACACACAACAAATTCTTTCCTGAAAAACAAAAATGTGCCTGACACTGATTATAGGCTCCAAAGGTAACAGCTGACAGAAAAGTGTGGAGAAATGTAATACAACCACAAATTTGGGGCTACTGTTAACCACTATGGAGAAGGTAGAACAGGGTGATGTGATCGAGACTGGAAGGCTGGGGAAGGGCTACTTTGTCTAGACCAGTGACGGGGGAGGCCTTGCTATGGAGGGGACATTTGAATAGAAACTTGAATGGGACAGGCTCACGTCTACTTGGGGAAGAACATTCTAAGCAGAAAAAAACCAGCAGTGCAAAGGCTGTGGGACAGAATGAACTTCTGTCACCTAGAAACACATGTTTCAGAAGGTTAACTAATAATGTTTCTTTCCTACTGGTGGGTTACAGATTTGTTTTTATTTTATTGTCTTTACTTACCTGTAACATTATTTGTCTATGATTAACATGGATTAATTTTTAATAAGTAATAAAAGGTAACATAATAAAATACCACTTTCATCTTTGTGTATTAGGTGGCAGTTTTCCAACATGACTACTTACAGTAACAAAGGGAAGGTTGATCTGAAAAACAAGTAGGACAGGATTTGTCAACTGTATGATTAAAACAGACAATTTTATAGATCATTCTTATCTTGGCCTGCTGTTTTCTTCGGGAAGTAATTCATTTAACCAAGGTAAGATATTCTATGGAAGCCTAACGATAATTTAAAGTTGCACATTTACTGAAGAAACTAAATCTAGACCCTTCTAATGGCCTGGCAGAGATGGGGGCAAATTTATTTTGGCTCGAAGTTAGGGTAAATGAAAAGCATCCCACTTACCTAGCATTAAAATCAAAGAGAAGTGGGGGCAACAGTCCTTCACACATGACTTCTAAAAACACGAATCTGCATTTAGAAGCGGACATGCTACATGTGATACATACAGCACCAGCTGCCAGGAAGGGAAAAGAGGACATCTGCTTTCTATTGATTGTGCAGGGGAGCAACTCACTGAATCATCACATTTCTTCCTAGTGAAATAAGTACTTTGGTCTTTGGTCCATTTTCTGATAAGAAGAGGTTAATAAATAATCCAGGGGAAGATATACATTTGAAATCACAATATAGAGTTACTCTCAGTTTCTTTTTATTTAAATCAATTTGACTTAACCTCCAAACACTGGTTGTTTGCTGTGGTAGCAGAGAGAATTGTGATTAGAACCACACAGCTGGTTAATTTACTAAAGATGCAGAAGGTCTATGGACAAAGAAGCTATTTCTTTGCAAATAATGTAAAGTCAACAATTGCAAACTTTTTTTGGCAAAAGAAAGAAGAGGCCTTGACCTCTACAGGGCAAATTTTTATGAGCAGTTTTACCCCAAATTAAACTGAAGTGTGTGTGGGATTCAGATTAAGTATACCTTTGGGGATAAGGAAGAAGGAGAGATGGCTGTTTTGAGGGAAGATGGGGGTGTGTGTGGGGGGGGGGGAATCGCTTACTGCAAATTTTCCTTTAGTTTGGCTCTGCCTAAGGGATTTTTAGGATTTATCTGATCCTCTGAAGTTATATCAGACTTTACCTTTTAATGAAAAGCAGGATAGACTTAGTCATAAGGGGCTCACTTAGAAGGAACTTTAAAATTGAAGGGTTGTAAGAACATTTATATTAAACATGTCCACTGAGTTTTCTTTAGATGCATCTGCTGTTTAAAGTGTTTTGACTTCTCTGAACATATTATGAGTTTACAGTTTAAAGCAGTTGATTAAACCTGTGTACTTTTTTCTGTAACACCAAAGACCTGCCAAAGTCTTGGTAGGACAGTAATAAAGAAAACTGTTAGCTTGGATTACATGTAAATCAAGTTAATAAAAAAAAATACATCAGACTAACATCTTGCATGATAGAAGAGACAAACTATTAACTATGATTTTGAAGTACCAAAAATGATCATCGCTGTTAATTTATTATAAAGGGGAAAAGGTTTGCCCTTCAGAGGGCATGATAAAAATACAGTTTTCTTCGAGGAGTGGAAATTTCATAAATCATAGCATCATTAAACAAGTTGCTGATTTGGTTTTAATTTTACAAAGGCTGCCAGGGAAAAGTCACTATTCAAAAAACAACTTTAAGTTATTTATTCAAAAAACTTAAAAGAATTAATCAAAACAGTTGGAAAACATGAACAAAATAAAGTAGTAAATGGAATAAATTAAACATGTAATGTGGGTTTATTATTGTAGATTCTGCCTTGCATGTGAAATTGCTGATGAATTGGTGATTATTGTTTGTATCCAGTAAAACAGACAATCCTGTGGGTGATTTTTGGTTGTTCCCCTCCTCCCCCCCAACTGAAAACCTTCCATCAGTGACTTCACTCAGCAGAGCAGCTCTGGACAGCTGTAGCCTGCATGGAAGGACTGACCACATCTTTTGATGGTCTAGCTGTACTAAAACATATAGACAACATTCTTTTAAGTAAATTAATAAATACACAGAATATGTCTGTGAGCAGGCTCACTTTCTAAATCTCAAGAGTGGAAAGCCCCCTTCAGGACAACCTGAAGTTGTGCGTTACTGACATATTGTTGCAGCAGTTACAAAGGTCTCTTTTTAGGCTTGTCTTAAAATTGAAGTATTTTAAACACACATGCTAAATTGGTTTTTCCTTTAAAGACTCTGAATATGATAAGATGGTCTGCCCCTTGCAAAGTTGTTCGGGCCTTCCTGGGGAGGCGGTACAGTGATATTTTTTTCTTTCAATTGGAACATGATTGACATGGTGTTAAGTCTCCGGTATACAACTTTGATTCAATATTTGTTTTTTGTTTTGTTTTTAAGATTTTATTTATTTATTTGAGAGAGAGTCGGTGAGATAGAGCATGAGAGGGTAGAAGGTCCGAGGGGGAAGTAGACTCCCCATGGAGCTGGGAGCTCAATACGGGACTCAATCCTGGGACTCCAGGATCATGACCTGAGCCAAAAGCAGTTGCTTAACTGACTGAGCCACCCAGGCGCCCATTGATTCAGTATTTGCATATATCGTGAGATGATCACAGTAAGTCTATTTAACATAGTTACGCATAGTTACATAGTTACAATCTTTTTCTTATAAAGAGGACTTTTAAGAACATGTTTAAAGACACAGAAGAGAATCTCAAACTCAAACAAGATACATTTATTTCAAAAGTTGATAAAGTTCAAATACACAATTTTAAACTACAAGTTGTCAACGTATTTTTGGAACCTTTCAATAAAATGAGAAACTATACACTCCTTTTTTAGAACTGTCTTAATGTGTCCTCTTCAGATTTATTAAGGAACAAAGGGAAAATGTAGATAAAATCATTACAATATAAATAAAAGCAGTGAAGTGTATTAGTAAAATCAAGACAAACTATTCTGACATCTAGAATACTGTGACAAAAACATTGATAGGTAACTTGCAGTATGTCTCTAAATTCTAAAAGGCACTGAATGACTCAGGATGCATTTGGGCTGTGGAGAGCTCTCCTGTCCCTGGGAACACTCACGTGCCATCTGTGCCTTGTGACTTCAGAACTGCATTAAGAGCCATGATATCAATGTCAAACAGTGACCCAAATAATAGTAAAGTATAGTTTGTTCTCTATTCATAAAACTACAGCAGCAACAAAAATACTTAAATCTAAGTTCTGGTGTTAACTTCCTGTACCTCATTGGATCCTTCAGTGCATTTCCTGGGGGGAGGGGTGTAGAACAGTGCTTGTCTAATGCTCTTAAGGTATTTCTGTGCCGTAAAATTCGAAGATCTAAGATCAGATCATTCTAACTCTTGAGTCTGTGACTGACTCATTAGGATCTGATTCAAATAATGCTAATAAATTCATCTGGTTGATACCGTGTCTGTGAATAATGATCAACTCTGCCTTAATTTGAATACTTAACATTAACCATTAATATTAATCCTTTCATCTCTAGGAAAGAAAACTAAAATGTTTGGCTATTTTGTATGTAGTTTGCCTAAACCCTTCACTTTTCTCCCCATGTTTAAAATGTTTGGGGGTATATGTACTAACTTATAATTAATGACATTATTAAGAGAAATACACTGCCCATGGAATATTAGCATGTTGAATGCAGCATTGGAAGAAGGTGTTTTGGGAGAAATCTTAGGATTTATCATAAAACCTCTAAACTAAGAGGTACATGATTCAAAAAGAGCAAAACACAGTTCGACAAGCTGCCCAGTGGTTCTCAGAACACTTGGGTCCTTGGTGTCACCACATGGTTGGAGCTGAGGGACTGGTACTCATCCAGTTGAACTTTGTGATTGAACTTAATATGGTTAAATATTGCTAAATAACAGTTAATAATGATAAAGTATGGTTTATTGTATTTCCACTGATTTCCTTTTTGGTTGGTCATGTTAATCATTAAGATAGGAAGTGGTGGATATAGATAGGGATTAGAGAATATATGTGCTCATGTTTGGTAGAGAGACTATGAGAGAGCTTCAGTATTTGGTATCCTTGGGTAACTTTGTTTCAAATTACCTTTTTCAACTTGACAGTTGGTATTACATAGTCTTGTAGGTGCCTATTCCTGGTCTAAATTCCATGATCTTTTAAACCTTAAACGTTATACATTTCTATAGTTGTAACTTTATTGACTTAATGGCCATTAGATAGAATCTTTAGCTTTAAAGGCTTTTCATTTAAGTAAAGTTTCATTGTGAGTCCACTTGAATGCACGGTCCTGTCACCAAGACCAGTTCTCCCACTCGCCCACAGAACTTCTGTTCTGTGAGAGTCCTAGAAAGACTTGGGTGACATGCCGCTACATGTAATGTTTGGTTGTGAAAGAATGAGAATTTTAATTCTTGACATTTAGCAGTTTTCATTCCTAAATGAAAACTTCATTAGTCCATGTTCAAAACCTCATTCAGTTAGTGTTAAATCTACTTGCTAGTTGAAGGAGATCCATTATTTTATGAAGAGAATCCCCTACGTGGAGCATTACTTATTTTATGATTTGAGGCACAATGATCAAGAAATTGAAAGAGAGCCATGACAAGAAAGAATGTTCTCTACCAAGGCTGTTTCGTTACAATATTATTTTCCTTTGGCAAAAATCTAAAGTAGTCCCAGGAATTTAAAAAAAAAAAAAAAAAACCAGCAAATACCAGCTGAAAAACACCTTCTGAACTATATGGCAAATAGAAAAAAATATATAAAAACTGAAGTTACATCAATTCTAGAAATGGCAACCAAGAGAAAGGTATTGCCACATGCTTGCAAGAACAATGCCATGAGGGGGAGAGAAGGAAATGACATTCCATGGGAAAACCCAGGTACATCCACACACACGTAGACATCTATACCCACAAATGCATGATAACCTATTCATGTTCCTCAACATGGGCATGTATTTACATATTTCTGAATGTTCTCATTGCCAAAAATAGCTGTATATTTTATATGGGCCTATTCATTTAGCTATTTTTCTATTTCAACAATTTATACAAGACTCTTCATTGCATCTAAAACTTACAGACTGAAGCTCTAGAACACAGATCACTCGCAGTTAATAGGCCTCATGGACTTGTTTCTACCAGTTGAGTTGTGTCTTGGCTGAGGTTGATTTTATTTGTCCTAAACCTGTAATTATAAATGTTACAAACAAAATCAACATAATAAGGAAGACATTTCCTGGACATATAAAAATTTGGTTAAAACTTTTAAAGTGCTCAGGGGTCTGGGTGGCTTAGTCAGTTAAGAGTCTGCCTTCAGGGACGCCTGGGTGGCTCAGCTGGTTAAGCGGCTGCCTTTGGTTCAGGTCATGATCCCAGAGTCCTGGGATCGAGTCCCACATAGGGCTCCCTGCTGAGTAGGGAGCCTGCTTCTCCCTGTGCCTCTGCCTGCCTCTCTATCTGCCTGTACTCACTCTCTCTGACAAATAAATAAATAAAATCTTAAAAAACAAACAAACAAACAGAAAAGTCTGCCTTCTGCTCAGGTCATGAACCTGGGGTCCTAGGATCAAGCTGCATGGGTGGCAGCCTCCTTGCTCAGTGGAGAGTCTGCTTGTCCCTCTTCCTCTGGCCTCCTGCTCATGTGCTCTAACTTGTTCTCTCTGGCTAGCTCTCTCCCTCTTTCTCTCTCTCTCTCAAATAAATAAACAAAAGCTTAAAAAAAAAGCACCTTTTAAAATGCTTTAAGAAAGGGAGTCATTAAAAAAATACTCTAGGGGCACCTGGGTGGCTCAGTTGGTTAGGCGTCGGACTCTTGGCTCAGGTTTTTGCCTCAGGTTATGGTCTTAGGCTTTTAGGATTGGGCCAGGGCAGGGTAAGGGGGCTCTGTGCTCAGTGCAGATTCTGCTTGTCCTTCTCTCTCTGCCACTCCCCCTACTCGCACTCTGTCTCTCTCAGATAAATAAGATCTTTAAAAAAGATAATTTTTAAAAATTAAAAAAATAAATAAAAAAGATAATTAAAGGGGCCTCTGGGTGGCCTAGTGGGTTAAGCCTCTGCCTTCGGCTCAGATCATGATCTCAGGGTCCTGGGATCAAGCCCTGCATCGGGCTCTCTGCTCAGCAGGGAGCCTGCTTCCTCCTCTCTCTCTGCCTGCCTCTCTGCCTGCTTGTGATCTCTCTCTGTCAAATAAATAAATAAAATCTTTTTAAAAATAATTAAAAAATACTTGAGAGTGGGCAAGCGAGTTGTTAGTAATCAGGGAGGAAAACAGTAACATTTCTAGAGAGATTCTGCACTCTGCTTTCTTTTTAGGTGTCTCCAAGTTCTCATTCCATTTAAAAATGGGTCTAGGGGTGCCTGGGGGGCTCAGTCGATTAAGCCTCTAACTGTTGGTTTCCATTCAGGTCATGATCTCAGGGTTCTGAGATCAAGCTCTGCGTTGGGCTCCGTGCTTGGCGAGGAGTCTGCTTAAGACTCGCTTTACCCCTCCCACTTCCCTGCTTTCTTTCTCTCAAATAAATAAATTTTTAAAAAGTATGATGTGATAGATGTAATTCCCTTTTTGAGAAAGTGCATTTCTATGTCTAAAGACAAGGGCTTGGCTCCATACCAAAAGATCAATTAAAAGATGCAATGTATAAAAAAAAAATGCAACGTATATGTTTTATATTTTAAAAAAAGCCCAAGATATATATATATACACATCAGGTTTCCATGACTTCTTGAATTTTACTGCATTTTTCAGTTAAGCAATTAACCTATTAGTCTGACTCTCATCATAGAAAAGTGCTTCTAACATAATTAACTTAATCTGGTTTCACTGCACAAAGCACTTGAGTCAAAAACAGATGTTGTAGAAATATGTAAAATGTTATATGTGTAAAATGTACATGGATGTTAGGTAAAAGTATAAAGTCAAAGCTCAGATCTCAAGGAAGGGAAAAAAGTGAGGCAACCATAAAGCCAGTTTTATTTAGTTCTGAGATACGGGTCACATTAGTTTCCTAACTACTAAAGCAAAGAGAGAAATTGACAGCAAGATTCATAGTATCCAAACTAAAGTAAAGGAAAAATGGAAGCAGACTAGTTGCTCAGGCAAAGCACAGCTTTTTCTGGTATGGAGAAAAGTCTGATGAACAGTAGGTCAAACTGACACGGCTGTTTGGATACTGCAGTACAGCTGAAATAAATTCATTTATACAGGGCTCGAAAAACCCAAAAGAACTTTATACATGGCATCATTTCAGTGTAAATTTCCAAGATCAATTTCTACCAATAGCAGCTCATTCTGGAGCCCTTAAACATGACCAGGAACAGTGCATGGCTTGTGTGGATTATCTTTTTCTTCACAGCAATCAGAGGGCAGATGGTATCACTAATGCCATTTTGAAGACAAAAGTTGGAGCCCTAGAGACCAACGTTGTAGGACTAGCAAGCAGAAGGCCTGCACCAGGATGCCAGATTCCCTCTCAGCATAAAACTGTAATTGACTTTATCAAATATTTTTAGTCTATACCACTGACTCTAGCCCTTGGACAACTGCCCTGAGCTGCTTTTGCTTGCAATGGTAACCAAGCCTGATGGCATATAGAATCACCTGAGTGGTTTTTAAAAATACTTTTTTGGCTTCACCCCTAGACATCCTGATTTCAGGTTGTCTGGGGGAGGCACTTGGCATCAAGTGTGGTTTAGGATCACTCTAAGTTGAGGACCTATGGTGATGAACCAAACACTTCTTTATTCTTAGCGATAAATGACACTTGGCAAAATAAGTGTCCTTACCCTCCTCTTCTGGGCTATTTTGGAAGGATGTGACCTAATCCTCCTCTCTTCAATCCCCCTCCCCTGCCACCAAAATATAGAAGAGTGAGTGAGCTAATACAAGGGAAGTTTCAGTCTTAGGTCTCCTTTTTCGTAGGCATTGCTAATATCTAGGAGTGGCAGTCTTAGAACCCGCTTTACCAGGCTTGCCTGCACGGGGGAGGACCCATGGGGAGGGACAGAGGGAGGGCAAAAACTACTTGCTACAAAGTATTCATCACAGCCTTTCTCTCTCTCCTCCCCACCCCACATCTCAGTCTTGTCTTTAGATACCCAGGGATTGAGCTCACTAAGGAATGACCTGTTCAGCGGCTGCTTAGCCTGCCCAGATTTTTGGCAGCGCTCTTTAGATCGATAAACTTGTAAGACCTCACTTTTCCAGCTTGATGGCATTAGTCACAATTCCCGGGTAACATAAAGTTTCCTTCACCGTTCTGTTACATTAATTGTTAGCCAACCATAAAGAGTCTTCTGGTAGTCTGCTGCTATGTAACAAGCCTAATGAAAGATTCAAAATTAAAAATAAGATAAAAGGTGGCTAATCCTTTCCCCAAGTGTGTTTATCAGGGGCCAATTTCATGTGTCATAAATGTTGAGCCATCCTAGTACCTCTCAAAAGTGAGTCAACTTCGAAAACTGTTGGTTGCTTCTAAAGGTTGGGGAGTACATTTATTGTATAAAGAAATCAAGGAAGGGGGGAAATGAAAAAAAATTAGTAAGATCAAAAACTGGAAAATGAAAATAATTTTAATACTTTTTTGAGCACAAAGAACTCTTAAATAGATTTGGCCTTATCAACCTCGATGCTCTTTTTTATATGCTGCAGTGATGCCCAGATATGTTACAAAAATAAAGATAAATTGTGGAGAAGTGCCTGAGTCAGTATCTGGCACATGGTAGGTGTACAAGAAATATTAGCTGTGTGTGAATGGAGGCGGTGGCAGCTGTGGGGCGGCAGACGGTACATGGTGGGAGGCGATGGATGCCATCCCCAGTGCAGAGCTCAGAGAGACGGGCGGTCCCTCTTTGTCCAGTAGAGGAGAAGGGGGGGGGGAAAGGGCCCCTCTGTTCTGGCTCTGTGCCAGGGCCTCAAGCTATTAATATTAGCTACCATAAATAACATGGGTTGACACTGACGTGCTTCTAGGCCATCACGTTTTAATAATGTTAGAGAATCTAGGAACATGAAATGAGTTTTTAAGTACTTAATATGTGTTTTACCTCAGAGGTCTTTTAACATTGAGAAAGCAAATCTCCTAATAAGTGGTCACTTTCATAAACCATTGCTGAGCATTCGCCAAAAGGCAAATACCTGATAAATTGCCCTGTCTCTGCCATGCACTTTCTCCTTCCATTTTGTCCAGAGGGTATTAGTAAGAACATTTTTCGCTAATATTGCAGTGAGAAAGCCTCTCTCAAAATCACGTGGAGCATATGGTAAGCTGACCTACTCTCACTGAAAGCAAATACAAACTGCTCTGGAATTTAGCTGGCTAGATGGCTAAGAAGCTCAGAGCGAGGGTTGGGGAATTTATCCTGAAGTGATGCTTGTGCATGCGCACTTGACACACGACTGAAGATGCTTCACAACCCAGTGGCGTGGTCCCTGCTGTGGGCACCTGGTGGAGCCTCCCCATAACTCTCATCTCCCCTTTTCTAAGTTGGTACTGGTGACAGTGGGGAAAACTACTGATTTCTTTCCACACCTCAGCACAGCAGCAAAGACTCAGATAAGGAATCTGAGATTGTACTTAACTGAGGTTTGTGCCATTGAAAAATGGAACACCTTAAATCACCATTTGAGCAGAAGGAATTGTGCCTAATTGTAGTAATGGTCTTCATAACCTAAAGTCAGTGTGTGACCCCAAAATACAGAAGAGTTCCAAGACTCCTTTCCCATCTAAAATTATGTAACTCTATGTTTCAAGTTAGTTGTCTTTTCCAACATGGAATTACTAGTTTTTTAGGCAGTAGTTTTCACCTGGGGGGTGGTTTTGCCTCCTAGGGGACATTTACCAATATCTGAAGACATTTATGGTGGTCACAACTGGTGGTACGCTGCCACAGACATCCAGTGGGTTGCCATGGACCGATTAAGTGTGTCCTGTCAGGATTCATATGTTCACATACCTTACTCATTTGCATTTGATTGATGGTGCTTGGAGATAAGTCCTTTAGGAGGTAATTACGTCATGAAACTCCTATAATGGAATAGGAAGAGAAACAGAGTTAGCTCTTACTCTCTTTCTGTCATGTGATGTTACAATGAGAAGACAGTAGTCTCTAAGCCAGGAAGAGGACCTTTACCAAAAGCGCAACCTTGTTGGCACCCTGATCATGGTCTTCTGGCCTCCTGAACGGTGAGAAATAAATGTGTAGTGTTTAAGCCATCCAGGCTACAATACTAAATACCTTATCCAAGACATGACTAGAGCCGAGAGATGTTGCCAAACATCCTACAATGCATAAAACATCTCCCCACAACAAATGACGTGTCCCAGAATGTCAACAGTGCCGAGGTTGAGAAACCCATGAATGAATGCCGGTCGGAGAGAATGTCGTGGTTCAGGGAAGGGAACTTGTTACAAGAGAAAGCCAGCACTTGTATTTCCTGGGAGCATTTTGCCAGCTGCCTTGCTGCAGTTTTGCAATGTTGATTTTTGACTCAAGAGGAAGCAAAACTCAGACGAGTGGGAGATGCAGATGTGAACTGCCTTAATTATGAGAACGCTCCTCTGCCAAGGACACACGGGAGTCCAGTTCGTGCATTTACACAGAGAGAAGACATTTAAACGATCTATCTTCTTAGTTTTACTTTTTTTCTTAAAGGAGCACTTTACAAGAAATTTCATTCACCTTAACCATAGCCAAAGAATTCTCTAATGGGAGCTCTTTAGCATATCAGGAAAGACTAATTCTCGATGGAAAGTATTGCATACTTTTCTGCTAGAGGCTCCCTTTCACACACACCAGGCCAGGGTGTTGCCTGTAAACACCTGATACTGAGAAGTGTAGGCCAGCAACGTGGGTGCTGCCTGGGAGCTTGTTATAAATGCAGAATCTCGGTCCCAGCCCAGACCTACTGAATCAGACTCTGCATTGTGACGAGGTCTAGGAGTAGGGAGTTATTGCTGTGCATGTTAAAGATCAAGAAGCACGGCCAGGCCATCTTCATTGTATGCTAATGAAGCCCTAATTTTTGTGACTGTGAGTAAAGTGGATTTTACTCTTACGGACTTAGGTGGGCATTTGTTTATGACTGGTTATCTTGTATTAGGCCAGTTGGTTTACCTTTTAAGCTTCAGTGTTCTCATTTGTAAGAAGAAAGAGGGAGGAGGAGAGAATGAGAATCTGTAAGTTCTTTTCCACTTCTGACATTGTAGGAAACGTACATTCTCCAGTGAAAACACAATTTATAATGGAGTTGTCCTGGTGAATGTAAGCTTGAGAAAAAGAGAGCTTCTAGCCATAAATGCACTGTTAATTAATAGTCACTAAATTCTTATGCAAATAGTCTACCTCCAACCTTGAAACTGAGCTTACCTAAGGGGGGTGTGCCTCTTGGTTGGCACTAGGCCGACTCTTCATCGATTCTTTGCCTCCTTGGTTGCATGAACACTGTGGATAAATTAACCGATTCCCAAATACCACCCTTATCTGTACAAGCCGGCTCTGGGGCTCTCTTGCAATGCTTACTTGACCCTCATCCCCCCGACTTGAGTTCCAAAGCAGAAGTAGCCCACCTTCCTTCATCTAGCCAGTGTCATTTGAAAACGGAAAGGCTGGGTACAGGTGTAGAAAGATCTATTGGCACAACTTGAAAAATGAAAAATTTCCGCAGTTCAGCCTCATTTCAGAGCTATCTCTGAAGAGTAATTTGGGGAGATGGTATTTTGCTTTCTTGCATGCACAGTTCAGGCAAGATCACAGCCGTGAGCCAAATCATGGACACACCACATCTCTATTCCTGTGGTGTGCTGTGCGTGGGGGGCCCTTAAAGTTAGTTTTTCTCTGGAAAAGAGGAATTACTGAAAGCAGAAAAATTTATCTTTACTATAAACCAGTTCATACCAAAAAAAACCCCCGGAAGTTCATTGTGAAAGCAGAAAAATTTATCTTTACTATAAACCAGTTCATACCAAAAAAACCCCCGGAAGTTCATTGTGCTGGTAGCGAGGTACAAGCTGCACTGTGATTTGGAGATGGAGGTAATGTCCCATTTCTTCACTTCCCAGATCAAATGAGAACTGGGCTTGGCTGCCACCACTAGATGAGTTCCAATCAAGTATTATTTCCTGTCCCCAGATCGTTGAAGAATGCAGAGGGCTTGTGTCTTGCTTCTGTGGCAGGTGGTGAGGTGGGAGATGCAGGCTGGCATCTGGGTTGGTGCCAACAGCAGCCTTGGAGCTGATGCTCATGCTGGGTTCTGTTCACACACATTCTGGCTGGCCCCGCAGCCTGGATGCATCCAGCTTTCTCCAAGAAGGAGAACATTTATCTTTCATTCCTTACTAATGTGGCTCAGTAGTAGTCTCATCATGCCCCTCTGTGAGCAGGGCACATGCAGAAAAGACAAATGGAGGTTAAGTTCCCGGTAGGGCCATCTGCTCTCTTAGAATATTGATTTCAGACTACTCTCCCACAGGTGAGCAGAGAAACAGCTGTTCTTCTGAGTCAACCAGGGAATTTAGAAAACATAGATCCATCCCCGGGGGAGAAAATCTGTATTTTTTTCCAAAGTTCTGTGAGTGTTTCAGGTGCTCAGCTTGGCTTGGAAATCCCTAAAGGAGGAAGAAAGCTTGAATCAGGGAACCCAACTATCCAACTATTAGGCTCTGTACTTACTATCCCTATAAATCCAGGCAAATAATTCTCCATCTCTGAGGCTGTTTTTGTTTTATTTTTTTGTTGTTGTTTTTACATATTTTAAAAATATGTACCATGTGCTGTGGAGGAAAAAAAAATACATCTCAGTCTGTCTTCTATCATAATGGTAAAAATTACAAAGAATAGTTATTAGTGCTTGATTCATTTTTAAACACTGCAGTAGGATTTGCGCTGCTACAATCTTTGAGAGCAGTTTGGCAATTATCTTTCAATATTTTAAGTCTACATATCCTCTGATGCTGTTATTTCAATACTAAGAATTTATCAAACAGTAATATCTCCAAAAGCATACAGAAATGTACACATAAAGATGATTATTTCCACATTGTCAGTAAAATAGGAAAAATTACAAACCTAAATTCCCACTAATAGGGGACAGATTGGATAATTTGTGGCATATGCATACAATAAATCACTACCCAAATTCCTAGAAAGGAAAAATTGAATTATATGTACAATCATGCAGTTGACAACGCGTTAAGTGAAAATGCTTCACACACACACACACGTGCAATACATGGAAATGGTTGCTTATGAATACAAAGACTTCTATCTTAGAAGAGTGGTTGGAGGAGATGATACTTTTACTTTGTGTTTTATGCATTCCTGTGTCCTGAACGTTTTGCAATAGCAGGTAAAACTTTTACAAACATGATTAATGTTTGGCCTTTGTTGGGCATATGTTTTGTAAGCTAAAGCAAATGATGAAGATGAACAATTTTGATTATATTCCTAATCCTACTGTTTTATTGTTATGTGTAATTCACTGCATCACAGTGTCTCTTTTCGGTCTCTATATGAATAATTTTCTCCCTTTGAACTCACTCTCTCTGTCAGGTGATCTGTTCTAGCCAGGATAGACAGAGCAAAGATCTCTTTACTAATTTCATGGGGGTAGCTGGAAAAGAGACAGATACAGGATTAGGTTGGACCTCCCACACAATTCTACCGTTTAATTCCATTTTCTGGGCCATATCCAACAGTGCGCCTTTCTGAAATGCTCTTCCTTCTATTAATGGTTTTAAGGGCAATTTCCCACCCACCCCCCAACTCCCAGAGGGCATTTGACTTTAACTGGAGGAATCTTTGGCTGTCCTATTTGGAGGTGGGGGGGGTTGTTATTGGCCTCTCTGAGGGAGAGGTCAGGGATGCCTCTAAGCATCTCACTGCACAGACCAGCTGTCCCCACAAGGAAGAAATATCTGTCCCCAAATGCCAGTAATGCCACAAGTGAGAAAACTTGCTCCACATCAAGACAAAGGGGAATTTTTTTTAAGCTGTTGGGGAAACTATGAGCTAGCCTCAAAAAGTCAGCTTCTACCACCGATAACATCTCTTTTTGTCCAGGTTTATTGAGATGTAATTTACCAATAAAACTAAAAGATATTTAAAGTATATAATGTTAGGATTTGACATATGTATAGATTTTGAAAGGATTGCCCCTACTGAGTTAATTAACACATCCATGATCTCATGCATTTACCCTAACCCTCCTTTTTTGGATGAGAGTATTTAAATTCTTTCTTTTTTTTAAAGATTTTATTTATTTATTTGTCAGAGAGAGAGAGGAGTGAGAGTGAGCACAAGCAGACAGAGTGGTAGGCAGAGGCTGAGGGAGAAGCAAGCTCCCTGCCGAGCAAGGAGCCCAATGTGGGACTCAATCCCAGGATGCTGGGATCATGACCTGAGCCGAAGGCAGCCGCTTAACCAGCTGAGCCACGCAGGCGTCCCTAAATTCTACTTTCTTAGCAAATCTCAATTATAGAATACACTATGATCAGCTCTAGTCAACAGGTCATACATTAGATCCTCAGACCTTATTTATCTTATAGCTGAAAATTTAACCCTTTTATCAATCTCTCCCCTTTTTTCAGACACTCCTACCCTTGACAACCACTTTTCTACTCTTAGGTTTTTGAGTTTGACTTTTTTTTTTTTTTAATTAAACATAATGCAGTGTTTTGTTTTGTTTTTTTAAAGATTTTATTTATTTATTTGACAGGCAGAGATCACAAGTAGGCAGAGAGGCAGGCAGAGAGATGGGGGAAGCAGGCTCCCTGCCGAGCAGAGAGCCTGATGCAGGGCCCGATCCCCAATCATGACCCGAGCCGAAGGCAGAGGGTTTAACCTACTGAGCCACCCAGGCACCCCCATAATGCAGTATTTGTCCTTCTCTGTCTGGCTCTTTTCCACCCTCAGCATAATGCTCTTCAGGTCATCCATGTTGTTGCCAATAACAGGATTTCCTTCTTTTTAAAGAGTGAATAATATTCCATTATATTTATATGACACATTTTATTGATCCATTCATCCTTCAACAGATTGCTTTGATACATTAGCTATAGTGATCCATCCATCCTTGACCCCTGAACAAGGGAGTACAGATACCTCTTCAAGATAAGGTTTCATAGCTTCAGAATATATAACCAGAAGTGGGATTTTTGGATTATATGATATTTCTAGTTATAATTTCTTGAGGACCCTCCATACTATCTTCCATACTGGCTGTACAAATTTCTGTTAGCACAATATGTAAAGGTTCCCTTTTTTCTGTTCTTGCCTGTATTTGTTTTCAATTGTCTTTTTGATAATAACTATCATAACAGGTGCAAGGTAGTATCTCATTATGCTTTTGATTTGCATTTCCCTGTTGATTAGGATGTTGAACATCTTTACATATTGGCCAGCAGTATGTATTCTTTGGAAAATTGTGTATTCAGGTCCTTTTCCATTTTTTATTTGGGCTATTTGCTTTTTTTGATATTGAGTTTTATGAGTTCCTTGTGTGTTTTGGATATTAGGTCTTTACTGGATGTGGGGTTTGCAAATATTTTCTCTCATTCTGTAGGTTTTCTTTGCATTTTGCTGATTGTTTCCTTTGCAGAGAAGCAGATTTTTAGTGTAAAATAGTCCCACTTGTTTATTTTTGCTTTTGTTGCCTTTGCTTTTTTTTCTTTCTTTTTTGAACTATTTTATTTACATTCAATTAGTTAACATATAGTGTATCATTACTTTTAGATGTGGAGTTCAATAATTCATCATTTGTTTATAACTCTCAGTGCTTGTTACATCACGTGTCCTCCTTAATGTCCATCACCCAGTTACCCCATCCTTCCCACTCACTTCCCCTCTGGCAAACCTCAGTTTGTTTCCTATAGTTAAGACTCTTATGGTTTGCCTCCCTCTCTCTTTTTATCTTATTTTATTTTCCCTCCTTTCCCCTATGCTCCTCTGTTTTGTTTATTAAATTCCACATATGAGTGAAACCATAAGATAATTATATTTCTCTGATTGACTTATTTCGCTCACCATAATACCCTCTACTTCCATCCACACTGATGTAAATGTTAAGATCTCATCCTTTTTGATGGCTGAGTAATATTCCATTATATATACACACCATGTCTTCTTTATTCATTCATCTCTTGATAGACAACTGAATTCTTGTTGCCTTTGTTTTTGGTGTTAAACCCCAAAAAATCATTGTCAAGACAAAAGCTGAGGAGCTTACTCCCTGTTTTCTTTCAGGAGTTTTAAGGTTTCTGGTCTTTTTCATCTCTAATCCACTTTTAGTTGATTTTTATGTGTGATGTAGGTTACAGGTCCAGTTTCATTCATTTACATGTGGCTATACAGTTGTCCCAACACCATTTATTGAAGACACTATCCTTTCCTAGATACTAGTTGACCATTTATGCATGGGTTTATTTCTGAGCTCTCTATTCTGGTCTATTTAATGTATTTTCTGCTTTGTTTTTTTCTTTTTTTTAACCAATGCCATACTGTTTTGATGACTATAGCTTTGTGATGTAGTTTGGAATCAGGGAGCATGTTTTGTTTTCTTAAGATTTCTTGGCCCTTCAAAAATCTCATGTGTTTCCGTACATATTTTAGGGTTTTATTTGGTCTATTTCTTTGAAAAATGCCATTTGAATTTTGAAGGGGTTGCATTAAACCTGTAGAATATATCGGGTGGTATGGACATTTAAAAATATTCTTTTAACCCATGAACATATATCTCTACATTTATGTCATATTTAATTTCTTTTTTCAATATCTTATAGTTGTTATTACTTAGATCTTTCACCCCTTTGATTAAAATTATTCTTCAACATTTAATTTTTTGATGCAATTAATAATGTTACTGTTTTCTTAATTTCTTTTTTTGATGGTTCATTATTAGTACATAGAATGCAACTGATTTTTGTATCCTGCAACTTTACTCAGTTCATTTATTCTAACAATTTTTGGGTGAAATCTTTAGGTTTTCTATAATGAAATATCTTGTCATCTGCAAATTTTACTTTAGCTTTTCTAACTTGGATGGGTTTTAACTTATTATTCTTGCCTGAATGCTCTGGCTAGGATGTCTCAGTGCTACATTGAATAAAAGTTCAAAGGGTAGGCATCCTTGCCTTGTTCCTGATCTTATAGGAAAAGTTTTAGCTTTTTACCATTGAGTATAATGTTGGTTGTGCGCTTGTCATATATGGCCTTCATTATGTTGAGATATGTTCTGTTTATACACATATTGTTGAATGATTTTTACCATGAAAGGATGTTGTAAAATACTTTTTCTGCATCTATTGAAATGATATGATTTTTATCCTTTGCTTTGTTAATGTGATGTTTGATACTGATTTATGAATGTTAAATTGTCTTTGCATTTCTGGAATAAATGCTACTTGATCATGGCATATGATCCTTTTAATTTATCATTGAATTCATTTTGCTAATATTTTATTGAGGATTTTTTGCCTATATGTTCTTCAGGGATATTGGCTTGCAATATTCTTAGAGTGTTCTTATCTGGCTTGAGAATCAGGATATTGTTATCCTCATAAAATGAGTATGGAAGTTTTCTTTCTTTCTTCTTCTTTTTTTTCGTTTGGAAGAGTTTGAGAAGATTTGATAGTAATTTTTGTTTGCATATTGGGTAGAATTCACCAGTGAAGCCATCTGGTCCTGGATTTTTATTTGTTGGAAAGTTTTTAATTACTGATTCAATCTAGGCATTTAAATTCCTAGGGACCTAGGAATCAAGGAGTTTATCCATTTTTTCTAGGTTGTCTAATTTTTGGACATATAATTTTCATAGTAGTCTCTTGAAAGCTTTAAAAAAAATTTCTGTAGTATCAGTTGCAATGTCTCCTCTTTCACTTCTCATTGTATTTACCTGAATCCCCTTTCTCTCTTTTTCTTGAGTCTGGATAAAGATTTGTCTATTTTGTTTATCTTTTTAAAACCCAGCTCTTAGTTTCATTGATCTTTTCTATTGTCTTTCTAGTCTCTATTTTATTTATTTCCACTCTGATCATTGTTATTTCTTTCCCTCTGTAAGTTTGCCCTGAGTTTGTTCCTCTTTTTCTAGTTCCTTGAGCTGTAAATTTATGTTATTTGAGATCTTTCTTGTTTTGTGCTATAGATGTTTATTGCTATGAGCTTTCTTAGAATTGCTTTTGTTGCATTGCATAAATTTGGTATGCAGTGTCTCCATTTTAATTTGTCTCAAGGTATTTTTCAGTGTCCTTTGATTTCTTCTTTGAACCATTGGTTTTCAGGAGTCTATTGTTTAATTTCTATATATTTGAAAATTTTTGAATTTTCTTCTTTAATTTTTTAATTTTAATTTTTTAAGATTCTATTTATTTGAGAGAAAGAGAGAGATTGAGTGAGTTTGTGAGCAGGATGAAGGGCAGAGGGGGAGAGAGGGAGAGGGAAGGAGTCTCCAGCAAATTCTGTGCTGAGTGTGGAGTCTGACAGAGAACTCAACCACACAACCCTAAGATCATAACCTGAGCCAAAACCAGGTGTCAGATGCTCAACTGACTGAGCTATCCAGGTGCCCCTTCAGTTTTCTTATTTTAATTGGTTTCTAGTTTCTTAACATTGTGATTAGAAAAAAATACTTGAGGGACACCTGCATGGCTCAATCAGTTGGGCATCTGCCTTTGGCTCATGTCATGATCCAGGGGTTCTGGGATTAAGCCCCAAGTTGGGCTTCTTACTCAGCAGGGAGCCTGCTTCTCCCTCTGCCTGCTGCTCCCCCTGCTTATGCTCTCTCTCACTTTTTCTCTGACAAATAAATAAATAAAATCTTTAAAAAAAGGAAAAAGTACTTGATATACTTCAATCTCCTTAAATTTATTAAGACTTATTTAATGGCCTCACATACGATCTGTCCTCGAGAGTGTTCTGTGTACATTTCACAAGAATGTGTCATTTGACATTTGTATATTTGACAAGAATTTGAATGGAATTTTCTATAAATATCTGTCAGATCTAACTGCTCTAATTTGTAGCTTGAGGTTCTTGCTTGCTTGCTTTCTTGCTTGCTTTTACTTACTTGTTTTAGAGAGAGAGGGAGGGTGACCTGAGGGAGGAAGAGAATCAGGAGAGAATCTGAAGCAGACTCCCTGCTGAGCATGGAGCCTCATCTGGGGCTTGATCCCAGGACCCTGAGATAATGATCTGAGCCAAAATCAAGCAACCCAGGTGTCCCAATCTTTATTTTCTATCTGAATGATCTATCTGAAAGTAAGGTATTGAAGTCCCCCACTATTATTGTATTACTGTATATTTTTCCCTTCAGATCTATTACTATTTGCTTTATGTATTTAGGTTTTCCTATATTGAGTGCATAAGTCTTTAATAACGCATATCCTTCAGATGAATGGACCACTTTATCATTGTATAATGATCTTTTTTGACTCTTGTTGCAATGTTTGGCTTAACGCCTGTTTTGTCTGATGTTAAATATAACTACCCTCACTTTCTTTTGGCTTCTATTTGTGTGCTTTATCTTACTTTTCCCTTTAGTTTCAGCTTATGTGTGTCCTTAAAGCTAAAGTTTGTCTCTTGAAGACAGCATAGAGTTGGGCCTTATTTTTATATCCATTCTGCCACTCTGTGTCTTGTAATTGGAGATTTTTAATTCATTTATATTTGAAGTAATTATTGATAAGTAGTCTTACGTTTGGCATTTTATTAACTGTTTTCTAGTTGTTTTTTAGATCATTCATTCCTTTCTTCCTCTCTTGCTCTCTTGCTTTCTAATCTGATAATTTTTTATAGTGGTACACTTAGCTTCCTTTACCTTGCATATTTACTCTAAGTTTTTGCTTTGTGGTTATCATAAGGCTTACATGAAACATATAGTAGTCTATTTTTAAGTTGATAACAACTTAACTTTGAGTGTATACAAAGGCTCTGAATCTTAACTCTCCCTCTGTATGTTTTATGTTTTCATGTCATAATTTATGCATTTTTAACATGAGCATCCATTAACAAATGATTATGGTTATTTTTAATACTTTTTTATCTTTATACGAGCATTATAAATGATTTACCCACCACCTTTATAACATTAGAGTATTCTGAATTTAATTATATATTTACATTTATCAGAGAGTTTTATATTATCATTTGTTTTCTTCTTACTAACTGGCATCCTTTTGCTTCAGCTTGAAGAGCCCTCTTTAACCTTTCTTGTAAGGTCTGTCTAGTGGAGATGAATACCTTCAGATTTTGTTTTTGGGGAAACTCTTTCTCTTCTGAAAGACAGCTTTGCATGGTAAAGGATTCATGTTGACATTTCTTTTCCTTTCAGCATTTTGAATACGTCTTCTCACTCTCTTCTGGCCTGCAAAGTTTCTGCTGAAAAATCTCCTGCTAGTCTTATGAGGGTTTCCTTGCATGTAAAAAGTGGCCTTTTTACTGATGCTTTTAAGATTATTTCCTTGTCCTTAACTTTTGATAATTTAATTATAATGTGTCCTGGTGTAGGTCTCTTTAGAATCTTCTTATTTGGAACTCTATATGGTTCCTGGATTTGCATGTCTGTTTTTTCCCTCAGATTAGGAAAGTTTTTGGTCACCACTTCTTTGAGTAAGCTTGTTGCCTCTTTCTCTCTCTACTTTTTGTAGAGCCTTTGTCATGTGATGTTGATCCACTGGATTGTGTTCTATAAGTGCCATCAGCTATCTTCACTGTTCCTCACTGATTTTTCTTTTTGTTACTGTGGATGAATTCCATGCTCTGTCTTCAAGTTTACTGAGCCTTTCCTTCACTTGATCTAGCCCATTTTTGAACCCTTCTATTGCAATTTTCAGTTCATTTATTATATTCTTCAGCTCTACCATTTCCATTTGGTACTTTTTTTTTAAAGTATTTATTTGTTTGACACAGAGATCACAAGTAGGCAGAGAGGCAGGCAGAGAGATAGGGGGAAGCAGGCTCCCCACTGAGCAGAGAGCCCAATGCAAGACTTGATCCCAGGACCCTGAGATCATGAGTTGGGTTGAAGGCAGGGGCTTAACCCACTGAGCCAGCCAGGCACTTTTCCATTTGGTACTTTTTTAATATTTTCTGTTGCTTTGTTGAAATCCTTTACTCATGTTTGCTCTTCTGATCTTGGTGAACATCTTTATGACTATTATTTTGAACTTTCCATCAAGTAAATTACCTACATCTATTTCATTAAAAATCTGTGGAGATGGATCTTGTTCTTTTATTTGAAACATACTTTTGTTTATTTTGCTAGACTCCCTGTCGGGTTTCTGTGCATTAGGTAAAACAGCCACCTTCTAGGTCTCAACAGCATGATCTCAAGTAGGAGATGAACCTAATCTGTCAGTGTGGCCTGAGCGCCTGATTTTCTTTAATCCTCTGTGATTGTCCAAGTTGCTTTTATTTTTCTTAGTGAATCCCGGTAGTTGAAGGTGTGCCAAGACCCATCAATGTCCAAAAGGAAAGGATTGCCTTCAGTGTCCAGATGTAGATTAAATGGAAGCTGGAACCTCAGGCAGCAACTGAAAATGTATGTAGTTAAGTCTCTTTCAGGGAAAAACCTGGATGGGTGTTTTATCCTGCTGTCTCTACTCTGGGGTCAGGTGTATAGCCACAGGAAGGTGATCCTGACTTGACTGCCTTGTTGGACTTGTAAATGGAAGCCTCATTAGCTAATAGAGCAGGTATTCTAGGGACTCAATCCTTAGGTAGAAGCTGGGTACAGCCATATGTATAAGCTCCTTCCAGGGAGATACTGGTGACTTGGAGTAGGCTGCAGGTAGTGGGAGAGATGTCTGTCAGTTTCCCTGATCTTTAGGGGTGATTGCAGCCAGCTCCTATATGTGTGCTAAATTAAAAGTCTGACTCTTAGGCAGCAGCTTTAAAAGTTTGCATATGGACCTTTTCAGTAAGACTGGGAGATGGGCAATTTTGCCTGCTCTCTCTACACTGAATCCTATCTAGGCGGATAGCTCTACAGAAAATCCTTGCACACTGTTAACAGCTGCTCCTTTGTTTGCTATTGGCTTATGGACATAATCATGGTTGGTTTTTAGATATTTGGGGGGCCTGCCCCTCAGTTGGGAGTCTTAAAATTTGAGTACTAAGTTTTGGCTCCAAACCTGTGCTTCTCAGGGAGAAGCTAGGGATTGGGAGTTCCCTCCCAAATGTGTGGTGCTGTGTCAGGGTTGGGCTTATGGTGAAAGTGTATCTCAGCCTTTTCTACTCATTTTGATGTTGGCATTTTCTCATTTGCCTGATGTGTAGTAGTTGCTTATTCATTTCTAGATATCTTTTATAGGTAATTGCTCCCTACTGTAGATTTGATGTGTCTGTGGGAGAAGGGGAATTCGGGAGCCTCCTGCCAGCTTTGATTGACCGCCCCATTCATAACTGTCAAACTTTTAGACACTCATGAGTTTCTAACTGAAGCAGTTAAGGAAGATGAAAGAATTTGAATCCTCTAATGTGTACACTGGCACCATTATAAAACCAGGGGAAAAAATCAGCTGACATGAACATCACTGACATTTCATTCCAAGTAGAATCATGAATGTTAACTGATCTCCCAGCCTCAGTTTTATCTGGTACCACAGGATGTAGTAATCATGGTCAGAACCAGAATCATTTTTCTTTTTCTACATTCTTTTTAAGAGCAATCATTGCAACAAGTAAAACTTAATTTGATTAAGAATACATA
Organism: Neogale vison; assembly: GCF_020171115.1. Classification (NCBI taxonomy): domain Eukaryota; kingdom Metazoa; phylum Chordata; class Mammalia; order Carnivora; family Mustelidae; genus Neogale; species Neogale vison. The sequence goes on along the minus strand of NC_058094.1, from coordinate 173,975,006 downwards.
AAATAGTATAGCATGAAAAGAAAAATAAATGCAAAACAACAGCAGTAAAAACATAAATCAGAGTAAGAGGTTAATGCAAGTTAGGGAGAGGTAAAAATGTAACACAAATGTGTAGGCTACGAAGGCATAAATCTTCACTCTAGTTTTTCCCTGATTTGGTTTTAAGCTTCTTGATGTTCAAAATAAAAAGAGAGTCAATTACAGTTTGATGAGGAGAAAACATGCTGTTTTCCTAGTTTTAACACCAAAGAAAGCATATGGATCCCTTTTAAGGGACTTACATACATCCCTTGCAGTAAATGCCATAATATATTTCTGAAAACTGCTTTTCCTAGCACCCCTCAACACAAACTAAGATCAAAATCACCAAAAGAAAATTCAGCAAAACTCTCTCAGCAGATGGTCGAAATAATAGGGCTAAACTACAAAGAGTTCTTTTTTTTTTTTTTTGATGGTCATTCTTGACCAAAAGAAAAATATAGAATATGTTTATATGTGATATAGATAAGAGATCATACAGTGAGTACTTGGAGTGGGAAAGTAGCATTCAGCTCTTCCATGTAGTGAAAAGCTGGATTGGGGAATTTTGTGTACTTAGGCAGAGAAATGGCAGCTAAGTTTAATGTAAATGAGCATGTCATAGGTATGCTAATCTTACCTATAAAATAAGGATTCTGAACCATAAGACAACCCAAGAGAAGAACCTGGGAAATTTTACCATAGCTCTGATTTTCCCCAAACTATTTTCCTTGGAATAACTAGCATGATGTGATGAGTTCTGAATATGGTCCCAGTGTCAAGCAAGTTTGGAAAATATTACACACCAATTCCATCTCTTGGATAATTATGATGTACAGTAAGACATTAGAGACTTGTAATCAAGGAATCTGATTAACTTTTCTTGGCCTAATGTTTCCCAAACTTACTTGATCATCAAATCCACATGTTAACATCTTTTGTGACTAATATTCTATAAAACACACATTGAAAAACATTTCAGGGGCGCCTGGGTGGCTCAGTGGGTTAAAGCCTCTGCCTTTGGCTCAGGTCATGATCCCGGGGTCCTGGGATCGAGCCCTGTTTTGGGCTCTCTGCTCAACAGGGAGCCCACTTCCTCCTCTCGCTCTGCCTGCCTCTCTACCTACTTGTGATCTCTCTCTCTGTCAAATAAATAAATAAACATTAATATATATATATATATATATGTGTGTGTGTGTGTGTGTGTATAACATTTCACAGTTGCGAAAGACATTGACTCAGTGTGCTCTTAAGATTCAAATAGCTTTAAAAATGTCCTTGTGAAGAACATTCTAGGAAATGAAACAATGACCATTAACTCCAAGCTCTTGCATACCTACAGCCAGAATGGGATTCTGGTAAATCTACTTCAAACAAGTGTAAGATGGAAGTATGGTTTCCTCCAAACAGCAAAAGTCTAATGAAAAATTGTATATTTTATATCTAGAACATGGAAAACAGAAGTCAGAGTTCCTTTCTATACTATTAAATCTGTTTGGTTGAATGTTTATCTTTTTTTTTTTTTTTCGGTGAATTCAAGGAAAGTGTGAGTGCCTATGATCTAAAGTATTTGCATACTTTTGTTTTAGACTGAAATGATCTCAAAACATTTTCAGTGTCCCATTTGCAGTTAAAGACTTTGATACACATATGAAAATAAGAATAAATTTTGTAAAGAGCCTTTGTGCAAAGGAACACAGTAATTTTCCAGGAAGGATTAAATTCTGTCAACTTGAACATCCTAGCTAACAAGAATGTTCAGTGGGAGACATCGTAGTTCATATCTCATTTGGACAAATGTGAGAAACCTCCTGAATGATGGGTCAGTTAAATGGTCAAATAATTCTTAAATCTAGTGTTACTTGCTAGACAAATGAGGGGCGCTTGAGGTAGACCAAGCATTAACTGTCGCCCACTGTAGCCTCAGTTTCCCCAACTATAGGGATAATTCTTCAGTAGTAATTCCTTAATAGGTTTCAAAGTAGTAATCTTGCCTTTCTGAGAACTAACCTGGTTTAGCACCTGACCTTCAAGGAACTTGTAGCAGCTTGGTTCTTGTCGTCAAATCCGTGATTCAACTCTTGCTGTATCCTATCAGAGGCCACCCTGAAATTTTTTTTTTTTTCCAAGTTTGAACTTGGGGGAAAAAAAAAAGTCAAAGTTGGAAGTTGGAAGACAGATGTCTTGAGCAGAGTCTTTGATGCCTTCAGTTAGTAGCTGTGTGGCTACCTTTTCAGTTCTTTCTTTGCCATAAAAACTCAGCTTACACTGTAGTAGGCAGAATCAATTTTGAACATGAATGTGAAATTGCTATGCAAATAAGGCATTGAACAAACGTAGGCTGCACCATGTTCAGAAAAAGAGTAGGTTTATTGACAGTTTTGGATGGCTTTAAAAAATTCCATTTCTTGAACACATGCTTCTTGCCCCTTACTCTCTTTTGATGTTCTAGACCATACTATTTGATAACTTCAGGTATAGGTAAAAAAATTTTTTTTCACACATAAGCGCTTTAGATACATAGCTGTAAAAAGCATGCTCAAAATAGTTTTGTTAATTTTAAATGCAGAACAAAATGCTTACGGACATCTATCTGACGCTACTTGTGTAATGTGTAACTTACTAAAGTGAAGCCATTCTTTCTCCTAGGAATTAGGCCAACTTTTAGGGTTATTTGGAAAGACCAGACACATTTATCAGGACCCTTCTTCAGAAACACATGTGGGGCTGTAAGCAATGTATTTCCTGGCTTCTGACATGAGCGAAACATCTGGCAAACCCAAAGCTGTAATGGAACTGTGAGTTGGCTGTGTTCTTGTGCATTTCTTTGCAATGCCAAGGCAAGACTGGAGCCTATCAGGTACCACTATCATCCTCATAAAGTGGAGGTCCTTTTGTAGGCCCAGATGTATCTGAGGGTGGAGAGGAAGGATGGGGAACACTGCCAGATCTTCCTGATCTTACCTACCCACCCCACACACCCTAAAGGCCAAGGAGAGATATGGAGAACAGCTTTTCTTTTCTCCTCTAAATGTGATCACAATGGAGGAGTGAATTTTTTTCCCCCAGTACCTCCCTTGCCTTCTAGAAATTGATAACCACTGTATTAGTTTTCTATTGACTTAAAACAGCACAAATGTATTGCAGTACAGGAGGTCAGAAGTCCTAAAATCAAAGTGTCAGTAGAGCTGCCTTCCATCTGAGGGCCCTAGGGGAGAATTGGTTTCCTTGCCTTCTCTTGCCTCCAGAAGCTTCCTTGGCCTGTGGGCCTCCATCTTCAAGGCAAGCAGCAGAGTTTCCTCAAATTTGTCTCTCTCTCTCTTTCTCTCATTCACCTCTGCTTCTGTCATCACATCTCTTTGACACTGACATTCCCGCCTTCCTCTTATAAGGACTCATGATTACACTGGGTATACCAAAATAACCAAAGATAGTGCCTTCCTTTTCCCAGATCCTGAACTTAATAACATCTAGGAAGACACTTTGGACATCTAGTTTGAGGATTTGAATATGAATGTCTTCAAATGGCTGTTAGAAAATTTTCCACTTTGAAAGTACTCTTAATTCAAAAGTGCAAAGCCTGGATTCTGGATCCATTACTGCCTGTGGGACCTGAGTCAGGCAGCCTTGCTTCTTTCTGTCCGTTTCCTCATCTCTCTGTGTCACTGGAGTTTTCTCAACAGCCTGTGAAGGGGCTGTAATGACTCAAGTTTCAGTAAGACCCCACCAACAAAAGACAAGACTTAGGCCCTCCCCACAGCACCACCTTCTTCTTCTTTATAGGAATATTACAGCATTGTTTCTCATGTCTCCACACAGCAGCTCTCAAATCTTCCCACTGTGCCCTCCTTTTTTTTAGATTATTTATTTATTTGACAGATCACAAGGAGGCAGAGAGGCAGGCAGAGAGAGAGAGGAGGAAGCAGGCTCCCCACTGAGCAGAGAGCCCGATGCGGGGCTCGATCCCAGGACCATGGCATCATGACCCGAGCTGAAGGCAGAGGCTTTAACCCATTGAACCACCCAGGTGCCCCCACTGTGCCCTCTTTTAGTTTACTCTGGTCCAGTAAAGACAACAGATGATCTGTAGGATAGGAAACACTAGAATATGCAAGACACCATGACTGAGAATCTTAGAGGGGCCCCAACCAAACAATTTCATGGACATTGCAAGTAATTTTACATTAGCAATATCAAAGAGAATGACCATGAAGAAAATGTCGTAGCCTCTGGAGAGGCAGACAGGATTGAAGACCTTATTCATAGTTACCATCACTTGATCTTTTTTTTTTTTTTTTCCAATTTACTTATTTTCAGAAAAACAGTATTCATTATTTTTTCACCACACCCAGTGCTCCATGCAAGCTGTGCCCTCTATAATACCCACCACCTGGTACCCCAACCTCCCACCCCCCCGCCACTTCAAACCCCTCAGATTGTTTTTCAGAGTCCATAGTCTCTCATGGTTCATCTCCCCTTCCAATTTACCCAAAAGCACATACCCTCCCCAATGTCCATAACCCTACCCCCCTTCTCCCAACCCCCCTCCCCCCAGCAACCCACAGTTTGTTTCGTGAGATTAAGAGTCACTTATGGTTTGTCTCCCTCCCTATCCCATCTTGTTTCATGGATTCTTCTCCTACCCACTTAAGCCCCCATGTTGCATCACCACTTCCTCATATCAGGGAGATCATATGATAGTTGTCTTTCTCCGCTTGACTTATTTCGCTAAGCATGATACGCTCTAGTTCCATCCATGTTGTCGCAAATGGCAAGATTTCGTTTCTTTTGATGGCTGCATAGTATTCCATTGTGTATATATACCACATCTTCTTGATCCATTCATCTGTTGATGGACATCTAGGTTCTTTCCATAGTTTGGCTATTGTGGACATTGCTGCTATAAACATTCGGGTGCATGTGCCCCTTTGGATCACTACGTTTGTATCTTTAGGGTAAATTCCCAGTAGTGCAATTGCTGGGTCATAGGGCAGTTCTATTTTCAACATTTTGAGGAACCTCCATGCTGTTTTCCAGAGTGGTTGCACCAGCTTGCATTCCCACCAACAGTGTAGGAGGGTTCCCCTTTCTCCGCATCCTCGCCAGCATCTGTCATTTCCTGACTTGTTGATTTTAGCCATTCTGACTGGTGTGAGGTGATATCTCATTGTGGTTTTGATTTGTATTTCCCTGATGCCGAGTGATATGGAGCACTTTTTCATGTGTCTGTTGGCCATCTGGATGTCTTCTTTGCAGAAACGTCTGTTCATGTCCTCTGCCCATTTCTTGATTGGATTATTTGTTCTTTGGGTGTTGAGTTTGTTAAGTTCTTTATAGATTTTGGACACTAGTCCTTTATCTGATATGTCGTTTGCAAATATCTTCTCCCATTCTGTCAGTTGTCTTTTGGTTTTGTTAACTGTTTCCTTTGCTGTGCAAAAGCTTTTGATTTTGATGAAATCCCAAAAGTTCATTTTTGCCCTTGCTTCCCTTGCCTTTGGCGATGTTCCTAGGAAGATGTTGCTGCGGCTGAGGTCGAAGAGGTTGCTGCCTGTGTTCTCCTCAAGGATTTTGATGGATTCCTTTCTCACATTGAGGTCCTTAATCCATTTTGAATCTATTTTTGTGTGTGGTGTAAGGAAATGGTCCAATTTCATTTTTCTGCACGTGGCTGTCCAATTTTCCCAACACCATTTATTGAAGAGGCTGTCTTTTTTCCATTGGACATTCTTTCCTGCTTTGTCGAAGATTAGTTGACCATAGAGTTGAGGGTCTATTTCTGGGCTCTCTATTCTGTTCCATTGGTCTATGTGTCTGTTTTTGTGCCAGTACCATGCTGTCTTGATGATGACAGCTTTGTAATAAAGCTTGAAGTCCGGAATTGTGATGCCACCAACTTTGGCTTTGTTTTTCAATATCCCTTTGGCTATTCGAGGTCTTTTCTGGTTCCATATAAATTTTAAAATTATTTGTTCCATTTCTTTGAAAAAGATGGATGGTACTTTGATAGGAATTGCATTAAATGTGTAGATTGCTTTAGGTAGCATAGACATTTTCACAATATTTATTCTTCCAATCCAGGAGCATGGAACATTTTTCCATTTCTTTGTGTCTTCCTCAATTTCTTTCATGAGTACTTTATAGTTTTCTGAGTATAGATTCTTAGCCTCTTTGGTTAGGTTTATTCCTAGGTATCTTATGGTTTGGGGTGCAATTGTAAATGGGATTGACTCCTTAATTTCTCTTTCTTCTGTCTTGTTGTTGGTGTAGAGAAATGCAACTGATTTCTGTGCATTGATCTTATATCCTGACACTTTACTGAATTCCTGTATAAGTTCTAGCAGTTTTGGAGTGGAGTCTTTTGGGTTTTCCACATAGAGTATCATATCATCTGCAAAGAGTGATAATTTGACTTCTTCTTTGCCGATTTGGATGCCTTTAATTTCCTTTTGTTGTCTGATTGCTGAGGCTAGGACTTCTAGTACTATGTTGAATAGCAGTGGTGATAATGGACATCCCTGCCGTGTTCCTGACCTTAGTGGAAAAGCTTTCAGTTTTTCTCCATTGAGAATGATATTTGCAGTGGGTTTTTCATAGATGGCTTTGATGATATTGAGGTATGTGCCCTCTATCCCTACACTTTGAAGGGTTTTGATCAGGAAGGGATGCTGTACTTTGTCAAATGCTTTTTCAGCATCTATTGAGAGTATCATATGGTTCTTGTTCTTTCTTTTATTGATGTGTTGTATCACATTGACTGATTTGCGGATGTTGAACCAACCTTGCAGCCCTGGGATAAATCCCACTTGGTCGTGGTGAATAATCCTTTTAATGTACTGTTGAATCCTATTGGCTAGTATTTTGGTGAGAATTTTTGCATCTGTGTTCATCAAGGATATTGGTCTATAGCTCTCTTTTTTGATGGGATCCTTGTCTGGTTTTGGGATCAGGTGATGCTGGCCTCATAAAATGAGTTTGGGAGTTTTCCTTCCATTTCTATTTTTTGGAACAGTTTCAGGAGAATAGGAATTAGTTCTTCTTTAAATGTTTGGTAGAATTCCCCCGGGAAGCCATCTGGCCCTGGGCTTTTGTTTGTTTGGAGATTTTTAATGACTGTTTCAATCTCCACCTAAAGGAGCTGGAGAAAGAACAAGAAAGAAACCCTAAGCCCAGCAGGAGAAGAGAAATCATAAAGATCAGAGCAGAAATCAATGAAATAGAAACCAAAAAAACAATAGAACAAATCAACCAAACTAGGAGGTGGTTCTTTGAAAGAATTAATAAAATTGATAAGCCCTTGGCCAGACTTATCAAAAAGAAAAGAGAAAGGACCCAAATAAATAAAATCATGAATGAAAGAGGAGAGATCACAACTAACACCAAAGAAATACAAACTATTATAAGAACATACTATGAGCAACTCTACGCCAACAAATTTGACAATCTGGAAGAAATGGATGCATTCCTAGAAACATATAAACTACCAAAATTGAACCAGGAAGAAATAGAAAGCCTGAACAGACCCATAACCATCACTTGATCTTAAGGCACTACTACTTCTTCTTTTTTTTTTAAGATTTTATTTATTTATTTGACAGAGATCACAAGTAGAGGCAGGCAGAGAGAGAGAAGGAAGCAGGACTTCTGCTGAGCAGAGAGCCTGATGTGGGGCTCAATCCCGGGACCCTGGGATCATGACCTGAGCTGAAGGCAGAAGCTTTAACCCACTGAGCCACCCAGGTGCCCAAAGGCACTACTTCTATGTCAAGCCAGTCTATTTGCTGTCAATGGTCCTGTTTCATTTGCCAACATTTTTTCTTGCCTCATCTCTTGATTTTCTCCATAGAAGAAAGGCCAAGTGGGTGACAGGCGCTGTCCGCCTTCTTCATATATGGGAAATAAATCTGTCAGTGGTGCTGGGCACGAGAGATTTGATTGTTTGCCATTTTTCCCCCCTCTTTCTGTACTGTAAAAGGCAATGACATAGAAAAGTGGCTGGCTTTGCCGACTTAAAGTATCCCAGAATAGTCTGTTCTAAGGTCTATTCAGAGACTGGGGAACAGAGTAGGTGATTTCTGCTTGAGTCTTGTGCTTTATGATGACAATTTTTTCTCTGCTGATATTTTTTTTCCCTTATTTCCCAATAGCTTCAAAATGTTAATGGAAAAAAGAGGTGCTATTTATTTTTTTATTGAATAGTTTATGTTCACCAAAATCTGTTCTTTTTCCATAGAAACGGAACTGTAGCTGGACACATGGTTGCAACCAGGTGTGACCACATAACTAAGTTTATGGATATAGAATGTGGGCAGAAGTGATGTGTGTAATTTCCGAGTTATTTTCTTGAAGGTCCTTGCCCTTTGAGTCTATTTTCGTATGTGGTGTAAGGAAATGGTCCAGTTTCATTCCTCTGCATGTGGCTGTCCAATTTTCCCAACACCATTTATTGAACAGACTGTCTTTTTTCCATTGGACATTCTTTCCTGCTTTGTTGAAGATTAGTTGACCATAGAGTTGAGTGTCTATTTCTGGGCTCTCTATTCTGTTCCATTGATCTATGTGTCTGTTTTTGTGCCAGTACCATACTGTTTTGATGATTCACAGCTTTGTAGTACAGCTTAAAGTCTGGAATTGTGATGCCACCAACTTTGGTTTTCTTTTTCAACATTCCTCTGGCTATTTGGGGTCTTTCCTGGTTCCCTATAATAAATTTTAGGATTATTTGTTCCATTTCTTTGAAAAAATGGATGGTATTTTGATAGGGATTGCATTAAATGTGTAGATTGCTTTAGGTAGCATAGGCATTTTCACAATATTTCTTCTTCCAATCCATTAGCAGGATATTTTTTCCATTTCTCTGTGTCTTCCTCAATTTCTTTCATGAATACTTTATAATCTTCTGAGTACAGGTTCTTTGCCTCTTTGGTTGGGTTTATTTCTAGGTATCTTGTGATTTGGGGAGCAATTGTAAGTGGGATTGACTCCTTAATTTCTCTTTCTTCTGTCTTGCTGTTGGTGTATAGAAATGCAACAGATTTCTGTGCATGGATTTTATGTCCTGACACTTTACTGAATTCACATATGAGTTCTAGCAGTTTTTTTTTTTTTAAGATTTTTTTTATTTATTTATTTGACAGAGAGAGATCACAAGTAGACAGAGAGGTAGGCAGAGAGAGAGGAAGGGAAGCAGGCCCCCTGCTGAGCAGAGAGCCCGATGCAGGACTCGATCCCAGGACCCTGAGATCATGACCTGAGCCGAAGGCAGCGGCTTAACCCACTGAGCCACCCAGGCGCCCGAGTTCTAGCAGTTTTGAAGTGGAGTCTTCTGGGTTTTCCACCAAAATATATTATCTGCATATAGTGAAAGTTTGACTTCTTTGTCGATTCAGATGTCTTTTACTTTTTTGTTGTCTGACTGCTGAGGCTAGAACTTCTAGTACTTTGTTGAATAGCCGTGGTGACAGTGGACAACCCTGCCATGTTCCTGACCTTAGGGGAAAAGCTCTCGGTTTTTTCCCTTTGAGGATGATACTCGCTGTGGGTTTTTCATAGATGACTTTGATGATACTGAGTCCTGTACCTTTTATCTCTACACTGTGAAGAGTTTTGATCAAGAAAGGATGTACTTTCTCAAATGATTTTCAGCATCTATTGAGAGTATCATATGGTTCTTGTTCTTTTATTAATGTATTGTATCACATTGATTTTGTGAATGTTGAGCCAACCTTGCAGCCCAGGAATAAATTCCACTTGGTCATGGTGAATAATTCTTTTAATGTATTGTTGGATCCTATTGGCTAGTATTTTCATGAGAATTTTTCTATCTGTGTTCATCAAGGATATTGGTCTGTGATTCTCCTTTTTGATGGGGTCTTTGTCTAGTTTTGGGATCAAAATAATGCTGGCCTCATAAAATGTGTTTGAAATAATACATTATATGTTAATTAAAAAAAAGAATATGTGAAATGGCCGTACTATGCAACATGAAAAAAATATGTGTTTGAAACTTTTCCTTCCATTTCTATTTTTTGGAACAGTTTCAGGAGAACAGGTATTAATTCTTGTTTAAATGTTTGGTAGAATTCCCTGGAAAGCCATCTGACCCTGAGCTCTTGTTTGTTGGGAGATTTTTGATGACTGCTTCAATCTCCTTACTGGTTAGGCTGTTAAGATTTTCTATTTCTTCCTGGTTCAATTTTGATAATTTATGTGTCTCTAGGAGTGTATCCATTTCTTCTAGATTGTCAAATTTGCTGGTGTATAGTTGCTCATAATATGTTCCTATAATTGTTTGTATGTCCTTGGTGTTGGTTGTGGTCTCTCCTCTTTCATTCATTATTTTATTAATTTGGGTCTTTTCGCTTTTCTTTTTGATAAGTCTGGCCAGGGGTTTATCAATCTTATTAATTCTTTCAAAGAACCAGATCCTAGTTTTGTTGATTGGTTCTACTGTTCTTTTGGTTTCTATTTCCTTGATTTCTGCTCTGATCTTTATTATTTAAAGATAATAATAAATAATATTATTTTCTCCTGCTGGGTTTAGACTTTCTTTGCTGTTCTTTCTCCAGCTCCTTTAGGTGTAGGGTTAGGTTGTGTACTTGAGACCTTTCTTATTTCTTGAGAAAGACTTGTATTGCTATATACTTTCCTCTCAGGACTGCCTTTGTTGTGTCCCACAGATTCTGAACAGTTGTACTTTCATTTTCATTTGTTTCCATGAATCTTTTTAGTTCCTCTTTAATTTCCTGGCTGACCCATTCATTCTTTAGTAGGATGCTCTTTACCTTCCATGTATTTAAGTTCTTTCCAAATTTCCTTTTGTGGTTGAGTTCTAGTTTCAAAACATTGTGGTCTGAAAATGTGCAGGGAATGATCCCAATCTTGTGGTACCAGTTGAGACCTGATTTGCACCCAGGATATGATGTATTCTGGGGAATGTTCCATGTGCACTAGAGAAGAATGTATTCTGTTGCTTTGGAATAGAATGTTCTGAATATATCTGTGATGTCCATCTGGCTCACTGTGTCATTTAAAGCCTTTATTTCCTTGTTGATCTTTGCTTAGATGATCTGTCCATTTCAGTGATGGGGATGTTAAAGTCCCCTATTATTGTTGTATTGTCAATATGTATCTTTGATTTTGTTATTAATTGGTTTATATAATTGCCTGCTCCATGTTAGGGGCATAGATGTTTAAAATTATTAGATCTTTTTGTTGGACAGACCCTTTAAGTATGATATAGTGTCCTTCCTCATCTCTTATCATAGTCTTTGGCTTAGAATCTAATTTATTTTATATAAGGATTGTCACCCCAGCTTTCTTTTGATGTCCCTTAGCATGGTAAATTGTTTTCAATCCCCTCACTTGAAATCTGGAGGTGTCTCTGGGTCTAAAATGAATTTCTTATAGACAGCATATTAATGGGTCTTGTTTTTTTTTTATCCATTCTGATACCCTGTGGCTTTTAATAGGGTCATTTAGCCCATTTACATTCAGAGTAACTATTGAAAGATATGAATTTAGTGTCATTGTATTGCCTGTAAGGTGACTATTACTGTATATTGTCTCTGTTCCTTTCTGGTCTATTACTTTTAGGCTCTCTCCTTGCTTAGAGGACCCCTTTCAGTATTTCCTGTTAGGGCTGGTTTGGTGTCTGCAAATTCTCTTAGTTTTTGTTTGTCCTGGAAGCTTTTCTCTCTTCTTCTATTTTCAATGACAACCTAGCTGGATATAAGATTCTTGGCTGCATATTTTTCTCATTTAGTTCTCTGAATATATCATCCAGTTCTTTCTGGCCTGCTAGGTCTCTGTGAATAGGTCTGCTGTCAATCTAATATTTCTACCATTGTATGTTACAGACCTCTTTTCCTGAGCTGCTTTTAGGATTTTCTCTGACAAACCTCTTTTTTGAAACAATGCATTTTTGGTCTCTTTATTATACTAGTTTGGACTTTACCATAGCTCATACAGATTCCAAATATAATAAATTTATTTATTACTAATAATAAGAGCTAGTAGTTTTTTAACACTTACTATCACATGACAGTGAATATGCCAAGCACTTTACATATATTAATTCAATAGTTCTGCTAAGGATCCTATAAGGTAAAGTCATTCATTGTATTATCTTTTTTTTTTTTTTTTACAGAGAAGGGAACAAAGGCACAGAAAGTTGAAATAATACCCTCATATCATATATCTACACAGTTGAAAATTAATGTACCCTGGCATATTGGCTTGGCATAGGGACTTGGGATGGAGCGTTAAAGTCAGGGTTTCAGAACAATTTCCATGGAACTTTAGAGTAATATTTTTTGATGATGGAGAATATTTCTGGTTTACCATGTTCTCCATCTCAAAACACAGTTGTCTCTGCAATTAAGAATGGGGAGGCTGTCAAGCAAGGAAGGCAGTGTGCTTGAAAGTGCAAGTGGAACCAATCATAAGTGATGGAAACGAGTTTCTGTGAGTCTCTCGTGTTTCTGCACATCTTGAAGAAGGCACTGACTGCTTTTGTTCTGAACAGTCTTTTCAAGTTGTTTGAATAGTGACCAGCCTTAAAAGATACAGGTAGTGTCTCCCTTCTGAGCAAAGGGTGAGGTGTGTGTACCACTACTAAAGATGATTTGGAGTCCCTCCATTCAGGGTTCCTTTCCTGTAAGTGCTTGTGAGGAGGTTTGTTGCTCTTGTGGGGAACCAGCAGACAGAAGGGCTGCTATTGTTGTAAGAAGTAAACTGCCCTTGGCCTCTGATGCAGGTGTCCTAGGTCTTTCTGCCAACATTGATAAGGCTGTGGCGGGCTCACTTGTTAGTTTGAATGTAGGGTTAAATCTCAGCCCACTCACAGTTCATGACATTAATGTAAAACTTCCTTCTTCTAGATACAGTGACTCAGTCAGTATCCAAAGATGTTTAGTCTAGATTTTTTACATATTAGAAGATGTAATGAGGAGGAGGGGAACTGGCTTCAAAGGCAACAGAAATTCATACCCACAAAAATAGATACTCACTTAGAATTGATAGTAACTTCTAATTATGTTAGCCTAATTCTACAGCACAGATTTCAGTTGCAATTATAAATCTTTATGCCAAAGTCCCCAAATTAGATTTTAATACCCTAAAATGTCAATAAAGAGTTTAAAACATTTTCAAGATACAGCATCTTGAGAAAATGGAGTTGAGAATGAATTTATAGACACTCTTCAAACATTGGGATATCCAGTATTACCTGAAACTAAATTCTCAATAAAAGAAAACAAAAAATCTTATATATCAAGGTTAAAAATGTTTTTGAGAATTTTGATTTTTTTAAAAAGATTTTATTTATTTATTTGATAGGGAGACAGCAAGAAAGTGAATATAAGCAAGAGGAGTGGGAGAGGGACAAGCAGGCTTCCCACTGAACAGGGAGCACAATTCAGGCTTGATCCCAGGATCCGGGATCATGACCTGAGCCAAAGGCTGACGTTTAACAACTGAGCCACCCAGGTACACTGAGAATTTTGATTTTCCTAAGTAGAAATAAAGCCAACTTCTTGTGTCAGGGACAGAATACTAGATAAGAATTCAAGATACATGAGGTCATTTTATCACCAACTATGAAATTTGTACAGGATAGTCTCTGGGCCTTTGTTCTTTTCAGATGTAAAACAGATGCCATGAAATACATCATCTCAAAGATCATATCCAACATAGAAATTAAGGAATCAGAGTCTCAGAAGGAATTTTAGTAGTGATAGTTTATATGACATCAGAATTTTGAATTATTTTCTCAGCATAAATTTGAAATTGTCATTTTTAGAGACAGGGAAGATCATTCAATTTCAAACCCATCTATTTTATCTCCATCCATTTTTCCCATCCATCCATCCATTCTTTTCTTTTTCTTCTTTCTCTTTTTCCTTTTCCTTTCCTTTTCTTTTTTTCTTCTCTCCTTCCTTCTGCCAAGGGGCAGGGGGTAGGTGGGGCAAAGGGAGAGGGAGAGAAGAGAATCTTAAACAGGCTCCATGCTTAGTAGGGAGCCCAAAGTGGGGCTTGATCTCATGACCCTGAGATGATAACTTGAGCCAAAATCAAGAGTCAGATACTTAACTGACTGAGCCACCCATGTGCTGCCAAGCATCTTTCAATAATAGTCTTTTTTATATCAAGGTAAAATTTATTAACTTATAACTCTTATCATTGATCCTCGATTAACTTTTATACAATAAAAAACAAAAATATGCTGTCCTCCCATGTTAGCATGTCAGCTATTTGAAGTAGGCAGTCATATCACAGACCATTCTTTTGTCTTCTAATGTCTTAATAGCTGATTCTTATTAATTCTTCAGTATGTGAATTTATGTTCCTTCACGGTTCTAGTTGGTCTTGAAATGTGAGCTGTTTCATGTAGGACTCTATACATCAGATACCATAAATAGAATTCTGTCTTTCCCCCTGTTGAAAAATTTTGCTGGAGGTAGGGGGCATAGTGTCAGAAACTGATCATTAGGGGCTATGGATCCTGTCCAAGATGTTGGTGGTGGCTCTGGAGGTGGGGGGAAGCAAGTAAAAATTGGTTCTGCCTCAGGTGGAGTTTTCAAAGTTTAAGCCTAACAGCACAGGAAAGCTAATTGGGAAGACTTGAATTTTATCCAAAAAAGTATTAATATCCTAAAGATCACATATTAGGAGAGAAGGGCAATACACCTAATGAGGTGATTTTGCTCCTCAGGTGAGAGTCAGAGGGTCAATCAGGATCTTAAAGACCATGTAGCCTATGGCAGCCTCCATAGTCTAATAATTCCATCATAAGACTATGTTGTTTTTTGTTTGCCCTCTGGGGACTGGAGATCACTAGAGACAGAAGGGCGAGGTAATCAAAGAAGACAGGATTGGGAAAGAAGAGAAGATAGTGATTAAAAACTGAAATTTCAAGTTCACGGAGATGAGGCATTCACAAATGTTGCAAGTCTGATTTGTGGCTGTCCTCACCTGGCATGGAAAAGGAGACTATCGTAGTTGATGTGTGGGAGTTTCAGGAATAAGGCTAGGAGGATCATTGGTAAGGATGATGTCAGGAGGTAAACGTGGAAAGGAACACTGGAGACTAAAAACCAAGATAGTCAGCAAAGCATCAGAGAAACAGAATGAGGAGGATTGATGTCATGGGCAAGATTTAACCTCTGAGAAGAGATTGTTTAACTATCACAGGGAAAGAGGAATGGCAGGTAGTTATTGATTGAGGACTTACTATGTGGCAATCAATAAACGATGTGGTTTATTTTAAATAGGAAAATGATTTTTAGATCAACTCTTTTGGCATAATTTTAGATCTACATTAGAGATGCAAAAATCTGGAATTCCTATATGCCCTTCATTCAGGTTCCTCTAACACTAATGTCTCCCACAGCCACGGGACATGGGTGAAACTAGGAGATTCGTTCATAGTCGCGTACCACTGTGAAGCTTTATTGGGATTTCGGTGGTTGTTGCCTCCTTTGTGCAGTTGGACCCTAACTTGTTTGCGGCTGTGTCCTTTGGCTGTGGCAGGATGCAGTCCCAGACACCATACTGTATTAGGTCACCATGCCTGCTTCCTCTCCTCTGGTCTGTGATAGTGTCTCCATCTCTGCTGTCATTGACCTTCACATTTAAAAGAAAACTCCAAGGAGTTCTTGTGGGATGTCTCTCAGTTTGTGTTTTGTCTGATATTCTCTCACAATTAGACTGGGATTATGTGTTTCTGAAGCTATCATAGAGAGGAAGTGTGTGTGTCATAGCGTCCTTTAGAGAGGCTACAATGACTCAACCATTGGTGATGCCAACCTCCATCATTAAGCAGTGCTTGCCAGATTTCTATAAACTCATTATGTCACCCCCTTTTTCTACCCTTGTTCTTGGGAAGCAAGTTCTTGAGTTTAGCCCCTACCCAGGAGGAGGTATTAATCTCCGTTGATTGGAAAGTATCATATCTACAAATATTCGGGCTTCTTCAGGAAGATTTACCCCTTCTTGCTCACTTATTTATTTAATCACTTATATATAGGAGGATGGACTCCTGGATATTTATTCTTTAGGTTTTAATCCAATGCAATTATTTGTTGGTCAAATTGTTCCAGTTTTGGCCATTGGGAACTAAATATTTTTACAGGAATTATTGATTGAATCCTCCAACAATTCAGGGAGGCAGGTATTACCCTTATTTTGTAGAAACTCTGACTCAGTAACAAACCTTCCCAACAATTCATATCATACATGTGGAAAGCCAGGAATGTGACTCCAGGGTCTGTGTGCTTAGCTTTGCTACACTTTCAGAGGAAATGGATGTTCCACAAACGTCAGTCAGTTATGAGGTGTCTTTTATCTCACCCCCTTTTTTAGACGTGGAATAACAGATTTGGAAGCAATCCATAAAGGCAGGAGTTGCAGAATACATGTGCTTCCAAAGGTACAGTATAGAGAGAAACAAAATCACAAATGGTCAGAAGTAAGCCTGTTGCCAGATGGGAAGGGGGGAGAGTAGCACAAAAAAGAAAGGAGAGGAGGTTGGGGAAACTAAGTATCACAGAAACTAAGGAAGGAAAAAAGTTCACTGAGGGTTCAATTTGGCTGCTGGGCCACAGCAAATCAGCTTACAACAAGGAGGGAATGGAGTGAATTTCCACAAAGCAGTGTAAAAGAAGGGTGGAGAATATAACCAAATTTCAGGAGATCAAAAATTGTTTTAGAGTAAAGAAAAAAATAATTTAGTAAGAAAACGTGACAGGGTCAAGTGAGTTATTTCCAGGACATAGGGAGAACCTCACCCAGGGAAGTTTATAGAGAGGGAGAGCCAAGACTGGACAGGGAAATGTAGATGCTCTGTGCACAAGGCTTGGAAAGGAAGGGTATTCACCTTGGAGTTAGGGGAGCCTCTCCTCACATACCAGAGCTGAGCCTCAGAGATCAAGGACAGTGAGAAGATTGAGCTGAAGTTGCAGGCACCCTGGGGATGTGTGAGTGGTTTTGGTGATTGCAATTTTATTAGTAAAACTACCAGCAAGGTCATCTGCAGGCACTGGGGGAAGAATCAGTGAGGTGTATCTACCCAGTCCTGTGAGTAGCTAACTGCCGGGTCAGTGTGTGGTAGGCTTGGAGAAAGGAGGCAAGCTGAAGTCATTCCTGCTAATGGAAGTGATGTGAGTGAAAGCGAAGATGAGAAATATGATTATCTGGATTTGTACTGGATGTTCTCAAGTCAGATGGTTGAAAGTCATTATTTTATGTCACCCTTAGCTAAAAGGCTCAGTCTTTCTAAAATGTTCACAATTAAGTATGGTACTAACTTGTTAGGGATTTCTGTCAACATCTCGATACATGAACCTAATAATTAGAAAGGCTGAACATAAGACTAACGTAAAAAAATGTTAGAATGAAAACTTCATTTTCCCATGCTTTTTTCTTCAAGTAATTCTAACTGCAGAATTTTTGGTGAATGTTTTAACAGTCAGGAACTTAATGCCGAAGTCTTACTGTATCATTTGTGTCTGTTAGAGGATATAGGCTTGATCCATACTTACTCTAATCTAAGCACATGACAAGTTGTTTTAAAAATCTGTCAAATATTCCTAAAATATAAAAATGGAATTTTAAAATTTAATCTGAGCTATTAATATCACTATATCCATAGCACTAATACAAGATTTAAAAGAACATTCTGTTTCAGAAGTACTTTAATCTATGAAGTTATTTGAAGAGTGATTTATAAAAAATATAAATTCAGGTGAAGGCTAAAATATCCAGGGGCAGAAACTAATAAGTTTATAATTTATTGTTTAATGTATTCTTAAGTAGTGTAGATTGCTTTCAGCTAACATAGTTAGAATACTCTAACTAAACATGCTCATTTCCTCTATATGGACCAGAAAGAATTTACATTAAAGCATATTATTTATACTTAGTGATTATTTTATTACCATATATTATTGTATACAATTTTGTTTAATAAGGATGTTATAAATCATATTTTAAACAAAAACGTATGCATGGCATAGGTAAGCAGTAACATTTTGAAGAGAAAAGCTATGAAAACATCTACATAGAACTTGGTAATACTGAGAAAGGAGTTGGTGCATGGTAATTGAAAGCTTCCTAATACACTGGAACACTGACAAATCTTGAGATACTGTAAGAACAACCTGGTATTGGAGAAGTTCAAGTTAGACACATCCATATACTCCGAAGTGCACATCATATAGAAACAAATACCTCGTTAGAGCGGGTACACACAGAGCATCCTCTGTTTGGCACTTAGCAATATAGACAAAAGTGTACTTGGTTTAATGTGATTTTATTAGATACATTTTAGTCATTTTATATGATAAAAATATACACTATTGCTTTAAATTTTTTAACTGTATAAGTGCATAACTGTTATTCTATTCACAATTTAAAATCCTATTTTTCTGCTAAATAATTCAACCAATAACATGTGGAAAAGACTAACAGAAATGGTTACATGAAGACTCTTAATGAAAGGCTTAAATGTAAAAAAAAATATGGAATATTAATGCAGACCCTGCTCTAAATCTTTAATGATACCTCATGCTGAGAACAAATTATGAAATGTTTTAGATAATTTTTGTTTTTTTTAACATTTAAATTGATTCTACAGATTGAAAATTTTGACTGAAGATGCATAGAACTGATGCATTTCATCTGAAGCCACTTTTATATACATTAATTTATTAAAAATGAAAAATATTATATTTTAATACTACATCTCAGCTTGAGATTCCGTAATGTTTTTATATTATACATGCAATCTGTGTCTGCCCTTCAGGTGTCACATTTAAATAAAAGGGTATTTTTTTTAAAAAAATTAACCTGAGGACAGTAAAGTTAGTAGGGTGATTAATTTGCCTTACTGATAATAAAGGTCATTATATCATGTAAACAGCATGTTTGAAGTTTAGACAACTGCATGGTTGTCTTAATACCAAAGTAAAATTCATTACATGATTTCTTAAAAAGACACACCGAGAAAATATGTAAGACCCAAATTAGGTACATATATATGGTATAGACTTTTTAAATGAATGACTGAAAATATTTTACAAATAATTTTGTTCATTATAAACTATAAATGCACCATTCATTTCACTCATAACAATACTTTGCATCAAACATTGCTATATTCAATCTTAACACTCCTCAAATATGAGAAAAACAGTTTCCACTGTACTAAGAAGTGAAATTTATAAAGTCAGTATACTATACTTTAAAGCTCATTCTAGATCTAAAATAGTTTTTAAAGAATTTATACACATTGAAATGGGGATTAATTAAAGAGCTAGAAATAAAGCTACTTCTCCTCATTGCAAGTTAATAAACACCGTTGCATTCAAGCAGATTTTCCACATTGCAACATTCAATGATCATGGAGATTTTAGTAAAAGTAAACGGTAGTATATCTCTTTCATCTGAAAACACTGCTGAAGTTTTAGTGCTGCGGTCTTAATGTTTATAATTTGGAAACACATTTGACTTCCAAAATTTTTCAACATAAGGCACAGAGCAACATTTAGAGTCTAGAAGCAACTAGATTATAAAATAAATACCTTTTTAATCATTATTTGCCCTTTTCCTGAAGAAAGTGGGTGAGTAGTGCAGTTAAAACATGCTTGGAATAATAAAAATGACTAAATTTAAGAAATACAAATAATATTTGTGTGCAGAATGTTATTTAAAAAAGTATATTTTCTATCAAATATACATCCTACAGTGTTACAGGTATAAAAAACTGTGAGGCACTTACATTAACAATGAAGGAGGGAAGCACTGAGATTATCTTTTATAACAGCACCAAACCACTTACTTTAATATCTGAGATACAAGCCGAAGCTAAAGATAAAAGGAAAGTTTAATTTTGTATTTGGTGTATTGACAACTTAGAAGTTGAAAACTCAGAAATTTGTCAGGAGAAAAAGATGAAATACTTTTTAAAGCGTGTCCTCAAGTTCCCCTAAATAAGTTTTGTATTTTCTCTGGTACTCCGAACCATGTGACATAGAGGTGGAATCTCAGCCTCTGTGGCAGCACACTTTCTATTTTAATGACTATAGGATATGTATTTTTGATAATTTTTCTTAACTCTTAAAAACATTGAAGGTTGATTTGGAAAAAGAGCATGAACAACACACAACAATGCCTCCATGTAAACTTGCCGATGACCAACACTGACAGTTTTATTATTCTGTAATCTTCTGCAAACTCCTCCAGAAACCAAGGTGCTTAAAATGGACTTGCAATTACAGGAATCCACTGGATGTCAAATCAGGGAAAGGTCTGGCTTGTGATGGGTGATGAAGGGGCTGAAGATGTGTGGGAGTCTGAGTGTTGTTCATATTACTTAATTCAGCTGGGTAGGTTTCACTTAAAACTCCTCCATTCTGAAACTGTAAAACAAAAATAGCAATGCAATCAATTAGACTAGATCTTTCAAGCATCTTAAGCCACTAAATGGTACAGTGAAATGCATTTTTAAAATAATTGCCTTGCATAGTTAAACTTCAAACTCTTTACCGTTGCTACATTTTAAGTCATTCAGTGAAGACCAACCGAGCCCATACTATGTGTTACATTTATAACCTTTGGCTTCTCCATTAGATGGTACAGATGTGTGATACACTGGTCTCAGCTCAGATGTGGCATTCCATACATCAGAAGACTGTTTGATGAACTAACTGACTTTGGTTTGGATAGGAACTGACGGATCAGAGAATACCAGTTATGACTCACAGTTAGATTTTTCTGATATAAATAGGTTTGCTTTACCCAGCTTTCATCACAGTCAAGTTCTGGGTACCAATGAATGAACTGCATTCAAAATTAAGGAACTAGGACTTTCCCGTTAAGAGGTCAGCTCTGATGGAGATGTCTTAATATTCTTAAAATATTATAGAAAGGGGTAGGATTTCTGAAACCAATTTTTTGTTACATGCTTTTAACAAGTACTATTAAAATGGTCCTAATTACAGATTAAGTTACCAAATAAAAATTGCGCTCTCATCCTCTTACAATAAAATTAGTCAAATTAGTTTATAATGCTCTTGGGGGTGGGGGGAGAGTTCAGCAGGGCTATATAGATTCTAGAACCTTTGTATTCTAGAACATCATGAAAGTTGTGGAAACTTTCAAATAGGTTGAAATCGTACCTTCAGTTGCTTCAAATAAAGCCTATGTAACATTAGGCTTGATGTTAACATTAGACTTAAAATATCCTCCAGAACATATATTAAATATACAGTAAAAGTCCCATTGTCTAGGTCTTCAATGAATGGTAGCCATGTGGCGTCTTCAAATGGAAGCCACTACTGTTCAGAGAATGGTAAGCTTTGAATGAATGACTCTTATCAGTCATAACACGAAGCATGTCAGCAATTCTCTTTAAATATGTTGTCATAAGAAGTGCTGTCCAATAGAAACATAATGTGAACAACATAGGGAAGTTTAAAACTTTCTACAGGTCCAGAGATTGCCTATTACCTTACTATTCATCAAGAAGTACTACAAAGTAGAGGGAGAAAATGAAGAACTTGTGGTAATGAAATTTTAAACTATGATTAACTAAAAATTAAACTCAATGATCAGGTTGTCAACAGTTTACTCCAGTTACCCACCTATGCCACATCACAGCAAGGTTGTGAGGTAGATTGTAACCAAAATCTAAATTTTGAGGTAATTGAAGGATGTTGGGAAGGAGGATACACTGGACATATATCAAAGGAAAAACTTCCACTGCTGTTTCCTACTACAAAGCTTGTCTACAGACCAAATGTCTGAAAGATGTCATAAAAAAAATGATTACAAATATGAACTTGAATCTTTGTTGCCAATCTATAACTTTAATACATAGTAAATAGAGACCAGTGAATTTGGATCAGGATTTTCTTCAGAAGCCTACTTAATTAAACTTTAAAATGAACTAAATATTTTCTAACGGAAAAGCATGAATGTAAACCTACATTCCGAGGGAGCCATAGAGAGCAGCTATATCATTGTTAACTTTTTTTTTAGTGATTACTTTTAAATTTAAAGTGTGATTGCCGGTAGAGTTTAATGACACTTTAAAAAAAATACAGGGGTGTCTGGGTGGCTCAGTGGAGTATGTAACTCTTGATCTTGGGGTTGTTTGAGTTCAAGCCCCAGGTTGAGTATAGAGTTTATTAAAAAAAAAAAAAGTAAAAATTTAAAAAATAAAATGAAAATACAATTTCAAGTTTGACCACATAAGAGAAAACCAATGAGTTAAGCTTTTTTAAAAAATGTCAGAAGAAAACATTCCATCTTAAAGGATAAACTGAGGGTCTGGCAGATAACATGGGCATACTGCCAGAGAATACTGAGGAAATGAGGACTGAATTCAGGGATCACCAAGGACAAAAGCATTTGAAGAAAGCACAACTATACTGATGATAACCCATTTAAAAAAACTGAGCTTAAAAAAAATTTTTTTTTTGAGAGAGGGTATGAGTGTAAGGGGGTGGGGAGGGGCAGAGGGAGAGAAAGCATCTTAAGCAGGCTCTACACCCAGCATGGAGTGGAACTCCGGGCTCAATCTCGTGACCCTGAGACCATGATCTGAGTCAAGATCAAGAGCTGGAGTCACCCAGGTGCCCCTAAAGAAATTACTTTGAAAAATGCAAATATATTTTTGAACTCTGTTTTTAAAGGACATATAGTTAAAAAGAAGAAAGAGAAACCCAAGGATCCTAAACAAAAACTTTTCACTAACTTCACCTGGTAACTTATGGACATATTCATGTTGCCTTAGCCCTTGACTTGTTTCACCTTTACAATTTGGGTAAAAAAAAAAAAAAAAAAAAAAAAAAAAAAAATCTATTAGTATTAGTAACATGGCAATACTGGAAAAGTCCTGGCTTATATAAAAGTAGTCACAGACATAAAAAGTTTATAACTCATATGTATTTCTAATGTGAGAAGAAACCCAGAAAGGGTTTATTCAGAATCTGCTAAAACCCTTACCTTGTTTAAAAATGCCTGTGGAGCCGGCATTGCTGGGTTGTAGGGCATATGAGCCCCATGGCTGGGCTGCGGTTCTGGCTGGCACTGGTACATGGACATGGCTCCGGCATAACAGGACCGAGGACTTACTACGGTTGACTCTGGATTTAGTCCATGTGTTTGATTTTCGGGAACTTGTAAACATGTGACAAGATCTTCTAAATTAGTAGTAGGGTATGGGGATGGGTCAAAGTTCCCTGTGGGGAAGTCTAACTGTGTCCCCTTGGAATGCTGTGGTAACACAGACTGATGACAGGGAATCAAGTTCTGTGTGTATGGCCCAGGATCGATCTCCGGTTTGTAGGGAAACTCGTGACTGGTCCCAGTTAAGTCCGGAAAGACACTGTACTGTTGTAGATCTTGCTGAGGACAACTCAAAGGCACGGGCGGGTTAGAGCTCCATTGGGTAAACATGCCGTTCACTTGCATGTGCTTCATTTTCTGACAGAGCTGCTGCTGCTGCTCCACTGCTCTGTGGCTTTGGTGGGGCTGGAGCTGCTGCTGCTGTTCCAGCCGCAGGTGCTCTTGTACCACACAGCTCGAGTTCAGGGCCCCGGACTGCTGCTGCTGGTAATCCGAGCACCCAAAGGTAGGCTTACTTAAAGAATCCTGGACGTATGTCAGGATTTCATCTGTTAGGTCTATGTCTCTGAAGTCATCCTCAACCGACAAGTCACTTCTGAAAAACTCCTCATTCTGTTGCATGTGTTTGATATCTTCAAAATCAATGCCTAGCTGTTTCATAATGCTGTACAAGTCACTATTTCTGTTGTCTGGAAAGAGCCCTGACTGACCTCCAGAGAGTGCTGGGTTCATTTCTTGAGAATGACCTATTTCCTCATGTTTCAGGATACTATCACTTCCCATTGGTGTGACAGTGTCTTGCCAATTACTGCATACGTTCACAGGTTCATTAAAAAGATTTCGTTCAAACGGTGTGCTACTTGAGGCAGGATAGAGATAAATGGACTCATCCTGTTGCATGATGGCAGCCAGGAGGGAACTGGGATTGAGAGAATCCTTACTGAGAGTTGATTTGGTAGCAGAATCTCTGCCACTTGTACCATTTTTAGTCCTTATTGATAAGGGATCCATCATAGGAGGGAAAGCGCTGGTTATCTCATATAACACAGCTTCTCCAGTAGTAAACATAAAAGGGAACTTCGTATTTCGCTTTCGTAAATGTTCTGTTCCTTCTTCCTCTCTAAAATTGGGTATAAAGAAATTGGTATATATTAGGAAGAGTTTTTAACATAAAAAATTTAAAAGAAAAACAGCAAGCAAAATCCACTCTAATTGAGTTTGCTAGTAGGGAGCATGAACTTAATATTGACATACATTTTTCCTAATGACCAGTGCTATAAAACTTTTTAGACAAATTGAAGTGATTTAGAATTTGCTCCCAAACTTAGTACAGTCATTATTTCCACACTCAAGTGTTCATCCCTGACATCCTGCAGAAAAAATAAATTGAATGGAATAAAGATCCAAATATAAAAACAAACTAAGAATTAACCATCCTGGCCAGGGTGGCCCCTGTACAGAGCAACCCAGGATTCTGCACCCACTACAGCAGCGGTCACTCTGTGGAAGGTGCCAGAGACATGCAATCCACACAGGAGAGGTACCTACAGGTTACTCCTTCATGACTGGGAGAGGAGCTGTTTTATCTAATTAGAAAGTCAAAAATGAGAAAGCAGAGGAATATGCTCCAAATAAAAGAGTAGGGCAAAAGCAGTAACTAAATAGTCTGCTAAAGACTTCAAGGTGATTGGGAGAATGGACGAACTCAGTGAGAAGTTCAACAAAGAGATAAGAGTAGAATACAATAACTAAAATGAAAAATAGACGAGATCAGCAACATAGTAGGAGATGCAAAAGAATAGATCACTGGCCTGGAAGACAGGGCAATGGAAAGCACCCAAGTCAAACAGCAAAAAGAAAAAGATGATGAGTTAAGGGCATTCTGCAACCACATCAAGCACACAAATGTTCACAATATAGGGATCCCAGTAGAAGAGAGAGAGGAAAGGGGCAGAGAACATATGTAAAGTAATAATAGCTGAAAAATTCCTTAAGCTGGGGAAGGAAACAGCATCAAGGACAGTCTCAAAAACAATAAACCCAAGGAGCTCCACACCAAGCCCTATCAAAGTTAAAAGCAGCAAGAGTAGCAGCAGCTACTTATATACAAAGGAAACCCCATAAAGGCTGTCAGCCGCTTTTTCAGCACAAATTTTGCAGGCCAGAAGGGAGCATCATGGGATATTCAAAATGCTAAAAAGAAAAAAAACCTATAAGCAAGAATACCCAACAAGGTTATCACTCATAATTGAAGAAGAGAGGAAGAATTTCCCAAACAAAAGTTAGAGAATTCATCATGACTAAGCAAGTCTTACAAGAAATATTAAAGGGAGTGCTTTAAGCAAAAAAGAATAAAGCATAACCAGAAGAAAATTTTGTAAGGAAAAAATTTCACTGAGAAACCTATAGTAGAGGTTGATCATTCAATCATTTGTAAATTATTGATTTAACCTTATGATTGTTAAAAGACAAAAGTGGTAAAATCAATTATCTATAAAATTGGGAATTGCAAAACATCGAAGAATGGGAGGGGTAGTACAAACTGTGCTTATATGACATGTTCAAACTTCATATAGACTGGTATATACTTGGGGTGTTATATGTGAATCTGAAGGTCCTCACAAACTAAGAATGTATATTAGATACATACACATGAAAAAGAGAAAGGAATCCAAGTGTAACACTAAAAAAAGGTATCAATCACAAGGGAAGAAAGCAAGAAAATAAGGAAGAGGGCACAACTACAGAAACAATAAGAAAAAAAATGAACAAATGGCAATAAGTACATCCCTATTGATTACCGAATGGCCTAAATGCTCCATTCAAAAGATTGGGGACTGAAGGGATTAAAAAAAAAAATCCTTTAATATGCTGCCTACAAGAGATTAGCTTCAGACCTAAACGCAAAGTCAGACTAAAAGTAAAGGGATGGAAAAAAAAAAAAATACTCCATGCAAATGAAAGGGAAAAAGGGGGGATGGGTAACAATACTTATCAGACAAAATAGATTTTAAAACAAAGACTAGAGCAAGATATAAGGGCATTACATAATGATAAAGGGACCAATCTAAAGAAAAGATACAATAACTGTAATCATCTATGTACCTAGCATAAGAGCACTAAAATATATAAAGTAAACATTAATAGACCTAAAAGAAGAAATTGTCAGTAATAAAATAGTAGTGGGGTTTTAGCACTGTACTTACATCAGTGGATAGATCATTAGGGCAGAAAATCAATGAGGAAACTCTGGCTTTGTATGATACCTCAGACCAGATGGACTTCTTATATATACACAGCATTCCATCCAAAAGAAGCAAAACACACACATGAAACTTTCTCCAAGTTCATGTTAGGTCACAAAGAAGACTCAATAAATTTAAGACAGAAACCAAGCATTTTTTTTTTTTAATAAATCTAGAAATCAGTTATAAGGGAAAAGACTAGAAAAATCACAAACACATTGAGACTAATCACCATTCTATTAAACAACCAGTGGGTCAACCAAGAAAACAAAAGGAAAAAGGAAATTATCTACAGACAAATGAAAATGGAAACACAATGCTGGGACATAGCAAAAGTAGTTCTAAGAAGATTATGCCAATATAGGCCTAGTTCAAGAAAACCTTTCACTTAAAGCAACTAGAAAAAGAAAAGATGAAACCCAAGTTAGTAGAAGGAAGGAAATTAATAAAGATCAGAGGAGACATAAATGAAATAGAGATTATAAAAATAATAAAAAGGATTATTGAACCAAGAGCTGGTTCTCTGAAAAGATAAAATTGATAAGCCTTTAGCCAGGAACAAGAAAAAAAAAAAATCAGAAACAAACAACAAACATTACAGAAATAAAAGTAACTGCAGACAATACAGAAATACATATGATTATAAGAGGCTAGTAGAAGAAATTAGAAAACAAAAGCAAAAATGAACAATTTGGACTATACCAAAACAAAACAAAACAAAAAAACCTTGTGCACAGTGAAGAAAACCACCAACAAAAGGAAAAGGCAGCCTACTGAATTTGAGACAATACCTGCAAATGATATAACCAATAAGGGGTTAATATCCAAACTATATAAAGAATTTGTGCAAGCAAGCAGAAACTTAGGAATAAACTTAACCAAGGAGGTAAGAAATCTGTACATTGAAAACTATAAAGTCCAGCTGCTGATGGCCTAGTCTCAATAGACTGTTGCCTTCCTTTTTTCAGATATTTCACTGTTAGTGAACAGAAACACAGTTAAATTCTTTGTGTTAATTTTGTATCCCGTAACTTTACTGAATTTTTTTTTCTTTCTTTAAAGATTTTATTTATTCATTTGACAGAGAAAGAGAGATCACAAGTAGGCAGGCAGGGGGGAGGGAAGCAGGATCCCCGCTGAGCAGAGAGCCTGATGCAGGGCTCAATCCCAAGACCCTGATATCACTACCCGAGCCAATGGCAGAGGCTCAACACACTGAGCCACCTAGATGCCCCTTTACTGAATTTTTCATTGGTTTTAACAGTTTTGGGGTGGAGTCTTTAGGATTTTCTACATATCATATGCAAGCACATACAATTTTATTTCTTCCTTTCTTATCTGAATACCTTTTGTTTCCTTTTCTTACCTGCTGTTCTGGCTAGGACTTCCAGT
The DNA here is from genome assembly GCF_020171115.1 of Neogale vison. Classification (NCBI taxonomy): domain Eukaryota; kingdom Metazoa; phylum Chordata; class Mammalia; order Carnivora; family Mustelidae; genus Neogale; species Neogale vison. Next base: position 173,947,221 of record NC_058094.1, on the reverse strand, counting down.
ATTCTGTTTAATAGGAGTAGTGAGAGTGAGCACCCTTGTCTTGTTGCTCCTCTTAGAGAAAAAGACTTCAACCTTATACCATTGCATGATATTAGCTCTGGACTTGTCATACCATGGCCTTTCTTATGCTGAGGTATGTTACTTCTAAACCCAAATTGCTAAGTTTTATCCATTAAAGGATGCTGCATTATGTCAAATGCTTTTTCTGCATCTACTGAAATGATTATACAATTTTTATCTTTCATTCTATCAGTAAGATGTATCAAATTTATTAGTTTGATAATGTTAAATCATTCTTTCGCCCCTTGATATGATCCTTTAAAAGTGCTGTTAAATTCAGGTTGCTAATATTTTGTTGAGAAGTTTTGCATCTGTATTCTTCAGGGATATTGTCTTTGGTTCTCTTTTCCTTTAGTGTCCTTATCTGGCTTGGGTATCAGGGTATTACTGGCCTCATAAAAAAAGTATGGAGACTATGGACTCTGAAAAACAATCTGAGGGGTTTGAAGTGGGGGGGGGGGTGGGAGGTTGGGGTACCAGGTGGTGGGTATTATAGAGGGCACGGCTTGCATGGAGCACTGGGTGTGGTGAAAAAATAATCAATACTGTTTTTCTGAAAATAAATAAATTGGAAAAAAAAAAGTAAAAAAAAAAAAAGAATTTGTGCAACTCAGCATCAAAAACAATCTGATTAAAAAGAGGAGGTGAAGAGACATTTTTCTAAGGAAAACCTACAGATGGCTAACAGACACATGAAAAGATTATCAGCATAACATCATCAGGGAGGTACAAATCAAAACTACCATGCCGTATCACCTCACATCTGTTGGAATGGCTAAAATCAGCAATACCAGAAGTAATAAGTGTTGACGATGTGGAGAAAAGGGAACCCTTGTGAACTGTTGATGGGACTGTAAATTGGTACAGCCACTGTGGAAAACTGTGGGGGTTCCTCAAAAAATTAAAAACAGAAATACCATACACTTCAGTAATTCCACTGCTGGGTATTTACCGAAAGAAAATGAAAACACTAATTTGAAAAGATAAATGCACCCCTATGTTTGCTGCAGGATTATTTATCATAACTGAATTATGGAAGCAACCTAATGTGCATCACTACATGAAAGGACACAGAAGATACAGTATCTTCTTAAAAAAGCTCAGCCTTAAAAAAGAATGAAATCTTGCCATTTGTGAAAACATGGGTGGACCTAGAGGAAATTATGCTAAATGAAATAAGTCAGAGAAAGATAAATACATGATTTCACTTATGTGGAGTCTAGAAAACAAAATTAACACATACAGGCACATACAGTCTCAAATACAGAAAATAAACTGGTCGTTGTCAGAAGGAAAGAGGTAGGAGGATGGGTGAAACAGATGAATGGGATTAAGAGGTATAAACTCCCAGGTATAATAAATCATGGGGATGAAAAGTACAACATGGGGAATACAGTCAATAATACTGTAATAACTTTATATGCTGTCAGGTGGTAAGTACACTTACAGTGAGAATTGCACAATGTATAACATTGTTGAATCACTATGTTGTACACCTGAAACTAACCTAACATTGCATGTTAATTATACTTACATTTTTAGAAATCTGAGTGGGCAGAGTCATATCTAAATAAAAAACTTAGTAGGCTCTCTAAAGGAAAACAGTGGTATAATTGACCTAAAAATTAAAAATCTTGCATGGCAAAAGAATTCATAAATCAAGTTCAATGCATGGAGAAGATATGCCATATTTATAATTTCATATATTTATACTATAGTGTGTGTATAAATATATACAATTTAATATCCATATTATTAAGTAAACAGCTCTAATGACATCCAAGAGAGAGCCAAACAACCCAGTACAAAACAGGCAAATGATTGGAACTGAAAATTGATGGAAGGAAAATGCCCTAGAAAGAGATAAAAAGATGTCCTGCCTCATTAGTAATGAGAAAATGCAACAAATAACTACTTAATAACTAATAACTAACAGAACAAGCAAATACAAAACTCAAATAATAAAAATATGAACAGCACAAACTAGACCACTGAAATATGAAGAACACCGTCCATGCAACAGAACATACATTCTTTACGAAAGCACATGGGATTTTTACCAACAATACCATATGTTAGATCATAAATAAGCTACCACAGATTTCAAGGAAATGAAATCAGAGAATGTTGTCTAACTTCAGTGAAATTGGCCTAAAATTTAGTAACAAAAAGACTAGAAAATCCCCAACATATAAAGTACATACCACTCTATATTTCTAAACAAATCATGAATGGAAAAAACAAGACCTATCAAAACATTAAGACTATAGTTGAAGTTGTACTTAAAGGGAAATCAATACCTTAAAGAAAAGGTTGGAAAAATAGCAAATGATACTCAAAGAGAGAAGGAAGGAAATAAGAAGAAGACCTAACTGAAGTAGAAAACAAACATAAAATAGGAAAAATCAGCAAATTTGGATGCTTGAGAAGACTAAAAACAAAGGCCTTCTAGCAATATTAAGAGAGAAAGCACAAATTTCTAGTATCAGGAAATGTTTCCTAATCACTATTGGTCTTAACTAAAAAGAAAACAGAGTACAAAAGAGAAAAATCATCATCATGACAATGAATCCAGAGGAAGTATTTGACAAAATTCAATAATACCCTTTCATGATGATAATATTTAGTAAACTTGAGAGAAGGAAAACTTTTAAATTAAAAAAAATGTATGTATGTATAAATAGCAAAAGGAAACATTGCCACACACATCATCCTCAACAGTAAAATATTAAAGGGTTTCTCTCTTAGGCTTGGAAGAAGACAAAAATGAAACCTGGTATCATTATTTCTTTTACATTTTACTAAGGGCCTAACCAGTGCAATAAAGGAATTTTAAGAAATAACAAATGTCTGAAGATTAAAAAGAAAAAAATTACATACATAATATGTGTTAGAAAATCTGGAATAATCCATACAAATTAGGAGGAAAAAGTGGATTTTACGAAGGTCACTGAATACAAGCCAATATTTAAAAAAATCAACAATTGGGGATTGTTATACACATAGAGCATTTAGAATACTGTCACAAGAGACCAAATATCTAGAAGTAAAATTAAGAAAAATATGGAAGACTCGGGTAGGAAAAATACAACCCATTACTGAAACAAAGATAGGTACATACTCATGTGCCCATATGCCTATATACATACATATACATTCACCATCTTCAGAGGTTGGAAAAATACTATGACACTGTTAACTCTCCCAAAATAAGCTATAGTTTCAATGTAATTCCATTCAAAATCTCAACAGATACTCTGGTGAAAAGTGACAACTGATTTCTAAAATATATATGGAAATAAAAAGGATAAAGAACAGAGAGGACAATCTTGAAGGAGAACAATCAAAAATCCTCAACAAACATGATGGAGAGCATACACTGAGAGATCAAGATTTACTATAAAGGCAGAGCAATGAAAACCATGTGCTGTTGGTGTGAAAAAAGATAACTAGGCTCCTGGAACCCAGAAACAGAACCACAGACAGAATCCCCTAATTAAAATACAGTATAGCAGGTAAAAGATGGCCTTTTCAAAAAACTTATCAATGTTGATACTTACCTCAAGGAAATACAAACATCAGCTCTCTAGAGTGGAGAAAATATTTGCAATATGGTATTTGACAAAACACTCAATTTACAGAATATGTAAGAAACTCAGAAACTACTGTTTGCTTAGAAAACATATAATAGACACAGCATTCTTTCTCACTTGGCACTACCTTTTTATCCTTCTTTCATAGAGTAAAACCCTAGAGTTTTCATTGTTTATTTCTATAATTCTATATATTTAGTTGTTCAGTAAAGTTTGTCAATTCTATCTTGTCAATGTCCTTCATTATGCCTTCTTTCTATACAGATTATCTTTTCAGTTTTTACTTGCTAGAAAATTCTCATAGAATTTATTTGGAAGTTTACATGTAAGAGAATTTATAAACCAAAGTATTATTAAAAATTAAATGAAGATGTGAAACATTCTGTCTGCATACTTACGTTAAAGGTCTCTGAGTTGCAATGATATAATCCGGTCTTCCATTTTTATACACTAAGCGTGCATTAGACTGAACCCAGGCCCATCGATTATCTTTGGTAAGAAGCCTGAATACTATCATGCCACTCTCTCCAGTCTTAATCACTAAAATCAAATACAAAAATTATCAAACCCAAAATCAACATATTAAAGAAAATCTCTGAAGCAAACCCTCTCTAACATATTTTTGAATATATTTCATTTATCACCAAAGATAAATGTCTTGACAACTTTTAAACATATTAAAATGCATGGAAACAGTTCTTCAGAACTGTTTTTTTCTGTTTCAGACTAAATTTATTATTCAGTAGGTTAAAGGGATGATTAGGTCAGAAAATTCTAACACATGAAACTAGAGAGAGAGAGTATCTAGTTTGGGGAAACTAAAAAGATAAAAATTATTTTCATTTAAAAAGGGAACATTTCTGTCACCGATGCTTTAAAATTGTGTAATAAAATATTAATATATACTATCAGATTTATAAATTAGTGATACCATTAAAATACTATTAAAATGGAGAAAAACACTGGATAAAATGGTCATTTTCATAGTAGTTAAGCTACTGTATACTCTTGTGTGGCAGATGTACAGCAGTTAATAACGAGTGTAATTCAGATTAATCATAATGGTATGACACTGAGTCTAAGTTTATTCAAATAGTTGCCTGAAACACTGTGTAATACTCTGAAGTATGTACAAGAATGTATGCCAGTCTTCAGGCATGTTTATAAGGAAATACAACTTACTCCGTATATGGTACTCAGCACAATAAAGCATATCAGCAGCATGAATAAATTGGTATCCTGATCCTCTCATGCACAACTCTGCTTCAGTATAGCCTAAAACAAGTTTTCCTCTGTTTAAAAAAAATAGAAGAAATTGGTTATATACAATTTACTGCACTATGTTTTCCTTGACATTCAGAATTTTACATTAGCAAGTACAAGGAGTCAATCTCATTCATGTAACTACTTTCTTTTGTTTTTGCTGCTAACTTCAGTTTTAGATGATCTTCTTCTGGATAAAGAAAATGAAAATTAGCACGGCCAAAGATGAATCTAACAGAACAAATTACGTAGATAAAACAAAATTTTTAATAAAAATGGATAATGCTAATACTCCATTTTGAGGGGCAAAATTTTTAAAACTTGTCTGTAATCCCGTATTAGAAGAAAAACAATGACACATTTTTGATATAACATGAAGGCTACTATCACAGTCCACTTCATAATTTTCTGGAAGTTACTAAACTTCTAGGGCTAAAAATCAAATAAAGTTTGTATGTTTTAAAAATGTAAAGCAAACCAACAGTAAAAGTCATGAGGATACTGAATCTCACCAATATAACCAAATCATCTCTATGATACAGAAATTGTGATATTATAAAAAATTGTAAGATGATTGGTGAGCCTGATGAAATTACTTTAAAAGCCTATACTGAGAGAGTAAGAAGGAACAGTTCACATAATAACAAACAAACATTATAAGCTACACTCTGTGTCATACATGCTAAGAGAGATTTACTGCAACAAAATATACATTTAGTGAAATGAAACTACAAGAGTTCTACTTACTTGGCATCACAAGCAGTGGGCGTAAAGTCTAGTTTGTGTTTGGTTCTAAAGATGAAATTTTTGGTCCGAATCTCAAGGATGGACGGTGGCTGAAGGGGAGTTGCTATTGCGAACAAAGCCAGCTGCGGGGGAAGTAGCGATCCATCTTTCCCTTTCTTGTTCTGTCCATGAAGATACTTTAACCTCCCTTGGAAATTCATTGCCTTAAAAAACCAAAACCAGTTCATTACAATGAACACTTGAAAACTGCTCATTTCAAAAGGTACAATCATGGCCATTTCCAGTATTCTTGGTGATTCCGTAGAAGTTCCTGAGGCTGACTAATGCTGTCATAAATGACTTTCTCCACACGAAGCCCATTACAACTATCCTCAAAGGTAGTCCGAACTCTATCCTAAAAGGGCCGATGAGGGAACTGCCACAACAAAATCCCCTGTCATTTTCCGAGCTCACAACCACCCTGCCCTTTACACTTAGCCCAGTCCCCACACACTTGGCATTCGGTACGTTGTTCCTCGATGAATGAACGGTGATAAAGTCATCAAGTACACACTAATTTTCAAAGTCAGATAAGCTATAGTCCAGAGCTCATTGTCTATTTCATAACGCATGGTAAACTTTTATGTAGAGATAAAAATGTAATTTTATTAAAACACTACAATGAATAATAAAAAAATCACACCAAGAATCCAGAACTCTATTGACAGTAAAGAGCACTTTTAGAAGACAGAGGAAACAAAAATAATTTAAATGCGAACATGATCTGTTTAGTTGCTTAAAAATGTATTAACCAGGCTAAGGGATGATTCTGACTCTGTATACGATAGCAACACAAAGAAGACAAGACCCGATGCTACAAATTCCATCTGAGAAGATCTAGTAACTGATCTAGGAAAACCATCTCCAGGCATAACTGTACTTTTGGGTCAGCCACATTATCTTCAGAAATAAACACCTCACCAAAATCACTTTTTGCTAATGTTTAAGATTTTACTATGGATCTCAAATTCCTGATAATTCACAAAAGTAATATGCATCATGCTTGCTGTTGTCTTCTCTTGTACCCAGTGGAGAGCACTGTCTTAAAGACAAAGACCACTCCCACTGCCAGTGTCCTGCTGCAGCGGCTCCCTGATGACGCGGTTCAGGCTGCGCGCCGGCAGCTTGCACCGTATGGCGATCCTGCAATCACGAATATGCAACCATTTTTCTAGATGCCAGTTACTGCAGCTGTGTAGAGAAGGCCACAGTGATTTTTCTGTCTGGCAAGGGCTAAATCCAAAGAGAGTAAGCACCTGCTGCTCAACAGGGCTACAAACTTCTTGGTCTTCTACAAAAAAAGTCTTAAAAATAGGCAAAATACAAGGTTCTACATTATTTCACTTGTCTTTGTTACTACATCCCCAAAGATTGAGATTTTGAGATATGGAAGACACTAGAAATCTGAAAAAAGTAATCTAAGTTGCTTTCCATTATGAAATTATTTTATAAAGGAGTTTTAAAAAACCAAACTCAAATCTAACCAAAGAAAATGGTTTCAGTTTCCTTTTTTGCTTTCGGAAACTTAATAGTAATTGCCAGTATCATAAGATTTTGTACCTTACCAGAAAACCAGATGAATTGTCCAGCAGACATCTTAGTCGGCACACGAAGCTCCTTTCCATAAAGGAAGAGTTTTCTGGAGGAAGCTGGTCTGGGGTATAACAGCCTACTGTTTGTGGCAGGCCATTAGCCTCTGTAGAAATAATACCAACACAAATTTACATGTCATTTTGCTGTATAATCAAGTGTTTGGATAGTTGAAATCTGTGTTAATTTCTAAACTGGATTCTATTCTGAACACAAAAACGAATAATCACTAATTTTCAGAAGAGTAGCCAATGAAAAGAAACCAAAATGTACGGAGAATCGCTTTTACTGCATAGAACTTTATTCAGTTTTGTTTTTATTTCTATTGTCAACAGTATCCGTATTTTCCAATGCCTTTCATCTTAAGACTTTCAGAGACTTCTAAAAGCATTGTATGTATGGTAATTATACTTCAATAAAAAATTAAAGTAAAAGCATTGCACTGAGAAAAGTTTTTGTATACTTGCACATTCTAGTTTGCTTTTGTATTTGGTCCATTTTGCAGACAGAACAATTTATACATACTTGAGTGTCAACCTTATACATTTCTTCCGATCTCTCTCAATAGTATAAGTGATTTTATAAAATATTCTACTCAGAGGGGCGCCTGCATGACTCAGTCCCGTTAAGTGGCCGGCTCTTGATTTCGGCTCAGGTCGTGGTCTCAGGGTGTGAGATCAAGCCCTGTGACCTCCTGCTCAGCAGGGAGTCTACTCTCTCTCTCTGCTGTCTGCCTCTCCCCCAACTGGCACGCTGTCTCTAAAAAAAATAAATAAATCTTTTAAAATCACCACACTTTCCTTTGCATTCTTACCATCAATTCTTTGTCCAGAGTCTGTACATGGTGAAGGGTTTAATGTCCAGTGTAGCTGACGCTGAAACTCACCTCGGTCTTCAGTGTGAATAAGTTCATATACGCTCTGATGTATGACATCAGACTAAAGAAAAAAAGATACCAGGAAACTTTTTTAAAGTACTGATTAAAACAATGTAGGTTACTAAATTAATTTCAAAATGTAGCTAGATCACTGGGTGCTTGTCAGTGGTGAGGAACGCACATCAAATGGTCACAAAGCTCTCCAGACATCCTGATGGGAGCAGCCAGAGAGAGGGGAGCACTGTGATTGGTCAGCCAAAAGTTATCTGCTATCACTTCCCTACCTGAATGCTTTTCAGTCAAGCAGGTCACCTCCTTATTCCTTACTTGCAACACATTAACTTCTCATTTTTTATCCATTTATTGATAAAATATATATATTAAAAAATATCTTATTTTTAAAATTTAAATTCAATTAGGTAGCATATAGTACATCATTAGTTTCAGATGTCGAGTTTAATAATTCATCACATGCATACAACGTCCAGTGCTCATCACGTGCCCTCCTTAATGTTCATCATCCAGTTACCCCATCCCTCTACCCACCACCCCTCCAGCAACCCTCCAGAAACCCCTCAGTTTGTTTCCTATGATTAAGAGTTTCTCATGGTTTGTCTCCCTCTCTGATGACTTCCCATTCAGTTTTTCCTCCCTTCCCTTATGATCCTTTGCACTGTTTCTTATGTTCCATGTATGAGTAAAACATATGATAAATTGTCTTTCTCTGATTGACTTATTTCCCACAGCATGATATGCTCCAGTTCCAACCATGTCAATGTCAATCTAAGTATTCATCCTTTCTGATGGCTGAGTACTATTCCTTTGTATATATATACCACATCTTCTTTATCCATTCATCTGTCAATGGACATCTGGGCTCTTTACACCATGGGGCTACTGTGGACATTGCTGCTATAAACATTGGGGTGCATGTGGCCCTTTGGACACTATATTTCTATCTTTGGGGTAAATACCCAGTAGTGCAACTGCTCGGTTGAAGGGCAGCTCTATTTTTTTTTTTTTTTAAAGATTTTATTTATTTATATGAGAGAGAGAGAAAGAGCATGTAGGAGTGGGGGGAGATAGGGAGAAGCAGGTTTCCCACTGAGCAGAGAGCCCAATGTGGGGCTCGATCCCAGGACCTGGAGATCATGACCCGAGCCGAAGGCAGAGGCCCAACCAATTAAGCCACCTGGGCGCCCCGGGCAGCTCTATTTTTAACTTCTTCTAAATCCTATTTCTTTCACAAAACCTTGTCTGAAAATCCAGTCATCTTACACTTCTCTGAAGCTTAGAAGTATTATGTATTTCTTTAACTGTCCTCTAATGATTTTCTTTATATTAAATTTTTACTTCTGGTAGACTCCAGAGAGTGATGGATTATGCCTTGACAAGCTCAAAAACCCTCCTCCCCCTCTTGCCTCTCAGCAAGTCAGGCTTTGTAGCAGGCCAGGTTCCACTATCTATCTAGTTTAGCCATCTAGACTCAAACCTCCCCGTGAACTTAATCTAGCATTAAACCATCTCGATGCCACCCATTACCCAATTGCCAGAGTCCTCATCTAAAACACAGACTGCAGCACACACATTCCCTTACCAAAGACTCTTGGAGGTTTCTACTGTGTATATCACATAGTTTATAAACATAAATCATAGTAGACACTGCTATTTAAACCAGCAGCTTTGGCATGACCTGTGAGCTTGTTAGAAATATAAAATCATAGGCCCCACTCCGATGTACCAAATCAGAATATCTGGAAGGGAGGCCCAAAGATTTTAGAGTTTTATATGAACTTCTTCAAGTGAGTCTTACACACATTAGAATTTAAAAAAAAAAAAAACCTGATATGTAAGAATAGCTAGCATTCAGGTACACTTACAAAAACTGTTCTCAGATTAGATGTTCTTGTCCTTTAAATATGATACATACCTTACCACTCCATATATGCACCATTTATTCAATAACATTAAACAAACCAAACACATTCATCTCTTCAAGTTTTCTAGTCTACTGTTTACAGTACTTAACTTACATCCTTTCTTTCCTGTTGTTCCCTTTACAACTGTCTACCCATCTGAATCTTATGCTTTTCAACTGGTTAGCTTAAATACCACTTCCTTCAGGAAAGCTTCCCTAATCAGCTTAAGTCAGAATGAAAGGTATGAGCCATGATATTTTTACCTGCACCTTTACATATGACCTCACTCATTTCATTGAGGCCACATGCCCTCTGGTATCCGTAACCAGTGTGACAGCAAATATTCTCTTGTCTGCCAGCCTTCCCCCCTGCCCTGACCATCCAGAGCCTATCTGCCCCTAACATGAAAGTTTCTTATATATATGAAACACAATATCCATGAATCTCATAAATATTTAAGAAAATTATTAATAATATAAGAATTATCAGCTACAAATATATAATTTTATTCTATAGCATATTTTAATAGATATTTTATATATATAAATTATCATTTATATCTGTAAAACATATGATACAAATAAGGAGAGTTAATTTTATGGAAAAATTTTTTTTCACATGGCTTGAGAAAAATACGCTTACCTGCTGAAACCCTAAGTAATCTTGTATGGTAGAAGAAGCATAGAAGACCAAAGCATCTGTGGTTACAACCAGCACAAAGCCATTCAGAGCCTACAAGGAAAAAAACTGTAAAATTAGTGATGTGACTAAATAACAATGTTGCTACTCATAAATATTGACTTCAGTTAAGGCTATTATTTTTACTGCTGGAAACTCTGCTCTTCAAAATGGTTAAAATGATTACATCTCATAAACACAGACATACCCATCTACTGTGGAATGAGAGGGATCTATTCATACCTTTTGATTTAGATAAGGAAAAGCGTACAGCTCAACTTCATGCTCAATCACAGTAACTTCAATAAAAAATTGGTTTCTTCTTCCTCCTGCCTTGGATTTTCAGCAGTTATAAATGTAGTACAGGATGAATGGTCGTGGCACCCACCGGAAACTTAAGTGTTTAATAATTAACACCTTCACAATGAAATTGTCTTAAATTTCAGTTGGCAGTAATAGTTACACCCATTTTTGTATTTTTTCCTTCTGAAAATATATTCTTTGTAGAGAAGAGTAGCCACTGATTGTATGCATTTTGTTTTATTATTAATTTTAAATTTTATTTATCTATTTGACAGAGAGAGAGCGAGACAGGGAACACAAGCAGGGGGAGTGGGAGAGGGAAAAGCAGGCCTCCCACAAAGCAGGGAGCCCGAAGCGGGGCTCGATCTCAGGACCCTGGGATCATGACCTGAGCCAAAGGCAGATGCTGAACGACTGAGCCAGCCAGGTGTCCCTGCATTTTATTTTGTAAAGTGTGATTCTTGTTCAAAGAGTCAAATAAATTTAGTACTCTCCTATAAGTTCATCATGCCAGAAAGCACAAAGATAATTTAAGGTACAATACTGCACACTTTTAGACAAATGTTAATTGTCAGAAATTAATCAAAAAGCCTTTAAAAAGAATATACATACACCAATTTTATGTATATCTCAAATGATCTTAAACACCATATGGAACAAGGTTATTACTTATATTGAATTATTAGTAAATGAACAGAAAGAATATGGTCATTACATATTAAAGAGATTATCATTCTTTAGTCTTAGTCAAAAAGATGTGCCCTACTTAGCTGAACGTCATAATGAGGCTCACTTACTATTTAATATAAGAGAAATAAGCTGCAACTGATAGTGTTATTTACAGTTTCAACTGCTGCTAACTCAAAAACGAAGCTGTGGATTCTGCTAGGCACAGTAGTAAACAGCACTGGGCAGAACATGGTTAAATAAATGAAAATGACTAAAATAAATAGTGGATAATGAAAAGATACAAAAGTCTTTTTATTTTCATTTTTATTCTTTATAGAACAGCAATAAATTTAAGCTAAGCTTGAAAGTATTTTAAGTTCTTAATAAAACTCTAACATTTTCTTCATGTACCTCCTCTGTTAAAACTAAAGGAAATGATTTGTCATTTAAAGTTTAATGCAAGTGGTATACTGTATCTCTGGAAACATTCTCTAAGTATCAGGGATACTCAGTTGATAATCGTGAGTTGAAAGTATGAAGTTAGATGCCATTACGGCAACTGCATATAATGAAATATGCCATTTTCATATGTCTACAGTGTTTTTGATCATCTCTTCCAGAAGAGATCCAGCCAACCATGGTCCTAGCAAATCACATAATATGCGATGCTTCCTATTGGAAACCAACTTACAAGTGATAACCAATATAATTCATAACAGATGCATTTATTTTAAATACCTAGATGTTTCCAATTTTTAGATAATTAAAAAGACACTAGTCTTGCATTAGCATTATTTTTATTCTCTGTCCTTGACATAGAATATGTTTATAATTTGCCTAAATATTCTAGGAGGGAAAAAAATCATTGGCCCATAATTTAAACAGCTTTACCAAATGTTTAGCATTCCATATTTGTTTATTTTCACTTGAAATAAAGGACTTCCTTATTACTTTATAACCCAAGGTGTGTGTTTAATCACATAAAGCAGCTATTATAAAAATGTTTTCCTATGACCTGAATAAGAGTCTTTACGTTTCAAGCTATTATATGCTTAAAAATCCTCAGCCAGGGATAGAAAGAAGACTCATGCTTGAATATATTTAATTTGTTTAACTTAATGAGGACAAGAGTTAATTTTCATGATTACAAAAATAATAAAAAAACGTTACAAATTTTTGGGTTACACATAAGCATTTTCAGAATGCATCAATGGAGTTACTAAAAGTTGTGGCTACTTTTGTCATGATGGCAAATTAGGTTCTTCACTCCATTCACTGCGTGGAACCAAAAATGATCACGTAAGAGTAACAGAATATATCACAGCACAAATCTCCATTCCATCTTTTTTCAACAAAATAAATACCTGAGAATTTTAGTTCAGAATCAAGCATCATATTAGTTTCAAGAAATAGAGCATAAAAATTAAAATATATTTTTAAAAATTAAAAAATTAAAATATTCTCTGAGTTCTAAAACAAAAATTAGGGCTTCTAGTTATTGAGAAAATCTTTAGCATGTTGATAAGACAGACCCCATAGCTAAGAGACAATACAGTTACAAAACGCATTGAAAAATAAAATTGAGGTTAAGAACAATTTTGAACTATTAAATACAATTAACTCTTTTAATAAAGCTTTATTCCTGAAAAAGCATAGATAAATTCAATGTCTTAAATGAGAACCTTTAAAATAATGTAGGAGATCTTGCTAGTTAAAGAAATACAATAGGAAAATTGCTAAGTAGACTTCTAATCTATTTGGTACAATTACATTTTTTCATATACTAGCATTACACCACTATTGCAGTTAGGATAAAAGTGATATAAAACACTGGGTGAGTTCTAAATAAACTGGAGTAACTAAAAGACTGATTCATTAATCTTTCATTTACCATGTCTTTATTATGAGAAACTCTATTTACCAGAATTTACCTGTAGTAAGAACTCTCCTTCTTGCAAGTGCAGGCCTTCTCTGAATTTTGTTCGGCAGTTTTCCTGGACTTCATTTCTGTCAGCTGGGGAGGACTGTAATGCAACTATGGAGAAAAGGGAAAAGCAATGATAATTGTAAGTAGTTACCCAAATAACTGATTTCAAAGGACTATCATGGAAAATCTCTACATACCTCACAAAGACACAATCTAAAATATCGTTGCCCATTAGTACTAAGTAAATAATCCTTTGTCAATGAGTGGTTTCCAAATCAGTGGACAGATTGCTAAAAATAATTACAAATAATTAATTTATAAAAAATAATAAAATAATTTATTAAAAATCATTGGTGAGGAGTTCATTATGATTTCTGGCATATAACTTAAGAGTTTTAAAGACCTGCATGGTGACACTATAAAAACTCTTCCCAGGGAGGAGTCAAGATGGCGGAGAAGTAGCAGGCTGAGACTACATCAGGTAGCAGGAGATCAGCTAGACAGCTTATCTAAAGATTGCAAACACCTACAAATCCAACGGGAGATTGAAGAGAAGAAGAACAGCAATTCTAGAAACAGAAAATCAACCACTTTCTGAAAGAGCATAAGGAATAACATAGAGGACTTTGGGAGATGAAGAGAAGTGAGTTGGGAGAAGTCGGAGGGGGAGACAAACCATGAGAGACTGTGGACTCTGAGAAACAAACTGAGGGTTTTGGAGGGGAGGGGGTGGAATTTAGGTGAGTCTGGTGGTGGGTATTAAGGAGGGCATGTATTGCATGGAGCACTGGGTGTGGTGCATAAATAATGAATTTTGGAACACTGAAAAAAAATTTTAAAAAATGTGAATCCAATAAGTCACTCAAATTCCAAATAAATAAATTTATAAATTCACTATGTTCTAGAATAAATGGAAGTAATTATGATTGCATTAGTGCAGCATTAATTAACATTGTTAATTTTTTGTATATAATTATGTCAAATAATAACATTAATAAAATGTAAATATTTAAAAAAAAAACAAACTCTTTCTGCTCCTATTCCTTTACTTATGAGAATAAGGTTCCTCAGAACATAAACTGTAAAAAAGATTTAAGTATCTAAATATAGATCTAAACAGTGACCTTGTAGTGGTGAGGAGAAAGAATCAACCATCAGACTTATTATGAAATAAATTTCCTTTAAGTTTAGAATCCTCCTGTCTAGCTTAGAGTACAAAGCAGTTAGTATTGTTACTAGAAGCTTGTTAAATTTATAAATCAACTCATGGAGAATTTTTTTTTCCAAAGTGTTCGTATCACTTTTCTTTTTAAAGGTGGAGTTATTTTGTTTTTTGTTTGTTTGTTTTTGTTTTTATATTTATTTATTTATTTATATAACTACTGGTGTCAGGTTTACAGGTCTGTGATTCATCAGTCTTATATAATATCCATTGCTTACTGCATCACGTCCCCTCCTAATGTCCATCACCCAGTCACCCCTTTCCCTCCAGCAACTCTCAGTTTGTTTCCTATGATTAAAAGTTTCTTTGGTTTGTCTCCTTCTCTACTTTTATCTTGTTTTATTTTTTCCTCTCTTCCCCTATGATCCTGTTTTGTTTCTTAAATTTCACGTAACAATAAGATCATCTGATAATTGTTTGTCTTCGATTGACTTATTTCACTTAACATAATACCCTTTAGTTCCATCAATGTCATTGCAAATGAAAAGATTTCATTTCCTTTGATGGCTGCAACTCATGCAGAATTAACATATTTATGATTTTGAATCATTCTATCCAAGAACACGTATGTGTTTCCTTTTGTTCAGATCTGCATTTTTTGTTTCACCAGAGTATTTTAAAGTTGTTCTCAAGACAGATTTGAACATTAATTTTTTTTAAATTTTTTTTTAAAGATTTTATTTATTTATTTGACAGACAGAGATCACAAGTAGGCAGAGAGGCAGGCAGAGAGAGAGGAAGGGAAGCAGGCTCCCCGCTGAGCAGAGAGCCCGATGCAGGGCTCGATCCCAGGACCCTGAGATCATGACCTGAGCCGAAGGCAGTGGCTTAACCCACTGAGCCACCCAGGTGCCCCTGAACATTAATTTTTATGATTATTCCTACATATTCCATCTTCTAAAGTGGTTTATTCTTCATTATTATCTTCTAAGTGCTTGTGGGTTGTGTATGTAAGGGAAAGTCTGATGTCCTGGCGGGATGCCTCTGGAGGTAGCAGGTTGTAAGACTTTCTCTCCTCCCCTCCCATCTCTCTTCTTCATTGCACATGGGTGTGGATGTGTGTACCTGCTTGTGCGTGTCTAGTCTAGGAGGCAACATCTCTGAAGAGTAATAACAGCCACTGTGTACTTACTTAGAATTTTCCTAAGCACTCTCAAATATCATTTCATTTAATATTGGTAAACGACAGAATTAAGTTCGAATCTTAGTTCTGTAACTTACTAAATGTGTAGGCTCTCTGAGCCTATGTCCCAATATTTGAACTGGTAACTGAAAACAAACAGCAAAAAACCATCTTGCCAGGTTATAGTGAAAAATAATGAGAATATATGTGAAGTTCCTGGCATACAGCAGTTCGGCAGTAGTTCAATAAATGGTAACTTTTTAATTATTAGCAGTATTTCCCAGATCCTGTAGACTATCTTGTTATAAAGTATAACCTTTTCAACACAATTACAATATATTTCCAGTTTTCTTATCTATTTTTTAACCTTCACTATTTAAATAAGAGAAATCATTAAACGAAATGGACTTTGACATTCCTTTTAAGACTTATTTCATTAGATTTTTATTGTGCCAAAGATAATCTGGCTCGGTGAAAAACGAGATTTACTAATAACCAGATTTTCTCTCAGTTTGAGCAAAGCCTCACATATAACACATGTTCATGCTGAAGTCTGTTTTCTGGTAAATCAGTGCATGTGTCACACTGTAATCTTATGCCAAGTTCTTGCCTTTGCAGAACCTGAAACACCGTTTTTAAAGAAGAGGCCAAAAGTTTGGCCTCTGAATGTAACAATTTCAAAAGGCCAGAGAACATATTTCCTTAGGCCAAAAAAATAGTTTGAAGTACATAAATTGATCTAACAGTTAATCAAGACCAAAGGAAATGCTTAATATTTCTCTCTGAAAAGAAGACAAAAAGAGCTTTTCTCCCTTCCTGTTCTGCTGCTGCTTGCTCTCTAATGGGCAAATTTCATTGACTCCATTAAAACCTCACAATGTTGGGGTTAACTACACTGTTACTTTTCCAAAAGCTCCAGTATGAGGCAACATTTAGGTGTTATAGCAAATACCAGAAAGATTTATCATTAAAAAGAAAACAACAAAACCCACTCCCTCACACTGCAAAAAGCAGCAAAATAATTGTAAAAATGGATAGATGTTACTAGTATCAAATTTTAAAATGTCAAAATTATCTTATCAGGAATCATTTAAAATTAATCTTTAGTTAATAGAATTGATGTCAGTTCCAACTAGAGTTACAGAACCACTAAGACCATTCATTTCAGAGTAATTAATGATTTCTTTCTGGCCTTGTATTGGGGATATTGGTCAACATAATAAGACATCAGACAGACTCTGCCTTTAGTTGGGAATATAAGTTAGGAAATAAAGAACTAGAAAAGAAAGTCAGAAACATTAAGTAGCACAATGGGATTTAATTAAAGTATCACAGGAACCTGAATGAAAAAATAAAGAGAAGTGCTTACAGGTGTAAATGTTGGGAGGTTAAATATGTTAAGCAGGAGAAGTGACAAGTGCGTACTCAGGAAGGATCACTACGGAGTTCTTCTAAAAATATTTCTGTTGTTCTTATGTTCAAGGTTAATAATTAGTAAAGGATTTAGGTAAACCCTGTACAAAGATGAGTCCAGGAAAGATGAATTCCCTTTGTATTCTCATCTTAAAAATACACTAATGTGACTTTTATGTAATCTTATTTTACATTGGGGCCTCTTGACCCAAACTATGCAATTTTTGCCCTTCCTTGAAGTTTTCCTCTATTTCTTGACCTTCTTCAAATTGTTAAAACCACCTTAATACTAGCCACTTTCATGTATACATTTCTTGTCTTGATTAGAAAGGAAAAGAAGAGTAAGATGACATAGGATACTGTCACCAGTATCCTTCCTACCATCTAAGTGACTTTAAATAATTTCTTTAGTGATAATATGTGATACTTACTAGGCACATACTATATGCCAGCAAGTTTCCATATATTAGAGCTTATTAATCTTTATAATAATACTTTATGAGACTGGTATTATTTTGTCCTTTCAGTGAAACTGAGACTTGGGTTATGAAACTGGCTCCAGGTCACAGAGTTTGAAGTAACAGAGCCTAGATTAAACCCAGGTAGCCTGATCCTACATGTTCACGCAGTTACTAACCAACTACTGGACCTCTTCCCTATGCCAACCACCTGTGACCTGTAGTGTCTTCATCTGAATGTGACGACAATGATACCAAATTCTTGTTAGAGCTAAAATAAGATGTACAGTACCTAAGTAATGCCTGGAAGCCACAATTTACAGCTCAGAATAGAGATAATGGGCTATATGCTGAGTTGATATACCCTCAAATCTTTAAGAAAAGCTGACACTAGGATATAAAATCAAAGCTCAGAAATCAGTTGCATTTCTATACACCAACAGCAAGACAGAAGAAAGAGAAATTAAGGAGTCAATCCCATTTACAATTGCACCCAAAACCATAAGATACCTAGGAATAAACCTAACCAGAGAGGCAAAGAACCTGTACTCAGAAGACTAGTACTCATGAAAAAAATTGAGGAAGACACAAAGAAACGGAAAAAATTTCCATGCTCATTGATTGGAAGAACAAATATTGTGAAAATGCCTATGCTACCTAAAGCAATCCACACAATTTAATGCAATCCCTATCAAAATACCATTTTTTTTTCAAAGAAATGGAACAAATAATCCTAAAATTTATTATATGGAACCAGGAAAGACCCCAAATAGCAGAGGAATGTTGAAAAAGAAAACCAAAGTTGGTGGCATCACAATTCCAGACTTCAAGCTCTACTACAAAGCTGTAAATCATCAAAACAGTATATAGATCATCAAAACTGGCACAAAAACAGACACATAGATCAATGGAACAGAATAGAGAGCCCAGAAATAGACCCTCAACTCTATGCTCAACTAATCTTCGACAAAGCAGGAAAGAATGTCCAATGGAAAAAAGACAGTCTCTTCAACAAATGGTGTTGGGAAAATTGGACAGCCACATGCAGAAAAATGAAACTGGGCCATTTCCTTACACCATACACAAAAAATAGACTCAAAGTGGATGAAAGAACTCAATGTGAGAAAAGAATCCATCAAAATCCTTGAGGAGAACACAAGCAGCAACTTCTTCGACCTCAGCCATAGCAACCTCTTCCTAGAAACATCACCACAGGTAAGGAAAGCAAGGGCAAAAACGAACTATTGGGACTTCATCAAGATCAAAAGCTTTTGCACAGCAAAGGAAACAGTCTACAAAACCAAAAGACAACTGACAGAATGGGAGAAGATATTCGCAAATGACATAGCAGATAAAGGGCTAGTATCCAGAATCTATAAAGAATGTATCAAACTCAACCCCCAAAGGACAAATAATCCAATCAAGAAATGGGCAGAAGACATGAACAGACAGTTCCACAAAGAAGACCTCCATAGGGCCAACAGACACATGAAAAAGTGCTCAACATCACTCAGCATCAGGGAAATACAAATCAAAACCACAATGAGATACCACCTCATACCAGTCAGAATGGCTAAAGTTAACAAGTCAAGAAACGACAGAAGTTGGTGAGGATGTGGAAAGGGGAACCCTCCTATGCTGTTAGTGGGAATGCAAGCTGGTGCAGCCACTCTGGAAAATAGCATGGAGGTTCATCAAAAAGTTGAAAATACAGATACCCTATGACCCAGCAATTGCACTATTGGGTATTTACCCTAAAGATACAAATGTAGAGATCCAAAGGGGCATGTGCACCTGAATGTTTATAGCAGCAATGTCCACAATAGCCAAACTATGGAAAGAACCTAGATGTCATCAACAGATGAATGGATAAAGAAGATGTGGTGTATATATGTCATGGAATACTATGCAGCCATAAAAGAAATGAAATCTTGCTGTTTGCAATGACATGGATAGAACTAGAGGGTATTATGCTGAGCGAAATAAGTCAATCAGAGAAAGATAATTATCTTATGGTCTCCCTGATATGAGGAATTTGAGAGGCAGGGTAGGGGATTGTTGCGGGTAGGGAAGGAAAAAATGAAACAAGATGGGATCTGGAAGGAGACAAACCATGAGAGACTCTTAATCTCAGGAAACAAACTGAGAGCTGCTGGGGGAAAGGGGGTAGGGATAGGGTGGTTGGGTTATGGACATTGGGGAGGGTATGTGCTATGGTGAATGCTGTGAAATGTGTAAGCCTGATGATTCACAGACCTGTACCCCTCGGGCAAATAATACATTATATGTTAATAAAAATAATTTTTAAAAAAAGAAAGAAAAGCTGACACTAAAAATGAGAATCTATTAGGACTGCTATGATGACTATACAACATAGATTTGAAAGTACTTCACAATTGTAAGTTATTATAAAAATTATATGCATAATCATATTGCACAGGATACTTTAAACATTACATCACTATAATTAAATTCACATTTGATAGGAAAAAAATGTAGTATCTGAAAATAAGTCACAGCCAATTCTGCTACTTGAGAAGCATTTGCTATAACAAACAGACATATGATAAAATCCTCCCCATCTGCAAGAATACTATACCTTCCAAAATATGAAGATCTGACTTTAGACAGCCTGTGGAATATTAAGATAATAAAGCACTGAAATATTTCAACTATTTCCCCTCTTTGAAAGATCAGTGAAGCAACTATACAAGAATTTGATCTAACCGATGAAGGAATTTAGAATGTAAATATTATGACAGCATTATCAAATGGTCATTTTACCGACTGATTCAAGTTTTTCTCCCACAAGTATTTAACCATATCCATTTGCTATATGGCATTTTCCTTCCTTATACATCTAAGCTTGGATTTCCACTTCTCCCTACAAGCCAACTATTTCCTCTTTGAAAAACATGCTCTGAATCGTTCAACAGAGAAATTCGTAAGGGAGAAATACTGGCATGTGGTAAACTATATTTTGAATGTTACTATAGTTTTCAATTAAACAGAAAGATGACATGGTAAATATCTTGTGCCAGGAAAAAGCATAAGACTTTTAAATCTCTTTGTGTTGATACAAATTAAATTTATTTTATAATAATGTTTATCATCTCCTTTATTACTTCTGGCAGAAAAAGTTAAATTCCATTCCCTCAGTGATAGAAGCATAAAGGAAAGCAAAGCTATCACTATAAAATTCAACCACATAAACCTCTATAAATTAGAAAAAGTTAAGTAATACAGTATTTCTCAAAAATAAAGAAAACAGTCCTAGCTTAGTCCAGGATGAATTAGTATTTAAATAATATATTAAGTGTACCTAAGGAGAGGTTTTTCTATGTGCTTTGGGGTAAGAGAGAGATATTTCATTTCAACACAAAGTTTTTATTTATTTGTAAATATAGTGTTCTTTTGAGGGGAAGAAGGAAGAGTCTGAAACTAAAGAAGACTACACTGTAGCCTAAGTTTTCTAAAACACAAAGATTAGATCTACACAGTTTACACAATAGTTTCTGATGATATTAAGAGGTTTTTTTTTTTTTTTCCTACCTAGAAATTTCTAATCACCAAGGCAGAATGAAACTAGATTCAGGCTTTTAAAAATGCAAATGTTTGTTTATATCTTTATGATTGAATATAGGTTGCATAACCATAGTTTACAGTCTTTTTAGCAAATCTAAAAAAACATCATCTTAAAGCTGAGTAAGTCCTTAAAAGTTAGACCTATTCCAGCTCTCAATTAAGTGGAAACCAACTTCCAAAGACGTTTAACATTTTCCCACTTTCAAATTTCATTATACACAATTCCACGCAACTGTGTTAGGTCACTGAATTAACAGAACCAACAAGAGCAGTTAGTTTACCTTTTCAGTGGGGAAGGAGTTGCACTGAGCTTTCCACATATACAAGAGTGGAATTCAAACTGCATTCTGCAGCAGACTTTAATCAAGTAGAGCAGTGGCTCTCAAAATTTCAGACATTAGAATCAACAGGAAGGCTATGGCTATTAAAACACATGGCTGCACTTCACTCTAAAATTTCTGCTTTACCTAGAAAATAATCATATGGTTTCACTTATTTGTGGAACATAAGGAATAGCATGGAGGACATTAGAGCAGGAAGGGAAAAATGAAGGGGGAGTCGGAATCAAAGTGGGAGACTAACCATGAGAGACTGTGGACTTGTGGACTCCAGGAAACAAACTGAGGGTTTTAGAGGGGATGGGGGTAGGGGGATGGGTTAGCCCAGTGGTGGGTATTAAGGGGGACACGTATTGCATGGAGCACTGGGTGTTATACACAAACAATGAATCATGGAACACTACATCAAAAACTAATGATGTACCGTATGGTGACTAACATGACACAATAAAATAAAAAACATATAAATAAATAAAATTTCTGATTTAGGAGGTTTAGGGTGGGGTTTTATGGTTTGCATTGCTAAGAAGTTCCCAAGTGATGCTGAGGACCAGGTGCCATGTTTTAAGAATCAGTGACATCAGAAATTCATGACCTTGGAAATTCACAGTTTTGGATATAACTTAGAAATGTTACAGATCTCACTGCTTTATTATTTTCTAAAATTATCATTCTTCTACTTAAAGAGCGCTCTTATTAATATGAATGTCTTCAGGAAATAACTAAATGCCAATTTTACAAAGATCAAAAGAGAAGCACAAAATTTAAGACTGACACAAAGAATCAGAATTTTGTATGTGTTCAAATACAGCAAGTAGGCACTCTGCCCAGCGTTTATAGCCTCACCAAAGCAAGCCATGTCACCTCTCCCTGAATAAATTGTCTAGATTTAAGTGTGTGCCACTTCTGAAAAAGGAAACAATATGGGGGAATAAGTTATTACATATTATGCTAAAAGGCTAAAACGTTTATTAGCAAAGTTTCCATCTCTAAATCAAAATACAAAATTAATTCAAGAGATTTTCAGATGATATGACGACCAGGTCTGAATGGCCTCTAAGCATATTCCACAATGACCACAAAATTATCCATTAAAACAAGTAAAATATCAGTATTCCACAAGAAATAATTACAATTTATATAATAATTTTAAATTATAAAATTGATTTCACACATCTTATTTTTTAGGATAAATCCACCACAAACTTAAAGCATGGGGCACACAAGCATTCTTACTGTCCATGCTGATAAGATGAAGACCCTGGGCAACAGTGAGGTTAAAGGTCATCTCTAGGGCCACAGGATTAGCCTCCACGTCTCCTGCTTGTCAGTGCTTTTGTTCTATGACAATCTCCCTCCACCATGCTAAGTTAAAGAGAAGGAATGCTGCCTCCGTAACATATAGACCAAGACATATGACACCAGGCACTACCAACAATCAGCTGACAAAAGTATATCTATAAAACTGACCATAATAGGCACCCCCACTGAATAAGAGAAAATTTGAGGCTAGAAGAAACCAGACTAATCCAATACAATTTTAGGCTAAATTGATTTGATGTGACGCTTGTTTCCTTTCTCAACTTCCCACTGCAAATACCTATCCTAAATGGTTTTCTGGCTTCTATGGACAATCAAGGACCATAATAACTACTCCTGTAGTATTAAGATTTTTTTGTATGGACTTTAATCTCATTTTAGTTTATACTTTCAAGTGCAATTTTTTTTGACCCCCTAATTTAAGAACTTGAAACACCAAATGAAGGCATCTTTATGCAAACTATCACCTCAGAACAGTTTTATATTCTATATACACACAGATTTGCTTTCCTCAACTTCTGTTCATACTTAAAACATCTCATCTCTGATATCTTTCCTGTTATTCTATTTGCTCTCCTCTGGAATATTTTATTCACTTCCATAATTTAGAGTATTCTTCCCACTATATTACAATGACTCCAAAATCTAAATCTCCACCTATGAATAAATGAATTTCAGTTACTGATTTAAAATGGTTGATCAAGAAGTAGAAAAGCTGTGTAAGAGCATGATTTAAAAATAAGACATAAACATGACTACTACATAAAATGTTTAGTGGTAACATAACTGCATTTCATCACAGGCTCTAAAGTGATCAACTTTGTGCTCTATGTGAATACAGTTTCTAAAACACTGTAACAGGAAGATGTTGTAGATTTCTACTAACCAGATCACAAAGCCACATTAAAAAAATCAAACAAATTCACTACTTGTTTTTTGGAAATACTTGTCAAAGCAAATGAATACTCAGTGATGAAAATATCCTATATAAAATACTAAATTTATTCATAGAATCTGGGACACCTGGGTGGCTCAGTTGGTTTAGCATCTGACTCTTGATTTCAGCTCAGGTCATGATCTCAGGGTCATGAGATCAACCCCACAGCATCCCAGCTCTGTGTTGAGCACATGGCCTACTTGAGATTCTCTCTCTCCCCCTCCCTCTGCCCCTTCACCCCTGCTCATGCTCGCTCTAAAAGTTAATTTTAAAAAAATTCATAGAACCTAATGAATCTATGTTAGAATATTTGAAGAAAAGAGAAATTAAATTCCTTATCCAAAAAGATCATATTATTAAATGTAAGAGCCAGGATTTAAATACAACTTCAACTAGACTCAATAAGAATATTCTACTATTCTTTTTATTCAACCATGTTTCAATTTGCAGAGATTTGAGAATAAAGGCCATGCATTAAAATTTAAAAGAATTTATAAATTTTATAGCTTTAGTTATGGAAGCTATCATGAATGTTATAATTAGTTACATGCTTTAGAAAATGAATTCTGGGGGAAAAAAGTCTCAATTATAAAAAAGTAGATAATACCAGAGATAAAAGAAACAATACTATATGATGATTTTGAATGTGCTCATCTTTTAGGCAAACCACCACAGATATTTCTAGAATTAAGAAATCATATTTGCTGTAATACTTTGATACCAAAATTTTTGTAAACAACTTGGTATACAGTGACTTTAAAGTATAGCAATGCAGATAAAAGCAGCATACAAATCCCATGAATGAAAAGCATATATATAAAACCACCAAACTTTAAAAAGCTTCAACTTCACAAGTGCTTTTTATATAATTCATTTCTCTGCTTTTCAAACTCATTTTTCACATGTATGTTTCTCAAGATAATGTTCTGGGTTACACAGCAAAACAGGATTGAAATCCAGAGAAACACACAAGCTGAAGATGAATAAAGACAATAGCTCTCTTTTGAAAACCTAATGAACTGGAAATGAACTGTTAAATAACTGAAAAAAGGAAGATGAAGAAAAGAGCACAGATAATTTTTAAATTTAAAATAAAGTCAACAAAGATCCCTGGTAAACAATGAGATCGAATAAATGTGAGCTCATCACATCATGTAAATTACCTGTTGTCATCGTCCCCTCTCAGAGCATTTTTTTGACTTTGTGAATTTAGAACATTCCAATATGTAAATATTACTACGCTTTATAAAATGATTGTTTTAAGTATGTGTAATGATTCAAGAATCGGATGTCGTTCTCCTCTGTCACCTAGTTCTTAAACTAACCAGAAACTGTTCCCTATAAAGGCAGGAGCTGGGAATTAGAAACTCAGGTCCCCAAACTCACTTCTGTCAGGCTTCCTAAAACCTAGACAAAATTAACTCTTTCTTGTTTCTAAGTTTCCTTACCACAGATTAAATTTATAGACCTCGGTTCTAAAGATGCCACAGAGAATAACCCATGACTAAGACATAATGGAGGAAGTAAAAAAACCTCACAGGTAACAATTAAATTTTAGTGGTGTGATATGTACTATGAATATTTTACTGAAATAACAAATATTACATGCCACTGATCCCTACTATTGCCTCACTAAAAGAAAACTTTTTTGCCTTTTCTACCTCATTAGATACTTGGGTCTCAGCAGAGATAAGAATTAACCATACCCATGTTTTTAATTTTGGGGATGCTGTCCAAAGGTAAAATAATTTAAACACAAACACTTATATAATGATGCATATTTTAAAAAGTGATAATGAAATTTAACCCAAATTTTTTTATGTGCTGCAAGTGCTCTTTCTAAGAATAAAATTACCATACTGATTCCAATTGGTCAACAAGTCCAATGTCCGCTGTTTGACCTGGCACTAAGAGACACAATACAGGAGGAAACAAGCCTTTCCCTTTGTATCAACCAATTTCAGAGGCTGGGCTATAACCACCCAAATCCTAGACTCCCCAAATAAATTATTATTGATCATAGTCATTAAGTTATTTAAACTTATTAGATATCTTCCCTCTCAGAAGTAACATGGTATTTGAGTTTAATACTCATTTTGTGCAAAAAAAAATAAAAAAAAAACAACCCAAAACCAAAAACAAAATCTATTTTGTGACTTTAAGGCTCCACTTTTCTTTTTATAACAAAGCATGGTTTAATCTTAACATTCTAGAATTTGGTGAAAAAGTCTGAAAAAAATTTTAAAGATTTTAGGTTTTCAGCCCGTATTTCCAGGACCCAAGTCCACACTGACTTGTCAGATCACAGCTCCATTTGGTCATTTAACTGTCTTCAGGTCTGCACTGACTTAATCCGTCTTGAAAGTAAAAATGGCCCTTTACCATGTTTAATTACTAACATCAGAAAACATTTTGGATTTGGGGTATTTATTTTCTAAAAAAACACTAAAGGCTCTATGGAGAAACCTCAAAGATACGTAATTTCGAGAAGTCTTCCAGGGAAAAAAGTAGGTAACACAGAAAAGCAGTGTTACTGTGGAAACTGAATAGAACTTAAACAGCTTTTGCTATTTTAATTAGTCTCTCCTTATTAATATATTGAGGTTATTAATCCTTAAAACATGTCTACATGTGTCCACTATGCAGAAACTAGAAATAAAGTATCACCTTATTCTGGAATTTTTAACCTATCAAATTTACAAAGGGAGTGATTTTTTTAAAAAACACTGAGTCTATTTGCACATTCCATCTATGCTGACAAAAATTTTAAAAGTACCAAGATTGCCAGACTGCTGGGAGGTACAAAAGGAGCATCCAACGAAGAAGAAAACAACCAGTGAACCACGAACAAGATAATACCCGTAAAGAGAAGGCAAAGGAGCAAAGGGATAGCTAACGAATGCAAAGGGGAATACTGATTTGAGAACAGTAACTGTTGATACTAATTTGTCCTAAAAAGATGTATGTAGCTTTCACATTTGCATCCTTAAATCCTTATACACGTTTCACTGTATGAGCCAGCCAATCAGAGGCCATGTACAAAATTCTACTGCTATAATTCCACAAAATATTTCTCACATCTGTTTATTTATAAATAGAGACGAAGATAACTGATGGAATGAATAACTATAATTGGCTACTAACAGATTATCTGGAAAGAACAAAATATTAATGTCTTACAGTAAGTTCTAGACCTATATTTTTAAGTACATAATCTAGAATTTCAATTTTTGCATTTTACATTGTCTTTCAGATGTAAATTAGTGATACTGAGATAATATTTACTGACCGCCTACCATGGGTCAGACATTGCTCTAAGTGCTTAAGATACAGCAGTACACATAATATCCCTAAGAAGCTTCCATTATATTTAGTGAAACAGGCGCAGTACTTTTAAGTACACCAGAAAAACCACAGCATGATAATATAAAAATGAAAAATTTTATAATGATTAGCTCATCTGCAGCTTAAACAGAGTATGAAGTAAAAAATAATTCCCTGAAGAGTCTCTTCATTATCTAGAAGATACACAGTTCTAGAGTTTTCAAGGATTAAACATCCAAAGATTTTCTCAATTAGTTCTTCAGCTCAAACCAAAACCAGTATCTAACAAAACTTCAGATCTTCTTACTTCCCTTGAAAATGCTACCTAAGTATTGCATTAATAATATTGAATAGGTACATTTCTAAAGGGTCTCCCATACTCTATTTGTCACAGTTGCTGAGACACTTTTAGAACTATTAGAGAACAGAAATCTTTTTCTCCCTTTTTCTTTTTTGTGAATTCAGCACCCACACCGTTTAGAATAAAGTGTAATATCAAGTTACGAAGAAATTGCTTCTTACTTTACCATAACTGAAAAATACCTAAATCTTGTTCAAGTACTTCAAAGTTATATCTCACAATGTTTTGACTAATTAGAAATGGATAGATATTATTGTACTTAAACTAGAACTGCTCTTTTCAGACCATCAGAGCAGTAAGGTCACGGCTCCAGAGTTTAAGAAGATCCACCCAACCTGGATTATTTAAACTCGCAATAAATAGATGTATTTTCTTGGAAAAATATCTATTGTTACAGTAAAACTTGAGTTTCCTTTCTAACAAGATTGTATGATTACTCGTTTATATTGTTCTTTCCGCAGGAATTCACACACCCCCTGTTTGCATCCTGTTATTCACTTAGAGCTTCCCTTCACTTCGCTATACTGTTTCCCTAATAGTGGGAGACTGGCTTTAACTACACATAAAAATCCTCATCAGTCAACATGCTCCAAGTCTCCTTGTTTGCACCACTTAGTATATGTGCAGGTCTTAGGAATTATCTTGAAAAATTTGTTGTCTTTGTCCTTACAAACTACCGCACTGCCTTCCTACATCATGGAGGTCTGGAGAAGACTATGGGATCTTTTCTCACCTTCCACCTAATTCTGTACCTGTATTGAACAACCTAGGAAACTACTTAGGGTATGTACTCCACTGAAACCTAAGCAAACACATTTACAGTCTTCCCAAAATTTTATACATTTCAGTTTGTCTTTCTGAAGGCAAAGAAAAAAAATTTTAAGACATAATTTCAGACATAATCAAATAAATATTCAGACATAATCAAAGCCAAGTTAAATCAGTGCCTCAGACTCACCTAGGATGCACATGAAAAATACAGATTCCCTGGTTCTACATAGGAACTACACAGAATCAGCATAAGAGGAACATGCCCTAGAATCTGTTAATTTTTATAGGCTTTCCATGTTATTCTCATACATAATGGAAGTTAAAACATCAGTAATGCAAAGGACCTAAAATTAAAGGTAATATAATTATGTATGTGTCATACATACATACAGGGTAATAAGATCCTTCTGTTAAATACACTGAACCAGAATAAAAAATAAACTCATTAATGAAAAGTTAAGGAAATAATTTTTAACACCTAAGAACTCCGTAATGAGCCCTGTAAGCTATTGCATTCTTTATAAGGTAGGCTTAGAATGTCCTTTACTTGAGGTACTGAACAGGACAGACATGTCTAACCATGAAAAAAATATACATACATATATATGCATATATATATAAATTTATACAATAAATATGCATATATTATCTTAATTAGCGCAAGCACGCACGCACACATACACACACACACACACAGCCTAGAAAACAGTAATGATTTTAATACTTAAATGGCAGCTGGCTACTCGCTAAGCTGCTTCAATCCTGATCCATCACTTTTAAACAGAGCACAAAAAATACGTTTTTTTTTTTTTCACTTTTTAACACTTATACTTTGATTACCCATTACAGAGGAGCAGAAAAAGAAAAAGGCAAAATGACTAACATCAATTCATCTTTACCAGAGTCAAGGAATAACATCTCTCTGGCTTCTAGGCTGTAAAATCTCTAAGGGCAGGGACCACATCCTACATGTCATGGAACCCCTCCACCCAAAGATCAAGCCATGAGCACCGCACATGAAAAAACGCTGAGGGTTAGGATAGCATTCCACAAAGCCAGGAGTGCCTCGGGGTTACAGTCTACAATAGGGGCTCCCAAACTGCCACATGCATCTAACCCACCACTCGACCAGAGTTTGACTCTGCAGGTCTAGGGTGGTGCCCAAGACCTGGCATTTCTAACAAGTTCCCAGGTGACACTACTGCTGCTTGTTTGGGGACGGCATTTTGAGAGCCACAGATCAGGGGAAAGTCTTCAGGACTGCACTATATAAATGATTCCTAGAAAAGAGAAGTAACTGTCCTATGGTTCGGAAAAACAACACAGGACATCTAGAAACCAGGGTTCTAATCCCAGCGCTATCACAAAATGACTAGTTGATAAACATACACACGCACACCACTGAATACCACATAATCCATCTCCAAAATGAAGGATCTGGTGTAGATGAAAACGGAAAACTCAAAGACTTGATAGGTCAGAAAAAAATTAAGTGTCACTATAAAACCCTGAACCGCATAATCTTCCCTGAAAGGATCATCCTCATATCAATGTATATTGCCCAAACCACAACTGTTAAACAACATGGCTTTGATCCAAGATAAAGAACATACACAGCAAACAGAGGAAAAAAAATGTCCAGACTAAGCACTCAAACCATTTAAATATAAACCTAAAGGGAATTAACTGTTTTGCAATATTCTAAACACAAATTATAAATTCAAGCATCTGTAAATGTGTCTAGGGCAACAGTAGCAGCAGCATCTGAGAGCTTGTTAGAAATGCAAAATTTCTGGCTACCACCAGAAATTACCTACAGAATTAGAACTTTCATCTTAACAAGATCCCTATGTGATTTGTAAGCACATTAAAGTTTGAGAAGCCCTGACAGGCCACTGAGATTTCTACCATTAATTCTTTACTGCTGTTTGTAAAATAACATGATATATTTAAAAGACTGAACATTTCCTGAAAGAAAAAAAAAATCTATGTCTTACTTATAAACAGATAAAAGGAGAAACTGAGGAATTATTTTACATGAGAAGATACACTGAAATATTGCCTTCAAACAAAAACTTCCATTTAAATTACTATGAAATAACATATGGTTAAAAGGTAACCACCTAGCTCAAATTACTAACTTCAGGGCTAAGTAAAATGAGGTATAGGGAAGCTAAGTGGTTTGATTAAAATTGAATAGTTTGAATTTGAATAGTTTGTCAATGGAAAGTGAAATCCAATTCTACTGACTCCTATAATAACATATTCTTTCTGGTGGAAAAAAATTTAAGGACATTTTCCTGGAGTAAATTACACAGTTAACATAAAGTAGAAGTATACCTAATTTTTAAAGAATGAAATATCTACACAAAACATATTGAAGGAAATCAGCAAAAATATGTCATAGTACATGTGTTTTGGTCCATTAAAAAAAAAGAGAGAAAAAAAAAAGAGAGAGACACTTTCAAAATTTGAACTGGAAGAAAGAGAACTGGAATCTGACAAATTAATAGGGGCATAACATTCAAACATACGAGTTTCAAAGGATGATACCACATGTCCTTTAAGTGGCAGCATCTTTTTGATGAATGAATCTGGAACACTTATTTTTAGAAATACTAAAAGTTTGGCTTTGTTACTTAAATTTTACCATACATTAATAAACAAAACTTCTTACCATCAAAGAAGCTCTTGGCTCTTAGGTAACTGACACTAAGCCTGAGAACTGAAAGTTTGTCCAACTTATTAATAACATCTTGGGGAAAAGGGAGCAGACTGGCCAAACGGTCCAACTCTGTATTAAGTCGGTCTCTATGTCGCTTGGAAGGATTTGACTTGATTCCTTCAGCTGGGATTGGCTTGACACTGAAAAACAAACAAAATACCACAAAATACTTTAAACTACATAGAGCAAAAATTTCTGTTGTATTATAGCTCCTAAATATTTCTCTAATAAAACAAACACCTAAAATCTACTTCAAGTTAACATAAATCCTCTCAAAATACTCCTTTCATATCTTAATTAAGAAAAACAAGGGGGTGGGTAAAATTCTTCATAATGTTTTATTAAAAGCTTACGGAATCTTAAGAAAATGCTGAGTATATCTTATGTACCTTATACTTCCTCTACTTCATACATTTGTGGTATCATGATTCCCAATAACAAATCCTAGTGTATTTTTCTTCAAACCCAGCCATTGTTATGGAAAGAAAAAAAAAGAAATCTGTAATAAATTATGTAAAAATTATGCTTCTTTTGCTATCTTCTACAAGAAGCATCTTGAAACAATTTGTGATGTAGATAGATAAGAGCTTCCCTAAATAAAAAGCTTATCTTTATCACCCCCAACTTCCTCTATTTAACACTTTCATCAGTGTCAAGTGACAAGTATTCAAAGCCCTCTGGTACCTCCAGATGGTTGTCCAGCATCTAATGGGGTCCTCCAACATTAAAAAAAAAAAAAAAAAAAAAAAATTGACTTTGTTTATTTATACTCATTGATCAACAGATATCAGATGTTAACTGTGATTACTCACAAATTTTGCTTTTAGGACTGGTCAATAATTACAAATAAATATTAGCTCTCATAGTTAATATCTCAATTAGAAAATTCAATGAAACTCCAACACTTAGCATGATTTTCATAAGAGAGAAAAGATATTTATGGTTAGCAGTAGAACTTGAGTTTAGAAATGAGAAACTGGATAACTTCACACAAAGGGCTTAGCCAGGTTTTCACAGCAGATATCCACTATTTAAAACGAATTTACAGATCATCAGACATCCATACTGAAATATAGAGAAGATATTATAAAGCAAAGTAGATCATGCTTCTGCACCTTTCCATTTGCCATAAAATAAAAACGTATGCAGGGTATTCTTACAACAAAGACTTCCCCACCCTAGTTTTTATTGAGAAAACAAAGACATTTTCAACAATTCAAATTATAGTACCTTGAAAATAGAAACTGGCTTGAATATAGTGCTATTAATTTGATTTAATCACAAATATTTCTAGATACTTTGTTTTCAATGTCATATATGGTCAATACTTTATATATTAATTAACAAGTCAATATAAAATTTAAATGTTTTAATATTGTCCCTAACAAATAATTTCTAGAACTTATCTGTTTCTATTTTTATTACCATTTATGTTATTTCCACAAAAATAAGAGTTAAAAAATTGATAGAGTATATGGCATAAATACAAAATAAATCAGGTACTTTTTCCAGACTGTTTGTATAACTGCAAAATTAACAGAAATTAGTGACTATTTCTCTAGGTGTTTTCCCCTAATCATACTACATTTATACTCAAATTCAAATTATCTTAAACTTCTTCAATTAATTTCAACTGAATTCCAAATGTTACCTATAATGAATGCCGACCTCACTGAGTAATTCTCTACTGATTGATCACTTGTTAATACAAATATTTCCTTGTACTTATCATGTCCTACGTAGTCAAGGAAGACATTCTCCTACATATTCAAAAATTATGATAGGAGCAAAGTATGTGAGCAAAGGTTTGAAAAAAGATTTTTATAGACAAGGTGATATCTGAGATGGGCCTTTAAAGATGAAGGAAGTTTCAGGAGGAGGGAGGACCGAGAAACGATGAACTGTGATAAGTCCCCTGCGTGGAGTGTGAAGCCTAGAGAGCAAGAGAGAGGAGAAGGGGGAAGCTAGTTAGGCCACATTCTGGCAGTGACCGCCTACCGTGGGCCAATCACAGACGGCTCAGCAGTGAACAATGCATACTAAAGTTCCTGTTCTCATGAAGCTTACATTTCAGTGGAAGACACAAATGAATGAATGAATGAACAAACATAAGACTTTGGGGGCTCGTAAGTGTTAAGAAGAAAAATAAGAAGCAAGAGAAGGAATTAAGGAGTGACAAGGGTGCTGGTTTTGAGAGCTGGGAGGGGTCTCTGGTGTTCTGCTGCAGCGCTGACATAGCTACGGCCAAAGAGTGAGCCCTGTGGGTGTCTGATGAAAAAATGTTGAAGACGGAGCAAACAGCAAATTTCCTCCCAGAAATGGTATAAAGTTAGACTTTGGTATCTAGGACTCATCTTTCAGCTGGGATTTACATGACCAGTCTTGTATTTTACTAAGCTGACTCTGGCGATGGAGAGAACGAAATGCAGGGCAGCTCTCACCGAAGCTAGCACCGCTTTCTGAAATACAAATCCATGTCACTCCTCAATTCAAATCCATGTCAGTGGCTCTGCACAGTCCATGTTCCTTAGTCTAGCAAAAAAAAAAAAATGCTTCTGGATCTTTTACCGTCCACTGTCGTCTGGCCTCATTCCTCCAACCAAATCCTTTCCTGTCCATTACACGCCAGAGGGAAGAAATTACTTTGTTACCAATATATACTTTGGTTCTTCATACATGCTACTCTCCAGAATTCTCCTGTTCTCTTCCATCAGCTTCAAAGCCCTGCTCAATTCGATCACTTTTGTGAAGTCGTCCCTGCCCTACTCACAACGCATCCCTCCTGTACTACTTCTGTACCTTAGGCATCAGATGCAAATGTCTTACACAACCACTCCATTAAGGAACATCCTGTGCAGATAGCATTTCCAACAAGCTGAAACTGAAATCTTGCACTCCTGGTAGCTTTCCAGCAATGATTATAAAACATCAGGGAGAAGACAGTAACAAACCTCGAGGCAAGACAAACTGATAGGACACAGAGAAGAAAAAGAGCACTCAAGATATTCCTCCACGTGGTACTGCTGCCTATCTTGTGCTGGCTCCCAGCAGACTTCAACCCTGAGCTAGGGCAAAACACTTCTCTGAAAGATGTCAAACTGCCCACAGCTCCCGTGTGTTATTATGCACATTATGGAAGGTTTAGCATGCGATCAAATTTCCTAAGTTACATAACCAGTGTTACATATACTTGTTTGTTGTTCTTATTACTATGTAGCTTTTATCATTTTTGTATCTCTGTTGCTCAGCACAGTACTTGACATAGAGTGAACTTTCAATTAATGTCTGCTGATCAGAAGCATCCAGAAAAAAAGTAATCAGAGCCTCACCAAAGGCAGTGAAAGTACACATAGTAAGGCCTGGCATGAGACGTTTAAACATAGCACTTTGTGCCCACCACGAAGTTTGCTGTATACCAAGACACAAACGTTTGCTGATGGGGCACAGAAAGTATGGAAGAGGAAAACACTGAATGAGGGAGAGGTTACTAAACTGAAATTTGTAGCTTGAGGTAATAACTATATTCCTAAGGGATGGTACACCAAAGAGAAAGAGACCTGAGGACAGACCTTGATGATACCAAATTTAGGTATAAGGCTGAGGATGAGGCACAGGCAAAGACAACAGAGGATGAATTATAAGAAAATGGGAAAATATCCAGGACAAAATATTTTAAAAGTTACACAACAAAATCAAATGTACAGAAAAAGAAGTAAGGTCAGAGCTGAGAAGTATCCAGAGGGCATGGCATTTCAAATACACTGTTGTAAAAGCTAAAGTAACAGACACGACATGCTTTTTCACTGATTTTGTAAGAAATATTCAGAACTATTTTGTGAAACTATTTCATCCTTATCTATATATTTTAAAGATGCATTTAATAAATATAGAGAGTAAACTTACATCCATTACACTAGACTTTGGTTACACAAGTACTTTTACTTTTGTTACTGCCTTTAAATCTATGCCAAAATACAGTGCCAGGCATCTATTTAAATAAAAAGCCACATCTGAAATACAAACAAACATCCCTGTAAGATTAGATTTGAAAGATCTGAAGTAGATATCTCTTGAAATAAAGACCACTGATGTTGATATAGCAAAGGAGCTATTTATTATGTTTTTTTAAACTTCACCTCAGAAACCTTGTCCCAACCTGCAAATCAGAACTGTTGTGAAATCAAGTCTCTAGCTGACTGCCTGCCCTGCTTCTGTTTTAAAGCCCTGTGTACTGTTAGTACTGCTGTTAACAAGCCCAACAGCAAGCACATCCAATGCCAGTCTGAGCGCCATCTTTAAAGCCTTTTTCATATCCCAGTGTAGAATGTCTTAGGGGCATCTCTAGTGCCCAGTGCAGAAAGCAAAGTTAAAATTTTAACCCAGTTTAGTCATAAAAATTACCTTAACTGGAAATGTTTGTTTTTATACATTTATCATAAAACCTCAAATGACATGCAAAGATATAGCTTCAGTAATCCTTTGAGATTAAAGCAACATTTTCTAATAGAGATTACCTACTGCAGTACTGAGTCTGCTCTATCAGCATTTTCCCCTCAGTGATTTAATCTACTCCCAAATGTCTTATTCCATATACTAATAAATTGTTTGTCTTTACTTCCAGTGTCTCTCAATCATATTTTCCAGAACTTGGGCAGCCCCTTCTCTCCATGTGATATGGTAATACTCTTCACTCAAGCCAACAGCCAACTGAAATATTCTTCAGTAAATCTCTGTACCCTAGTGACTATACTCAAGCCATTCATTCATCATTTCCACCCCATGGCTTCAGTGTGCACTTATTTATCTCTGGCTTCAGTGTGCACTTATTTATCTCTGAATGTAAATGTTAATGTGTAATGTCTTAAATTATATGATTAATGTAATGTTGGAGAAGTGATCTTTAACACAAATGAAGTAAAATTTCACTGGCAAGCTGAATACAGATGAATATTTTACTTCCCTAGATGGGGAGAAAAACATCTATAAAAACTTTGGAGAATTCTAGCTGGAAGCCACTTTTAATGAGTCATATTTCTTCAGTCACTCTCTTACTGTCACTCTATAGTTGTGATAAGTCCTTTCTTCTGAGGCAAGAGGCAATAACGTACAAATACTTTACAGTCTCTAGGACCTTATAGGTGAAAATCAGACCATGAAATATGCCCTAGCAATCGTGGTTACTCCCAAAATCCTGAAAAAACTTACTGCAAATATTGCCCTTTACCTCTTCTTACGTTCATATACTTTTTTAAGGGGCGCTTGGGTGGCTCAGTGGGTTAAAGCCTCTGCCTTCGGCTCAGGTCATGATCCCAGGGTCCTGGGATCCAGCCCCACATCAGGCTCTCTGCTTAGCGGGGAGCCTGCTTCCTCCTCTCTCTCTGTCTGCTTCTCTGCCTATTTGTGATCTCTGTCTGTCAAATAAATAAATAAATAAATATTAAATAAATATATATATATTAAAAATTTTTTTCCATTGGAACACACATAAAATATATCTACCATACCTAAAGCACTAAAAAAAAAATTGTAAGTGGTCAGTCATTAAGTTAGTAAACAATGCCTAAATACCCATATGCATGATACTAGGAAGCTCTTGTTGTCACAAGGACAAATAAAAGACTGACCTAACCTTAAAGAATTTATCTTTTTTACTAGGAGGAGATGCACTGTAATACGGCAAAATCAACACAATGTATCATACAATAATCCAGTTGCCACAAAAGTGATGTCCAAGAGTTGAGAAAAGTAAGAGCAGGTAGAGTAATGAGGGCAGGTTTCATGAAGATGTGACATGTAAATCAGATCTTAAAAGACAGGTAACTCAGGGCACCTGGGTGGTTCAGTCGGTTAAGCAACTGCCTTCGGTTCAGGTCATGATCCCGGAGTTCCAGGATCAAGTCCCGCATCAGGTTCCCAGCCCCGTGGGGAGTCTGCTTTTCCCTCTGATCTTCTGCCTTCTCATGCTCTCTCGCTCTCAAATAAATAAAAATCTTTAAAAAAAAAAAAAGACGGGTAACTCACTTCCAGCTTCATGACCGCAAAGCATATAGCCCTCTACAAAGACCCTTCTCTTCAAACAAGTCATGCCAGACAAGGAAAACATGAGACAGAAACAATAAACCTAAAAGAGAACTAAAACCCAGATATTAATAAGAAGATGAAAAATAGGTAGAAACAAAATCAATGATAACATAGAACAGGAGGAAGGAAAATGTAATCATAGCATATTACTTAGCTCAGCAGTAAACAATATTTACAGTCAAAAAATAATGAAGCATCAAAAGTGTATTTAAAATAGTGATAAAGTTATATTGGGAGGGTGAAGAAAGATGAGGGCAAAGGAGAAATGAAAGAACACTAATTAATAACTATCACAATAAAAGATCAACAGATAATACCTGATAAGCTAAAAAGAAGAAAACATTATACACAATTTACTGACTTTTTTTTTTAATTTACTTTCTTAACCGTGCATGTGTTAATAGGAATACACTGCCAAAAAAAATTCAATCAAAAAAAGGGGGGAAAGCCAACAAACAACTGAAAAATATAAGACAAAGCAAAGCAATAGGTAAAGGATACCTCAAGAAGAAAAATATAAAAAGTATTATATAAATGAGGTTCATTGGACTTAAACAGAACAGCAATTTAGCAAATATTGCAGAAAAGACCATTCTTTTGTATTATATAACATTTTTATGTTAATAAAGGAAAAAGAATCATCCAAGACTAAGAAGTTATTACCAGTTCTGACATTTCATGATGGCTATTTTGACCACCATTACTGTGATTATCATTTTTAAGCGTAGATAGTATTTACTCAACACACATTATTTACCAACGATCAGTAATACCTTTCTAGAAATACAGTAAATTGAAGTTCCACTAAAACTTTCTCTGTAGTAATAAAATTTTTAAAACTATAAAAATATATAAAGTTATTATTAAGAAAAAAGATTCGGTTTAACTCAATAGTGTGCTTTTAACCTACTTTGATGAGACAAATTAAGAAAGTTAACTAAGCAAAGTAAGCAAATGAAAATACTTTCATCTCCAAAGAAAATAAAACAGGAAAAAATTTGAGTTAAAAAAAAAAAAAAAACCCAACTGTCTGCCTTCCAAGCAGGGTTATTACATATAGAGCAACACTTTAAGGAAAGTTACAAAAGAATCCATTGCTAAGGGTATCTTATGAAAATGCTTTTAGAACATGTTGCAAGGTTGGTTCATATGCTTTAATTTCCTAATTTAATTTCTCCAAAAAGAAAGGAAACATTTACTGAGTATCCACTATGTACAAGATACTTTAGTGGGATTAAATTGAACACACAGAAGTTATATTTCCTATCAATTAGATAATTTTCAATGTGAGATTTGCCACTAGAGGGAGTTTATCTTGTTTGATCAATTCAACTGAAGATGGACTGGAAGAACTTAGGTTAAAGTTATCACTTACCTAATTCCAAAATTTTTGGAACTGTATATTAAAATCACTGTCTAAGTAACAGTCCTATAATTATAAAAGCACATTTTTTTCATTAAAATAAAATGACTCTCACTTAAGGGATTAAAATTAAATAGATCTCAATAGCATTTTCAGCTCAGACTGGATCTATTTTTCTGACAATGTTGGCCTATTTTAGACCTCTTTAGCTAACAACTAGTAACTAAAAATTAATATTAAATTTAGTATTAGGTTTAATGGCTACATTCCTAAAATGAACTTTGATTAATTGCCTTCTAGAGTGAACCATTTTTTCATTCAGTTAAAAAGGGTTGAGCCGCTGCCTTCGGCTCAGGTCATGATCTCAGGGTCCTGGGATCCGTCCCGCATCTTTGGGCTCTCTGCTCAGCAGGGAGCCTGCTTCCCTTCCCCTCTCTCTGCCTGCCTCTCTGCCTAATGTGATCTCTCTGTCAAATAAATAAATACAATCTTTAAAAAAAAAAAAAAAGTTATAATCAATTTCACCTGATTCTGTAAATGCCAGTAGTAGGCTTTTCTTAGGAAGCAATGTAGTGACATTTTGATGTATTTATATGACTAGAAGCAATGCATGGTGCTCAACAAAGATCTGATAAACATCTACACTAACTAAAATAAAATGAAGGTGAATGTGGAAAATGCTTTAGTTACACTGTATTATGAGAGATTATTAAATACAAATATATTAAAAGGTTTTAGGAAGTCTATTAAAACGTTAAGATAAAATAATGAAAGGTACATCTTATACAAATAAAAAATGTAATATATTTGAAGGGAAGATCTTTAATAAAATGTTAATTAAAGCCAAAGTTGTTAAGCTTTATAATGAATACAGTACTAAGGCTTTTGATTTTTTTTAAAGTCATCTAGATACTTTGTTACAACAATGACTGAAACCTAAAAATTCACCAGGGAGATGAAGTTCAAGTTTTCTAACCATACACATAAAACCCATGATGTCTCTATTTTATATTATGCTAAGTGTACTACTGTATTAATAAATACATAGAACAGGCATTTGGGATACCTCTCAATTTTAAATAACCATCAAAGACAAGGTTAAGTTAGTCGAATACATTTTTATATAAGAAACCACTCCACAAAATGCATGTCACAGAACTGCCAAGACACAAAACTGCTGACTAGGCAGTATTCCTAATGTCAGCCCCACCAGGAAAAGACTTTGAATTTTAATCAGTATATTTATAGGTTAATGTCCTCTGTTAATGCCAACCCTAAATCTGAAGAACTATGATAACTGAAATTCTAAA
Source organism: Neogale vison (assembly GCF_020171115.1). Classification (NCBI taxonomy): domain Eukaryota; kingdom Metazoa; phylum Chordata; class Mammalia; order Carnivora; family Mustelidae; genus Neogale; species Neogale vison. The sequence continues at coordinate 173,907,225 of NC_058094.1, read as the reverse complement.
AGGAAATCAAAACTCCAGAATAATGACACATAATGAAAATAACGAAAAATCCAGTTACTGGTTCCAAATCAAAATTTTAAACTGTTACTTTTCTGAGCTGGATTAATAACCTAAATTAAGTTTTAAGCAAAATGCACACTTCTGATTTGTGCTGAGTAAACGTTTGTGTTCTTAAAATGGTTTATGAAAACTTGAAAAAGTTAAGTAACTCAAAGATCATCATTAATAATAAACACGTGAATACAGCCAACTCACAGCAGTCAATCTGTGTCAAGCACAGATTTTTTTTCTGAAACGTTATCTTAAAGTATTTACCATCTTACACAAATATCTCACCAAAACAAACAAAATATCTAAGTTTCTAATAGTTCAATTAGAATTGACAAAACTTGGAAGCAGGAGGAAAAGGTAATTAAAAAAAGATGTTAGGAATGCAAACGTCTGTCTCAATAATTCCAGCTCCAAATCTTTCAATTCACACACCCTAAAATCACCTCTAAAGTGTAAGGAAGTTCCCCCAAAGGGTGGCTGAACATACAACTCCCCCACTATATCCTGTCCACCACAGTCACTCATCCCCTCTACCACCTCTATATATTTTACCGATAGATCACGTTGAGCGCTACAAAATTACTGCCAAATAAGTATATAGAAGCGCAGCAGAAACCCAGTTGCAGGGACCGAAAAATATCTTCACAGGAACTCAGAGCCTTTCTTACAGACGGCACGTGTTTAGCTCTTTAAAACATCTGGCCCTACCAAGGAATGGGAATAATAACCGTACTTTAACCTAACCCATGAGGATATTAAAAGTGGAAGGGGATTTCAAGGCGGTTTTATGTTAACTAATCCACCAGCCCCATAGGGCAGGCTAGACCTGTCAACAAATTAGGAACACAGAAAAGAGAACAAGGGTGCAGAAGGATGGGGGTGCGAGAGGGTGCGTGCGCGTCGGGGACGGGGGGAGGCGCGCAATTTTTTAAATGCAGTAATTAAAAATTGAAAAACCCAAGGCCTGGGTCTCTCCGTTGGCCTCCAAATCTCGATTCCACAGACTGTATCAGGAATGAACCTAATCTCTAGACGGCGAGGATTTGGGGGCGGGGTAGCGCCCCCCACCTCCCGCACCAGCACAGGGGACGCGCTCCGGACACTCACGTTTTCTGCACCGGCTTCCGCCGCTTGCGACTGGCATAGGTGATGTGGGCGCTGCTACTGTTCATGGTGCCCAGCCGGCAGCGGCTCCTTCCCGGGAGCGGGCGACACTGCCCAGTGCCCGAGATCCGGCAGCAACCGGGACGACTGCAGCAGCCGGCGCCGGCTTCCACGAAGTCACGCCCGCTCCACCTGCGTCCTCCCCAGGCGGTGGCTCAGACGCCGCGCGCCCGGAACCGGGGCTCCAGCAGCCCCGCGCGGCCAGGTGCGTTACCCGGGTCTGTAGCGGAGGGCGAGGGGCGGAGACCCGTGAGCGAAGCGGCGCAGGTGCCGTCTGCACGGGAGGAGGCGGCGCTGCGCTGTCCGCAGGTGAGGCGGCCCGGGGGGAGGAGGAGCCTGGCCCGCTTGTTTGGAGTCCTGGCCTGGGTCGCGCGCTCTGGCGCCGCGCCCCGTGACCGTCGCCGCGGCCCCTTGGGTAAGGGAGGCGCCGCCGCGCTGCTCCTGGGGCTTCCCCTATGCCGGGTGCTTCCCGCCTGCCGAACTCGGACTCTGGCCGCACTCTGGTGCCACCAGCTTCCGCTCGGCTACGCGGCTGTCTCTGGTCCTGGTCACGTTCTCGGGACCGAGCGTCGAGTGGACTCCCCCTGCGACGCCTCTCGCCGCGGCACACACCGGCTGAATAGCAGACGCGCCCCCGACCCCTCTCGGGCTCCGCCCAGCACATCGTAGCCCCGCCCCATCCTATTGGCCCCACCCCTCTAGTCCATTCCCTTGAGGGCCCCACCCTCCCTGCGTGTGATGACGGAAGACGTAACGACGCGCCCCCGCCCTCCCTTCCAGTAGCCATCTTCTTGAGGTCGAGGGGGTGGGCTCTGTGGAAACATTTGCAGTCCAGAAAAGAGGTGTGACAACCGATTATGTCGTAGCCAAACTCTTTGTAGCTTGAGTAGCGTAACACAGACATACCAAAGAGTGAGCTTAACTTCACCTACGTGAGAGTGACTCAGCAAACTTTTGGCTAAGAATTAGAGCGAGTTGGCAGATAACCAATGGGACTCTAAATATTTTCCTAGAGGGGAAGACTTCATTCAGGAGGCCACATACCAGTTGAACTTGAAGGCTGAGAGTTTCCCTGGCCTTTAGTTTTGTTTTGCCCCCATGCTAGACACTATAGTATCTTTTCCCCAGCCAGAAAAACTTCATTATTCTACAGTCAGATTTCAGTGGGATGGAAAGGAAGCCGGGAAGAAGGACATCACGCAGCATTTGGAGATAATAAGTAATCTGGTAGATTGGAGAGAGGAGCTGGAAGTGAAGTTCAGGAATTCTGGAACCAAATCACAAAGCCTTAATGAAGACTCTAGATTTTGTCCTGTAGTCAGTGGAAGCCTTTTAAAGATACTCAGCAGGAAGTGACCGTGGGGTGTCTCGCCAAGTCACTCCGGGAGGAACGTGCAAACTCAATTACAGGAGAGCAAGCCTGGACGCAGGGGGAGTAGTAAGAGAGTTGCTGAAACAGTCCAGGTCAAAGTCCAGGGAAGTGGCAGTAGGACAGAAAGAAGAAAGAACAAATAGATGATGATGGGAAGTGGCCGTAGGACAGAAAGAAGAAGGAACAAATACAGGATGATAGAAAGGGATAAGGAAATAGAAGACATCGATCTCAAATGTCTCCAAGATTTCTGAGCCTGTGCTGATGACCAGGATAGTGAACACAAAGAGAGAAATATGTTTACCTGTCAGGGACAGAGGATATCCAGACTAAAATGTCTAGATGATATCTTCCACCATAACCATTCCGACAGTTTGTATGTCCTCAAGCCTTTTCCACCTGGTGAGTTTGTAACCTCAAATTCGGTGCATCAATAAACTGAACTTATTGTTTGGTTTAGTTGAAACTCCTTTATCCTTGGCTCTGCCATTCTGTAGATCACCTATGAAATATCGCCAACTTCCCTTCCAGTTCTAATTATTACAACAAATGCTATTATGTTTTATTCTTTGCAATATCCCTAATTCATCTCCCTCCACTTAATTCTGCAGAAATAGAGTGCCCAACTCAAATGGAATACTATTTGGGATTCTTAAACTGATACTAATCTCTCCACACCTTAATTCATCAAGAGCTATTTTGAGGGCAACAAATTTGTGTCAGGAATTGTGCTAGTACTGGGGACATAATGGTGAACAAAAACAGAAATGTAGGGGCGCCTGGGTGTCTCATGGGTAAAGCCTCTGCCTTCAGCTCAGGTCATGATCTCGGGGACCTGGGATCGAGTCCCACATCGGGCTCTCTGCTCCCACTCTCTCTGCTTGCCTCTCTGCCCACTTGTGATCTCTCTCTCTCTCTGTCAAATAAATAAATAAAATCTTTAAAAAAAACAAAACCAAAAAACCAGAAATGTACCATGCTTTCCCAGAATATTGTAATATTGTAATCTTTTAGGGAATTTGATCTATTCATTAAGGCAAAGATAGGCTTTTCCAAAAAATGGTAATTAAATTGAGGTCTGAAGGAGAAACAGGGTTACCTAGGAGAAAATAGGGCAAGAGCATTCCAAGCCAATGCAACAGTACAAGCAACATCCCTTTAGTCAGAAGGAGCTTAGCAAGTGTGAGGGACTAATAAAATATCAGGGCATCAATGGTGAAATTTGTGTTTAAAAAGAAGTGGAGATGCAACATGGGGGGGTTAAGGAGATAGGAGAAGAATAAATGAAACAAGATGGGATTGGGAGGGAGACAAACCGTAAGTGACTCTTAATCTCACAAAACAAACTGAGGGTTGCTGTGGCGGGGGGTGGGGGGGGCGGGTTATGGACATTGGGGAGGGTATGTGCTATGGTGAGTGCTGTGAAGTGTGTAAACCTGATGATTCACAGACCTGTACCCCTGGGGATAAAAATACATTATATGTTTATTTTAAAAAAATAATTTTTTAAAGTATCATCATATCTACAGGGTGTAGAACAGATTAAAGAGGGAGGAGCAGAGTAGCATGGATGAAAGTAATACTCCGTAACCATTTGCTGTAGACTACCCCGGAGATGACAATTATTGACACTAGGGGAGAGGATGGTGGAGATGAAGAAAATTGAATAGATTCCATAGATATTTGGGAGGTCTTGGAGGATAGAATGGGCATATGACAGTGAGGGAAGAGGAAATATCAAAAACTTAATAGTTTTCTGGACTATGTATCTGGCTATGTTACATGGCATGTATTTTTGGGAAATTATTAATTTAGCATGGAACTCTCATGTTTGAGGTACCTTTGAGATATCTAAGGGAAGAGGTCAGGTAGGCCATAGAATATACAAGTTTGTGACTCAAAGCAGTCATTTAAGCTGGAGACATAAATTTAGAAGTTATTTGCATTTAGTTGACAGAGCATGGAGGTTTTAGGATACAAATATATGCTAGGAAAGAAGGACTAGTCTCTAAAGAATTTCTATTTAATATCTTATAGCTAAATAGAAGATGATGGACCTAAAAAACCAACTGAAAGAATCACTGGAATGGTAACAGGAAAATAAGCAGATCACCATGTCATGGAGAACAAAGTGGAAAAATGTCAGGAGTGGTTCACAGTATTGAATGATGTTGATAGGGTCACATAAGATGAGAACCGAAAATGTCTGTTGGCTTCTTTCTCAGTATGGAGTCATTGATGACTTTAGTGAACATTATGTTGGTAGTGAGCATTATGTTGGTGGACACAGAATTGGATTTGTGATGAAAAAAGGCATAAGCAAACACAGACAGTTTTTTTTTTCTTTTAAGTTTGGCTGTGAAAGGGAGAGACCTAGGATGGAAGCTAGGACAGGAGTAAAATGTGTGTGTGTGTGTGTGTGCGTGTGTGTGTGTGTGTGTGTGTGTGTGTTAGTTAATGGGAGATATTCAAGTGATTGAGAGAGAGGAGAGATTGAGATTGACTGTATAAGAAAGATAAGGAGCGATGGAAGATATTAAAAATAGTAAAGACAGGGACGCCCGAGTGGCTCAGTTGGTTAAGCGTCTGCCTTCCGCTCAGGTCATGATCCCAGCGTCCTGGGATCGAGTCCCACCTCGGGCTCCTTGCTCAGCCGGGAGCCCACTTCTCCCTCTGCCTCTGCCTGTGCTCTCTCTCTCTAACAAATAAATAAAATCTTTAAAAAAAAAATAGTAAAGACAGAAAGGAATGAGTGCCACAGCAGAATAGGGGAATTAGGAGTATATAGAAGATTAGGTAATAGTGGAAATAGCTCCTCCAGTGCTTTACTCTTCCTAATAAAGTTCACAGCTTGTTAGAGAGTTATAAGAAAGGCAGACTCTCTGGCTGTCCTTATTGTCCTTACTGAGTCTGAATCTGAATTGAACAAGTTCTTTCAGGTAATTTAAGTGTACATAAAATTTGAGAACCACTACTCCACAGAAGCTGGGGGAAAGGAGGACAGTGGGGGAAATGTAGTAGGCTGGTAATTTGTGATCAGAAAGCTGAAGGAGATGTGATGAGGCTGGTATTCTAGCAGGATCTACAAACAAGCCAGGTATGTTGTGTGGTTGATAGTTTTTGTTTTAATTTTATAAGTCTAGGAAGTAAAAGTAATTTGGAAAATGGCAACAGGGAACTAGGTGGACATCAACCCCATATCCTGAATGTGTGATGAAAGAAAATAATTAGGCACCATTCTGAAGATAATAGCCTCAGTGATAGCTAACTTTCAGTTTAAGGCAAAGGAGGGAACCAAAGATGACAGTGCATACAGGGAACTTTGATGTCTCTATTTTACCTTCTCTTTTTTTCCTTCATCCCTGTATTCCTGTCCATCACCATTCTATCTAAAATGTATAAAGTGTGAATAAATAATTTCCTCCTAGCATAAGAACCTCAGGGGTAAAAATGCATATTGAAACTTAATTTATTTATTGTGTAGCTTAAAACTTCTTTTAGAAAAGAGGTAAATGAAATGTACTAAATCCCATGAACTGATATTAATTTAGTGTTTTTACAAAATGTCTACTTTTTAAAGTAATTAGTTGCTTGGCATAATCATTCTCTTATTCTGTCCTACTTCCATACTGTAATTATCTGCTTGACTTCAGGACTATTTTCATTATGCAGAAATTCTGTGATGCTATACATATTACAGTCTTAGTTTAGTAACTGATCTTTGTATAATAGATCATAAGAATAAGATTATCAGAATTTATTTCACTTTAATAGTAACACCATTCATAGCTTTGACAATTTTTGCTTAGTATGTCAATGAAATCAGTCTTTGTAGTATGATTCAATTTAAAAAAAAAAGAGTAGCCATTTTCTAGAAACTATCACTTTCTACCTCTAACATGACCATTGTTGAACATATTTCTCAAAGTTTGTTTTGTAGCCATTAGTCAGATTTTAAAATTTTCTCTGAGCAATTTTTATGAAATAACATGATTTCTTTCTTATAATAAATAATTTGCCTGGAAGAGTTTATGAATATTTTACTGCTTCAATTGAAGTGACATTAGCCTTTTACTTAGTTTATGTGAGATTACTTTCTGAGGTTTCAGGTGCAGCTATAGGTCTATGAGTTCCTTCTTCCTGCTAAGTATTATAAGAAAACAAACTAAGTTTTAGGAATGGTATTATAAATAGCAGCTGTTTTAGAATAAAGGAAAATAACTAAGTTGAATGCTAACCCTATTCTGTCACAGTACATGTATTCATTCATTTCATTTTGCCAACACAATGACATCGGTTGGACACCATGCAAGCCGCTAGTACCCATGTAGTTCAGTACCTCTTTCACTCAATGACATCATATCTTTGTGATGCTGGGTTTTTGTAAGTTGTAGTTATAAAACACAAGGACCTCAAGAAAATGACTGTGAAATAGGAAATGAAGGTAGTGGCTACCAGCCCAGTTCCAAGGTTTAAGAATGTGTAACATGTCTGATACATGTGCACATCTCATTAAGAATGAAATAAAATTAAGGAGGGCACATATTGCATGAAGCACTGGGTGAGGTGCATAAACAATGAATTTTGGAACACTGAAAAAAGATAAATTTTTTTTAAAAGAATGAAATAAAAATTTTAAAAAGTATGGGCATTATTTTTTTAAAAGAGCTACTAAGAGGTTAGGATAGACATACATAATAAGTTTGGACATACTGCTTAATAAATGGAATTATAAGGTATTTCTTTTACCCAGTGATGCTGTGAAAAAATTACTGACACACTAAGAATACCATGAACTGGGAAAGTCTGGGAATCTGTAACAGAGCTAAACCCGTCATTTAACAGAGGAGAAACCTCAGGCCCAGAGAGATAAAGTTATATCTTGCTTATCATATCCTAGAATGCAAGTCTTGTGACTTCTATTCCAATAAAAAATATTTAAGTCGCTGTGAACCAGTTTGATTCATTTCTAAAAATAATCTGTATATATATCAAGTGTTTTGATTCTAACACCAGAAAGCAGACATAAATATCTAATGGCTATTTCTAAATGTTTTATGCCTTCTTTCCTTGCTTGGTTATTCCACAACAATGTCATAAGTCGAAGCCAAAAACAAAAAAGTAATTAACAGATATTAAAGAATTTTTGAAATACTTTTTGGACCACTACCAATCTTAACACCAACAAGAAAATGTAGGAATAATTTGTTACGAGTGAAAATTATTTTTGTTTACTTAGGGATAATGTTTTATTGTAAGAAACAATAAGAGTTTTGGTATATGAAAGAACATTCTTAAAACATTGACATGTATTTTATTTATTTATTTATTTATTTATTTATTTAATTTTATTTATTTATTTGAGAGAGAGAAAGAGATCACAAGTAGGCAGAGAGGCAGACAGAGAGAGAGGGAGAAGCAGACTCCCTGCCTGGCAGAGAGCCCGATTCGGGGCTCGATCCCAGGACCCTGAGATCATGACCTGGGCCAAAGGCAGAGGCTTAATCCACTGAGCCACCAAGGCGCCCCTCTATTTTTTTATTTTTAACAAACATTCCATTTAGATTTTGACTTTTGCTTGTTGGAACTTTACAAATGTGAAATTTGACTACAGGATAGGTTAAGAAGTTTTATATTTCATATGCTAAGATTTGTATCTGATTTATAATATTTGTTAAATAACATACAAATATATAAATATTTTTTGTTTAAAGTCATTTAAATTTACAGATAAATATATTTTGGATTCCTACAATGATATGTATTTTATGTATTTTAAATGATCATATAGAAGAAATTGAAATGAAGATCAAATACATTTATATTAAAGAGATATTTTTATTTACTTTTTAGTTTTTAAGACATTTTTAAAGTTATATTAAACATGCTAAGAAAAACTTAAGGAAATATAAATTATTGTACCAATCTTATCTAATATCGATAATTTAGACCTGCTGAACTTGAAAGACTAGCTTATACTTATGCATAATTAAAAAGAAAAAAAACTGTTTTCTTTCTGGAAAATGTTTAACTTGGATTTACTCATCTGTAGACAGTGGTTCTAACCTTATGTTATGCATCATAATTACCTGGAAACTTTAAAAAAATTCTAATGTTTAGAGTTTCTTTACACAGATTTTGATTTCATGGTGTAGGTTGTGGCATGGGTATCAAGATTTGGGGCGATAATCGTTGTATTGTATGTAAGAGAAGATCCTTATTCTCAGGAAATGCATGCTGTAACATTTAAGTGTGAAATATCCTGTCTGTAACTTATCCAAGAATGATCTATCAAAAAAAAAAAGAAAGAAAATTACACACACACACAAACACACACACACACACGCAGATACACGTATTTAGACATACACATATACAACTGTGAAGGGTATATAGTTATTTGTGGTATTATTCTTTCAACTTTCCCATATGTTAGAAATTTTCACAATAAAAAGAAAAAGGACAAAAACAACCTTTTACTCTCAAGTTTAGAATTCAGAAACAAAATAATTATTTGAAGCCTAATAATAGTTTCAGTGAGAGATGAAGCCAAGACTCATATATTAATCACTCAGCTCTTCCTAAGATAAAGCTTTAGATTTTGTTCTAACCCTTGATAGTCCAGGAAACAGATGGAAGATAAGTGAAAAAAGACTCATGAAATTTCTGCACTTCAGTGTGAGAACAAACCTCGAAGACTAAGATCCCCATTCTGTAGCATCTGTGGCCTGAGGCATATATGTTATTAGTTGTGCTTTCCAAGAATTTAGCTGGTTTATGCTAACTACAAATCATTTTACTGTATTTGTTAGTTATACATACTAAAATGCTAATAATTTCATTTCTATCCTAATCCTAGTCTATTCTAAATTTCTAATACCTCACAAATATTGTTTTACTTATACTATACTGTATACTATCTTATACTATAAATTTGAAATTTTTTATCAATTATCTAGCATATACTCCCTGAATATGACTTTATAATGCATCAATAGTCACGATTTATATCTATAAGTCTTATATGCTAAAATAATAGGTTTTAAAAAAATCTTTGGGGAAAAATGTTAGCTTGCACACCAAGCTAAATCTTTTCACATTAAAGCTAGCAGAACAAGAATGAGAAGTAAGGCTCTTAGGACTACTCGTCTCAGTCAAACCTTATACCAAGCATAGTAAAAATCTGCCATCACCTGACTGGTAAGTTGACAATGATAAAGGAGATCTGGTTACATAATGAATCAAGGGGCTATTGCTAAGGGTGGAGAGTTTCGTATAATAGCAGGCTCTCCACCCTTCCCTTCTAAGGCAGGGCGAAAGAATTTCTCTTGTAAAACTTTAGTTGAGTTTCTTTCCTGTCTGAACATAGATGGATTTCCCATATGCCTTTACAAGAGGTAAGGAGTCCTGATGGAAACCGATTGGAAGGTTTCAGTTCATTCCCAGTTTTGAACAGATCTCTTCAATTCCTTTAGTCCCTGCTTTGGGTTGAATCCTTTCGGAGATTATCTAAATCAACAAATAGAGAATCACAGAAAGCAAATCTGTTTCTAAAAAAGAGCATGGATATCAAAAAATTATTTTGGAATTGGTCAGTATTTAAAGAAATGCCAACTAGATTATTTTGCAATGCAAACAATCCTTATCTTCAGAAACCAGGATTTTCAAATATTTAATTTATTAGATGTTGTGTCTTTCCATATTGCTTAAACTAAGATTTCATGAGCGCTCAGATTTCTGCCAATTTTTCACACGATTCTTTGAAACAAATCGCCACCACTGCCATCACCAAAAAAATAAAGTCAACACACGCCCATATTAGTAAAAATGGTCATCTGAATCCTGATAAAGAACTTTCACTATAGACAGAAAGTAGACAAAAGATATAAAATGAAAACTTTGACTTTTTAGTTATCCTTGAATATTTCTGAGTTACATGTTAACTTTGCAAGAACTGAATTTTTTACATAGTAACATGAATTTAACCTCTTCTTTTCATTTTAACGTTGTGTTGTTAGTTCTAAACAGACCCATATCTAGCAATTTATATTTTTTTAATGTATAGGTAAGAAATTTCTGTACTTAGATCATTAAGTGTGTAAATAAAAATATGTTCCCAAAGTTCCTTTAAAAAGCTTTTGGCATGAAAGTTACAATTTAATTGATACTACTGAGCTATTACTGATGCATTATAAATTTTCCACTTATTCCAAATGTTTTATTTACATGTTCTCTATTTTTAATTTTAATATTGAAGTACAAGCTTAGGAAGATTTCTTTAAGAGGATTTTCATTTTTCTGTTTTTCTTTTATGTATGATTAAAATTCAAGAGGATTTGATACCCCAGGTCTTTTCCTTTTAAACATTTTTCTTACATGGACAGCAGAAAACACAAATTAAAATAAAGATAAGGAACAAATATTGCCATACTGGTGAGTTTTACCCCGCAGAAAGAAAATCACTGATGTAGTCTCTAATAATGTCCTTTCTCCCATTTTAATAAGAAGGTCTGTGTTGTTCTGACATTAAATGGATTAAGCAGCAAGCCTGCTGAGAAAAATACTCAAAGGTATTAAACCCTTGCAGTGTTGGTTTAACTGTAAGTACTGTAAAATAAGATTAAGTCTGAGTCTGGAAGAAGAAAGAGATTTGACATAAGACTAAAAGGTAACAGTATTCACAGATGCCTGAATTAATGCTTCAGTGAAAAATATAATTAGCACAAGATTTGAAAATATGTCTCCTTTGGCAAATGTCTTCAGAGAGTAATCAGTGCTGTAGACTGATGTAGTGGAAAGAGCACTGGGCAAGTCGCCAGAATCTTTGAATTCAAGTTTGTTGCTCTAACACTTGCTAGTTCTATGACCTTGGATGAGAAATTTCTGAAGTCTTTGAATCACAGTATTGTGGATGGGGCCAACTGGCAACTCTTCTCCACTTTATAGTGTGCATTTTTGCACTTCAGAGTCCCCAGATTCCTATGCAATTGAAGCTGCAGATGCAAATTAGGTTCAGCCAATTAGATGCACTGGTTGAGATTTGAAAGGCAGAAGTCAAGTGGAGGTCATCTTCCTGCTGCTGTGTTGTTTTCTGCCAATAATCGAGATTCTGAAGACACGATTTTTGCATGATAGTTTCCAGCATCCAAGTTCTTGTTTTGTGGGATTTGAGAGGTTATTTGCGGTGGCCACACACTGGTGGTTTCTTGATTCCTTACTGGTAGCTACAGTACTGTGTCTCTGAACTCAATAAATTCTGAGGTGACATGTGGATTCTTCACCTTTCTGACTGAAGAAGGAGTAGTAGTTCTGCTACTAAATTCTGGAAATGTTCCTCAATGCCCAGCCTAGAGCTTCTATCTCTAGCCTTTCCAATTACTTTGTAAGCTTTTCATTTTCTCGAGTAAATTTCTGTCTACTTAAAGAACCTCGACCTTATTCTGTTTCTTGAACTGAACCCTAGTTAATACATGTCAACAAATTTCATTCATATCGTGTGGGCGGTTGAAAAGACCAAATTGTACCACCTAAGTATATTCTATACTGTTTCCTCTTTTTTAAAAGATGGGTAGACATGATATGACCAACAGCTCTTAACATCGTCTCATCGTATTTTCCTGTCATTAATTTTACTCATATAATACAATATTTTGTGACGTATCAGTCTTGTTTGGCAAATAACACAGAAAAAAATCAATTGTGTATTTAGATAGCTAGATATGAGAAATCTCTAATTCCTAAGAATGTCTCTGAGTTTGAATGATACCTTTCTTGTAACTGAAATGAATAGTTTTCACTTCAATTTTATAGTTTCCTGTTAATGTTAAAATTTTCTGATGGTAATATTTAGAAGCACTATGGCTAATTCCATAAATGGAAATGTATTGACAGATATCAATCCAAGTCTGTCAAGATTTTGAACAGATAAGAAAAAATTTTGCATTGTGTTCTCATACTTTCTAAAGGAATAAAATAAAATATAAATAAAATCTTTTTCAACATTTTTTGGGAAACATTTTCTGTTGTGAATGTGGCACCAAGACATATTTTATCTTTAAATCCACTCATATGCCTAACCACCATTAAGGCATCAGTTCTCTCCAAACCAATTTCCTGATTTGACTTCACTGCTCTCCAGTTTCAGCCTGGCCCCTAATTCTTGTGTCCGTTTCTATTGGTGTCTTTTTCTGCACCCTTTAGACTTGCAATGAGGTTTTTTTGGTTGTTGTTTTGTTGTTTTAATTTTGCCTCTTCTAAAAGGACTTATTCCATTTACTTTTTGACCCCCTTGAGACTTTCTTAGAGTATGTACATCATATATATCTCATGATATATACAGGGAGAATCTTATTACATTGGTCTTATTATATTGACCTTGGTCCCTCAGGACCTAAATTCATTTGGACCTCATTGTGATAAAGACCTTCTAGTTCTCCTCAAATAGGTGAATTCAAAGAACAAGAGAATGACACTGAGTACTCATTACTTTCTTACATAATTTTAACTATTAGAAAGAATAAACTAGATTGAATTTTCTAGTGCTCTGTGAACAAAAGCTTATTTATTTCCATATATAACCCCTTTTAAGCTTATTTATTTCCACCATCTAACCCTATATTCAAGATTAAATCTATCATTTTTTAATAGCCAGTTCTAAGCTTAATTAGTTCCCATTTTTACCCTTAATTAACTCCTAAGTTTTATATTTATCTAAGAAACCCCCATTTCATCTTTTAAAAATTTTTTTTTATTTTTTTATAAACATATAATATATTTTTATCCCCAGGGGTACAGGTCTGTGAATCGCCAGGTCTACACACTTCACAGCACTCACTATAGCACATACCGTCCCCAAAGCCCACAACCCCACCCGCCTCTCCTGACCCCCCTCCCCCCAGCAACCCTCAGTTTTGTTTTGTGAGATTGAGAGTCACTGGGTATTTACCCTAAAGATACAAACGTAGTATTCTGAAGGGGCACGTGCACCCGAATGTTTATAGCAGCAATGTCTACAATAGCCAAACTATGGAAAGAACCTAGATGTCCATCAACAGACGAATGGATAAAGAAGATGTGGTACATATACACAATGGAATACTATGCAGCCATCCAAAGAAATGAAATCTTGCCATTTGCGACGACGTGGATGGAACTAGAGGGTATCATGCTTAGTGAAATAAGTCAATCGGAGAAAGACAACTATCATATGATCTCCCTGATATGAAGAAGTGAAGATGCAACATGGGGGGGTTGGGGGGTAGGAAAAGAATAAATGAAACAAGATGGGATCGGGAGGGAGACAACCCCCATTTCTTAAATACTACCACAAACTTTCTTCTGAAAATAGTTTGGTCTGAATACATATTCCACATCCCTTCTTAAGAACCTATAATTTTTCCTTTTCTGTCAAAACAATTTTAAATAGCCATCTTAAGAAACCTCAACTAATCTAACTTTACTTTCTTATCTAATTGTATCTCCCACATTCCCTAACACATGCCCTCCACTTCAATCAGACCAATTTTCTTGTGATTCCCTAAATATGACAAATTAAGACTTCTCTCCTTAGCATTGTATTTAGTTGGAAAACCTACTCTCCACTTACTCAATCTGAACCCATTAATTTCATAAAGTACTGGCTTGTGCCATGTGTTCTTCACATTAGCTTATATTGTATCTTGTATTATTTATGATTTTTGTTGTTAACACTCCATCTTTTCCACGTGATTGAATAATGTGCTGGTGAAATGTTAAGTGCTTAATCAATATGTACTTAATTGAGTTCAATTTATACACTTACTATAACATTAGCCTGTATGTTATTCTTTAAGATTTTATTAATTTATTTTAGAGAGAGTGAGAGCAGGGGAGGAGCAGAGGGAGAGAGAATCTGAAGCAGACTCTGCACTTAGTGTGTGGAGCCCGAAGTGGGGCTCGATCCCATGACTGTTGAGATTGTGACGTGAACTGAAACCAAGAGTCCAATGGTTAACCGACTGAGCCACCCAGGTGCCACTACCCTGGACACTTTATTGACATTAAACATTCTAAAAATTACGTTCATGATTTTTTATCTGGGTGTAATCAGTTGCAAGTTTTCTCAGCTATCGTGCCTCTTATTCTCAGATGTCAGTGACCAGTTTGGTATATTACTTGTAATTCAAGATGATCTATGAGATAGTTTATAGGCTGAAACCAGATAATTTCATTAATTGTACAGTATAGTATTCATTCAATAGTTATAAAGGATGCATTCATTCAACAAATATTCAAGTATCTGCAATGTGCTGAGCAATGAGGTTAGCATAAAGAATAAGACATGGTCCTTGCCTTACTTTCAGAAAATGTCCCAGGCAGGCAGGGCTAACAGAGTGACCAGACTATCACCATGGAGTGTGATGAGCTGAAGATAACAGTAAGTACAATGTACTCTGAAAGCACATGAAAAGGACACCTAACCTCAGGCACTCTGAAATGACAAGCTAAACCCTGAAAAGTAGGCATTATTCCAGCAAAGAGGGCTTGAGGAAGGCAGGGGAAACCTGGGCCAAGGTCTAATGGCTGGGAAAGAAAGAAATTCTTACTTGGCATGTGAAGGTTAAAGATATAGGAAAAAGTACTTAATGAAATTTTCCTGCTGGTATATTTATTTCTGATTCAGATTTCATATGATTCCAGGTCATTTCTTAAAACTTAACAAAATTACCTCATACGAAAAGAACATTCTGGGAATAATACATTTTCAAAATAATATTTTATAAGTAATTATTATTTCCAAAATGTTTGCAAGGGAAAATTCTTTCCCTTCTGTTTCAGCTCACATTTCCAAAGAGCTTTTGCAGAGGGAGTGTTCTCAGGAAAAGGGAATGTGGGAAGTAGGATATGGTAGGAGAAGGAGCTAAGTAGGCACACCAAACACCGGGAGCCCAGCTTTAGCTTTGCTCTTCTGGGCAACTGAGGGGCATGAACTGCGTCCAGAGTTGGTCCCACCTTGAGGCAAGAGGTCTGGCTTGGGTTAAGGAAAAGGGAAGGAAGGATAACCCCCTGGATGCAGAATGCGGTGACTTCCATAGAGCAGAAGGAAATGTTAAGGAAAAAGGGAAATCAGTGAGCCTGGTCAGCCAACACTCAGAGCATTTACGGGATGGGTGCAGCCGGGGGCAGTGGTTGGGGAATTGGGTGGGGAACCATCAGGACACTCTAAACCATAGTTATTCCATTTTAGGAATTTTGAATTCCAAACAAAAAATGCTTATTCAGACGTCTACTGTAGTTTCATGGATCACGAAACTTAATTGGCTTTGTTGATTTTTAGATATGTAAATCGTCTGGAGAATAATGAAGTTATGTACTATGCATTTAACCTATGACACATCTGTATGACATGATGAATTCGGTCTTAGTGAGATTATAGTCATTTCTTCTAAGTTTTATTATATACTAGAAAACTGCACCAAGAGACATTAGCCATTAATTTGGAAAGTAACAGTCACACTGTGATGCTGTTTTATTGTTTCATTTTGTTTTAGGCAAAACCTCTGTTTCTTTCCTGTAGTTTTTCTTCCTATGACTTTTCTTTCTTTTTCTTAGTTCTTCTATTTTTCCCTTTTACTTTCATTTCTCTCTCTTTCCCTCCCTCTTCTGCCTTCTTTATCTCTCTCCTTTACTCCTATCTTTCCTCCTTTTTTTCCTTTCTTTTGCCAGTGTTGTAAACTGCCTGTCACAGGATAACTAAAGCTCAATTTAGAAACTCAGAAGAAACACATTCTTTCAGGAAATTAGATGTGCTTGTTTTTGTTTGTTTTTCATTCTTAATTCACTTAAAACTGTGAATCACTTCCTGACTGTGGTCTTCTCTGAATTTTAATGTTTGGCACTCACTTTCAAAATCTGAAATAAAATTGAATAACATTTATTCTGTTTCTTTGTCATTAAACTTCAGTGAATTTAGAGAAGGTTCTTTGAAATGACATTCTTATGAAAGAAATTCTTTATAGACCTCACAACCCAAGGAACAAGGATTTCCTAAAATCATTGTACTTGGCTAGGTTATTTATCTATTTTTGTATGAAGTCAACTTATCATCAAAACAAAATTAATATTGCATTATTTTTTGGTCAAGGACACATTAAACATTTAAAGCAGCATGCACAACTTTCAGGAAGATAGACCCATTAGCAATTAGTTGCATACGCTTCTCATGACATAAGGTGACTTTCAAATGTAAAATGCTACTGTTTAAAATTAAAAGCTCACCACTACATATTACACCCAGGTAAAGATTATAGCCCGACTTACTTTAATTCTAATAATTTAAAATGCTTTTTGTTCCCAAATAGTGGTTCTGTTAATGATTATATGAAACTCTGACATAATTGTGATTACACTGTATTTTTTTAAGTATCTGTTGGGTAGATATTGAGGTAGAAATGAAAATACTAATTACAATGGCAGTTCAGTAATTCGTTCACTCAGTTGTTGGATGGGGTGCTGTGTCCATCCCGAGGCTAATGACTTATCCTAGTTATTGTGGTAATACTTATTAGAAGCACAAACACCTCAGTGAATTCACATTAGCACAAAGTGCACTAGTCAGGATAATGTAGATAAAATGACCCATTGTCTTTCGATATGTAAAGCTGTAACAAGTATTTTGATAGTTTTAACACATTTGCATTTACTTCCCATACAGCTTACATAAATTGCATATTATTTATGTAAATTTTCAATTCTCAAAAATGCATAATGTCTATCTTTTCCATTCAGTCCTTTTAAAAAAATGAAAATTAAGTGTTTATCAAATATAGGCCCTGTGCATTTTATATACATTCTTTTACTTAACCTTACAACAACCCTATGAAACAGGTTCTTTCTAAAAAAAAGAAATAAAATTCACATACCATAAAGTTCACCATTTTAAAAGTGTACAATTGAATGTTTTTCAGTGTATCCATGAGGTTATGAAACCATCAATATTATTTAATTCTAGGACATTAGCAGCACTCTTCCCCCCGCCCCCCAAAAAAATACCGGTAGTCATTCATTGTCACTCTCTAGTCCCCTCCTACCAGCTCTTAGAAAACCACTAATTTACTTTCCATCACTAGGGCTTTGTCTGTTCTGGACATTTCATATAAATGAAATAGTATAATATATAGTCTTTTGGATTAGCTACTTTCACTTCCCATAATGTTTTCAAGTTTTAGCCATGTGGAGTATGTATCTATATTTCTTTCTTTTTTATGGCTGAAAGACATATTGCCTTATTGATAGATTACATTTTGTCTACCCGTTCATAGTTGATGGACAATTGGATTGTTTCCACTTTTGGGCTATTTTGAATAATGCTACGATGAGCATTCATGTCCAAGTTTTTGTGTGGACATGTGTTTTCATGTCTCTTGGGTATACATCTAGAAGTAAAATTGCTGGGACATATGGCAACTGTACAGTCAACTTTTTGAGGAACTGCCAAACTGTCTCCCCAGTGGCTGCAACATGTTACATTGTCATCAGCAAGGTCTGGGAGGCTTCCACTGTATCCAGGTCACACTTGTTCTTCCTCTTCTTTTTATGATAGCTATCTTAGTAGCCACTTGATTATGGTTTTTGATTTTCATTTCTCTACTAATGATCTTGTGTATCTTTTCATGTGTTTATTGGGCATTGTCTATCTTCTTGAGAAATATCTATTCAAATCTTTTCCCAATTTTTAATTAGGTTATTTTGTTGTGTTGTACAAGTATATATTGTGACTTCTAGACTTTTATCAGGTATATGAGTTGCAAGTATTCTCTTGTACTCTGTGGGGTTATCTTTTTTTCCTGATAGTGACTTTTGATGCAAAAAGCTTTTAATTTTAATGAAGTCCAATTAGTGTGTATATATATATATATATATATATATATATATTTAGGTAAGGTAAATGCCTTACCTAAAGGCACGATAAAGGAAAGAACAGGATGGATTTGACAAATATTTCATAGGTAAATAGTACTTGATGCTTGACAGATGTGGAGGAATAAGTTTTATAGGAGTTTTAGTCATTGTGTAGATAGTGATACCATCAATGGAAGAGGGAATTAAAGAGTATATGGTGGGAGGCAGCTGGATTTGGTGTTGGACATCCTGAGTAAAAACTGCAGGCTGACCATAAAGACAGATATCTGATAGGCCATTGGAAAATGCTTCTGAAGGCTAAAGGAAAGAGGAATATGCCAGAGACACATACTTGGGGTCATTAGACTATAGCTACCATGTTTTGCAGAAGAGATATACTCAGGAAGCTAACTAGTCACCTGGGCAAAGATTTAAAGAGTGGCTTTACTTCGCATTCACCATCACAGGTCACCATTTGATTTTTAACTATGAAGAACCAGAAAATTTGTCATTGCTTCACAGTTTTTTAGATCCCCAAGAATAAATAATTTATATAAATAAAATAATTGCATCCTATCTTCAATGATTATTTTTCCCTGTTAAAGTTTCCATTATAAGCAAAAAATTTTTCATCAAAAATTGATTTTTTAATGTTCAAAAAGACTTATTTATAAGTTGAGCATGTTATTTCAATTCATAGCACATAGAAAAAGCTAAATATTTTAGAGATATAAATTTGGCTGGATGATTCACCAACAGTATTTTCAGAGAGAATGCCTTCTATACAGACTGTACACAGTTGGGAATGGCTAGTAAAATCCCAGCTCCTAGGAGGGAATGAGCACCACAGTAGAGCCCTGGTCCTTAGAGGCGCCCTAGAGCTATTTGGAGTTGGCTTTGTCTTTGGACCCCAGCAAAGCATTTGATGTTCTGGGATGCAGAAGGGCCAGGTAAGGTTTTGGCTCTGCTCTGGTTGAGGCCATGGTCACAGTGTCAGGCTTTTAGTGGTGCACATGGTTTTGGCAAGACTGCACAAATTCAGCATGGGAAATGTATGGTGTGTGTGTGTGTGTGTGTGTGTGTGGTGGAAGGAGGCATCAATTCACCCTACAATATGTTCAAGAATGATGTCTTCTGATGCCAGTCCTCAATTCCCTTTCTGGGTGGGGCTTGGTCACACTGAATAGGAAAATTCAGTGACAGTCCCTCAGAGTCCTCCAAATCAACCCCTTCACCCTCCCACTCTTCCCAAAACACCATGCATGTCGTTTTACTCCGCGAAATGAACAGGAGGATGGAGGAAAGGGAATTCAGAAGATAGAGGACTGCATGCTGTGCCTTAACAACACAGTCTGAGGGAGCCTGGGCAGGGGCTGCTGTCAAGTCCTGGGGTCTTCCATGGCAAAATGGATGGACAGTGCACTGGAGAGACAGGATTGGGTAAACATACAGGTTCCTCTTCCTACCGGAGACCCTCAGGGTGGCCCGAGACTGGGCCCCTGGTTCTCTGTCTTTCTCAAGGGCCCATGTCAGGCTTTGGCTCACCTGGGTTCATACTTAACCCATATAGCAGCTCCAGCAGCTCCGAGGTATTTAGAAGTAAATATCCTTTCCAGGAAGGGCTACCTTCTACATGCATGAATGCCGTAAACACAGTCTGGGGAAGCTGGGGCAGCTTCTGGTCTTGCCCCAAGTATTACAATTTTTCTCTCCTTTTTTAGGACAATACTTCCATGATTTATTCATTCATATATACTTGGACAGTCTGCCAGTTGCAAACTCAGCTTTGTGGGGTACCAAACCTGAACTTGGGATGATGAGCAAATAGTTTTTTTTAAAAATTGCACAATGAGGAGTGCCTGGGTGTTTCAGTGGGTCAAAGCCTCTGCCTTCGGCTCAGGTCATGATCCTGGGGTCCTGGGATTGACCCCAGCATCGGGCTACCTACTCAGCAGGGAGCCTGCTTCCCCCTCTCTCTCTGCCTACTTGTGATCTATGTCTGTCAAATAAATAAATAAAACCTTTAAAAAAAATTGCACAATGAGCACTACATTTTAGGAAGGTTCTTACAATGTAAAACAACAAAAAAATAAGAACCTGTGGTTCTTAGAACGTTTTTAGACAAAACATAAGACAGATAAAAATGGAGCTGTTCTGGCTGATTTAAGGCTGACTGTCCAGGGTGACTAACAAGTGGTCTTCTATAAACATTTGGGTTTTACTAGAACATATTTTGGAAACGATGACCTATGGAGGTGCACCAGGCCCATCCTATTGCCAAGAACATCTTTCTCATTACTGAAGTGCTCAGGCCTTCACACTTCAGTATTTCCTCCTCCAGGGGTGCACTAGGACTGCCTTGGACCGACCTCTGTGAGTTGATTATATACCACTTCCCAATTTCATATTCAGTTATGTCACATCTATAGCTTGAAATCAGCTAAAGCTGGGGTGTTTATATCATAGAAATCAGCAAGCATTACAAATAAGAGCTCTCTTATCCCCAGAGCTGTTAACCAATTACCAACACATTTCTTCCCCTCCTTCTCTCTCTCTCTTTCTCTCTTTCCCCACCCACCACTTCTTGATTCTGGAAACATGGCATAAAGTAGCAAATTTTTATCTCTGCGTCCCTCTTTGACCAAATACTTCATTTTTTTCCCCCTTGGATTCATTTTTTCCCCCTTGGATAGTACTACCACCAGTTAGATTATAGTAATGTCTTACTCTTTCTGCTTTTGACTCGGGAGAAATTCTGTCTTTTTGAGTGAGTTCTGCACATTTCCTTCATTGTGTGTGTGTGTGTGAGTGTGTATATACAGAAACTTTTTTTCCTCACATCTACTGTTCCCATGAAGAAAGAGCACTGTCCATCTGAGCAATACTCCCGGCTTCTTGCTCTGCCTCTTAAAAACTTTTATTTAAATTTGATTCATTAACATATAATGTATTAATAGTTTCAGAGGTAGAGTTAAGTGGTCATCAGTCTTATCTAACACACAGTTCTCATTACATCCTGTGCCCTCTTTAATGTCCATTAGCCAATTACCCCATCCTTCCCACTACTCCCCTCCAGCAGCCCTCAGTTTGTTTCCTATGATTAAGAGTCTCTTATGATTTGTCTCCCTCTCTGATATTGTCTTATTTTTCCCTCCCTTCCCCTATGCCCCTCTGCCTTGTTTCTTAAATTCCACATATGAATGAAATCACATGATATGCTCTGCTTCTTTCTCTTAGTGAAAGATGGAAAATTAGTTACATGATGACGTAACCTCTATTGGCCTGTGTTCCTCAAGAGGCGAAGTATTAGGAAACCTCACCCTTTTTTCCTTACTCTCTGCCCTGGACCAATGAGAGGAAGCATGTGTGGGGCAGTCTATTCTATATACCCAAAATTGAGCATCTTGGGGTGTCCCAAAACCAAACTAGGGAAGAGAATTGGAGGAAATTGAGTTGGCAAGCTGTTTTGCTGGAGATGTACAACCATGTTCTCTAAGGATTTAACAAGCACATAACTGACATTCCGACGTTTATTTGTCTGTCTCCTATGTCTTCATTCTCAATTAGTTTTGAACACAAGGAGGAAAGAATTTAAAATTTTAAATAATCCCCTAAAAGCCCAACAACTTTTTCACACTATGAGTCCTCTCAAATATCACTTCCTCAGTGTAGACTTCCCTAGGCAAACCAGTCAAATCTTTTCTCTCTTCCTGTTCAACTATTAAAGCACTTATTTTGAATCACTCACCTAGCACTCATCATATGTTACTTTATTCATGCATGCATCTTATCCCCTAAGTAGAAATGCACCCAATGTTTCCTCTCATGCTTCTAAAAAGGAACATGAGTAACTGGTAAGATGGCTGTGTCAAGAGAGGCTAAAGAACGGTGTGGGCAAAGAGTCTTAGTTTCCATATGCCTTTTGAAGATGCTGGAGTTTGTGTCATTATCTTTTCCAAAATAAATACATTAATAGAACAAACCTTCAAACTAATAAAAAATAATATAAAATAAAACTGTATTACAATTAATCCTCTAGGTCTATAAGATACTGTGTGATCACTAGAAACCACATACCTCTATCACGTCAGTCCAGTCCCATTTGGAATCGTCTTATGGGACCACACTTTAATTGTTATGCTTTGGACTTCTACTGGGAAACAATTTTAGAAATAACCATGTTTTATATGCTTCTGTATTTTTCTAAAGCACTACTATTTTTTTAATAGTCTATAGCTTAAAAATTACTCCCAGAATTCTGAACCAGAAAAAAGAAATCTCCTTTTGAACAATATGATTCCTCCAGTTATATGAGTTATTTATCACATCTAATTTAAAAAAGAGAAAAAGTTATACAGACTGTAGTCAATCTAAAACCTGTGCCTTAGCCCAATATGGAACACAGATGAATGTGGTGCTGCTCTAATTGACTCACAGTTGAAAGGTCCAGGCCCTGACAACTTGTATTTAACCTTCCTCAGGGAGCACTAATTTGAGAGTCATTGTTGCAAATGACTAAAGTGAAGTAATTGTCGTGTTTCTTTGTTTCCCCAGTTGTAAAGTGGGAAGCTCAGAACCAAGGTGTGTGTCTTTTCATATACATTTCCTAGTGCGAGATCTCTTAATACACCATTTCTCCTCTCTCCTTTGTTTTCTGTAATTATTTCAAGTTAGTTTATCTGTGCTTAGAGTGAAACTACCTCACATCCGTTAGGTTGATTGTACACATATATTAATCTGGTTATTCATTGTCTCGACCTGAGGGAAATAGACTGAATTGGTTTCTCCAACAGTGAGAGGCTTTCTCATCCTCCATTGGAGGTTTCCACAAAATACATGCTAGGAGATAACCAGGTCAGAATTTAGGGCAAACAGGCCTCTCTACATCTCCAGTAGTCTCAGTTGGACTTTAAGACACAAAATGAAAATATAATAATGTGGTGGATCATATAGTTAAAATACAAAATTGTCTATGAATTCTGTATGTGTGGAACAAAAATGAATCAGTAATTGTGTGTTTAAAAAATATATATGTTTTGAGGAAAACATCTGCCCACACCACTTACTCTACTCAAAACCAACAGATGACTCATACAACCTGAAGCTCATAAAACTGACAACAGATATACCTATTTAAGACTATGGATTCTGCTCCTAGACAGCTGGAGAATGACTTTGCGCAACAGTTGCTAAACACAGTAGCTGCTTTTTGCATATCAACATTATAACAATTGGCAGTAACTGGGTTCACAGTGAAGCATGAGCTCAGGAAATCAGCAATGTCATGTCCCAAAGCTAGATTTGTTAAGGGCTCCTAAGTGATATTAGAGCAAATTAATGCCAACCTGAAAATTCATCAGTATGACAACCAACTCTGGAACTTTCCAATTCTCTATAAATTGACAATAAGTATTGACTTGAAGGGAGAAAAAAAATAGAATATCAAAAAAAAAATCTCCCAGCCTTAATGAAAATTCAATTCAATAATTTTTGGGTTTTGAGAACCCAAGAAATGCCAGACATCATATTAAGACCTTCAAGGTTTACAGGATGAGCAGGGTGTTTAGATAATATGGAGACCTTCCACTGGAAGAAAAAGAAAAAAAATAAAATAAAGGAAAAAAAATAGCAGAATGCCAGAATTCAGGCACTATTTTTAGCATTTTTTTTCATCTTCCTACTATGGGGCTGGGGCTCTGAGCACATGCCTAGGGATCAGGCCTGTGGTCTCCGTCTCCATTTCGACACTACTCAGCTGCAGGAACTGTTACTTAAGCAATTGTTAAAGCATAGATGCTAAATTTTGACCTTTCAAATCCATTTTAGGAAATAGAATCAGAAGGTCATATACTTAACCAGACTTAAAAGCAGTTCTCCCTGGTAACCAGCTCAGGTGCACTTGAGGAACCATTCCTTACTCCCTGGCTTTCTGCTGTGGGACCCAGAAAACCCCGAAGCACTGTTAACCAAACAAAATTCAAGAACTAAAATTCAAGAACCTCCGGGGCCCCGACTCAGAGTTATCACCAGCCTTGATTCCTCACTGCTCCATCACCGGTCCATGCAATTTAGTTGATAGAAACCAGGATTAGTCACTCCTCCTGTGGGGTAACAGTGTCATGGAAACGGGATGGTCTGCCACACACTACTATTTGCATATATGAATTCAGATTAGTGTACCCAACTGTCCCTTTTAGCCTGGGACTGTCCCATTAGCGCTTAAAGTCCTGTGTCAGAGGAAACTACATCCCTGGCAAACCAGGAAAGCTGGGCACCCGAAATCCTACCCCAAATGGCCTCAAATAATTCATTTTTCTTTGAACTGAGCCAAATCCTGTAGCTGACATGTCATCACAGTGTTGTTGGGTTCTCGGTACGTGCCCCGTTCTAACCATTTAAGGAAGATAACGATTATTAGCTCCACTTCACTAAGGAAGAAACAAGGTATTGAGGACTTAAGGTACTGATCCAGGTCTCCCAAATAAGACAGATTCCTGTACTCACATCTTTTAGTACTTCTAGCGCCTCGAAACAAATTAAATAACAAAGCAGTATATTCCTTGTGTTGCCTCCTTTGCTCATTGGCCAAACATGTACGCTGTACACTGCACCGTTAGAGTGAAATAGAATGTGCATTTCTAAGGTTAACAGAGCAGTTAGCATAGGTCACATTCTAAAGAAAATGACCATATTTAAATTTTCATTATTTGTATACTGTAGCCTGTTTCTAAACTGTAATAAATGGTGTTTTTGCCAGCTATCTCATAGAGCAAGGAAACAGAAGATTATTGGAAACATAATATTCTTGATTTCAACATTAATCTTGGCTTATTTTAGGATCTAGAACTCTAGAAGGAAGCACCATTTCCATGATATTAGGACTAGTTTGTTCTAATTTCATAGCTTAAATTTGTTTCTTTTTGTTTTGTTTTGGTTTTGTCTGCTCAAAGACCATTAACTTTTATCCTTAAATGTACTTACGCACCTACTGAGACAGCTGGCCATCCTTACTTCTTCAAGGGATGATCTGTTCATCACCAATCTGTCTGAGGAGGAGACTGTAAGCTCCCTCAGGGAAAGAATCCTGCTTGTTGTGCTCAGTATGTTGTTATCGGTGTCTGGCACACAGTCCGGTTCAGACTGGGCACCCAATAAATACTTTTGAATAAAGGAATGGCCTGAGAAAAGGACTGAATGGTCAAACAGATAGAAGCTTTAGAAACTTTGAGTCAGAAATGAAAAATATGGCTGCCGAACATTGATGGGGGGGGGAATTTTAAGTTGTTGAAATAAAAGTGAACACAGTAAAATAGTGTTGTAACATAAAATTAACGTTATTTTATTATGGCAGTTAACATTTATTGGGTGCTTAGTAGGTGCCAAACACTGTACTAAGTACTTAAAAAAAATTAATCCTCATAACAAATCTGTGAAGCAGCTGTTATTTTTGGCCACAATTTTACCTATGAGGAAATGAGCCTTTGAGAGTTTAACTTTATTTTGATCTCACTGCCAACAGGTAGCAGAGCTGAGGTGGTAAAATTAATACCACCTGCTTTCACAGAGCTCTGTACTTCCCTCATCATGATACTCCTCAAATTTCTTCCTAACTGCATGTATATTATCTGTCTTCCCCACTCCACCAAGGCAGGGTCTGGTCTATCAAACTCATCATTTTATTCTCAGAACCAAAGTACCAGAAGCCCAGTAGTGGTGGCTCAACATTTGTCAAATGAATATCACCGCAGTTGAACAACCAGCAAACTTATGAAACTGTAGGACTTAAAAATTATAGAGACAAATCATAGATTATTAATGTTCTTCAAGGGTTACCATGTAGATGCCTATTCCCTGTGACGGTTTCCTACACTTGACTTTTATTTTTTGTTTTCTTCAAAATTTATTTATTTGTTTGACAGAGAGAGAGCACAAGTGGGGCGAGCAGCAGGCAGAGGGAGAAGGAGAAGCAGGCTCTCTGCTGAGCGGGGAGCCCAATGTGGGACTCAATCCCAGGACCCTGGGATCTTGATCTGAGCTGAAGGAAGACATTTAAGTGACTGAGTCACAGGCGCCCCTCACAGTGGCTTTTAAAAAAGACTGCCGCTGGAAAATCCACAGAATGATACATATATAAGGCACAGAAACTGGCCTTGCTAAGTAGAGTCTCCAAGTTTATGCTCTGGGACACTGTGTGGCATGAAGGGAAGTAACTGGCATGATCTCGAAATGATAGAACTAGAGTTTATGAATGAGAAGTTCTTAAAATCGAGGGTGACCTCAACATCGGAACATTATTAAATAAACCATCATTATGGGGGTGTGTATGTCTCCACCTTCTCTATTCCCCACGTAGCTGCTCCCAAACCAAATAAGAACAAACCATAGGCTGATTTCTGCTGTACGGATCCCACCCTTTTTGTAAGATAGAAGTTAAGTGCATAGTGTTTAAACTAGAGAGAAGCCAGGTTAAAGGCAGGTGAAGACTAGCGGTTCTACCAATTAGAACTGCTTGAAGTACTCAGGAACACTTAATACATATAATTCAGTGAAAATTGACACTGAGAGTTTTTTTGTACAGACAATTTAAAAGTCGGTTTGTCTGGAAGAAGATTCACCAGGGGGTGATGGTGAGGAGAGGGATGGATGGATTCCGGTGATGACAGCAAGCAAAGAACTGAAAGCAGTCACTAAGAAAACACAATTAAAAAAAAAAAAAAAATCACAGCAACGTCATAGTTCTTCAAATATGTTTTTAAAGTAGGAGCAAAAACAACTATTTTTGAAGAGCAAAAGCTGAGACTTTTTTAGTTTGTTTTTTTGTTTGTTTTTTGTTTGTTTGATTTTAATGGTATATTGGAAATTGCTACGATTTGGCTAGGTGAATGATGAGTTTGGTTTTAGATATATTAATTTAGGGTATGGCACCGTCTACGAGAAGAACAGCTGGAATCATGAGATTAGAATGCTCCTTAGGACCGAGATTTGAGGGTCATCGCATGGACATGATCATGAGGCCATCCACTAGGTAAACTGGTCTTAAGAGGAGAGTGGGAAAACCAGTGAGCCTCAGGATTACCCAGAGAAAAGGGACCTAAGGGTGAAATGTAATTAGAGGGGTGGTCAGGAAGTTTGTTGTTTTAGGATTATGGAATTCAAGTGATGAAAGAGTTTTAAGACAGACAATAGTCCCACTTGTTTAAAATGACAAAGGAATCAAGAAGGAGAAGATTAAGAAAGAACATCTGAATTCTAGAAGCAAAGTTCCAGAAGCGCAGAATATTTATGGGTTTATGGAAAGCAACCAAAAAAACAAATGAGAGAGGTAAAGACAGATGGTGCACACACACCCCTCCTGTAAGGGCTCTGGATATAAAAGGAAGGAAAGAAGTATAATGGTGGGAAATGTTAGGGGCATTAGGTTAACAAAATGAAAGGGCACTGATATAATAAAGACGAATCTAATCTTCCTGAATTCTAAGCTACTCCCTCAAAGTAAATTAGTAGCCTTGGGAGGCTCATTAACTCTGGGAGGGCACCAGGGTATTGTTCCTGCTTTGTACTGCAGGGCCTGACAAAGGAGAGAGGCTATTATTCATAGCTTTAGGAAAAGCACTTCCTGTCACAATGGAGAGACTCCGCAGGAAATAAAGATACCATTATAAGAAGCGGCAGCAGCAGGGTCTGTTTTTCTAAAGGGAAGATAAATTTATGGATAATTGTCAAATCCTTCAGCAAACAGTTAATGTACCACAATCAGATTTTAAACCACTGAACTCCTCCTGTATCTTCATATCTCAGTTTCTTCACCTGTAAAAGAAGGAGTTTAGAGTTGATAATCTATTAAAAACAAAAACAAAACAAAACAAAAAACCGTTTAGCTTTCAAATTCGATGTTCTTTGATTCTTTTCCTTCTCGGACACTGTTACCTTAAAGAGAAAAAGGGTATCCATAACACAAGATGCCAAGACGTAATGAAGAATGAACATAGGGAGCTTCTCTCTTCTTTTTCTCTTTCTTCCTTATCTCTTCAATCTTATCCAAGTTTACCCCTTTGACTTAAAAAATGCCTATTGAAAACTTCATTGCCTTTTAGAGCTGATGACTGCTGAAAGGTATGAACGTTTCTACAAAGTGGTCCTCAACTTCTTATATCTTTTATCTATCATGTGGCTCCTAGGACTCATTTTTTTTTCTTTAAAAATTTATTTTTTTATTTGACAGAGAGAGATCACAAGTAGACAGAGAGGCAGGTAGAGAGAGAGGAGGAAGCAGGCTCCCTGGAGAGCAGAGCCCGATATGGGGCTCGATCCCAGAACCCTGAGACCATGACCTGAGCTGAAGGCAGAGGCTTAACCCACTGAGCCACCCAGGTGCCCCAGAGCTCTTTTTTTTTTTTTTTTAAGATTTTATTTGAGAGAGAGAGACCACAAACAGGGGGGAGGGACAAAAGGAGGGGGAGAAGCAGACTTCCTGCTGAGCAGATTTGAGCTTAATCCTAGGACCCTGAGATCATGACCTGAGCTGAAGGTAGATGCTTAACCGACTCAGCCACCCAGATATCCCTAGGATTCTTGTAAATAGTATTACTATCAGCCATAATATCAGAAAAATTGGAGTAATAAAACTTGCCATTGTGATGTTAATTTCTTTGACATAATTAAATTTTGAAAACCAAGTATATATTACATATCTGATATATACTATATAATATATAGTATACTATAATACATAGTATATATATTATTAAAATAGATTTTCTCCTCTGTAGGCTTCTGACTTTCAGATTTACTTGGAAGAGTGGGAGAATTCTACTGCCCCCCCATCCCTATATTGCATAAACTTTTAAGGATACTTACTATAAATGTTTGAACCTAAAATGTGCAGTGTTTTAGCTCAAAACACACTTGCTGAAAGCCTATCACCGTGAGATTTTGGAGATATCAAAATGAAGTTGGGGTAGCTATCTATAAGGAGCTGCTGTGTATCTAACAGGAAAGAATGGCCCTATTTATAACTTTCATCCAGATGCCAACGTACAGCTTAAAATGTTGCTTCCACCATCATTCTCATTTGACCCTGACCCTCTCCCTGGAACGTGAGCATCTGTCATAGTTTCCTATCTTACAGATGATGCCATCAAGGAAAAGAAAGGCAAAGGGACCTGTCCCAAATCAAAGATATTAGTAAGTGATGGGTTGAGACCTGAATCTTTCAAATATCAAGCTCTTTCTAGATCTGTGGAAGCAGTTAGATATAAGAAATGTGTGGACACTTACAATTGGTCTAGATGTATTGGGGGTAAAGCAGCAGGAAAGCAGTATTGCAGGAGATAATGCCTGAAAGCTAGGTAGGAACCCCCATTAGAGGAGTTTACATCTCAATCCTAAGAAGCTAGGTGTTATTTTTTATGTCCTGGGAGTTAATTGAAGGCTTTTGAGCAAGGGAAAGACAAGGTCAGATCTGTGTTTAGAAAAAGAGGAGGTCAAGGGAAAGAGGTCAAGGAGGCGGTGACCAGCTCGGAGACAGGGGTACTGAAAAGGAGGGTGAGGATTTTACACATGATTTAACAGGACACATACCGAACTTTGGATTTAGGGATGTTATCAGGCCTAGGTTCAGGCTGCATGTCATAGTACCTACTTTCCAGTCTCTAAAAAAAATATTTAATCTTTCAAAATATTTACTGTACAGGTAGGGGATTTATAGACCACTTTCTATTGTTAGCATCTACCTGATGATTTCAAGTAATTCACTTGGTCAGCAAGCTTTAGTAAGAATGCATTCCTCATGTTCTTTTTCCTAACAATCTCCTGAGCTCTCTGTATTCCGGGTCAGGGTATGAAACGAGCCCTTAGGTTTGATTTCTTTCATTTCGGACTCATCCCGGTATGGGTTCCCTCAAAGCACAATTGATGTTTGAGAATCCACATCCATTTGATGTCCTCTATACCTATCAGGACAACATTCCAAACAATCCCTGCCAGGGCACCTGGGTGCTCAGTTGGTTAAGTGTCCAACTCTTGATTTCGGCTCAAGTCATTATCTCAAAGTCATGAGCTGGAGCCCTGCATCGGACTCCATGTGGGGAGTAGAGCCTGCTTAAGATTCTCTCTCTGCCTCTGCCCCTCCCCACACCCCGACTCCACCCCTGCTCACATGCATGCTCTGTCTCTAAACAAACACACACAGATTCCATTCCAGAGTTTGTAATAAGGATGTACACTCTACTAGGCATAGTAACCCTCTGTGTCTCCAACAATACAACCAATGTCTACACTTTACTACACTGTGGACCACAAAATACATTTAGATTTTCTTTTTTTTTAATTTTTAATTTTTATTGACATATAATGTATTATTAGCCCCAGGGGTACAGGTCTGTGAATCGCCAGGTTTACACACTTCACACTACTCACCATAGCACACACCCTCCCCAGTGTCCATAACCCAACCACCCTCTCCCTACCCCTCTCCCCCCAGCAACCCTCAGGTTGTTTTGTTAGATTAAGAGTCTCTTATGTCTCCTTCCCGATCCCATCTTCTTTCATTTTTTCCTTCCCTACCCCTATAGCCCCCATGTTGCCTCTCAAATTCTTCATATCAGGGAAATCATATGATAATTGTCTTTCTCTGATTGACTTATTTTGCTCAGCATAATACCCTCTAGTTCCATCCATATCGTTGCAAATGGCAAGATTTCATTTCTTTTGATGGCTGCATAGTATTCCATTGTATATATATACCTCTCTTCTTTATCCATTCATTTCTTGATGGACATCTAGGTTTCTTTCCATAGTTCCATAGTTTGGCTATTGTGGACATAGCTGCTATAAATCTTCAGGTGCACGTGCCCCTTCCGATCACTATGTTTGTATCTTTAGGGTAAATACCCAGTAGTGCAATTGCTGGGTCATAGGGTAGTTCTATTTTCAATTTTTTGAGGAATATTCATGCTGTTTTCCAGAGTGTCTGCACCAGCTTGCATTCCCACCAACAGGGTAGGAGGGTTCCCCTTTCTCCACATCCTTGTCAGCATCTGTCATTTCTTGACTTGTTAATTTTAGCCATTCTGACTGATGTGAGGTGGTATCTCATATTGTGCTTTTGATTTGCATTTCCCTGATGGCGAGTGATGTGGAGTACTTTTTCATGTGTCTGTTGGCCACCAGGATGTCTTCTTTGCAGAAATGTCTGTTCATGTCCTCTGCCCATTTCTTGATTGAATTATTTGTTCTTTGGGTGTTGAGCTTGATACGTCCTTTATAGATTTTGGATACTAACCCTTTGTCAGATATGTCATTTGCAAATATCTTCTCCCATTCTGTCAGTTGTCTTTTGGTTTTGTTGACTATTTCCTTTGCTGTGCAAAAGCTTTTGATCTTGATGACGTCCCAATAGGTCATTTTTGCCCTTGCTTCCCTTGTCTTTGGCAATGTTTCTAGGAAGAAGTTGCTGTGGCTGAGGTCAAACAGGTTGTTGCCTGTGTTCTTCCCAAGGATTTTGATGGATTCCTTTCTCACATTGAGGTTCTTCACCCATTTTGAGTCTATTTTTGTGTGTGATGTAAGGAAATGGCCCAGTTTCATTCCTGTGCATATGGCTGTCCAATTTTCCCAACACCATTTGTTGAAGAGGCTGTCTTTTTTCCACTGGACATTCTTTCCTGCTTTGTCGAAGATTAGTTGACCATAGAACTGAGGGTCTATTTCTGGGCTCTCTATTCTGTTCCATTGATCTATGCGTCTGTTTTTGTGCCAGTACCATGCTGACTTGATGATGACAGCTTTGTAATAAAGCTTGAAGTCCGGAATTGTGATGCCACCAACTTTGGCTTTCTTTTTCAATATTCCTTTGGCTATTTGAGGTCTTTTCTGGTTCCATATAAATTTTAGGATTATTTGTTCCATTTCTTTGAAAAAAATGGATGGGATTTTGATAAGGATTGCTTTACATGTGTAGATTGCTTTAGGTAACATAGACATTTTCACAATATTTATTCTTCCAACCCAGGAGCATGGAACATTTCCTTTTGTCTTTCTCAATTTCTTTCATGAGTACTTTATAGTTTTCTGAGTATAGACTCTTTGTCTCTTTGGTTAGGTTTATTCCTAGGTATCTTATGGTTTTGGGAGCAATTGTAAATGGGATTGACTCCTTAATTTCTCTTTCTTTTGTCTTGCTGTTGGTGTATAGAAATGGAACTGATTTCTGTGCATTGATTTTATATCCTGACACTTTACTGAATTACTAATACAAGTTCTAGCAGATTTGGAGTGGAGTCTTTTCAGTTTTCCACTAGATCTTCTTTAAATATCTGAATTAGAGTTACTTAAATCTCCACAGTTTGAATGAGGGAAATTAGCCCTCCAACCCTGATACCCTAGTCCCAAGTATTCCTCCGACCCTTAAGGATACATTTATACGTACTAAAAAATGGATCCTTCGTCTCTCCCACCCCGACCTTTCTCCTAGTGAAATCGGACTTCACTGGTCATAGCTACCATTGCTCTGACCTTATATGGTACTCTCCTTTTGGCTTTCTGTGAAGATGTCCAGACTGGTCTTCTTCTGATTCTCTACACCTAACACTAGATTGTAATATTGAACAAAAGGAATCAGAGATGATAGGAGAGAAATATGTATGCTTTATAACTGTAGCTTCTAGGGGCACCTGGGTGGCTCAGTGGGCTAAAGCCTCTGCCTTCGGCTTGGGTCATGATCCCAGGGTCCTGGGATCGAGCCCCACATTGAGTTCTCTGCTCAGCAAGGAGCCTGCTTCCTCATCTCTCTCTGCCTGCTTCTCTGCCTACTTGTGATCTCTGTCAAATAAATAAATAAAATCTTAAAAAAAAACAAAACAAAACTGTAGCTTCTAAACACAGCCTCACTCAAATATGCATCAGGCCTAGACTCCTCTATAGACTGAGCTCACCTCGCTTCTAAGAAGGTCTCAGATGAATTTCACTAACGACTGGGACAAATACCAACTGACAGATGTTGAGAATAGAAACAGGGACAGAGAGTGTGAATTTATCTTTCAAGAAGTTTGGCTTTCACCCTATGACTTGTAGAGCATCCAAGGGTCTCCTATGTTTCTGTTGTGTGCCAAAGCATGCCTCACCCTGAGTTTTCTCAGTCACTTCAGAACATTTGTCAGTGAAAGCCAAGACAGAGTCCAATAACTAAGCAAAAGTCTGTTAAACTGGAAGGAAATTGAGGGGGAATTTTCTGCTTTCTTGGCTCCAGAGAATGTGGCCCAAGAGAGTTATGTCATTATCATGAACTTCTTTTGTTTAGTTTTGTTTCTTTGTGTGTGAGTGTGGAGGGGGGAGTGTTAGTGTACTAATTTTCTACTGCTGCTATATCAAATTTCCACAATATAATAATGTAGACCATGTAAAAGTATTGTCTTATAGTACTACAGGTTAAAAATGCAGCATAGGTTTCACTGGCTAGAAATCAAGGCATCAACAGGCCTGTATTCACTGGTGGAGCTTCTAGAGGCTGCTCCCATCCTTTGGTTCATGGCCTTCTTCCTCCATCATTAAAGCAAGCAATGGCAGATTGAACTCTTTAGAAGTATGATCTTTCTGGCACTTCTTTCATCATTTTTCTCTTTCTGACTTATATCCAGAAAGGATCTCTGCTAAGGACTAGGAGATTGTGCCCACCCAAATAATCCAAAATAATCTCCCCATTTCAAAATTGCTGAGAATTGACCTTAATCCCAACTGCAAATTTAATTCCCTTCTGCTTTGTAACATATATTCATAACTTCTAGAAATTAGGACTAGGACATTTTGAGAGGTCACTGTTCCATCTACTATGGTTGGTTAAATACAAAGAACTAGCTAAAAAAGAATTAGGGAGACATAGACATTATACTGAAAACTGGACATCCCACCCCCCCCAAAAAAAAAACCCACAAAGAAAAGGCAATAGGTTCTTGAGACAATTCATCAGAAGGCAAGTTGAGAGAATGTTAAAGAGAAGAGGGTAAAATGTTAAAGAGGAGAGGGTAAAATGCCTTCCCAAATGAGAGCATGTTTGTTTATTTTTCAGTATTTTACTTAAGTATAGTTCAGGAAAAAAAAAATAATGTGCCTTAATTGTCCACAGTTTCTGGTACTTTTGTGTGTCTCCTGGGGCAGTCCAGATGAGCTTGTTCCTGTCTCAATACCTTGTCTGCTCAAGAGATACTCTAATGGGAGAATAAACTTTGGCCTTTGCAAATGGTGAGCCAAGTTATCAGCACTGCTTATTCTTCTGTGGGGCAGATCTCTCCCTAGCATTATGCACAGTGAAATATTTCCTAAAGTCAGCACAAACATTCAGGTTGAAGATTTTTCTACTCTCTGTTGCTTCATGGATGTGAAAAATAGAGCATAAACCATGGGATTTGTATGTGGTAGATTAATGCCATGGGCACAAGGGGCTGCTTTCTGGGGGCAGGGAGCTCTAAAGCATGACAGCAGTTATGGCTGAATAAAAAGGTAATGGAATCCCTCTAGTGGAGCACCTGAGTTGTGAGAGGTGGAGCTGTACCTTAAGAATGGGTCTGGGGGCGGGGCGCCTGGGTGGCTCAGTGGGTTAAAGCCTCTGTCTTCGGCTCAGGTCATGATCCCAGGGTCCTGGGATGGAGCCCCGCATCGCATCGGGCTCTCTGCTCAGCAGGGAGCCTGCTTCCTCCTCTCCCTCTGCCTGCTTCTCTGCCTACTTGTGATCTCTGTCTGTCAAATAAATAAATAAAATCTTAAAAAAAAAAAAAAAAAAGAATAGGTCTGGGCATAGTGACTGGTACTTGGTCCTCTGCTCTGCCTGTTATCGTGGGTCCTGCTGGCCCCTCATTCAGGTTTTCCATAAAGGGAACTCCAGTGCATCATGTCTCACAGGCCTAAACTCAAGAGAACCTGGCAGGTGATGCTGTATGAACTCAGGTGAATCAGGACAGAAGCAGACCCTAACAGCCAGGAAGGATCCTGGAGATCATTTATGAGGTACTGGTTTGGTTGTAAGGAGGACTGCTGTTTCTGGAAGGGAGCAGGGCAAATAAATCAGGGAGGAAGCTATATACCAACAAGTACAGATATATTTATAATTTAACAACTGATAAGGGACCTAGCATCTGAATAGTAGCTCTGATTGGGGTTCAGCCAAAGCACTGGGTAGTTTTCTTTTCAATTCTCAAAACCCAGGAGATACTCTCATATTCCTCCCTAGGCAAATAGGAACTTCTGGTATTTATCCTTCTTAAGGATGCCACCCTTGGTAATACTAAAAGAATATTCTGTTTTTATACCAGGAAGAATTATCCCTTTTCTCAATAAAGAAAAAATACATACAAGTAATTTTGGTAGGTTCTATTTTCACTATACCTCCTTTTATATTATGTTTATCAAAATATCTCATAAGAAGCTTACAGGATTCACAGTATATTTACCAGTTGATTTTAAAACCTTTTGAAGATTGGGACCCAAAGGAATGTATGTGATAAAATTAACATCCAATTTTCCAAACTTCCATTTTAATTGTTATGACCCCCCACAAAGAGATTTATTCATGCTAAAATGATTGATATTCCTAAAGATACTTTCCCAAGTAATATCCTGCAATTAAACTTGATTTTCCTATAAAACAAAAAAATCTGTTAACACTAATATTTATATGATCATTCATAGCTATAGTCATACCTGCTAGTTGGTAGAATAGGAGAACACTGAAAATCAGTGAAGAATTTCTAGATGCTGTTAAGAAATCCTTAGGGAAGAGACCGAGAAGACAAAGAGTTGGATAAGAGCATCAGAGGTGCATATTTTGCAATGGGCTTTCCTATAAGTCAGGATTCATTCACTTAATAGATTTTTACTGAAGCTACTAAGGCAGACTGGAAATACAAATAGGACAGGAAGAGATTATTCTACAGATATGAGGTTTCCTGATGAACAGTTGTTGATACAAGTGATAATAAATGGAAATGGCAGGGATGGAAAGATTTAGCAGAAGAAATGACTAGTCAAGATTTTGTGGGTTTAAGAATATAATATTTGTATTTACACAGAATCATTTTACACCTACATCCTCTTTGTAAGGATACATTATCTTATGCCAACACTGGCATATCAATCATTAAGGGTGAAATGTCTAGACTAGACTGATATTCTCAAGGTTCTTGGTAGAATGACTCACTTGGGTATGAAACCACATACACACAAAACAATCACGCTTTAAAGTCCAAGGTGATAGTCTGGCATTTCTCGACATTTATAGTGTTAGAAGTGAGTAACCACAGAATGGCAAGTTGCTATACATGGCAATCTGATAAAATACTCAAGGAAGATGCACAGAAATGAAAATGAGTTTATGTCTGTACCCTTCTAGTCCTTTCCCACTGATATGACTGGTACTTGTGGTCAAAATAGTGTCTACCACTTTTTCAATGATTAAATCACACCCTTGAATTTTTGATTCACTTCCTTTGAAGCTTGCAGTGTATAACCTCAAATTTAACTTTTTTTGGTCAAAAATACGTCTATAGTTTAGTGTTTAAAAACAACTAGAATAGAGCTACCAACTCTACTAAAAGTTCAGAAAAATGAAACATACATTTCTCTACACATTCATGGAGTCTGTCTCACACTGGAAAAGTCAATATGTCAGCATAATCAAACACCATCAGGAAAATAAAAAGAATCTTTTTGAAGTTGGTAGTGTTCTTTGAACACTTTGAACACCCAGCAGTGTTCTTTGAAGAAGTAGGGTAGACGATAGTGCTGGTGCATTTGGTTCAGAACTTACACAAACTCAATTAGGTTTTATCTTTGAGATGCAGAAATTAATATGAATTAATAAGTAAATGTAAACATTGTGGTTTTAGAACATTAGGAAACTAGGAAACGTAACAATAGTTACCAAGAAAGAAAAAATATACATAAACATGGAAAAAATACTTTTTAGGAAAGACATTTTTAGAGCATTGGAAATTCTCCTTAACATTATAATGGTAATACAGGTCATAATACATTTGTCAAACCCTTAGAATATACAACACCAAGTCTGAATCCTAAAGTAAATTATGGACTTTCGGAACTGTGATTCATTCTTGGTAGAAAACTCACCATTCTGGTGAGTGATGCTGATAATGGGGGAGACCATGCATGTGTGGGATCAGGGAATATTTGGAAAATTTCTGGATCTCCCTTTCAGTTTCATGTACAGCTAAAACTGCTTTAAAAATAAATTCTTCAAAAAAAAAAAAAAAGAGAGAGAGAAGGCATTAGAAGTTCAGAAATGAAACATACTTCATTTTTTTCTTCAGGAAAATTTCATAGAGCACAGAAGTATCATTTAAGTATTCTCCTGTAAGAGAAAGAATAGTGTCATAGGAGAGTAAAGATAACAAATATAATTTTTTAAAAAATGTAATATGCTTATGTCTTTGCATTTCCCTGCGAAATTGTTGTTTTCTTAGACAGACTTAGGAACTTGAGGGAGATTATGAGAGCTGCCTCAGGGAGGATTTTCTAAATTCCTTCATTTCTCCCTTTAAAGTTTCTAGAATTTCATTTCTCCCTTTAAAATTTCTAGAACCTGGCCTAGCCAGATGGATCATATAGTTTTGAAATAAAAAGTTTCTAGCCAGAAAGAAAGAAAAAGAAAGAGAATCTTACCCTTGTGGCCCCAAGGGTTGATGGGAAGAGAAAAGGAGGGGCAGGTAGAGGAACGTAGAGACACACATGGCTACATGTCCCCTTTCCAGGTTCAAGTCTTACTAGAAAAACTGTGTGACATGAGAGGAGATGCTCCCAGAGTCTCTCATTAATCTGGGCCAGATGTAGCAAGTGAACTTGGTGGCAGAGAGGCGAGGTGAGTCTGGCTTCCTCTTACATCAGCTTCTTCTGTGTCACAGATAGGATCTCCAGTGCCTGCGTTCCGTGAGGAGGACATGTGCAAGTAAGGTGAGAGTTAGGCTGGGGCCCGAGCCAGGGAGCTCCGGAGTCAAGGCTCAGCTGAGTAATCAAGTGCCTATGAAGACTATAGTGGGGCTGAGTAGGCAGGAAGATGACTGTGGCCTGACCCAATCCAGGGTGTTCATGCCCGAGTTCCACTAGCTCACACTTCCACAGCAGATGCCTGAACACTCTGCAGATGCTCGAGGAGCTCTTCCATTGTCACTTGGCTGAGGCCAAACCAGCCATCACACATCAGACACCTGAGAGGTTCCAGAGGTGACCCCTTCCCACAGCCTCTACAGTGGTAAAAAAAAAAAAAAAACAAAAAACAAAACAAAAACAAAAAAAAAACAAAAAAACAACACCCACTCCCAAAGTGCAGAAACCCTGTGAGGAAAAGCTCAGAAGAGAGCCTGATCTAAGATACCGTTCATCTTACCAGAGATTCCTATTACAGTGGATTTAGTTTGGGGATGAGACTAAACTGTTTCTTTTTCTTGTAGTTCTTCCTACCTCGTGGGTGCATATGATGGAGACCGTCTGATATGGTCTTCAGATGAGAAGGTGGCTATGATTTCTTTTCAAATCTGAGGATGTGAGTAAATTTACAACTCCATAACAACCACCTTGTGATTACTTATTTTTCAGAGCTTTCTAATCTTTTCCTGGAGGCCTAGATTATCCTTGTCCAGTTTTCAAATAAGAATCTTCTTCCTTGGCTCCCATGACATTGATCTTCTTTGTCTTTCCTATGCCACCCAGGATGTCTTGTTCCACCTGTCTTTACTTGCAGGTCTTTGAACTCAACCACTTCTCAAGGCTCATATTTGAGGACGGCATATTGATTCATTCTGTTTGATGTTTTGGTCCATAGGAAATAGTTTCAGATATAGCATGGAAGAAAGTATTTTAAAAATAATTGTGCTAGGGCGCCTGGGTGGCTCAGTGGGTTAAGCTGCTGCTTTCAGCTCAGGTCATGATCTCAGAGTCCTGGGATCGAGTCCCGCATCGGGCTCTCTGCTCAGCAGGGAGCCTGCTTCCTCCTCTCTCTCTCTCTGCCTGCCTCTCTGCCTACTTGTGATCTCTCTCTGTCAAATAAATAAATAAAATCTTTAAAAAAAAAATAATAATTGTGCTATGACCAATTTCTTCTATCATCTACAATTTTGTATTGGATCATTGTTTCACCATTGTCTTTAAATGAGTTCATGTGTATATGATTGATCTATACTGACCATATCTCAGTCTTCCAACAACAGTGACTGTCATCAACAGGATGTCGGGCAATGCTTTATAACACAGGTAGTTATTAGAAAACTAAACTTCTCTGGTTATAATGACTAGACCAAGGAGGCATAGAAGAGAAGTCAAAAAACATTTTTTGTTTTAAAAGAGAAAGAAACAAAACAAATGGCTAGCAACTGATTTCAAAGTAAAGCAATAAATGTGTGCTCCTTAAAGAGAATGTGCCAGAAAAAAAAAAAAAAAGAGAGAGAGAGAGAGAATGTGCCGACAAATATGTGTTTCGACTCAAGTTTCATAGGACCTCAGGAAAGTAGCCAGGGCCAATATCAAGTTTCTATGTCCACTTTCTTTCTTTCAAATGGAAGAAGCCTTCGAGAAAAAACTACAGTGAAACAATGGCTTGCAAAATCCAATGAGCAAGAGCATCAGTTTTAATTAATTCAACTCAGAGAGTTTCAACAGAACCAGCATTGACTGGGCATGTAGTATATGACTGATAAATACAAAGAGGAAGAAAGGATGATCCTGGCCTTAAAGAACTTCAAGTTTAGCAGGGGGAACAAGGCAGAACCTAATGCTATACAGAGGTACCAAAAAAGGGGAACCTATTATTACACAACGGGGAATCCTCTATAAGAAAATGGTCAATGAGTTGGATTCTGCTGATGGGCAGACCTTGAGAAGGGCTCTAAGCAGATAGAGTCACATGTACAATGGCATTCCCACAAAGCTCATTTCCTGCCTCTTTGCTTTTATGAGTAATAATTAATATTAGAATAATCCTTTTAATTGTAGTACACATGTATCAACACAGTCTACCAACACATGTATATTTATAGGAAAAATACAATCCCAGTACAAAGTTAAAGAAAGTTTCCATCATTATAGCATTTTTCTTTAATGCATTAAAATTAGCATGTAATTGTTCACTATGAAGTGTACCATTTAGCGGCACACAGTGCTGTTCACTACGCTTGTAGCCATCGGTGCCGTTTCTCATTTTAAAGCCATTATTAGAAAAGACTAAAATGATCTGAATGATCGTGTACTTTATAAAGTTTAAACTCATTATCATTCTGTTTCTCCTAATAATTAACCCAAGCTAAAGAAAGTTCCAATTTTGTTAGAAATTAAGTTAGCATTTTTATCTAAGTAAAATCTGTAGTTTTAGGACTTGTACATTCAAATTGTTTCACACAACTCAACAATTCAATTTTCAGTTTGTTTGTTTTTTAAGATTTTATTTATTTATTTATTTGAGAGAAAGCATATGCACCTGAGCACACGCATGAGCCTGGGGAGCCTTTAAGCAGACTCTCCGCTGAGCGCTGAACCCCAGGCTGTGCTAGATTGCCAGACCATATGATCGTGATCTGAGCTGAAGGTAGACACCTAACCAACTGAGGCACCTAGGTGCCCCAAGTCCCAGTTTTTAATGCTGTTTTTAGGTATTAAGTCCATTTATCTATAGTTATAAGGAGCACATTATTTGTGGCATATGCATATAATGGAATATCATTCAAACTTAAAATGGGAGGACTTCTGACACATCATGTAACACTGTTGAAACTTTGAAGATATTACACTAAGTGAAATAAGTCAGTCACAAATAGATGAATATTGTCTGACTCTACATATATAAGGTACTTGGAGTCAAATTCATAGAGATAGAAAGTAAAAGGGTGGTTGTCAAGGTCTGGGAGGCTGGGAGGAGGGCAGTTTTTGTTTAATAGGTACACAGTTTCTGTTGGGGAAGATAAAAAAAGTTCTAGAGATGCATGATAGTGATGGTTGTACAAGAATATAAATGTACTTAATGAGACTGAACTGTACATATAAAAATGGTTGAAATGGCCAATTCTGTGTTATATGTATTTTACCACAATTTAGAAAATGTAAGTTAAAAAAAAAGCTTATCTAGATGATCAGAGATAAGAAGCACTGAATAAACAAACATTCCTACTGCCATGAGAAAGGACTAGGGTAGATGTTCTTGTTGTGCTACGGACACACCATCTTCATGGTTCTATTCACAGTTCCAGGTCATTCCAAGCACAGAAAAATCCATGCAATTTCTTTAATCATCAGGAACACATTATCTTTGTGATGAGGGTTGGCTCACATGGAGAAAACCAGCTTCTCTTATGAGGGTTAAGCCTTCCATTTCCTGAGACCTTCACTTTTAAAACTGGCCCCATGAGCAAGAGATCAGCACATCCTATCCTGTTTTATCATTCTCTGCCAGTGTGGGGGAAAAAAAAAAAAAAAGAATAATTGTAACAAAAACATTGGAAACAGAAGAACATTTCTTACAGCATCTTATGAGTCAGGAGGTTATTCTGAATGTGCACCACTCCTGAAAAAGAGAGCTCAACTCTTTTTGTTTTTATTTATTTCTTTTTAAAGATTTTATTTATTTATTTGACAGAGATCACAAGTAGTCAGAGAGGCAGGCAGAGAGAGAGAAGGAAGCAGGCTCTCTGCTGGGCAGAGATCCTGATGCAGGGCTCAGATCCTGATGCGGGGCTCGATCCCAAGACCCTGGGATCATGACCTGAGATGAAGGCAGACGCTTTAACCCACTGAGCTACGCAGGTGCCCCTCTTTCTGCTTTTAAAAACGAAAGTGACAACAAACATTTATGTATCTGACACATTCCATCTGTTATCTTAATGACTTTTATTTCTGTTAGATTTTAGTTATTGGAATACAAGCAGTCTCAAGAACCATATTATAAATTTGGGCATTTATAATGTAGCTAAGCATCTGGAGAATTAACTTATTTAGAAGACATCCATCGGTAAGGCAAGAAGCTGAGGATGTACCATAAGATCAAGTAAAATAGTCTTTTTTTTTTTTTAAGATTTTATTTATTTATTTGACAGACAGTGACCACAAGTAGGTAGTAGGTAGAGAGGCAGGCAGAGAGAGAGGGGGAAGCAGGCTCCCCGCAGAGCAGAGAGCCCAATGCGGGACTTGACCCCAGGACCCTGAGATCATGAGTTGGGTTGAAGGCAGAGGCTTAACCCACTGAGCCACCCAGGGACC
Source organism: Neogale vison (assembly GCF_020171115.1). Taxonomy (NCBI): domain Eukaryota; kingdom Metazoa; phylum Chordata; class Mammalia; order Carnivora; family Mustelidae; genus Neogale; species Neogale vison. The sequence continues at coordinate 173,864,516 of NC_058094.1, read as the reverse complement.
CCAAAATAAAATAGTCTTTCAAACATTATGTTTACATTACAGTAGCTCAAAGGAAAAATTATTTTTTGACACAGATTTTTATTTGTAACATGGTACTATCAAATAGTGTGCCATACACAGGCATACAAATTACCTGAGTCAGGACTATTTTTTTTTTAAATGGGTGTCTACTTTAAAGTAGCTTTAAATTTTTTTTTTTAAGATTTTTTGGGAAAGATGATGTGTTGAGCCTAAGTCCAGTTGAAAATTCTCAAATAAAAATATAAGATTAAATGAAAGGTTTTTTTGCTTGTTTGTTTGTTGTTCTTTGTTTTTTGTTTTTTGGTGATGGTGGTGGTAAAAGTTGGGGAAGAAACAATACCTTGTGTCAGGAGAAACTCAGCTGTTCATAAATTTTATTTTGTGGAGTTTCTGACTGTTCTTAGGTTTCCTAGGGCTGCCACACCAGGATGCTTCTCTATACTGACAAAGAAGCTCTGAGGGGAATATTTCCAAGCTCTCCCTTACCCCACCTTTCCCTTTCCAAAGTAGGACTTTGTCAGAATTTTCCCTTTTCCAGTAAGTTCATACCACTTTCTTTGGAAGGGACTGAAGATTGGTCTTTTACGCCTTCCTTTGGTCTGACTCCTCCTATACTACCTAGAGAAACTTTCTTAAAGGAAGCCTAACTTGTTTCCCAGGACACATAAGGTTAGAACCTGGAATATCATTTCTCCCTTACCTTTGACTCTGACTAAGGGAATAAGCTTAGATCTCTCTGTTCTTTCAAAGGAAGAAAAAAAATATCTTCCACTTGCATTTTACCCCTTGTGATTACAGTATTTCTTTCTCTACACCATAAGGCCAAGTGAAAGATTGGCTCCTGTTACTCATTGCCAGTCACACCATGCTGCTGAAATCTACCAGCCCACCTTAGCCATGATCTCTTAATTTGTAAAATAAATGAAGACTTTAAGATGCTTATCTTATCCTATGTCTCCGCATCACCTGATGAAACTATGGACAAATCATTCCTCTTTGAACTCTTTCCTCCTTTGGCCTTTCTTTCTTTCTTTCTATCTTTCCCTCCATCCCATAAATTTTGGTGCACCCAAGGTTGTTTTCCTCACCTCTTTATACTTACATATAGTGGGTTTTCTCTCCCCATTTCTGTAGCTCCTTGAGGCACCAATATGCTTTTGACACAGATCTGCAATTTTAGCCTGGGTTTCTCCCCAATACCACCATATCCACAGTCTCGAGTCCTCCCTGAGCACTCCAATTAAAGTCCCCAAAGCCCCTCACACTCAAACTTTTCAAATCTGAACTCCCCTTCTCTTTTCTCACATCTTCTTTCCTACCTTACACTCCAAATCAGGAGTTAGGAGTTACTATAAATGAGCTAAAGATGAGAAAGTCAACAGAAGTTACCTATACATAAATAAACATGTATTTTTTTTTGTCACGAGCATGTATTGTTTCTATAATAAATTAAACATGTCCTTGATAAACTCATATTTCTCAGCACTCAACTTCATATCCTGATAAAATAAGACCTTTAAATTTTCATTTGGTATCCTGCCTGCAAGTTCCAGATTAGGGTAATTGATTTATATGTTTTTCTAAGCATAAGCATTTTGCATTTCAATGAGACTATGATAGGAAATAATTCAATAAATATGGTCTATGCATGAGTTTTCCTATCTGTGTGTTGACAATAAACTGAAGTCATGGTCGGGCACTGACATGTGGACATTGGTGGAAAGTTTAGATATGAATCAGTCTCAGGAAAATGTTTTTATGCCTGAATTTTAAGTAGCAGAACCTTATGTCTGGAAGTTATTTTGTTTCATGGAAACAGCACCAAATAGAATTGGGCAAAGTGGTGAATATTGATTATTTATCCTCATGGTGCTGCATAGGTCATGACTATTTTATGTTTTATCAACCTTTTTCTTTACATGTTAGGCAAATGTTTACCAGAATGTGAACAGCACACCAAAACACCCAAAACAGATATTTTGACCTGTGAAAAAAAGTACTTAATTCTGTAAGGTCTCACGTATAAGTATGAAACTATGAGTTGACCCTTGGTCTGTGAAAAAAGTGAATTTTTCAGAATCTTCATCTTAATTCTCTTTTTACAGAGCCTGAACTGGCATTGGAAAGGAAAGGTCAGATTAATACACAGTTCAAGGCCAACTGGTACATTAATGCTAAGGTCTCTCTCATTATTACATTTTCAATTTCTTTTGCATTTGTGTTTTGGAAGCTGCCTTTAGACTCTGAACTTACTATGATCTGGGTGTGAACAGTGGATATGTTCAACAAGGAATGTTGAAAAAATTCTCACCAAACAAGTGTAGCAGTTTTATTCAGAATTAGCTAAAGGGCATAACACTGTGAAAGAGAAAATGAACCACTCATGTGCTGTCATCAACAATGAGGAAAATGGCTCCAGGCAATAGTTGAATAGTCCTTTTGAACTTGAGAAGCTCAGAGTTTGGCAGTGAGGAGGATCTCGTTTGTCCTGCTAGTTCTAAAGAACTACTCATTGTCAAATAATTGAGTAAGTAAGGCACAAAGAAAAATTAATCAATCTCGTTCTTTTCCTTAATATCTCTGCTTATTCTATCTTATATCACATCCAAAATATACATTGTTTTTTAAATAGATCTTGATATGTGCTATATCTTCCTATTTAAAATAGATTATCTTTGTAGCCTAATACTGCAAATAAGGCAGTACATGCTATGAAGTTAAAGTTGTTTTGAAAAATGATACATCTGTTGTCATAAGAAATTAAGAAGAAAATTTAACAGGGTTGCAAAATTCTTATTTTTATTTTTGCAGTCCTACCAGCAATGTATGGGTTATTCCACATCCTCACCAGAATTTAATATTATTAGTAATTTTTATTTTAGCCATTTTAACCTGTGTCCAGTAGTAACTCACTATGGTTTTAACTTGCATTTCTCCAATGGTTAATGACGTTGAACATTTTTTTTTCATGTATTTCTTTGCCTTCCAAATACTCTCTCTGCTGAAGGGTCTGGTTGTTTAGGGCTTTTTTTTTTTTTTTTTTTTTTTTTTAAGCCATGTTTTAATAGGGTTGTTTTCTTACTGTGGTATTTTGAGAGTTCCTTTTTTTATTCTGGGGTGAGTCCTTGTCAAATATGTGATTTTTCAAATATTTTCTGTTGGGAGCTTGTTCCTTCACTCTCTTCGATAACTGATTTGTGACAAAGATACAAATATAATGTAGTAAAAAAAAGACCATCTTCTTAACAGATAGTCCCGGAACAAGTGGACATCCATATATAAAAATGAGCTTAGATTCCCGTAAACAAAAGTTAACTCAAGAGACACCACAGACCTAACTGCTAAATTGAAACTACAAATATCCTGAGGACAATAATGAAGAAAATGTGTGTGATCTCATATTAGGCCAAGATTTCTTAGGTGAGACACTGAAAGCATATTCCCTAAAAAAACACTTGACAAACTGGATCTAATCAAAATTTTACAAGTCTGCTCTTCTAAAGACAAACACTATTTTTAAAAATAAAAATATGAGCGGCTGAGAAGAGAAGGAATCAGTCAAGCAATCTACAAACAAATGGCTAATGCGATAGAAAAACTGAGAACAGGGTCCTGGATACAAAGTAAAGAGATGGTATTAAGAAGGAAGGAGCCATTTACTGGGTCAAATCTGCTAAGGGACAGTAACTATTTTAGTTTGAATCAAGGAGTAAACAGGGACAAATGTCCCCAGACTCGACCAGCTCTGGCCAGTTTTTGTCCTAGTCATGATTTAGCCATTCCACCAAAGGAAGAGCCTCCTGGCATCACTGACCCATTATCTGGTGAGATGGACTTATGCTTGGTGCCGTCAGTTTTGTGGCTGGTACACAAGGGTTGAATTCAGGCTTATAGGCACTTGAACTTTAGTCATTATTATATCTGCATTCCGTCAGTCACTCCTTCAGTAGTTACTGAGCGCCTTCTCTGTGCTCAACATTGAGCACGCACCAATGATGGGTATACACTAGTGATTTACAGCAGGCCCAGTGTCTGAAATGACAGAATTTATAGAATGGAGGAGATGACAAGCATGAATCAAAGAGGCACAGTTGCGTGAAACTAGGATGTTTCTTTCCACTGCACGATAACAGTGTCAAGTTCATTATTGATCCTACTATTGTGAGACATTATTAATTGTGGCTTTATGAGGACTGTGTTCAGAATAACTCTTTGGCCATCAGGGACTTGTTTGTATCTATTAGCACCTCATACTATAGAAGTGACCCTGGGTAGGGCCGGGGTGTTTTAACTCCTCTTTATGTTTCTAACAGATTTCTTCATCCTTCCCCAAATTGAAGTTGCCATCTACCTTAATTCCATTCTCATACCTAAATATCTCCCCTCTTTTTACTGGATTTCTTTTTAAAATTAATAAGCCAAATGTAAATGGAAGGACTAGAAAAACATTAATCACGATTAACAGGGATGAATCTGAAACATATGTCGAATACACATATTCATAGGTTTTATCACTTGGTAAATTGGTGATTAAAACAATATTGGCAATAGACCTAGAAAATAAAGACACATTATAAAAAATAACATATTCTATTTCTGCAAGTCTATCCTCATAGAGCTATGTTTTTATTATTAGAAATTGCATTTTTTTTTTTTACTATGAGCCTTTTTTTGCAGATGAAAGAGAATATAGCATAGAGGTTAAGAATGGAGATTCTGGAACTAAATGCTTAGGCTTCTAGTTTGTCTACCTTCCAGTTGTGTTGACATGAGCAAGTTAACCACCCTAGGCCTTAGTTTTCTTATCTATGTACTTTAAAACTTATTATGAAGATTAAATCAGTTAATGCATATAGAGTATTAGAAGAGTTGCTAGCAGATATTAAGTTCATTATATATATATATATAGAGAGAGAGAGAATCAAAGAGAGAGAGAGAGATGAGGCTTGGGGTTAGACAAGTAGATTCAAGGCCTGTTTTTACTACTTAATATTTATATGACATTGGGTAGTTTATTAACCTCTTCATGCTTATTAGCAAAAACAGGACTCATAATTATAGCATTCATTCCTCACAGACTTGCCATGAAAGAGTACATATGAAGCAGTTAGCACACGCAATTAAAACTAGCTCTTCTTTTAGGATTGATGGTGATGTATCTCCAAAAATGGAACACAATTAAATTATTTATGATCTATTACAAAATAAAATAAGAAAAATAAGGGAGGGGGAAGAAAGATACAAACTAAATTTGCCTGGATTCTAGCAACTCTGAGTGAGTTTGATCACTCAGGGAATTTCCCAAGGATAGTAACTTAAATCCAAAAAGAACATAGAACAAAAGAGTTAACTGAATGATTTTAAAGTTATGAGAGTGAATGGCTTGTCATTATTAATTGGTCTATTCCATGATGTACTTGCTGAGAAGAAGACAGATTTATCAATGAAAGAAAGCTAACTACTTCACCACTTTTGATGGAGTGCCTACAAGTAATAATTTCATGTGAACAGGCTGTCCAGACAGTTCACTGAACTCCAGAGGAATAGTCGTTAAGTATGGAGATAGAAAAAAATACACGTTTTGATGCTCCGGGGGGAGCTTGTGAGAGAAATGTAGATAACCGAGAAACCACCGCAGCCTACATACCAGCTGGCAGGCAGCCATAGGAAAAGAGCCAAGACTGGGGTCAGTGAGCATTTCCAGGAGTGGGTTACAAGGAGCTACAGGCATCACCAATAACAACACAACAACAATCAAAGAACAATCTACATGCACACAGAGCACAGAAAGGGCTGTTATGACCACATCCATCTTTCCTGTGACACCTGCTTGCGTAGATGACATTCATCAACCGTATCACCTTTTCAACTGACACAGCACTTTCTTCCTAGGGAGACTTCAAAATTTTTTAACCAAAGTAATTGAACTACTTTCCATATGTAAACCTAATTTCATTACGCCAGGGAAGGAAATTTAGGATTTTTCATACTTTATCTTCTATGGTGGGTATTTTGGTTTTTTTTTAAAATATCTGTTATAAAACTAGCAAGTGAAGGGAAGATCAGATGGGCTAACATTTTAATTATAAAGCCATTTTTGAAAAATACCACCTCTATTAATAAGTTGACAATGGAAAAATACGAGGACGTATTTAAATTAAGGAAGTTAAGACTTTTTAATTTACACTTAGAAATTTCCTGAGATACCACAGCAACCTCTCTCCTCAAAGCAAGGCAAATTTTACCATGATAAAAGGATGTGAATGTGCTTAAGATAATCTGCTTTCACACTGAAAATTCCCCCTGAAGAAAAAGAAGATCAACTACTCTGATTTGGACCAAATGACGACAAAAACTGTATTTGAATTTTGATCTTTGGTCATGCATTGACTATAATTTAAGTGAGCAAAATGTTTTACGTAAGTGGAAATAAAAAACCTATTTAAGTTAATATTCTATAATGTTTACTAATTAAGAATCAAAGAAGTTTCTTTTTTTCTCATAAAAGAATAACAGTAGATACAAACATAGAACTTTCAGTAAGAATTCTTACACAACTCTTTCCTTAGAACTCTTAGTATTTCATTGTCAGGACTTTATTATTTGGCAGATGATGGCTATTACTTCTTATCTAGAATTCACTCTTAAAAACAAAGTCTTTTTTTGTGTGTGTAATAACTATTAAAGTTTACAAATTAAACCTGCTTAATTCTTATAAGCCAGCACACCACCAAACAGTCAAGGGTTAAGTAGAGAGCTTAGTAATTTTCCAGTTAAAATCAGTAAATATAGAGAAGTGAGTTGGGGGAAATCAGAGGGGAAGATGAAGCATGAGAGACTGTGGACTCTGAGAATCAAACTCTGAGGGTTTTGGAGGGGAATCGGGGTGGGGTATTGGGTTAGCATGGTGGTGGGTATTAAGGAGGGCATGTATTACATAGAGCACTGGGTGTGGTGCATAAACAATGAGTTTTGGACATTTAAAAAATTTTTTTAAAAATCAGTAAATGTTGTTACAATCTACTTCTACCACCAGGGACCCAAAACATTCTTTACAGGCTTGGTGAGTTATTTGTGAAGTATTCTCTTTCTCTTTAGTTAGGGACAATGTCACATCAACAACTCAAGTGTCACATTTACTTTCTCAATTCTTTTATAAGATGCAAGAATCAGTAAATTCTAAGTGGGAAATAACCAGACCAATGTAACTTTATAGCTAAGGTTAAAAAGTCAGTGTCCAACTAAAATATGAAAGTTTCTGGACTCTCACAAACTTCTGAACTTCCTCAGCTTGCCAAATTTAGTTAAATTTTAATTGAAGTGTAAATATTATTTATCTTAAAATGAAAAGGAGAATTAGTCTGAATTGTTTAAGGCTGGTAAAAAGTATTCTACGTAATGTTTGTTAGATCCATATCAATGGGGAACAAATACTGTTCTGCCTGAGAACTTCATACACCCCATGACTTTTACTTCCTAATGATACTATGCCTGCCATGGTCTAACAGGTAGTTCTTAAAAGTTGGTGGTGAAAAGGTCATGGTGCTAACAAGATTAGATTCATAGCCAATCATCTTCAAAAATGTGTATGAGCAGTAAGGGAAACAGAAAGTCTATGCACTGCAAAAAAAGAGTTTCTAGGTCTCTAAAACCTTGTGAGCTGAAAGGTGATAATCAAAGGATCAAAAAATAAAATGTCTGCAAAACTGGGTTTTGTGTGAAACACTTCCTTAGTCAGTTATGTTAGTAGAATCCTGTGTAAGAAGAGGATATGAGTGTGCACAATGGTTTTGTTAGAAATAGCATAACCTACCAGAGATATGAATCCCACGGTTGAATTTCACACCATCTAACCAAGTCTTCCTTTCCCAGGCACTGAGAAATACTTCCTATTGGTCCAGTAGACTTCCTTACCAATTTAGGGCTTTGATTTCATTCATGGCAATGCAAAGGAACCATCAACCTAAAGTAAATGAATAAATGAATGAATGAATGAATAGAATCTATGAAATGGATGAAATTGGATTTTAGCATACTTAGAAGCAGCCTTTTTCTAAAGCCTAGAAATGAAAATAATAATAATAATGTGACCTTGCTAAGTGCTGCCCTTTGAATTCAGTTCCAGTCTCAACTGCCCCTTGTTCTTCTTTCTCAAAGGAGTGTTTGGTCTTTCAGGGAAAATAAAGACCATTAAATGTATAATATTTGTTCCAGGGAGCAAGTTAAGGGTTCATATTCATAAATATTGTGTATCATTCTATCTCTAGTCATTGTGTGATTGCTCTAGTCTGCAGGGTTTTTCTATTTTCAGGGAATAAGTATTCTACCTGAGTATCAGAGTAATAAAAAGTTTTCCTAATCAGTAGCATATTAAATAAGAGACGAAAATGGAAGTTAATAATAGCAGAGACTGAAAAAAGTATGTTTAGAACTGATTCAAAATAAGAGCATAACATATCAAAATTTGTGACATGTTGACAAAGCTATACTTAGAGAAAAGTTCGTCATCTGAAATGTCTTTATTAAAAAATTAGATTTAAAATAAAAGTACCAAGCAATGAATCCAACAATCTAAAACAAGAACAAAAATAAATCCAAGAAAGGAATCAAGTAAGATAAATATAACAATTAATAAATGAAGCAAATTAAATGATTGATGAATTGACATGGTTCAAAAATTTTAAAAATCATTAAAAGGTCATATGAAATGGATAAACCTTTGAAAATTGTGATTAAGAAAAATAAGGCACAGATTTTAAAAATCAGACTATATAACATCATAGTTATACAGGATTTAAAAATTACTAAAATTAGCAAATGGAGACCTGGAAAATCTAAGAAGACAAAAAAGTACTAACAGACATTGAAATGGTAATGAATGATGACTTGCCCTCTCTTAGTCCTCACCAATAGCTATAGACCCAGGTTATTTTATGAGCAAACATTAACAAATCCTCTCATTTCTATTTTAAAAAGGCAGACTGTAGACTCAAAATCATAAAATGCTAACACATTACATCCAGCAATGTATTATATGGGGAAAAAAAAGAAGCATAACCAAGTAGGGCTTTATCTTGGGACTGTAAAAATGGCCTCACATTATAAATCTTTCAATGGAATGTACTATATTAATGTATTATAGATTGAAAAACCATTTGATCATCTTACTTGATTTGAAAAAAGCATTCTAAATGAATTCAAGATGTTTATAACAATTTTTAAAAGCTTTTGGTAAAGTAAAAAATATGAGTAATTTCCTCAACTTTATAAAAGGATCTACCAGAGTCCCGCATCAAGAATTATCCTCAGTGATAAACTGTTAGAAGCAGGCCCATATGGACAAAGAAGAAAAGTGTTCACCTTCAACTTGAGGTCCAAGCCAATGTAATACAACAAGGAAAAAAACTCAAATATTAGAAAGGAAGTTATAAAACTCTGGCAATATAGAGTATCAACATTTGTATGAAAGCCTCAATGAGGTAAATAAGGGAATTTAATCAAGATGGCCAAATACAAGCCCAAACATATAATAACCTGTAGCTTTTATCCACATTTTATTCATATGCATATTTTATTCATATCCATAAGCCAATTATAATACAAAATAGAACAAGAGGCCTATTCATAATAGTAATAATCATATCAAACACTTAACAATAATCCTAATTAGACTTCACTGGAAGGTATAAAAAAAAACCTAAATAAATGGGGAAAATACTTTGTTCATAAATGAGAAGGTTTAATATTTTAATGATGTCTGTTACCTACAAAATAACCTATTATTTTAGTATAATACTAGTAAAAAATTATTTTTGTGGGAATTTAAAACCTTTTCTAAAATCCACAAAGAGGAGTGAATATTTAAAGATAAATACTCATAATAAGTACTCATTTGGGCAGCACATATACTAAAGTTAGAATGATACAGAGAGGATGAGCATGGCCTCTGTGCAAAAATAACCAAGAAAAATCTATAAAAGAAAATAAGGGATGGCATTGTCTACTACATATGAAAAATAGAATTATAATAATCGTTATATTAGTGGGATAGGAATTGATAAGTAGATCAGTGGGATAGGAGTCTAAAAAATAAATGAAAGCATATGCTAGTTTTTTTTTAAGATTTTATTTTTTTTTTGATACAGAGTGAGAGATCACAAGTAGGCAGATTGGCAGGCGGAGAGAGAAAAAGGAGGAAGCAGGTTACCCGCTGAGCAGAGAGCCCAATGCAGGGCTCGATCCCAAGGCCCTGGGATCATGACCTGAACCAAAGGTAGAGGCTTAACCCACTGAGCCACCAAGGTGCCCCAAAAGCATATGCTAATTTAAAACATGATTAAAGTGGCATTTTAGATAAATGGGGTAAGAGGTACTTTAAAAAATATATATTTATTTTTTTTTTTTGAGAGAGAGAGAGAGAGACGGACTGTGCATGCATGCAAGGAGAGAGGGGAAGAAGGAGAAAAACGTCAAGCAGACTCCCTGCTGAGGGCGGAGCCCCATGCGGAGCCTGAGCTCATTGCCCATGAGACCATAATGGGAGCCCAGACCAAAAGTTGATAGCTTAACTGACTGGGCCCCCAGATGCACCAGGGGTACATTTTTTTAATACAAATTTTAGAAGAATTATTTACTCATTTAGAAAGTTACAGTTAGCTCATATCTTATATTCATAAAGATAAATTTCAGATGATTATAATCTAAACATAATATTATAAGAGTACTACATTATATTATATATATCTTTTTCATGTTTGGATCTGGAATGTATTCTTAAATAAAAAATTTTTAACAACAAAGAACTGGAAGTAGACTCAATATCTATACATGGAGGGACTCCTAATCTGTGGAATGGAATATAAGGCAACAGTTTAAAGGAAAGAGGCACTGATAAAGAAAAAAATCAGGTTTTAGTATCATGGTAGTGATACGATGATACAATTTTTATAAAAAAGAAAGACCAAAACAACTTTATACGTTTTCTCTGTAATTATCAGTTTTTTCAAAAGCAGAGCACAAAGTATAAAGTACCCATATTAGCCTGATGGCAATGGTTAGCTGTGTAGAGGGGATTAAATTCAGGATTACTGTTATAGGTATATTATCCTTGTAAATAATACTTAAATTTTAAATAAGGATGTATAAGAATGGATAAATTATAGGTAGATAAGTTAAAAAAGATATTGTGGGGAAAGGATAATCAATCAAATTTATAATCTCTACAAAAGAAATGACAAATATGAAGACCAAATGTTATTAGAAATAGAACAGCTGTCTGATTTGACAACAATGGGAAAGAATGAATTTGTTTTACCCAGTTTAGATGAAATCCTACAGACTCAAGCAAGTTTAGTTTATTCTATGTTTTAGGAAAATAAAATGTTTTCAAAATATTTCAAAGGATAAATTATTTCATTTTAAATTAGTTAAATAAGCATAATTTATAGTGCAAATCAAAATATTTAAACCGTGCTATTTTTGTGTTATTACGAGAGGCAAACTTTTATCCAAACGTTCTTCTTTGTAGCTTAAATGCATATGTTAACCCTGGGTCCATATTATTTTAAGTATATTTAGTGCCTAAATAAGTTCTAGGAATGTCTCTGCTCAAAACCAGCTAATGTTGGCTGTGCAGGATTCAAAAACAGTATTAACCCAAGGTCACTGAGATGGCCCTAAGAAAACAATTTTCCTAAAAGTAAACACACAGACCAATCTTGTGTATATTTTTAGAACTAAATGCTCTTTTTTTTTTCCACTTGCTGATCATTTTGTGCATGTTTTAGCTCTACCAGGAATCCTATTTTGATCTCCTCATGCCCAAAAGGATAGAAATAGGAAAAATAGAAAGGAAAATGAAAAGTAGCTGTGACTCAGGCTTAAATTTTATTAAAATTAATGCCAGTAAAGATTTTTTTGGAAAATAGCTAATACTGCTGGGTTAGTGAGAAGGGTCTTCCTTCACATTGGTATTGGGAGAGCAGTTTAACAGTATGGGTCAAGAAATTTAATAGTATGGGTCAAGATACTCAAATAACTGCTCAAAATGGCTTTATGTCTAGGAATTTATTCAAAAAGGTAGCAGCTGGAAGAATATTAATATCCCATGATATTCATTATACCATCATTTACAACATCATGGACAAACTAAAATTCCAGCAACAGGGTCAAGCAATAGGGTACTTTTGATTAAACAATCTGTAGAGTACATCTGTATGATAATAGATTTTTTTTCTATTCAGTAAGATGTTTTTGAAGATGAATTCATGACACTGGAAGATGCTTATGGTTAGTGAAAAAGACAAGATACAGGATCCCATTTATATTAATGAATGAGCATGCACATGTATATAAGACAAGATACAGGATCCCATTTATATTAATGAATGAGCATGCACACGTATATATAAATACTTGCGCCTATCCATCTTCTGCCTACTTACTTGCTAACCTCTATTTGAAAGGAAAGAAATAACTGTCAAGTGACTCCTGGGATAAAACAATATACTTTTTTTCACCTGCCCTACCCTATGTCAGCGCTTTAGCCTAATTTGGTTCTTTGACAGTAGATACTGCTAAAGTGAAAAAATCTCTTTATTGTGTAAAGTTAAAAATGAGAGAACAATTAACAATAGTCTAATCATTTCTCCTCTAATTTCCTACGGGCTCCTCCTTTGAAGAATTGACTGCTCCTGCACTTTGGTTTTCCTTTTCCTTTTCCATTTTTTTTTTTTTGTTTGTTTATTCTTAAGGTCAAAGTGGAGACTGTGTGTGTACTCTGAGCCCCTAAAGCACAATGGGACACTTTCCGACAGAAGGTGGTCCTGAAGTCTGTGAGATGAGTATCACCTTGAAAAGCAAATTGTAACCTCTCCGCTCCTCAGACTGAAAGGTGGAGAGAGGGGAGAAGGAAGCAAGCATGTTGACAGTTAAGGAGGAACTGGGTCTCAATGATGCCAATGACAAAGATATTCATGGCTTTGCTCTTGTCCTTGGCTGGGGCTCAGCTGGGACTGTGTAAGGGCCAGGAAGCTCATCACCAACGGCACTGTCACCACCACCATCACCCACTCCAGCTTCTGCTTATGAGAACAAGGCTAGTTTCTCCAGGCCCCTCTCCTTCAAGGTTACTACTTCCTACGTGGGATGGGCCTGTATCTTTTTTTTTTTTTTTGGACTCAATTGCTTGGGGGTTGTCAGACTTGGCAATGGTTGAAATCAAAACATTTCTCTGTCCCTACTGTTCTGACCATGACAACGTTTTTGTGTGTGTGTGTGTGTGTATGTGTGTGTGTGTGATCAATCCTAATTTTCAAACCAAAATATGCTTCTTACCAGGTGAACTATGAATATCAGCATGACCTCTGCTTCTGCTTCTCTTTTTTTCTACATGGAGCCAGCTACCTACTTTAACCTCATTTCACAAAGGTTAAATAACCACAAACAGAACTTAAAAAAAAAAAATCTGCATTAGGAATAGATAAACATATGAGTAAAATTTACATTTAAGTTTTTGAATTGTGGGTAAGTTTTATTTAAAATTTTTAGTTTCCAAAGTTTTTTTTTTTTTTTTTTAATAATGAGTATTACTTGTATACTAAAAGAGAGAAAGAGATATACATCGTGGGTCATATCTGACCTTTGTCTAAGCTTTTCTAACTACATTTGAACCAAATCAAATTTACTGATAGGAAACACTTACATAGGTAAGATGAACGACAGCAACAAAATACTGTTGGTAAGTTACCTATGGTTGATATTTCCGTACTATGTCTTTCATGATATAATGTTGTGAAATTTTATGCTTCTGATCTTTCAGGTTTTGGCTGAAAACTTCCAAAGTTACCTTAATGTTCTTCTTCCATCTTCCCACTAATCTAGTAGATATCACCCTGTACATTTCTTCCCTAACTCCCACCATCAGATCTGTCATGCTGTTTACATGCTTGTTTCCTATCTCCTTACACCTGTAAAGTAGCTTCTTGCAGAGCACACGGGCTGTGTGTCCTTCTTCTAGAATACTGCCTCATGTAAGAAACTACTCAACTGATTGTTACACATTCGATGATTCAACAAGTTATATAGCATTTTTACAGTTCGGCTAGTTTTTGTTTTATAACCAGACATCAGGATAGCTCCCAAGATGATGATGAGGTGAGTAATTCATACTCCAGTGATATCAAATAACTGTCAAGATTGTTTTTATTTCACACATGAACCATCACTTTTCCTGACAATGAATAAAAAAAAATTAAGTTTTGGATCACATTTTTTCACATAATTTTTAATTTCTGCATGCAACACTATTTCTAACTCCAGCTGGAATGGAACTGAAAGTACTGAAATATTAGGAGAAAAGCTATTTCTGTACAATGTCCAATCTGATTTTGCAAACTGTGTTTGGAAAAGTTGTGGAGAACAGGAGAGAGATTTTAGATGTGAATGCCACAAATATCTTGGGCCTTGTCTCAAAAACTGACCCCAAAAAGTCACTTAGTATTTCTGCCTTTCATACTGTACAAAATGCATTGTATGTGCTCTATTTCGAAACAAATGATCAAAGTGGGGACAAAACAAACCATTACATATAGGACTTTCTATGTACCAGGCACTGTTGTAAATGCTTTGTGTATATTATTAGCTCCTGTAATCTGCAGCACAACTGTATCAGATAGGGAACATTATCATGCTTAATTACTGATATGGAAACTGAGGCACAGAGTAAGCATATTAGGTGGCAGGAATCCTCCACAGCAATGCCTCTGAGTCTCTTCCATCAAGTGCCAGGCTTCACTTTATAAAGCAGGTTTCTTTCCTCTCCACCATGACTGTTGGCTGACCCAGGGTCCTGGGGCTCAGCGGAGCCAGCAATGAAACAGAGTCTGGCATCAGACCTTTTCTCCTTGCTCTCTCCATCATAATGCTTCTCTAAAGACCCGTAATGGCGGAGATGTACCAGAGGAGCTCTGTCTTCTATCATTTACACATAGGAAGCTGTGGTATAAGTGGGAAGGACATTGGAGTGGGATTTAAAAGTCTTGTGATGAAATTTTGAGCTCTGTTCCTGAACCTCTTGCTCATGTGGCCCTAGTTTCCTCCACTCTCAAGTGGAGATGCAAACCCGCCACTGTTGTGTTTTTGTGGG
The DNA here is from genome assembly GCF_020171115.1 of Neogale vison. NCBI lineage: Eukaryota > Metazoa > Chordata > Mammalia > Carnivora > Mustelidae > Neogale > Neogale vison. The sequence goes on along the minus strand of NC_058094.1, from coordinate 173,849,350 downwards.
CAACAGCTGATTAAGTGAGAGGCATGTGTGCTGCTTAGTTCTGGAAGCCTTAAAGGACAATTAGTGTATTCTGTGAATTGTGGCTATTTGTTTATAGACATCTTTATTCCCTCTATAAATAATGAAGGTCATGAAATTATTTGAGCAAATAAGGGACATCAAATATGCAATATGGCTGACCTCAGGTGGGAAACAGAGACTCTTCCTATGTCCTTTACTCTTCAATATTTAATTTGATGAATTGTTCAAGTGTGCTCAGAACCAAACCCCGAGCGGGCTCTGTAGAGAGGAGGAGGAAAAGGAATGGTCATTGCTCTCACAAGTCATGGACAGCAAAGGAGAGAAGACCAAAACCCAATCAGATCGTGGTACATATTGTGAGAGGGAAAAGGTTCAGTGAACTCAGAGAAAGAAGGAGTACTTTTGGATGGGGAGACTAGAAAAGAAGACTTCCAATATATGAATAGTAGCAGAAAAGAGGAGCTTCATGAATTAAAAAATAATAAATTCTCTCTCAATCACTTTTCACCTTTTATCAAACATCTACTCTTTTCAAGCTCCGTGCTGACTGTGGAACCAAGGAGAGGAAGAGTCTGCGTTCTCTCTGCAGAGCAGTGCAATGCCAGAAGGACACCCGTAGCTAATAACTTTGCTCCATGGAGGTGGTGTAAAAAAGGAAATAGGTATAATGTTGTATGTGAATATTGATGAGGAAGCATTTAATTCTCCCTGTGGGAGGCAGAGTCCAGGGAGCTCTACAAAAAGGGATGGTTGAGGAGTCTCAAATGAAGCTTAAGTAGGTAATTTCCAAAGAGATAAGAAGAGAAGGGAAAGATACTTCAGGCAAAGACCACAAGATGACCATTGATTTTGGATGTTTCCCCAGTCGTGTTTTTAGAGAATCACAAAACTGAAAACATGGTGGGGTGGAGGGGTAAACTCCCAGTTCTCCTGTTTTCTTTCAGAACATAGCTGCTTTCTGCTTTTGCTTTAAAAGTTTTTTAAACACTTGGCTTGACACCAGAATCTTCAATTTGGGCACTAATCACATCAGCAGTTAAACTGGCTTAGTTTCCCACGTCAGTTTCTGCTCCCAAACCCTAGAGAATGTCCCAGAAGGTTGGGACTGGAATAGGGGGGCAAGAATGCTTTAAAACAAAGGAGGAGTGGGTTCAAAGTGGCTGAAGGGAATAAGAAAGGAAAAAAATGAATTAAGTTTTAAGGAGTTTGTATTAGAAAAACATTTCAGACACACAGTACATAGAAAAGCATAGCTCCTTTTTATTACCTTCTGTATTATTTTGTAATAAATGTGAAACCACCCATCATTTCATCCTTAACTGTTTTAATATGAATCTCTAAGAGCAAAAGGACTCACTATAACAACAACAACAACAAAACCCTAAAAATAATTAACACACCTATAAAATTTAACAATATGTTTAACAATATGAACCAACTTTGGAACATTTTTGGGACTGAAGAGCTTATAAAATATCAAGATTTGTTGCACTGAGGAGATACAGAGCTAGAGATGAAGGATATTAGTGTCATCGACATGTGAGAGATAGAGGTTTAGGAAACAGGAGGCAAACAGGAGGTAAACTAGAGATGAATGCATGAGGGACAACATTTGAATAAAGCCCACAGACTTGAGGAGTTTGATAAACATGAGACCTGGAAGGACTGGAGGAATCAAGAAGTCTCTCTAATGGTGGATACAATGAGTCAAGATGGGCTCAGAAAGAGGCTAGCACAAGAGTAGGTAGTGACAATGGTGGTGGTAATTCATCTGAGGGAAATGGTAGCAGAGATTCAGGGGAGCCTGACTGGTACAAACGCTCACCTCACAGGAGGGTCGGCAAATGAGATCATTCAGGGAGAGGAGACTACGACTGAAGATTTCCAGGATTTGAATTTCATTCACTGTCTCAATAAATGTTGGATGAATATGGAGACCATGGTAGGAGCAGGGGAAACAAAGATATGACATCAGACTTCCACTCCCGAGTAGATTTAGGTTTAATGTGGGAGGCAGAGAAGCCAAAATACAAAAATTATAAATCATTCAATGAATTACTTATTGAACATCTTCTACAGGTTAGGCACCCCCACTAAGGTGCAAATACAATGATAAGTAAGCCATGGTCCTCAAGAAACCACCGAACCATTAATGGGTTTTTACTGGATGCTGACATGAGGAAAAAACATTTTGGGGGGAGGTTGTTTTTCTCTCTGCACAAAGAATCAAGAAAAGGACAATCTGAGTCAAGAAGGCAAAGTGTTAAACTGAAATAAGGTCATAGCAACAATAAGGGAGATGAAGAGATCATATAAGAGATGTATCAGTGGGGGGATAAAAAAGGCAAGAGAAACTGAGCAACTGATGTCCAGAAGTTTCAGTCTGTGCGTGTGCATGTGGGTATGTGTGCACACATTTCAGATGTGAGCCACGTCAATTCTCTTTTCAAGTGTCTGCAGATTTTCTCTATGACTAACATCAAACTGTACAGACATCGCCTTTCCTTGATACAAAGAAAAATTTAGTTTTCTTGGAGCAGTGTCCTGAAACATCTTGCGGGGAACATTGGTTTTCTTTATAGAAGGGACCGTCCCCTGCTGCTGATGCCTTGGTGCACTGATCTGTTTCCCTCCAATGTGAGTATTCTCTTAATTAAAAAAAAAAACAAAAGTGTTTTTTGGGTATCAGTATGAAGGTCCACTTGGAACATTCATAACTTTTCTTAAATGATTGACCAAAGTAAACTCTTATGCTCTCTGCATGTTCGCTTAGAGTCAGCAAACATCACATAGTTAAAAACAATCAGTAAATTATTTCCAAGGATTGGAAACAGAAATCCTCAGATGATTCACTGATGATTCAGATTTCTGTGTATCGCTTCTACCCTACATGTTGCCAAGGGAACTTGGGGCCTACTTCCTACCACACCACGGCTATAAAAAGTACCAGCAAAAGCCACAGGGGAGAAACTTCTCTACTCTTTTATTAAAAATGGCTAACAGACTAAATGTCAGTTACACAAAGGAGATTTGCATTTTATCTCTGGAGGTCATATCCATGAGGCACAGAGATGCCACATTTTTCTATTTATCAACTGCTTGCATTCTACTGTTTTCCTCAAGCAAGGTACTTTCTATAAAGAATTAAAGATGCCAACAGAAATTATATTTCTCCCCATAAAATCCAGGCTGATGTGCTTTTGAAGTAATAGCTATGCTCTATGGAATCTGTGTCAATCGGGGGTAGAACCCACATTCATACAGTCAGCAGCCTGACTGCTTCTCTGGGTCAGAGGGTTTAGAGAAGGACTAAACAGGGGGAAGGAGAGAAGTTGCCTCCCACCTACAAGGTCCTATATACCTTGTAGCCACGATCTGTTGACCTTTCTCTGACAATCACTGTTATCAAGCAACCTAAAAATATCCTTACAGTTAAATATTTATAAGAGAAAACCAGTGATGGGTGAATACATTTTATTGCACATATCACCTAAATTTCCCCCTTTAATGGGTACTTTGCATTCAGTTCTCATCTGGAAATAGGGCATGAAGCCTGCCTTAATGCAGAGTTGTCAGGAAGACATATGTGAGACCTAAGTTAACAGCACAAACAACCACACTCTCTGCTTACAGAGGGCAGGGTCTCTCCTCCATCAGGAAGGGCTGGTGGGACAAGACAACTGAAAGCAACCAAGGAGTAATCCTTTCATTTGCATCAATGCTTACTAGAAAATCTGCAAAAAAAGGCAATTTCCTCTTTTTCAGATGAACCCATATTCTCTCTCTACTTCTAGCTATTCTTACATGAGCCCCACCTAAGGGGTGGGGACACATAAGTGACACCTAAGTGGAGGGCTCTTTATGTTTAAATTTGTATGGTATTAGAGCTCTTCTGCTCTTTGAAGGGGCAGTATGATTAAATATGAGCTTTTAAATTTAAATTTGTTAAATGGGTGTTACTTGTAATGAGCAGTGATTTCTTTGAAAATGCAAATTGGATCATACCATATTTTCTCACCTTAAAATCTATCCTATGTTTCCAATTTCTTAATGAAGTCGAACCTCCTTTTCATGAAATGCAGAGCACTTCATGGTCTCCTCTGACATCCTTTGGTACTTGAACAACACAAAGCTATTTGTAACTCCCAAATCCCATTACTGCCCCACACCTCTGTGACCTGGCACATGAACCTTGCTAAACCTGGCATGCCTTGCCTCTCTTCCCATGTGATTAATTCCTATTATTCTCAGCATAATTCAAATATCTGTTGCTCTGGCGAGTCTTTCCTGATTCAGCTGCTACCAAATGCAATTCTTATGTAGAACCTCTGGCTTTGTCTGTATTTTTAATATTGTACCTATAATACTATATGTAACAATTTGTTCATGTGTACAGGTACTTTTTCTTCTGTTACACTCATAATCCTTGGGAGCCAGATCCCTGTTATTATTTTTTTGAGCTTTGCATTTCCAGCATTTTGCACAGTGCCCAGTATACATTAAGTTGTTTGTAACTTTGTTGAAATATTCTTCCATGTGGCAAACATAATGATTGTTGTTAGAGGAAAATTAATTTAAAATAAATGGATCACTAGAAAATATTAGTGACATGTAAATAAACTTTGCATATCTGTGCCTTAGAACACCTTATAGAAGAGAACTGTGTCCAAAACTCCTTGTTGAATAAACAAGGAAAAGGTCAAAAGTATCTAAGTCAGGTGGATGTAAATTAGAGAGATATTTGTTCAACAAATAACAGTAACAATGAGGCCCTCTTCATCTCTGATGTTGGGACTGGCTGGTGGAAAACTCAAGACATAATTTTTCTGATTGTTCCAAGGACTCTGAATGGAACCAACATTAACATCTATCTTCATGATTCTATCTGATTATCTGACTCAAATGGAAGGTTTGCAGCAGGCAAATGTATATACTCCGTATGCATACACTCATTTTTCCCTACTTCTCAGTGACATCTTCCCCAGAAAATCACCCAGCAACAGCAGGTAGTCCAAGGAAATAAGTGCTTTCTATCTCCACAAGTGGTACCAGAATGGATTGAGCAATAACCTTAACAGCACCAGAGAAGGAAGCTGATCAGAAGAACACTGCAAAGGCTCAGAAAACCAAACTGTCATTGGAAATAAAGCACAAAAGTAGACCAGAACATATAAGCTCAACCTATACTGCCTTCTGAAACAGAAGGTATAAAAAGGATCAAGAGTTTTCTAACATAATAACCCAAATGTCCAGAATACAACAGAAAATCACTCATCATAATCAATTATACAAATCATCTTGAATTAAATGAAAAAAAAAAAGAAAGAAAATCTTAGCAAAGAAATAGATGTTATGGCAACCCATGGAAGAGGAAAAATATTTAAAAATGATATATCTGATAAGGGGTTAATATCCAAAATATATAATGAACTCATACAACTCAAGGGCAAAAAAATTCCCCAAATAATCCAATTAAAAAATTGGTAAAGGACCTGAATAGACATTTTCCTAAAGAAAATATATGAAGGGCCAACAGGTACAGTATAATGTACTCAACATCACCCATCATCAGTGAAATGCAAACCAAAACCACAATGAGATATCACCTCATAGAATGGCTATTATTAAAAAGACAAGAGATAGCAAACACTGGCAAGGATGTGGAGAAAAGAGAATTTTAGGGCACTGTTGGTGGGAATGTAAACTGGTACAGGCACTGTGGAAAACAGTATGGAGTTTCCTCAAACAATCCAAATAAATAAGTAAATAAATAAATAAAACTAGCATATGATCCAGCAGTTCCACTTCTGGAAATATACTCAAAGGAAATGAAAACATTGCTAAAGAGTTATCTAGTTCCCCACGTTCATAGCAGCATTATTTATAACTGCCAAGACAGGGAGAGAACCTAATGAATACATCAGGGAATAGAGAAGTTGGGATATATTGTATATAACTTTATCATTTATAATTACATTATATATGGCAATGCTAATATATCAATATAACATATGTTGTACAGGAAAAGATACAAATTTAAGAAATAAGAAAGGAAAACAAAGAAATAGAAGCTATAGAAAAGACCTAGGCAAGCTCACATAGTACCATTTCTAGACCAACTTCCATGATTCTGGTTGGGTTTCAATTCATCATCAATATTACACGTGGTACTAACAGTTGTGAACTGGAGTAACCCCGGGATACCCAAGGGTATGTAGTGGCTATTAAATATCCTCAGCTGTCATCAGTATTTTACCCACCTCCCACTTTGTCAATTTGACTCAGTACATTAAACTCTTCAGGAAAGGTCAGATTATAGTATTCTGAGAAATAAAAATAACATTTATCCATCCCCCCATTCTGGGATTACCCAACCCAACCTGACTTGTTATTATCAAAATTCACTTCCACATACCTGGGGAACAAGCCATCTTTTTGTAAGAATTTCATAGTTTCAATATCTCTAAACCTATATCTTGTTTTAAGATAGATGTTCTTACTGAGGTCAACTATTCTGAAGGGAAAGGAAAAGCACAGCTGGTGATCCAAATTGCTTTTCAAGTTTGGAAACACTGTCTTGCGTGGATCTGTCCTAACCCCCTAAAATTCAGCTTGCATTAGGTGAAGTGAATTGGATTCTCAGAACATTTTAAATTCACATTTGTTGAAGTCAAAACCGAGAGGCAGTCACCCAAGAATGTTAGCAAGCTCTCCGAGCCCTGGAAAGGCATTGTGCCCAGAAAGATCCTTGAGGAAAAAAAAGAAAAGAGTCAGCTAAAACTGGTTACAACTGACCAAAGCAAAATGCGGAAATACTACTACCTGCATGTTGGGATGTCAAGTCAAGAAAGGTCAACCAGAGGGCTAAAGCAGGTGGGGATCCTAGGGAGCAGTGGGAGAGGGACCCCAAGCAATGGACTTAGGTGTTGCTGCTGTCTCAAGCTGATCTGTGGCCTGGCTGGAAGGGCCAAAGCCAGAAGAGAACTGAAAGGACAACCTAACAATAATAGTTATTCTGAACTAGATTTTCAATCACAGCTTTGGTGGTGGAAAGCTGAAAGGTTTAATCTATGGATAGCTTAGTTTTAACTCTTCTATGTCATTTCATGTCACTGGCAGAGATACTCTTATTGTACTTCCAGTTTGCTCTGAAATAATGCGTTATGACATAAGATTCAAACTAAAATGTACCAAAGGTCAGACTTGTTCCATTTGCCCAAAGGAAAGATCATAATGAAAATTCCTAGAGAGGTTTTAGTATGTCAAACATAATTATGTTTCAGTCAGTTCAATATTTTTGAGCACATTCTTCATGCAAAGGTCAATGTAAAGTGCTTTATAGTTGTATTTTCCATCAAACTGTTTTATTGGTATAAGCTCTAGCTTTGAACTTAAAAGGGAAGCACAATTCTCAAAGATCAAAATATTTTTCATATGAATCACTTATGGATGACTATGTCCAGTCATAAAATGGCCATTCATTGCAATCCTCTATTTCCATATTCCATCTCTTGTTAGAAGCATTTTGAAATATGACCAAAGAATAATAATCAAGTATAAATATGACTGACCATATCACCAAGGATAAACATAAACTAGTTCATATACAATTAAATGGTTTTGAAGTGGAAACCTAAATTCGAAGATAAATGAATAAATTAAAAAAAATAATATGGCATGTAGCTATCAAAATAATTTGTCACACATTTTGAGAAAATTGAAATACTGTAAATACTATTTTCTTTTGTTCCAAAATTAATCAGTTTAATACTTTAGAAAACATCCAGTATTTGATATAAGAGGATACTTGTCTTATTTTACACACGATATTTTTGAGTAAGATACTCCTTTCTCTTTGAAACAGTATATGCTTTAAGTGGTCAGAGACTATGTGAATTTACATTCCTTATTAAGGTTTTTAAGAATTTATTTCAGTTGGAACTCTTTACATTTAAGCTACTTTGTTTGATTCAGTTCAATGCGAGGAAACCTCTTATTTGTTCTTTCTCCATAAAAGGACTAGTCTTTGATAAACAGTTTTGTCTCTTATCCTGGTCTACAATCATAAGTGTTTACTGGGAAAGATAAAGTCTCTGATGTTTTCATGTAGAGATGGTTTTTAAAGAGTGCAAATTGTACTCTGCCTAGTACATCACATAGCATCAGTAAAAGGTAGAAGAACAATTTACTTTCATGGCTTCATTTATAACCCTTCTGCCTTTCCTTTATTCTTTCATGTTTTCACTCTTTTCATTGCTCTACTATGCAGCCTGCTAGTAGCTGAAGAATACTAATAACCAAATGCGTTTGCATTTAGGGGCATATTCCAGCTTCAGGGGATTCTTACATTTTAGCATAATTTTAAAATCAGTCCAGAGAAGAGTCATTCCAATATCTGAAGGCAGCTGCTTGTAAAATTTGAATTTCCAATATTACAAATTTCAACTATTTAATTTTATTTAAGTATGTCTTAAAAGTGGTAAACATTCAAAAAAATGTTGACTGCATAAATGTATCATGTAGTCCTAAATACACTTAAGTTCTTAAAATGATTTTTAATCATACACCATTCTTTACAAATCGACTTGAAGATAACATTATTTTCCTCTTGGATGATTAGTACTATCTTTCGTGAAAAGAGAGTGAGCCCGGTGGTGTTGCAGAACTGAGTTCAGATCCTGATCCTACCTCTACTGGCTATGGGATGTCCAACAAGTTACTTAGCTTCTCTGAAACTGGTTTTTTTAATAATTATATAGAAAATATATAAAGTAATGGACAAATCAAACATAGTAAGTGTTCAATCATAAAGGAGAATTTGCCCAAAGGAAAGAAGTAGGTATAGTTTAAGTCCCTCCCTTCCTTCCTTCCTTCCTTTCTTTCCTTCCTTCCTTCTTTCTTTTTTTTTCAATATTTTATTTATTTATTTGACAGATTGAGAGAGAGAGAGAGAGTGTGTGTACAAGCAGGGGGAGTGGCAGACAGAGGGAGAAGCAGACTCCCCGCTGAGCAGGGAGCTGGACCCCAACTTGGGGCTCGATCCCAGGACCCTGGGATTGTGACCTGAGCTGAAGGCAGACACTTAATGACTCTGCCACCCATGTGTCCCATCTTTCTTATTTCTATAGCTCTTTATTCTCTGGGCATTGTAGTGATGCTATCCCTTGGATAATACATGGCTTTGGAGGATGCTGTTATTTTCTCACAGCAAGAGAAAAAGAAGACTTCAAAAGCTCCCCTTTTCCTCAGGAATACTCCAGGCTGCCTGCCAGCTTCACACAAAGCCACCCTGCCCTGCATCCACCCAGGTTTCTCAGTGTTGACATTAGTCCATTGGACCCATTCTTCCTTTCCCTTTCTTACTTAAAGTCCAGAGCGCTGAGTTTGGAGAATAGCTTCGGTGATATGCCCCCCATCAGTTCAATGGGTGTGCATCCCTGACCACTCCCACTGTCTTGAGGGCACCGAACAGGGGAACATTAAGCCTCTCACCCTCATACCGCAGGGATCTGCCATTGGGTTGAAAAAAGCGCTGCCGGAATCTTCATTATTTGATCTTCTCCATCTCTTAGTATAATCACTTTCCTCGGTTTCTGTATTACATATGAGTTCTGCATTACATATGAGTTCAGCCTTTTCTTTTTGGAGAAAGAATAGAGCTGGATAAAATGACTACATCCCAAGAGGTAAATTTCCTTCTTACATTTACCCCTCATGAGACAGGCATTCCAGGAGCACAAAAGACTTTACTCAAAGTAGAAATGGAAAAGAGATACAAGACTTAGAAAATGACTGTTCTCTGTCATGTCTACTGCATAGTTGGTCCAATACAAGGCTTTCAGTACTGTGGGACATAAAGGAATTGCAAAGCTGCAGAGCCACAAAGCCTAGAGTGGATGACAAGTTGGCAGAGTTACTAGGAAAACAGCCTTGATGACATCTGGATCTCTTTCAAACACACGACAGCACATCAGGCAGACAAAACTTTCCACTTTGTCTACTTTCATTTAAAACTGTTATATTTTACAAGGGTTGAATATAATGAAAAGGAATGAACACTAATAATAGCTCACATTGAAAATACTCATAAAAACTTTTGCAGAAACCCTGCCATGACATCTACATTGTCACAGTCTGAATACTGAGGGTTAATTTAATACAATTCACTAGTAATCCTAATAAGCCATAAATGAACTGCACTAAAGTATTCCCATTTGTCTTCACAGTTCATATTCTGATAGCAGCAGTTTCTGAAGAAAGGCATTCAGTTGAGATATCCACAGATTTGCAAATCTCATGAGCCTGAACGAATTAGTGGAATAAATAAGTGTATGAATGATGCTTTGTTAATTGTGTTGAAGTGATCAAGAAGCATGATGAGCACTGGGTGTTATATGCAATGGATGAATTACTGAACTCTGCATCTGAAACAAACCGTGTACTCTATGTTGGCAAACTGAATTTAAGTTTAACAAAAACTTAATGCATGTATATACACAATCATTTTTATAATACTGTAACCCTGCTATGCATACCACTTTGAACTCTATCATTTTCACATAAGACATTATAAGTAGTCATCCTTTTAAATCATGAATTTTAAGAATACAAAACATGGATGCACTGAATTTTAAGCCATTATTAATTGGACACTTGTTTTTAAAATTTCATGACTATCTATACACTTTTGATTAATTTTTAACAAATGAATATTTGGGCACATGTTTCAGGATTCCTATTGAGTAAATTCCTGGCAATGGAAATGCTGGATCAAAGGATGAAGGCTTTTGAGACATTTTGCCAAAATCTCCCCCAAAATGGTTGTGTGAACAAGCACTCTCATCAGCAATGCATAAGTATACACTTATAAGGTGTTCCTTATGAATACCTCAGTGCTTTGTATTATCACCTAGATAATCTCATATAGTACCTTTGTAGAAAGAACCTCTTTGGCTGCTAATCGAAGTGTTACTATGATGACATCTAGAGAGGTAAAAAAATAAAAATAATCATATAAACTCAAAAACAGGGACGCCTGGGTGGCTCAGTTGGTTGAGCGGCTGCCTTTGGCTCAGGTCATGATTCCAGCATCCTGGGATCGAGTCCCACATCGGGCTCCTTGCTCGGCAGGGAGCCTGCTTCTCTCTCTGCCTCTGCCTGCCACTCTGTCTGCCTGTGCTCGCTCTCCCTCTCTCTCTCTCTGATTAATAAATAAAATCTTAAAAAAAAAAAAAGTTAAAAAAAAATAAAATAAACTCAAAAACACCCGCACAAGAGGAGCCGACTCGTATTCACCATGCGGACAGAATGCTATCAAAATTCTAAGGAAGATCTGCAGCTATTCCCTATTTCTCTTGGAGGATAAACTCTGGTTAAAGATGAAAAGCTAGTTGCTTTGTGAAGTTGTTTTCAAATCTGATTACCTAAGACATGCAGATGTAATGAGTCATCCCACCACATTAACACACGTAATAGATAGAACGTTGGGCAAGAGTGAGAATTCAGAGGGAAGAAAAATGACCCCTGGGGTCAAGACACAAGAACTGTCTTGGCAAGACTTCAAGTCTAGACATGACAGATTAATTATAAGACCTGTTTCAAACCTTAAGTACAGGTTCATTCTGGCTGTAAAGTCAAAATCATAGGAAATAAATTGCTCTCAAATGATTTGGTTTTGGATATTGGTTATTGGTAGAATAATCTAGTAATTTTCAAACGTTGGTATAATGGAAAGAATATAGGAAGCAAAGTCAGGAAGTGTTTAGTATCCTAGCTCCAGTACAAATGACATGGGGGAGTGGGTACACTTCAGTAAGAACAGCTAACTTTCATTTAGCACTTCGACTTCAGCCTTGTGGAGCCTATGCATGCATTCTCATCTAATCCTTCAATATCTGTAGATCCTATTCTGTATTCTCCACCCCCTCTTAATAGACGGTAACACTGAGGCTGAGCGTTCATAGGCCTTGTCCAGCAGCACTGAGTCATTGAGTGGTAGAGACCCACTGCCTGTTTGCCTCCAGAACCCATGGGCTTCACTAGGGCTCAAGTTGCTCATCTGAAAAGTGGGAGCATTTAGGGAGTTAGACTACATGTTTTCTAAATTCCCCTGTAAGTCTAAAATTACCTTTTCTTTTGCTTCCCCCCCACCTTTTTAAAAGAAAAAGACCATTCCTCTGTTCACAGAATCAGTAAGGGCTGAAGATGTCATTTAAACCTCCTAGTTTTATTAATAATGCTAAAATATTAATAAAACTATTAAGATATAATTCATATAAAATATATAATTCAATAGTTTTTAGTATATTTGCAGAGTTGTGCAATCATCACCACAATCCTTTTAGAACATTTTTATCACCCCAAGAAATCCATTTCCCCTCCGACCTCTATTTGAAACCCAGCCCTAGGCAACCACAGTCTATTTTCTGTCTCTATGAATTTGCCTACATTGGAAATTTCATATAAATGGAATCATACAATATACGGCCTCTGGTGACTACCTTTTATTTCACTTAATATATCATCTTCAAGGTTCAGTCATTCCATAGCTTAAATAAGTACGCTTTCCTTTTTATATTAAATAATATTTCATTGTATGGGTATACCACATTGTGTTATCCTTTCATCAGTTGATGGATAATTGGGTTGTTTGCATTTTTTGGCTCTTTGGGTATTGCTGCTAAAAACATAAGTGTACATGTGAGCCATTTTCATTTCTCTTGCGTACACATCCATGAGAAATACTGGGTCATATGGTAACTCTATGTTTAACATCTTGAGGACTTGCCAGTGTATTTTCTAAGGCATCTGAACTATTTTACATTCTCCCCAATAGCTGGAGAGTTCCATTTTCTTCACATCTTCCCACCATTCATCATTGTCTTTTTGATTATAGGCACCCTAGTGGGTATAAAGTGGCATGTCATTGCAGTTTTGATTTGCATGTCCCTTATAACTAATAATGTTGAGCATTTTTTTCTTCTGCCTATCTTCCATTTGCGTATCTTCTCTGGAGAAATCTGTATTCAATTCCTTTGCTGATCTCTTGAGTTGTCTTGATTATAGAAAAGGAAGCACTCTTCATATATTCCAAAGACAAGTCTTTTAAAAGATCTGATTGGCAAACATTTTCTTCATTCTAGAGGTTGTCTTTTCATTTTCTTGGTAGTGTCCTTTGAAAGATAAAAAGCTTTTAATTATGATGTCTAATTTATGTATTTTTTTTCATACTCTTGGTGTCATATCCTAGTATTGGTTGCTTAATCTAAAGTCACGAAGATTTACCACTTCATATTCTTTTAAGGGTTTTATAGTTCTAGATCTTACATTTAGATGTTTGCTTCATTTTGAGTTAATTTTTGCAGAGGGTATTAGGTAGAGGTCTAACTCATTCTTTTGTGTGTACATATATAGCTGTGCTAGCACCAACTTTTTGAGACAACTGTTCTTTCCTCACTGAATTATCTTAGCATTCTTGTTGTCTACCTTGTTTTTGATTTGTAATTTTTCATGTCCACTTATTCACTTTATTTCTTACCGCACTTTCAATTGAATTATAACTCCCTTGAATTGGAGGACCATGTGTTACACATGCCCCAACCTCAATATCTGGCAAAGTACTGAGTCTGTAGTAGGCACTTAATAAACACTTCACTGGTTGATTGGTGGATAAAAGGAATTGAAGATGTCACAGGGACAAAGGAAATAAGCCAGGAGGTTATAGAGATAAAAGCTGCAAATTTCATTTTACATTAGTGTGTCTCAACTAATTGGAAATGCTTAAACAGTTAACTAATATTTGGAAAATAATGAAAATTAATATTCTATTGAGTCATTTCTAGGGGTACCTGAGTGGCTCAGTCATGTGTCTGCCTTTAGCTCAGGTCATGATCTCAGGGTTCTGGGATTGAGGCCAAAGTCAGGCTCCTTTCACTCAGTAGGGAGTCTGCTTTACCCTCTCCCTCTCCTTGCTGCTCTCCCTGCTTGTGCTCTCTCTCTGTCTCTCTCTCTCTCTGTTGAATAAATAAATAAAATTAAAAAAAAAAAAGAAAAGTCATTTCTAAATCATTATATTCAAATATACTGCTATGTTGGTAATATTTGCTATTGTGGGAATTCCTTTATAATATTTAATCTCCAAAATCCCTTCAAGACAAGAAGTCAATTTCTTTCATGTACATTCTTATTTAAGTATTGTGTATACAATTAATTATAATCTGATCCTATCCCCACTTGTGTACTCATTAATTACATAGCCAATAGCCTTTTTTAAAAACTAATTATTCAATATATTAAGCCAAACTACCTATAGACATCAGTCGGAATTAAAAGAAACCAATTTTAAAACACCGTGTCTCTTTATTCATTGCAAACACATTTCTTCTTGATACTAAGTTCATGTTGTAAGCCTCAGAGAATTTGAGAAGTAGAAAAAGAAAAAGCAGATTTTTGCCTGACTTACAAACATGAAACATAAAAGAAAAAGTTCTGGTTTTCCTCCATTAAATGAATATTAAGTTAATCTAATCTAAGACTCATTTTTTTAGTTAAGGTTTATAAGCAAGTCTCTAAAAAATGCAAATTATATAATAGACTCTTGGATTTTTCCTGTCCTTTTCCTTCATCTTATTAATCTTGCAAGAAATACCATATATATCTTTCAGAACATTGAATTTAGTGGAGATGTTTTGAGTAAAGAAAACAAAGCTCCACATAAGTGTTTAACAAAATTATGAAAAAAGTTTGGAAAGAAGTTTGAGAAATTAAGGCTCTTCTTTCACTATTTGAACCGATGACTGTCAAATTTGAAACAATGGCTTTCATTTTTACATAACATTTTTTAAAAATTTGAAAGTATGCAAAAGTGCAATTCTATAAAATTATGTATGCAAATATAAATAGAGGAAAATAACATATATATATATATATGTGTGTGTGTGTGTGTGTGTATATATATAAAAGACCTGAAGGCCAAATCAGTTTACTTAGGCAATTCCTTTTGTTATATATACATGAAAATGCATATGTATTTTAATTCTTCTAGATCTGAAGAGGTCAAATGAGGAAATTATGATTATGATGAAATATTTGGCCTACATCAGGGAACACAAATAAAAATTAAGTCAATGATCTAAATATTTGTCAGGAAACTGTTTAAGAGTTGGATTTGCATGTATCTCATATTTCTTTGGTTATTAATATAATTACCCTTTCACCTAGCTTAGCCATCCATATCAAGTAGCCATCAGTGCATAGCAAGTAACTGATGAAGATTTTGTCTATGGTAGATGAATCTTTTAGACAGCAAACATTACAGTGGGATTTAGGAAAATGAAACTCTTTGTACCTTGCCAAAGCAATAATTAAAATGAATGGAAGCTGTTTATGTTAATAGCTGTCATTTCTTCTTCAACAAAGAACTTTGCCTATTTACCACTATCAGAAAATTTCATCTCCTAAGAGAAGACTGTGTTTTCCCACATATCTAGTGGGTTTTTTGTTGTTGTTGTTTGTTTGTTTGTTTTTTAATTCAGGAAGAACTCCTAAAAGGGTAATCCAAAAGAACATGTACTTTGAGGAAGTCTGGCAACATTATGCACTCTAGCCACACCCAAATGCATGGAAATTTCAGGAAAAGCCAGTTCAATACTTTTTCTAATTTTTGTCTCTTCTAGTATCTAACTAAGATTAGGACTCTTATTTTTTATCTTCCTCTATCATCTCTACACCAACCTTCAGATTTCAGAAGGCCAGCAAACATGCTCCATCAAATATTTGAAAGGCAAACCTCGATTTTTATCTAAATAACTAATTTAGTTAGTGACTGAGCCGCCCAGGCTGCCCAAAAGACCACCTTTTTTGGAGGGGCTCCTGAGTGACTCAGTGGGCCCAGCGTCCCGCTCTCCATCTCAGCTCAGGTCGTGAAATCGTGCTCTGCGGTGTCTGCTGGAGGCTCTCTTCCCCTGCCCCTCTCTGCACATGTAAAAAAATAAAAAACCTTTAGGTATAACACTAAAAAGTAAAAGGAACATCTGTTTACTGCTGGTTAGAGTAGTGGACTTCTTCTATCCAATTTAAATGGTCATCAGTAGAAACTAGTTGTCTGAGAAGCTGAACATGCAAGAGCCATGAAAGCTTTCACTCCAGACGTTTTGATGACTATAAGCTGTAGGGTGCAAGTCTAAATGTTACGAGAAAGGAAAGAATACTGAGTCATATGTGAAATATAGATTACTGAGTGATGAGGAAAAGTGCACAAGGTATTACAGATCCCCAAACCATGTTCCTAAACTATATTTATTTCATTCTCAAACCCCAGGTGGTAGCGTGAAACTGAGGCTCCAATAAACATTATGGTTTGCTTGAGAACCAAGACCATATACTTGAAAAGTCATGATAGTACCCGGGTTCCCAAATTCTGGTCAGTGTTTTTCTTCTTATTTTTCCAAGAGAGTTATTATGAAAATATATGAACGTGGAGGTCAGAGAAAATTACACAAATGCCCCTAATGTATGTGAAAAGGTGTTTGCTTTCAGTATAACAAAACAAATTCACAGAGATATCCTCTCTCAGTCATCAGACTGGCAAAACCAAATGTATAATAACAACTCTGTTGGTGAGACTATAGGGGAAAGGTACTCTCATATACTGTTGGTAGAACGAAATATGGTACAATGCTGTGGAGGCGAGTTGGCAAAATTAATGTTCAGATGTACAGATACGTTTATACTTTGAACCAATCCTACTTTTTAGAATCGAGCTTAAAAATACACCTATGCATGTCCAAAATTACATATGAACAAAATTTTTCATTTGGGTATTATTTGTGCAACAGAAGTGAGAAATAACTCAAGTATTAACAATATGGAGTTGCCTGAATTGTAATACATCCATACAATAGAGTAATATGCAACAATAAAAGTAAGGAGGACTATCTATGTACTGGTAAGGAGAGATCTTTGGGATATATTCCCTAATGAAAAGCAAGATATGTGTGTGTGTGTGTGTGTGTGTGTGTGTGTGTGTACACATACATACACATACACACACACATACACACACACTGTACCTTGTTTTTATATGTATATACACAGAATTTTATATATGAAATGGGGAAATATGTATGTTGCAAAAAGAACCTTGGAGAAATGAGCAAAAAGCTAATGAAAAGAGTTAATTACAGAGATCAGGGAGGGGTAAGTTACAGAGAAAGACCAGGAGAGGCACCTAGGCATACATTTTTGGTATAGTTTTGACTTTCATACTATGTAAATGCATAGATGTTTCTGTTTTAAAGGGATAAAATTGAAAAAGGAATCCTTAAAACTAGAAACAAACTTAAGTGATTACATATAACTATGTAGATGGGTAACATAATCACAAAGAAAGGTTTTTTCCAAGTAACTTAGGCACATAGATCTTTAACTGTACATCTTCAGGAATGTAAACCATAGCGAGGAGAAAAGAACCACAAAGACATTTTAAACTTCCTTTAGTAGTTTTGTTGTTGCTGTTTTGGTAACTACTTTATTTATAAACTATAAAGAAGTTCTATCATTAAAGTCCCACCAAAGCAGGGGAAGTAATTTTTTTAAAGGGAATATAAATTAGAAAATCACCTTCAACAGGTAATGGAAGATCTGAAAACCCATGGTGGAAGAATTTGTAAGGCAATCCAGATTTTAGACCCAACTGGAAGCTGCTCCAACTTTAGACTTAGAGGGACAAGATAAAAGATGTAGTTCTAGAGTCCAGAGGACCAGGGCCCCTATTGGCAGCTATAGCTGGTGTGACTCTGTCCTGGAACTACAAAGCAGTCACATTTGGAGACATCTCCCAGGACAAGAAGGAAATGGTAGAAATACTCTGGCTTTACCCTTCTCCCTATTACCTCCCCACCCCAAACTTCCCACCAGTGAGTACTACTGACTGGCATAGAAGCCTTCAAATGTCACAGAGTATGGAAAGAGCAGGAAACAGATCTGGGGGTAAACAGGCTAAAGACCAGTACTGAAGCTAGGAAATATTATTAATTTTATTAGAAATCAAGATTATCAGCATTATGGAAATATAAGTATAATTACTAAATCAAAGAAGTTATATAAAATTGATGAATTGTTAGCAATTGATTCAACATCTGAATAGAAACCCATGATTAAAAAATACATTTTCTTGCTTTATCCACTTAAATGGCCTTAATATAGTTTCACTTCAGTATCAATGAACTCATTTAGACTGATACTTTGTTTTTAATATCATTCCTCAGTAAAAGGAATCAGAGCTCCCTGGAGAATTGACTCATTCTTAATCTGGAACACAAAAGGTATAGATTAAGCCTGGGTTATTTTGAGCTCAAGATATAGAGAAAAGGAACCCTTGTGTATTGTGGGTAGAAATGTAAACTGGTACAGATACTATGGAAACAATATAGAAGTTCCTCAAAATATTAAAAACAGAACTGCCATATAATCCAGCAATCCCACTTCTACATATGTATATGTGAAGAAAATTATTCATTATTCATGATAGCCAAGACATGGAAAAAACCTAAATATCCAAATACTAATGAATGGATAAAGAAAGTGTGGAGATATGTATAAACACACCACACAAACACACACACACACAAAGGAGCATTATTCAGCCATAGAAAGAAAGGAGATCCTCCATTTGGGGCAACTCGGATGGACCTTCAGGATATTATGCTACATGAAATAAGTCAGAGAAAGACAAATACTGTATACTGTCACAAATATGTGGACTCTTAAAAAAAAACGGAACTCACAGAAAGAAAGAATACAATGGTGGTTGCCAGGGACTGAAGAACAGGATAAATGGGAAGATGTTAGTCAAAGGTTATAAAGTTTCAATTGTAGGAGCACCTGGGTGATGCAGTCAGTTAAGTGTCTGACTCTTGGTTTTAGCTCAGATCATCCTAGGGTTGTGAGATCAAGCGCTGTGCCAGGTCCCTCCTGAGTGAAGACTCTCCTTGAGACCCTCTCTCTTTCTCTGCCCCCACCCCCCTCAAATAAACAAACAGATCTTAAAAAAAAAAAAACAACCCTTTCAATTTTAAGACAAATACGTTCTGGGGATATAAGGTACAGCATGGTAACTATAGGTAACAGTTTGAATTATATACTTAAAATTTGCTGAAAGTATATAGCTCTTAAGTGTTCTCATCACACACATGGACACACACAAGGTAACTAACTATATGAGCTGGTGGATATGCTAACTAACCTTGTGTGGTAATCATTTTAAAATACACTTATTTATCAAATCATCACACTATATACCTTAAACTTACATAATGGTATTCATCAATTACATCTCAATAACACTGGAAACAAATCAAGTTGAATGTTTTGAAACTGAGACAATTTTCAAAATTTAGTGGAGTCATTTTAAAAGCAGAGAAAAGCTTGAAAGGGCTCCCATTAACAATGTTTCACTATATTGGACATCAGAAAGAGTAATTTGCTGGTTGGTATGAAATTAATTTTATAAGAAATCTTCAATGCACAATTACACTAAAATAAGGAGAAGGCCAGCAAAATATATTTGTTGTCATTTGAGTTTGATATTCAACCAAATTTTAGGAGATAGCTCTGTCTTCTACCGTAATGTAATATGACACAACACAAGGCTCAGTGCATTCCAGCCCAAATGGTGAATTTAAAACTCACCAACCTTCAGAGTGAATTTCCAATTAATAAAAAATCTAAGTTTAGACTAAAACATGCTAAGAAGCAGCTAGGGGATAAATTGAGAGATCTGTTATCTTCAAGGAATGACATGAAAAAAATCTATATTGTCCTAGACTAACTGAGGCTTATGGGACATGATAAACATAATAATGTGTAGTTTTAGATTGGATCTTGATTTTGGACAAAGCAGGGGAATCTTGGAGATATTCGATGATAATGGTATAAAATTAAATTAAGAAATTATTAATTTTGCTAGATACAAAAATAGTTATAGTGGCTATGTAGTAAAATATGTTTATTTTGAAGAACTGTACACTGAAATTATTAGGGGTGTATCGTGACATCTAAAATTCTTTTAAAAATGCTTCTTGGGGCACCCATGTGGCTCAGTGGGTTAGAGCCTCTGCCTTCAGCTCGGGTCATGATCCTGGGGTCCTGGGATGGAGCCCCACATTGGGCTCTCTGCTTAGCAGGACGCCTGCTTCCTCCTCCCTCTCTGCCTGCTTGTGATCTCTGTCTCTCAAATAAATAAATAAAATCTTTAAAAAAAATGCTTCTATATAAAACAATTATTTTCTTAAAGAGATTTAGCCTGATCCTTCCTAATCTGACTCCAGCTTACTTTTCTAGTTTCATCCAGGCATATGGTAAAATAATAAATACCACTTGTAACTTTACTACCATTTTAACAATAACTCTTTCAATCTTTCAGGATTAAGTAAACTTATTTTAACAAATGAGAAAGTTTTGTTTCAGATCAAGAATATTTTTAACCTGAAGTTCTTGAATGGACCTAAGGGGGCTTGAGAAACATGTATGTGTGTTTGTGTGTGCACGCGCATGGGAATATGAATTTATCTTGGATGAGTTTTATGGCTTTCATCAGATTATCAGAGGGACATGTGACACAAAAAGTTATTAGGAGTGTTAAGAGGTTTGTCAGTTTTATTTGTACAACTCACTGGCCTGTAGCCTTTAAAAGAAAAATGCATAGCTGCTCCAAGAGTCTTTAAAATAATTGAATCAAATTAAAATATTATACATGAAGCTCATGGTTTTCCTCATTGAACTTTTGGCCTCTTTACAGATGATGTTTCCATTTATATTTTTCCACTGCTTGTTGAGGATTAAGTAATTCCTGAGGGTTATTCTTTCATATACATTCACATATGTTATAAACTATGCCTAGTTTTTAGACAATGGAGGGATGACAGTTGATTAAAGGGTCTTGTCTTTGAGGCCTTGGAAAAGAAGGATCATTTAATCCGAAACCATTAGCTGGATCATGTATCTAGCATTAAAGCCTGAATGTTTACTTGATGTTAGATTAAAGTAAACTTCCATGGACATGCTAAAGGCTGAGCCACCAGAGGGAATTCCTATAAGGATAGGACAAGTGTTACGGAGAGAAGGAAAGACACATGTGCTGGGCTGGCCCCACGGCATGCAGCCTAAACAGCTGCCTGGGGCTCCATGCTGAAAAGGGCCTAGTGACTGCTTTACTGGTGGCTGTCACTGCCTTGAAATTCTTAGTCATTTTTGACCAAGATTCCACATTTTCATTTTGCTCTGGGCCCCACATACTATTGTAGCCAATCCTGTGTATGTGGCTTGGCTCTGGGCTTATCTGTGGAGCTGACTGTAGTTCTGTTCAACTTGTTTCTTACTCAGCTATTGCTGCCCCCAGTTTCCTTCCTGCAGATAAGGGCTGAGGTTGGCCTGCTCCACTTACTACAGCCGTACAAAAGCCATGAGCAAGCACGTATTAGGATTGGGGAATGTGAGGGACAGTAGGCCAAATGACTTTGGTTGAGCAGAAAAAGTTCGTCTAAACATTCCATCACTAATGTCATGGTAACTTTATTCAATTCATGTAACTTTCGCTGACACTGCAGTGAATTTTGTGGTAATCCCCATCATTCTGTTGGTTCAGACATCCACGTGTTTGAAGAGGGCCGTCATCTGTTGACAGAAATAGTCTCAGGTTCCTCCATGCACTTGAATTAAAAATGGTACTGAATGGTGCTCAGTCTGGCAATTCTGATATTTTCTCTCCAAATACTGAAAAGCATTACTTTTCTAAATACAGTTGAAAACAAACAGCGGCACCATTTTCACAAGTCAACATTTAAAGACTTGTCTGAATACGAACAATGTTATGGGGGGTTTGGTTTGGTTTGCCTTGGTCTTGGGGGTTTTTTGCCACAAATTTGTAGTTTACCAGAGATGCTTTGTAGAGTTGTGCTGTGCACAGCCTGCTCAAGGGAGCTCAGCGGCACCCAAAGACTGTTCACTGGCCACTCGTCTGATTTTAGTGTCATTGTGATAAATTCTATTGAGTGTTTCAGCAGGGAAAGAACTCATGATAAATGGGGTAGACATCTTTATTTTTCTCCCAAGGGGTGGACACATAGTAGCAATAGCAATAATAACAATAGTAATAATAATAATAATAAATGATGATAATAATAGTAAGAGTGAATACTGATTGCATGTGGTAATAATAATTTATTATAACATTATGTTATAATGGTGAATTACCATTCATGAGACACTGTGCTAAATGTTGATGTGTTCCATCTCATTCAATGTCCCCGGCAACCTGCGAAGTAGAATAAATCATCCACTATTTGTAAAAGAGTAAAGTGGGGTTTAGCAAAATGAAGCGAAGGGCTCAAGGTTATGTACCTAGTAAATGATGCTGCAGGATTTCAGCTTAGGCCAGAGGAATCCAGAGACCATGTTCTGAAGTACTGTTGAACCCTTCCTCCACCAGAGAAGCCATTTGAGATCCACTCTCATTAAGAAATGGGAGGTTTGGGGGGTGGGAGGACAGAGGGATAAATTGGGTGATGGGCATTAAGGAAGGCCCTTGATGTAATGAGCACTGGGTATTGTATGCAACTGATGAATCACTAAATTCTACCCCTGAAACTAATAATACACTATATGTTAACTAAACTGAATTAAAATAAAGGACTAGGGAGCCTGGGTGGCTCAGTGGGTTAAGCCGCTGCCTTCGGCTCAGGTCATGATCTCGGGGTCCTGGGATCGAGTCCCGCCTCAGGCTCCCTGCTCAGCAGGGAGCCTGCTTTCTCCTCTCTCTCTCTGCCTGCCTCTCTGCCTATTTGTGATCTCTCTCTGTCAAATAAATAAATAAATAATATTTTTTAAAAAAAAGGACTAAAAAAAAAAAAAGACAACACTTTTATCTTCATATGTTATTTGAAAAGGAAAAAAAAAAAGAAGGAATTAAAGAGTTCTGGCTTTTTCATGTCTGTGGAGTGAATGAAACAAACACCAAATCATTCCCTGAAAGTGATTCTATTGTTTTTATGTTTTAACTATTGTTTTAAAAATACAATGATTGCTTTATAGACAAGATTTTAGCTGTGGAAATTTCATGCTCAGCAAACAACCGTTCTTTAGGTAGGATTTCAAAGGCTCATCAATTGTGGACCCTTGTTGTTGGCTGTCATGAAAGAGAGAAGAACTGAAGAAGGAGGTAACAGACAAGTCTAGGATATCTCTTCTCTTTCTGAGAAAATGGTGTACTGTTTCTTATTTACTACAAAGCATCAACACACTGATCTCTACTGTTCATATATGTATGGCATTTAAAATACGATATTTAATAGTCTGAACACCTGTCTTACTGCTTTATGTTTAATTATCTGGTTGTTTCACAATTTGTGGCTGATTTAAGAAGGCACTAAGCATGCCAATATTGAAAATCACACAGGGACACCTGAGTGGCTCAGTCGGTTAAACATCTGCCTTTGGCTCAGGTCATGATCTCAGGGTCCTGGGATCGAGTCCAGCATCAGGCTCCTTGCTCAACGGGGAGCCTGCTTCTCCCTATTCCTGCTGCTCCCTGTGGTTGTGCTCCTTCTCTGACAGATAAAATCTTTAAAAAAAAAATCACACAAACAACATCTCCTACATAAAAAATAAAAGAGTATTTAAATACTATACAGTAAAAAATCTAATCATTATTCAAATGCAACCTGAAATTCTCTAATACAGGATTCTCTTTTTAAGATTTTGCTTTATGCAGACAGTAAGTAGGAGAGTAAATTTTAAGAAAACTCCTTGGGAGATAATTCTGACATGAGGATATTGCTGTTAACTGTGTGGAAAAGGAGGCAGCCATAGTTTTTCAGCTCTCATTCTCCTGATTACCTACCAGTTCTGTAGGTGAGCATGTCTGGGTAACCAGATGCCAAAGACAGAACAAGTTTTTTTTTGTTGTTGCTTTTTTTTGTTTTAATTTCCAAAAGTGCTTTAAAACACATGCTTCATAAAATCATGTGAGGAATATGGGTTTGTATGTAGTATCGGCAGAATGAGGAAGTTCCATCCCTCCTTATCCTGTGAAGACACAGGTAAGTCCCAAACAGCAGAGAACTCCTGAAAAGCTACCACATAACATAAAAAAGAAAAATTATGTCAGTGGAACCTCATTTTCCAATAGAAAATATTAATAAGGGCTTCTATTATTAACCAAGTTTAAAAAACAATGGCAAACGATATCTCCATACTATGTACTTTTTAATTGTTATGTATATTATGGGCAGAATGTAGTAATTAATTGCATTATCTTATGTAGATTGATGATTCATTAGTGATTAGAGAGTTGTGATTTCTCGAGACTTCTTTTTGCATAAACTTAAAATCATTTTATGATTTTCAAGAAACTGATCTAGGGACACTGTCTTACTGCTTGTTTTCAATAAAAGAAAAAAAGTCCTTCACAAGGATAGGCTTTAGGGAAACATTTCTCAATTTCCAAAGTCTGAGTGTGTGACCGTGCTCTCCATTTAGCTGACATCTTTATTTACGTGATGGCTTCCATAAGTGTAACTGACTATGGATTAAATAGAACTGCTTTGTATAGACAACTGTATGCATTATGCCATCCTCATGAATTTTTTTTCTTTTTTTTTCTTTTTTTTTCCCAATTTATTTATTTTCAGAAAAACAGTATTCATTATTTTTTCACCACACCCAGTGCTCCATGCAAGCTGTGCCCTCTATGAATTTTGATGCTGAAATACTTTCGGATTTTGTTACTATATAAATAGTATCAGATTCAAGTTTACTAACTTTAGGACCACTTAAAGCATGACGATGGTTAGATCATATAGCCACAATATTCTCATTCTCTGAATTTGCTAGAACCTGTGATGCACACTGATTCTTCTAGGACAAGGAAGGAAGAAGGAAAGGCATTGACTGGAGTCCCAAGATGAAAGTCTCCAAAGGCAGCTGTACCCTCTAGTATAGAGGAACAACACCTTAGCGGTGCTAACCTTATCATCCTTTTGGAGACTTAATTCCATATTATCCATGGCTTGTCCCCATGCAGCTCTTTGTTTCATGATTGTGTATTTTCTCTTCATCTCCAGTAATCCTCTCAGTTTAGGAGTACCACCTCTGCCCAGTCACTCAAGCCCAGAACCCTTTCCTTTGCCTCACCTACCACACATGAGTCAAACAGTGGGTCCTGTAGAGAGGCACCTTCTAAACATTTCTCTATCAGCCGTTTCATCTTCAGCCATGACTATCCTGCCCTGTTTCTAAAGCTTATGTTATTTCTTGCCTGAACTATCGCAACCCCCCTCCTGACTCTTTCTCAACCTGAAGCCTTTTTACTCCTTAGTCTTCTCTACTTCCTTATGACCGTGAACTTTCCGAAGTGTAAATTTTATCATGACTTTTTAATAATTCCCCTTTGTTTTCACATTCCTTAGTAAATAATCTAGTAACTCCTATAAACATGGATCATATCAAACAGTCATAAGAAATGTGTGCACTCACTGTAATGTTTATAGTTTCCTTGGCATGCAGATTCCCTCCCACAGCATGCTGGGAAGTGCAATGTCCTGTCTTCACACATTCATGCTCCTTGGGCTCAGCTTGGGCACTCTCCTCTGTGACGTCTGTCCTTGAATTAGGTACTCCTTTATCTCTGCTCCCAGATTGTCTCTCTTTATTGTTCTGTTTTTGTTTGTTTGTTTGTTTGTTTTGCTTGTTTCTTATCTATGTAGGCTTCTAGAAATAAAGAAACCAGAAGTGCCTATACTAAGTCCTGGTCACTATAATGTATAATGTATATCTAGTACCTAGCATAATACTGGAACATTAAAAAAAAAAAAAAAGCCCAACATATATCTGCAGAATAAAGACACAAATTTATGACTTCAGCTGTTGGTCCCTACTTCTAGTTCTCAAGTCCATGGAAAGAGAAGTTATGGCAGAAGTGGGGATAAAGGGAAAGAATACATTGTGGTGTACTCCTAGCTACTGTCTGTATTATTTTTTCTAGTCCTCACAATATCCTGTGAGGTAGGTATTAGGATTCCAAAGAACAAGTTCAGAAGCACTGGGTACCTGCCCCAGGTCAGCTGAGAGTTAAATTCTGATTTTCATGTCTCAGAAGCCTACATCCTTTCCACTACACTACCTTCCACTTCCTTAATAATTTATTTTTCTCCTGAAGGACAGAAAAATATATTTAGGATTAAGGCTGAAACTATTCCAAAACAGCATTTTCTCTTTAAGAAATGTATAATAAAGCTTCTTTGCCAGATTTTTAAAATGATGGTTGCATGAGAGAACCAGAGAAGCATGGGAAATGATGTAATCAAGTTGACATTTGTAGACTGATTAGATTAGATCAGTCAGTGAGTGGCTTTGAAATGCTGTTTTATAATTTTTAATGACTTATTTTTGCATAATTAACAGGTAAGAGATAGTTACAGATTTTTTTCTAGTTTGTTAGACATGAATGTAACTTGCATTTTTCATCAATGGTCAGTCTTTCCTTTTTTACGCATTGTATAACTTTCATACAAAAACCTCATCACTTCCAAGGAAGCTCTGTATTTGCAGAACATGGATCAAGTTGAATAAAGTGTGGAACTTTATCTTACCTTTTATGACTGTATTTTTATATTCCAGTAAGTAGATGAAAGAGCTGAATAATTCATTATTGCATTAGACCAGTGATTGATTCTGATCAGAATTCCAATGCCAAAAGAGATCCCATTCAATGGGCTTTGGTGGATGGAGGAAGGGATGCTGCTACCTGTCTTGAAAAATACCTTAATGATTACCTGTACTCCAGAGCTATTCAGGTTCTTGCTGATACTAAAATTCTCAAATCCTCTAAAATACAACATGCACTGTTCAATTTTCTGTGTTACTCACAAAAAGAGGGAGCACAGAAAAACACAAGTAAGAAAAACAGAATTATGTAATTGCATCATTTAGAATAAACATCTTCTATCATTTGTGTCCTTCCAGGTTTTTTCTTGTCTTGTGTTTTTCCAAAACATGTCTTTCCTAAACAAACCATAATGCCCTTTCTAGGTCAGTTAATTTTCATGTGACAATGGACCATGGTTATTACTGTAGCATTCAATATTCTCCCACAACACTATTTTAAAGCTTGTATAGTACTTCATTATATGAATATTTTGTTGTTTACTTAACCAGTTCAGAATTATTGAGAATTTAGATTACTTCCAATTATTTTGGACTTTTTAATTATGGTTTGAAGCTTTAAGACAGTAATATTGGAACATTTGCAATATGTTCTAATATATCCAATATTGTTGTCCAAAATATCCAATATATTGCAATATGCAATATAATTGGAACTGGATGCAATAGATACTCCATAATATTTAATGATGTATTAATTAGATTAAGAAAAGTGCCAACTAACTATAAAATGACCTTCTTCAGGGATGTCATTTTTTTCATAGGTCCATTCATTAATTCTTCTATTTACCACTATTCTACAAGAATCCACAATCTACACTCTGTCACCAATAAAATTAAGCAGAATAGGGCCCAGTTCAACTGGTAGAGTAAAATGTGATACTTCTTATAATGGGAGTGTAAAAGATGCCATAAGAGAAATTTGCCATCAAGGAAACACAAATTGAAACAATAATAAGATACCACTATACACTCAAGAGAATGTTTAAGATTTTAAAAAGGACAAATAATCATACCAAGTATGGGAGAGGAGGGTTGGCAAAGAGCTCTCCTACACAACTGGTAGGAGTATAAATTGGTAACAACAATTGAACACTTAGTTGCCAATATCTACCAAAGCTCAACAGTGAGTGTATGCTCCTCCAAGAAGCAATTCTATAATTAAACTAATAGAAATTTATATATACATATATACATAAATATATATATATATACATATGCAAAGACATGCACAAGAACATTCCCTTGAGTAGTATGCATGACAGCTTGAAGTTAAAAATGACATTAATATCCATCAAGAATATAACAGAAGCACATTGTATATATTTCACAGTAGAAGGTCAGACGACAATATAAAGATGTTATGTGTTATGGACATCTCTTAAAAAATAGGGTTGCTATATAAAACACAATTAAATACTGTTTATATACATATTGTTCAATATACAGTGCAACAAAACACACCCAGTTAAATGTTACATGAGACATGGCTATACTAAAAATATTAATTATCAGAAATTCTATTTTTCTTTCCTAAATCTTGCAACTCTACTTACAAAAAGTACTCAATTAAGGAAGCAAGACACAAAAGAGTACATACCAAATAATTACCCTTCCAAAAAATCTAAAACCAGGTGAAGGCACTTCTGTGGTGCTAAGAATCAATTTAGCGGTAATTTTTGGAGAGAGGTAATGAGAGGACAGGAGCACTAGGATGATTTGGTAAAGAATAATGCTGTATCTCTTGACTTAGGTAATGGTTACCTATATTTACTTTGTTAAAAATTAAGTTGTACATTTGGATTTATTTTGTTTTACTTTTTAGAATATGTATTCTACTTTATTAGTTTATTTTTAAATTTCATGATCATATGTGTATGCCACAAAATACTACTTTGGAGAAAAGTTGATGGTGAATTAGGAAGAAGCCAGGTTGCTACTAAGAGACTGAGGTACTATGATAAGGGTTTGAAATGGGGCCATGGTTCTAATTATGGAGAAGAAAGAACAGAGTGTGCCTATATTTAGTTGGTAACATTGGCAAAAACTTAATAATTAATAGCATATTTAGGAATAATTAAAGAGTCCAGGAACACTACCAGATATGTGGCATAGAAGATCAGGAGAGCAGTAGTCAGGTCACCATTGATGACTGAAAAGTCTGGCTCCGCACAACCATAACGAGCTACTATGTTCAAATCTCAGGCATCATAGATTTGTATACTTACTAAAAAATTTAACCTGGAAAATAGTAGTATTTTTTTCCATTTGGATTATTTTATTCTCTTTTTAAATACTGTACAGTGAAAAATAAATATGCCTTCTCATCCACCAGACAAGGTTGGTCCCCCCTCCCCTGGGGGACTTTGTCACCCCCCTTCATACACACCCCTGGTTCTACTTCAAAACCTTCCCCATGCCTCCCACCGACTCCTACCCTTACTATTCCCATCTTCCACAGTGATGAGGCCCCAGAGATGGGGAGTACAGGATGGGAGGAGGGATAGCAGGGGAGCCCCCCTGAGCTGTCAAATCTGGGTGGGTCGAGAGCACCCTGCACCAGCAGGTGGAGGATGGGGGTGTTCAGATCAGGGCATTAGAGGATAGTGTTAACTATTTTAACAAAAGTTGCATAGTAAGACTTCTTACTGAGAGATGAAGATGAAAGTAAAGTAGCAGGGTCAGACTCTTGTAATTCCCACAGATGTTTTATTTGGGCTAGTGATAGATAGCCCTGATAAGGTTCTTAATACCCACAACAGAAAAAGATGGATTTGCATAGGTTGGTGGGGAGGAAAATGAGAACAATGAGCTCAATTTTCAACTATTATATCTGAAGTTCATGAAATATTCCATTAGAAATATGCAGCAGGAAGCTGAATACATGGGCTTGAGTTGCAGGAGTCCTGTGTGTGCTAGCAATATAAATTTGGAAGTCATCAGTGTGTAGGAAAGAGTTAATGGACGTTGAGTAAAGATTCCCCAGCAAGAGTTGGGAGCAAGAGGCAAGGGTGATCAAGAACAAAGTGCTGACCAACCCTGTCATTTAAAAATGGCAACAGGTATGAAGACAACTAAAGATGTACAGCCAGACAGGTACAGGATAAGAACTAGTCAGGAATGGTGAAGGAAAATGGCAGAGTATGGATTAAAAATTGCTCTTGGGCCTTGGCAAGCAGGAATACCTTGGCAAAGACAACGTCAGTGACATGATGTAGGTAGAGCCATTGAGCAGCTTGAAAAGAGATAAGCACTTGGGAAAGATACCAATTTTTTCTCCAGAAATTTAGTTATGATTCAAAAGAAAAAAAAAAAAACACGTAAATGGAAGACTCAGAACAAACAGAGTGGTGTTTCTGGTTTTTTGTTTTTATTTTAAGATAGAAAAACCTTAAGCATGCTTATGTACTGAGGAAAACTAGTCATTGAAAAATCTTGAAAAGAGACTCTGAGAGTTGGATCCAGTCTCTGGAGTAAAACAGGAATATCTTGGGCCCAAAACATAAATGAAAAAATTGGCTGATTATGAAATGGGACACTTTATATTCTGAGACTGAACCTAAATATGCATTTAATAACATGTGTAGTATGAAAGAGGAAAATCAAGAGAATTCATTACTAAATTTGTCCCTCAAATTTTATGGAAGTTCATGTGCTAAGAGGGAGGGCAAGAAGACAAAATGGTGAATTTAAAAATAGTGGTACAAGTTCAGAGTAGCTATGGAGGGGGGCAGGAGACTAGACTAGTCCGGCAAAAAATAGGAGAATTTCTGAGAGCCATTGCCAAGTATCTAAGTTTGGAAGTCACCCTCTTTGTTAACACCAAATCCATAAGGGTGTAGTTGTTTCCAGAAAGGTTTAGCAGCTCAGAAGATGAAACAGAGAATTGAGATTCCCAGTAAGGGATTTGTTCTGTGAAGGAAACAGAACTTCAGTGAGTTGAGAATTGAGTTATTAAGGAAATGATGCCCCTGAGTGCAGCCAGTGAGAGCCTTTGGACTTACAGGAAAGGAGGTTTTAGACAGGACTAGAAGTGTTAGAGGAAGTGTCGTGGGAGTAGGTTGTGTGAGAGCAAAGGAAGCAAAGGATGCTGTGGTCAGATTGTCATTTCTCATAGTCATCGATTTTGGAGATCGAGCTGTTCCAGCAAATGACCCCAAGAGTTACAGCTGATGTGAAAGAAATGCTGCATACAACAGATCCTACAAAGGATCTAGGAGTTTCCAGACATGAAAGATTTCCAGGGATGTTGAGGCCTCCCCAATATAATGACTGTCGCTTTGGTGGGGGCAAAGGTTATGATCCAGTTGTCAGCATGCTTAATAAATGCTCAGAATGAAGAGGAGGTCCACGGGGCCCAGCAAGAATCTGATTCACAATAACTAAACTGGTTGAATAGTGTAGCAAAGTGGGTGGGTGGTGCAAAAGGGTTAAAAGAGTAGAGTCTGGAATCAGTGCTGCAAAGCTAAGAGAAGGTGCATTTCTGAAGAACAGCCTCATCTCAGGAAAGCTACAAAGAAGGCACTACGCTCAGGGAAGAATCAGACTTAAGAATCAGCTGGATGGAGCACTCTGCAGAGAGATAGGCAGCACAGAAAAAGTTCCTTTCTGAGGGAAGAAGGACTTATAAAGTGTCCTGGAATGGAGGGATGTTGGCAACAGGAACAATGGAGAATAATGCGGCAGAGCACAAGAGAAGAGAGTTTGCAGGAGACATTTTTTCACAATTACCTGGCAGCTGTTGATCCCCATAGGCAACTGAATTCTAGTGTCTTTAGAGGGGAAGAGATATACGGTCAGTGGTAAAGCAGGACCCAGCACTCCTGATAGCCAACTGCAGTTGGGAGGCCATATTAAGAGGATCAGAAATGAAAATAGTAAGTTCAAAGCAGTTTGGGATTTTCTTCATTACCTTCTATCTTCTCTATCTATAGCCATGAAAAATTAGAATTGATACTTAGAATGATTACTTTAAAGAAATTTCTCAGTGATCAAAGATTCAGTAACACTCTTCTAGTCACAAACATTAATAGATGCTGGGTTGTTTCTTACATTGTACTCGTTAAGCTAAGCAAGTGAACAACTAATTTTTAAATCACTTTCTTTTTCTTTTAAGATTTTATTTATTTATTTGAGAGAGGTAGAGAGCACAAGTAGGGGTGGGGAGGGGCAGATGGAGAAGGAGAAGCAGACTCCCAATGATTGGGGAATCTGATGTGGGGCTCGATCCCGGGATCCCAATATCATGACCAGAGCTGAAGGCAGACACTTAACTGAATGAGCCACCCAGGTGCATCTGTATCAGCTTCAAAAGCAAGGCTCAAAATAAAATATTTGGGATACCCAGAAAACTCAGTCATTAAAAAAAACAGTTTATTTAAGAAAGTTCAAATATGGATGATATTTCTTAGAGGTAAAATAAAAATAGGTGAAAGAATAAAAACCTGAGTTGACTTTTTTTCCTTTTTTGGATATTCCAATGAAGTAAATCACCTCCATTATAATGGCTATTGAACAGGTATGACAGAAAGAATTTGTGGGGAGGCCACCAGGAAAGACTAATGAATATTTACATGACAATATGGGAAGCAGAGGTTGGAAGATAGAGCTCCCTTCTAGTTTAGAAGATGGGGGAAATTTCTTACACTTACTCTCACAGTCTTGAAAGGGAAGACTTCGGAATTCTTCCACCTTCATGGTAAAATGTCTGCCATACTTACAATGAAATGGGAATTTCCAATGTACCTCCACAAAGCAAGCTATGTTTTGTCCTTGTACACATGTATACTTATACATACTCATATTGAAGAATTATTTCTTCAGTCACCCCTGATTAATATCCACAAAACCATTTGCTACATAATTGGGAAACTTGTTTGGGAGAAGAGCTGTAAAAAGGCCATCCTTATAGCTGTGAATCCACATTGACAGGCATACCGTTGAGTCCAAGACAGAATTTAATAACTCAGTCTAAATTCGTTTAAGGTCAACAAAATGTTTGTCTTTAGTTGTGAAGAAAAGTATTTCCAGTGGAGCAGTTCCCCAAATTTGGCTTGCCACATTTTGTACCTATAACCAGTGCAATAAAAAATCTGAAAATATTAGTGTGAGAAGAAAATTTGAAAACACCAACTTTCCTTCCTCTCTTTCTCCCCGTCCCTTCCTGCCTCCCCACTTCTCTCCCCCATCCCCACCTCAGAAAGGGAAGATTAGAAAAGGTTGCTAAGGCCTCAACATGAGTTAGCACCGACTTGGTTTAAGGGAACATTTTAATATAAAGGTTTGCATTACTTTGGCACTAATTAACTTAAAAGTCATTATTTATAGTAAGTTGAAGGGGATAGGATAAACACAAGAAAACTTCAGGCTTGAGATGTCTTATGTATTTGTGCCACAAACTTTGCAGTGGAATGCCCTAAAATTAGAGTATTTCGGTTAATTAACTTTTTGACCAGAAATACCTTTTGCTTCTTCATGGTGAGAAGATTTTCTTCAAGAAGCTAGGGTACTTTCTGGCATTTAAAAGACTATGATATATCTGAGCAAACCGTTTCCTTATTTCTGAAGCTAGAAACTTCTTAATTTTTCACCTTGCCATGTCCTTTTAATGTCCTGTTACTGTGTCTTCTCACCCCTAGAACTCAATGTGCAGGTGATGCCCTAAGGTCCCTCCACAGGTGGAACTTTACCGCCCGAGCCCAGGCTCCTCCAGTGGTTCCCAATCTAGCTGCTGGACATTGAAATAAATTGGAACTTACTAAAAAGTGAATATCTCGGGGCACCTGGGTGGCTCAGTGGGTTAAAGCCTCTGCCTTGGGCTCAGGTCATGATCTCAGAGTCCTGGGATTGAGCCCCACATCAGGCTCTCTGCTCAGCAGGGAGCCTACTTCCCCCTCTCTCTCTCTGCCTGCCTCTCTGTCTACTTGTGATCTCTCTCTCTCTGTCAAATGAATAAATAAAATCTTAAAAAAAAAAAAAAGTGAGTATCTGGGCATGGAAATACAGGTGTAAAAACCATGCCCATGCACGTTTTGTGCAGTCGAATCTTATACCAGCCATTTAGAACATAGCTTTATAGTAATCTCTCCCTCTTCACTTCAGTGGAAATGCAGCATTTGCATTGGGCAGTTTTTAAATTTGCCTTATTTGTTCATTTTCAAAGTATCAAGCAGAGAGAAACTCAATAAAACTAAACATGCTGGGGCGCCTGGGTGGCTCAGTGGGTTAAGCCGCTGCCTTCGGCTCAGGTTATGATCTCAGGGTCCTGGGATCGAGTCTCGCATCGGGCTCTCTGCTCAGCAGGGAGCCTGCTTCCTCCTCTCTCTCTGCCTGCCTCTCTGCCTACTTGTGATCTCTCTCTGTCAAATAAATAAATAAATAATCTTAAAAAAAAAAAAAAAAACTAAACATGCTAAGGTTCTAATAGTAATTATATTCTCTAGTATTTACTCCTTCCAGGAGAATTTGCCACATCACAGTTAATCTGTAAAAGGCAAACTTCGAATTCCAAGAAATAAATCTCTTCAACAGAATTTTAGGTACCAAAACAGTCTGAAGGATTGATAATTGGAGAAAGGAAGAATTATAAACCCCAGCCTCTCCTTCAGGCTAGCTCTCATTGTGATGTTCCTTGGAGTGATCACTCTGAATGCTAGTTAATATTTATCAACAGTTTGACTTACTAATTTATTCCCATCCTTATCACAGAAGACATTTAAGTTCACTTTTAAGGCTACATAAAATATATGTTAAAATATATAATTTAGAAATGAGGTAGAAAAAGGGCACAATCTGGAGCCAAGAATGAGAATGAAACAAAAGCCAAAAAAAAAAAAAAAAAAAGAAAAGCCAAGTGCTATGATTCTTACCATCTTTCATTCATTCATTCATTCATTCACTCACTCATTCAGAGAGAACATCCATCTGTCATCTGTCTGGCAATCAGCCAAGTGGCTGTACAATGCCATGGCTATACACCTGAGGGGTCTATTCTGATGACTAATGCCTACACTTTCTGTTAATTTAGTAATTTGAATATCACTCCCTGTTGCTGGGAATATAACAGAGAGAAAGCAAACAGGGATCCTCGCCTCATGGGCATCTAGCTCTCCTGACAGACAGATGTGTATACAAGCAGCTACCGCAGAGTATGGCAAAATCTAATATAATGTATTAGGGAGACAGAAATGAATACGAATCCAAAAATAGCAAAGGAAACAAAACAACAGCATGAGTCAGAGAGAGAGGCAGAGACCACCACATCATGAAGGGCTTGATGACATTTACAAGGAAGTTTACACTTTACTCTTACTGGGCTGTAAGCAGGAGAGACAAGTAGGTAGAGCTGCATGTTCGAGAAATCACTATGCCCAAGACTTGAACCTCTCCTGCTGCCCCACAAGGCCAAATCCCACTGATGAAGGTCTTTCCTGGGACTCCTCGTACACTGAGGCTAATTATGAAAAGCAGTGGTTAGCATTTTAGCCCTGGCACTGAAATGCCTGGGCTCAACTCCTGACATAGAATGAAGACCTGTAGGTAAGACATTTAACTCCCCTTTATTTCAATGTCTTTGTCTGTAAAGTGAGTCCCTCCCCTGGAGGTGGTTGTGAGGAATAAAAAAGAATAGAAGTAAATAATCTAAGAAAAGTACTTAGAACCTTGTCTGACACATACTAACATTCAGCGGGTGCTTTACATGCAACCTGTCTCCACTTTAGGACAGCACTGTAAGGGACAGATCACTGTCCCCACTTGAGCCCATTCATAATCTCTCATTTCACAACACCGATTTTTAGACTTAGCTAACGTTTTGCAATTCCTCTTTATCCTTCCCTGTTCTCATTGCATTTGACAATCAACAACACTTTTGCTTTATGGATTCCCCCACTCCCTTTTTTAAAAATATCATCAGCATGAATTTGAAAGTTTCAGTTACTAACATGTGGTTTAGGTTAACTTCCTAAATGGGATTCTCAATAGGTCATCCCAAAGTGAAGGGGCCTCTCCCTCTAGGTAGAAAAAAAAAAAATGTGAAGTGATGTTAGCACTTTTCATGTCCCTAAAACAACAGAAAAAGAAACGAGTTCTGTCGAGTCTGCCATGGGGTATCTGAGACCACCAACGTAGCAGGGTGCTCTGTAGCGATCCCGCAGTGCGGTGGCCTTCTTTGACCTGAGGTTTTATGCAACTTCTGCAGAAGGGAAGGAAAACACGACCTGGTGGAGCTGAGACCTGCCAAACTCAGAGGGACTTTGAAATAAATATTTCAGCAGACAAAATACGGAGGTTATTTGTCTGTGCAACTTACAAAACATTTATGGGAAAGGGACCCGTGGAGTGCCCCTATTTTCCTGTATTTGTCCAGGGTGAAAACAGAGCCGTGTGCAGGTGTCAGACACTTTGTCAAAGGCTTCGGAATTTTAGGAATTTGAGGAAACAAAAACTATAATTTTCATATCTATTTTTCCCCTCTTAAGATGAGCAACACTTACACGGTCAAACAGGAGACAATGCCTTTGAGGAGTCCAGATCAGCTGACGACCCTCCATGGTCTGCTGTTACCCAGGGATAAAATCATAGCACCTCAAAAATCTGTCCAAACGTCCCTCTAATAAAAAACCAAGAGCCTTTGCAATCTGTTTTGTTTTCTGTGGTTTCACATCTACTGTACACTACAGGTTTTCACCTCTCCGACTAGCACTTTTGGTTTGAAGCTTCTCTGATCTAATTATTTTTCTATCATGCCTTTGTCTTAGATATTGTTTCCTCTCTCTCTCTCTCTCTCTCTCTCTTCTCTCCCTCTCTCTCTCTCTTTTTTTTTTCTTTTTGGTGGAGGAGGGGGAGAGGGCTGGGAGGGGAAACCTAACTCAGAACCAAAGGTTAGCCTCCTTTCTATTCTAATGCCAGGGCAGGGTCATAGAATTAGAGTCCAATCAAGTCCACTGGAACCGGACTCAGGAGGGAACAAAATCCAAACTTGACTTTGAGTGCCAAGTCATCACCCTTGAACAGTGCCAAAGCTCCTGGAAACCAAGTCTTGGGTCTTGTTGCAATAACTGGGGAGGCCACTTCAACTTTGACATCCTCTTCCCCCAGATCCATAGTAAGTATTTTTCCCCGCAGTGAGTGTTTGCCAGACTTTTTCCCACTGCATCAGGGAGCTGTCCATTTCTCTGAGGAGATGATTCAGACAGCAAAACCTCCAGCTCTTCGGTGAATGGACACCCATATTCTCTACCTTCCCAGCACACTGTGAGGCTATCGGACAGAAGGCAGGGCTCTGCTGAAATCTTTGGGTGCTGGAGACAGGAAGATGTGCATTGTTTTGGATCCTCCGCCGAGACCGTGAACAAGTTATTTTAAAAATTATTACCTGACGTTATAAAGCTTACATATTTAGTGAGTATAATATACACATAAAGCATATGATATAAACCGTGATGAAATCTCGTAGAGTGAACAGCACCTATCACCAGCCCGCAGATCAAAAAAGACTTAGCCAGCCCCCTCCTGCGGATTCCATGGGCCCCTTTCCAGGGGCCCTGATCAGAAAGGTGACCAAATTACAGATTCTTTGACCCTGTCCTTAGGCTTCCTAAGCCTCAGTTTTTTCTTATGTAGAATTGGGAAAAGAGGAGCACCAATTTTCAACAGTGTAAAGATTAAAGGAAATAATCAATATCTTTTGTCCAGGATTGGATATTTAAAAAGCTCTTAGATATTCACTTCTACAATTTATATTGCTTATTATTGCCCCACATATTTAGATCAGTTCATCACCTGCCTGTCTGATGGAAAAAGCTCCATCTTTTTTTCAGGGACTGAAAACTTCTAGGTTTTGTATTTGGCCAGGGGAGGTAGGCTTGTGACAACCCATAGAGAAGAGGGAAAGAAATTGAACACAAACATATACGTGAACAAACTGGAGGATCCATCCTACAAAACCCTGGAAACTACAAAAATAAATTTGGCAGAACAAAGAAGAAGAATGGAATGGGAACAAAGGAGGGTTTTTTTGGCAGGAGGTGAGCGGAAAGGTTCAGATACTAGGTTTCCAAGACGAGAGACGTTCCATTTGAGTTCAGGAGCCACGAAAACCACAGCCATGAAAAGTCCTGGGCATTGGTGCGATCATCTCACAGTGACTCTGGTATGACCGTGACATATCAGTTTGTTGTTAAGAGCAGAGTAAAGCTTCCTTTTAGACCTTGGCTCCATGACTCCAGGGAGATAGTATCAATTTAGAGGTAGATGAGCATCTAATAGGCTCGGCCATGACCTCTGGCCTTGCAGAAATTTCTTCATCTTATCTCTTAAGTTTCTGGATATTGTCTTGCTTCTTATTGTACTTTATAGGCCTCTTTCCTCCTCCTCAATGTTGTATCATTCGCAGACCCATGGAATAGAGGGAGAGGTATTCTGACCTAAAAGCAGTTTTTCTGTGCAAAGATCTTGAGCCCCAGACGTGTCTTCATAAAGACACATCTAGCTATGAACTAAAGGCATCTTTTCAACTTTTGCACAAAGGTTAGTTGTTCCTTTTGGGAACTCAGGACTAGTTTGGAGAAAAGCCATCAATGGTAGACCTTCCCACTCCTCAATTCAGACCCAAGTTAAGAAATTAGCTTAATTAAAAGCTGAGAAGCATCAATGATGAATAGAAAGCATATGACCCTGAAACTAACAAGCTCTCAGTAAAAGAACATTTCCTCAGTTTCCCTTCTGTTGGATTTTGACTTGCAGCCCAAAGAAGCAGACAAAGACGACTGAATGAGGAGTCTAACACACCTGGGCTTGCCATCTGGTTGTGTACTGACTAGCTATGTGGACTTGAGCAAGTTTTACAACTTTCCCAAGTGTTCCTCTCCTCTTTGATAAAATAGTGCTCCTAATAATTACACACAGTATCACTGTGAATCTAAATCAAAGTGTTCGCCCAGAGCATCACACTTAGCATTTAGGACAGAATACTAGATACAACCATTCTCTTTAAAAATGACCGTCTTAATAAATTTGCCTTGCATTTTCTCACTTGATTGTATTGCTGTAAATGTTCCTTTATGTAGAACTAATAATATTAACAGTAGCCAATATTTATTGAGCCCTTATAGTGAACCAGACACCCTTTGAAGCCTTATCTTATGAACCTAATAATTACTCTTTAAATTTGGTATTGTTGTCTTCTCCAGATTTACAGATGAGAAAACAGCTTATGTAACTTGTTCGAAGTCCTACAGGAATAGCGGGTGGAATGAGCTTTGAACTTAAAAAGCTTGACACCAGAGCCCATGATCTTAACCATGCATCCACGCATCATGTTGTTCTGCCACTTACTCTGTTTACAGATTCAATTTTAGATCTTGTCCAATACATCTGTAACTGTTTTTTAATAAAGCGTATACATATGCTTTTGCAAAGTGCTTGGGTTCAAGGTTTTGAGTCTGGCACATTTGCCAAACATGTGTCAATTGGATGTTCGTTAGGAGAGGGGTACTAAAACTTCATGCTCAGTTTTTTGAATTACAAACAGTAACTGACATGTTCAACTGTCTGCCCAATGCCATTCTTTCACGAGATAAGCAGAGTTTTTCAACAAGTTCGGTTTTAAGGATTATCTTCCCTAATAGCCATGTTATAGGATCAAATCCACAGTTTTTGAGAAAATGATTAAATCCTTACATGTCAATATTCAAAACAATGTTAGTGAGAGTTTTCAAATAAGGGTAGGAGGCTGGAGAGAGAAAAAGTCTTCATACAACAATTATTTGTTATTAGATATTCACACATCAGAACTTTGCTAATAATAAAGCAGTTCTTATTATGGGGCAGATGTTCTATGCTTAATAGAAACAACTCTGTTATGTCTTCCACTCACTTATCATATAGTCCCTTTTCTCTTAATTGCCCTATATCTGAGATGAGTAATATATCTTTTGGCTAAAGGATACAATTCGCCATATGAATTCCTGCATCTCTAGATTATTCCATCACATCTGGAACTACTCAACAACATCTCTTCCTTAATCCTCACCTCTGTTGGCTACTATGACTTTCAACCTCCAATTTAGTTTCTACTTGTTGAAAGACTGACAGGTCCAGATACTCTGCGTGCTCTGGGAAACAAAGAATAAGGTCTGAATCCTTCCCTCAAGATTTACACAATCTAAGCAGGCTGTACACATAAATGTGTGTTGTACAGTGAAACCACAGAAGTATGCATACAGCCAAAATATAGCTCAGAAATGGGGATAGGTAACTATCAAGAGAAACTTCAGGGCTGGTTTCACCAAAGGGTTGGCCTTGGAGCTGCTCATTAATGGATGGATGGTACCTTGCCATAAGTGCCCAATGAAGAAGAACAGTCTAGACAGAAGGAACAGCATGAACCCATTTGTAAAGACAGGAAACAGTGTACTATAATGAAGGAAATACAAGTAGTTTCCTATTTTTAGGGGATAAAGCAAAATGGAGAGAGTTTCAGAAGCTCAGGCTACAGAGGTACTTACAACTGAGATGAAGAATGAAGTTTAGGTGCCTAGGAAAAGTCATCATATTAGTCACTCATTTGGTCGTGCATACAATCATTCACACAAGAAGAATTCCTGAACATTTATTACATGTCCGTCTCTGTCAGAGATCCTATGGAGATAATACTGAGCAAGACACAGTACAGTCTAATGGAGCTGACACAATGTTCAAGAAGAAATGACAACGGTGCAATGGAGTAGGAGCCCCAGCCTAGGCTAAGGGGTCAGGGTACGCTGCTCAGAGTAACAGCGTTCAGTGTGAGGGGGTGACTTGGAGTTGGACAAGTGAAGTCCATAGGAGACACGGTGGGAAACAATAGTGCAGTCAGAGGAGATTTCCCCTTCAGAGGCATAGAGACAACACAGAACTTATCTCATCTGAGTAGCAGAATCTCATCATGACTAGAATCAGGGTGTAAGTGTGGGGGCTAGGTGGTGGGGGGGTTGCTGGAGGCTGCCTGCAGTGAAAGACTAGGAACAAAGTTTAGGAGTTAACACTTTATTTTGAGGGCAAAGGGGAGCCCTTAAAAGGTTTGAGGCAGGGCATTTTTTTTTTTTTTCCTTCAGCCTCTTTGTTTGTAGATGTTGAAGACTTGACTAGTTTCACATCAGGGGACCAGGACCTGGGCGGTGCCTCAGATGCACCCATGTGCCCACTGATTTCATGTCCTCGGTAATTTCAGTTGAGGCGGGGCATTTTTGAAAGATTACTCTGGTAGCATCACAGAGAATGTATTACAAGGGAACAAACCTAAGGGTTGCTAGACTAGTTAGAAGGCTGATGAAGAGTAGTGGTAGTTGGAATAAACATAATAAAATTCCTCACTGGCATTTAATATAGGCTTAATATAAGCCAGATACCAATCCAAGGGCTTTGCCTTTATAACACACTTAATCCTCACAACAGACCTCTGAGGTAGATACTGCTGCTTTTTACAAATGAGAAAACTGAGATTTGGTCCTATAACAATTTGCTATAAGACCAGAAAACTAGGGGCACCTGGGTGGCTCAGTGGGTTAAAGCCTCTGCCTTTGGCTTAGGTCATGATCTCAGAGTCTTGGGATCGAGCCCCGCATCGGGCTCTCTGCATAGTGAGGAGTCTGCTTCCTCCTCTCTCTCTCTCTCTGCCTGTCACTCTGCCTACTTGTGATCTCTGTCTGTCACATAAATAAATAAAATCTTAAAAAATAAAAGAAGACTAGAAAACTAAAATCCAAGCAATGTGGTTTTAACACGGTCTCTATTATTCTGTGTAAAGGTGATGTTGGCAGAGCCTAGAGTGGAGCAATAAGAACTGAGAAAACCAAACAGACTTGAGAATTCTGGAGGTAGGACCAATAGGATTAAACAAAGCCATGAGACATAGAGAAGAAACTTATTTAAAATATTCTTTAAATATTGGGTTTATATTAAGACTCTCCAGATCAAATGACTCCCTATTGCTCAAAATATCAAATCCAAACTTGGGCTGGCATTTAAAATCCTTTGCTAAATAAACCTCTCCCTTATCATTCATTAACTAAATCAACAAATATTTAATGACCTGATCTATACTGAGTTCTGTGCAAAGTCATGGAAATTATAAAGCACACACGGTCCTTGCCTCATAGATCCCAGAGAACTAGCTAAGGTCTAGCTGTGTGTTTATTACATTAGTGTTAAATATTCAAGGGTAAGGACTGAATCTTCTATTTTTTGAATCCAACACACATGTTCTAGTTCTTTCTTTAGGTATTTATTTTAAAAATACACTGATTTTAAACAAATATTTAAATCACATATTCAGGTGCCTGAGTGGCTCAGTTGGTTAAGCAACTTGGGTTGGTTCAGCCCAAGTCATGCTCCCAGGGTCCTGGGATTGAGTACCATGTTGGGCTCCCCGCTCAGCAAGCAGTCTGCTTCTCCTTCTCCCCTGTACATGCTCTCTCTCAAATAAATAAAATCTTTAAAAAAAATAAATCACATATTCAAATTTAAGCAACTTAAAATAATTCATTTTATTTATTTTTTAAAAAGATATTATTTCATATTTTATTTTAGGGAGAGGAAGAGAGAGTGAGTGAGTGAGGGGAGGCGGAGAGAGAGAGAGACAAGCAGACTCTGTGCTGATCACAGAGCCTGACATAGGACTCAATCTCATGACTCTGAGGTCATGACCTTAGCTGAAATCAAGAGTCAGAAGCTTAACCAACTGAGACACCCAGACACACTAAAAGAATTTATTTTATAATATATATTCGGATCTAAAGACTGTTGATGTTGTATGTATCCAAAAATGAAGGAAGAAAACCTTGTATATAATGTATTTATCCTTTTTAATGCCCAATAATGCAGTGCAATTCAAAATTTAAAATCTCTTCTATATTATGTCTTACTGTTGACATTATCTATCAACTTTTTTTTTAAAGGTTTTATTTATTTGACAGAGTGAGATCACAAGTAGGCAGAGAGAGAGGGGGGCAAGCAGGCTCGCCCCACCAGAGAGGCCAATGTGGGGCTC
The DNA here is from genome assembly GCF_020171115.1 of Neogale vison. Lineage (NCBI taxonomy): Eukaryota > Metazoa > Chordata > Mammalia > Carnivora > Mustelidae > Neogale > Neogale vison. Next base: position 173,806,581 of record NC_058094.1, on the reverse strand, counting down.
AATCCCAGGACCCCGAGACCACAACCCGAACCAAAGGCAGAGACCCAACCCACTGAGCCATCCAGACACCCCTCTATCAACTTTTTTTTTTTAAAGGTTATATTTATTTATTTGACAGAGAGAGATCACAAGTGGACAGAGAGGCAGGCAGAGAGAGAGAGAGAGAGAGGGAAGCAGGCTCCCTGCTGAGCAAAGAGCCTGATGTGGGACTCGATCCCAGGACCCTGAGATCATGACCTGAGCCGAAGGCAGCGGCTTAACCCGCTGAGCCACCCAGGTGCCCCCTCTATCAACTTTTAATTGGACTGATTTAAATGAACTCTTAGGGATAGTTGCATGATCAGCTAGATAAGCAGACAAGATGCTGAGAATCACCGAGGGATAAATTTTGTAACCAGATTTCTCTACTAACCAAAAACACTAATTAAGTCATAACCTTCAAAATATTATCAATTAGAAAAGTAATTTGTAAACTGTTAGAGATTTAAAATAATGACAACCCTGGTCACATGTATTGGTTAAAATGTTATAGTCTCTTAAGGAATTAGAAAATTGGAATAAGTATTGACATTCTGTACTTTGAAATAATAAAGTTCTTTTTACTAAATAATAACTCTTTAAGAGGTGGAATATTCATGTTTCTAAGGCAGAGTCAGGAGAAGAGACTTAATTCAAGGTTGACACAGACTCACTGAAGGAAAACAGTATATTCCGATTGTCCTATGCTTGCCCTTTACATCTCTTGGTGAAGATGAACAGTATGAACAGCCAAATTATTTTGCCTGTAGTGTTCACATAAGTACTGGTTACTTTGACAGTCAGGGTTTCCTGGCATCAGTTGGAGGTTCAGAAGTTTGTCGATAACTAACTCTTCATTAAAACACATTTTCCCTAAAAGAATAAAGCTCCCATAAAAACAGGGGGAAAAGCTAGCAAGTTTGGTGAAATTTAAAATAGTTATAGAACTAGAAAGAAAAGAAGTACATACAGTGGTTCTCAATACTCCATTCTCTCTCTTTTTTTTTTTTTGCCTCTTCTCTCTTGTTCTAAAAGTTAAAAATTAGATCTTAAGTAATTTTTTTCCTCACAAATGTTTTAAATATAGCTTCAAATAGAAATCAGCTGGACTATAAATAAAAAGAATTTTTTGCTTAGCATTTTGATCTGACGTCTAGCCTCTGCATTAACATAGGTTTTCTTGATAACCGATCAGTACTAACTTAGCTAAACAAAAATGAAACCCCAATTTAATGTACTTCCTCATTCTATGACTCAAGTTATTTTACTGGAAGAACCTCATTGTTGATCTTCATGTTTGAATTTTTTTTAAGTATATAAATACGCTATCCAAGTTATAAAACCTTAAAGTTTTGTTTATCAGACATTCAATTACATGAAGAAATCGATGTGATTATCTTCCAAGTTTTGATTTACTGTAATTCTGACTTGTAATCAAGAATCTTTGAGTTTATTTAACTTTGGAAGATTGTTGTGAAGTTGTGAAAATCCCCAGCATTGCTTCATACTGAGGTCAATTGATATTCTTGTATTCAGAAAATTCTCCAGTCCACAATCACACTTCTTAGAGGAATATGCAAGCTATTAGGTCCATAATTTAATATATTTTTTGACAAATAATTATTGACCAATTCCTTTAGTATCATGAATTATTTTAGTCTCCCCTCCTCCAACATCCTTCTCATATGCATGGGTTTTTGCTATATAGCAATTCTCTTTCTTTTTCCCTTGGTCCTGTATCTAGATCTCCACTGAGACAAATGTTTACAACTTGTGCAGTGTTTGGCTCACTTCCCCTCTCCCTCTTCACATAATTGCAGGCAGGGTACTCCTAATCAGACCTTATGATTTATTTAGTAAGATCCAATTAGCCAACTTTTATTTGGTGACAATGGGAGCATACTGTGCAATAAGGGAGAGATCCCTTTTCTCTGGCCAGAAAACATGGCTAAAGCCAATAGTTTAGAGCTAAATTGAAAACATATTAAACATACATAAACATGATGGGTCCAAACTGCAAAATGATACTGTTTTATCATTATGACTTGACTTTTCTACCGTCTTTGTTGAAGGCTTACAACTTATTGACTTATGGCCAACCATGTGTATGTAACAGAAGTTCAACAATCAACTCTTTAACAAACCCATTGGCTTACATTTTCTCTAAATAAAACAAGGTGTCAAAAATTCCCGTATGACAGCTGTGTGGTCCTGCATAGGGAAGGCCCCTGAATCTGATGAAAATTGGAAGACAGACAGACAAAGAAGAGGCTAAGTCAAGGCATCTATGGAGCCAAAGCATCCAGAAAGCAGATGCAAGAGAGGAAGCTTCTCGTGAGCATGTCTGAGTCTACAATGTGAAGTCAGTCATGGTTGGAACACGAGATAAAACCAAGTCTAGATGAACAGGCAGTGGTGTCTCAGAGATAAAACAGCAGTTCACAGGAAGGGGTACAGAGCTGTGGAAGCCTGGCCAGGCACATTGTCTGGCTGAGAACCAGACGGTGACAAAATCTGGGCCAAAGAAGGGATCCAGGGGACTCGAGGGTCAATAAGACCACAGCAGGACCCACAGAAAGAAATGCTGGTATGCTGACTATGAGAAATACTGAATACAACCCCCATATACCCCCAGTCCCCAAAACCAGGTCACTCTGAGACAGAACATGCAGGTAAGGCCTGAACAGACACACAAGAACTCAGGAGGAAGAGGACATAAAGATACAAGCAGGCCACATACAGTGACAACCTGGAATACCACGTCTAAGAAATGGAGCCTTTATTTTTACAGATCCTACCTTTCTTGAAAAAGTAGAACTCCTAAAAAAAAAACAAAAAAAAACACAAAAACCTTGTCAGATTTTGCAGCTTCAACCAGTAAAGTATTGATAGCCTTTTCTATTTTTTTCCCACCGGGTTAGAAGGCCAACGAAACCAGTTCAGAGTGAAACCATGAACCCCACAAAATTTGTCTTGTTGGCCTCCATTTAGGGAGTAATTTCTCCTTTTTAGTGCAGTTATTTAAAATTCCCTTATTCCTGCATTCACTCCTCACACAGGATGAGATGTGAAAGCCTGCTCTTTATATTTTTGTTGCAATCTGTAGTCTTAAATGTTATTACTTCCAAAGCAGCTTCACTTTAAATAGGCCATTTGTTTCTAATTCCTCAAAGATATGAATTTTACTCTTAAGAAGGGGAAGTGGAAAGAACAGTATGAGTCAGTAGCGGTTGAAGAAGGTGGTTGGAGGTTGGGGGAGCCAGTGGCATTAAATGAGTGCATTAACATTCCAGTAGCCTTGTCCTCAACAGGAATCTGATCATCCTCTTTTTAAAAGATTTTATTTATTTATTTGACACAGAGAGAGAGAGATCAGAATTAGGCAGAGAGGCAGGCAGAGAGAGAGAGGGGGATACAGGCTCCCTGCTGAGCAGAGAGCCTGATGCAGGGCTCAATCCCAGGACCCTGATATCCAGACCTGAGCCAAAGGCAGAGGCTTAACCCACCCAGGCATCCCTGACCATCCTCTTTTAAAGCAGCTTGGATGTTATGTAAGAAAGGGTTAGAAGATATGCTTTCTCAAAGACAGCCCACAAGTGACCAGAGAGACTATGTAAGGTGCTAGATCTGTATTTCCTAAAAACTGAGGCATGGAGACAACCATGGAAGTTGTTTTTGTTTTTGTTTTCATTTTTAAGCCAAAATACTAAGAATTCCAAAACATATGGTAATACTGAAATTATCTGTATTCAGGAAGAATGAATGTCATACAAATGATCTAGTCCAGAGGACATCACTGTTCTGTTCTTTTCATAAGTAAATGGTCAGTTCCTGCAACATTAGACAATCAGAGCTTAAAAGTGAGTAATCTAATTTATTGGTCATGGCAGAGATTCAGCACTTGGAAACTTATAGTCATTTTTAACTTTCTCATTGTTTATTGTTATGCATCTGACAATGGGATTTAATTTTTACATATTTAGACCTTTTCCTTAGATATCAGTACCCTAAAGGTAGTCATTTCCGATGCTATTTGGAATTCCGAATTGCAATTCTTTTTTGTGCACAATGGAAATAAACAATCCATTTTGGGTCTTTCCCTGTTTCCTTCCTAAATAAAGCTTTTTCACTTACACATGCCCTGCTCTCCTTGTGAATCCAGGTTTAATTCCTACTAGTTTTCTTTCTCATTTCCAACATACCTAAAAGTGGTACAAAGGAAGTATTCAATGTTTGATAGCTGTATTACTCTAGAAAGCCAAGAAGATTAAATTTGTTGCTTTACATTCTCTCCTACGTACACACACACACACACACACACACACACACACACAGGTCCTGATTAGGTAGTTTGAGGCTTTGACATTCTTAAACTAAAAAGTAATTTCAAAATATATATCAATTTATTTTTCAGAGTATTTGAAAATAAGCTGCCACCATGAGACTTCCAAATATTCTCTCTTTGAGTCCTCATTAAAGTATGGACCAAACCACTGAGTCCATCTCTCTACAAGAAGGACAACAAGGTATTTCTGATACAAGCTCTAGGACCCTAACAGAGAAACTTAGTTCTGAACTATCTTTAGGGCACTAGTCAATGATAGTTGTCAGTTACTTCTGACCATCAACACAGATGACTGATTTCTACATTGTTAGAAATCTTTATCATTTAGATAAAGAAATTCCAGGCTTTTCAAAACTTTAAAAACAGGTGCCTGGATGGCTCAGTTGGTTGGACGACTGCCTTCAGCTCAGGTCATGATCCTGGAGTCCCGGGATCGAGTCCCACATCAGGCTCCCAGCTCCATTGGGAGTCTTCTTCTCCCTCTGAACTTCTCCTCGCTCATGGTCTCTCTCACTGTCTCTCTCTCAAATAAATAAATAAAATCTTAAATAAAAAGTTTCAAAATTTTAAAAACAAAATTTTTTAAAAAGAAGAAATTTCAGATCTCCTTTTTTCTTGTTATTTTCCTTGTTATTTTTATTCCCAAACTGTCAAATACACATTACAATTTTTGTGAAATACATGACATTAAATTCTTAACTTGCTTTAGTTTAACTTTTAAATTGAATCTAGGGAGTGTTCATCTTCACAATTTTAAATGTTTTATATGAAAATGTACCTTCTCAGCTCACCTTTAAAGATTCATTAGTGTTTTCTTTTTATTCTGTCTTCAGAGGCTCTTATTTTAATAATGAATCACATGAAATCAGTAAGCACTGTATTCTTTTTTTTAGTACAGGGATTTCCTCTTTAACACATTTTTATTAACACGGATCCCGTCATAAAGAATTTTATTAAACAGAACTGCAAGCACTCATACATTCAATTTCTTTCTCAGTGTGACATGTATAACCCTACCAGTTTGACCTGCTTTCTTCTTCTCAAGCATGATTTTTTGCTCAGCTCTATTTCGATTATTGTATTTTACCCCTTGCCAACTTAGGCTGTCATAGTGAAGGAATAGTTTAAATGTCCCATTTAAATGGACAAAGTTGGCAAGCCTAGAAAGAAAATATGGTGCTAAGAGTAAACAGATGTCTGCTCTGGGTGAGCTCTTCTCTTCAGAGATAAAGAAAAGAGAAAGTGACCCCACCCCACCCCACTACCGGAGTTTGACATGGTGGACCAAGATCTGTCAGGAGAGAATGAAATAAATTTACAGGCATCAGAAAATGAACTTTGGACACGTGACTCACACTTCTGTTCTGACATGAAGTGTTTGCCTGAGAGGCCTGCTCGGATCCCTTTCAGATTGGATCTGGCACTCTGTCTAGGTGGGAAGCTGTTCCAACTGACTGGAGTGTGAGCAGTTAGGACAACACACCGAATCATTCATCTTCAGTGACCTGCTTATGTTCAGCTAGTTTGTCACATGTGTTACGTTTGTGATTTAGTGAGCATTTTTAAAAATCATTTTTATTTAAAGATTTTTATTTATTTATTCATGAGAGATGGAAAGAGAGAGAGAGGGGGAGAGGCAGAGGGAGAAGCAGGCTCCCCAAGGAGCAGGGAGCCCAATGCAGGACTCGATCCCAGGATCATGACCTGAGCTGCAGGCAGATGCTTAACCATCTGAGTCACCCAGGCAGACTGAACAGAGCATTTTAAAAAGACTCTGTAGCTTTTAAGGGACTGCGTGTCATCTCTCAGAACAGTTTTACTTCATATATGCTGGCATCAGCTCCAGACCTGCCCGGACCAGTGTCTCTTTTCTCACCAGCAAAACCGAATACCTCCTCTCTTCTTGAAGCCTTCTTTCCTGGGCTTCTTGACATCTACAGTCATTCCCTCCCACAGAACATATATGGGAGATGCATATTTCTGAGACACAGGGAAGCATTTCTTAAGGCTATTAAATATTGTGAATATGGTTCCTACTCCTTGGTTTCACATATCCTGAAACAGAACAACAAATATATAATTTCAGAGACTCAAAAGGGAACTGCTATCAAAAGCGTACACAGTCATGTTCATGTAGCATTCTATGTGGCTTTATATGTGAGATGTTTTGCCTAAAATATTTTTCTTCAGTAAAAGCCTGTCAAATAAAGAATACTCAAAGTTACATTTGGTAGATCTTATAGGAATTTTCTTATTCACCTTCTTCATTCAGAAGATGCTATAGGTCTCAAACCCTGTCTAGTACAAGGGAGTTTTGGAGTTTGCAGTTGGGTGGTCTGTTCAATGAGTCCTATTTCAGTTAATTAAATCTTTAGGTGGTTCACTCTACTTGAAACACAGATGTTTTATCTTCATTTTCCATCCGTGCCATAAAAAATTTTCACCTCTGGGGATGCCTGGCTGGCTCAGTCAGTGAAGAATCTGCCTTCGGCTCAGGTGGTGATCTCAGGGTCCTGGGATCAAGTCCGGCATCTCCCTCTGCCTTCCACTCCCCCTGCTTGTGCTCTCTCTCTCTTTCTGTCTGACAAATAAATAAATAAAAATCTTTAAAAAAATTTTTTCACCTCTGCATTTCACCTCTGCATTCACCTCTGTATTCTTTTTTTTTTCATTCACATGCATACTCTTGAAAATGGTATAAAGAAAATTGATAGTGGTATAAACCTGAACACATCAAGGTATACAGAAGAGGTAGAGGCAAAGCTTACATACATGTCTACTGTGGTATACTTGTCATGCTTGGCAATTCCTTTTAGTTCTATTGAGCTACTGTACCAGGCACTGGGGATCTAAAATTGAAGACATGTGACTGATGCCATCATGGAATTGATGGTCTAGGGAGATGTCTGCTGGGTTTAGACAAGTCCTTAAATTAGATTTCCAAAAGAAAGTTTTATCTGTTCCCCTTGTTCATCTATTGAACAAGTATTTTCTAAATGTGTCCTATTCACAGAGGCACTAACGTGAAAAAAAGACTGTGTGCTCCTCTTCAGATGGGATTGGGGAAAAGAGTCAACATATCATTGAATAGTTTGTCATGATGGATAAATTCTGCAGGGAAACTAAAGCAGGAGAGTGGGGAAGCGATCTTACTTGGGAAGGTTTAAAAAAAAAAAAAAAAAGTTTCACTAGTGAGATGCTCCAGCAGGTCCCTGAACAAAGTGAAGGAGGAAAATCCCGTGACTCTCTGAGGGAAGGGTATCCTTGCCAGAAGGAAGAGCAGCAAAAGCTAAGTTAGGAATGTGTTTGTTCAGGAACAGCAAGGAGGCAGCCTATTTACAGAAGAGTTAACAAGGGGATGGCTCAGAGAGATGGGGTGGGAAGAGGGTCAAGCCACCAAATCCTATTAGGTAGCATAGCATGCAGGGAGTCAGACCGTCTAGGGTAAAATACTGCCACTATGGTTTACCAGCTGGGCAGCCATCTTGGACCAGTTGCTCAAATTCTCTGAATGTCTGTTCCCTTACCTGTAGAAAGTGGGGGGAAACTAAGAGCTGTCTCCTGGTTACTATGAAAATGAAATAATGAATTTGGCTCTGCAATGCTTAGAATTGCTCCTACTGAGAGTAAACACTGAACAAATGAAAGTATTCATTATTATCGCATTAACTAATGGGCCACGGATTTCTGTCATTGTCCCCATTTATAGGCCCCTGTCATCTCTCAGGATGGGTTATGGAAAACAGCTTTCTCTGCAGCTCAGTTCATTTTCCACCAAGTCATCAGATCTCTTTTGCTTCAACACTGCTATCATCATCATGTCACTGATGGCTTCTTATAAATTTGGTGCAAACATACAGTTGAAAAAGCATTATTCATGATTTTGCAACTGGGACCATCTGTTCTAGTCTAGTTGGTCTGTCTGTTCACTCACCCGCCAATGGGTCTCCAAGTTTAGGCAAGACTTCACAGCCCAGGTTTTGATCAGCACATTCAAAACTGCTTTTTCTCACACCTGCTTAGATTCTACCATTTCTAGATCTGTTCTTTCCTCAAGAAAACCACCCAGAAACTACTCATTCCCTCCTCTACCTCTACAACACCCTACTGTTGGACAGTTTGTCATTTTCATGTTATTTTCATGAATGCTATTATAGTAAGTGTGGATTTGGAGTACATCATGATGGTTTTTTTTTCTTTTTAAAAGAAAGCTTTTAATCAGAAAAGAAAATTTCTTTCAAGAAGAGAGGGGGAAGATTAGCAGTCCTGGTCAATAAAAATATTTAGTCCTATCATATTTTATAGACACCCCAAAATTTCCATGATTGTTCATTCTTAGTATGTGCAATATGAAAACAAATAAACTGTCAGATAGGATTTAGTGAGTTCTTAGAACATGTCCCAGCAAGAGGTCATGTAGTAATATGAAACATATTGTCTTATTTAATGAAAAGAAAAAATAAATATGTAACATTGACTCCTATAGCTTTTTAAAATAGTTTTGTCATTTTGATATTATCCCAATGTGTCACAGTAACAGTTTTTATTTTGGCACCTCTGCTATCTTTAAAGGAAAAAAAAATTTTTTTTTTACAAAGAAATCTGGACAATTAAAACAAATGTCAATTTTTTTTTACCTCATTAAATTCAATTTGCAGAGGTTGACATCTTGTGCTATTTATGGTGTGTTTAACACACACATGCTTAATTTTCAAAATAACCTTGTTTCTAATATTCTAATTTGAAAACTCTTCTTTAAACATGTGAGACTCTGTGTGTGCATGTGTGTGTTAACTTCACATTAACTTGATTAGAAGTTCTCAGGGAAGCACCTGATTGGCTAGATTTAAATGTAGCATCCTCCTGGGAATGCTGGCCAAGGAAAAACCAAGCCTGGTAAAAACCAAGCCAAAGCAAACCAAAACAACTCTTATGGACACATTTGGTTGGAGGGAGGGGAGAGAAATTCCCAAAGAACAATGATGATATTTCTGGAAGAAAACAAATGTACTAGACAGGCAGTGTATGAGAACATAATGCATTTCTGTCAAACCCCAATAATTTTACTTATCTACCAGACCAAGAAAAGACATAAAAATGTGTCATGAAGATTCTAACTGATATTATCTGTCCTGCAGTAAAAGCTGGCTATAATCTTAATTTTTCCCAACAAGTCCTTAATATATAAAGTAAGACAGAAAGAAAATAGGATTAACCTCAAAATAAACTTTTCTGAAAAAAAGATTTTCTTAAAATATTTATTCATTTAACTGTAAAAAATAACTCATGGACACAGAGAAACTTTCTGACAATGCAAAATAATAGTAAAAATAGTAAAAAATATTTTATATCCCCATCCTGAGTTTCAGTTTTCCTTCCAGGAAGAAACAGCTTAACAGTTTTTTACACAACTTTCCAGAAGTGTTTCATGGATATATTGCATAGAAAAATCATGTAAATGATTTGGTGTGAATGTGCACGCATGTGTATGTTATATTTGTATGTATGTGTGTACATGTGTGTATATATGCATATTCCTTATTTTACTCAAGTGGTAGCAGAGCACACATAATCTTCCATTAATTTTACTACTAGGTAGATCATTATTAATTTTACCAGTCCTATATTTGCTAAATAACTGTGTCACTTTTTCTATTACAACAGTATTGTGATCAATATTCATGTTTTTGAAAATGTATTTGCATAATAAATTCCTAGAAGAATTGTTGATGCAAAACTATTTTTCAGAGCTTTATTATCAAATTATCCTATCTCAAGTTTATTACCACTTAAATTCCTACTAACCAAGGTTAAGAATGCTAATTTCCAGATAAACCCATTCACCATACTGTCAATTTTTCTTTATCTTTGGCAACCAGTGAAGTATATTTTATAACTTTATGGCTCTATTTATTCACCTTTGTAATCACCATGATTGAGGATATCCCCTCAGGAACACAAAGGCTACCTCAAGCAGCATAGAAACCTTCCCCTCTTCGGCATTTTAATTTGCCTTCTCCTCTGTAAAATGAAAAATTTGCCACGCTCTCCTAAGTGTTATCCTTAGTCATGAGGAACAGTGAAAAAGAACATGCCTTAAACCATGGACTATGGTGTATATCAATAGATTATGTTAATACCATCTAACACCCTAATCAAACCAGGAAATGGTTCTTTACGTGAACCTTTTGCTCTTTAGAATTAATTAGTCCTCTTGGCTGGGGTACAAAACTCCCAAGTGGGAAGACTGTAACGTGATCATATTAAAGAAACTTAGAGGGAGCCTCGTCCTTTAGATGGGACTTGGGAATAAAATTTGATTTCAAATGGCAAACTGTGCTATTACATACTTTGTAATTTCAAAGAGAATCTGTCATCATACAAAGAAAAATTTATTTCCAAAACATAACAAAACAACAACAACAAAAAACCCCCAAAACATCTGGTACTTTTTTATACAAGCCTCAGGCCAGCTCTGTGCAATGAATGAAAAATGTGCTATAGACAGAGTGTTATTTCATGTTGCTTTTCATTTAATCAGCCAGTGTGGAATGTTTGCATTGAAGAAAGCATCTCAAAAAATCTGCTTTCTTCAAGGCCTGGGTGAAGTTTAAAGGTTTTTCAAAAATATATTTATCAAAAATAAATAAAAAAAGAAAAAAATATATTTATCTACTTCTCTCTATAATCAATAGTGATGAAATACATCTAGGTTATGTTAGTCCTCTGGGGAATAAATTATTTGTTAGGATATTGTCCGTTGGGGTGGCAGATTTAACACTTGATGACTCGGACTTTCTTTCTGTGATGGTTGTATGAAATGACTAAATCTATTTTCCAGGATAAAGTTTCTACCTTGAAAGCTTTCAGTATGGACCCAGATAAGCGTCTTAACAGTTTTTGTCAACGAATGCACACTTTAAAAATCAAATAACATATGGAGAGCATGTAGAGAAATAGGTGAATTTATAAGAGTATTTTTCATAGCTCAAGGCAGAGGCCAAGAGCCTCCCCCAATTTCCCTACCAAAGTTCTACAAGTCCCCAGCATGGTAGAAAAACGTTAAGCGTATCATACATTTCTAGCTCACTTGGCACTGAAGGATGGAAGTAACGCATACTAGCTAGCATGGGAGATAAGAGACATTGCTTATCAATAGTGAAATGTGTCCTCTTTCTAAAATGGAAAATGGAGGATGTGCAGCCACTTTATCAGCCATTTAAAGTCAATGAACTTCAGGGATGAGGTGATCCAAGAGAATGAAAGAGACAAAAGGGTAGTAGTCAGTGCTTGGCCATGTAGTATTAATTTCAAACTGCAAAGTTCACACTAGTATGTTGAGCATCATGTGTGCAATATCGTGAAAGTATCCTCATAGTATAATATAACCCTGTGCATGGTATCATTTCACATAATTTCCTTTCTTGGTGACATGCCTCAACAGAAAGTAACATAGGCAATGAGTATACACATTCAACGAATTTAGAAATTATTAGAAGTAACAATAGTCAACGTCAATGGAAAATAGAACAGGTGCTTCTAGTTTCCCGGAAAAGAGTAATCATGATTTCTTGGTATGGAGGTATGAAATTTGACCCCACCTGTTCAAAGAAAATTTCCTTTAGAAGACTCTGAATGCTCCTTCTTGCCCCATCCCTAGTCCAGTTGAGATTTTCTGCGTCCTGTCCTTTTCCTTCTGGAATGTATGTTTGCTGTTCAGTGGCTTATACGTTACCATGTGCAACTGCTGCTTTCACCATCATCTAAAGCCTGTCCTATTTATCTTACAGTCCCACAGCTCCTTGTGCTCCTACTACTGAGCTGGGGAAACCCAGAAGTCATCATTCTATCTGATTTCCCACTGTTCACAGAGAAGGCAGTGGCTCCCAGGAAAGCAGAAGCACAGGCAGACCCAGCAATTCTCTACTTGAGTCTGATGGGGGCCAGATTGGATCAGCTTCCATTTTGAATTGTGTTTATAAGTGAGGTAGTGGTTGGGAAAGGTTCTGTGTTGCCTCCCCACTGTTACAGAATAGAAAGAGAACCTTAAAACTACCAACTTGCCCACCCCCAAGAGTGTCTCACTTCTCTAGCAAGTCCTGACTTCCTTTCTGATTTGAAGCTGAAAAGCCCATCTCAGTGACATTCCTCATGGAAGGACCCCCCTCTTCAAATTTCCAGGACCCAACAGGTGTTCTCTTCCCTCCTCTGCATCCATCACCAAAGTACAAACGCTGTTCCTGTTTCAAACGCAGGTAACATCAACATCTTCAGCTTTTCAGGGAGACCTCAAATATCCTATTTCTTTTCTATGATTCTTCCAGGTATAATTGCAGTTCTTTTTTTTTTTTTTTTCCATTCTTACCTTACCTTATGAAGTTACCCTAGGGTGTGCCTGCCTATGTTTCCACTTACTTTATTTTCCCTCCTTGATTTCTTTACTTTTATAGCACAGTATGCATTTGGGAAACTTTATACGAAGGGCTCTAAGACCTCATTTTTCCAGTACTTCAGGCATAAGCAGATGGCTGTTGTGCATTCTAAGTTTACATTATAGCTCAGTTTGTCAGAGCATAAGCCCCGAAATAATCTGAATCTAAAAAGCAACCCAAGTACCTCTGACCTCAATTGCAAAATAGAATTCACCCCCAGCTAAGAGCCAACCAACTTATTAAAAAATCATGGAGCCACCTGGTATTATACCTTGATGACAATTCAGAGCCAAATTTATAGTTACAGATGCAACTTCTGGCTCAAATTATAGGGTATTAGTATTCTATACAGTCTTCTTTCCACTTCCAACTGTATAAAACTTTAGTTTCTTCACAGGGACTAGAAAAAAAAATTGTGCTTAAGAATGACAATATCCCTTATAATAGTATCTAGGGTTGGACCAAGATATAAGAAAGCTGGCAGCTTCCTTCCTATATGCTATGAGCTAACAAGTCTGAAAGACCGGCCTAACAAAAAACAAAACCAAAAAATGAAAAAAACAAAAAAAGAAAAACCCTTCCTGGGACTTCCATGCAGGGTTTGAAATAGTCCTCTCTCTCTCTCTTTTTTTTTTTTTTTTGAAATAGTCCTCTCTCTAAAGAATCAGCCAAAGCCCAAGAAAAACCCTGGTACTCACTGAGATTCAATTCTAGGCAACCAACATTTGTAAAGCAATTACTACGTGTCGAGCACTGTGCTAAGGAGAAAGGAGACTCAGGAGCTAACAGACCAGAGGGAGAAAAACCTCAGAACCATTAACAGTATTTTAAATTTCTTACAATTTAAAAAGAGCACTATTGGAATCATCACAGTGTTACGGGACCTCTCAGTGTGGTTGGGGAGGAGAATGAAGGTCTCACAACAGAGGTGATGCTTCAGTGGACTGTGAAGAGTCAGCAGAATTTCTGCTGGGAAAGGAAGGAAGAAGAGCATTTAAAGAATAAAGTACAGCCATAACCAAAACAGGCATGAAAGACAGGACATGTTCTAGCTTAAAAAAAAAAAAAAAAAAATTAAGTGTCCATTTCCATGAAAAAACCTGGAAAAATTAGACCTTTGGATAAATGGAGAAGTAAAGCAAAAAATACAGTTGGAAAAGTGAGCTGTGACCCACACATAGGACCTTAGACTCCATGCCAAGGACTTTGGGCTTTTCCCCAGGGGTAATAAGGAAAGCCTGAGAGATATCGAGCAGTGAAGTGACATCATAAGGCCTGTGTTTCCGAAAGTGATTCAAAACATAGAAAAACAAAGAAGCAGAAAAAGACTAGACTTTAGAGGCAGGAGGATACTTAATAGCTAACCCTGCTTTACTAGAGGGGGCACTGTAAGCTTTCGGGGGACAGAATAAGGAACTGGAGTTGAGAATGTGGGACGCAGATTACAGAGTTCTGAAGAAGGAAAAGTCAGCTTAAAAAAGATCTCAGGCAGGGGGCGGAGCCTCAGACGTGCCCTGATAAACTGGAAGCATCCGGTCAGTTGACTAGAAGACACCTGGCATAGGGCAAAGGTCACTTGAAGGTCAGTAGAGTTGAAATCTTACCGTTTAGATTTCCGAAGCTTAGAGAAATGGACAATTACTTTTGGACTTGGTACAAGCTAGTCCTAAATTAAGGAAGGAGAAGAGGGGACATTTATTGTCAATGAAATAGGAAACACAAGAACTGTTTGGCAACAGAAAGTCCATGATGTGCTATGGTTATGCAACTTGTATCAGATTTCCCTTCGTGACGAGACTATATCAACTGGGTAAACTATGAACATTAACGCTTTGAAGTGATCGGGGATCAGAGAACTATTAGGACAGCCAGAATGTGAGAAGCCAAGATCAAGGAGCAAAGGAAACCACAGTGAAGTGAGCTTGGAATCTCGTGCTACTGCTTGCCTCAAAGCATTTGCTGATTCTTAAATAATAATATCACCACATGTAATAGATAAGTAAGGGTTCCCACAGGTGAACCCTCAGAAAAGCTGGGGGAGGAAGCTAAGAAAGGACCGGCGAAGTAGTTTGCTTCTGAGGTCATGTAGTCTTGTGAACAGAATAATCAAAAAACGGCAAACGTTCCTTTATAAAGTTAAACAACTTATGAGCAAAACCAAATTATTAGGCCCTGAGCAAATTGCAAACATGAATTAGAATTGTTGGAAGAATTCTGAGCTACTCTGTAATCTTCCATGTAGCTCTCCTCCTTTTAGGATTCATCACTTGGAAATACCTGGAAAAGAGCACCCTTTGAAGTTGAAGCCACTTTCCTTAATCTTCTCTCAGAAATTTATCTGCTACATCAACAGCTTTTCAACCCCACAGAAACCCTGATAAAGCAACCATTTTATTTGGTTAAAAGATTTTTTTAAACTACTGATACTTAATCTCTTCAATTTTTATAAGAGGTACTTTTTATAGCAAATCTGTTATTTATCTTCTGTAAGTTTTAATTCAGGTTCAGATGTAGTTCAGGCAAATCAAATTAGGTAAACAAGTTATAACATAATTTAATTTCCTCATGTCATTGCCATGATGTAAACTTATCAAAATGAGACTAGCCCAAGGTTGAAGATAATGGACCAATCAAATTGAGTTAGAAAAGGCTTTCTAAATATATTCAAAATCTGCTATGGGATAAATTCTGAAACTTGATCTAAGATATAAGAATTGCAGAGTAAACTGAACCCTATATATGTTTGGCTATTTATATTTGTCTTGCCACTAAAAAGATTTACGTTCCAACAACCAAACAGAAAAATATAATACAGTATAGAAATAGGTGTAAAAGAAAACAAGAATCATGAGTAGGGGTGTAAACTAAAGCCAGAAATAAGATAACAGAATGATTCAATACACAGCTGTCTATAATAATAAAATAAATAAGCACGCATTTACTCTTAGCTTCTGTGCAGGCAATTAGAAAAGGAAAAAGTGATCCATTGCAGAATTCTGTGTTCCCAGCGGAGAACCAAGTCATTAAAGATGAAACAGAATATATTCTGATACAAAGACTAGAAAGGCATGTTTTCTTCACTGTCTTCATCAGGCGGACACCATGTCATATGACAAGTAACAGTTATTATCTGTTAATACACAAAATGGAGAACTTTGCAGCCCTCATCAGGCTGACAGGTCAAATACCCAACTAGGTTTTACTTTTTTTGTGTGAATTGACCAGTTACTATGACACGATGCAAAACAAGAGGTGTGTAGTGTGAAAAACTGCTCACAAAATGAGGCTCAGCCACTAACGGAATCTGTTATCTTGGAAAGTCACTTGAACTTTCTGTGTTACAGTTTCCCAGTCTGTAAAATCACAGGACTGATTTCTAAGGTTCTTTCCAGCTCATGATTTCTGTGTTTCTAAGACAGAAACCACGTGACTTACTGCAAACTAGAAAGTCGATCAGAAGAGTAAAACACCTTTCACTCTCTCCGTCTGCAAAGTCATTGCGAAACAAAATGAGAAAAACTGTTCTCTCTAGAATAAAACAGAAACTGTCCTCATGTCTTGCTTGGTAAAACATGAAGATATCTGAGACACTTCCTTACAAAAGTTATAAATAATTTATAAGTAGAGGTAGCCACATCACTAATAATGATGTACGTGGTTTTTACTTGCATCAACACACAAGTACCCAGCAAGCCTTGAGACAGACTGAACTTGAGCTCACTAAGGTTTGGGAAGGAAGTGGAAATAATCTCCATGAAAAAGCACGATGAGAATTAATATAACATGTTGCTGTTTATGAGCAAATTCATTATTCCAGGCATTGTTTAAATATCAACAAACACATGAAGCAGAAGTTTCTACGTCTCTTTTAGTATTATTTCTTTCACTTGCCGCTGACAGGATTTTTCTTTTTCTTTTTTTTTTTTTTAATATTTTATTTATTTATTTGACAGAGAGAGATCACAAGTAGGCAGAGAGAGAGAGAGAGAGAGGAGGAAGCAGGATCCCCGCTGAGCAGAGAGCCCGATGCGGGACTCGATCCCAGGACCCTGAGATCATGACCTGAGCCGAAGGCAGCGGCTTAACCCACTGAGCCACCCAGGCGCCCCAGGATTTTTTCTTATTAAAAGATTTTATTTATTTATTTGAGAGAAAGAGAGAGAGAGAGAGAGAGAGAGAGAGCGCACGAACAGGAAGGAAAAGGAGAAGCAGGTTTCCCTCTGGGAGCAGGGAGCCCAAAACGGGCTCCATCCCAGGACCCTGCAATCATGACCTGAGCTGAAGGCAGATTCTTAACTAACTGAGATTTTTAAACAGTATTATTTAGATTCTTCATTTAACATAATGTAGCCCTTTTAAACTTTTGTAAACAGTGAATACATGTCAAAAATCAAAACTGGTGCCAAAAAATAATTCAAAAATTTCGTTTGCATTTTCTACTGAAAAAGATAAAGGAATAAAATGAAACCCCCTTTAGATTAAAGTAGCATTTGTCAGAGTTTTTTGGATTTTTGATTCCATATACCACACTGCAATTACACTATCATTGTTTGAGAAACCATTATTGGTTTGTCAGAGTAAATATTTCAAATGGCAGAAGCCTTTACTTTCCATATAGAAACTGTATCTTGTTTTACCTCAAATATAAAAACAATGCAAAATTTGGAATTTTTCATAGCTGGTATCCTATAATAAATGTAGTCCATTTCTGTTTTGATTATTATCTATTTTGTACAAATCAGTAAGACATGCAGTTTTATGATCCTGTTTCTCTAAATTTTGTTGGGACTTGCTTCATGACCTAATATTTTCTGATATTTTTGTCTGTTTGCTCTATGAGGCACTGGGAGAAGTTTATGATCACCATCATGTTGATGGTTGTCAATTTCTTTTAGTATTTCTGTTAACTTTTGCTTTACATATTTAGAAACTTTGTTACTAGGTTTATATAAATTTAGAATAATTACATTTTCTGATAAAATTAAGCCTATTATCATTTTGTTGTGATCCACTTTATCTTGTTTTTTGAAAGACTATTTTTCCCCCAATGTCATTTTAACAGCAAGATAGTTATCTCCAAAAAATAGGATATAGCTAGACTTTGAATATCCAGATGACTTCCCTCAAATGTGGAATTTTAAAAAAACAGCACAAATAAAAAGCAGAATCAGACCTATAAATACAAAGAACAAACTGACGGTTGCCCTAAGACAGGGGATAAAAGGAGGCAAAATAAGTCCAGAGGAGTGGGAGGTACGGGCTTCAAGTGATGGAAGAAGTAAGTGATGGAAATAAAAGGGGATATAGTCAATGATACTGTAATAGTACTGTATAATGACAGATGGGAGCTACACCTGTGGTGAGCATAACATAATGTATAGAGATCTTGACTCACCAACATATACACCTGAAACTAATGTAACACTGTATGTGAACTATGTCCCCAAAATAAAATAAAACCTAGTATATTTCCTCACTGAGTTTAGTCCATTTACTTCTACTATAATTATTAGTATATTTATATGTAATTCTACTATCCTATTCCCCACATTTTATTTCCCACTTTTCTTCTGTTTATTTTTGCTACCTTTTGGTTTTTGTTGCATTGTTTGGAAATTATATACTCATTGTTTGGGGGGTATTAGTGATCACCCTATCTTTTTTAAAATAGCAATTTTATTGAAATAAATTTACATACCATAAAAACAACCCACTTAAAGTTTATAACTCAGCGACATTCAGTATATTAGTTGTGCAATAATCTAAGTTTAGCACATTTGCATGATCTAAAAGGAAGCCCTAAACTCATAAGAAGTCACATCCCATCCCTCATATCCCCTAGTCCTAGGGAAACACTAAACTATGTTCTGTTTCTTTAGATTTGCTTATTGACATTTCATATAAATAGACTCACACAGTATGTACTCTTTTGTGACTATGTTCAACTTAGGATAATGTTGATACTTAATGAACAAAGTTTAAGCATATTTTACCTTGTATCATTTCTTCATTCATTTTTATGCTCAAATAATATGCTATTGTATGGTTAAAATTATAACAGTTTATCCATTCATCGATTGACAGTCATTTAGATTACTTCCACTTTTTGGCTATTATAATGTTGCTGTAAACAGTTACGTCCAAGTTTTTGTGTGGACTTTATGTCTTTATTTTGGGGGGTATATACAAGTATAATTATTGGGTTATATGGAAACACTGTTTCTAACATTTTGAGAAACTGAAAAATTGTTTTCCAAAGGGGCTATGTTATCTTACCATCTTACAACAATATATGAAAGGTCTAATTTCTCCACATTCTTGCCAAAATTAATCATTGTTTTTATGATTATGGCAATCCAAGAGGGCTGAAGTGGCATCTCACAGTAATCTTGATTTACATTGCCCTAATGGTTAATGATGGTGAACATCTTTTCTTTTTTTTTTAAAGATTTTCTTTATTTATTTGACTGACAGAGATCACAAGTAGGCAGAGAGAGGGGAGAGAGAGGAGAGAGGAGGAAGCACGCTCCCTGCTGAGCAGAGAGCCTGATGTGGGGCTCAATCCCAGGACCCTGGGATCATGATCTGAGCTGAAGGCAGAGGCCTTAACCCACTGAGCCACCCAGGCACCCCAATGGTGAACATCTTTTCATGTGCTCATTAGCTATGTGTAGGTAAATGATTCCTAAAAAATATGTTCATGGTCTAACCCCACAATCTGTGAATGAGAACTTACTTGCAAAGAGAATCTTTACAGAAGTAATTAAGGATTAAAAAAAAAAAAGATTTTAATTATTTATTTGAGAAAGAGAGAGAGAGAGCATGAGCAGGGGCAGGGGTAGAGGGAGAAGAGGAAGCAGACTCCCCACTAAGCAGGGAACCCGATGTGGGGCTCCATCCCAGGACAGTGAGATCATGACACACTTAACCAACTGAGCCACACAGGTGCCCCTGTAACTAAGGATCTTGAGATAAGATCACCCTAAATTATCCAAGTGGGCCTTTAATACAATTACAAAGATTCTGAAAAGACCCAGAAAAGACAGCCTTTCAGAAGGGAATGACATATAAAGATGGGAACAGACACTGAAGTTATATAGACTTCAAGGGTGGTCGGGAGCTATACCAGGCTGGAAAAAGCAAGGGAGGTTGTCCTCTACAGACTTCAAAGGGAGTACTACTTTGTCAGTACTTTGGTTTTGGATTGCTGGCCCCTAAAATTCTGAGAAAATAAATTTTTATAGTTTAAAGCTACCAAGTTTTTGGTGATTTGTGTCAACCATTGAAAACTAAGCCAGAGAGTAGCACCACCTTCACAGTATCTTCTTTAAGTTGGACAACGCTTTACAGCAGTTTTCACTTTACAAGTCTTAACGTTTCTTTTGTTAAACCTAATTATAAGTATATTCAATAATATTATTAGGTATTATATAAGTATATTCATTAATATATAAGTATATTCAATATATATTCAATATTATGTAAGTATATTCAATATAAGTATATTTAATAATATTCAATTAATTATATGTAAATTCAGTTTTCTTTAGTTTTCAAATTGTTTATTGTATGTATAAATAAAACTGATTCTTTTATATTGATCTTATATCCTGCAAACTTGATTAACTTGTTTATTGGTTCTTAGAGATGTTTTCATTTGTTAAGATCGCTTTTATACAAGATCATGTCACCTGTTCATAAAGATAGATTTTATTTTTCCTACCTAGATGCCTCTTATTACTCTTCCTGCCTTGGGTAGAATATCCTGTACAGTGTTGAGTAGAAGTGAAGAGTGTGGACATCCTTGTCTTTTCCTCATCCTAGAAGGACAGTTTGTCATCTTTCACCATTAAATATAGTGTTAGCTGTGGGATTTTCATAGATGCCTTTCCTTTTTCTCTCTCTTTTTTTTTTTTCTAAAGATTTTATTTGAAAGAGAAATAGTGAGAGAGAACACAGTGGGGGAAGGGGAGGGCAGGGAGGAAGAAGCAGGCTTCCACATGGGGCTAAATGTGGGGCTTGATCCCAGGATCCTAGGATCATGATCTGAGCCCAAGGCAGATCCTTACTGACTGAACCACCCAGACACCCCTTCATAGATGCCTTTTCTAAGTTTAAGGAAGTTCTGTTCTTTTAGTTTGGTATGTACTTGTATCATGAAAGAGTGAAGAGTGTTTGGTTTATCAATCACTTTTTTCAGTGTCTATTGACATAATCATGTGATTTTTGTTCTATATCCTATTGATGAGGTCAATTGTTTAACTGATTTTTGGATGTTAAGCCAAGTATGAATTACTGGAATAAATTCCACTTGGTCTTGATATAAACTACTTTTGTGTGTATATTGCTGGATTCCATTTGACAGCATTTTGTTGATGATTGCCTCTCTCTAGAGGAAGTATTGATCTGTTGCTTCCTTTCCTAATGATATCTTGTTTGATTTTAATATTAGGTCAATACTGGCCTTGCAGACCAAGTTTGAAAATATATCTTTCTCTTCTAGTATTTAGAAGGGACTTTTGTATTAATTCTTTTTAAAAGTTTGGTAGAATTGACCATTGTAGCCTAGGCTTTTGTATATAAATTTTATTTATTTATTTATTTATTTTATTTCTTTATTTGACACAGAGAGAGAGATCACAAATAGGCAGAGAGGCAGAAAAGTCGGGGAGTGGGGGGGAAGCAAGCTCTCTGCTGAGCAGAGAGCCAGATACAGGGCTTGATCCCAGGACCCTGAGACCATGACCTGAGCTGAAGGGAGAGGCTTAACCCACTGAGCCACCCAGGCACCCCTGTGTATAACTTTTAAATTACGAATTCAATCTTCTTACCTATTATAGGTATATTCACATAATCTACTTTTTTGAGCCAGTTTCTGTAGTTTGTATATTTCTCTGAATTTGTACATTACTTCTATGTTATTTCTTGGTGTACAACTGTTCATAATATTTTTTAATATATGTAAATTTATATATTTTATATATATGTAAGTGTGTATATATATATATGGTGATGATAGGCTCTCTTTTCTTTTTGATGTTAGTAATTTGGTTATTCTTTTTTTCCTGCATTAGGCTAAGTAAGGATTTACTAAATTTTTTATCTTTTTGAAGAAACAATTTCTGGTTTCACTGATTTTATATTTTCCATTTTATTTTTAATCTGCTCTTTAGTTTCTTTATTTCTGTTTGTTGTAGGTATAGTTTGCTCTCCCACCCCAAGATTCTAATGTGAAAAATTATTTGCTATCTTTTGTTATTTTAAAGAAAAACATTCATAAACTCTCCTCTAAGCACTTTAGCTGAATGTATGCCCTAGAAAATTTTCCAGGCACTTTTACATGATTATTTGCATAATGTTCACCAATTTTAATTGTTTTATTGGGGAGTATGACCACAGAGCTCCTCATAGCACTATCACTAAAGTGTGTCTGTGATTATTTTTATAGCACTAATAATTAGCCAGGAACTAGTGTTATTTTTAAGTTACTAAGATGAATACTAATAAATCAAGTGTAAGAAAAGGAATACTGCAAATTACATACTACCAAGATTTTGTCTTGACTAACCTAGTTTTGCCTAAAGGAGCATGAACTAGTTTACTAGAAGTCAACTTCTAGACAGTTATGCAAATCACTGTTACTGCTAAAGCCTGAATGGGACACTTTGGGCTTAGCCATGTAAATGGCTTCATACAGTAAAAGCTGAAGTGAGTACTTCCTTATTTGTATACTTTTATCTCCAACTATGTTATCTAAAAACAGATTATGTTACTAGAAATACAGTCTTTCCCATATAATTCAATCTGTGTAAGGTTGCAGCTAGAAACAAAAATGAAATTAAAGAATAACTAATTGATTTATTTAATTTCCCTCTTATACAGGTTAATTTCAGGATAGAAAAGACCCTAGTCAGAGGCTTGAGAAAATGTATAAGGAAAAGTGGGACAGAATGAAGATTTTTTTTTAAAAAAGTAGCTATCTATTGAAGTAAGGTTCTAAAGGAAGTAATTTAGGATAGAATCATGGCATCAGTCAGTAAGAGCATTAACCTTAGGAAGAACTTGGAGAAGATTTTCAAGTGGGGAAAAGCCAATTTTGAAGGTTCTTGAGCTAATAAATCAGTAATAATCTGTGAGAAATGAGTTGAAAAGTTAACTTAGAGCCTAAGCAAATAGGACATTTCAATATATAGTAGTGAAAATGCTAGAGTCCGTTTGAGATGACTAAAAAATTGCAAAACAGTGATGAAGTTATGGCTAAGTTCGAAAGTCGGAATTTGACATTTTATGTGCTTTATTTTTGTAGTGGTGTCATCCAGTATTACATGGCAACTCAGAAGTAAAAGACAAAGAAGTTAAAGCTTGGAGATTCTCCTGAGTGGTAGGCTGGAGTTAAGCCCTGGAAGGGTGTCTGGGTGGCTCAGTGGGTTAAAGCCTCTGCCTTCAGCTCAGGTCATGATCTTAGGGTTCTGGAATCAAGTCCCGTATCAGGCTCTCTGCTCAGCAGGGAGCCTGCTTCCTCCTCTCTCTCTCTCTCTGCCTGCGTCTCTGCCTACTTATGATCTTTGTCTGTCAAATAAATAAAATCTTAAAAAAAAAAAAAAAGAACTGACCCTGGATTGACTGGCTGTGGATGACAGAGCAAGAAAGAATCAAAGGGAGAAGATGCCGGGTGAGATCATAGAGGTGCCAAATGTTAGAGATTAAGGATAGGTTCGAAGCATGAGGACTGGAAGTGAGAGAGCAAATACTGGCAAGCTTGTGACCAATGACTGTTAGAGAACTTGGAAGAGTTAACTAAGATTCAAAAGCTCTTTTTCTCTGAGGATGGCCAGAAGTTGAGTTAGGCTGGTGGTAGCTGGAGTTGGTGATTTTATACACCATTCAGATTCCCTCAATGACCTCTTTTTAAAGAATCAACACTTTGGAGCATAAAGAATAACACAGAGGCCACTGGGAGTTGGAGAAAAGAAGGGAGTTGGAGGAAATCAGAAGGGGAGATGAATCATGAGAGACTGTGGACTCTGCGAAACAAACTGGGGGTTTTGAAGGGGAGAAGGGTGGGTTTTGGGTGAGCCTGGTGGTGGGTATTAAGGAGACCACGTATTGCATGGAGCACGGGGTGTGGTACATGAACAATGAATCTTGGAACACTGAAAATACTAAATTAAAAAAATTTTTAAAATTAAAAACTAAAAAAAAAGAATCAACACTTTTTTTATGCCACTGGTCACTTTGGTGGTATCCTTGTCTACTTCCCAGAGGAGGCTTGAATCATATTAAAAAATACTGGGCTTAAGTTTTCCTCATGTCCCACATGCTGAACTCTTTGCCGTGTCATTTCTGCATTCAATAGAATGCCACACTAATGGGTTTCTACACAGCTAGACAAGGGGACATAAAAGAGAAGGAAAATCAACTCTATGCAGAAACCCTGACCAATGGGAAGTGAGAGTCTAAAGGTGCCAGGCTGATAGATTTCCCCTTCTCTGTCACTTTGGTTGATATTTAATTGCAGCTTTTCTTTATAATCCTTGCAAAAAAAATTCCTGCATGTCAGAAGAACATACTTACTAAGAATGCTTCTGTCTTTCTGCAGCTGGTCAAGAAGGGAGGCTAGGGAAAGAGTCCTATATTTCATAGCTTTGCTGCTCTCCTTCCCCCACAGTCATTTTCTTCCTTTTTTTTTCCCCCACAGTCATTTTCTGTATCATTGCCCTGACCTGGCAGTGCATCAGTAATAAGCATTATGATCCTTGCCTCAGGCTCTGCTTTCTGTAGAACTTAGATTAAGACAAGAAGTTTTGGTGGGAAACTTGTCGTCATAAGTGTGGATGGGATCAAATGTAGGAGCAGTCTATTAATCACACAGAAATTCTATTAATCAAATTTGGAGTAAGGTAGAAGAAATGGACCTGGATTTATAGATGGTCATCGAGAATGAGCAACTTTCAAGACAATGTGACACTGAAGTAGGTTATTGATAGTTTAGAAGAAAGGCTGAAAAAGTAGTGATCTCAGAGGTAGAGCACTATCCTAGTTTGAAGGCATTTACAGTAATTATAATATTATGGGACAAGGAAAATTACCCAGAAGAATATACACACATACACACAATCATACATAGACATGGCTTCACACTTAAGTTTATTACATTTTTTATTGACTAATTTAAAATTGATTTCTCTCTTTTCATTTTTGTTTTTCAGAGAGAGAGAGAACATGTATTGATGACTGGGGGCAGGAAGGGCAGAAGCAAAGGGAGAGAGAGAATCTTAAGCAGGCTCCATGCTCAGTGCAGAGCCCAATGTGGGGCTTGAACTCACAACCCTGAGATCATGACCTGAGCCAGAATCAAGAGTTAGACGCTCAACGGACTGAGCTACTCAGGCCCCCTTCCTTCATTTTCATTCATCAAACATATACTTAGACCTATCATGAGACACTCACTCTTCTAAAGTACTTAATATAAACAGGCAAATAAAACATGACCAGAACTCTGCCCTATAGAACTTATATTCTGAGAGATAGAACAGGAAACAAACAGTACACAAAAGAAGTAAATTCTGTATGTTAAAGGCAGAAAGGGCTATGAGATAAACAGAGATAAAGGAGATCAAGACTTTTGTAAGGATGGAAGTTAATAATTGAAAATAAAAGATTTCTAGGTGGTTGGGTGGCTCAGTCAGTTAAGTGTCTGCCTTCGGCTCAGGTTATGATCTCAGGGTCCTAGGATCGAGTCCCACATCAGGCTCCTTGCTCAGTGGGGAGGGGGCATCTCCACCTGACCCTCCCACCGCTCATGATCTCTCTCTCCCACCTGCTCATTCTCTCTCTCTCTCTCTCTTCCCTCTCAAATAAATAAATAAAATCTTAAGAAAAAAAAGAAAAGAAGGATTTCAAAAAGTGAAGGGATGAGCTATGTGACTATCATAAGGATGAAAATTACAGGCAGAAAGTACAGCTAATGCAAAGGCCTGAAGCAGGAGTAGTGTCCTAAGAAATAGCAAAGAGGCTAAGGCAGGGAGCGGGATTGGATAGATGGGAGTGAGCAATGGGGACAGTGGTGAGGGACAGGGTCAATTGGTGATAGGGAAAAGCTGGCTTTCTTAGGACTTGGTGGGCCATCCCTGGCAGTTTGCCTGTTACTTTAAGGAACACTAGGAGCCACTACCATAGATTTCGGAGAAGTGAAGTCCACAGAGTGACTTCCATTTCATCGTGATTACTCCAGCAGTGAGCTGAAAAGAGACAGAAAGATTGCAAAGGCCGTAGGCAAAAGCTGACAGCCCAACAACGGCAGTAGCCTCAAGCCGTTTTATTACATAAGATTTCACTCACCCTCCCGAAGGAACAATGCTCTCTTGACTCACTGGGAATGCTATTGCCCCTTTGAGAATGGTGCTTTAAAGGATGGACTCCTCATTTCAAATGTACATGCTTCTAAGCTTTTTCTGTCATGCCTTGGTTGGCGGGGGTGGGTTGTAGAAAGATATTGGAAGGCAAGATTAGGGGAATAGAGCTAAGGAAACAAAAGATTATTTTCCTCTCTTGTCATTGTTCTGCTGAAATCTAGTTTGAAGCACAGAAATGTATAAAAAAAGAAATAAAAAGAAGAACAGTTTTAATGTAGTATCTCATGTTTAGGGAAATACAGATGGGGAAAAGGCGTACCAGATATAAATGGAAATTATTTTCCATAATAATTTTCAGAATTATTTTCACATAATTGAGTTCCATATTATTTTCCATAATAATTTTCAGAATTATTCTCACATAATTGATAGTTAATATCACATCTAGGGATCCAATTAAATGTTACTTCTACTTTATAAAGCTTAATCATTTACCAGGATCTTTTATTAGCCAAGATAAGTCTGAATTATAAAATCAGTCCCACTTGGTTTCATGAGATAGTTTGATGATCTTAGTATCTCAGTTTCCAGGTTTAGAGCTGAGTGTTCATTACTATTTTTAACATCAAATCCACCACAAGACCTTGTTGTGAAAATGGTGTTTTAGTATTTCTTGTTGAATTATAATTATCTTGAATTTATCAAACATTCTGTCTTTGCAGAAAAGATAGTAATTTTGAAAGCAATGTTAAGGCAATTTCACAGCTTCTCAACAGAGGCCCTCCTCTAACCTTTCCACACTGGGTTTGGGGAAGAGGCAGAGACACACAAGGCAGGACTATTTCCCATGGCTGAGATGGAGCAGAACTCTTTAGATCTGGGCAACCCCTGTGAGTGAATTCTGAGGAAGAGAAATGAGTAACACTCGGATTTTTGTTTCTATAAAAATAAATTGTTGCCACCACTACGGCAAATTCTGATTAATTCTAGACCCCATTTACATCCCGTGGCCAGCTCAAATTTTTGCATATGCTCTGTAATATTTAGTGTTATGTGATCAAACCGGTGTATATGAGAAGGTTAGTTTTAATGAATAAAAAACAAAGTGCTTGGGCCTTAGATTTTCATTCCACTAACACCTTCAACACCTAAATTATCCTTACAGTCTAATTGTACAAAGATAAAGCTACAGGTCTGTTTTATCTGGAGGGGCTTATTGTAAAATGGAAACAGCAACATGTTAATGGGGCATAAGGAAGCTGGAAGAAATTCCTAACGGTAGTGAAGGGGGAGATTTTTCCCATCACCCATCAGCCACACTTCTCATATACAACTTCCTTGTAACTCTTTTATAGTACTGCTGGACAGCCAAATGATATTTATTGTTTTTTTAAAAAGGTGACAACTGATAACACTTGTGAGTTGTAGTTTTGAACCAGGCTGCATGATTCCGAGGTCAATGTTAAACCAATTTCAAAAATCCCAGGACAAAAATAGGTTGAAAGCTCCATTTTCAGCATCAGTTTTCAGTTTATCATTAATTCACCCATCCGAGCACCTGTTCAAGGCACCCATTCGAGCCCTATTCATCCTTCCATCCCTGTAAACGACATTTTCTCATTCCCAACAGGAGAAAATCCAAGCTACTCCTTGGTAAGGCAGAAAAAATACTTTCCAAACTGAAAACCCTTTAATATTAAAGGAAATCCCTATTAGACCAGAAGCTGTGCCCAGTGCCACCTCCTGTGCACAAGTGGGGTGCCCTGGTAAGACAGCTTGCTGGTAATCAATTTACTTGACCATTCAGGTGCCCCAGAGGGATTCCCTTCCAAAAGAAGGGTATGACAGGCAAATCAATTGGCCCAATGACAGTATCTCAATTTTGTATCCCCGTCTAGTTCTCAGCCTGCATTGACTTCCAAATACTAGGAGAGAGGATGCCAAAAGTAAAAATGAAATGGATTATGTTCACTGGTAACTTGCATAGCACCAAGACGCAAGGAAACACTGGATGGATTTCCATTAAGCCAAAGAATGAATATTCTCTTTGAATATCCAAAGTTTAGCACATATTTAATAAATTTAGAAAAAAAAAATGAGGGATGCTTGGGTGGCTCAGTCACTTAGGCATCTGTCTTGGGCTCAGGTCAGGTCAGGACCCTGGGATCAAGTCCCGCTTCAGGCTACTTGCTCAGCAGGGAGCCTGCTTCTCCCACTCCCTCTGCCTGCTGCTCCCCAGGCTTGTGCACATGCACTCACTCTCGCTGTTTCTCTCTCTCTCTCTCTGAGACAAATAAATAAAACCTTTGAAAAAAATAAATTTAGAAAAAAATCAATGATGAGATGAATGAATAAATGAATTCCAGAAAATATACTCATAAAATCTTTGATATGAATGTGTCCTCAAATATTATCAGCTCTTTAAAAAGTCTTCTCCCATAAAATTTAGTGAAATTTTGTTATTTCATACACAAATATCAAAAGAAATTAAAAATCTCTGTTCACGTTTTTAACAACCAGTGACTATTCTCTTTATTCTTAAGACACTAATATTTTGATTAGGTGCATATACAGCATTTTGGTACATACCCATAAAACTAATATACATATTCCATTCAGAAGAAGTAACTTAAAGAATTCTTTCACCTCTGGAAATGCCAATTTGTTTTGTTTTAAGCAGGAAGGGCCATGCATTCAACCTTTCTCACAGACTTTTTTTTTTTTTTTTTTTAGATTTTATTTATTTATTTGTCATAGAGAGAGAAGCGAGAGCAAGCATAAGCAGACAGAGTGGCAGGCAGAGACAGAGGGAGAAGCAGGCTCCCCGCCAAGCAAGGAGCCCGATGTGGGACTCGATCCCAGGACTCTGGGATCATGACCTGAGCCGAAGGCAGCCGCTTAACCAACTGAGCCACCCAGGCGTCCCTCTCACAGACTTTTAAGACATTACTTAAAAGACAGACTTTTAAGACATTGTCTAGAATATAAAGGTTAAAATATTTCCAAACCAGTAAGTGATAAAGAAAAAAAATGAAAAACAAACAAACAAGCAAACAAAAAAACTGAAGTTAGATAATTCCTGGCAAAATAAATATTTAAATTCCAAAAATAAGTCCCTACTCAAATAAATTCAGTGTTTAAGAAGGGCTTTAAACTTTTTGTTTAAATGTTATTCCTGTGTCCCCCTTGAGATCAGCATATTTTTTTCTGGTTGGGGGGTGCTGTCTTCTTAGCTTTAGTTACAGGACTGTGGCCTGGGATTAGATACTACTCAATTTTATGGTTTCTGCTTTTGTTGTTGTTGTGTTCTTTTGTTTAGTTTTGTTTTTTAGGGGTTTTTGTTGTTGTTGTTTGTTTTTGAGAAAGAGATTGCATAAGTGGGGGAAAGGGAAGAGGGAGAGAGAGAATATCAAGCAAGCTCCCCACTGATCGTTGAGCCCATATGGGACTCAGTCCCATGACCCTTTAGATCATAACCTGAGTTGCAATCAAGAGTCAGTTAACCAACTGAGCCACCCAGGTGGCCCTCAATTTTATGTTTATATTCATTTTGCCTATCTTCAAAATTTCAGTAAATCCTGACTATATTTTTAAACAGATCCATTGAATTTATTCAGATTCTGTTCTTATTGTTAAATATTAATTGCACATGCACGATGGTTTAGTGTATATTTGCATGATAAACATAGGGTAAATGCATTTACCTGCATCACAAAAAAAATCATTATTACTTGTTCATTTTCCAGATAGACTCTTGTACTCTTTAACCGAAGACATAACCAAAGAATGTAGTATCAGTATTATATCTGGAAGGAAACAATAGCTCAATCTGAAATACTTTTGGATCTAAAATTACTCTTCAATGGAATTAATGATGGCCCTTGAATGTTATTAAAATGATATAGGATGACTGATTCTAAAAGCTGCCTAATTTCATAAGGAACACCTGTAGTGTCGTTCCTGGTCTGCTATTTCAATATTACAGAAGGTAAATTTGACTGTGCCAGTCAATGTGACATTTAAGTCTAACTTTAAAATCAATTACACATTTCTGTATATTTGAGTTAGACAGGAAGATTTCTAAAATGCCATATGGTTAGGATTAAAGTTAGTATCTCTACTTTCTGTGACATGAGAATGACTCACGGGCTCTCAGACAATAGCCACTTTGTGCTAGTGGCTTGTGCTGTTTACCATGTGGGATGAAATGTATGCCATGATACACTGTGGTGAGAAGAACCTCTGTTCTGTAAGAAAAGCAGATCTCTTCTGTAGCAGAGTATGGTCCTTTTTCTAATCAAATCAAAAGTCAAATGAAATAAATAGGATCTACTTTAAGTCATGTTAATATTCTGTGGAAAAAAATTAATATTTTTTGTTTTTTATTTTAATATTAAAATGTTAATATTCTGTGGGGAAAAAAGTAATCATATGACTTTGCCAAAAAAAAATCAAACACCTACTGGATTCCTATCTGAATTTTTCAACTTAAAATACTGTATCATACGTAATATTTTGGAAGATGAAATATCAGTTAGTCAGACTCATACGGGATAAATTCATCTTCCAGATTTATAAAACTCAAGAGTCAGAGCTCAAGAACCAAACTTATTAAAAATAATACTATAATCGTAGAATGATACTATGTGGATATCAATTTATTTTTTTTTAATATTTTATTTTATTTATTTGACAGAGAGAGATCACAAGTAGGCAGAGAGGCAGGCAGAGAGAGAGAGAGGAGGAAGCAGGCTCCCTGCTGAGCAGAGAGCCCGATGCGGGACTCGATCCCAGGACCCTGAGATCATAACCTGAGCCGAAGGCAGCGGCTTAACCCACTGAGCCACCCAGGCGCCCCTGGTATCAATTTAAAATAATATTCTTGGGGTACCTGGGTGGTTCCGTTGGTTACGCCTCTGCCTTCAGCTCAGGTCGCAATCCCAAAGACCTGGGATGAGCCCCACATCAGGATCCTTGCTCAGTGGGAAGCCTGCTTTTCCCTCCACCTCCTACCCCCTGTTCATGCTCTGTCTCTGCCTCTCTCTAATAAAATCTTTAAGAAAAATGAAAAACAAGATAAAATAATGTTCTTTATTACTGGTCTTTTGTCTTTTCTCCAGAAAGGATTACTTCAGAAGCTATTAAACTGAAGGAATCATCACTGCTATAAAAATGTTCCATGATTAATTAGAATTAATAATTGCGATTTTTATTTTAATTATGATAATTTTAAATAATTATGTTCTAATAAATGGCCTAGAAAGTGGTTGTTTTCCAGAATTTAACACTTGTTCAGGCAGACATATTATCATCATCACTAGGCTTTTTTCTACTAAGTAGAAGAAGTTTTTAAATAATGATCATATAGTTTATTCACAACTCTGTTTTTTTAGAGCAAATCAAGTCTGCTGTGCAAGACCGATCTTTTCTTTCAGGCTCTCTTCTGTGCTTCTTGTTATTCTTTGCTGAATTTTCTATAGATGAGGAGGAGAATCTGCTACCAGAAATGTATATCACCCCAGGGACACCCCAATAGTCCTTCTATCAGGTGTGTCCCCATCTGAAATACCGCTCTGCTATTGGCCATTACTGTGTGGAAAGCTCTTGCACAAGTGTCTCTGGGAATAGGAGATAAAGACCCCACAAGAAAGATTAATAGGTTTTAGCTTTTGGCTTACTTGGTGTTCTTAGCTGTGGTAGAAATTCATAGCGATTTCCTGAACCAATGTTTTATCATCCTTAAAAATCTTTGTTAGGACATTGTTCCTAGTATTATTCCTGATGCTGTTTGAACCACTGTGCTGTAAACCTTCCTCAAAAGCCACCCAACTTCCTCTTTACTCACTCATTCACTCACTCATTCCTCCCACTAACACTGACCCTGCTTTGACAGATGAAGGAGTTAGTATGTGTGGCCTGGAGGAACTCAATCTCATCTCCCTCTTTTCCATTATCCGTCTCAGCAGCTCCACCCTGCTTTGTAGAAAGTAGAGAAGCAGTGAGGCCACTACTCGAATAGTCTCTTTATTGAGTCTCAACTTGCTAGACAAAACCAGAAACCATGTATGCTAAGACGGTGCTCAGTTTGACTGTCACCTTCAGAAAGCAATTCTGAGAATGAATGGCGTAGAGCTTAAGAAATATCCATTGTTTTTCATGCTTTGGTTAAGTGAGCCTCGAACTGAAACTAAGTGATCTACAAAAATTCGGGGTTTGCAGCCAGGGTGCCACATCTGCCTCATCTGTACCCTATGAGCCGTTTCTGCCACCACACTCCATGTCAGGCTCTCCTCTGTCGTGTAGACACTCAGACTTAAATATGCACAGAACCACCTGGGGAAACTTGTTACTGAGTCCCACCACTTACAAACTGAATCATAGTCTTGAGGGGGTGGGCCCTGTCATTGGCTTTTTAATTCTCTCTACAGACTCTTCTCATGCACACTCATGAGTAAAATCCAGACCTAGAGGGAAAACCGCAAAGATCTCTTGCTTCCAATTGCGTTTTTATTATTTCATCTAATTTGCCTTAAATATCACTGTTAAAATAATGGTCTAGCAAAACGTCAACAGTGTCTTACTGTCTAGTGAATTAAATAAAAGTTTGCTATACTTTTAGGGATTTTCAAAAGCGTTAGCCTCGTCCAAACTCTCACTTGTTGTTCACTCATAACTTCCCAAAAATCTATGTAGGATTATTTCACGTTTTTTAAATATTCACCATCCTTTTCCACCTCTAGCATTGTCCATTCTGTTCCCAATTATTAAATTCTTATCAGTCCTTCAAGTCCATCCCAAAGGCTCTCTACTCCTTAAAACTTAACATGGCTTTCCTAGTTAGACAGGCTTTCTCCTTTTGAATTCCTCAAATCTCTGTATTTGTGATGATAGTGATCACTTACCTTACATTAAGATTTACACTAAAATAATGTAAATTATTAGTTACATCTGTACCTATCTGTCTCCCTCTAGACTGTAAAATCTTTCTCCCTCAGATTGTAAAATCTTCAACAAATGGGTCTTTGCACAGTTGATACTCAGCATTAGTTCACCTCAAATGTGAAACAATTCATGCTATTTTAGTCCTTGATCTTTCCAGAAATCACCTATATTTTGCTGAACTTAAAATGGACTAAATGTATATCAACCACTCATCTCAGGTGGCTCTATTTTTGAGTGTAAGTTTTGCTTAGCAATTTAGTTTTTTTATTCCCATTCCCTTATCCTCAGTTGTCATTTAGAGATGTTTGCACTCCTACTGTTTTCTGATAAATTTAAATATTGATAGCTAAACTCTAGCACAGATTTCTTGCTACCTTTTTTTCCTTACATATATGATGCTATGAATCTTGCTATAAAACATATATGTGAAAGGAGGAGGAATAAGGAAATTGGAGTGTTAAAAAGAAAAACATCATGCTGATAAATCTTTAGACACTTTGTTGATAGCATGTTTCTTAAAACAGATTCAAAACCTATATTCTTTTTAAAAAGTATGTAATTAGCTTTTTTCTCCCCTAATGAATTGAAATTTAAAAATATCTTTTTTGTATAAATGTTGACTGAAAATACTTTGTGAATGGCTTTTTGATGTGGAGGAAAATAAATACATGTGACAGAATGAATAGGTGGCCCCATTTGGAGGAGAACCAGAATTTACAGACAATAAAGGAAGACAACTTGTATTAGAAGAGAAGTAAAAAGGCCTAAGACAGAATTGCTTCGAGGAATAGATCAGTGCAAATGTTTACAAATGAAAATTTTTGTTCTACATTGTACAGTGAAATATTAGTCATAAGAATCTCTCAAAACCTGTGTTTTTGAGTCGTAAAGACTCTGCATTTTTCCTATTATCTTAGTAAACCTAAAATATTCATCATCAGATTCAGTTTGAAGAACTGAAATCTTCAAGGAAAATTTTATTTAAAAAAAAAGTAGAAAGACATCTAAAAAGAAGAAATTGAATAAAACCATTAAAAATATACACTTAACTATATAAACATACTTTCAGGTAAAATTAGGCTTCAATGTATACTTTAAAAATAATAATTATTAACATTTCTTTACACCAAGGGTGGAGAGCTGGGGAGTTTGGGCCGTAATATCCCACGTTGGTGTTGGTAAAAGGTGTTTGATTTTTTATATATGGAATATAAGAATTTCTCTCCTACTCAGGAAAAGTTTTCCAAGTTATGCACTATATTCCAGCAGTCTGCCTCTGAAGAAGATATATTTGGATGTGAACCAGAGGATAGACATGTTCAAAAACGTATGCACTCTTCATAATGTAAACACTGCAAAAGCGTGTTAGTTTCTTCTTGCCTCTGTAACAAGTTACCAAAAATGCACTGTTTTAACCTAGCACACATTTATCGTCTTATGGTTCTACAGATCAGTTGTTTAGATGCTAAGTCCAGTACAGGTCTCATTCAAGTAAAATCAAGATGTAATAATGATACCAATTGCTGGCAAGGGTACAGAACAACAGAAACTCTCAGTCACTGTCCATGGGAATATAAAATGGCCCAAATACCCTAAAGACAGTTTGGTGGTTTCTTACAAAGCTCAGTATTGTCTTGCTATGCAATCCATTTATGTAGAATCATGTTCTTTAGGTATTGACCCAATTCACTTTTTCCTGCAAGTTGCACCCATGCACTGCTTTTATTTTTCTTCTTTAAACACCTTTAAGGCATAACTGATAAAAAGAACTGCACATATTAAATATGTATAATCTGATGAGTTTGGACATAGGCAAACCTCCATGATACCATTACCACAACCAAGGTAAGAGACATATACAACACATCCCAGAGTTTTTTTTGTCTCTTAGTGGTTGTTTTCATGTGTGTGGTACCATGTAACAGATGTTTACCCTCTTACCAAACTGTGGAGGGCATAATATTGTATTGTTAACTACAGGCACTATGATATACATCAGATCCCTTGAATTTACAGACAGTAAAAGAAGAAGACATGTATTGGAAGAGATGTGAAAAGGCCCAAGATGTAAACTGTATGTATTCTAGCATAACTGAAAGTTTATAACCATTGAATAACAATTTACCACTTCCCTCACCCCCAACCCCTGGAAAACACTACTGTTTTATCTCTTTCTGTGATTTTGTCACTCTGGGTACCTCCAATCAGCTGACGCACAAAGCATTTGTCCTTCTGTGACTGACTTCCTTCATTTAGCATAATGTTCTCCAGGTTCATCCATGCTGTCACAGATGACAGGATTTCCTTATTTCTAAAGGTTGAAGAATACTCCATTATGGTTTATATACCATACTTTGTTTGCCATTTATCTATCTTGGATAATGGTTATTGCCTTATCTTGGCTAATGTTGATAGTACTACAATGAACATGGGAGTGAAGATACCTCTTTGAGATTCTGATTTCCATTCGACTGAGCAAATACTCAGAAGTGAGATTGCTGAATCATATAGTCTTTCTATTTTTAATGTTTTGAGGCATCTCTGTACTTTTTCCATAGCTGCCAGGCCATTTTATGGTACCACCAACAGTGCACAAGGATTCCACTTACTTGACAGCCTTAACATTTGTTATCATTTATTTTTTAAAATAATAATAATCCTAACAGATATGAAGTGATTACTCATTATAGACTTGATTTGAATTTCTCTGATAGTTAATGATGTTGGACATTTTTTCATATACCTCTTGACTATTCATCTATTAAAGAACATCTTGGTTGCTTTCTGTTTGGGGCAATTATGAATAAAGCTGCCATAATGATTCACATACAGGTGTTTGTGTGTACATAAGTTTTCAAATAAGGTAAATGACTGTTTAAGTCCTTTGCCCATTTTTTAAAATTTTTTAAATTTTAAAATTTAAAAAAGCAGGGGTTTTTTTGTTTTGTTTTCAGAGTTTGTTTGTTTGTTTTTTGTAGTATTGAGCTTTAAAAGTCCCTTACATATTTATGAAACTAACCCCTTATCAGATAAATGGTTTGTAAATATTTTCTCCCATTCCAATATTGCCTGTTCATTCTGTTGAGTAGCACAAATCTTTTTTTTAAATTTCTTTTTAGTATTCCAGAATTCATTGTTTATGCACCACACCCAGTTCTCCATGCAATACGTGCTGTCCATAATACCCACCACCAGTCTCACCCAACCTCCCACACCCCTCCCCTCCAAAACCCTCAGTCTGTAACACAAATCTTTACCAAACAGCTTCTAAACTTTAAGAAGAGGAAAACTCACAAGTTCATTTTATGAGGCCAGCATTACCCCATAAAAGATATACCCCATAAAAGAAACTACAAGAAAAAAAAATTACAGGCCAATATGTCTGATGAAAACAGATGCAATAATTCTTATCAAAATACTAGCAAATCAAATTCAAGAGCACATTGAAGGGATAATACACCATGACCAAGTGGGATTTATCCCTGAGATGCAAAGATATTTCAATATATGCAAATAAAGGTGATACACCAGATTAACAGAATGAAGGATAGAAATAACATGATCAATAAATATAGAAAAAAACATTTGACAAGTTCAACACTCTTTCATGATGAAAACACTCAACCAACAGTGAATAGAAAGAACATTACTCAACATAATCAGGACCGTACACAGCAAGCCCAAGGCTAACATCATACTTAACCGTGCAAAGTTGAAATCTTTTCCTCAAAGAAGAAAACATTGTGTCCATTCTCACCTCTTCTATCCAACATACTACTGGAAGTCCTAGCCAGAGCAATTAGGAAAGAAAAAGTATCCAAATCAGAAAAAATCAGGTAAAATTATCCATTGGCAGATAAGATTGTCCTGTAAGTAGAATACTGTAAGACTCCATCAAAAACCATTACAGCTCAGTAACAAATTCCTTGAAGTTACAAGATATAAAAAATCAACATACAAAAACCAGTTTTATTTCTACAAACTAACAACAAACCATCTGAACAGGAAATAAAGGAAACAATTCTATTTACAACAGCATCAAAAAGAATGTAATATTTAGCATTAAACTTAACCAAGAAGGTAAAAAAGTGTATGCTAAAATCTACAAAACATTGATGACAATAATAAAAACAGACAAAAAAAAATAAATAGACATCCTGTGTTCATAGAGTGGAAGACTTAATATTGTTAAAATGTCCATACTGTCCGAAGTGATCTACAGATTTAATACCTTCCCCATCAAAACCCTATTGGCATTTTTTATAGAACTAGAATAAACAACTTTACAATTTGTATGAAATCATAAAAGCCCACGAATAGTCAAAGCCATTTTGAAGAGAACTACAAAGCTAGAGGCATCACATTTAATTTAAAAATACACAGTATAGCATATACTCAGTAAAGCTACAGCAATTAAAACAGTATGGCAGGGGCACCTGGGTGGCTCAGTGGGTTAAGCCTCTGCCTTCAGCTCAGGTCATGATCTCAGGGTTCTGGGATTGAGTCCCGTATCGGGCTCTCTGCTCTGCAGGGAGCCTGCTTCCTCCTCTCTCTCTCTCTCTCTCTCTCTCTCTCTGCTTGCCTCTCTGCCCACTTGTGATCTCTCTCTGTCAAATAAATAAAATCTTTAAAAAAAAAAAAAACATTATGGCCCAGGCATAAAGACAGACACGCAGACCAGTGAAATAGAACCAGAGCCAGCAGATAACTCCACACATGTACAGTCATCTTATCTTTGACAAGGATGCCAAGGACATAGAATGGGGAAAGGATAGTCTCTTTAACAAATGATATTGGGAAAATTGACTATCCATACACTAATGAAACGAAATTAGGCCCCACCTTATACCATACACCAAAGTCAACACAAAATGGATTCAAGATTTCAACATAAGACCTGAAAATGTAGAACTCCTCGAACAACACCCAAGAGAAAACCTTCTTGACAATGGTCATGGCACTGATCTTTTTGTAAATAGAACACTAAAAGTGCAGTCAACAGAAGACAAAATAGACCAGCGTGAGTACAAACTAAAAACCTCTTGTAGCAAAACAAACAGCCACTGGCGTGAAAAGGTCACCTACAGAATAGGAGAAAATATTTGAAAACCATCTATCTGAAAAGGAGCTAATTTCCAGAATATATAAGAAACATCTTCTATAACTCAACAGAAGAAAAAAATCTGATAAAGAGTTGAAAACCCATGTCCACACAAACACTTGCACATGAATCATTATAGCAGCCTTATTCTTAATTGCCAAAAAAGGGAAGCAACCAAAATGCCCTTCAACAGGTGAATGGGGTGGGGGGAGAGGTCCATCCTTTCAATACTATTTAGTGATAGAAAGTAATGAGCTATCAAATCATGCAGAAATATGACTCTGAAATGCATTGTGATAAATGAAAAAAGCAGTTTGCAAAAACTACAAACTGCATCATTTCATTTGTAAGATACTCTCGAAAAAGTAAAACCATAAAGGTAATGAACACATTGCTAGAGTTAGGGGGATGTTAAACTGGTATAGCACAGAAGTTTTCAGTATGAGTAACCATTCTATATAAAAATGTAATGGTGGAAATATGACTTTATGTATTTATCAAAACCTGCAGAACTTTACAGCACAATGAACTTTACACAAGCATGTTAAAAAAAAAAATCCTATAAGAAGACATATGATCTCAAGACCAAACAGAACAGGACTAAGAATCTAACAGTATTACAAATGTCTGAGACATGCTCACTGAAGAGGGTGGAGGAAAAGATGCCAGCCCAAGTCATATGGGAAATGAGATCTCTAAAGTTAAAGGGAACTGTACATAAGGACTGTATTCTCTTTAATACAGTCATTTCTCCTGCAGATAGTAATGATTCTGAAACCACTGTACCTGTATACTGGAATGAAACAATTAAACCGAAATGGATGGTGGGAATAAGTTTTCTTACAGTTGGAGTAGGAGGTTACAGATAAGCAAGGGGAAGAGACTAAAACAATCCATGTGGTAATGGATTAGTAGGGAATCACATGAACTCATTTTCAGCTCAGTATCAATAAATATTGTCACACAGAAAAATAGATAGGTATGTGCATGTATAACATGAGTGTTTATATATCTATTTCCTTACTGTGCCACCTGATGGGGCCTAAAACAATGGCTCCCGTGTAGCATGAGCTCAGCTGACCCTCAGATCTTTGTTCTAATACCATTCACCAATAAAGATAACCAGAGCTTTTTGCGGGGTGGGGAAGACAACTGATTCTAGGACTGGGGCAGGAAAAATACAAGAGGAGTCTGGAGAGATCTCAAACTGCCAGAAAGTAAGGTAGTCCTCAAAACAAAAATAAAAGACAAAAACCAAATTTATGTGAGTAGGTCAGTAGGACACAGGAATGAACTTCAGGAACTCCCAGGGACTGAAGCTAAAACAAGTTATCAACATAATAAAGCAGTATTGCATTATAAACCGAAGTATAGGAGTCGTGTTTCCATACTTCTATAAATAATTTGCTAAAAAAAAATGGAGACTAGAGCATCTGTACAGAATTCTATATAACTTGGGCAGCTATTCCATATTCAAGGAGGTAGAACCCAACTCCCTACTCCTTGTGGGTGGGTGGCCCATCGTAGATTTCTTCCAAAGACTTTCTTTTTTGGAAAAAAGGAAACAGAAGTCGTTTTAGAGTGGAAAAAGCCGACCAACAGTCTCAGCCAGGTGATCACGACAGTCTCCTGCCTCAGACTGCACCATAACATTAAACAAGGAGGAGCAGAGATTATGGAAAAAACAAATGTGCACGTTCTGCTGTTGCTGCTCCAGAGTCCACTCCCCAAACACAGCTCACTCTACTTCAGAGGAGTTTCACTAGTGATGGAGTAAATCCAAACTGAGAGATAATGAGAGTAAGAACTGGGCCAGAGTGTGAATTTTTCTTTCTCCAAGTTTGGCTCTGACCTGTGATTGGCAGAGAGTCAGCCTCGTGTTTTCCACTATGTGCCGAAGCCTGCCTCCCCCAGGCGGGGTCCTCAGAGGCTTCAAAAGAATGTCAGCGAAAACCCAGATCAGATCAGTTGCTGAACTAAGCAAAGGTCTCTCAAAATGAAAGGAAATTGAGGGGGACATAAATTTTCTCCTTTCTTGGCTCCAGAGAGTGTGGCCCCAGAGAATTATGTTAACAAGTTTCCTAAACTTACTTGTTTTGTTTGGGGGAAATGGGATAGTTGTTGTATTGATTTTCTCTTGCTGTTGTAAAAATTAACAGAGATGGGGTGGCTGACAACAATGTGAATTTATTGTCTTCTAGCATTGGAGGTCAGAAGTCCAAAATTAGTATCAGTAGGCTGCAAAGAAGGTGTTGGCAGGCCTGAGTTCTTTGTAGGGACTTCATGACAAAATGCATTTCCTTCTCTAGCCTCTAGAGGCTACCTGCATTTCTGGCTCAAGGCTGCCCTTCTCCATCAAAACCAGAAACAACAGCTCAAGTCTCTCTCATGTTGCCCTGATTCTCTGCAGCTGGGGAAAGCTCTGTGCTTTCAAGAACTTATCTGATTAGATTGGACCCACCTAGGCAAGATTCTTGTTATTAACAAGATCAACAAGTTCAATCACTTGTGCAAAGCCCCTTTGCCATATACAATTAACATTCATCAGTTCTAAGAAGGACAGCACAGATATTGGTGGGGGGAGGGAGTGGTGTCACTCTATTACACCTGAAAATTGTGGATTCCTATGTATCTGTACTTTTTCACTGGTTATTAGCTCCCACAGACATCTTGAATGTATGAGCTCCAAAACTAAATTAATCTTCCACCAAATCTATTTCTTCCTTGACTAGGAATAGATCCATCCAACAACTTAAGCATGAGGCTGAAAACCATTTTTCTGCAATCCTTCATCAGGTTGTTAAATCTGCTCATCTAGATTCCAGAATATTTCTTCCATCTAACCCTGCCCTGCCCCTCTTCCACCATTAACTACACTTGTGCATTTTTCATTTACCTGAAAAGAAAGTACTTCTTGATTAATGGAGTCAAGAAAGTACTTCTTGATTAATGGAGTCTGCAAATAAGGTACCCATGTCATTGGCTTAAGTAGAATTTACAGACCAGCATGGAAAACACCCATTAAACAAATAAACAGGTATAATAAATATCTTGGAAAAAGATATTCCTGATCCTTCTGATCAAGTACCCCAGCAAAGTTTTCAAAAGCTGAGGTTCAAGATTTGTGAATTTTCTAGAAAGAGGCTCTCAAGCTACCACCACAAATTTTGGCAGGGGCAAGGCTAATATTCTCTGTGTTGTTCCAATTTTAATATATGTGCCGCCAGAGTGAGCACAAGCCAATGTCAATGCAGTCAAAAGTAAGTACCTTTCTATATAGGTCACTTTTCCCTGATTCTGTAATATAAATATGAAAAAGATGACTAACAAATTAAGCAGTAAATATGGCAACTTACTTTTAATCAAGCTAGAATGGCTTTTTAAACTCATCTTCATAAACTTTCAGACTAGATATCATGAATGGAGTTGACTTTCCGACTAGATATCATGAATCCTACACTAGATACAGTTCCACATTAGATATAATGAATCAGGATGCCTGAGGTAAGGCCTGGTGAGCTGCATTTTAAACAAGTAGCGCATGATTTGTTGTACACATTAACATTAGGAATTTATGGAAATTCCATAGGAATTTTCTAGGAAATTATTGAACCAATTTCAGCTCACCCGCTTCTGTGGAACTCACTTCCAACTTCTGTAGTCTGTCCACATTCCTCAGTTTGTGAGCTTTTTTCATCTTCAAAGCCAGGAATAGCAGGTAGAATCCTCAACCCATAACTCTCTCACTCTCTGTCTGTGGACATCTCCTTGACCAGAGCCAGGAAAATTTCTCTGCTTAAAGAGAAAGACCTAAGTGATTAGATTGGTTCCACCTGGATAATCCAGTTGTCCCTCCTTGTTTCAGGACCCTTCAAATTAATTCCACCTCTTTAAAGTCCCTTAAGCCATGTAAAGTGACAGAATCAAAAGTTCCAAGGAGGGGTGCCTGGGTGGCTCAGTCCATTGAGGAACTGCCTTCAGCTCGGGTCAAGATCCCAGGGTCCTGGGAGATGGAGCCCTGGGTCAGGCTCCCTGCTCATTAGGGGAGTCTGCTTCTCCCCCTCCCCCTTCTCAGCTCACACTCTCTCACTCACTCACTTTTTCTCTTTCAAATAAATAAATACAATCTTTAAAAAAAATTACCAGAGATTAGGAGGTGGACATCTTTGAGGGGAGGGGGAAATTATTCTTCCTACCACAGAATATGCTGTATACCAAGAACCCCCATTTTTTATTGAAGTATAGTTACATATAATGTTACATCAGTTTCAGGTGTAATTCAGTGATTCATCAATTCTAGTTGCTATGCTGAGAGTCCTTTCTAAGCTGCTACACTTTAAGCACTATATCGATATTAGTACATTCATTTTACCCAAGTACAAACAAGAATAGAGAGAAGACTTTCAAGATGCATACTAATGAGACTTTTTACTACTCAAATTTTGACCCAAAATGGAGTCTTTAATTCCAAGGAAGAACCCGTGTCTTCCAATATCCTACATAGGCTTCTATTTGACTTCTGATACTAATATGCATTTAATTTGATATAAAAGTTAAACAAAAGGCCAATAGCCTAATGGTTCTTCTAGGCGCTTTACAGGGCTATCGGAACTTAGAATATTATAGTAGTGACTCATTGAATTAGAACTCTCCAGAGAAAAAGAACCTATCGGACATGTGGAATATAGAAAGAGATTTATTATGAGGGGTTGGCTCACCTAGTTATGGAGTTTGAGTAGTCCCATGACACACTGTCAACAAGCTGGGAGCCCAGGACCACGAATGGTGTGGTTCCAGTCCAACCCCCAAAGCCTGAGAACTAGAGCGGCCAGTGGTGTAAATCCCAATCCAAGTCTGAAGGCCCAAGAAATTGGAGCACTACAGTCTGAGGACGGGAGAAAACGGGTGTCCCATCTTAAGCAGAGGGCAAATTCACCCTTTCAACACCTTTTTTTCTCTTCAGGCTCCTCGTGGATTGCATGACGCCAACCCACATTGGTGAAGGTGAATCTTCTTTATTCAGTTTGCTAATTCAAACACTAATCTCTTCCAGGGACACACAAACACACCCAGAAATAGTATTTTACCTGCTCTCTGAGAAACCCTTAGCCCAGCCAAGTGGACACAAAAAAGTAACCACTGTCACCCAGTGTCTGTAGCGTGTTTGCGTGTCATACAGAGATCAAAGTTTGAGTTAGACGCCAGACCTGTAATTTGGATTATCATCTTTGTATGTAGATCATGTTAGTATCAACACAAAATCAAACATGAAGACTTTGACACATAGCCTATGATCCTTATTTTAACATCGTTTCCTAAAGTAAATTGGCATCAGCTTTTAAAGTGGGAGGCTTATAAAAGTTTGTAATATATATTTTTGTAGTTTCATGTCATGCTTAAGAACTCAGGAGTTATGGACTGAAGCATAGGAGATGGTGAACTTGAGATGTTGACATTTTGGATGTCTTGTGCTATAGATCATGAGTAAAAGAAATAAAAGGCAAATGAATTAGGACCTGCTAAATTTTCAAAGTGACCTCAGTTCTTTTCCGCAAGAAGTAACTCCTGACA
Organism: Neogale vison; assembly: GCF_020171115.1. Taxonomy (NCBI): domain Eukaryota; kingdom Metazoa; phylum Chordata; class Mammalia; order Carnivora; family Mustelidae; genus Neogale; species Neogale vison. Next base: position 173,762,817 of record NC_058094.1, on the reverse strand, counting down.
CTTGGAAAAGGATGATGTCATAGTCAAAGGTATATAAATGGCAATACAACAAGGTAAAAGCTCCCAAATCACAGCAAACTCCTTGTTGGATCAACCCACAGCCCTCCACCGAGAAAACCCCACCACGATGTACTGTTTTCATCACACATACCTCCTGAGAGATAAACGAATCCAATACAGATGTGCATTTGTGAATGCACAATGTTTGGTAGATTTAATTTGAACTTCTCTGCTTACTGTTAAGATGAAAGAAATCCAGGGGCACCTGGGTGGCTCAGTTATTAAGTGTCTGCCTTTGGCTCAGGTCACAATCCCAGGGCCCAGGGACAGAGCCCCGCATTGGGCTCCCTGCTCATCAGGTAGCCTGCTTCTCCCTCTCCCACTCCCCCTGCTTGTATTCCCTCTCTTGCTCTCTCTCTCTCTCTCTCTCTCTGTCAAATAAATAAATAAATAACTTTTTTTTTTTTAAAAAAAAAAGGATGAAAGAAATCTTGGTTGATTGTTTTGGCTAGAAGTTTTGTGAGGCAAGCACAAAGGAGCATGTAAGTACACTTTCTATAACCCTTGAGCACCAAAGTAAATTAAATTTGTATTAGGAAGGATTAAAACAAAAGATATTTTTCTAAATGATGAGTTGCTCTGAAATATAGGATCATGTTCCAAAAATGATTGTGTTGAGCCCGTCATCAGATGTTTTACTACATAAAGGTCTCCGTAAAAGAATGGGTTAAGGAGGTCTATTGTCACGCCAATCCCATTGTCATAAATCTCTCTGAATCTACTCCATGTCATCGAAAGCATATTTGAAAGGAGGACGTGTTACCCTTGACTATTAAACAAGATACCGGGAATGTTCCCGCACATACATTCCTTGAGGAAAGCTTGGATGTCTTTCCCAGGGCAAGCTGTATCATCAGAGAATGCTTTCAGTGGCTTCTCACTCATTCATAAAGGGATGGATGTTGAGCTTCTGTGATAACACAGTAGTGACACGGGGCGTCTGACATCAGGCACAATTTAACAAGGACACTGGGCTCATGCTCCCCAAACGCTTCCGTTGGCACAATTCACCAGCGGCTTTGTCACTCAAGCACCTCACCAGGCATCCTTTCCTCCCTGCTCTTTCTCATGCCTCGGAGGAGTACTAGAAACAGATAAAAACCTCTTCCTTTTCTCTCTTCCTCGCCCCAATCCCGCACGTCACCCACAACCACAACAACTGTACTGTAGCTTATTGGAAGGAAAACAAATTCAAATCTCAAAAGACGAAATGGATATGGCAGAGTTGGGCAGTGGTTAGAGACAGAAAGACAGAGATCACAGTAAACTTACCCAAGACAAACCTCCAACAGAATGCAGGTAGATGCCTGTGAAATCGGCATCTCTTCTCCTAAATCTTAACGTGTTCCAGGCAGAATTCTCCTGGCTTCCCTTAAACATCTACGGTCCTAGAACAGCCACTGTCCACAAACTGACGTAGCTATTTTTCCTCTCATTAATTTGGTTCAGTCCATTTTTGTCACTTTTGCCATTATTCTTCCCAGACTAGACACCTTGAAACCATCTTTCACTTGAAGGCAAAATATTTAATGGACTCTCAATTTCTTTTAGCTGTTGTTCAAAGTTTCATAGTTTAGTCACGTTCCGGAAACTTCATGACTTCTTGATGGAGCTTGACATAGTGAACCAAACTGGGAAAGGCTCCTGTTTTTGAAATCAATCACTAAAAATTTTCAAGTTACAAAAAAAGTGGGATATTTAGAGGTGGTGAAAGAGGACTTCAACTACCTATATTTTGACCTCAGGCTGTACTTTCTAACTGATTAAGTTCTTCTTCCCAGCTTCTCTCTTAACTCAGGCAAAAGACCATGAAGACAAAGGATCCTGATGGGAACTGAAGCTAGCCCCTTAAGCATAAGGACCCCCTAACCCAGCAAGACCCCAACTGACTGACCCCAAGACAATGATCAATTTGACCTTCACTGCCTACCCACTGACCTCTGTCACACATTTCCCTTATATAAACCTGGAAGTATTTTTGGCACTTTGGAAGACAGTCTTTGAGAGGTTAGTCCATTGTTTTCCTGCTATTGGCCTCAATAAAATAAATTTCTTTCCAGTTTCACCATGACTGGTTTCTCTGCCTTCGGATTTTGTTAATGGTGGGTGGCCAAACATTTTCTGTTTGAGACCCCTGGAGACAGGTGTTCTTGCATGCCTCTGCCTTGGCTACAGTGGTTGGAAAGTGACAACCAAAATCAATACCAATTTTGGGTGCCTGGGTGGCTCAGTCTATTAAGTGTCTGCGTTCAGCTCAAGTCAATCCCAGAGTCCTGGGATTGAGTCCAATGTCAGACTTCCTGCTCCATCGGGAACCTGCCTCTCCCTCTTCCTCTCTCTCTCTCTCATGAATAAGTAAATAAAATCTTTAAAAAAAGGAATACCAAATTTTATTGAAGGTACTTTATGATGCCAAGATTCTTCACTCACATAACTATCATCTAAATGAACCTCCAACAGTTTTCTTAATGATCTACATTCCCCTAAAGATCTAACAAAAATCTTTAATAGAATTGCAATAATAAAGTTGTTTTAAGATATCCATCTGTATTCTTTACTCATACAAATCTCTATTTCTTATGATGTTCACCCCTCTAAGGGATGCGTTGCTGGCCAAGAAAATAGCCAGAAATAGAGAATAGAGAACATTTCAAATAGAGAACATTTGAATCATCTCTTCCTAGTCACCATCCTCACTCACAGCTCTGGCATTCTCCCTCTTCTCTGAGATTTGCACCTGTGGCACATTCCAGTTGTGTGGGGGATGGCAGCAAGGGCAGTGAAAGAATTCATCCAAGGCAGAACAAAGAAGATAGAAGTTTATTGAATATGCTGCAAAGGAGCAGTGGGCAGGGTAGCAATGGAGAGACAGCCCTGAGGTGGTGGTGGTGAGGGACTATAGTTACAGGGTGAAGTGAGGAACTTTGGCGACATATGGAATTTTCCCCTTTTTGGTAACTGTACACAACATAAGTAGTCTCTTGGTTAGTTAGAGCCTATGGCCATTGGGAGGTAAGTCACTGAATGAGCCTGTTTGTATTCAGCTCACAGGTCACTGTCAGCCCTTGTGCCTTGCTCAAGTTTCTATTTCTCAAGCCTGTTGCCTAAATGTGGAGGGAGTTTAAGCCTATGGTGAAGCAAATGGCTGAGTACAAAGGGAATCATCTCTTTTACCCCTTACAGGAACAAACCAAGAGAAGAGAGACAGTTGAAAAATAGAGTGTCTTAACAGATCTGTGATTTAATATCTGATGTTGCCTGTTTTCCATTCTATGTCCTTAAACCAATGCTCTCTTCTCACAGCATAATGAAAAAGTTATATCCAAAAATACAACACAACAAATATCACCTTTCACACTTTGCAAGATGCACCAATGCTGATTCTTTCCAGACAGTTTAGATCTACTCTGAGGGAAAGAAAGAACATTTCTTTGGTTCTCTTTACTTAGGTAGAAAAACATACTCAGGTAAAATGGTTCCTTGGTATTCTGTAGAAGACAGAACATTTCTTGAAATTTATTTCTTATTCAGGCTTGTACACTTAAAAAAAAAAAAGCTAAAAAACAAACAAACAAGCAAAGAGCCACATAAAATTTCATCAGGATGGTAGATTCCAGGGTGCGAGGAAATAGGATGTCAAGGTCTGATTGCAACCATACCCAAGCCCATTCATATCTTGTAATCCCAGGGAGATCCAACCATCATTATCACTGCAGATAGTGCATTAATGCCAGGACTGCAAATACGACATATGCATGGAAAGATCTACCATACAAGCAGCCACTATCATACACTACTCTAATACTGAAACTGGGGGAGCCTATAAGTATTCAAATGGAACAATTTAGTTAAATTCAATTCAAGCTTCAGCTCCTTTTGCTCTAGTATTTTGACTCTGGTATTTCCTTAAAACTATTGACCTTCCCACACTTGACCATGAACTATGATTGAACTTCCACTCAAATTTCTTTTCTTCCTCTGTTTTGACGCATGGTCTCAATCCTGGTGCCCAAGAAATGATTCCTCCCTTCCTCTTTGATATCACCAACTTCTGCTTGTGCTTAGGGCTTCATGAAAAACTACTGTCTGATCAGACTTGGAGTCTGTTGTGTAAGTTGAGGTTAAGCAATGTATGAGGCAATCAAGGGAGCAAACGAACCATGAAACACCAAAAGACTACCATTTGCTTAGGACCCTGTTAGATCTGGTGATGCTGTAATGATTGATTCCTATACTCAAGAGAGTTTGGAATCTAGCTGAGGAGACTAGACTAAGAAACACACAAGAGTAAGGCTTGACTGTCTAATCAAGAGCCAAACAGTGTTCGCAGAGTCGCCATGTTGTTAAGGTTCAAAGGAAGAGCACCAGTGCAGTCTAAAATGACTAGAAAAGGCATAGCACAAGAGATCAGCCTCAAGAAGATAATGAGGAGAGGGGATTTGGATAGGTAAAAAGAATAAACATTCCAAGCAACATGAATATGATGAATAAAGGCAAAGACATGGAGATGACAATGGGGTGTTCTCAAAGTGCTAAGATAATATGTGTATATCACAGTGGCCAAAGCAGAAGGAATCTATAGAACGGTTACAAGTGAGCTTGAACAAGCACACCTGGGCACCTGGATGGCCCAGTCAATTAAGCATCTGACTCTTGATTTCGACTCAGGTCATGATCTCAGGGTTGTGAGGTTGGGCTCTGAGCTGGGTGTGGAGCCTGCTTGGGATTCTTTCTCTTCCTCTGCCCTTCCCATACATCTCTCATGTTGTCCCAAAACAAACAAATAAGAAAACCAAGTGAGCTTAAATATTAGGAGAGGCCTGACTCTTGATAAACTTTTGGCAATAACAGTTAGTTATTTTAAGCTAATGAACAGACGTCGTAGGCTAACAGAAGGCTGTGTAACAGATAAACCTCATAATCTTCGTAGTTTAACATAATAAACATTACTTACTTATATGAAGTCCCAAACAGGTGTTTGTAGTTTGAGACAAATTTGTGTTTGGGTGGAGTAAATAAATGATGTCATAGGTCAGATATGACTTTCTGCCAACATATATGTCTTATAAAATCACTCAGCAAACATCCTTCAAGCATCTACTGCATACCAGGCACTATGCTTGACTGGCACTGGAAATACTGACCGAAGCAAAAGGCATGGTCTCTGTCCTCCAGAGCCCTCAGCTGCCAAGGAAACCAGACAAGAAAACAAAGGAGCATTACACTCTGTGTTGTGGCGCCCAAAGGAAGGAAGTATTTCACAGACTGTGGAAGCACAGAGCTCAAATTAGAGCCTTGTAATGAGTTACTTGACTGTCCAGTGGGAACGGGTGCTCTAGTAAGTGCTCAAAATAAACATTGTAAATCCCCCAAGTTCAGTGGAAAAACACCTGACTTTTATCTCTTGATTCTTATTAGCTACAAAGATACTTGCCATGCCAATGCTTTCCAAAATGTGCGTGTTTATTTATCGGTGTCTTCTTGTGGCATTATAAGCATATCCTATCTTCCATGGGCACTCCTGAACAGAATGTGGTCAGTTTTCCACAGGTACATCACAAATGGAGACAGGAGACAAGGTTCTTACTCAGACTCTTGCAGGGACAAGGTGTGTTTGTCTCAGAGACACATCAAGGCTTTAGTTTTCTCCTTGTACAAAAATGCATGAAGTCCCTTTCAGCTCCACCTTGCAATACATACTTCTAATATTGTGATCAGAACTTTGTGTCTTCTGGGAACATGTCTCTACAATTCAGTGTATTTGACACTGTCAAAACTATGTACTTAGTTATATACATAGAAACAGTAGAATGCACTGGTTTCGGGTGTGAGATTTGAAGTCAGTCTGACTCAGTTCAGATCCTGAAAAATACCCTTTTGAGCTGTGTGGGCAAGGTAGTGAACCCTTTTGTGTCTTAGTTTCTGTGCAGTGGACATAATAGAATTATGTCATTTGGTTGATACGAAGATTAAATATGCAGAGGGACCCAAACCTTCTTTGTTCACACACCTCTGAGCTAAGTATTACCATAATTTCTTTCCCTGTGTCCCGAGGCCAAATGAAATGCTAAATAGTTCTAATTCTTAAGTAACTATTTCCAAACAACAAGTAAGCATCTGTGTCCTAACAACTTACAGTAACAGCCACTGGAAAATACAGAACACGTGATTTTTAAAAAAAAATAGTACTGCAAAGAAAAAACATTATTGCAAGGAATATATGTAATCTAAGGTTGAATTTGAAATAGCTTGAGCTAGAAGCTACCACAGCGTCCGACAGATTTCAAGTACCATGCTATTGCTCTTGAAGAGTTGAAATTCCTCAGAGCTTCTGGGAGTTTGCTACCATGACCCACTGGTACCCAGTCTGGGAATCACAGAGCTAATTCATATAAAGCAAGTAGAACCGTGCCTGCCACATACCAGCCTTCAAACAATGTTAGTTCCTTGTCGATTTTATCTCTCATTCAAACAACAACCTGCAGATGTAACTTTAAGTTTTATGACAACTATCTTGAGATGAGGAAACTGAGCTTCTAGAAGGCCAGGTATTTTTCCCACTGAAATTAGGAAGTGGAGAAAACAGAATTTTCATTCAGGTTTACCTGGATCCAAAGCCTATATAAATTCTTCCCAATATATTGTACTGCTTTCTTTCAGTTCAAGACCTAGCTACACTGACACATTCTCAGGTTTAGGTTTGTATGCATGTGGGCGGCATACTGGTTAAGATAGAGACATCCCCCATAGCTGAAGAACAGCTGCTGTGTTACATATATCCTATCCATAGATTTACATTTGCATGTTAAATTATGCAACATTTCACACAGAAGAGCACAAAAGGTAATATATAACTCCTACCAAATTTGCACAGGTGTGAACATTTTCTCCTATATGTTTCAAAATTTTTAAAGAAATGGAAGAAAGTTATGCTCTCACTTACCAGTCTCTATCTATCTCGTTAATTCCTCCTTCCTCTGAAGAACCGACTATCCTGAAGCTGGTGTCATCACTACGCACATTTTTGTTCTTTCACTATACGCATATATGAGTGGTGTCTACAAACCAAGTACACTCTGGGGGGCTGAGATCTATCTGTTTGTGTGTTCTTTCCACTGTTGCACTCCCAGGGCCTGGGACAGAGCCTAGCACCTGGCAAGCACTCTGTAGGTTTTCCCAATGATTAAACTATAGAGGCATTGTTCCCATTTTTAAATGCATATCAATATTATCACAGTGTGTATTCTCGTACAATTTGCTTCCTCCAACATTATGTTTTTGAGATCAATCTTATTAATGTGTGTAGCTCTAGTTCATTCATCTTAAGGGGTATATAATATTCCCTTTTCTGAACAAACAGCATATTATCTATCTGTTCGCCTAAGGACATTTTGATTTTACTGTATTACAAGATACTTCATTAAATATTGTTGTACAGATTAGAGTAATACTGAGCTATTTTCACATATTCACCAGATTGATAAATTTCCTATTACGATAAATCTAAGTATCTTATATGCTCCTTCTGGGAACATGGCAAAATAATTAATTAAATTCCAGATCCGTAGATCCCATGATCTAGCAAGACCACATTCTAGGTATAGGTTGACAAGGACCTGGGTACAAGAATGTTCAAGCTCAATATTTTAAAAAATAAGTGTCATTTTCTATTTTCTTTTGTTTTTGTTATATATTAATGCATAACAAATGTACCCCAAAACTTAGTGGCTAAAAGTAGTCATTTTTTTACAATCATGAATTTTGTGGGTCAGTGATTTAGAAGTGGAATGGCAGGGACATCTGTATCTGCCCCATGATGAGGCCTCCACTGGAAGGACTTGAAGCCTGGGAGTGGAAATCATCTGAAAACATCTTTATTCACATGCCTGGAAGTTGATGCTGGCTGTTGTCAGGAACCTCAGCTAGAACTCCTTAGATAATCTGCAAGGAGCATCTTCATTTGGCTGGGCTTCCCAACAGCATGGTGCTAGGGAGTCTCAGCGTCCCACCACAGATTGTCCCAAGAGAACCTGCTGGAAAGCATACCATGTTTTATGACCTACTCTTAGAAGCCACATGGCACTCCTTTTACCATAGTCACTGGCCTACCCAGATTAAAGCACTTGGTGGTAGACATAGGACCTGCAGATGAAACAGAAGAACCAGAGAACTCCTCTCTTAATGAGGGGTGTATCAAAGAACATGAAGGGCGAGTAACACTGTTGTCACCACTTTGGAGGAAAAATAACATTTGCTATATCTCCCCAGTCTTCTTCCTCACTCCCCCTCTCTCTTCACCACTGCATGATGTTCTCTGAAATTATTAGGCATTTGGACCTCTGTAAAAATCTATGTGTTGGGGCACCTGGGTGGCTCAGTTGGTTAAGCGACTGCCTTCGGCTCAGGTCATGATCCTGGAGTCCGGGATAGAGTCCTACATTGGGCTCCCAGCTCCATGAGGAGTCTGCTTCTCCCTCTGACTCTCTCCCTGCTCAAGCTCTCTCTCACCTTCTCTCTCTTTCTCAAATAAATAAAATCTTAAAAAAAAAACTATGTGTCATGTTTAACTTCTAACTCACACTGTCTTTTATTATTACTATTTCCATGGATAATGTAGTCTTTTGATCAGCCTTTGCCACCACATACTATTAAGTCAAATTTATTCCTTAAATGGTTTTCTTCTTGAATGATCAATGATTAAAACAAGCATTTACTTGCAGTATTCCTGCAGGCCTTGACCTGTTCTGTCAGATATGATTATCTTTCATGCTTTAGTCTTCTTACCTCTGTAGGAGGTTCTGCTCTTGTTAGAAAGAGCTAGATATAAATAATACTTGTTCCATTATTATTTTCTATTCTTTGGTAGAAAATATATCTCATGACTTATGTTTTACACTTCTATTTGTAGTACGTGCATGCATGACTTCCTGAATTTCCCTGCATGTTCTGGACAATCTTAGAATTTCCTTTTGCATTCCATTTTAGATTTTATATATTAGCACACTGCTTCCTGAAATAAATTGTCAGCCTCTCAACCTAAAAAAATTACATTAGCCTCTTCAGACATCAGCTCAGAAAACTGATGTTCTTCTAAAATAAATTTACTTTTCCTGGGGAATTTCCCCCATGGGCTGTGGTATAGTCAAATGCCTGAGATAACCTTATGGATTTTCCAACCTCATGAGGGGGTTAGACACTCAGAAATTAAAATTTTTAATTACGTGTGCCACTTTTCTTTTTTTTTTTTCTTTTCTTCTTTTTGTCTAGATCATTGAGAATGTTCAGGGCTTTTTTTTGACACTTAATTTTAGAAATGACTTTTTGCCTAACTAATGGAATATCTCTGTACTCTTTCTTCTTACCCTGTCAAATCCCCTGAAACTACTTGTAAGGCATTTGGTCATATTATTGATCTCAGTAATCATATTTTATGTTTTTTTTTAATGTAGCCACTGTAAAGATTCTGTGAAAATAGTATATAAATAATAAAGAAGAAAGGCAATGGAAAAAGGAAGTCAGTGACAAAAGTGTTGAAATCAAAAATCGAGTGATTTATCAAGCTCTTTCAAATGGGCAAAAAGAGTTGCTCTCTCTCCTCCCCCAACGTTCTATTCCAAATGCACCAACTCAGCAGCATTCCCCAAGATGCTCTGCTCTTCAAGCCTATCCCTGCACATAAAGGTTATGATGGCTAGAATGACCTTTTCTTTTCTTCTGAGGAAATCTTACTCTCAGCTCAACTGTTATTTTTGCTGTATCAAATCATGGTTTCTGGGGCGCCTGGGTGGCTCAGTGGGTTAAGCCGCTGCCTTCGGCTCAGGTCATGATCTCAGGGTCCCGGGATCGAGTCCCGCATCGGGCTCCCTGCTCAGTAGGGAGCCTGCTTCCTCCTCTCTCTCTCTCTCTGCCTGCCTCTCTGCCTATTTGTGATCTCTCTCTGTCAAATAAATAAATAAATAATATTTAAATCATGGTTTCTGTTTCTTCAAGCCTATCCCTGCACATATAGGTTTTGATGGCTAGAATGACCTTCTCTTTTCTTCTGAGGAAATCTTACTCTCAGCTCAACTGTTATTTTTGCTGTATCAAATCATGGTTTCTGTTTCAAGCACATAGTTATTTTCATGTCATGTTGAATAGCTATGTCTGTGCCTCTCTCTCAACAGAATTCCTCATGCCTGGACCCATGTTTACTCAATTCTGTAACCCTAGCACCAGACAAATGTTTGCTCAATTCCTACGTAAAAAATGACTACTTTTATGACCATGAATAAGTGATTTAGCCTGTGTGCTTTCTGCATTCTAAAATGTAAACAATAATTGTATCTAATTTAAAAGACTGTTTTGAGGATTAAATGAAATAATCCATGTAGAACACAATGACTGATACAGAATCCAGGTTCAGTCAATATTAGGCTGTTGTTTTATACATTTTTCAAAAATATCGCATTAATACCAATATCCTTTAATTATAAATGGTTATGAAAATGAATGTTTTGGGCGTGCCTGGATGGCTCAGTCATTAAACGTCTGCCTTCGGCTCAGGTCATGATCCCAAGGACCCTGCATTGGTCTTGCTGTGGGGAGCCTGCTACTCCCTCTCCCACTCCCCCTGCTTGTATTCCCTCTATCAGTGTCTCTCTCTGTCAAATAAATAAATAAAATCTTAAAAAAAAAGAAAAAAGAAAGAAAGAAAAGAAAATGAATGTTTCAGGGCACCTGGGTGGCTCAGTCGGTTAGGCATCCAATTCTTGATTTCAGCTCAGGTCATGATCTCAATTTATGAGGTCCTGGGCTGAGGGTGCTGGGTCACTGGGCTCCACAAGGCTCCACAGTCTGCTGGGGTCTCTCTCCCTCTGCTCCTCACCACTCACACGCTTCTGCTCCCGCTCTAAAATAAATAAATAAAATCTTAAAAAAGAAAATGAATGTTTCATGTTTTAAGTTTTTATTTTTTTAATCTGCCAGATGTTCTAAATACCACTAAGAGATGTGTTACCAGTATGATGAAATATCTTTCTATAGAAAGACTGTATGGAGGGGTGCCTGGGTGGCTCAGTGGGTTAAGACTCTGCCTTCGGTTCGGGTCATGATCTCAGGGTCCTGGGATCGGGAATCTGTGCTCAGCAGGGAGCCTGCTTCCCCCTCCCGCTCTACCTGCCTCTCTGCCTACTTGTGATCTCTGTCAAATAAATAAATAAAATATTAAAAAAAAAAAAAAGAAAGAAAGAAAGACTGTACGGAGGGTCTTCTCTTTCTGTAACAAAAATGCCAATTTGCAATATGACATCACAAAGTGCCTAGAGGGGAAAAATTGCTAATACTCCTGGACATCAGTTTACGCTCTGTTTGACTGGGATCCCACATTCTTTCTTGGTAGCTCTTTTATCAGCTGCCCTTAATCATGTATATCATCAGGTATATTGCATGGTTTAATTTTTGCACATTAAAAAATCAGAACAGATTAATATAGTAACTGTTTTTACTGCAGACAACTTTCATGAAGAAATAAAGATTATGAGACACAGGCCACGACCTGTTGTTGCCGATTCTAAGAGCAGAGCAGGCTTTGATGAGAACATTTTTTAAAAACAACAAAGGAATTAGAGATTCTGAAAAGCAGGCCTCCAGTTTTGTCTTCTAAATTGTTAAAAAGTGGAACAGGGGAGCACGATCCATGCACATAAAACAAATGCAGATTTTAGCCAGTGGGTTTGAAAGAAGTGAATTTTACTATTTAAGTATTTTCTAAATAATAGATGTGTTCAGATAAATAGTAAATGCCACATTACACATACAATGCATTCAGAATGTTGTATGTTAAAATATTCAATTATTTTGCCAGTAGTAATATTTCACAGTCTTTCTTGTGTTGTGATGTGAATATGTCCAATTTCATCTTTCTTTTTTTTATTCCAGTATAGTTCACTGAATATAGGGTATAAATAAAGGTATTTTTGACGTTTATTTATTTGGGGGATTCCAGTAAGGAAACTTATTTTACTATTTATTTGTACAGACTTTCCCAAAATGGACACACTGATTGAAAATATACTTCTGGGGGTGCCTGGGTGGCTCAGTGGGTTAAAGCCTCTGCCTTCGGCTCAGGTCATGATCCCAGGGTCTTGGGATCAAGCCCCGCATTGGGCTCTCTGCTCAGGGGGAAGCCTGCTTCCTCCTCTCTCTCTGCCTGCCTCTGTGCCTACTTGTGATCTCTCTCCCTGTCAAATAAATAAATAAATAATCTTAAAAAAAAAAAAGAAAGAAAAGAAAATATACTTCTGGCCAACTTCATCGAAAGGAAAGAAAGAAAGAGAGAGAGAGAAAGAGAAGAAAAAGAAGAGGAGGAGGAGGAAGGAGCAAGAGAAGGATGAAGAGAAGGAGGAGAAAGAGGAAGAGGAAGAGGAGGAGAAGAAAATAAAGAATTTGAATGGCTGAATGGTTTGGCTTTCTAGTGTCACGCAACTGATCTGAGTACTGTCTTCTTAAATGATATGGACCAATCACCTTGTAACTCTTATCTTTCATTTATTTTAACAACTGTAGCACATCAGCCATCTGTAAACTACTTATACCCAGTATTTTCTTTTGACCAAACCCTTCTACACAAAAACAAAGATTTCTTAATAACATACCAGATGATACAACAAAGACAAAGAGGGCAGGAAAAGCAGAAAGAGAGTTGAAAAACAAATTACTAGTGTGAAGTTTTCTAACTTATAAAAAGTTATATTTTTAAAAGTTACATTATTAATAAAAGTTATATATATATAAATCCTCATTATGGAGACCACAATTTTTTAGTCAAATGGAGAATAACAGAGGAATGAAAGGGGTTGTTTTTATCAGTGAGGATAGGCTAAGTTTGCTGTACTAACCAACAATACCAGGATCTCAGTGGCTTAACTCCAGAAAAAGCTACTGCTTATTTTTGTCAATTGTGCAACATCCACTGTGAGTCTGATGATGCACATATCTTATGGTAGGAAGTAATAGAGAGGATGTGACCGTTGTTTGAGCCTTGAGCTGGACTCGGGCAATGAGAGCCTCTTCATCTCTTCCCCTGTCCTTGGCATGTACATTCTGCCTACTGTTCCCACAGTGGGAGCTATTCCAAAGACAGAAGTGAGAGTAAGGTGCTTTTGAGACCACCTGGACAGTATATGTGACTAAACCCTATTAAGGCCTTCATATAAACTTTTAAAATGCTGGTGGGCGGATACAGAGAGCTATTCCTCTTGTGGCTGCCCAAGTTAACCCCACATGTATGTTCCCTTGCTTATTCAACTGCCACCTACCAATCTGGAATGGTCTGCCTCTTTTCCCAGTCTCTCCCTGCCCTCCATGATAGGGTTCCAATCTGGGAACCAAGACTGCTTCAAGCGCTGGTGCCAAACATCTGCCCACCAAGCCCCGTCCTTACTTGCTGCAGTAGGAGGATGAGAACACAAGAGGATCTCACATGATTAGATGCTTTGGCCCAGAAATGACATAGGCAACTGAATGCATCATCCTGTAAGTCATTCCACTCATATCTCACAGGGCTGTTTTTCATTTGCCTAGAGGTATAGGAGATCCAGGCATTGCTGAAAACCCTAGAAATATGTTTATCATGGGATTCTGAGCAGAACCTAATGCAATGATTTCCTTGTAGTAGTCACTGTACACTGAATTAACTTCAATTTCAACTAGCTAAATAATTTACTCTCAACTTGGGTCTTGCATAGGTACCTGGGATATGGCTGGGCCACTCCTAGAATTCAGATATGTCTGGGAAGCCTGGAACTTTGGGGGCACAGACCTGCCAAAAGTCCATTTGCAAGAGTAATGGAGAGATTAATGAGGGGAAGACCCACCCCAAGGGAGCAGAGAGTTGGGAAGATCATAGTGTTCCAATAACAGCATGAATGATTGGAAAGGAGGGAAGTCCAAGTGGTGTTTGGATGAGTGGTGCTTCTACTGAGAACAAATGAAAGAGGTGGTATATTATTAACTCGTAAAGATGTGGGTACAATTTGTTTTGCTCTGAGTAGTCATTTAACAAATACAATGGAACACAATGCACGGGGTCTTCCATAAGCTTTGACCCCAAACAGAAATGGACAGGAAGAGAGCTGAAGAATTGGCAGGACTTGACACTGCCTGGCAATCAGTGGTGATATCTGGTAGAAGTGGCCACAGAGCCAGTCTGGAGTATCAGTGACCAGGAAACACAGCAGCGCCTAGAGGATGAAGATCGTTTGGAAAGTGGCAGAGCCCTCGAAACAGTACAGGAGCCCAGCCTCTGGGGCCAGTGATAAAACCACATGATAAGAGAGACTATGGACTCTGAAAAACAATCAGAGGGGTGGGAGGTCGGGGTACCAGGTGGTGGGTATTATAGAGGGCACAGATTGCATGGAGCACTGGATGTGGTGAAAAAATAATGATACTGTTATGCTGAAAATAAATAAATGAAAAAAAAAAAAAAACACATGATAAGAAATGGGGCCAAAGCAGAAGAGTGGAGAAAATGTAGACTTATTTCAGGGTAACTGAGCAGAGTTTTTCATAGTGCTTTACTCAGAACCACCTTCACAGGCAAGAGCCATTCCCCAGATGCTGGGCATATTAGCTGCTCAAAGTTTGTAGCTGGCTCTTATAAAGAGAACTTCCTCCAGCCAAATGGGAGTTCTCTTGCCCAGGAGATGACATCCTTCTTGAAGACTCCTGTCAACACTGACAAAACTGGGTATGTAAAAAGTTGGACTGCTTGCCTAGAGGTGTTTTCAGCTCTGGTGCTGCTCAAACGCCAGATCTCCCCAGGGAGGAAGGTCTAGAGCTACATTCTAACTGAGGCTGTATATCCTTGCTTGGTTCTACCTCTGCATTATCCCATTTTCTCTCTCTCTCTCTGTCTTTTTTTCCTGCTATGGAACTGAAGCCCTAACACAGTCTCTGCATCTAGAGAAATCACCCTAAATAATGAGGAAATGTGGGGAGAATAAAGACACTAGACTTCTCCCAGAGAGGTAGCATTTGCCCTGAGATCTGCAGAGTGAAGAAAGGCTTCCTCTCGTCCAACCTTTTGCTCTCATTATTGGTTTAGCTCAGAAAACTTACCTTCCTCCTCAAAGATAGCAAGTCTTATCATCCTGCTAGATCCCTTAATGCCACAAGCTTTCATGGAATCTTTCCAGATCACTCTAACTCATGGTGATATTCTCTGAAGTTTAATGCTCGTTATTGTTTGTGTTATTAATTCAGCAGTTGATCCTTCAATATTGTGATATTTCAACATTTCTCCAGCAAATTTATTCTTTGAATAAATATTTAGACATCGGGTGGTGAAACAACTAAGACATGGTGCTATTTCTATGATCTGTTTTAATAAGAAATATAGATATGTAAACCTATTATAACATATTTTTAAGACAGTGAGAGAGAGAGTGAGAAAGAGAACAGGAGGAGGAGCAGAGAGAGAGGGAGAGAAAGAATCTTAACCAGGCACCACACTCAGCATGAAGCCCAACATGGGACTCGATCTCATGACCTGAGATCATGACCTGAGCATAAATCAAGAGTCAGACGCTTTATTACAATATTTTGAAGGACATGTATAATACATTGTGAGAATTGGGGATGTTTTCACAAAGGCAATATTGTAACAGTGTTTTGAAAGATGATTAGAAGTTAAAGAGGGATAAAGAATTTCAGGTAAAGGTACACTCAAGAAACTGAGATTGATTCACAGGTTATAAGCAAGAGGAAGAGAACAGGAGAAGAAAGTGCAGAAAGGAAAGTAAGATCTTAACTAGAAAAGACCTCTACACCCTGCACCCAAGTTCTACCTGGTAGGCAATAAGAGCCCAGCAGGTGTTAGTAACCCAAGGATGATGCTTGTACATATTATATTATCATTTACATTCCAAAAGCCTTACCTGCTGTAACTTGAAAATCATGCAACTTTTCCTTCAAAAACTTACAAACTATCTTAGACATAAAAAATGTACAGAGTGCAACAGAATGATTATCTCTCATACTCTTCCCAGCTTAAGACATACAACATTTCAACAGTTTCCATTATTCTCCCTTTCAGATACAACTTCTCTTCTGAATCTAGTGTTTATCAATTCATCCTTTATTTTACCCATATTTTTACTACATATAATGTATACAAATATAACCACCTAGAAATATCCTTCTTAGCTTGCCTTTATTAATATCATGTTTGTGATATTGACCCTTCAAATGTATCTACTTTCATTGATATATAGGGTGTTACTGTGTGATATAGTACACTTTATTTTCCTCCTATTAATATATATTTAGTTTATTTCCAGTTGAACCATTTTAAGTGCTGCCAATATGAACATCCATATACATGTTTCTTTGTATATATATATGGGAGAGAGGTACAAGAATAACATGGTTGGGTCATTCAGTGTGCATGTTTGCAGCTTTATGCAATATTGCCAAAGAGCCACCCAAAGTGATTGTGCCAATTTTTGACCCTGCCACCAGAACCTAAATATTCCAATTGCCCCTCATTCTTTCCAATACTTGGTGTTATCACACTCAGTGTCTTTAGTATCTCGCTGTTAAACTAGTATTTCATTGTGGAACTAGTTTTCATTTTCCCAAATATTTGTGAGATTTTCTCTCCATTGACATTTTTCTATTTGATTTTTTTTTCTGACTTTTTATTAGACCTATGTGCTACAAATATTACAGTCTTAGGTTTATTTTTTCATTTTAATTTTTGTGCTTTTTTGAGATCTAAGTATTTTCATTTTAATGTGGTCAGATATGAAACCAATTTTTGTATTTGTGGCTTTCTATTTGCTTGCTTACAAGATCCTTCCATATTCAAGTTCATAAAAATACTGTCCTATATTTTCACCTGTATACTCAAAGTATTATTTTTCCCATTTTAGCATTTTAAATTTATTTTTAAATATAATATGAAGTATGGGCCATATTTTCTATATAAGTTTCATGTAGACCACTAAATAATAGGTCTCTCTATTCTTTTGGAACCAACTGAGAAATAGAAGCAAAAATCAGGTAAAGGGAGCCTAGGATAGCATCATTATGTATGTTACTAAAAAAAAGCTGATAGATTATGGTTTTAGATCTGAAGCCAGATGGACCTGCTAAGAATTTACTCCTAAATTGGATATAGTTATTTCTATGTTCTGAATGTTTGTGTCTGCCCAAAATTCATGTGTTGAAATTATAACCACTTAACAGGATGGTATTAGGAGGTGGGGCCTTTGGAAGTTGATTAGGTCAAGACAGTGAGCCTTCATAAGTGGATTAGGGCCCTTAACAAAGAGAGAAACCTGGCTCCCTTCTACCATGTGAGCACACAGTAAAAGCACAGCTGTCTATGAACTAGGAATCAGGTTCTCACCAGACACTAAACCTGCAAATGCCTTGATCTCGGACTTTACAGACTCCAGAATTCTGAGAAGTAAATTTCAAAGATCCTAGATTATAGTTATCTTATATCCATTATTTTATTGTAATGACATTACACATAGAAAATCTCATGTTTAATAAGTCACTTAGTTTATGGTATTTTGTTAGAGCAGCCTAAAGAACCTAAAACAGTTATTCACCTGGCCAGGGCCACAGGAGCACCCCTGCCAGCCTCCTACTTCAGAAGCAGATCCATGTGAATGAGAGCAGATAAGAATGTGCCCTCCCCTTAAAGGGGAAGATCCAAAGACAGCAGTGAAGAAGTTTCTTAGCAAAGCATGCTCCAGGACCTCTCTTGATCTCAACAGCCGAAATTATCCCTACTGCATTCCAAGATAGGGAGTCCCATGGGTGGCTCAGTTGGTTGAGCAGCTGCCTTCGGCTCAGGTCATGATCCCGGCGTCCTGGGATCGAGTCCCACATCGGGCTCCTTGCTCGGCGGGGAGCCTGCTTCTCCCTCTGCCTCTGCCTGCCTCTCTGTCCGCCTGTGCTCGCTCTCCCTCTCTCTCTGACAAATAAATAAATAAAATCTAAAAAAAAAAAAAAAAAAAGTGAAAGAAGAATGTCCTCAGGTGGAGAGATAGAAATGTAGGAGAGAGTCTTTTCCCTTTAATACTCGAATAACAATGTACACGTAAATCCTAAAACCACATAACCATGGGAAGGAGAGTAGCCATGCTTTGCCATCTGAGAACCTATAAAGTAATACAGAAGTGAGATTGAAAAAAACAGAGATAAGCCTTTTCAAGTTAGAAATAGTGAACTCACTTTTGAATGCCTAGTTTCCAGTTCTGTGGCCTAATTTATCTTGTTTTTAAATGACTAATTTTGCCTAATGTACCCTTTCCCTAACTTGCCCTCTTCTCCACTTCCTGGAGTGAATTCATGTTTCTAGCAATTATATAATCCATAACTAGATCACAACAGACAGAGAGAGAGAGAAAGGAAGGAAACAGAGTAGAAATAAACTTACATCTGTGAAATATAATTACCAGACCTTTTCAGAAGATCCTGGATTATAGTTATCTTTTATCCATTATTTTATTGTAATGACATTACACATAGAAAATCTCATGTTTAATGACTCCTATACTTTTCCCAATTTTACTTGAAGTTTCTGTCAATTGTACCATATCTTAAAAATGTAAATGTAAAAAATACTTAGTGTAAAATAACACTTAAAAATATAAGCAGAGGGACGCCTGGGTGGCTCAGTTGGTTGGACGACTGCCTTCGGCTCAGGGCGTGATCCTGGAGTCCCGAGATCGAGTCCCACATCAGGCTCCCAGCTCCATGGGGAGTCTGCTTCGCTCTCTGACCTTCTCCTCGCTCATGCTCTCTCTCACTATCTCTCTCTCAAATAAATTAATAAAATCTTAAAAAAATATATATATAAGCAGAAAAATCAGTAATATGTGTATGTGTGTGTGTGTGTGTGTGTGTGTGTGTAGCAACTAAATGGAAAAGACAAGTATAGTAATAAAATGTTCCAGATTTTATTTTTTGTAACATTTTCTACAAAAGTAGAGTTTGGATTCACTTTTGAGGACAAATTTTACCTCTAATTAAAGAAAAGCATTTAAGTGGGATTTTTCGTTATGCAAAGGTAAAGGACAAACTGTACTGTGGAATGACACTCTTTAAGAAAATGGGAAGAAAACAGGTAAGGTAAAATTTTCCAACTAAAATGTATTCTGCCAGAAAAATCTCATTAAAGGCTGCATTTTGTAGACAGAGTGATTTAGACTATTACTAGTAGTCTGGAAAAGCTGGGGGAAATCCTTTTACCCAAAGTATGACAACACAAGGGTCTGTTTTATCTACACAATATGAGATAGTAGTGCCTGAACAGAATCATTCTAAGGTATCACCTCTGTGAGCATGTTTGCTACAACAATATCAGGATAAATGGATACTGTAAGATTTTACTTCTCAAAAGAGTTAAAATGTCAAAAACAACAAAAGAGCCCAGACATCCAAAAAAAAAAAAATTCAACCTATTTTAAAAGGTGGATAAAACCAAGTGACCCAGTGTTGCTCAAACTCATGAGTAAATTGCTACATAAAAGTGCAATCGATAAAAAGATAATCTATCTCCAACAACCAGATTTATTCTAGGAATGCAGAGTTGTCTTAAAACTGAAACATCAGTTAGTGTTCATACACGTCAGCCAAAGTAAAGAAGAAAAATTGCATGGTCATTTTGATATTTGCAAAGAAAATATTTCACATCGTTCAAAATCCATTCACAATAAAAATCCTTAATAAACTAGGTAAAGAATGGAGCTTTCTTAATTGGATAAAGTATTTATGAACTTTTTATAACAAAATTCACACTTTATAGTGAACTGCTAAAAATTTTCCTCTGAAGACCAGTGAAAAGACTGTTTTTATTACTCATCTGCTATTGCCACTTTTTCTCAATACTGCAACAGGCATTACCAACATAAGCCATTAAAAATAAAAGCAAAAGAATTAAAAAGTCAGCTATAAAATTGTTATTATTTTCAGATGAGTTGGTAGTACA
Source organism: Neogale vison (assembly GCF_020171115.1). Taxonomy (NCBI): domain Eukaryota; kingdom Metazoa; phylum Chordata; class Mammalia; order Carnivora; family Mustelidae; genus Neogale; species Neogale vison. The sequence goes on along the minus strand of NC_058094.1, from coordinate 173,742,767 downwards.
CACAGAAAATGGTAAAACAAAACCAAACAAAAAGAATCTACACTCAAATAATTTGAATTAAAAAGTAAACTGAACAAGATCTCTAGATACAAGTTCAATGTACAAAATCCTTTGCATTTTATCTTCCAAAATGAAAACTAGAACATAACAATTTTAAAACAAAACCAATTATAATAACACCTAAAATACAACTTCACTAGAAATAAATCTCAAAACCAATATGAAAGAAAGCATAACTGAGAGAAATCAAAGTGGATGTAAATAGATGTAGGGATATACCATGGTGATGAATTGTAAACCTCATTATTGTATGAATAAATTCTTTACAAATTGATCCATAAATATGATACAAATTACAGTACTTTTTTGGTGTAAGTTGAAAAATATGTTCAAAAATTCACAGGAAGATGAAAAAAGCTACAAATAGCCAAGACAAACTGGAAGAAGAACAAAGCTGCAAAAATTACACTAACAGATTGCTAGACATTAAAGCTGTAGTAATAAAATACTGCAGTTTTGGAACAAGGACAATTAGACCAGTGGAGCAAAACAGAAAATCTGGAAATGGATACATAGATATTCAGAGACGTGTCTGTCTATCTATCTATTCATATGTTTCCAGATTTTCTATCTGTATCATCTACCTATATCTATATTTATCTACATATCTGTATAGATATATATACCTGTATCTATGTGGATAGATAGAGTCATCTGAAAGACAAAATGACATTATAGAACGGGGGGGAAAAAGAGTTTTCCAGGAAAAGAGGACTTTTCAATATGGGTGCTAGGTCAATTGGATATCCATTAAAAAAAAAAAAAAACTTTTTAAACTCAGTTTAACACCATACACAACAATCAAACTCAGTTGGATTGTAGCTCTAAATGCGAGATGTAAAATATCAAAGCTTTTGTAAGAAAATGAAAGTATCTTCATGACCAAAGGTAGGCAAGAATCTTAAATAAGATTCTAAAAGGGCTAAAGAAAAGGGGGAAAAATGATAAAATTGGACAATGCTAAAAAAATTTCTATTCTTCAAGAGAAAAAAAATATTTAAAAGATTAAAAGGATAAACTATATTGCACATATAAAAATAGATATTTTTACTAAGAAAGTCTATAAAGAAAATATAAATAATTCCTACAAACCAGTAAGAAAAATAGAAACACCACAATAGAAAGATAGGAAAAGAAAATGCCACAAAAGACACTTAGAATGGCCTCTAACCATAGAAGAAGGAACTTTAATAGTCATCATACAAATATGTGTTAAAACTGAAAAGAGATAGACTATACACTCACCAATATAATAAATCTTAAAAAGACAGGTAATGCCAAATGTTGGAGAGGATAGTAATCAAATGGTGTTCTTAGCAGAAATTACTAGAACGACCGAAGACGTATATGCAAATATCTGCAATTCCATTCTTAAACATGTACCCAACAGAAGGGCAAACAGGTGTTTACCAAAAGACAATGACAGTGTTCACAGCTACACTATTTGTCATGGCTCCCAACTGGGACTATCGCATGTCTGTAAGAGTAGAAGAGAAGAATAAATTACGGCGTATTGACACAAGAGATTACTACAAAGTGATGAGAATGAAAGGATAACTAAAGTCACAACACAGAGGGATCCCACAGGCATACCTGAAGTGGAAGAATCAGACATGAAACAATCTTTGCTGCATGATTCCAACTACATCAAGTTAAAAAAAAAAAAAATCAGGATTGGGGTTACCCCTGAAAGGTAATGATTGGAAGGGAGAAAGAAGGAATCTTCCAGATGCAAATCATGATCTGTTTCCTCATATGAGTGCAGGTTCCACATAGAAATCATCATTTTGTGGGGAAAAAAAAAAGTAATCAAGCTTGCATATGATTTGTATATTTTCCTATATGCATTTTACACTCCAGTAAAAAGTTAACTTCAAAGCTTTTGCCAAAGATCTGTATTTGAGTGATTCTAAATACTGATACAATGATTCAGAGTTAAATATTTCTTTTGGCAAATCCTTTGGAAATATCCTCACTTTCAATGAGGAACAGAAACTTCTTGCTGTAAGCATTCTTTTTGGCCAAGTATTCCACAATGAAATGAAATGCCAGTCCACATGTGAATTCAATATAACCGAGTGACGATGGACTAGAGGCACTGGTGAAATTCCAGAATACTGCTTTTTATCTGAAGGGCTCATGTTGACTTTTGCTTTACCATTTCCTAAATGGAAATTTCTAAGTGCACATGCATGCCTGGAGCATACTCAGCACTGATTTACGGTGACCAGATTCCTTTGAGAGAGATCACCTTTTACTATCCCAGCTGTTCTGAGAGTCTTACGTTCCTGCCTAGCTCTCTCCGTGAACAGTTTTTAAATGCTTCCTAATATAACTCCTTGTAGTCTTAGAATTGACATAAATATGCCTTCTTCCTTTCTACCTGTATTTTCTTTCTTTATTTTATTGATATATTTATTATCTAGAGCTATATGTGAAATGCCTAAAAGTACAACTAGTTATTTTTAAATCTAATTTAATTGAAAATGGTATAATGAGATGTTTAGTCAATATTCTCTTAAAGGGAGCCATCAAAGTTCTTGTTAGCTATACGTATGACTGAATTTACATTTTTCAATTGACTCAGTCTTTTGATGGACAGAAAATAAGGTATCAAGGCAAGGAGTTATGGCTGGAGCGCCTTGCTAGTCTAGGAGGAGGTCCCATCTGACTCTGTTCCAAGCATAGTAGGTAAGCTTAGCTAATTTAGAATGAGCAAGAATGTTCTGTAGAAAGATGAAATTTTCTTTTTGTATCTCATTATTTGGCTTCAAGTTGAATTCAGACTTGGTTTTTTGGCATCTTGTAACATCTTTATAAAATAGATAAATCCCAAGATACCATTTTAAAAAATGTTTCAACATTTTACGTATTTTATAAAAGGACTCCAACATTGCAATAGCTCTTTTCTACATATTTGGGGGGTATAAATGGTTAGTAAAAGGCACTGAAAGTCTTTTTTGTTTGTTTGTTTTTGTGGTAGTTATGGGATATGTTAAACTTAAGTCTTATGCGAGTAAATCTGAAACTATGAAATATTGCCTTGGTCTTTTGTGATTTGAAATCTGTTTTTAAAGATACACCTGCTAAAACTCTTTCTGAGTCACTCCAGTTCAAAGTAGAAAATCATAAAGTATCTCTTTGTATCTGTATTTTAGCAAATCATAAAGGCAATTATCTCCTTCTCTATAACACTTAAGCACTAGTATATGAAATATTCTATTAAATTTAAAGGAACTGCATGTACAAAGGGAACTGATTCAGCCTTCATTAATGCAAAATATTTGTACAGTTCCATAAAGAAACTTCCCACAGACAGGACTACTCAGTCCAAGAAGTGGATATAGAACTAAAGAGAGTCATTCAACACCTGATCATGTCCTCTATACAGAAATAAAAATGAGTAAGCTACAGTCTATTCCCTCAGGGGGAGACAGATGTGCAAGTAATTAAATATAATATGTTAACACAAGGCAATATATAGTACCGTTAGAAATAGTAAACCTCTGGGACAGCAGGAAATCTCACAGTGTCACTCCAAGTGATCAAAATCTCAGGGAGTTTTACCTAGGACTGGAGATCCCCCCCAAAATTCTCCTTGGGGGCTTTCCAAGTGCAGTGAAGTACACTCATACCTCCGGGCTGGCCCCAAGAACAACCTTATTAAAGCTCCCGCCTCCACCTGTATTTGCAGCAGACATTCCAGGAGGCCGCAAAGCAGATTAATTTACAGGTATTATGAGCCTGAGTAATCACCTCAATTCACTCTTATGGGAAATTAGTGTGACTTAAAGGGGTTTACAGAGCCAGAAATAGATGACGGGTTTTTTTCTTATATTAAAATCCAGGGCAGTGAAGTATATTAAATTGCATTTTTCCTTCACGACCTTTAAGGAGTACAACATTCATGAAACTCTTTGATCTAATTCAAAAGGGAGTGGTATATTGAGATACAGTGTTCCCACGAGCTGGTAGCTCTCAAGGCTTTTATCTCTGAGTAACCACCATAGAGGAACAGAGAAGAATTTAGTTGAGGATATTGTATCAGCGTATCAATACTTAAATTGTATTATAATTGACAATGTATCAATGTATCATTGTATCATTACTTAAATTGTATTGTATTGTAATTGTCATTGTGTCAATACTTAAAACATTCAGAGTCTCTTTCCCTATTAGAATTAATAGTTGGCTCTTACATTTACAAGGGCACCAAAGCTAAAGAAACACACATATTGTAAATGAATAAATATGTAACTCCCATTCGGTGACAAATTTTGATGTACAAAATGAGGTTTAATACCTCATTTTATCTTACCTACATAAGAATTATTCAGGTTTGTAATTGGAAACTGAGGTGCAGAGAGGTTCCATAATCTACCTTACTCACCAAGACAGTAATGGCAGATCTTGGATTTGAACTGAGTCCTCTTTGGCTACAAAAACCACATGTTCTTTTTTAAGTAGAGATATATTGTGGAATCGAAGGCAGTTTCTCTTACTGAGATCAACAGATGACTAGGGTCAGAATCACCTGGACCAAGAGGTCAAGATGGCGGAGAAGTAGCAGGCAGAGACTATATCAGGTAGCAGGAGATCAGCTAGATAGCTTATCAATCCATTGCGAACATCTACAAATCAATAGGAGACTGAAGAGAAGAACAGCAACAATTCTAGAAACAGAAAATCGACCACTTTCTGAAAGGTAGGACCGCTGGAGAAGTGAATCCAAAGTGACAGGAAGATAGACCGTGGGGGGAGGGGCTGGCTCCGGGCAAGCGGTGGAGCAACAGAGCACAAAATCAGGACTTTTAAAAGTCTGTTCCATTGAGGGACATCCCTCCAGAGGCTAAACCGGGGCGAAGCTCACACGGAGTCAGTGTGGCCCCAGGTCCCGCGGGGTCACAGAAGGATCGGGGGTGTCTGAGTGTCACAGGGCTCGCAGGTATTAGAGTGGAGAAGCTGGCTACAGAGACGGAGCCAAGGAGTGAGCTCTCAGCTCGGGGTTACCTTGAACCTGTCTCAGGCTGGGTGATCTCGGAGCGCGTCCGGAGGCCAGGGACACGGGAGTGACTGAGAGCTTGTCTCTGAGGGCACACTGAGGAGTGGGGCCCTGAGCTCTTGGCTGCTCTGGGCTGGAGACTGGGAGGCCGCCATTTTCATTCCCATCCTCTGGAACTCTACGGAAAGTGCTCAGGGAACAAAAGGTCTTGAAAGTGAACCCCAGCAGATTACTTAGCCCGGCCCCTGGTAAGGGCAGTGCAATTCCGCCTGGGACAAAGACACTTGAGAATCACTACAACAGGCCCCTCCCCCAGAAGATCAACAAGAATTCCAGACAGGACCAAGTTCACCTACCAAGGAGTGCAGGTTCAATACCAATGAAAGCAGCAGAATTCCAGAGAAGGAGAAAGCAAAGCATGGAATTCATGGCTTTCTCCCCATGATTCCTTAGTCTTGCAGTTAATTTAGATTTTTTTAATTTAATTTTTTTCTTCTAAATTTTTTTTAACTTTGACCCTTTCCTCTTTTAACATTTTTTAACTAGTTTATCTTTCATAAAAAAAATAATAATCTTTTTTGAACCTTCATTATTATAGTCATATTTTATCCTTCATTGTATCTAACTTTATTTTTTGTATACACATAAGGTTTTTTCTTCTAAAAAATTTGGGGTACAACTTCTTCTAATAGATCAAAATATGTGTGCCCTATATCTAGCTCTGGGCTTGTTCTAGTCACAAGCCCAAGCAAAATCTCTCCACTTTCTTTTTCTTTATTCTCCCAACCAACTTACTTTATCAACTCCTTTTTTAGAAATTAAAAAAACAAAATTTTTTTTTCATCTTTATAGGCATATTCCATCCCTTCATTGTGTTTACCCTTATATATGTTTTCCATTCTTTAAAATTTTGGGAGGTAATTTCTTCTAAGAGACCAAAATACTCCCAAAATTAAGTGGGTGACCCTGTTCTACTCACCAGTCTAAGAAATATATTTTTTGCTTTTTTATATTTTAAAAAAATTTTTTTTTTAAATTTTTTTTTCTGAACTTCTTTTTATCCCCTTTCTCCCCCGCCATGATTTGGGGTCTCTTCTGATTTGGCTAAAGCGCATTTTCCTGGGGTCTTTGTTACCTTTTCAGTACTTTGTTTGCTCCTTCATATATTCTTATCTGGACAAAATGACAAGGCAGAGAAACTCACCACAAAAAAAAAAAAAAAAAAAAGAACAAGAGGCAATACCAAAGGCTAGGGACCTAATCAATACAGACATTGGAAATATGTCAGATCTAGAGTTCAGAATGATGATTCTCAAGGTTCAGCCGGGTTCGAAAAAGGCATGGAAGATATTAGAGAAACCCTCTCTGGAGAGATAAAAGCCCTTTCTGGAGAAATAAAAGAACTAAAATCTAACCAAGTTGAAATCAAAAAAAGCTATTAATGAGGTACAATAAAAAAATGGAGGCTCTTACTGCTAGGATAAATGAGGCAGAAGAAAGAATTAGTGATATAGAAGACCAAATGACAAGAGAATAAAGAAACTGAGCAAAAGAGAGACAAACAAATACTGGGCCATGAGGGGAGAATTCGAGAGATAAGTAACACCATAAGATGAAACAACATGAGAATAATTGGGATTCCAGAAGAAGAAGAAAGAGAGGGGGGAGCAGAAGGTATATTGGAGAGAATTATTGTAGAGAATTTCCTTAATATGGCAAAGGGAGCAAGCATCAAAATCCAGGAGGTGCAGAGAACTCCCCTCAAAATCAATAAGAATAAGTCCACACCATGTCACCTAATAGTAAAATTTACAAGTCTTAGCGACAAAGAGAAAATCCTAAAAGCAGCCCAGCAAAAGAAGTCTGTAATATACAATAGTAAAAAAATTAGATTGGCAGCAGACTTATCCACAGAGACCTGGCAGGCCAGAAAGAACTGGCACAATATATTCGGAGCACTAAATGAAAAAAACATGCAGCCAATAATACTATATCCAGCTAGGCTATCATTGAAAATAGAAGGAGAGATAAAAACCTTGCAGGACAAACAAAAACTGAAAGAATTTGCAAACACCAAACCAACTGTACAGGAAATATTGAAAGGGGTCCTCTAAGCAAAGAGAGAGCCTAAAAGTAGTAGATCAGAAAGGAACAGATAATATACAGTAACAGTCACCTTACAGGCAATACAATGGCACTAAACTCATATCTCTCAGTAGTTACCCTGAATGTTAATGGGCTAAATGCCCCAATCAAAAGACACAGAGTATCAGAATGGATAAAAAAAAAAAAAACCATCAATATGCTGCCTACAAGAAACTCATTTTAGACATGAAGACCATGCTAATGGACATCAGAAGAAGGCTGGGGTGACAATCCTTATATCAGATCAATTAGACTTTAAGCAAAAGACTATAACAAGAGATGGGGAAGGACACTGTATCATACTCAAAGGGTCTTTCCAACAAGAAGATCTAACAATTTTAAATATCTATGCCCCTAATGTGGGAGCAGCCAATTATATAAACCAATTAATAACAAAATCAAAGAAATACATCAACAATAATACAATAATAATAGGAGACTTTAACACTCCCCTCACTGAAATGGACAGATCATCCAAGCAAAAGATCAACAAGGAAATAAAGGACTTAAATGACACACTGGACCAGATGGACATCACAAATATATTCAGAACATTTCATCCCAAAGCAACAGAACATTCTTCTCTAGTGCACTTGGAACATTCTCCAGAATAGATCACATCCTGGGTCACAAATCAGGTCTCAATTGGTATCAAAAGATTGGGATCATTCCCTGCATATTTTCAGACCACAATACTCTGAAGCTAGAACTCAGTCACAAGAGGAAATTTGGAAAGAACCCAAATACATGGAGACTAAACAGCATCCTTCTAAAGAATGAATGGGTCAACCAAGAAATTAAGGAAGAATTGAAAAAATTCATGGGAACAAATGATAATGAAAACACAATTGTTCAAAATCTGTGGGACAGAGCAAAGGCAGTCCTGAGAGGAAAATATGTAGTGATACAAGCCTTTCTCAAGAAACAAGAAACATCTCAAATAAATAAATAAAATCTTTAAAAAAAAAAAAAAAAGGGACACCTGGGTGGTTCAGTTGGTAAGCAGCTGCCTTCGGCTCAGGTCATGATCCCAGCGTCCTGGGATCGAGTCCCACATCAGGCTCCTTGCTCCGCAGGGAGCCTGCTTCTCCCTCTGACTCTGCCTGCTACTCTGCCTGTGCTCGCTCGCTCTCCCTCTCTCTGACAAATAAATAAATAAAATTTAAAAAAAAAAAAAAAGAAACAAGAAAGGTCTCAAATACACAACCTAACCCTACACCTAAAGGAGCTAGAGAAAGAACAACAAAGAAAGCCTAAACCCAGCAGGAGAAGAGAAATCATAATGATCAGAGCAGAAATCAATGAAATAGAAACCAAAAAAACAATAGAACAAATCAATAAAACTGGGAGTTGGTTCTTTGAAAGAATTAATAAGATTGATAAACCTCTGGCCAGACTTATCAAAACGAAAAGGGAAAGGACCCAAATAAATAAAATCATGAATGAAAGAGGAGAGATCACGACCAACACTAAAGAAATACAAACAATTATAAGAACATATTATGAACAACTCTACGGCAACAAATTTGACAATCTGGAAGAAATGGATGCATTCCTAGAGACATGTAAACTACCACAACTGAACCAGGAAGAAATAGAAAACCTGAACAGACCTATAACCAGTAAGGAGATTGAAACAGTCATCAAAAATCTCCAAACAAATAAAAGCCCCGGGCCAGACAGCTTCCCAGGGGAATTCTACCAAACATTTAAAGAAGAATTAATACCTATTCTCCTGAAACTGTTCCAAAAAATAGAAATGGAAGGAAAACTTCCAAACTCATTTTATGAGGCCAGCATCACCTTGATCCCAAAACCAGACAAAGATCCCATCAAAAAAGGGAATTACAGACCAATATCCTTGATGAACACTGATGCAAAAATTCTCACCAAAATACTAGCCAATAGAATTCAACAGTACATTAAAAGGATTATTCACCACGACCAAGTGGGATTTATTCCAGGGCTGCAGGGTTGGTTCAACATCTGCAAGTCAATCAATGTGATACAACACATTAATAAAAAAAAAAGAACAAGAGCCATATGATACTCTCAATAGATGCTGAAAAAACATTTGACAAAGTACATCACATCCCTTCCTGATCAAAACTCTTCAAAGTGTAGGGATAGAGGGCACATACCTCAATATCATCAAAGCTATCTATGAAAAACCCACCGCAAATATCATTCTCAATGGAGAAAAACTGAAAGCTTTTCTGCTAAGGTCAGGAACACGGCGGGGATGTCCATTATCACCACTGCTATTCAACACAGTACTAGAAGTCCTAGCCTCAGCAATCAGACAACAAAAAGAAATTAAAGGCATTCTTTGCCATTCTTTGGCAAAGAAGAAGTCAAACTATCACTCTTCGCAGATGATATGATACTCTATGTGGAAAACCCAAAAGGCTCCACTCCAAAACTGCTAGAACTTGCACAGGAATTCAGTAAAGTGTCAGGATATAAAATCAATGCACAGAAATAAGTTGCATTTCTCTACACAGAGAAATTAAAGACAGAAGAAAGAGAAATTAAAGAGTCAATCCCATTTACAATTGCACCCAAAACCATAAGATACCTAGGAATAAACCTAACCAAAGAAGCAAAGAATCTATACTCAGAAAACTATAAAGTACTCATGAAAGAAATTGAGGAAGACAAAAGGAAATGGAAAAATGCTCCATGCTCCTGGATTAGAAGAATAAATATTGTGAAAATGTCTATGCTCCTTATCAAAATCCCATCCATTTTTTTCAAAGAAATGGAAGTAATAATCCTAAAATTTATATGGAACCAGAAAAGACCTCGAATAGCCAAAGGAATATTGAAAAAGAAAGCCAAAGTTGGTGGCATCACAATTCCGGACTTCAAGCTCTATTACAAAGCTGTCATCATCAAGACAGTATGGTACTAGCACAAAAACAGACACATAGATCAATGGAACAGAATAGAGAGCCCAGAAATAGACCCTCAACTCTATAGTCAACTAATCTTCAACAAAGCAGGAAAGAATGTCCAGTGGAAAAAAGACAGCCTCTGCCGGAAATGACAGATGCTGGCGAGGATGGGGAGAAAGGGGAATCCTCCTACACTGTTGGTCGGAATGCAAGCTGGTGCAACCACTCTGGAAACAGCATGGAGGTTCCTCAAAAAGTTGAAAATAGAGCTACCCTATGACCCAGGAATTGCACTACTCGGTATTTATCCTAAAGATACAAATGTAGTGATCCGAAGGGGCACATGCACCCGCATGTTTATAGCAGCAATGTCCACAATAGCCAAACTATGGAAAGAACCTAGATGTCCATCAACAGATGAATGGATAAAGAAGATGTGGTATATATACACAATGGAATACTATGCAACCATCAAAAGAAATGAATTCTTGCATTTGCGACAAGTGGATGGAACTAGAGGGTATTGTGCTGAGCAAAATAAGTCAATCAGAGAAATACAACTATCATATGATCTCCCTGATATGAGGAAGTGGAGATGCAACATGGGGGGTTTGGGGAGTAGGAAAAGAATAAATGAAACAAGATGGGATCAGGAGGGAGACAAACCATAAGTGACTCTTAATCTCACAAAACAACCTGAGGGTTGCTGGGGGGAGAGGAATAGGGAGAGGGTGGTGGGGTTATGGACATTGGGGAGGGTATGTGCTATGGTGAGTGCTGCGAAGTGTGTAAACCTGGCGATTCACAGACCTGCACCCCTGGGGGAAAAATACATTCTATGTTAATTAAAAAATTTAAAAATTTAATTAAAAAAATAAAGAATCACCTGGGCTACCTGTAAAAATACAGACTCTTGATTTCCACCCCAGGCCAACTGTAATTTAACCAACTGTTCCACTAATTCTCACCCAAAGTTAAAACTTGAGACAGCTGCTTCAATTAAATACATGTCTTTCATAGTTACTTAAAACATTTGAATTTAGCTCCCTGGACTGGTTGAGATGACTGGCCCCCTGGACTACCACTCTTCTTTTTCAGAGCAGAGAATACAAATGTTATTTAAAGATTTCCAAATGGCGGGTGCCTGGATGGCTCAGTGGGTTGAGCCTCTGCCTTCAGCTCGGGTCATGATCCCAGGGTCATGGGATCGAGCCCCACATCGGGCTCTCTGCTCAGCAGGGAGCCTGCTTCTCCCTCTCTCTCTGCCTGCCTCTCTGCCTACTTGTGATCACTGTCTGTTAAATCGATCAATCAATCTTTAAAAAAAAAAAAAAAAGGTTCCCAAATGGCAAACCATTTAATAATCATTATTTACATTACAATTCTTGGAAACACAAGCAAAGTTCTAATAGAAGTTTTCCTTCAAAGTATTTTAAGAGTGATTATTTACAAAACTGAAATAGGAAGTCTAAAGAACACAGATAATCCTCCTGGATATTTGCCAGTAATATTTTGAACAATGTTGAATTTAACTGTAGAAGATGGCATCAGGTTAAGCCTAAAAATACTTCTCATATGTCTATTTGGGCCTTCATATACAATTACCTACATTTAAAACACATTCTTGTTTGTGAATATCCCTTTCTGGATGGTGTGGTTCATTGAAGCCCTGGGATAATACCTATTTTGCCAGGAATGTGGGACAAAGAGCCTTTTATTAGTGGAATTCTGAAATAAGTTATGGCAGGTCTACCTCAGCTCCATTGCCTTTACCATGTAGAATTTTGATCAGAAAGTGACAAATTCAAGAGTAGCAAACCAGACCCATGAATTTAAAAAAATAATAATAATAATTGAGGAAGCCTACTCGTTCTTAAACTATTACTGAGCAATTATCATGTGCCTGGCACAGGGCTAAATGCTAGGTCTAAAAATTACTAACTCCCTGAAGCTCTCAAATAGTTCAGACAGTGCACTGGGGGCCCTAAAGAAATACGTAGCACCATTCTTTTGTCAGAAAGCTTATGAGATTAATAAGACAAAGTTTATACATACAAAATAATTACAAAATAATTGTGTCCAGCTTAAACATACTGAATAGAAGAGTTGAAAGGGAGAAATTTAGTATGTTTCAAATGTTGGGTACTTTAGTGACTGGATGTTTTACATACATTATTTTTATTTTCATAAAATTTGTGTGATCTGAATATTATAACTGGTATTTTTCAATGAAATCATATCAGGTAGTAATGAGTAGTGGGTCAGTATTGATTTGGATATTGATTTGACTGGATTTGGAATCAACTCCATAGCTTACTTGGCTGGATATGTGGAAAAAGACTATAGCTGCAACTACTCAATATTGATACAGATATCAATATATCTATAGAGATCTCTATAGCTATATCGATCTCTATAGATATATCGATATCTATAGAGATCTATAGATATCGATATATCTATATCGATATCTATAGAGATATCTATATAGATTAGAATCGATATCAATATCTAATGTATAGGTTATAGATTAGATATCTATATAGATTAGATATCGATATCGATATATCTATAGATATAGATATAGATATCTATAGATATATCGATATCTGTAGATATCTCTATAGATACCGATATATCTATAGATATCTACAGATATTGATATCGATATCTGTATCAATATCTGTATCGATATCTGTGTTCCTTCTGCTATACCAAATCTGTCTCTTCCTCCAAGACAAGAAGGGAAAAGAGACTAATGTGGCTTGAAGAACTCAGTAATCCTTGTAGGAGCAGGGAAGAATACTGGATATTAAATTGGACTTTGAATTTTGGAGCTCTCATGAACAGTAAATATCCTCTCCCTCCAAAATAACAAAATAGATTGGTAGGTAGGTAGGTAGGTAGGTAGATGGAAAGATACATAGAAGCATCCCAGGGCCAGAAGAACACAGATCATCATATCATTCTTGTACACCAAATGTTTCAGCCCATTTTGATGGAGCTACCCTTTGTAAAGAAAGGATTACCCCAGGATTCCTGGAATCTGGGTAGACTGAGATAAAAGGAAACACCCACAGGCGCGGGGACACTTCAAAGCACTGCTTCCAGTCATGCAGGGCAGCTGGAAGTTCTGGAAAACAATAGCAGGAGATGAAGCGGCTTGGCATGTGGAGTGAGCAATAGGGTAAGGACTTTGGCAAGGACATTAACGAGTTCTGCAAGAAATGACTACAGCTGAAACTTCGAGAAAAGGATTCTCAGGGGCACCAGTCGAAAGGCGTGTCCACGATTCCTACTTTCATCTGTTGAGTCATCCGCAGAACTATCCACAAAACAGTTACTACCCCGCTGCCCTCTATTCAAGTAAGAGGCATAGGAATGTGTGACCAAGACACAGAATTTTGGAAATGATAACTGTTTACAGTGTACAGAAAAGTTATAAAACCATGGTATGCAAACTGACTGCTTAGCACATGAGAAAACTGAGACAGAGAGAAGGTGAATGTGCTGTGTGGATTCACAGGCTACGTACGTGTTGAGTCCTTGGCTTCTAACTCCTGTCTCTCCTGTTTTACTCACCACCGGGGCTCTCGACACTGTTCTTCCCTTACTATTCTGGTCAGAGAACCAGGTCCTCTCATTTAATAAAGAAAAAACATGAAATTGTTAAAGCTAAGTCCAGAAAATGATCAGATTTGTAATTTTCAGAAAGACGGAGCAAAGTTACCCTAAACCCTAAAATTGCTTTGAATCGAATGGAAGTCGCTACGACCTTGCAGAATACCCTGGGGACGTCTTCTGAGATGACCAGAGGTCCATTGGGGTCGGTCCTTATACTTCTCATGTAATGGCCAATGCAATAATTCTAATATGGCCGTGTTTAAAGGCTTAGAAATTATTTGAATTGAATTTGTCCTGAAAAAAGATGAAAACTAAGTATTTTTCTACATATATTGTTACTTCTTGCAGTTCTTTAAACATTATTCTTTCTGTGAGGCTTTCCTTGGAAGCCACTTCAAAACTGCAAACCCACACGACACACTACCCGCCCTTCAGGTTCCTGCGGGTCTATGCTTCATTTTTGTCTCCGCCGCAATGAACGCAGCCTTACAAGTGACCGCTTACTCTTTGTTAACTGTTCCCTCAATTAGAACGGAAACTTCATGAGGGCACAGATTGGTCTGTACCCACAATAGCTGAGAGACTAGTGTATTAAGGAACCTAACAATATTTGTTGAATGAATATAAAAATATAGAAAAATAAGTTTAAAAAGGTCCAGTAAGACAATACCTGAAGTTAAAAACAAACATGTTCAGTGTATCTTTTAAAAAATTGTACATGAAATTTTCTGACTTCATACAGACTGAACATTTGGAATATAAATAAATTTTATATAAATTTGATATTTTGCTTTCCTTCAGTACATATATTACCATGTGAGGGGCAGGCTTAGATAGCAAACAAACAAACGTAATAGCTAATGACTAATTTAAAAGAACAATCTGCTCTGGTTTTTTAAGCAGGTAACTTTTATAACATCAAGTGAAATGAAACAAATTCCTCACCTGTCTTTGCTTTAGAATTTGAATTTTGTTTCATGGTTTTTCTTCATGAATGTATGAGAGATTCTGTTTTTCCTAGATGACATTATTAAACTTTCTAGAAATCATCAGATATTCTATCAATTTGGCATTTTCTTTGACAAGATTTGTTTTTCTTCTCCTTTTGGACATAGGAGAGAATGCTGAATAGGACTTCTGGGAGGCTCAGTTGGTTAAGTGTCTGCCTTTGGCTTGGGTCATGATCCCAAGGTCCTGGGATCAAGTCCTACGTCCAGCTCCTTGCTCAGCAGGAAGCCTGCTTCTCCCTCTGCCTGCAGCTTCCCCTGCTTATGCTCGCTCTCTCTCTGACAAATAAATAAATAAAATATTTAAGGAGAGAGAGAGAATACCGAATAACCTAGAACAACCCTGATATAGTCAGTCTATGTGACTCTGTTTAGTAATCGCATTTTAGGGGTGCCTGGGTGGTTCAGTGGGCTAAAGCTTCTGCCTTTGGCTCTGGTCACGATCCCAGGGTCCTAGGATCAAGCCCTGCATTGGGCTCTCTGCTCCGCAGGGAGCCTGCTTCCCTTCCTCTCTCTGCCTGCCTCCTCCGCCTACTTGTGATCTCTGTCTGTCAAGTAAATAAATAAAATCTTAAAAAAAAAAAAACAAAACGAAATCGCATTTTAAAACAAGAACAGTAACAATGATGTGAAACACTGTGGAAAGAAACCAGGGCCACCTTCTGTGCCCTTGTGGTCAAAAGGACCCAGGTTCCACAACATGTTTCTTGGTTTACCCTAGCCCCCACCCAGGAATTCCGGGTCCCCATTTGTTATCCAGCTCTGTGGTCTCAAAAAACTCATTTTCAAAACATCTTAGCTACAAAGTTCAGCTAAATAAAACATCTCCTACAAATCCAGCCAGACTCAGAATCATGGAATGTGCCTGAGTTACAACATAGGTCTGGGATCCCAGATGATTTTAATGTCAACAGGTAGAGCTGGCGGGATGGATGCTCTTCTTTGTATCTTCCCCAGCCCTGCCTTTGTTTGACTATTGGTTTGGACCAAGCATGCTCCTCAGGGTTAGGGTTGCTTTATCCACACAGTGTGTTTGGGGCGCTTTCAGCTGAAGGCAACGTAGAGCTACAGGGATGAGCAACTAGAATATCACTGAACATTTTCAAAAACTAATGATGTTGGCTAATTGAATTTAAATTTAAAAAAAGGAAATACATAGAATTTAAAGATTCTCTGAAAATCAGATTCATTCTAAGAGCAAAATCCAGCTGATACAAGTTACACTTAATATTGGTTCTAGAAATAAATATGCAATTCGCCTAATTCTAATAATTTAGGGAGTTAACTGGAAAGGTAGCTGGGGAGAACTATATGCTCATCAGAAATTTGAACTGAAGAAATGGACTCAATGCATAATTGTTTAATCAGTCTTACTTTAAGTATCATTCTTTTCAGAAGCCATTCCAAATGAACAAGAATCATGTGTAAAAAGTAAGTCCTCATAAAATGGCTGAATGCAAAACTTGTGCTACTAGAAAAATACTGATGAGAATTATAAATATTAATATTCATTCTAGTAAGCCCATTGGTTATGTATAAATCATTAAATACACAAATATAGAATTAATCCCTAATTTTAGTCCCTTCCCCAAATCAAACTTTTTATTTAAATTTTCTTTTAAGAAAGTGGGGTTTGGGACACCTGGGTGGCTCAGTGGGTTAAAGCCTCTGGGGGCGCCTGGGTGGCTCAGTGGGTTAAGCCTCTGCCTTCGGCTCAGGTCATGATCCCAGGGTCCTGGGATCGAGGCCCGCATCGGGCTTTCTACTTGGCAGGGAGCCTGCTTTCTCCTCTCTCTCTCTCTCTGCCTGCCTCTCTGCCTACTTGTGATCTCTCTGTCAAATAAATAAAATCTTTAAAAAAAAAAAAAAAAGCCTCTGCCTTTGGCTCAGGTCATGATCCCAGGGTCCTGGGATCAAGCCCCGCATCAGGCTATCTGCTCAGCAGGGAGCCTGCTTCCCCTCCTCTCTCTGCCTGCCTCTCCCCCTACTTGTGATCTCTGTCTGTCAAGTAAATAAATAAAATCTTTTAAAAAAAGAAAAGAAAAGAAAGTGGGGGTTTGTTTGGAGAAGGGTCTTATTGACAATTGAGTGGCTGTAACCTATGGTACCAAGGGAAATAGTTCCTCTCTGCCTACTTACCTCATCCTAGAGAACCACTCAAAGTCAAGGATGACAGTGGTTGTCTCTTTTTAATGGATCAATTTCACTTCTTTTTCTGGGTTTGTGGACTTCAGGAGCAACATGAGCTCTTACTGGTGAACTTGGTTGGTACTAGGGTGGCAAGACCACTAATGTGACAGGAGCTGAACAGAGGACATTGTATAGTATGTGCCTAACAGTGATGCCCTTTATTAGCACTAACATACCTCAGTCAAAAAGGATGGTGGGAGGCTTTTGGTCAGAATATAATTTTCCTCTATCTTTTCCTCACTATAATAGTGACAAGGGCTGCTCCTTTGAATAATTGGGCATTCTTTAGAGTTATACATAGGTAGAAAGACACCATCAAGAAAGGGTGATCTGTTGACCTCAGATCATTGATTTTGATTAAAGAATATAATATAGAGTATGACCTAGCTATGCAATCATATCATCATTTAAAAAAAAGAGTTTTATATCTTCTTTACCAGTTCTTATGGCAGGTTTTGTATTTTCTTTACCTATTTTATTAGCCTTATTCTCATATGACACTCAAGTAAGAGAGAAATTGATAACCCCTGTCTAGTTTGACTTTAAGTAGCTTTAGTGAATTATCAAGTAATATTAACCATTACTATTTATGAATTTTTGTGCACAGTTTTACATATGACAAATACAAGTTTCAGGTTTATACATACATGTTCAATGGACATAAGAAAAAATGTGTATTCTCTACATAAATTGTGTTGGCCCTGTCAAGACAACAGATTATACTAGTAACTTCCACAATGGCCTTCCAAACAAACCTACTAGAAATATCCTCTTATGAAGAATGATTAGAAGAATTTAATATGATGCCTCTATATGAAATAAGATATACAGGTCAATAGATAATTTTAAATGAAGCATAACAAACAAGAACAATTCTTTGTATTTTCAGCATTTTACTGAAATAACATAAAACAAGATGGGAATAAAGTGAAAATCACCCTATGTTTATGAATGGAAAATTTAATGCCATTCAAGATTCCATTTTCTCCAAACTAATATATCCATTTAATTTTATTTGCAGCAAATAGATTTGCAGCAGGTTTTCTTTTTTAAATCAATGAGATCTATTTGGGGAAAGCAATTCAGACATTGATCTCCGGTGTATTACTTTTCATTTGCGAATAGCAGATGAAACTCTTAAAGTACTTTCAAATTTCACGTTATAAATAATACACTCAGAGGCCATTGGTAGAGATTACAGACATACATGTTCAGCACAAGATGAAAAAGGGGGAAAAAAACAAAAGTAGTGTTGTATACTACAGATAGGTATTGAACTGTATCCTGAATAACCCCTCAGCTAATGCTGGGCCATTGTATTTGAGCCAAACATCTGCACTTCAAATCCCTTACGTGATTAATTTTTCTCCAGGTAACTCCTTAATCTCTTTGGTAAATATATCTCAGTGAGGCTTGTCCTACAGTCATACCCCATGTCTGAATCCTTGAACTAATCATTGTTCAGCCTTAAAGAGGGTCACCAGGTACAGTGACTTATTTGATAAATCGTCTATAATCCTTTTCAATGGAGAGTTAAAGCTGGCTTTTGATGAGCAACAGCAGTCAAGACTGGTTATTAATAGGCTTCTACGTGATCCTTTCCAAGTCTAATAAAAGGCGCACTGTCATGCTCAGGAAATCCTAGCACTGTGTACGTAAGGTCTAAGTAAATCACATTTTAGAGATGACAGGGAACCAAAGAAAAGAAGCACATTTTGAGCAATTGAAAGTTAAAACAAAGAAGAGATGAGACACACACCTTGCAAACAACATTCTAGGATATTTCAGGAGTCAGGAAAAGGAGAAACAGCAAGTCTCAAGTTAAGTTTAAACACGTTAAAGAAAAAGTAGTTACAAAGCTTTTTCTTTCAATGAAAGGTCAAATCCCACTTCAAGATACACATAATACAGGGCGCCTGGGTGGCTCAGTGGGTTAAAGCCTCTGCCTTCGGCTTGGGTCATGATCCCAGGGTCCTGGGATTGAGCCCTGCATCAGGCTCTCTGCTTGGCGGGGAACCTGCTTCCTCCTCTCTCTCTCTGCCGGCCTCTCTGCCTACTTGTGATCTCTGTCTGTCAAATAAATAAATAAAATCTTAAAAAAAAAAAAAAAGATACACATAATACTTGGATAAAATTATAAAGATCATAAGAAACTAAAAATGAATATAAAGCTCTATAGAGGATGTAGTATTAATTTACCCAAAATATGCATTTTTTAAAAATCTGCACATAATTTGCTTATGAGAGATAAATAAAGAGATAAGGAGACAGACGGATAACTTGCCAATTAGCCAGCAAGTTATTCCTGAGTTTTGGAAGAAATCAGTGTTTAATAACCCCAGTGTGTGGACACAGACTGATTTTAGAGGATGTCCCTCCTGGAGCAGGGAGGAGAAGGAAGAGGGGCCAGATTTCTCATGGTCTCTACTCCTAAAGCATCCCATTTTGCTCTCCTTTGGTGCATGAGAAAGGTGCATGGAAAGAGAAATGTAACTGAAGTCTATTTCTTAGGGCTCTTGAGTTCTCTCATTTAAGGCAGAGGCAGAGGAAAGTTGTGATCAAGTTCTGTTACCCAACACTTCCATCTGCTCAACAGTCCAGAGAACCGAAAGCTTGCTTGCCTTCCGGCATCTAGAAGCTTCATGCAATTTGCTAGGCTTGGTCTCATAGTCCATAGTCAGTACAGGCCCAAGAGAAGCTCCGGTAAGACCTAAAACTAGAAAATGCAGCAACTACTTTTCACTCAAATTAAAGAAAATATTGTGGATGATGTTCCGAAAGAGAATTATTTCTGTTTTGCATTTAGACATGTTTGCACAATAATTACTTCTAATACTGTCTCTTATTTTATATCTGTTAAGAGACAACTGGGTACTTTACATGTCCACTAGCATTGCTACAGCGTAATGCGTTCTTAGAGTACGTTACCTCGTCAGTGATACTCAAACGATGGGCTGAAAGCGGCTGCTGCCAAGCGTGCCACAGTGCCACAGCTCACAGGTCACATGGAAGCACAGCCACCCCTTCTATCTGGTCTCAGAAGAGTGCTTTAACTGTTGGTGAATTTGACCTCAAAATTCCTCTTTCTGGCTTCTCTTGAAGGGAAAAAAAAAATCCAAACACTGAGCAACACTAAACCTGCATCATCTGGCCTCAGAAGAATGTTAATTTGCAAAATGAAAGCGAGTCAGATCTACCACGATATACATTACACTAGATGACATCACAAGTTCTACCTCAGGGGACTTTCTGTCTGAGTGAACATGAAGTCATTGGTTCATCAGCAAGTGTGTTTTGAATGAACAGTATTCCTCGCTACCTTCGACTTACATGTGGAAACCTTTGGGGGTGCTGCCTCTGGGATCGATAAGGTGAAACAGTTACACGGTGAACTTGTAAAAGACAGGAAACAAAAACCTTGCTTGAGCTGCCACAGGGACTATAGTACAAACCACATTAGTTATTTAGTTCTTAATATAAACTATCTCATGCCTTCTTTTCCTCTTTCATGTATTTGTATCTTGCCTCCCCAGTGCAACTGCAACTTATCAAAGGGCAAGATGTTTGTCTTTTATACCTTTATGATTGCCGAGGGTGTTTTGTACACAGCAGTAAGGCAATAAATGCACACTCATTCATATAAAATGTTATCTGAAGCAGAAATTTGCCAATATCCTTCAACAGTAATGGTGTTGCAACATCTAAGACCATCTTCCTCTACCCTCTCTTCCTTTATAGGAATAATGCAAGGCTGAATCACACAAAGCAATGCCAACTAATTTTTCTAAATATCTTTTCTATTGGCTTCTCTCCCTCAAATCACAAGCAAGGCTCCTTTGAAACAGGCCCTGCCAGAGACATGATAATGATCAGGCAGTCATTCCAATAAGTATGTAGCCTTAGAACGCAGCACTGGTTACTGGCACTTACGTGTTCACACCAGGTCCTGCCAAACCACATGGACTCCAGTCCAAGGAGGTTCCTCTCCATACGGGGCAGGCTGTCAGGATGCTCATGCAGGGGATGAATCAAGAACCCTTAAGGCAAGTAACAAACTGCCTCTTCTTGGCATAAACTATAGACCAAGATGGGTCCAAGTTGATTCCCCAACACAGATAATGATCTAAAGCAAATGCACCAGAATCTTCTCTTATAAAAAGAGCCATCGATAATACATCAAGGTAGACTAAGCTGAAATGGACATTTAAATGCAAGTTCCATGGGTTTATGTACTATGTGACCACAATGCCATAAATATGACACAATGGACAAGTGTACATCACTTCTGTACATCAGAAAGTATATATCAGAAATTTGGCTTTTTCCCCAATACTTGAGTTATTTTTGCTTCATCTTGGGCTAGTACAGTACACAGCATAGTCTCGTGTGCCCAGTTACTGTGGTTGGATGAACAATTATGTCATTACAGTTAACAAGACTTAAATGGAATCCAAATCCTCATACTAGAAAAAAAAGAATTATACAACTTTAGAAAAGGCAAATGGCTTCTGGTGAATAAAATAAGAACTATATTCATACGTAATTGAGAGCAAGATGATCATACTTGACATTCTCCCTACTGCATACATCTATTGTGTTGTTAAGTTTCTCATGGGATGTTAGCAATGATGTCTTAATATGGGTTCATCACATCAGATTATCACATGAAGTGATAATCAGTTCAGTGGGTTAGAAATTAATAGGCTAAAGCAGGAAATGTCTGGGTGGACCTGGTTCTCATCATTCCTTTTTCCTTGCCTGATCTGCCAGTGGAAATCCTTTTTTTGATTATATAAGGAGATATATGGATAGAAAAGAAATAGGAAAAGAGGGTCACACCTCCACATGTAATTGCATCCATGGAGGTTCTGGGACTGCAAATCAGCATTCATACAATTTTTAAATTTCCTACAAAACTGATTCTTGATTTCAGCCCAAATTTTCTCTCTCTATAGGAGCCTTCCTCCACCATCTGTTCTAAATTCTCCTCCTTGTCTCACTCTGTACTTGCTCTTGGTTTATCCCATTTTGTTATCTTCATATCACTTATATTTTTTGTACTTGTTTATTTTTTGCCATCCCTAGTCAGTTTGAAGTCAGCAAGAACATTTTCTGTCATATTCACCACATAGTAAGTGCTCAATAAATACTTGCTAAGAAATTAATGAACAAATGAATATTTAATGCTTTCAAATTGTCAAAGCTACCACATTACAATTTAAAAACATGTTTTTTACAAATTTCTAGGATGAATGCCTAAGGATCTTTGAATATCAGCCCATCCCTGATTCCATCTCTGAACACTGCCCAGTTTCTTAGCCTCACTCTGTCCCAAGCCAGTGATAGTGGGGGAGATAGGGACATGGAAGAATTAGTGATAGCTTAAGTCTCAAGAAAGGGATACAGAGTTGTCTTATGCAATTATTTTTTTTTCCTATTTGGTAACAAAAAAAGCAGAAGTTTGATGTTTTGTTTTGTAGACCACAGAAAACTAGTGACTTCAGCTGAAATAATGAACTCCCTTGGGAGAAGAGGAAGTCTTGGTGTGTTTCTTCCAGGAAATTTGCAGTAGGTTGATTCAGCTGGGAGAGGAGCACTTTTTAAGCTTTCCATCTTCCTCCTGTTTCTTTCAAGAAAAGACAGATGCAATGGGCCTAACTCTTATAGATCATGTGAAGGATAGAAGCCCTGTAAAGATAATAAAGATGAGACACAGGAGTCTGGCCCACTGATGGCCTCATGGGGCCATCAGACCAGCCCTAGATTGCTACCTCTGAAATTTTTTTTTGAGAGAGAAAAATGAATTGGTTTTGCCATCATTATTTAGGGTTCTCCTCCTAGTCCTAGTTAGACAAATCTATCCTTACCAATACACCGTTAGAAGGACTGCAGCTAAATAATCAAAATTCTCAACTGAGTCCAAACCGCCATGTTATAATTGCTCCTTCCAAATACCATATACTTTTTTTACAAAAGTATTTTTTACAAAAGTTTCCCTCATTTGTCATTCTAGTCGTTAAGATACACTTCTTGAATCACTTGAGGTAGATAAGAGATGAGAAAACAAGACTACAGAGGTTAAGTCACTCATTCAAGGTTTCCAGCTGGGAAATGAGAGCACAAATCATCTGAATTTTAGCCAAAGGCTCAGGTAGAGTATGTTGCCAATTGCTGAAATATGTGTCAAAGTTTCAAGAATACCTACATGTGTTTTAATGAGATTCATGATCTGGTTATAGACTTCCTCTTTGAGAATGAAGTACGTAAAGCTTTAAATGTGTGTAAGGGAGATGACATCAAAGTAGCTATTTTTTTATGAATTCTGAAAAATATTTTTATGAATTCTGAAAAATCTTCCACAGCAAAATTATATACAAAATAGATAGTACAGCCAAAGAACTATTTTCTTCTATTTTAGTGATTGGTAGTAAATAAAAGTATTTCATTCAACAATATGGGTCAAATAGCTCAAATGGTAAATATGGGAATACATATTTATTTTTTTTTTTAAAGATTTTTTTTTTATTTATTTTTTGACAGAGAGAAATCACAAGTAGACCGAGAGGCAGACAGAGAGAGAGAGAGAAGCAGGCTCCCTGCTGAGCAGAGAGCCCGATGCGGGACTCGATCCCAGGACCCTGAGATCATGACCTGAGCCGAAGGCAGCGGCTTTACCGGGAATACATATTTAGACAGGTCAGGGTTCTAACTAGGTTCTGCACTACAACCAGATTTTGAAACTTGATCACAAGCTATGGAGGCATGTGAAGATTTATTGAAAACCTATCAATAGATTGCCTCACAACTGACCCAGTGGTTAAGGCAACCAGATTACATAATATTTATTAGTTTAAATCACCTAACAAATCAAGTTGCAGAACACATATTAATACCATAAAATGTGTTTATTAAAGACTTTTTTATATATAAAGAAGTTTTCCATGGAAAGCTACAGCTATTTTGTGAACAGAACCTTTCTTTATGGTAGTTTGTTAACAAGTTCACTATTGCATGAATCATGAATTTAGAATACTGCATTAAAGGGGTGATTTTTTTTTTAAACATGGTGAGAGCTAGTTTTTGAAGATGAACATATGTCCCTATGCTTTAGGTCTCTCACAGAAAAGAAATTCTACTTTTCTGACAAACTCATAGAGATTTTTGAACATCTTGACTAGTAACTTGGTCTTATGACTATGAATTTTGAGATGCGGTCATTATTTTTTTCTGGAGATAAGATAACTAGTAGACAGAGATGATAGTCAATATCACACCAACACCAATACTTTGCATCAAAGACAACTTTCATGCTCAGAAATAACAGATCCATCTCTTATAACCTTTTAGATTACCATTAGATTAAGATTTCAGCCCATTTTAGGAACATCAACCCACTTAAGGAAAGGAGCATCCTTTAGAGCCTTTAGTCTGATCAGTATTGAGACTATAAATTTAAAGTGATTTTTTTTTTGGACTCAGCTCTTTCAGGTTATTTCAACAGAAGCACACTGCCCGAGTTTAGATAAACTTTTAGATATACGCTGGGAAAATTAATTTCCTGACTATTCTAAAATATGGCTTCTTCCAACCGATAGTCTCTGGGCCTGCAATCTGTATTTTCTTACTAAAATGAGACATTGAATGTTTCTGTCCTACTTAGATTCTGTCCTACATTGATGTGTTAACTCTTCTTTGTGTGATTTTGATATGGTTTCATTTGGCTTTTGGGGGGAATCATATAATACGGCCTAACTAAAAAATGAACTTCTTTTTGCCTTTAATATATATTTTCATAATCGAGACATTCAAGTAATATTTTCTCACCGGATTCAGCCTTAAGGTACATTTTTTTTTACACTATCAGTTTTGCAGAAACTGTGTAGAATTCAATGTGGAACCTAACACAGAGCCCAGTGCAGGGCTTGAACTCATGACCTTTAAATTAAGACTTGAGCTGAGATCAAAAGTCAGATTTTTAACCAGCTGAGCCACCCAGTTTCTCGAAGATTATACCTTTATATCTGATTATGATGATACAGATGATGATTATTTTGTGAGAATTTTGAAAAGACAAAGCATGCTTAATATCCATCATGTTAACCGCATTTAAAAATTATCCCTTGATTTGAGACTTTGAGCACTTTGCTTTGTGTTTTTTGCTGCATCTGATTTGGCCCGGTTTGGGGAGAGGGAAGTTATTCCTTAATTAACTCCTACAAATAAAATTTATCATTTGAATCTTACAGTCTAAGGAGAAAAACATTCAGTTGCCTGAGGCAGGCTAATCTGCCTCAAAGGGAAATTAGAGATATATCTTTGAGGCCCTTAAAATGGGAAAGAAGTTATGTTTGTTTTAGAGTTAAAAAGAGTTATTTTTATCTTGTTTGCTATACAGAATTTCTTCTAGCATCACTAATTAAGCAAAATTTTCAGCAGTCCTTAAGCTTTAAGAATTATGAAAGGGAAAATGGTAATAGATTAAAAGGTCATTCCATATAACTTTAATAAGTGTGCCTCTGAAGTTTTAATTTTAGATTCTGTTCTAAATTCTAAGAAATATGAAGGGAGGTTATGAGGAAAAGCACTTGAACTCTGGGGGGCTTGAGGGGAAAAACAAACAAACCAATTTCTGCTTATATATTGAATCCTTAACAAAGATGTAGGCATGTTTACAAGGTGTATTTTTTTTTTACAAGTTTTTTTTGGAAACCAGATTTCATTTTCCCATAAGAAGTTGCTGTAAATTACTGTAAATTCTGAGTTTAGCCCAATAGACCATAGAAATAATGCCACAGTGAAGCCCAATAGACCATAGAAATAATGCCATAGAAATTTGTCCAATTTTTGGTATGGGGAAAATGGTACAGTGAGCTTTAACACTTGCTGGGAATTCTCCCAGCATGGTGGACTAACACTATGATCTAGACTAGCAGCAGATTAAAAAGCAGAAATTTACCTCCTTATTAAAGTTAGTTGCTCCGTGAAGAGTAGCGGACAGTACAGTATCTGCTCTTAAGATGGTGGGGGGGGGTAATAAATGTGGTTGCTAGGTGTATGACCAGAGCACCACCCAACACGGGCACCCAGTTGCAGTGTGGACCACTCCTAGGGTAGAGATCCATTAATTTGCAATTAGCCATTGATTAAGTCATTGAACATTTCCTGAATGTCAACCACAGAGTAAACACAATGCCAGGCTCTGGGAAAGCAGTGGTGACCAATAACAGACATGGTCTTTTCTGCCCTGTCGGGATAAGCAAACAATCAAATAATCACATATAAATATAAAATTGCAGCTGGGATAAATGCCAGGAGAGATACATGGTCCTTTGAATAACAGAAGAGAGGAATTTTAATCTGGTAAGTTACAGATTTCTCTGATACACAACTTCTCTTACAGGGTATATCAGAGGAAATCAGTTCACGAGTGGAGTGGATCAAGCCAGTAGAAAGGCCTGGAAGAAGGTCAGTGGGGCAAGAGATAAGTGAAAGAGCAATGGATATGAGATGATGCTGGGGAGGTAGGCAGTAGACATGAGGGAAACTTTAAGGCATATGTTCACTTAAGAACCTAATGTGATCTTTAGCCTGATAGCATTTGTATGCATATGTGTCTGTGTAAGTATCAGTCTGAGCACAGAATACAGAAAGGAATAGAAGGAGAGAAGAGTTTGGAAGTTCTTGTGGTAACAAGGTGAAAGGAGATGGTGGTTTGGTCCGGAGAAGTGTCTCTCAAACTTGAGTGAGCATCACAGTCTCCTGGAGGGTTTATTAAAACACAGACTGTCAGGCCCTTGCCCCCTAGGCAAGGGGATCTGGAATGGGACACAAAAATTTGCATTTCTAACTCCATGATGTTAAAGTTACCACTCTGAGGATCATACTTTGAAAACCACTGTTAATCTTGACCTCCACCACCAGTCTAGAGTGGAATTTTCATTGCAGAAAAGGGTCTCATGAATGAAATGATGAAAACTTCCCAGGATACTTAATTTGTATTTGAAATTCTGAGGAATAATGAAATCTAATACAACCTAACATTTCATGATCTCTGACTTAACACTGATATTGTGATAAGTTTCCTAACAATAAGAATTAAGTGATTAACTATGCCTTTTCATTCTAGTTGATACTTCAACATGGAAAAGTGTTTTACTAGAGTTAATTTGGAATTTAACCAAAATAACCACAGACTTTATTTTTTAAAATAAACATACTTGGGGCACCTGGGTGGCTCAGTTGGTTCAGCAACTGACTTCGGCTCAAGTCATGACCTCAGGGTGCTGGGATGGAGCCCCAGGTCAGGTCAGGCTCCACGCTTCCTCCTCTGCCCCTCCCCACCCCTGCTCATACTCTCTTTCAAATAAATAAAATATTTTTTAAAAAAGAAGGTATTGGGCACCTGGGTGGCTCAGTGGGTTATGCTGCTGCCTTCGGCTCAGGTCATGATCTCAGGGTCCTGGGATCGAGTCCCACATCGGACTCTCTGCTCAGCAGAAAGCCTGCTTCCCTCTTTCTCTCTCTCTGTTTGCCTCTCTGCCTACTTGTGATCTCTGTCAAATAAATAAATAAAATCTTTAAAAAAAATAAATAAAAATGAAGGCATTTTAGCAAGACCCATGAAATATGTGTCTATAATATTGCTAAGTCTATCTGTGGTGAAAGACCCATTTTATTTTTTCTTTTCTAAGCTGCCAGGGACCAATGTGTGGCCCACATGCAAGTGACAAGGGAGGAGTTTGCGCTATCTGGATTCACCACAGGATCAGCAATGCCTACACTGGCCCAGACTCTGCTGTATGAGACAAATCAATTGGCTATGATTGGATATTGTTGTGATGTCAACTTTCTGCAAGATTCTAAATGCATGCCTTTCCTTTCTGTAAGCATGGACAGAATTATGTAATTGTGTACCAGTAACTCACTGTTCATGACATGGCACAAGTATACAGGCCGGGCTTTGAATAACACTACCTATGGGAAGTATAAAAATACAATATTTTTCTTGAAAATTACTAGTCAAATCTTCAAAATGGACAGAGTTCTGCTGAATGTCATAAATCAGCTTCACAATTTGGCAAAACTAAAGTGATAAGCACAAAATTAGAAATATAATAGATAATCTTAATTATAGTTCGTTTTTACTTGGCAGAAGTTTTAAGTGAAGAAGGGGAACAGGGTTTCAATAATAAATTTATTTAAGAGTAACTTCGTTTTATCCTAGAAATCTTACAACCTTCAAAATTTTGGATTGAAAATTGGCCTACTCTGGGGGAGGAGTCAAGATGGCGGAGAAGTAGCAGGCTGAGACTACTTCAGCTAGCAGGAGATCAGCTAGAGAGCTTATCTAAAGATTGCAAACACCTGCAAATCCATCGGCAGATCGAAGAGAAGAAGAACAGCAATTCTAGAAACAGAAAAACAACCACTTTCTGAAAGGTAGGACTGGCGGAGAAGTAAATCCAAAGCGACGGGAAGATAGACCCCGGGGGGAGGGGCCGGCTCCCGGCAAGCGGCGGAGCAACGCAGCACAAAATCGGGACTTTTAAGGGTCTATGCCACTGAGGGACATCGCTCCAGAGGCTAAACCGGGGCGAAGCCCACGCGGGGTCAGCGTGGCCTCGGGTCTCGCAGGGTCACAGAAAGATCGGGAGTGTCTGAGTGTTGCAGAGCTTGCGGATATTGGAACGGGAAGGCCGGCTACAGAGACAGAGCCGACAGTAAGCTCGCAGCTCGGTGTTGCCTTGGGCCAGTCGTGGGCTCGGTGAGCTTGGAGCGCGGCCGGAGGTTGGGCAGACGGGAGTTACTGGGAGCTGTTCGCTGAGGGCGCACTGGGGAGCGGGGCCCCGGGCTTTCGGCTCCTCCAGGCCGGAGACCAGGAGGCCGCCATTTGTGTTCCCGTCCTCCGGAACTCTACGGAAAGCGCTCAGGGAACAAAAGCTCCTGAAAGCAAAGCTAAGCGGATCACTCAGCCCGGCCCCTGCTAAGGGCGGTGCAATTCCGCCTGGGGCAAAGACACTTGAGAATCACTACAACAGGCCCCTCCCCCAGAAGATCAACAAGAAATCCAGGCAAGACCAAGTTCACCTACCAAGGAGTGCAGTTTCAATACCAAGGAGAGCAGCAGAATTCCAGAGGAGGAGAAAACAAACCACGGAACTCATGGCTTTCTCCCTGTGATTTTTTAGTCTTGCAGTTAATTTAATTTTTTTTCTTTTTCATTTTTTTTTCTCTTCTTCTGCTAAAATTTTTTTTAACTTTTACCCTTTTCTTTTTTAACGTTTTTTAACTAGTTTATATAATATATATACATATATTTTTTCTTTTTTATACTTTTTTTATTCGTTTTTTTTAATTCTTTTTTTTTCTTTCTTTATTTTTGAACCTCTTTTTATCCCCAAATCAGAAGAGATCCCAATCTCTTCAATCTCATTTTTTAATTCTTTTTTTAATTCTTGATTGAATTTTTAATTCAATCTCTTTTTTTAATTCTTTTTTTTTCTTTCTTTCTTTTTGAACCTCTTTTTATCCCCAAATCAGAAGAGACCCCAATCAGAAGAGATTGGGAGATCCCAATCAGAAGAGATCCCAATCAGAGGAGATCCCTCACCCCCTCACGATTTGGGATCTCTTCTGATTAGGTTAAAGCATATTTTCCTGGGATTGTTGCCACCCTTTTAGTATTTTACTTGCTCCTTCATATACTCTTAGCTGGACAAAATGACAAGGCGGAAAAATTCACAACAAAAAAAAGAACAAGAGGCAGTACCGAAGGCTAGGGACCTAATCAATGCAGACATTGGTAAAATGTCAGATCTAGAGTTCAAAATGACAATTCTCAAGGTTCTAGCCGGGCTTGAAAAAAGCATGGAAGATATTAGAGAAACCCTCTCCAGAGATATAAAAGCCCTTTCTGGAGAAATAAAAGAACTAAAATCTAACCAAGTTGAAATCAAAAAAGCTATTAATGAGGTTCAATCAAAAATGGAGGCTCTCACTGCTATGACAAATGAGGCAGAAGAAAGAATTAGCGATATAGAAGACCAAATGACAGAGAATAAAGAAGCTGAGCAAAAGAGGGACAAACAGCTACTGGACCATGAGGGGAGAATTCGAGAGATAAGTGACACCATAAGACGAAAAAACATTAGAATAATTGGGATTCCAGAAGAAGAAGAAAGAGAGAGGGGAGCAGAAGGTATACTGGAGAGAATTATTGGGGAGAATTTCCCCAATATGGCAAAGGGAAGGAGCATCAAAATTCAGGAGGTTCAGAGAACGCCCCACAAAATCAATAAGAATAGGCCCACACCCCATCACTTAATAGTAAAATTTACAAGCCTTAGTGACAAAGAGAAAATCCTGAAAGCAGCCCGGGAAAAGAAGTCTGTAACATACAATGGTAAAAGTATTAGATTGGCAGCTGACTTATCCACAGAGACCTGGCAGGCCAGAAAGAGCTGACATGATATTTTCAGAGCACTAAACGAGAAAAACATGCAGCCAAGAATACTATATCCAGCTAGGCTAACATTGAAAATAGAAGGAGAGATTAAAAGCTTCCAGGACAAACAAAAACTGAAAGAATTTGCAAGCACCAAACCAGATCTACAGGAAATACTGAAAGGGGTCCTCTAAGCAAAGAGAGAGCCTACAAGTGGTACATCAGAAAGGAACAGAGACAATATACAGTAACAGTCACCTTATAGGCAATAAAATGGCACTAAAATCATATCTCTCAATAGTTACCCTGAATGTTAATGGGCTAAATGCCCCAATCAAAAGACACAGGGTATCAGAATGGATAAAAAAACAAAACCCATCTATATGTTGCCTCCAAGAAACTCATTTAAAGCCGGGTGTATGTATAGTATATATACTATATATGTGTGTGTGTGTATATATATATACACATGTGCACACATACATGTGTATATATATAGACATAGAAAGATAAATATTCACATATGTATATATATACACACACCCATACTCTGTTTATCCCCAAATATATATTCTTAAACAACTTAGAAAATGAAACTCTAAATATAATTAGATTGTTACACTCAAAAATTATATACCTTCTTTTTTTTTAAAGTAGGCTCCCCTAATTAAAAATTAAATTTGCTTCCAGTGAAAAAAGGAAACTGAACTTTTGGTAGAAAAATATTCATCATTTACCATCTTCAGCCTTAAGGTACATTTTTTTTTACACTATCAGTTTTGCAGAAACTGTGTAGAATTCAATGTGGAACCTAACACAGAGCCCAGTGCAGGGCTTGAACTCATGACCTTTAAATTAAGACTTGAGCTGAGATCAAAAGTCAGATTTTTAACCAGCTGAGCCACCCAGTTTCTCGAAGATTATACCTTTATATCTGATTATGATGATACAGATGATGATTATTTTGTGAGAATTTTGAAAAGACAAAGCATGCTTAATATCCATCATGTTAACCGCATTTAAAAATTATCCCTTGATTTGAGACTTTGAGCACTTTGCTTTGTGTTTTTTGCTGCATCTGATTTGGCCCGGTTTGGGGAGAGGGAAGTTATTCCTTAATTAACTCCTACAAATAAAATTTATCATTTGAATCTTACAGTCTAAGGAGAAAAACATTCAGTTGCCTGAGGCAGGCTAATCTGCCTCAAAGGGAAATTAGAGATATATCTTTGAGGCCCTTAAAATGGGAAAGAAGTTATGTTTGTTTTAGAGTTAAAAAGAGTTATTTTTATCTTGTTTGCTATACAGAATTTCTTCTAGCATCACTAATTAAGCAAAATTTTCAGCAGTCCTTAAGCTTTAAGAATTATGAAAGGGAAAATGGTAATAGATTAAAAGGTCATTCCATATAACTTTAATAAGTGTGCCTCTGAAGTTTTAATTTTAGATTCTGTTCTAAATTCTAAGAAATATGAAGGGAGGTTATGAGGAAAAGCACTTGAACTCTGGGGGGCTTGAGGGGAAAAACAAACAAACCAATTTCTGCTTATATATTGAATCCTTAACAAAGATGTAGGCATGTTTACAAGGTGTATTTTTTTTTTACAAGTTTTTTTTGGAAACCAGATTTCATTTTCCCATAAGAAGTTGCTGTAAATTACTGTAAATTCTGAGTTTAGCCCAATAGACCATAGAAATAATGCCACAGTGAAGCCCAATAGACCATAGAAATAATGCCATAGAAATTTGTCCAATTTTTGGTATGGGGAAAATGGTACAGTGAGCTTTAACACTTGCTGGGAATTCTCCCAGCATGGTGGACTAACACTATGATCTAGACTAGCAGCAGATTAAAAAGCAGAAATTTACCTCCTTATTAAAGTTAGTTGCTCCGTGAAGAGTAGCGGACAGTACAGTATCTGCTCTTAAGATGGTGGGGGGGGGTAATAAATGTGGTTGCTAGGTGTATGACCAGAGCACCACCCAACACGGGCACCCAGTTGCAGTGTGGACCACTCCTAGGGTAGAGATCCATTAATTTGCAATTAGCCATTGATTAAGTCATTGAACATTTCCTGAATGTCAACCACAGAGTAAACACAATGCCAGGCTCTGGGAAAGCAGTGGTGACCAATAACAGACATGGTCTTTTCTGCCCTGTCGGGATAAGCAAACAATCAAATAATCACATATAAATATAAAATTGCAGCTGGGATAAATGCCAGGAGAGATACATGGTCCTTTGAATAACAGAAGAGAGGAATTTTAATCTGGTAAGTTACAGATTTCTCTGATACACAACTTCTCTTACAGGGTATATCAGAGGAAATCAGTTCACGAGTGGAGTGGATCAAGCCAGTAGAAAGGCCTGGAAGAAGGTCAGTGGGGCAAGAGATAAGTGAAAGAGCAATGGATATGAGATGATGCTGGGGAGGTAGGCAGTAGACATGAGGGAAACTTTAAGGCATATGTTCACTTAAGAACCTAATGTGATCTTTAGCCTGATAGCATTTGTATGCATATGTGTCTGTGTAAGTATCAGTCTGAGCACAGAATACAGAAAGGAATAGAAGGAGAGAAGAGTTTGGAAGTTCTTGTGGTAACAAGGTGAAAGGAGATGGTGGTTTGGTCCGGAGAAGTGTCTCTCAAACTTGAGTGAGCATCACAGTCTCCTGGAGGGTTTATTAAAACACAGACTGTCAGGCCCTTGCCCCCTAGGCAAGGGGATCTGGAATGGGACACAAAAATTTGCATTTCTAACTCCATGATGTTAAAGTTACCACTCTGAGGATCATACTTTGAAAACCACTGTTAATCTTGACCTCCACCACCAGTCTAGAGTGGAATTTTCATTGCAGAAAAGGGTCTCATGAATGAAATGATGAAAACTTCCCAGGATACTTAATTTGTATTTGAAATTCTGAGGAATAATGAAATCTAATACAACCTAACATTTCATGATCTCTGACTTAACACTGATATTGTGATAAGTTTCCTAACAATAAGAATTAAGTGATTAACTATGCCTTTTCATTCTAGTTGATACTTCAACATGGAAAAGTGTTTTACTAGAGTTAATTTGGAATTTAACCAAAATAACCACAGACTTTATTTTTTAAAATAAACATACTTGGGGCACCTGGGTGGCTCAGTTGGTTCAGCAACTGACTTCGGCTCAAGTCATGACCTCAGGGTGCTGGGATGGAGCCCCAGGTCAGGTCAGGCTCCACGCTTCCTCCTCTGCCCCTCCCCACCCCTGCTCATACTCTCTTTCAAATAAATAAAATATTTTTTAAAAAAGAAGGTATTGGGCACCTGGGTGGCTCAGTGGGTTATGCTGCTGCCTTCGGCTCAGGTCATGATCTCAGGGTCCTGGGATCGAGTCCCACATCGGACTCTCTGCTCAGCAGAAAGCCTGCTTCCCTCTTTCTCTCTCTCTGTTTGCCTCTCTGCCTACTTGTGATCTCTGTCAAATAAATAAATAAAATCTTTAAAAAAAATAAATAAAAATGAAGGCATTTTAGCAAGACCCATGAAATATGTGTCTATAATATTGCTAAGTCTATCTGTGGTGAAAGACCCATTTTATTTTTTCTTTTCTAAGCTGCCAGGGACCAATGTGTGGCCCACATGCAAGTGACAAGGGAGGAGTTTGCGCTATCTGGATTCACCACAGGATCAGCAATGCCTACACTGGCCCAGACTCTGCTGTATGAGACAAATCAATTGGCTATGATTGGATATTGTTGTGATGTCAACTTTCTGCAAGATTCTAAATGCATGCCTTTCCTTTCTGTAAGCATGGACAGAATTATGTAATTGTGTACCAGTAACTCACTGTTCATGACATGGCACAAGTATACAGGCCGGGCTTTGAATAACACTACCTATGGGAAGTAT
Organism: Neogale vison; assembly: GCF_020171115.1. NCBI lineage: Eukaryota > Metazoa > Chordata > Mammalia > Carnivora > Mustelidae > Neogale > Neogale vison. The sequence continues at coordinate 173,708,498 of NC_058094.1, read as the reverse complement.
AAAAATACAATATTTTTCTTGAAAATTACTAGTCAAATCTTCAAAATGGACAGAGTTCTGCTGAATGTCATAAATCAGCTTCACAATTTGGCAAAACTAAAGTGATAAGCACAAAATTAGAAATATAATAGATAATCTTAATTATAGTTCGTTTTTACTTGGCAGAAGTTTTAAGTGAAGAAGGGGAACAGGGTTTCAATAATAAATTTATTTAAGAGTAACTTCGTTTTATCCTAGAAATCTTACAACCTTCAAAATTTTGGATTGAAAATTGGCCTACTCTGGGGGAGGAGTCAAGATGGCGGAGAAGTAGCAGGCTGAGACTACTTCAGCTAGCAGGAGATCAGCTAGAGAGCTTATCTAAAGATTGCAAACACCTGCAAATCCATCGGCAGATCGAAGAGAAGAAGAACAGCAATTCTAGAAACAGAAAAACAACCACTTTCTGAAAGGTAGGACTGGCGGAGAAGTAAATCCAAAGCGACGGGAAGATAGACCCCGGGGGGAGGGGCCGGCTCCCGGCAAGCGGCGGAGCAACGCAGCACAAAATCGGGACTTTTAAGGGTCTATGCCACTGAGGGACATCGCTCCAGAGGCTAAACCGGGGCGAAGCCCACGCGGGGTCAGCGTGGCCTCGGGTCTCGCAGGGTCACAGAAAGATCGGGAGTGTCTGAGTGTTGCAGAGCTTGCGGATATTGGAACGGGAAGGCCGGCTACAGAGACAGAGCCGACAGTAAGCTCGCAGCTCGGTGTTGCCTTGGGCCAGTCGTGGGCTCGGTGAGCTTGGAGCGCGGCCGGAGGTTGGGCAGACGGGAGTTACTGGGAGCTGTTCGCTGAGGGCGCACTGGGGAGCGGGGCCCCGGGCTTTCGGCTCCTCCAGGCCGGAGACCAGGAGGCCGCCATTTGTGTTCCCGTCCTCCGGAACTCTACGGAAAGCGCTCAGGGAACAAAAGCTCCTGAAAGCAAAGCTAAGCGGATCACTCAGCCCGGCCCCTGCTAAGGGCGGTGCAATTCCGCCTGGGGCAAAGACACTTGAGAATCACTACAACAGGCCCCTCCCCCAGAAGATCAACAAGAAATCCAGGCAAGACCAAGTTCACCTACCAAGGAGTGCAGTTTCAATACCAAGGAGAGCAGCAGAATTCCAGAGGAGGAGAAAACAAACCACGGAACTCATGGCTTTCTCCCTGTGATTTTTTAGTCTTGCAGTTAATTTAATTTTTTTTCTTTTTCATTTTTTTTTCTCTTCTTCTGCTAAAATTTTTTTTAACTTTTACCCTTTTCTTTTTTAACGTTTTTTAACTAGTTTATATAATATATATACATATATTTTTTCTTTTTTATACTTTTTTTATTCGTTTTTTTTAATTCTTTTTTTTTCTTTCTTTATTTTTGAACCTCTTTTTATCCCCAAATCAGAAGAGATCCCAATCTCTTCAATCTCATTTTTTAATTCTTTTTTTAATTCTTGATTGAATTTTTAATTCAATCTCTTTTTTTAATTCTTTTTTTTTCTTTCTTTCTTTTTGAACCTCTTTTTATCCCCAAATCAGAAGAGACCCCAATCAGAAGAGATTGGGAGATCCCAATCAGAAGAGATCCCAATCAGAGGAGATCCCTCACCCCCTCACGATTTGGGATCTCTTCTGATTAGGTTAAAGCATATTTTCCTGGGATTGTTGCCACCCTTTTAGTATTTTACTTGCTCCTTCATATACTCTTAGCTGGACAAAATGACAAGGCGGAAAAATTCACAACAAAAAAAAGAACAAGAGGCAGTACCGAAGGCTAGGGACCTAATCAATGCAGACATTGGTAAAATGTCAGATCTAGAGTTCAAAATGACAATTCTCAAGGTTCTAGCCGGGCTTGAAAAAAGCATGGAAGATATTAGAGAAACCCTCTCCAGAGATATAAAAGCCCTTTCTGGAGAAATAAAAGAACTAAAATCTAACCAAGTTGAAATCAAAAAAGCTATTAATGAGGTTCAATCAAAAATGGAGGCTCTCACTGCTATGACAAATGAGGCAGAAGAAAGAATTAGCGATATAGAAGACCAAATGACAGAGAATAAAGAAGCTGAGCAAAAGAGGGACAAACAGCTACTGGACCATGAGGGGAGAATTCGAGAGATAAGTGACACCATAAGACGAAAAAACATTAGAATAATTGGGATTCCAGAAGAAGAAGAAAGAGAGAGGGGAGCAGAAGGTATACTGGAGAGAATTATTGGGGAGAATTTCCCCAATATGGCAAAGGGAAGGAGCATCAAAATTCAGGAGGTTCAGAGAACGCCCCACAAAATCAATAAGAATAGGCCCACACCCCATCACTTAATAGTAAAATTTACAAGCCTTAGTGACAAAGAGAAAATCCTGAAAGCAGCCCGGGAAAAGAAGTCTGTAACATACAATGGTAAAAGTATTAGATTGGCAGCTGACTTATCCACAGAGACCTGGCAGGCCAGAAAGAGCTGACATGATATTTTCAGAGCACTAAACGAGAAAAACATGCAGCCAAGAATACTATATCCAGCTAGGCTAACATTGAAAATAGAAGGAGAGATTAAAAGCTTCCAGGACAAACAAAAACTGAAAGAATTTGCAAGCACCAAACCAGATCTACAGGAAATACTGAAAGGGGTCCTCTAAGCAAAGAGAGAGCCTACAAGTGGTACATCAGAAAGGAACAGAGACAATATACAGTAACAGTCACCTTATAGGCAATAAAATGGCACTAAAATCATATCTCTCAATAGTTACCCTGAATGTTAATGGGCTAAATGCCCCAATCAAAAGACACAGGGTATCAGAATGGATAAAAAAACAAAACCCATCTATATGTTGCCTCCAAGAAACTCATTTAAAGCCTGAAGACACCTCCAGATTTAAAGTGAGGGGGTGGAAAAGAATTTACCATGCTAATGGACATCAGAAAAAAGCAGGAGTGGCAATTCTTATATCAGATCAATTAGATTTTAAGCCAAAGACTATAATAAGAGATGAGGAAGGACACTATATCATACTCAAAGGGTCTGTCCAACAAGAAGATCTAACAATTTTAAATATCTATGCCCCCAACGTGGGAGCAGCCAACTATATAAACCAATTAATAACAAAATCAAAGAAACACATCAACAATAATACAATAATAGTAGGGGACTTTAACACTCCCCTCACTGAAATGGACAGATCATCCAAGCAAAAGATCAACAGGGAAATAAAGGCCTTAAATGATACACTGGATGAGATGGACATCACAGATATATTCAGAACATTTCATCCCAAAGCAACAGAATACACATTCTTCTCTAGTGCACATGGAACATTCTCCAGAATAGATCACATCCTCGGTCCTAAATCAGGACTCAACCGGTATCAAAAGATTGGGATCATTCCCTGCATATTTTCAGACCACAATGCTCTGAAGCTAGAACTCAACCACAAGAGGAAGTTTGGAAAGAACCCAAATACATGGAGACTAAACAGCATCCTTCTAAAGAATGAATGGGTCAACCGGGAAATTAAAGAAGAATTGAAAAAAATCATGGAAACAAATGATAATGAGAATACAACGGTTCAAAATCTGTGGGACACAACAAAGGCAGTCCTGAGAGGAAAATATAGAGCAGTAAAAGCTTTTCTCAAGAAACAAGAAAGGTCTCAGGTACACAACCTAACCCTACACCTAAAGGAGCTAGAGAAAGAACAAGAAAGAAACCCTAAGCCCAGCAGGAGAAGAGAAATCATAAAGATCAGAGCAGAAATCAATGAAATAGAAACCAAAAAAACAATAGAACAAATCAATGAAACTAGGAGCTGGTTCTTTGAAAAAATTAATAAAATTGATAAACCCCTGGCCAGACTTATCAAAAAGAAAAGAGAAAGGACCCAAATAAATAAAATCACGAATGAAAGAGGAGAGATCACAACTAACACCAAAGAAATACAAACTATTATAAGAACATACTATGAGCAACTCTACACCAACAAATTTGACAATCTGGAAGAAATGGATGCATTCCTAGAAACATATAAACTACCAAAATTGAACCAGGAAGAAATAGAAAGCCTGAACAGACCCATAACCAGTAAGGAGATTGAAACAGTCATTAAAAATCTCCAAACAAACAAAAGCCCAGGGCCAGACGGCTTCCCCGGGGAATTCTACCAAACATTTAAAGAAGAACTAATTCCTATTCTCCTGAAACTGTTCCAAAAAATAGAAATGGAAGGAAAACTTCCAAACTCATTTTATGAGGCCAACATCACCTTGATCCCAAAACCAGACAAGGATCCCATCAAAAAAGAGAGCTATAGACCAATATCTTTGATGAACACAGATGCGAAAATTCTCACCAAAATACTAGCCAATAGGATTCAACAGTACATTAAAAGGATTATTCACCACGACCAAGTGGGATTTATCCCAGGGCTTCAAGGTTGGTTCAACATCCGCAAATCAATCAATGTGATACAACACATCAATAAAAGAAAGAACAAGAACCATATGATACTCTCAATAGATGCTGAAAAAGCATTTGACAAAGTACAGCATCCCTTCCTGATCAAAACTCTTCAAAGTGTAGGGATAGAGGGCACATACCTCAATATCATCAAAGCCATCTATGAAAACCCCACTGCAAATATCATTCTCAATGGAGAAAAACTGAAAGCTTTTCCACTAAGGTCAGGAACATGGCAGGGATGTCCATTATCACCACTGCTATTCAACATAGTACTAGAAGTCCTAGCCTCAGCAATCAGAAAACAAAAGGAAATTAAAGGCATCCAAATCAGCAAAGAAGAAGTCAAATTATCACTCTTCGCAGATGATATGATACTCTATGTGGAAAACCCAAAAGACTCCACTCCAAAACTGCTAGAACTTGTACTGGAATTCAGTAAAGTGTCAGGATATAAGATCAATGCACAGAAATCTGTTGCACTTCTCTACACCAACAACAAGACAGAAGAAAGAGAAATTAAGGAGTCAATCCCATTTACAATTGCACCCCAAACCATAAGATACCTAGGAATAAACCTAACCAAAGAGGCTAAGAATCTATACTCAGAAAACTATAAAGTACTCATGAAAGAAATTGAGGAAGACACAAAGAAATGGAAAAATGTTCCATGCTCCTGGATTGGAAGAATAAATATTGTGAAAATGTCTATGCTACCTAAAGCAATCTACACATTTAATGCAATTCCTATCAAAGTACCATCCATCTTTTTCAAAGAAATGGAACAAATAATTTTAAAATTTATATGGAACCAGAAAAGACCTCGAATAGCCAAAGGGATATTGAAAAAGAAAGCCAAAGTTGGTGGCATCACAATTCCGGACTTCAAGCTCTATTACAAAGCTGTCATCATCAAGACAGCATGGTACTGGCACAAAAACAGACACATAGATCAATGGAACAGAATAGAGAGCCCAGAAATAGACCCTCAACTCTATGGTCAACTAATCTTTGACAAAGCAGGAAAGAATGTCCAATGGAAAAAAGACATTGGAAAAATAAATGGTGTTGGGAAAATTGGACAGCCACGTGCAGAAAAATGAAATTGGACCATTTCCTTACACCACACACAAAAATAAATTCAAAATGGATTAAGGACCTCAATGTGAGAAAGGAATCCATCAAAATCCTTGAGGAGAACACAGGCAGCAACCTCTTCGACCTCAGCTGCAGCAATATCTTCCTAGGAACATCACCAAAAGCAAGGGAAGCAAAGGCAAAAATGAACTGTTGAGATTTCATCAAGATCAAAAGCTTTTGCACAGCAAAGGAAACAGTTAACAAAGTCAAAAGACAACTGACAGAATGGGAGAAGATATTTGCAAACGACATATCAGATAAAGGACTAGTGTCCAAAATCTATAAAGAACTTAACAAACTCAACACCCAAAGAACAAATAATCCAATCAAGAAATGGGCGGAGGACATGAACAGACGTTTCTGCAAAGAAGACATCCAGATGGCCAACAGACACATGAAAAAGTGCTCCATATCACTCGGCATCAGGGAAATACAAATCAAAACTACAATGAGATATCACCTCACACCAGTCAGAATGGCTAAAATCAACAAGTCAGGAAATGACAGATGCTGGCGAGGATGCGGAGAAAGGGGAACCCTCCTACACTGTTGGTGGGAATGCAAGCTTGTGCAACCACTCTGGAAAACAGCATGGACGTTCCTCAAAATGTTGAAAATAGAACTGCCCTATGACCCAGCAATTGCACTACTGGGTATTTACCCTAAAGATACAAACGTAGTGATCCAAAGGGGCACGTGCACCCGAATGTTTATAGCAGTAATGTCCACAATAGCCAAACTATGGAAAGAACCTAGATGTCCATCAACAGATGAATGGATCAAGAAGATGTGGTATATATACACAATGGAATACTATGCAGCCATCAAAAGAAACGAAATCTTGCCATTTGCGACAACATGGATGGAACTAGAGCGTATCATGCTTAGCGAAATAAGTCAAGCGGAGAAAGAGAACTATCATATGATCTCCCTGATATGAGGAAGTAGTGATGCAACATGGGGGCTTAAGTGGGTAGGAGAAGAATCCATGAAACAAGATGGGATAGGGAGGGAGACAAACCATAAGTGACTCTTAATCTCACGAAACAAACTGTGGGTTGCTGGGGAGAGGGGGGTTGGGAGAAGGGGGGTAGGGTTATGGACATTGGGGAGGGTATGTGCTTTTGGGTAAATTGGAAGGGGTGGTGAACCATGAGAGACTATGGACTCTGAAAAACAATCTGAGGGGTTTGAAGTGGCGGAGGGGTGGGAGGTTGGGGTACCAGGTGGTGGGTATTATAGAGGGCACGGCTTGCATGGAGCACTGGGTGTGGTGAAAAAATAATGAATACTGTTTTTCTGAAAATAAATAAATTGGAAAAAAAAATTGGCCTACTCTCTAGGGTTTAGATTTTGGCAAAATTCCTAAGGATATCTTGACTATTCTTTCATTATTTCATTCTACGTGTTTTTGTTTGTGTTGCTACAAAAATGATTGACAAATAGCTCTCTAGTTAATTATGAACTTTGTGATATTTTTTGGTGTTTAAGTGTTGATTAAAGAACAAAACAAGCACTCTTGTCTAAACAGGCCAGAAAACATTGTGATGCACTCTTACCCCCTAATTCATTTGCTGTCAAAAATGTCTCATCATCATGTCAATAGTAAAACCCCACCAGTTTCATAAGCAAATTAAAATATAATAATTTTTCTTCATTCTTAGCACCATTCATTCATCTTTTATAGCAGAATTCTTGGATATGTTTGTATTATATAAAAGGAAGAAAACAACATTTCTACTCTTCATAACCCACTATGATATGGACACCAGTGTTGCATTCTGTTTTAATGTAATTTGTTAAATAGAATCATTTAGGCCTGGAATAAATCACTCAGTTTTAGAGATTCAGAAGATTGTACTGCTTTTCAAATTAAGCAGCAATTCACTCTTTGGTGTGATGGCAGGGGTTTCTAGTGGTTAAATATACATTTTCTAGGGGTGCCTGGGTAGTTTAATGGGTTAAGTGTCTGATTTTAGCTCAGGTTATGGTCCCAGCCTGCTTTTCCCTCTGTCCCTCTCCCAGCTCCTGGTCTTTTTCTCTCTGTCTCCCAAATAAATAAATAAAATCTTTAAAAAATATACTAGTTAGGGCTCAGTCAGCTAAGCATTTGCTTCAGCTCAGGTCATGATCCCAGGGTCTTGAGATCAAATCCCACATTGGGCTCCCTGCTTGGTGGGGAGTCTACTTCTCCCTCTACCCCTTCCTCCCACCATGCTCTATCTCTCATGCTCTCTTTCATATACACACCCTCTCTCAAATAGATAAATAAATAAAATCTTTCAGAAAAATATGCAAGTTCTAGGTTCTGCTTCTGAGAAGATAAAGGTACTTTGTCTATTTCTCCTCCTAATTACAACTAAAAACTCTGGACTTTATATATAAAGTAATCATTAAAAACTCTGCAAGAAGGAAAGAAGGCAGATTGGCCAGGGATCCGGGAATTAAGGCGTTATATTATGATATGGTGGTGAGTTCCCTGCATTTTCCTTTGGCCTCATATATCCCACACTGTGGTTAAAGAAGCTGGTAACTTGGAAATATGACCAGGCACAGACAAAACCAACCAACCAACAAACCACCCAAAAATACATTTTAGATAAGAACTACTTTACTTCAGGCAAATACCACAGAAAAAAACATGGCTTTACCCATACCAACACAAACAAAAAAATGAGTGAGTTGTCTAGACTTCCACCAATATCTGACCACAGGAATGATGTCAGAGAAGGCCAAATGGAGAGATAGAACTTTCACCACTACCCAGTAATAAAGAGGCCATCTCTCCCCTCTGAAATATCTGTGTAGACCCTATAGTAAGCAGTTACTCCTATACACCCTAGCATGGGACGTAGGAATGAAGGCCTAATTAGAAGCCAAAAATCCCATTCTGACCTTCAAGTCACAATGAAATCTTCCCTTCTCGGATGTCAATGGCAGCCAAATAGGAAGCCTGGATTTCTACCCACATTTGGCAGTAATAAGATGTCCTCCCCAACTTTGCCTACTTTGGGGAAGGTCACAGAAAACCAGCTAAAATAAAATTGAAGGTTTATATAAGATTCAGAATCTTATAGTGTAGTCTCCAAAATTTTCAGGTCCCTGTAGAAAGTCATTCATCATATCAAAAACCAGGAAAATCTCAAACTGAATGAAAAGAGACAAATAATAGATAGCAGCACTGAAGTAACAGAGATACTATAATTATCTGATAAAGATTATAAAGAGACTACCATAAAAATGTTCTAAAAAGCAATTATAAACACATTTGAAACAAATGAAAAAATAGAAATGTCAAAAGGAATAGAAAATCTCATTCAAGAAATAGAAGGTATAAAGAAGAACCAAATGGAAATTTATAATTAAAAAAAACAATAATTAAACATATTAAAACTTAATGAATGGGTTCAACAGCAGGATGAAAGGGACAGAGTAAAGAATCAGAACTGGAAAAAGAAGCAATAAAAATTACCCAGTTGGAAACAATAGAAAAAAGATAGACTTAAAAAATATTAATAGATGGGGTGCCTGGGTAGCTCAGTGGGTTAAGCCTCTGCCTTTGGCTCAGGTCATGATCTCAGGGTCCTGGGAAAGAACCCTGCATCGGGCTCTCTGCTCAGTGAGGAGCCTGCTTCCTCCTCTCTCTCTGCCTGCCTCTCTGCCTACTTGCGATCTCCCTCTCTGTGTCAAATAAATAAATAAAATATTAAAAAAAAATTACTACAGCCTCAGGGACCTGTGGAGCTATAATGAAATATCTAACTTTCATGCTGCTGGAACCCTTGAAAATAGGGGTGAAAAAGAGAGAACTGAAAAGATAATTGAGGAATACCAAATCAAAGCTGAAAACTTCCCAAATTTGGTAAAAAGGCATAAGCATATGGAATGAAGCTGAGTGAACTGAAAACAGGGTAAATCCATGGAAATCCATGATGAAACATACCATAGTCAAATTTTGGAAGACCAAAGGACAACAACAAGAAAAACTTTTTAAGGAAGTAAGAAAGAATTATACACATAGAGGCAAAATATTTGAATGATAGCAAATTTCTCATCAGAAACCATGGAGGACAGAAGAAAGTAGTCCTAGTTTTCTAGTACTGAAAGAAAAGATCAAGCTAGAATCCAATATCCAATAAAAATAATGTTTCAGAAATAAAGAAGAAATCAAGATTTTCTGACATAAAGGAATTCCAAGAGACTTTATTCCTAAAAGAATGGCTACAGAAGGTCTTCTAAAGAGAGAGAGAGAAAAAAAGAAAGAAAGAAAGAACCTTGGGACATCAGGAAGGGAAATAGAGCATAGTGTGCAAAAACATAGACAAAATACTAAATTATGTTTGATAAATGAGGCAAAAAAAGTTGTAATTGTTTTTTGTGGTTCTACAGATGCATAGAGGAAATGTTTAAGACAATTACATTATAAATGGAGAATAGTAAAGAAAAGCAAGCTCTCAGACTTCACTCAAACCAGTAAAATAGCAACACCATTAGCATGTGCTGAGTGTTATATGTATAATGTAATACTTAGAGCAATCATAAAAAAAAAAAACTACACAATGAGGTTAACTTAAAATGTGATAGATAAATAATAATGTAAATATATAAAATGTTTAAGTAACCCACAGGAAGATAAGAAAAGGGAAATAGGAATAAAATGAGAACAAAGAGAAAACAAAAATAATACAGCTGACTTAAGTCCTAATATGCTGAAATTACATTAAACAAAAGTGGTCTAAATACATTAATCAGAAGACATACCCTAGCAAAGTAGATTTAAAATCATGACCTAATATGCATCCTTCATTTATCTTCAAATAAAATGATAAAGCAGATTAAATGAAAATATTAGAGAAGATATATCATGCAAATATTTGTCAAAACAAAGTTGCATGGGTACCTGGGTGGCTAAGTCTGCTAAACAGCCAAGTCTTGATTTCAGCTCAGGTCATGATCTCAGGGTCATGAGATTGAGCTCCATGTCAAGCTACATGCTCAGCAGGGAGGCTGCTTGGGAACTTCTCCCTTTGCCCCTCCCCACCAATTGCACTCTCTCCCTATGTCTCTCAAACAAATAAATAAAATAAATCTTAAAAACCATGAGAGATGAATAGCTGGAGGAATATTGAAAAAGAAAGCCAAAGTTAGTGGCATCACAATTCCAGACTTCAAGCTCTATTACAAAGCTGTCATCATCAAGACAGTATGGTACTGGCACAAAAACAGACACATAGACCAATGGGACAGAATAGAGAGCCCAGAAATAGACCCGCAACAATATGGTCAACTAATCTTCAACAAAGCAGGAGAAAAATGCCCAGTGGAAAAAAAGACAGTCTCTTCAACAAATGGTGTTGGGAAAATTGGACAGCCATATGCAGAAAAATGAAACTTTCTTTACACCACACATGAAAATAGACTCCAAATGGATGAAGGACCATAATGTGAGAAAGGAATCCATCAAAATCCTTGAGGAAAACACAGGCAGCAACCTCTTTGACCTCAGCCACAGCAACTTCTTCCTAGGAACATCACCAAAGAAAGGGAAGCAAGGGCAAAAATGAACTATTGGGACTTCATCAAGATCAAAAGCTTTTGCACAGCAAAGGAAACAGTTAACAAAACCAAAAGACAACTGACAGAATGCGAGAAGATATTTGCAAATGACATATCAGATAAAGGGCTAATATCCAAAATTTATAAAGAATTTATCAAAACACCCAAAGAACAAATAATCCAATCAAGAAATGGCCAGAGGACATGAACAGACATTTCTGCAAAGAAGATATCCAGATGGCCAATAGACACATGAAAAAGTGCTCCATTCAGCATCAGGGAAATACAAATCAAAAGCACAATGAGATATCACCTCACAGCAGTCAGAATGGCTAAAATTAACAAGTCAGGAAATGACAGATGCTGGTGAGGATTCAGAGAAAGGGGAACCCTCCTACACTGTTGGTGGGAATTCAAGCTGGTGCAACCACTTGAAAACAGCATGGAGTTCCCTCAAAAAGTTGAAAGTAGAGCTACCCTACAACCCAGCAATTGCACTACTTGGGTATTTACCCTAAAGATACAAGCATAGTGATCCAAAGAGGCACATGCACCTGAATGTTTATAGCAGCAATGTCCATGATAGCCAAACTATGGAAAGAACCTATCCTAGATGAATGGATAAAGAAGATATGGTATATATATACAATGGAATTCTATGCAGCCATCAAAAGAAATGAAATCCTGCCATTTTCGACACATGGATGGAACTATAGGGTATCATGCTTAGCGAAATAAGTCAATTGGAGAAAGACAACTACCATATGATCTCCCTGAAATGAGGAAGTAGAGATGCAGTGTGGGGGACTTAAGGGGTAGGAAAAGAATAAATGAAACAAGATGGGATCAGGAGGGAGACAAACCATAAGAGACCCTTAATTTCACAAAACAAACAGGGTTGCCGGGGTCGGGGGGGGGTGCGATAGGGAGAGGGTGGTGGGGTTATGGGCATTGGGGATGGTATGTGCTATGGTGAGTGCTGTGAAGTGTGTAAACCTGGCGATTCACAGACCTGTATCTCTGGGGCTAATAATACATTATATTTTAATAAAAAAAATTTAAAAAATTTAAACAAAAAAAAACATGAGATACTGTGGATTCTGAGAAACTGAGGGTTTGGGAAGGGGGGGTTGGGTGAGCCTGGTGGTGGGTATTAAGGTAGGAGCCCTTTGCATGGAGCACTGGGTGTTGTGCATGAACAAAGAATTTTGGAACACTGAATTAAATTAAATTAAATTAAATTAAACTAAAAGAAAAAAGAAAGCAAGTTGTTGTAGTTATACTAATATTAGATAAAGTAGACTTCAAAGCAAAAATTACCAGAGACAGAGATACTCTATCATTATACATCTACAAAGAAGACATAGCAATCATAAATATATACACCAAACAACGAAGATGCAAAATATATTAAACAAAAACCAATAAAACTAAAGGGGAAATATCCAAATCCACCATTATAGTTGAAGACTTCAACACCCCAATCTCAACAACTAATGGGACAATCAGAAAGGGTAAGAAAAGGGTAAGAAAATCAGCAAGGGTAGAGAACAACTGAACAACACCATCATCAATAACAACAAAATGTCTATAAAACATTTTTAGAATATTTCATGTAACAGAAACAGAATACTCATTCTTTTTAAGCACCCATGGAGTATGTATCATGATAGACCATATCCTTGGTCATAAAACAACTAACAAATTTAAAAGAACTCAAACCACAGAAAGTATGTTCTCTGACCACAATGGCATTAAATTATAAATCAATAATAGAAAGAAAACAAAAAAATCCCTAAGCACTTGGTAACTGAGCAATATATTTTAAATAGTTCATTGGCCAAAAAGAAAAAAACATAATATATTTATCTGAATGAAAATGAAACGATAGCAAAATTTGTGAAACATAGGTAAAGCAGGGGTCAGAGGAAAATTTTAACACTACATTTATAATCCTTAGATAAGAAAAGAGGAAATGTTTCATATTAATAATTCAAGTTCCTATTTCAAGAACCTAGAAGAAGAAAAACAAAGATAAGTATAAGGAAGACAATAATAAAGAGCAGAAAACAACACAATTGAGATTGAAAAGCAATAGAGAAAATTAATGAAACAAAGAATCGCTTCTTTAAAAGATCAGTAAAATTTAAAAAAAAAAAAGATCAGTAAAATTGATTAACCTTCAGAAAGACTGTAAAGCAGAAAACAGGTAATTCAAATGGCCAATATCAGTTATTAAACAGACTTTGTGGATATCAAAAGGATAAATGAATATTGTAAGCAAGATTGCATAACTAAATTTGACAGCATAGCTAAGTTTGACAACTTACGTTCCTCAAAAACATAGAACTATCACAATTTATCCAATGTGAAATAGATAATATGAATAGACCTTTAACAGTTAAGTAAACTGAATTCATAATTTAGAAGTTCTTCGAAAAAAGTAATCTTTAGACTAGTTTCTCTGCAGAATTCTATCAAATATTCCAACAAAAATTAACACTAGTTATGTACAATCTCTTATAGAAAGCAGAAAAGAAAAAAAAAACCACTTCAGGATTCATTTTATAAAGCTAGCATTACCCTAATACTAAGGACAAAGTTAGTACGAAACACAACAAAACAAATCCCTCAGACCAATGCCCCTCATGAATATAGATACGAAACCTTTAAAAAATATTAGCAAATAGAATTCAGCAATGTGTAAAACAAACTATACAACATGACCAACTGAGTTTTAACCCTGGTTTAATATCTGAAAGCCAATTATTATAATCTACTATATTAATAAACCAAAAAAGAAAACTTACATGATCGTATCAATCTATGAAGAAAAAGAATTTTAAAAAAATTCATCACCTGCTCATAATAAAATAAAAAGTTCTCAAAAAAATAAAAATTAAGGGAAACTTCTTTAAACTGATAAATAGCACATACAAAAAAACATGCAGTTAAAATTGTACTTAAGGTGAAAATCTGAAGGCTTTATCTATAAGATTAGGAACATGGCAAGAATATCTGCACTCACGAGTCTTGTGTAACATAGTGCTGGAATTTCTAGCATTGTGATAAGGCAAGAAAAGGAAATAAAATCATACAGATTGGAAAGAAAGTCTAAAAATGTATCACATGCAAATGTATCACATGCAAATAATGACCTACATAGACACCCAAGGAATATGCAAAAAACAAAAACAAGCAAACAAATAAGAACCTCCTAGAACTAAAAAGTAAGTTCAGCAAGGTCACAAAGTCACAAGGTTGCAAAATACAAAGTAATCATAGAAAAAAATCTGTTGCATTTCTATATACCTGCAATGAACATGTGGAAGCAAAAATTTACAATATAATGTCATTTATAATCACTAAAGAAAATAAAAAGGTTCAGTGTTATTTTATCAAAATATGTACAAAAATTCGATGCTGTAAACTACTACCAACTGCTAATGAAAGAAACCAAAGAAACTTATTCAAATAGACTCAATGACTTACCCAACTCAATATTACCCAATAACTTACTCAAATACACTAAACTTTATGACAAAAGTGCAAAAGAAATAGAATGAAGGAAGGAGAACTTTTTCAAAAAATAGCATTGGAGCTACCCAGCATCCATGAGGACTGGTAAACAGATGAACTTTGTACTAAAACCTTACACTTTAGGTAGAAGTTAATTTAAAAGGGTTCACAGACTTAAATGTAAAACTGAAATAATATGAAAATTTTTGAAAAATCACAGGCAATTTTTGGACTAGAGAGTTTTTTAAGCTTAAAAACAAAAGCATTATCCAGACAAGAATAAAAGAAAAAAATTGAACTTTATCAACATTAAAAACATTGGTTTTGCATAGGATCCTGTTAAAAATATGAAAAAATCAGGTAGAGGCTGAAGGATAATATTTGCAAACCTTATGTAAACAGAAGGAGTAGTATAGCATATGTAAAGAACTCTCACAATGTAAAAAAACAAAACAAAACAAAAAAACCAGAAAACAAAAAAATACAATTAAAAAATTGGCAAAAATGGATATTTCACCAAAGGGAATGTAGAGATGGCAAGAAATCACATAAAAAAGTATCAACATCATTAACCATCAGGGTAGTGTTAATTAAAACTGCAGTGAGATATCATTTTGTATCAGCAGAATGAATAAAATTTTAAAAATGTACCTAAAACCTTAAGTACTGGGGAGGATACAGAGAAATTGAAACACTCACAAATTTTTGGTGGGAATGTAAAATAGTACAGACATTCTGGAAAACAACTTCACAGTTTCTTAAAAAAATAAATAAATAAACATGCAACTACCATATGACAGAGCAACTACACTTCTGGGCACTTATCCCAGAGAAGTGAAGACATGTTCACATAGAAACCTGTACACAAGTGTCCGGAGTAGCATTATTTGTAATAGCCCCATGCTGGAAACAACGCAGACATCCTTCAATGGATGAGTGATTAAGCAAACTGTATGGAATGCTACTCATCAGTAACAGGAAGAAACTATGAGTACATGCAACAACTTGGATAATCTGCAGAGGATGATGAGTGAAAAAAATTCTAAAAAGTTACATGTTCTGTGATTCCATTTATATAACACGATTGAAATGACAAAATTATAGAAGTGGAAAATGATCGGTGAAATAAAGAACAGTGATCTCAAATGGGAAAGAAAGAAATAGAGAAAAGAAAAGGAAGAGAGGGAGAGAGAAGGAGAGAGGGAGGGAAGACAGAAGGAAGGAAGGAAGGAAGGAAGGAAGGAAGGAAGGAAGGAAGGAAGGAAGGAAGGAAGGAAAAGAAAGGAAGAAACCTTGAGTAAGTGATTCACAAGATGACTGGCCAGGGATTAGAGGAGGGAGAACAGTCAGAACATCACCATGAAAGACTGAACAAGAAATTAAGTCTGAATCTGAGAGCAAAACTGGGAGAGGATTCTATTATCCAACTGATGTGTCAAAGAAAGAAATAACAGGGCTTGGAGACAAGTAAATACAGGAATCTGTTTTTCCTCTCTATTTTTTTAAGATTTTATTTATTTATTTGGGAGAGAGAGAGATAGAAGGAGCAAGAGACAAAGAGGGAGCACAAAGGGCTCAGAGGATAGGGAGAAGCAGACTCCCCACTGAGCAGGAAGCCCAGGACGAGTGTGTGGGTCTGGATCTCAGGACCCTGGGATCATGACCCGAGTTGGAGGCAGATACCTAACTGACTGAGCCACTCCGGCACCCCTTTCCTTTTTAATATGAAAAATTTTGGTTGACATTTTTTGGCCTTTATATCTATTAACCTTAGGTGAATCAAAAAAGAAGAAAAATTGGGGCACCTGGGTGGCTCAGTGGGTTAAGGCCTCTGCCTTCGGCTCAGGTCATGGTCTCAGGGTCCTGGGATCGAGCCCCGCGTCAGGCTCCCTGCTCAGTGGGGAGCCTGCTTCACTTCCTCTCGCTCTCTGCCTGCCTCTCTGCGTACTTGTGATCTCTGTCAAATTAATAAATAAAATTTAAAAAAAGAAGAAGAAAAATTATTTTGTCCAAAAATTGGTAATTGTCACCAATTTTTAAAATCCTACTTTTATCTGAAATCTGCACAAAAGCATACAATGTAGCCTAACAGCAAAGTACTGGAATTCTAATCCTGATTTTGCCACCTGACAACTATTGGACAGATCAAGAAATTTATCTTCATGAAAAACACTCTGAATCAGTGTCATCAATGCCAATTTTCTATAAATATGAAAAAATTAACGTCATTTTTCTTCTCTTGGCACTGATGGAATGCTTAATCATGAACTGCATGATTTTCATGCCTTCTCAGCACTAAACAATATCATTGGTGAATGAATGACAGTGAGCAAATTCTCTTTCTTTTTCAAAGTTTTTTTCCAAATAGTTTCTAAGCAACTTTCAGACAATGTTCTAGTAAGAACTGGACCTAATAGATATATGCTTGAAACAGATTCACATACAGAGCTGTTAAATCTAAATGTGATTTGACATACATGTATCCAGGTGACAAAACTATTTATAATAAGTGAGCACCAGCAGAAATCTAAATTGATCCTCAGGGCCTCTGATAGCCTTAACAGGTCTCGCGAAATATCATTCCTGGGGCATTCCAACTACAGGTGTTTTCCCCTAAAGTATATCCCAAAAATCTTTGAAATGTAAAGTAGAACTCACAATGTTCCCATCTTGCAAACGCATTTGATACAAAGAATGCCACATAGTTATATGAAGTTGATGCAAAACACATCAAGCTTTACTCAAATGCATATAATTACTGTCTGAGCAGAACAATAGTTATGAAAATTAATTTCCTATTCTCTAGAATTATTCCTGTGTAGTAAACCTAGGTAGATCTTCAGAATCCAAATTCTTTTAATTAGAATATACAGTTGTGTTGGTCTTTTAAAAAGTTTAAAAAGAGTACATTTTAAGTATTCATCATTGCAAGATGTGAAAACATCTTCTTTTAGAAATTTCTGTTATTCTTGGAAATGAGTAATGGTTTATAGTAAGAAGGTGTGGCAAATAATTATACTACTCAAATTCAACTCTGACCTCTCCCATTTCTGTTTTCCTTTTCCCTCAAGGCAGTATCATTTCATACAAGACTTAAAAATGCCCTGCTAAATTAGAGTCAAGGAACAAGTTTTTGTACATATGGTAGAATTGTTAATATAATTTAGAAATTGAATATTTTTGAGCTCTGAAAAATATGCCCCCAAGAACTGAGTTGCCTGTTTCTATGAGCCAGCAGGACATGTCACTGCCCACAAGAACATCATTAATAGAAGTCAGTGATTCAAACTGAATGAGAGATGACAGGTATGCTATCTGTTTCCACTAGTAAATACTGTTTTTACTTCTTAACAAATTGTTCAATCGAACTGCATTATAACACTTTTAGAAAAGAAAACTTCTCACATGAAAAAATGGCCTGTAAATAGTCTTTGAGAACATTTGAATTAGTTACTATCCAAATCAATCTGTCACTTGCTTAATATAATTGGGAGAAAATAATATTTCATTAACGCATCCAGAAGAGTAAATTATACTAAAGTCCCACATATTGACATGGGGTTACCCTTAGAATGCCATAACTTCCTGCTTTCTATGAAAACTTTTTAAAAAACCATGCTCCAGTTATTTGGATACCCACATAACTATTAACAAAACAAAACAAAAAAATTAAAACAAAAACAAACCTTAACCAAAGAGACTAACAGTAATCTCTGTTCAGTTCCAGGCTGCACAATTTACAAGAAAATTGGAGAATATGAAAAAAATTTAGACCACAGCCATAAGAAAGTCTGAAAAATGGGATCTAATATTAATAAGGATAAAAGAAACATTTAGACAAAGGGAAACTAGTTAGGGTTTAATGAACTTCAAATTACCCGATAGCTGAGCGTCTTGTTTCCTACTAGTGTCCACGCAAGCCTTGGGTTACCCTGGGGTGTCTAAGAACAAAAGTGGTAAACTGCTGTTCCCTGCATTTTCATAAAAGAAGGCAAAAAAAATCACTTTAAAATGATAGACCTTTTAAGTAAGGATTGGGCAAGTGCTGTGAAATATACAAATGTTATTGTGAGATTCTTATCACTAATTATCCAAAATGTTTCTTCCAAAAGGTTGTCTCTCTGGTGTATTGGACTATAGTACTTCATTCTAGAGCCCCCACACAGAGAGATGACATGCAACTGTCCTCATTCATGGAATGTTTGAGGCTTCTTTGTTTTCTTACTTAATTGAAATATGACAGATTCACATTTGTATCTTAAATAGCTGTTCAAATGAAAACTCACTGTACCATAATCTTTGTGATTTCCATCAATGACCATCTAATATCATTTGTTCCTATCCCCAGGAGACTATACCTTTATCTTAGTAAATATAGAAATTCTGTACTGTTCTCTATGCTTTAAAAATCTTCATTTTATCTTCCAGTTTCTGAAGACACACGTACTACCTTATGAAGTATTGTCATATATAAGTCTTAAAGGAATGTTCAATTCTTATGTCAGATCACGTAGATTTACATAGAGCATGTACAAATACATTTCTTCTATCCAAATTCTGGTCTTGAATCCCACCTTTTAGGAACTACCTGGCACAGTAATTCTTTACTTGAAAATTTTCTAAAATTTCACAACATATGTGAATATTAAATTTTGAAAATTGATGTTCAGCATCTCTTGTATTTGAAAACTTGGTTTGCCCAGAACTCCAGAAAATAAGGTTTGGGCCACAGCTTAACTACAAATCTAAGCCACATTTTATAAAAACACACACACACATTCCAAATTATTTGCCAAATTTCACTGCTGCTAGCTTCCCACAGTATTCTAAAACATATCAGACAAACAGGCGTCAGTATGATTAATTCTGATGATTACTTAAATTTTTCCCTATACACAGTGACCTCTAGAAGCTCTAAGTTCAGTTGAATACGAGTAGAGTCACTTCAGTTAGCTAAAGTGTTTGTAAATAAATGTTATCTTTTCTCCATTAACATGTCTCCATCTTGACCTACAAGAGTGGATTGTATGGGTCAACTCAGATGACTAATTTGTCTTTTTTTTTTTTTAACCCATTGTAAGGGAACAAAAAGAGCAGAGAAAACCAGAAATATTTTAAAATATAAACATATTAAGACACTAGTGCAAAAAGTGAATTTCTGCTGAATTTAAGTCCAACTTTTCCTGTGGGTTTTATCAACTTTTTATTATAAAGCCCAATAGATAATGACAAGTAACATAGGAAATTTTAAATTTTTCAGATAAAAAAATACTTTCATGTGTATTATCTTGTTTTATTTTCATAAAAATCCTAGAGCCTAGATGCTATTGTTCTCATATTACAAAGGAAGAAACTGAGTCTTGGGGAGGTAAAGTTAATTGCTTAATTCTCACCGACAGGAAGTGGTTCAACAGACTTCTACCTCCCGATCCTAGCCTCTGTCACCATGATCAGGAATGTACAAGCAGATGGGTGTGACACAAATCTGCACACAGAGACAGGCCGAGATCATTGTTTAAATGGGACAGAGATTTCCCCAAATTCCAGTTTGCTTTAAGGTCACTTCTCTGGTTTTTGCTGGCCATAGGCTGTATAGTTTATTCTGTGCAAAGTGATATAGTATTTGCATACTTAATTAGAAATTTGCAGAATTAGAAAGCTATCAGAAAAATATCCTTGTGGGGGTGCCTGGGTGGCCCAGTGGACTAAACAAAGGATCCTTGATTTCAGCTCAGGTTGTGGTCTCAGGTTAGTGAGCTGAGCCCTTCACCAGGCTCCATGCTCAGACAGACTCTGCCTCAGATTCTCTCTCTCCCTCCGCACCCCATTCCTGTTCCCCTGCTCAAGCTCACACTCCTGCTTTCTCTCTCTCTCTCTCAAAAAAAAATAGTATCCTTGTTACCTATTATTTCTTTAAAAAGTGAGATATCTGTGTAACTACAGAATTCATTATAAATGTTTTCAGTAAAAAGTAAGCTTTTTCTACATCATCGTTTAAAAAACGGAAATACGTGTTTAGCTTATGCAGTATTTACAATTTCTTAAGTAATTCACTTTCTAAATTTCATAATTTAAAATTTATTTAGAGCTTACTTTTAGTTATCATATAATGATATTAGTTCCTTATGGGAATGTAGGCTTAATCCTGTACTGGGAAGAGAACATCAGCTGTTCTAATGAACCCCACACTCTCAGTGGTGGCAATAGACATTTCTCTTGTGTGGACACGTGTGTGACCTGTTTCCTTCACATCATGATTCAAAGACTCAGGCAACTTCTATTTTATGACCCTTCTATCTCTCAGGCCACACTTTCCTCTGTCCGAGCTGGCAGAAGGGGAAGAAAGCTCAGAGAAAACACTTGGACTGTGCTTCAGTCCACGTTCTACTGGTAAGACCTACTTTCACATTTAATGCAAACATAAAGGGAGCTATGATGCCTAGCTCAGCAGTGACTTCCCAACTCCTACTCAATACGATGGCAGGGCGGTCCTGAATTTTGGTGGCTAGGTGCCATCTCTAGGTGACTATAAAAGGATATATATATATATATAAACTGCCTTTGCTCTATTACACGTAATTAATAATTTTATATCCTTATACATCTAGTCAAGAGGCTAGATAAACACATTTGCTTGGTATGTGAATGCAATCTAAATTGCATTGTGTTCCCTGTGTGCAAAAATGAGAAAATTATTTATGCTCCCTCAGAATTCATTTCATTTCTGTCAAATGATATTATGGAGTCGAACATTTATTAAACTACCCATGACCTGTGTTGAAAGAAGTTTATAAAACAAAGAAAGGTAAACTATACTACAGTAGACTTCTGGATGTTTGTTCATTTGAAGGTATTTTATATCATATATATGTATATGACACATATCTTTATATATTCATATACATACAAATATATATGTATACACTTTTTCCACCTGTTTTCTTGAAATATTAATGAAACAGTGTTCTTTTTTTTTTTTTTTAAAGATTTTTTATTTATTTATTTGAGAGAGAGAGACAGTGAGAGAGAGCATGAGCGAGGAGAAGGTCAGAGAGCGAAGCAGACTCCCCATGGAGCTGGGAGCCTGATGTGGGACTCGATCCCGGGACTCCAGGATCACGCCCTGAGCCGGAGGCAGTCGTCCAACCAACTGAGCCACCCAGGCGTCCCTGAAACAGTGTTCTTTCATGAAGTAAGAATAATAAAGTATATGACAAGGAGTTCATAACAACAGGATGTATGAAATGTCAGGGATTACCATTATTAATTTCATTAATATGAAAATGTATGTGAACCTCTTTTAAACTTCAAAACTCCTTATGAATATGGAGTTTTAATTTTCATTCTTATAACTGTTCTGATAGAGGATTTTAGAATTCATGTTACATGTTTTATTATATAATTGGAACCTCAGTGTCTAACATAGTTTACACAAATGTTCACACTAGGAACTTGAGTCTATACAGAAGATGATGAACTTTATTTATCTTTTAAAGAATTTATTTATTTATTTATTAAGTTATTTATTTATTTATTTATTTATTTATTTACTGGAGAGAGTGAGCAAGAGAAAGAGAGCATGAGCAGGGATTAGAGGCAGAGGGAAGGGGAGAAGCAGGCTCTCCACTGAGCAGAGGGTCCGATGCGGGGCTCGATCCCAGGACCCTGAGATCATGACCTGAGCGGAGGCAGGACACTTAACTGACTGAGCCACCCAGGTGCCCAAAGATGATGAACTTTATACCAAAACCTCTAGCTTCTGAAAGAAGACACCTATTAGGTTGTTTTTACTGCAGACGTGCTCTATGTAGTAGAATTGCCAAGTATGTATTTTCTGGAAACTGAGGAAAGCAGGAAAGAACAGAAATGCTAAGCAGAGAAACTCCAGTGATTTTCATGTGACTAAGTAGCACAGAGGAGGAATAAAAAGCAAGAGGAGGTAGGTTTGCAGTTTCAACATACATTTATGACACATGTGTTTATATGTGTTTAAGTATACTTTGCAGACTTTTAATCTATAATATGCTATTTCTCATTTTTGAAATCAAGTTTATGATCTTGACCTCATTTTAACAAAACTTTTTACATTTTTACAACAGTGTCTCCCATACTCAAATCATTCAAGTATTCGAATAGGTTATTATTTGGGGAATAATCATCAAGAAAGGAAACAAACTCCTAAGACAGCAAGCTATTAGCTTAGCCACTCAGCACGGACTGAGTCAAGGAACCAACAGGTTTATTTGAATAAGTGGTTTATGTTATGTTGTCTGAGACCACCCACACAAAGCATTTGTCTGAACAGCCCACGTGGTGTGCATGTGTATGTGAGCCCTCAAAGAGGTACACTCGGCTTCCTCTACAATGTGTATTGGGAGACAGGTACTGGGTTTTCTTGGCTCTGTTTTTTTTTTTAACAGTAATGTACTATGAATTTTTAATTCACTCAGATACAAATGCTCATGGAATTCAATAACCCTTACTGTACAAATTTATTTCTAACTGGTCATTGAAAAGGAAGTGGGAATATATTCAAATCCTTTCTACTCTTTAAGATGTGTAGTTTAAAAATTTGCCAGTTAATGATCTATTTTGCAGAGGAAATTATACTGTGTAATCCAGAGGCCTAGGAGAACAACTGTGACTCTGCAGGTTAAAAGTTGCATTCCAGATTGACAGTTGAAATCAATCAAACCAATGTTTTCTTTCACATCTGATGCCTTCTCTACCACATGCCACTGCTGACAATCCAAAAAAGAAAATGAGAACAGTTGTCTTAACAACACAATCAAGTACTACTCTGCCTGAACTCGGGACCTCCAGGTTGCTGAAATACATTATTTGTTATATGTATCATTCGATGACGCATAGGATGAGAATTTCTGGTTTTCATGTTTTTGAAAAAACTAAAGTTTGTTGGTTGGTTTTCTTCTTCACAGGAAGACACTGCGGTAGAGTGGAAAGTCTTGAACCTGGATTCAGAAGTCATGAATGTTTCATCTCTGACATTAATTCTTCATATCCTCAGACAAGTTACTCCATCACATGAAGCCTTAACTGACTCATGGAAATTATATTCATTTCCCATGGGGCTGTTGTAAAGATCAAACACAACAATGTTTGTGTTTCATTTCTAGTAGGTATCACGCTGTGTGGTAGGGCCTCCCAACTTGCACCTAAAAGGACATTAGACTGATTTGGGGATAGGGAATGCTCAGGGTGGACCCTCCAGAAGCTTTTTTGCAGTAGGACTGGGCAACTCCCAGAAGGTTAATTGTTTTGATAGAAAAGGGACCTCAGAGTGAAGAGGAAAGCTTTGGTTACCAGTGTTGAAAGGAGATGCTGAGTCATACGATGCCTCTTCCTTGGATTTATCTACCGCACCACCCCTGGTGCTCTCATCTGGGACACGTAAGAGGAAACACGACGACAACAACAACAGCAACAAAAATCAAAGGAGCATTTTTACTAACATCCTCGTCAAGACCGTGAAAGAGAAATAGCACTTCACTGATGGCCACCAAGAAGGGTTTTTTGTTTTTGTTTTTGTTTTTTTGTTTTTCCATTTAAAGCAGAAACCTGAGCAGCTTAGTACTTCAAGGGCTCGAGCAGCTCAGCGGCCCAGGGGGCGTGGAGGGGTATGCTGGAACATCTACGCACCCCGAAAGTGCTGAGCCGGGGTTGGGAAGCAGACCTTCTTATCAGCCTGTGCTGAGCAATCTGGAAAAGGGAAGTTCCCTGGAATAACAGTGGGACTGTAAGCAGAGGGCTGAGGTCTTCCATCAGCAAGCAGGGGCAAGACAAGTAGATGCCATCGATGTGAGACTGCGTCTGTTACTAGGTGCTGATGTGCCATGAGGAGAAATTCCAAATATGAAACCATATCGTCTGGCATATAGTTAGTCAATTTTTCTTTTTTTTTTTTTAAATTCATGTTCTGGACTCTCAAAGACCAAAAACTTCTGTGAAATAGGATGTGAAAATTTTCAAACAATATTGCCACACAGTTTTTCTTTTTTCTCAAAAATAAAAAAGGATGTGGGAAACCCTACCCAAACACATGTTGGACATATCATAAGAACTTTTTTTGAAAAGCAGAAATACCTATTCGTTTCATTAACTACTATGTAACCTCTGATACGAGGTCTAAGATGCTAAGTGATTATGATTTTAATTACAAACAAATGAAACAAATGAACAAATTATATTAAAAAAATATCGTCCACAGACTTTTGAAGCAAATTTGAAAAATAAGCTCTTTCCTGTTTTTTTCCTCATTTTGTTCTCTTCTGACATGGTGTGGTATACAGGAAAAATCATGAACCCTTGGAATTGGACAATTCTGATCCTTCTACGTAACTGGTTGCAACCCTTAGCAAACTGTTTACCTTCATAAAATAAAATGTTGCAATGGGGTGCCTGGGTGGCTTAGTGGGTTAATCCTCTGCCTTCGACTCGGGTCATGATCTCAGAGTCCTGGGATTGAGCCCCACATCGGGCTCTCAACTCGGCAGGGAGCCTGCTTTCCCCTCACTCTCTGCCTGCCTCTCTGCCTGCTTATGATCTTTCTCTGTGTTGAATAAATAAATAAAATCTTCCAAAAAAAAAAAAAAGCACCTTTGTTTAAAAAAAAAAATGTTGCAAGACAAAATGAGATACACAGGGTGTGTTGCCTAGCCCAATGTCTGGCACATTTGGTGGACATTGTGAATTCTATCCCACCTTCTCAATTCCCTGCCTCCTTTTTCTTGCAAACATCCATTTCCATTCCAAATATCCACAGGCAGGATAGCAAAATGATTAAGAAAGCATTGCACAGGTGTGTCTTCTGTTTCTGCACGTTATGCCAATTCTCAAGACCTGTTTCCTCATCTGTAACATGGGGATCACAGGACCTTCCACATAGGCTTTCATGGGAGTGAAGGGTTAAGTCATGCAAAGTACTTTTAGCAGTGACCACTAGAATACAAGCCCCATGAGAAGTTACTGGTCACGTCTGTGTCCCCAGCACACAGAGCAGTACCTGGAACAGAGGATACAGAATAAATATGTGATAAGTGAATAAATGCAGCACTAACATGCTTGTTTCCCTTTGCCTGACCTAAACGGTCCCTTCTGTAAACTGTGGGACCTGTGTGGGTGTCTGCAAGGATTAGAGACTGCATCCTCCATGTTAATAAGGAAACTCCACCATGCTTTCCCCTCTGCTAACCTGTATTTGCCATGACCAGAGATCACATCCCTCCATAATGACAATACTCGGCCCATGTCGTACAGGACACAGATCTGCGTTAGATGCGTGAGCCGTGGCGGAAGTGCCAGCCCGCCTGTGGGCTGCCTTCTGCTCAGGGGCCACTGAAGAGCAGGGAGCGCCTCCCGCTTGCGTATCAGAGACGCGCTCCATCAACGCCGTGCAGAGGCAGCAGTCCGCTTGCCCCAGCACCTTGCCAAGAACTGTTACTATGATACGTTCTCGTTTACAGAGTCTTGATATTTTCTATCTCCTTAACAGTAATATTATGAACTCCACGGTTAGATTAAGAGCTACTAGAGTACGGTGCGTCTTGATGATTCTCTTCGATGGTCCTGAGCATGCTAGCACGTAGTTCCCTGTAGGTAGCTGCGGGTCATGGATTAGGTGATCCAGTCTCAGGGAATTAAACTGTTTTAAAAGCAAAGTATAAATTCAACAATACAAAATGCAAAATATAAATACATCTTCTCTTTCCCATGAAAATCTGTGAGACTGTATGTGATCAGAGCTGTATTACGTTTCCCGTATACTTTCAAGGGCAAATCCTTAGGACCTAAGGTCAAGCAAACTGAACTGTATTCAAGCAGTCCTCAGAGATGCTCACCATGCTGTGTTTTGAGAAGACTGATACAATGAGGTTGAAATATGAGGATATGGGCTGTTTTAACAAAGCCGAACCAAAGGAAACCAGTCCGTTTCAGCCTCATGCGTGTTGCTTTGTTTTCTCCCTCTCCCTCTGTGATGAGCCAGCAAAAGTTTAGGATGAAAATCACTGGAAGCACCAGGCAATGTTTAATGAATCAAAAAACCCAATTCAGCAGCCAGGAGGGTGTACAAGCCCAACACTGAAGAGCTGCTAGGATTTCTGTAGTTCATGTTCCTCTCCCCTACGCTAACCATGGGAAGACAAGCACTAGGGAAAACACCTTCCTATTTGAGAATATCATTGTTAGAAAATTGAATTAGCTGATTCCATTGTTATGATCTCTTCCACACTATAAAATGCCTAATGAAGACGTCCTGGGACGATCTAATCATTTCCTCCTTGAGTCTGAGTAAAGGAGATTTTATAGTTCCCTACTTTAGCAATCAAAGAAGTGTATGATGAGTCAAGCATGAGTCATGGTCTCTCTTCCTGTAGTATATTTGTCCAATAGTTAGGAGATGTTTAAGAAGAACAAATGCAGCAAACTATTTTACTTACAATTGTGTGTACATATGTGTGTCAAAATGCTAGAATTTAATATTTTGGGTGCCCTCCAAGGTTACAAGCAAAATCATCTTTAATTTGAGAACCAGTGATAGTGTAGGACCCACAAACTAAAAATACCCTGAAACCCTTTGACATATCTCCCCCCAGTAATACTAAATCTATGAACGTAAGCTTTCAATAGATTTCTTAAAAACAAACTCCCATTTGTAAATGCTTCGGGTTGCATAAACAGGAGGATTCTTCTCCCAAACTGAGACCTGTTGGACTTATCATCTAATTCTGGTTTGTCACACTCCACCAAAGGGTCTGTTGAGTGTGTCATTGCTGACATACATACATGCCCACATCCACCCCCACACAAGGTAGGTAGGAAATATCCCAGAAATAATGGACGGGATACAGACTTGCATGTAATGAATAATAATAGATGTTTGCATCCCTTTCATTTAATAGATTATATACAGCAATGGAATACTATGCAGGCATCAAAAACCCCCGAAATCTTGTCATTTGCAATGACATGGATGGAACTAGAGGGTACTATGCTAAGCGAAATAAGTCAATCAGAGAAAGACTATTATCATATGATCTCACATATGAGGAATTTGAGAAAGAAGACAGAGGGTTATAGGAGAAGGGAGGGAAAAATGAAACAAGATGAAACAGAGAGGGAGACAAACCATAAGAGACTCTTAGTCTCAGGGAAAAAACTGAAGGTTGCTGGAGGGGAGGGAGATGGGAGGGATGGGGTGGCTGGGTGATGGACACTGAGGAAGGTCTGTGCTATGGTGAGCACTGTGAATTGTGTAAGACTGATGTACTGTGTAAGACAACGGACGCCTGAAATCAATAATATATTATATGTCAATAAAAGAGATTATATACAGAATGAAATAACACTGAGGATAAATCATCCAAGTTTTTTCAAATCATCAGTCCAGGTGCAGTGAGTATGCTAAGGACATCTGAAGGCAACACAGCTCAGTCCTGCCTTGTGGACTGAGAGGTGAAAGAGTGATTCTTCCTCTTCCTGGTAACTGACTCACAAGGAGAATCTCACCAAAGCTCTGGACAGCTTCACTTAAAAATGCAGAAGCACACACCCACAAATGCCTCAAAAATAAGCTCTTTCCTGTTTGTTTCCTTGTTCTGTTCTTCTCTTCTGACGTGGTGTGGTATAAAAGAAAAATCATGAACCCTTGGCATCGGACAATTCCTGATCCTTCCACATAACTGGCTGCAACCCTTAGCAAACTGTTTACCTTCATAAAATAAAATGTCGCAAGACAAAATGAGATACACAGGGTGTGTCGCTTAGCCCAGTGCCTTACATTTGGCGGGCATTGTGAATCAATACAATTCCTTTGGTCTGGAATATAGTTTAAGAATCCCCTGAACAAGGGGCGCCTGGGTGGCTCAGTGGGTTAAGCCTCTGCCTTTGGCTCAGGTCATGATCTCAGGGTCCTGGGATCCAGTCCCGCATCGGGCTCTCTGCTCAGCAGGGAGCCTACTTCCTCCTCTCTCTCTCTCTGCCTACTTGTGATCTCTCTCTGTCAAATAAATAGGTAGAATCTTAAAAAAAAAAAAAGAATCCCCTGAACAAGTGCCTAAAGAAGTCCTTTGTCCTGAATGATCTTATGATGAACCATCATCTGGGCTAATAATCCCCAACGTACTGACCTGGGAAGCCAACTATTTTTATGTTCCTACAGTGACATCAGTGAATATACATGGCAGGCTTGATAAAAAATATTTGCATCAAATCTCATATGTACACACAAAGTAAAATACATTGACAGACAACTTACGCTTTACCTCTAATTGTGTGAGGTTCTTAACAAATTTTCCATAGTTCAGAATCTCATGTTCCTTCTAAATATATATATATATTTCCTTTCCAAATGAAATCATATATTGTTAAAATATATGTCAAGTTTACTTCTTAGTGATTCAACACTTTATCTGAAAAACCATTGATCCACTGATATACTGTTACTGTGATTAAAAAAAAAATGTTTCCATAATAACATAGAGCTCAAGAATGGAAGCAAAATACTGACCATCTTCAAAATATTGTAGTGGTAATACTATAAAACATCATTTAGGTCATATAGACTTTTTAAAGAATATGGCCAAACAGTTCCTATCTCAAAAAAGAACTGCAACGTATTAAAAAAAAAAAAAAAGATGAACTCTGCATAAAGGAAAATACTAGTGTAGGGCCACACACACCCAGTTCTAGGTCACCTGCCCAATGGCTAGCATTAACACATATGACGTGTGTGTAGAACTCTACCGACGTGCCAGAGCGGCTCAGATTTCATAGCCAAAATATTTACTGGCTAAGTACTGCTTGGGGCAGAGAGGTTGTGAGGGCATTCATGGACAAACAAGTCACAACATAATGAAAGGACATTTGGTTAGGAAATATTGGGCATATGTATATTTGGAATATCTCAACTCCATTTCCATACAAAAATTTCAGTCATCAGGTTGCAGATATTCAACCAAATCTTGACAACTTTCTATGATTCCTAAGATGTCAGCTATTTGTAATACCACCTTGCCCAATGGCAGAATCTGTAATGGGCCTGGCTCTTGTGTAGAAAATTCAGTCCCAATGTTAGGTTCATGCATGGGAATAGCTCAGCTCACATTCTTCTCTTACCTTAGCAACCATTTTACCCCTGGTTCCTAGAGAACTCTCTGGGGCATGCAGTAGAATTCCCAGACATTCTCAGATATGTCTATCATTCTTCAGTATTTCCCAAAATGTCTATCATGGAATTTAAGCCCTAGAAGATACCCTGCTAAAGAAGGCAGGAAATAAGGAATTTCTCTTAGATAAATAATTTTAGGGAACATAGCAGAAAATGTTCCCTCATATGTCAAATTTGATAAGACAAGTTGGCAAATTAAAGATCTGTTACTTTGTTTTTTTTTGTTTTTTTTGTTTTTTTTTAACAATTTTTTTTCCAATTTATTTATTTTCAGAAAAACAGTATTCATTATTTTTTCACCACACCCAGTGCTCCATGCAAGCTGTGCCCTCTATAATACCCACCACCTGGTACCCCAACCTCCCACCCCACCGCCACTTCAAACCCCTCAGATTGTTTTTCAGAGTCCATAGTCTCTCATGGTTCACCAGATCTGTTACTTTGGGTCTTCACAAAATTGCTTTCTCACCTAAAATTGTACTTGGTTATTAGCCAAAGACCTATTACCATCCTGGGGACTAACATTTTGCAATACTTTGGAAAGTCCTTCACCATACCCTAGAGTTCATCCACACATTCTTTTGCTCTCACTCCTAGATCCCCATGAGCGAGAACAGAAGCTCAAGTTCCCTTACCCTCCCTCCCATTTGAGTTTTTCTTATCCTTTCCTTCCTTTATCTAGAGTCAATATCAGTTATAACCTAACCATGGGCTTTCTCTTGGAAACATTCACTATGGATGACTATTTTATTCAGAAGTTTAGGAATGTAAATAATTGAAGGTATTGTGTTAATGAAGTATGTTCTGCTTCACTGTTTATTATAGGTTATAACAAAATACATAGTGCATTTTAATGTAATTTAGCTGCAAATGGAATCAATATTGGTAGTTCTTCTTAACTTTCCTTTGTAAGAATAGAAATTAGCAAGTAATTTTATCATCATAAGCTTTAACCATGGGTTCTTGTGATTTACATTGACTCTAGACCATCAGAGAACAAAAATTATTCATTCTCTTATGAGCTCTTTAATAATTATCAGTATTCACCTGAAAAATAACAATTTTTATCTCATATCTAATTGCTTGGGCTCTGGACTTCAATCCCTTGCTGTAAGTCAGTTCTCCTGTTTACTCCATGACGTTTGCAAAGTTGAGCTTTTTTGCTCTGGGTTTTCTAAAGTAAAAAATGGTAACAATACAAATCCACATGCCCATCGGGCTACTGAGTGGATTAAAAGTGATAATAAATGCAGAGGGTTTGGGCTATTGCCCAGAGTATGACAAGGGTTTAATAAATATTGGCTATTGTTATTATGGCTAAAGTGCTAGAGATCGCATAAAACCACAGACTTCAATGTCCACCTGCAAATCTTTTTTCTCCACCTTACTAGAAAGTAAACGTCAGAAGTAACAAGAAATTGACTCAGAAATAGAGAAAGCAGGGAATTTGTCTCAGCAGATAATCAGCCCTGATTAGTCATTCAGATAACTAATTAGTCATTCAGATGACTTCTGTGAATGTGTTATCTTTGTGTTATCTTTGATTACCAAAGATAACACATTCACAGAAGTCATCTGAATTGGCCATGACACCAGATTGCAAAAAATGCAAATACACACAGATGGAGAAGCAGGACACTGTGAGTTGCTATGAAAACCAGAGTAAAAACAAGATGGGATTGGGAGGGAGACAAACCATAGTGACTCTTAATCTCACAAAACAAACTGAGGGTTGCCGAAGGGGGGTGGGGTTATGGACATTGGGGAGGCTATGTGCTATGGTGAGTGCTGTGAAGTGTGTAAACCTGGCAATTCACAGACCTGTACACCTGGGGATAAAAATATATTATATGTTTATAAAAAATTAAAAATTAAAAAAACAAAAACAAAATCAAACAACAACAACAAAAAAAAAAACCAGAGTAAAATACCCATGATCTCAGTATTAATAAGAATGCTTCTAATAACAGAGGGAAAAATCACTAGGGAAAATCATTCCCCCATATTTCCTTGTTATCTTTGATATGATGCCACCCTCTCACTTAGGAATCTGTGTACAACTCACCTCCCAGCATACCTTATCCCCTATTGATTTAGTTTCTTCATTGTACTCATCACCTTTGTTATAGGCCAAATGTCCCCCCAAAATGTCTATCTTGAAACCCTACCCCCTACTATGATGGTGTATTAGGAGGTAAGGGCTTTGAGAGATAATCAAGATTAGATGGAGTCATGAGGGTGCGTCCTTTATAAATAGGATTAGTGCCCTTATAATAGTCAGGACAGTGCTTGTTTCCTCTCTGCCCTGGGACATGTGAAGGTACAAGAAGCTGGCAGTCTGCCACCTGAAAGAGGGCTCCCACCAGAATCCAATCCTGTCCCTTTGTACTTGAACTTCCAGCTTCTAGAACTGTGAGAAATAAACTTGTGTTGTTTATCATCTACCCACTGTGTGGTATTTTTGTTATAGTGGCTTGTCCTAAGACACATTTTAAGTTACTAATTCATTGTGTTTAGAGTCTGGCTTCTCTCACCTGAATGTTAGCCTCCTTGCATTGATATTTTAATTTTTTTTTTTTTTTCAAAGCTATATCCCCAGCACTTAGAACAATTCTTAGTACCTAGGAGGTCCTCATGAGTATCTTACGAATGAAGGAACAAGTCCAGAATGGGACAGATACAGTCTTGATTAAGTCAGTAGCTAAAGAATATTATCAAAATTCAGGTCTCTTATCTCTCCAGGCTGCCATCCTTAGTATTGTCTTACTCCTAAAGCAAAATGTCTTTCCCTTGGCTTTCTAACATCAAAAATGGTAATACTTTTACAAACTCCCATCCTTTTCCTCAGTGGGTTGAAGGAGATAATAAGTGACCCCTTCAAAAAGCAGGAAAACATTCACAGAAGACTGTCAACAGATAACTCCTCACACCTCACTGTGTGAACTTGATGACTTAAACTAATGAATTAAGAAAAAAGTAATGACTTCAAATATTTCTTTAAATATTTGAGAAACCAGAATTTCTCTCAAATGGAGAGGAATGGAGAAAGGGATCACATTCCCCAAGGGGTAAATATTTGAACCGATGTGGTTCCACTGGCAAAGAAGAAATTTTGAAGGGGTAGACAGTAAGTGAGCAAAATAATTATATCTGCCACATGGTCAGATCTCTGCTTCCATGCATTACTGGAGTGAGCTAGAATAAAACTAAAAGCTTTTACTGAGGGTTGCCAGAGGGAGGGGGATAGGGAGAGGGTGGTTGGGTTATGAACATTAGGGATGGTATGTGCTATGGTGAGTGCTGTGAAGTGTGTAAACCTGGCAATTCAGACCTGTACCACCGGGGCTAATAATACATACATGTTAATAAATAAATTTTTTAAAAAAGAATAAAAGCTTTTAAAACAATTTCAAATAATACTGTCTTTAAAGAAAAACAAAAAAAATGGGAAAGCAGACCCACATTCTAATAAAGAGAATGGGACCACTTCATGTGTGAGCTGATTCAGGGAACATCATTCAGCAACTAAAAGCAAACAAGGTGATTTTTTTTTTCATCCTACTCTCTGGATGCTAACTCTGCTTTTGGAAAGAGTTTAAGTGGCAATGACCTAAATAAATCCATTTGTGAACTATATCTATTCCAAGAATATCTGCTTAAATTTCAAAATGTGTGTGGTGTGTTCATGTTACAAAGACGAATAGCATTTTTACTTAACATAAACTGTCCATTTTTGTTGGCTCTTCAAGTATTCAAGTGGCCAAGGTAAATTTTTTTTTAAATTAGTATTTTTATAGATGCGAGAAGTGATGTGTTGACATATTTTATTGGTTTATAGTCAGTTTGGTAATCTTTTTTGTTTTTTTTTAGTTGGATAGCAGATGTGAAAAGCATGAGGTTTATAAAAATGTCTTCTAAAAAATAAAATAGCACAATGAAATATTGGCTCAAATGTACAAGTAAGAAATCAAATTTGGATTTTAAATGGCTGAATTTTAAAGAAGCCATTCATGTTAAATAATGCTCCTTAACTGCAAAACTTTCAGTACCTAGTGATTTACTTTCTTAACCTTCATCTGTTATTTGATTTTATGTATTTTATCTTACTATTGACATCTACAAAAGAAAAAAAAAAAGTAGTTGCCACAAAAATGATAAAATGAAATCAGGTCATTTTGCCAAAATTTAATATTCCTGATTCAACTCTCATATTAGCTAGATTGAAAATGAAGATTAACTATGACTTTAACATTTTAACTTGCTTAGGTAATTGAAAATTATGTCAAAGTTCTCTCTTTAGGAAATTTTTAGTGCTTTCTCAGTCAAGTGTGGCCTTTATATGCATCCAGCCAGAGTCTATAAGTGAAAAATATTGCATGGAAGCACATACCCTAAGATTTTATTTGGAATACCTCAATATTAAGTACTTTTGATGTATTTTAATAGCCAAATTACAATGAGGTCTTCCCTGAAGAGTCTGTTTACAAGTACCTTGACACTGTTCCACACTGCCTCTCGAATGCCATGTCTCTCATCTATTTGCCTTTTTCCATGGCACCTATCATCTATGCACTATGTAATTCACTAATTTATTCTATTTATTTTCTAGAAGTTAAAGTTGCGATTTGATAAGTGATTTGTCTTTGTCAGAAAGCTAGAGAGATATCACAAATTTAGCAAACAAAATAATTAAGTGGTAGAGATAAAGAATATTTCCAACACATTAAATTGACCAACATTTATGTTTTATCAGTGCTGTGATTTATGTAATAGGCTCCACAAACAAATCAGATAGTAACAAGTTTCTACACAGTACACTATGTGTCCCGAAGGTTTCCTGCTTGAAACATAGAATACTTCTATTCATTGACCTACATACTGAGGAAATAAAGAAGATAAAGGCTCATAAATTATCAAAATATGTAGAAGTCCAAGATTGGAGGACTTTCTTGGTCAAGGAGAATGTGATAGTCATGTTTTCACAGATGTGCTGCTGACATCAACCCCTGGCACAGATGACTCTAACCTATAGTCAAATCAAAAGCTATCTTTGTGTGGGAAGTTGACAAGCAGCCTCTCCAAAAACAGCAGTCCTCTTTTGTGGCTGTAATAAAAATCCCTAGTTCTATACAGGTTTACTATTTACATAATAAGTGAAAGATGAAAGTCATAAGCATTCTACCCATGATATGGGATGAATTACCCTAAAACACAGAGGATGCCACAGTCAAAAGCGTGTCCAGGGATAACATGAAGTTGTATTTCTCACAGAGAAGTTACTGGAGCAAGCAGACAAATCATGAGACTCCTAGAGAAGAATCCACTGATCTCCTGACTGAGAGCTCC
This sequence comes from Neogale vison, assembly GCF_020171115.1. Lineage (NCBI taxonomy): Eukaryota > Metazoa > Chordata > Mammalia > Carnivora > Mustelidae > Neogale > Neogale vison. The sequence goes on along the minus strand of NC_058094.1, from coordinate 173,673,285 downwards.
AAGAAAAGTTGAAAGTGTGTCACTTTGACACATTTAATTAAAATATATTGAGGGCACTGAATGCAGGGACATGCTTAGTGCCTCGAGGCATGGACTTCATTGGTTGTGTCAGGACTGGAGTGTCTCATCTGACAGAATCTGAAAGCACATGATGGATTCACACTTACACTTTTGGCTCTACACTTTTACAAAGGTAATAGAATTGTCTAGTGCTTACTCGTTTTTAATCATTCTATTTAAGAAACTATCTAATTTGTATCTATTTCTTCAAGTACTTTTTACAAACAAAGTGATAATTTTATCTGATTTGTATTACCCATTCCTAAAGCAGAACACCTAAAATTTGGAACATGTTTTCCAGGATATTCATTTCCAACTTCATAGAGAAACTCTCTGTTCAAAGAAGCAGAAAAAACCAGAAAGAGGAAGTAATTTAAATCATCTCTGTGTTCGTGTGGTATTTAGATATATTTAACTTTAAAAAAAAAGAAAAAAAAACTTTGAGTTTGTCTCTAGGTAACTTCATTTCAGCCTTGAATACAAACGTGTCCTTATGTTTGGGCAGCAAACCATCTAGTAGGTTTACCATGACTTAGTCAAATTGCATTCAGTCATTGAAAATGAAATAGAATTGTCCCATGACAATCAGATGGATAAGAATTGTTGGGTTTTTTGTAGCTCACCACAAAGAGCTTATAGAACTCTGGTGCTCAAAATCATGGATTCATGCTAATATTTGAAATATAAGCATGCAACCCCACCCTCAGAAAATACTGCTCCTTATGTGTCCCTGGCTACAGTAAACAAAATGGAAGAGAGTCCAGCATATACATTATGATATAAAACAAACAAAAATGAAACCATTTGTGGGTGAGTTGTGAAATAATCTCTCCATATAAAGTGATGATGACAATAATCTTTGAAATGACTACTGCAACAACAGAAGCTACTAAGATCTCAGTCTTAATCCATATTAGAATGTCACTGGAGATATTCAAGAATATTCTAGATGACTACTCAGCTGGTATTTTAAGAACTGATTCAAACGTAATTAATGGCTGGGGATCAGAAATAAATAACCTTCCAAATTTCTACCTCTTGAGCAATAGTCATTTCATGACTATTCAGTTTACCAATTATCTGATGATTACCAGTTAAATTTGAATAAACTATTTTCTTTTGAAATAGCAAAATCAAGGCAACTGAATACCTCAGGTCCTGGTCTGTGCAAAATAGGCATGTATATCTTTATCTCTTTGATGACTGTTTCAGTTCCGTCAAGCCAGCTTCTGTTTCTGAATTTCCTCTGTGATGTTTTGGTCACAGAGTCAGTTGGTGACTCATCTCCTCATTCTTCTTGAAAAAGCAAAAGTGGTTTGTTGTAGCACAAATTTTTTTTTCTCTTTTTTCTATATGCCTTTTTATTTGAAACAGACTAAGCTTTCCTTCAATTAAAAAATAAATAAATAAAAAACCTGTTCAAGAATACCAGGTCACTTGTTTTCCAAAAGTTCTCCCTTATAATCTGTAGATTTTCCTTTCTTTCCTTTTTTTTTTGGACATGATTTGCTGAAGAGATTCTGAACATTTTTTCTGGGGTCCTTTATAATATATTTGAAAGACTTGCAGAATATTAGAACAAGAAAAATAGAATGTAGTCCAAATGTCACATCCATGAAGAACTTAATACCTAGAAAACTTAAATGGCTTAGTTAAGCCAATATCTAGAAAAGGAAGAACTAGAACTCAGACTTCTTTGTCCCCAATATATACTCTTTGCAGGTCATAGTATTGTCATGATACAGTATGATTTGAACTTTCCAAAAATAAGTACTTGAGGGCTGCCTGGGTGGCTCGGTCGCTAATTGCCCGCCTTCTGCTTAGGTCAAGAAACCAGGGTCCAGGGATCAAACCCTAAGTCAGGTTCTCAGGTCAGTGGGGAATCTGCTGCTCCACCTCCTTTTGTCCCTCCCCATGCTCCCACTCTCTCTCTCTCAAATAAATAAAATCTTCTTTTTAAACTACTTATATAATGTATTCCCTATATCTATAATCTATAATTTTGTATTAAATTCCAAACAGAGCTCTTATTATGTAAACAAATAAAAAAAGTTGGATATCTTGTATGTGTAAATCATTCCAATAGGGGTTGAGAGCTGGATAGAAGATGATCTATAATAAATTACTATTTGAGCCACTATAAAATAGGTACCTAATACTTCAAGATAACCATGAAGCAATGTCATAATGCAATGCCTAATTGATTTATGCCTTTAATGACTCTTAATATTCAGAAAAGAAAGATAACTTATGGAGTAGGGTTATCAGAATGAATTCCATAGAGAAATAAGTCTTGAAATAGGCATAGGATTTTTAAATTTTTTTCTTTTTGCTAAATAGAACACAGAAACACAAAAACACACAAAGGGAAAAATTATAAAATACATACTCATGTAGCCATCATCTTACTCATCTCAGAATTAACCTCAATTTATTCCTTCATTCCTTAGGGGAAGTTTCTTTATTAAATATGATGGTAATCATATTCTTGCTTTGTTTTATAATTTTGTTATTTAATTTTGAATCCCTAAACATTATAGTTCATTTTTGCCTATTTGCCTATTTTTTAATTTCAAGAAATTGGAAACTGGCAATAAGCTTTCTTCTAAATCTGACTTCTTTTGCTCAGCATTGTGGTTTTAATATTCACCCATGAGATCCATGGAACTTCCTCATTTACTCTCAGTGCTGTATTACACAGTATGATTATTTATTAATCCATTCTTTCTTTGATGTGCTTTTGAGTGGTTTCCAGATTTCTGGCTCTTATGAATAATGCTACTTTGAACATTTTTGTGTTTGAATCTTGGCTCAATAATCACACTTAAGTATTTAATTGCTGGGTCATCATTTATGTGCATATTTAATCTTAAAAGATAATGCTATTTTTTTTTTTTACCAAGTAGCTCTAATAATGTTCATTCTTATGTGCTGTGTAAGTTTTTCTATGATTCTACCTCTTTTTTGGTGTTCAATATTTCCAGATTATTTAATTTTAAGCAATCTGGTGAGTATGTAATGGTTTCTCATTGTGGTTTTCATTTCTATTTCCCTGACTGCTAATAAAATGCTTTTTCACATATTTATAGGTCATTTGGATTCTTTCTTTTGTGAATTGGCTGTTTGGGTATTTTGTCTCTATTTGAGTTGACTGTCATTTTTTCCTCACTTATTCATAGTAATGTAGTAAATGTAGACGCCCTTAACCCAGTCTTTTGATAATGAAACCATCTTAATTTTCATATAGTCTCATTTATCAAGTGCTTCCATTCTGGTTAGAGTTTCTCGGAAACCTGGAATTCTTATAGCCTGCAATGAGGGCATTCCAGCTGGATAAATGGCATAGACACAGTCATGGAAATAGGGAAGCTTAGGTTATGCTTCCATAGAAAAGTAGTAGAAGAAAAATCTGGGACAGGTCATAAAGTCAAGTTAAAATGTCTGAACCCTATGCCTCAGTTCTTTGAGTACAGGAGTGCTGTGGAAAAGTTCTGAGCTGGGAAGATCCATGATCAAAGGGATGCTTTCAAGCGATAAACCCTAGAGTACTAAAATCAAAATTAGAAGGAAGAGACATCTGGGAACCAGGAAACCAGCCCATAGGGTTAAAAAAAGGCAGAAGATGGAGAGGCTGCTGGGATGGAGCTGTTAAGGCTTATTAAGTCAGACAAAGCAACAGAACTTAAATGTTTTGAGTTATTTAAACTTAACAGCAAAATTATTTCATCTGTAACTATGAGGCCTAGATATTTGGGCTCTACTACATTGGCAATATTTCGTCAAGGTAGACATAAGCAGGAAAGAAAGAAAAACATGAGCAAACACACAAAGGTATAAACAAATAAAATCACTTATGAGTAAAGAAGACAGATGGCATTAAGTCCGAGAGGAAATCAGATTAGACAGTTACAGTAAGGCTAAATATGGAGAGAATCCAAGGTTTTAATAAGACAGATACAGTTGTGCTGTGGTATAAAAGATCCTGAAATTCCAGTGGCTTAACATAACAAAAGTTTCTTTATCGCTCATATAAAATGTGCTGCAGGTGCTGGAGACACCCTGGGGCAACCCTCTGTGCAGTGACTCAGCAGTCTGGTCTGCTTTGATCTTGCAGTCCTACCATCCTAACAAGAGGACTTTCAATTTTTAAGAAAGATTTAGTATCTAGAGCAATATGGAAGGAAATAGCAATGAAGAAATAGACATAACATAGATTATTTCCACTTTCTAGCCAATCTTCTTGACATAGTGACACACCCTATAAATAAGAAATGGAGGTGGCAAAGAATGTTTGTAGAAAAAAATCATAAATTCGGTTTCAAATATTTGAAGGAAATGAAACATCTGAGTATAAATATCTAAGGATATGAATCTGGAGATAGATAGTGAAGATGTTCATTTGAGCTTTTCTTTATAATAGTATCTATATAAATAAATTACTTTTTCAACAGACAATGGGACAATTTATAAAAATCACTATATTTACATGTGTATTAAGTAGTTCCTAATTTTGCCAAAATATTCCTTATGTGTAAAAATACTTTCCTAAGATCTTGAAATGAATCTTATCCACTCTCAGATGAACAGCTTCTATGGCTCCAACTGTCTACAGAATAAAATCCAAACTTTTCTATATGGCATTTAACCTTCTACAATCGAGTCGTCCTACCTTGCCTTTGCTCACACCACTGCCTTCTAAACACCTGAGCTGATCACATGGCCCTCCTCTCAGGTTGAATGTGCCATACAGTGATGAATGGGTAACCTGAGATTCTTTATTTTTCCCATAATGATAAAACACAAATTTAATTTAGCACTATTTTTTAAAGTATTTTGATTTTATCCTAATGTTTATAAACTATAAGCTATAAGTTGTAAATAGCATATAAGTATTTACCATCAGACAAATCCAAATTTACTTGATATAAAAACACAAATTTTTGATAATGTTGATTCATTCAAACTGAACACTTGTACCATATATGTGAACTGGCCTCACGCTCCCCTCCCCCCAGCTCAAGAGCAAAGAGAGTCAATTACTTGATTATCAGTCAGAACTTTTAATCAGAAGTTTTAGTCAACTGGAAGGTCTTCTGTGATGTAGGAAATCTATGGATTGTCTTACTGCAAGACATATTTCTTGCAGTATTTCTTCCATCAATGCTTATTCTAAAAACCAATTTTTCTACTTCTTACAGGCATATGTAACAACCCTTTGGAATTGGCATGCACAGTGATAAGAATTTTGTACATTTACTTTTTTGCTGTTGAGTAATAGGAAGAGTTCCCTCTTTGCCCAAGAACATGATTGTTTCTATAATTGACAGCCAAATTGAAAGATAAGTGAAAAGTTTTTTGTTTTTGTTACTTTTTTTTTTCTCTGAGTACTGATGAGTGATCTGTTGAAACCGGTCATCTTCAGGTATAATCTTTGCTCCTGGGGTTGTATTTATTTGTTTTCTAAGGTAAGAAAACTTGCTAAGCGTCCATTCTTCCAGCCTATAGGTCACATAACCACACTCTCGGATGTCGGATGTCTGAGAGAGTATTTAAACTTCACTTAATAGATATTTTGAATTTCTGATGTTTCCTCTGAGACCTGCCCTAACTTGCCTAACACATGACATCCTTCTGTTGCTCAGGCCAAAAACCTTACTGTTGCCTGGACTCTTGCTTTTTGTCATAGTTCTACAACCCGTCTGTCAGGAAATCCTGAGGCCTTAACCTTCAAAATAGGCCCACAATTTGACCATTTTTAGATCTGAGCCTTTGTTTGGCATGGGGGGCGCTCTTAAATGGTCCTCCTTCTCTCCTGCCTCCCTCACAGTCTGCCCTAAAACAAGAAGAGTGACACTCGCCACTCTATAAAACATAAGTGAGATATTCTGACTCACTCCCTGCAGTGGCTCTCTATTTTACTCAAAGCAAAGCCCAAGGACTGAACCTATACAACTGGCCTCTGTTTCCTCTCTCACCACTGTCTCCTACTTTTCTCCTTTCAGTCACTCTGCTCTGGCCAGATCTGCCTCCTGGCTATCTGCTGAACATTCCAGGCTCAGTTTCCCTCAGGATGGTTGTACTAACTACTCCCTCTGCCTGGAATGCTCTTCTTCTAAATAAACATCTGACTTATAAGGGTTATGTAAGTATATGCAAGTACAAATGTTTCATTAAACTATGAGGTACCAAATAAATATAAGATTTTTTTATTATTATTATAATGTTCATAATAAATATCTGTTGGCACTCTTCCCAGTTTCTTTTTTCTTTCTTTCCCTTTTTTTTCACATCTGTAAAATCTTCCTAGTTTCTCTAGAACGAATTTCATCTAACTGTACATTGGAATCTAACTACAAGAGCATGTAACACGAGTTTCAGTTATAGCACCGGGGAAAGCACAATCTTTGAGACACTAATCTCTTAGGTATGTTCTATTACTCTTAGTAAGATAATTGCCATTTTTTTAGCAGTCGCTATAAGCCAAGCCTTCAATTTGAGATGCATGATATGATTTAATACTCACCTCGACTCTGTGAGATAGGAAATATTGTTTCCCAATTTAACATATGAGGAAATGGAGTCCCAAAAGATTAAATAACATACTTAAATCCATGCTCTATAAATGTGCTGGTACGCACATCTAGGACTGATTCCAGAGACTTACTAGTCCTCTTTATAGCTCACATTGGAACTGAAGCATTACTGTGTCTTTGTACACATTTATCTGATTTATAATGCTCTTGAAGGTACTTGAACTATTTTGGATGCCAAAGCAGTTTAAAGATGGGACAAAATGATTTCAGGCTAAAAATGCAATGGTACCCTGTTTCCATTTAATACTCAGGCGGACGTGGAAAATTCCTGATACATAGTACAACATCTAAAAACAAAGTGCCAAGGTAAATTAAAAGTGCAATAGTGCAAAAGAAGGAAACATCAAACATGTTTGGGAGGATCAGAAAGAGTTCAAGAATGTTAACATTCTAGAACATTCTAGAAGTCCCAAACAAAAAAGGCCAGGTACCTCTTTTTTATTGTAAGAAATGAACTCCAATGAACTTGGGCCCCGGGATGACAAATCCAAGCATATGGACAAACTAGGGGCAGATCCATGCTGATATGTTTCTAGTTACCAGGCAAATAACTGGCCACATTGCATTTCAGCAGAAGAGCTTTCCCCCCATCTTTCCCTTGCCTGGCATGCGAAGAGACAAGGAGTAGCTTTAGAGCCAAATGGGAGTTGCCATCTGTGCTTTTCTATTTCTGGTCAAGAGGAGGCATATGCTGATTGAGAAGATACCAACAAATACAGATGTAAACAGTTACCCTAATTAGCGTGTGTTAGGACCAAAGAATAGAAATTGTCATCTGGCTCAAGGGCTGAGACCCTTTCAGATGAGGAAATGAGTTATAAGTCTATTATCTCTTGCTGGGAAACACTGTTGACCACCACCAAATAACAAACTTCTATTCAACTTGTTTGAAGGCTTTTAGGAGTCATTAACTGAAAACATTTTTGTAACTGATACACATCTGCAGACCATAAGGTAGCCAAGACATGATGGTTATAAAGAAAGAATGATCAAGTGACAAAATCAAAGTATACCTTAAATATCCAGACTTATTAATACAATGCATTTCTTGCCCTTTGGATGTCCAGGGAAATTACACTTCTCTATTCTCTAAATATATGTAAGTCTTGGCTAAACTGTTTTTCATTTTTAAAAAATTGCTAACTATAACAGAACATTTAAAAAATAATTACAATCCTTGTTGTTTTCCTCCACACAGAGAAAAAAAAAAATGTTCATGCTGCTAGAGGAGACCCCCCCCCCCAAAAAAAACCAATAGCAGTCTTTTTTACTTTAAGAAGTTAAGAGTTCTTACATTTTGATGAGAAGATATTTAACCTCTCTTGGCCATCAGAACTGTGTTTTCTCTTTTTTGAAGTATACCAAAGACTTATCTCAGAATCTGGGAAGAACTGTTTTACAAAGGAAAAATGTTTCTTAGTCTAGATTCCACAGTCACAGTTGAAATCTTCCACTTCTTTCTTTCATTTATTCAAGAAGTATTTAAGAAGGACCTGCTATGCACTGGGTACTATTCTAGTCACTGGGGATAAAACAATGAACAAGACAGACAGAGCCTCTGTTCTCAATGTGCTTACATTTTAGCGGAGGGAGGAAAACTTATAAATGAAAAAGATTTTATGCAATGATTTCATATAGTAAGAGTAAAACAAGAAAAAATTGAGATTGACTAATAAGAGGAAGAATCTATGAATTATTCAGGGTAGGCTAGGTTTTCTGTACTAATAAATAGCCCCAACATCTGAATGGTGTGAACAACAAACATTTCTTTTTCCTTCGCAGCATGGTTCAGTGAGAGGCTCAGTTCCATGTCCTCTCTCAGGGACAGGATGAGGGAAGCTTCATTGTTGACTATCACCAATTACAGTGACGTGGGTAAGGACTGTGTGACAAATCATATTCCAGCTTCTAGAGGCTTCCACCTGGTGATGTCAGGCGATATGCTCTCACACTTCGTTGACCAAAGCAAGTCATGTGTCCACGACTCACTTTAAGGAGATACTGAGTTGAAACCCTCCAGCATGCCTGGAGGAGGTTAAAGGCAGTAATGAGTATCACAGTCTACTTTAATTGGCCTTAGGGCAGAATACTGCTCTGAAGTAACAGTATTTGATGGAGATCCAAATGATGAGAAGTGAATCATAAATAGATCAGCAAATTGTAAGTGCAAAGTTTCAGGAGGTAACGCATTTGGTGTGCTGGAGGAAAAGAGAAGAAGATGTGAAGGCTTGAGCACATTTAATCAGCACAATTACAAAGACTAGAAGAGGGGCGTCGGGGTGGCTCAGTCAGTTGAGCCTCCAAGTCTTGGTTTCAGTTCAGGTCATAATCTCAGGGTGGTGAGATTGGTCTGTGGGGGGCTTCCCGCTCAGTGGGGAGTCTGCCAGAGATTGTTTCTCTTCTTCTCTGCCTGACCGTTCCCTGCTCATGTGCTCTCTGACTCTCTCCCTTTAAAATAAATTAATAAATCTAAAAAAAAAAAAAGAAGAAGAAGACTGACAGATTTTAAGGTTTTGGTCAGAGAGACAAGTAGAGACCACATCATAGTTAAGCATATAGGTAATAACAGTAAATGTATATTTATTTTATGTGTAGTGAAAGTCTATGTATAGTTTGATAAAACTAAAACTAAAAAGATCAAACATAAATTTTCAATCCACAAAAGGACACACAGTTATATACTCCTTGAACTCTTCCTTCATACTCCTTGAACTCTTCATACTTCTTTCCTATAAATTAACCAAAGTCATTGTGCTATGTAATAATAATGTACATTCTTACCACATACGTCACTACTTCCAAATTTTCATAGGAAGATATTCCTAAATGCATGCAGAGATTTACTAATATGCTGCTTGTCACTATGTTGCTTCATAGGATGAGGCACACTCAGGCCTTTTAAACTATGTCAATGAAATGTTTAATAACATGGGAAAATGAGCCAAAATAATTAACTCTATATTTATTTATCTCATTTAAAGAATATCTCACTTTATGAGAATACACACCCATATCCTGTTTTATAATTTCAAATTGGAACAATATCCTAGAGGGCAATTTCTTATCCAAAGACATAAAAAAATACAAAACCTTTGCATGGATTAACTATGCTTCTGAGAATTTGTTGTAAGAAAGTAATTAAAGATACATTTGAAAGTTAAACTTTTAGGATGTTCATTGAAGTACTTCTTGTAAAAACAAAAAGGCAAAACAATGTCTAACATTGTATTTTTGAAAATCATTTGTGTATATCCACAAGGTAATTTCATAAAGCTGGTAACCAAAATGGTGCAGAACTATTGGTGTAGAAGGATAATTATATTGTTATTCTTTAAAACAAAATATCCTATAAAATATATAATTTTTCAAAAATATATATTTGCATATATACAAAAACATTTTTTTAAGATCACACAGCAAGATATTAACAATGGTTACTTTTGGGCTGCTGAGATCTTACATGTTTTACATTCTTTTTTATTGTATTTCCTATTTTTTTGATAAATAGGTAATTAGTCTATAATAAGAATCCTTATTTTTAAGAAAATAAATATCCACCACATTAATAAACACTGTGTATACAAACACAATTTTGTAACAGTATTTACAGGTGTGTTTGTTATAAATTTTTGGCACTAACCACGCAGGTACACACACACACACACACACGAATACACAAATATGTTTCAAATAATTGTGTTAACATTAGGAAAGATTTTTCTTTTATGTTTTTCTGTACCTTAAAACTTTTTTTTAATTTATTTATTTGACAGAGAGATCACAAGTAGGCAGAGAAGCAGGCAGAGAGAGAGGGAAGCAGGCTCCCTGCTGAGCAGAGAGCCCAATGCGGGACTCGATCCCAGGACCCTGAGACCATGACCTGAGCCAAAGGCAGCGGCTTAACCCACTGAGCCACCCAGGTGCCCCAATGTACCTTAAAACTTTCTTATAATAATCATATATTACTTTTATGATAAGAATTTTTTAAACAATAGATCTTAATTCTCAGCTACTCCCATTTTCCACCATGATTTTCACTGAAAATCTTTCACACGTTGAAGAACTTAAATCTCCCATAAGCTACAACCCTCCCATTTTGATTCTCTACCCTTATAGGGATTAATTTCAATACTTATGGTCTGTTTATCTTAAAAAGATACTGTAATTTTCTCTCATCGTTTTGCAATCACCCTTGGGCAACTGTACCTAAGGCTGATACCAAAATGAAATTCTCACAATTCATTAATTTGGGAAACTCTAACTAGAGCATAAAAAGGAATAAATGTTGAAAACACATTTGTCAAACTTGAGACTACGGTTTGACATGTATTTGTAGAAAACCTATTATATGATGAGATCTATGAGATAAACTTGGGTTCAGTTTTCCCAGAGTTTATATACACTAATTTGAAAAGCAGTTACAGAAAACAAAGGATATCATTGTATCTTAGAATACTAGTTTAGAGTACAATCCAACATCTGTCCCATTTGGGGAGAAACTCCTTTTTTTGTGAGTCTTGGCAGGAGACAAGGAGATCAGATCTCTCTCCTTAGCCTCTGACAGGCAGCTATGACTTGGGAGCATAGCAGAAACTCATTTGGATACTTCCACCCAGAAATTCATCATTGAACGTCTGATATGTGCGTGTGTGTGTGTGTGTGTGTGTGTATGTGTGCGCGCGCGCGCGTGTTTGTGTGTGAGAGAGAGAGAGAGAATGAGAGACTGAGACAGACTGAGAGAGAGATTACGAAAGATTGAGAATTTACTAATGGTGATCGCGTCCAGGTACAACAATGCCAAGCCATGATATTCTAATCCAACTGTCTTACAAGACCATGCCTATGCTTCCTGCTGTCTAGCGTCTTTTGCCTTTAACCTATATATTTCAGCATTGTTATCAAGAAACGCTGATGGTTCTGTGAGCTACCCCTATAATTCCACATATATTAGCTAGAATCCCTTTCTCTTGATTGGAATCAATAACCTTAACTGAAAAAACAGTATAAAATTAGACTCTCTGCAATGGTACTAGTTAACGTTTATTAAAGGCTTGATATAATGTTTGGCTCTTTACTTTTATTATCACATTTAATCTTCCCAAGAAACCTATGAGATAGATATTATTTGTATTTTGTCAAGGAAAATCCAAAGTTAAGACTGATTGGTTAACTTGCTAAATGTATCTGACAACTGATGGAAATGGGATTTTAACCTAGGAAGTTCAACTTCAGAGACCAAGTCACCTCTGTTTTTCTGTGGCTGGGAGAATCCCCATGGATGTCAGAGAAGTGGGTCAAGGAGATCTTGGGTCAAGTGCCAAGTAAGAATTTCATTCAAAAGAGGGAAACAGGGGCACCTGGGTGGCTCAGTGGGTTAAGCTGCTGCCTTCGGCTCAGGTCATGGTCTCAGGGTCCTGGGATCGAGTCCCGCATCGGGCTCTCTGCTCAGCAGGGAGCCTGCTTCCCTCTCTCTCTCTGCCTGCCTCTCTGACTACTTGTGATTTCTCTCTGTCAAATAAATAAATAAAATCTTAAAAAAAAAAAGCTTTAAAAAATAAAAAAAATTAAAAAAAAAAGAATAGGGAAACATTTCTGAGGCAAAGACTACAATATTTTTGCAGGTCATGAAGGGAGCAGGAGTCTACTAAAAAGAAGTCTAATTTGATGCATAAAACCAGAGCATGGAGAGCTGTGAACATCATGGTTTGAAAATGGTTGTCTTACTAGAATGATAGAAAGTGTCTGAGCTGTGAAAATGGATTGAAAAAAGGCCATTTAACTGACTTTAATATGACTGAGTTCAAAATGTGAAAAAGGCGTCATTTTTAGGTGTTACATTACCATGACTTTAGCAATTATGAAGGAAAACCAAAGGGCATGGGACTATTAGGCTTGCTTATTATCAATGACATACTTCCAAGTTCATAACATTTACTTGTTCATCAAGGAAAGGCTGATCAACTGATGCTTATCACAGACCTAGAGCACAGAGATTTAATAAAATCCTTGGACTTCCCCTACAACAGCCATTTAAAAGGTCTGGTTAGATGTCTTTAACAGGCCTTTGAGCTTTGTTCTAACTATATTACAGTTAATTGACTATTCCAGAGAATGTGTAGTTCATGGTCATTATTATCAATATTTACTGAAGTTTTCCCTCTGGACTTTCAAGGGAACAGTGATGTACTCTCCCAGAATACAGAAAGAAGACTAATTTTTATTTTTCTTCACCTCTTATACACAGCTCTATCCAGATTTCCTGTACTACTGCCTATTTTATAACTCTTTTAGAAAAAAATAATTATGGAAATCTATATGCATTTTAAAAATGCTTTTATCATGTTATAAGAAAGACAGATGGCAATCTGTTCTATGTTTAATCATGTTCAAGGAAAGCATCCACACAAAGTCATAAACAAAAGCCTAGCATTAAAAGGTCAGAAATGTAAATTAGTAGAGTGGGCTAAGTAAGAAGTATGGCAAACTAGAGATGGCAAATCCACCAACAAAAGGCAGCCATATATAGCTTTGGCTAATTGTTGTCATGTGGGAAGGCCAGCCTAATGTTACCAAATGTTCCAATCTTTCAAAAGTGACCTAAAATCCAGATTTCTTTTTTAATTTATTTGACAGATAGCACAAGTAAGCAGAGTTGCAGGCAGAGGGAGAGAGAGAAGCAGGCTCTCTGCTCAGAGCCCAACACGGGGCTCAATCCCAGGACCCTGGAATCATGACCTGAGCTGGAGGCAGCTGCTTAACCAACTGAGCCACCCAGGTACCCTGAAATCTAGATTTTTATGTAAAATTCTTGTTCTTTTAAAGCTTAGCCACTGATTAATGTTTTTTTAATCTCATGAGTCAAATAAAATATTTATGGATTCTGAAATCAGCCTGCAACTGCTAGTTTAAGACCACTAATCTACAGACATACATAAGATCAGATGAGATATTTCCTCTCAAATCTTTCCCAAGTAGAATTCCCACTTGATCTTTTCTTTTTAAATTAGAAATCAGATGGGGTGCCTGGATGGCTCAGCCAGTTAAGCATCTTCCTTCAGTTCAGATCATGATCCCAGGATCTTAGGATTGAACCCCATGTTGTGGGCTCCCTTCTCAGCAGGGAATCTGCTTCTCCCTCTCCCTCTGCTCCTTCCCCTGCTTATGCTCTCTCTGTCTCTCTCTTAAATAAATAAATAAAATCTTTAAAAATTCGAAATCAGCCTTCACCTTCTACAATGTACTAAGGGAAACTTCACCTAATCCAGAGTCTTTTCTCAACATATACTATCAGTCATAATGACATGTGACTAAGGAAGGACCCTAAGCCCGAATATCAAGGAGGCAATATAGAATATTAGAATCACTTTAAGTTTGGAGTCAAGTAGATCTGTGTTTAAACTCTAGGATTTCTGTTTAGTTTCTATATTTTCTCTGAGTTTAAGTATTCTCATCCACAGTTCAAGCTTTGTACTATCTGTAAAGATTAAGTATGAGAACACAAATATAAAATGCCTACAACATATGCAATTTATAGAACATGATGAAAAGCTGTTTCTTGCCTCCTATGAAGGCTGAGGAACAGATGAAAAATCTGGGAGTTAGAAATAGAGGTAATTTCCCTTAGCCTTCCTACAAAGTGGCAATATTGTTGGGATTATGCATATGATTAATGAATTTTTTTGAAGATTTTATTTATTTATTTGACAGAGAGAGAGATCACAAGTAGGCAGAGAGGAAGGCAGAGAGAGAGGAGGAAGCAGGCTCCCTGCTGAGCAGAGAGCCCGATGTGGAGCTAGATCCCAGAACTGAGACGATGACCTGAGCCAAAGGCAAAGGCTTTAACCCACTGAGTCACCTAGGCGCTCCAATTAATGATTTTTTAAAAAGCAAATATAGGGGCGCCTGGGTGGCTCAGTGGGTTAAGCCGCTGCCTTCAGCTCAGGTCATGATCTCAGGGTCCTGGGATCGAGTCCCGCGTCGGGCTCTCTGCTCAGCAGGGAGCCTGCTTCCCTCTCGCTCTCTGCCTGCCTCTCTGACTACTTGTGATTTCTCTCTGTCAAATAAATAAATAAAATCTTTAAAAAAAAAAAAGCTAATATAACTTGAGAATAGACTTTGATTCTCCTCTCATATCAAAGGTCTGAAGGGAGGAGATCTAGGATGCTATGGGAGCGCAATTTCATGATCTCTTCAGATACCCAGCCTCTTTCCAGTCACCATTCTCCCACACTGGGGTATGACACTGTCCACAAAGTCCAGGACAGCAGCATCTGAATTCCAGAGAGCAAGAGAGAGCAGGGTCAAACAGGGTACATTAGCTGTTTCTTAAGGAAGGTTCCACAAAGCTGCCATAGGATAGTCAGTTTACATCTGATTGGCCAAACGCAGACACATGACATTTTGCTGCAAGGAAGTCTGGGATATGTAGTCTCTATTCTGAGGGGCCATATACCAAGCTGAAATTTGCTGCTATGGCCGAAGGAAAGATAAATTATTCTGCAGGCCAAATTGTAGTTTGTGCTTCAGAGGCCTTTTTACCTAAGGAGGTTGAAAGTGTAACTTCACATCTTTCCATTTTTATCTTACAGGTGTTCCCACAGCAAACAAACAATCTGTGGTCTGCAATGCCTTTCCATGCTGTGGCCTTTCCTTCTTTTGGAAGATATGAATGGAAGGAACAACTGGACATGAGTACCCATGTTTAAATGCTTCCCCAATTTATTGTCCATCTTTTGTTATTGTGAGGTGCCTTGTTACTTCTAGCAACATAGTAAGATGTGTCATTCATGGAAAAAAGACTCCATTTTCTTTCAAAAATTAGTTTTTGAAGCATGACTGCTAGTTTTATCAGCTTTCATGTGTTCTAAAATTCTCAAGTGGGTGAAAGATATAGGAGAAACTTAGAGCACTGAGCATTTCTTTCCTGACATAATTGACTATTAATTCTCAATTACAGACCTTTAGATTAAGAAGCAAAGCACCTAATACAACATAGGAATTTAATACATGTGCAAGGAATGAGCAGGAATGGGGGAGAAGGAAAGGGAGGGGGGAAAAAAGAAACCACAGATAACAGAGAAAAACAGAAGCAAAGAAAGGGAAAAAGGCCTCTAGCAATACAATACTTTCTTCTTTGACTCCCCTAAAATCCAACAGATCGGGAACCCTTTCTCCATCATGAAGCAGGAGTTCAGTGGCTAGTTATTGCCAAGCTGTTCCTCAGATGGAGCAAAGATCTACATCCATCTACTTTCCACTTGCATGTGTCCCACCCTGTCCTTGCCAGAACCAAAAGTTTAATTTCCATATCAGGGTATATTCATTTTAGGCTAGAACAAGAATCACTTCACGGATATGTGTCTGGTTGTTAAGTGGCACTCATGTTTATGCATTTTACAGATAAAGACAGTAACGTGCACAAGTTGCTGTGCAAGGCTCAGAGGACAAAAATGGGTCACAAGAAAGCTCCCCACCTCCCTGAAACTGACATACTAGGTGAAGAGTCAGGTTACAACAACATAACAGTATGTTAGTATATGCAGTGATCTAAAAAAAAGATACTAAATAAAAATAACCTAATTTTGGTTAAGTGGCTCATAAAGTTGAAATTCTTCACTGAAACATCAGGTCAATGTTTGGATCTTAATCGCTGTTCTCCAAACCTCTCATGACTCAAAATCGGGTCAGAGAGTTGCATCCTGCCCTCTTCAGCATGCCCTCATATTGTTAGCACAGGATGTAGGGAAGAGGGTTTGGAGAAACTATTCCAGGAAGAGTCGTGAATGCAATTTATACACAGACATTTGTTCTAACAAAAGAAGCCAGCATTACAAAACTATGCCTTATTTATGTGCAGGACGGCTAAAGAGTAAATTACACTGAAAGTGAACACACACAGTAGTAGCCAGAGCTGTTTACTGCTTTGTCGCGATGAGATATTAAAACAGAGTTGCTGTGACTTTCAAGTCACAGGTTGCTAAGGCCGCAGTTAATTTGAAAGTAATCATGTACCTTCCCTATATGGAGAGTCAAAATGGACCAAATCATAATAATAAACTAGGCTTTGAGATCTCTTTCCCAAAATGTTTCACATCTATAAAATTATTTATTATTCTTTCTATATTTGATAAATATTCATTTCTTTTTGTCAGCCCTCCCCACCCATGAGCAATTTTTATTTTAAAGAAACTTTTTAGAGCAATGCACTTTCTAGGCATGTAAATAAGATTGCAGGAAAAGAAAACAAAGTGTGCCTACCACTTCAGGCAGGAAAAAAAACCAAAAAAACAAAAAACTTCCGGAGCAATGATTTTACATAGACAAACGTCAAGCCACCAAAAGAAACCAAGAGTGTTTGGCAGTCAATCCAAGGTTTGCAGGGAACAAAATGTTGACTCCTTTTAATTTGATGTCTTAGGAAAAGAGAGGTCACCACCAGTTGAGCTGAAGATGTCTGACTGTGATTCTCTCATTTTTTACAAAGAATATACAAAATGTGAACAGTGTGAGAAAGAATGTAACACAAATTTCAGAAACCACTATATCTGAATGTACAGAGAATCCTCTGAAAGACTTTCTTCTTTCTCCCAACACTGACTTCCTTTTTCCTTATCAAGCTGTACTCTGACAACTACGTGTCTGAATGTTATATACAGACCCATAAACAGTCATATAGAATAGTTGTATGCGTATAAACAGTCATGTAATTAAAGCTTTCTGTCACCTGTACATACACAGAGAAAAGGGGACAATATTGTATACATGATCCTTCCTCTCTTCTTCCTCATGGTTAGAAGCAGCTTTACCTCCTGAATTTTGTTTTAAAAAATGCCAAATTTAGGGGCGCCTGGGTGACTCAGTGGGTTAATCCTCTGCCTTCTGCTCAGGTCATGATCTCAGGGTCCTGGGATAGAGCCCCACATCGGGCTCTCTGCACAGCAGGGAGTCTGCTTCCCCCTCCCTCTCTGCCTGCTTCTCTGCCTACTTGTGATCTCTCTGTTACATGAAGAAATAAAAAATCTTTAAAAAAAAAAAATCCTCCGCTAATTCCCCCTTTAAAAAAAAAAAATGCCAAATACGAAGGAATAAACCCAGAATATAATTCTACTCTCAAAGCAAAGGTCTTAATAGAATGAAAAAATGTATCTAATATATTATTTCTTCCTCCAAAAATGGACCTTTCAGATAAAGTCCATAATAAAGATGAGTGGCTCTTTCTGTGTTAAAGTTCATTACACAAATTATTTTTCTAGCCCAGCTGTTCACATTCTCCAAATTAATCTGTCTCGAGAAGCCCTTAGGAAACACAAACTGATTCAACCTCACACAATTTTAGGGTTACTGTATGATGATACAAGTTTGTTTTGTTTTGACTCTGCTGGGCTGATATGGAACCAAGAGCTGACTTCCACTTTTTTCTCAATAAAAATTAAAAAAAAAAAAAATCAGTCAAACATCATGTTGTTTTGATTTGGACGAGGCTGCTCCCTGTTTCTAATTGTTAAATTACCTATTTACTTCAGTAGTTAGGCATTTGTCTGTGGCTTCTCTCCAGCCAGTGGTTCACCCTGGAGGGCGCTCCTTCATTGACAAATACATTTCACTTGATGAAACCTACTATATTTTCTGTGCCCAAAAAAAAAAAAAAAAAAAAAAATCCTATCTGAAACACAGCCAGTATCTCATTCCAGGAAGAGAAAAGGGTATCAAGAGTTTCCATGGCAATCAGTTGATGAAACTAAATTGGGCAGGAAACCTCTTCAGAATGCAAAATAGTCTGCAAAACAGAGTGGTTTGAAATATCCAGGAAATGTGTCACAGCAAAACGAAAGAAATGGAGATATGAATACCTCCGTAATGTAAACTCTCTAACCTTAAAATAAACAATTAAAAACTCGCCTTTGTCCTACAAAAATAAACTCCCAAACAACTGTCATCTCTAATCAAACCCTTTGTTCCCATCGGTTTTAGCTTTTTAAGTCTTATCTTTGGTGATCAACATCATGGAGGAATATAAATCCAATTGTTTATGCAGCTAGGAAAAATCATTTCTTTAGGTTATTGCTATTAAAATTTAGTTTGTGCACTCACTTCATAATGAAATTGTACAAACTCCATATTTATCAGGGTAATCAGAAAGAACAACCAAAATTTACTTCAATGCAGTAAGGAAGAAGAAATAAGTAGATTCCTCAGTTTAGAAAAAGGAATTGAACTATCAAAAAGAGGACTTTCTGTAGTCATTTACATTACTGATGGTTTAAAAGTGTCATTCTATTTCCTGGAGTGAAAGAAACGAGTTTTGAAATTCCAGAAGATAGAAAAGTTACAGTAAATCAGGGAGGCCTCACCTCTCTTGGGTCAACAGCCAATGCTTCAGCACAGTTTGGTTGGAAATATGGTAGTTACCTGTAAGAGTATTTATTTTCAAAAGGGTTTCAGACCATCCAAATGTTTTTGGTTTTTTTTTCTTTTTAAGTAGAGGTTTGTAGAACTAAACATTTCTAAAGCAGAAAAAGAAGAAAAAAGCACATTTCTAAAGCAGATTTACAATAAAAAAATTTTAAACCATTCCTCAAAGTCCATGAAACACTGGTTAACCTAATTCTTAGGTTCAATTGGTACTTATTTTAGGTAAAACCATAGGGTCTCTTTTAGTAACAAACACATAACACAAATTTTAGGACATTACATCATAGAAGAAGGTTTTATAGATTTCTACATCAAATAATCTAGCCTAATTTCAATGTGAGCTTTCAACCATGATCTCAATGATTCTTGTGCGTCATAAAAGCACGAGGGGGTTCATCTTCACACGAGTTGCTTGATGTACCTTTACTGGCATCACTGTGCTAAGGTTCCCCCCAAGTTTTTGGTACCAAAACCAACTTTGTATAAGCACAGCTTTGTACAGCCATGACGCCTCATAATGACACACGTACATACAGGTCTACATACAGAGAGAATACAGTCTTAGATGTAGCACCAGGAAGCACAATGTGCCCCGGGAAGCCCCATCTGAGAGCGTTACCGGAAACTGGACTCCTCTGGTTCACGGCCACCAGCTTCCATTACCACCATCCTTCCCAAGTCTCCTCCCGGATTCCATTACATTCCCCGGATCACTAATCTCACTGGTGAAAAAACATTAATGAGATCTTTTTAGCTACAGTCTCTTCAAAATGTACTTTAACCTGGAAGGGTTTGCTTGTTGTTGCTTGGAATTTTGGGGGGTTTTTGTTTGTTTGTTTTAGTTTTTCTATGCGAGATAGAAAGAAAGCAGGTGGCCTTCTTCGTTTGGGTTAGCAGATCGAGACAAGAATCTGAGTGCAAGTGGTTGATTTGGGAAGTACTTCCAGAAAGAACAGCGAAGGACTAGGGAAGTGAAACAAAGAGGGAAAGGAGCCAGTGCAGCATGTGTGAACAAGCAGATGACCACGGTGGGACCTGGGCTCCGTCCCACTGAGAGCCTCTACAAAGCTCTCCACAACACTCCTCAGAACCGTAGCCCCCGGCTCCCTTCCCCTATTACTTGAGGGTCACTCCTGCGGTATTAACTCCTTCCCCTCTCCAGCCTGCACTCTTGAACCCACCATGCTCTCTGGTCAGGGGATGCTCTCAGGCAGACAGACTCCAGACGCCTCACTTAATCTCAACTAAAACTGAGGGACTCAGAGGCTCATAAGTGTTAATAACCCAAGCATTTCTGGTGTTGGCTAGCCCTGGCGCAGTGTCCAGAACGTCTAGCAGAGCAGACCAGGTCCTGCTCAGGAGCACTTCTAAAGAGCACTGTATTTTTTACCTGGTCTCTGGAGACAGCCAAAGCTTGCCCATAATGAAGAGGTCCTCCTGACCCAAATGTATGAGTGTGTTTTTTTATTTTTTTTTTAAGATTTTATATATTTATTTGGTAGAAAGAGACAGCGAGAGAGGGAACACTAGCAGGGGGAGTGGGAGAGGGAGAAGCACACTCCCCGCTGAGCAGGGATCCCAACACAGGGCTCCATCCTGGGATGCTGGGATCATGACCTGAGCTGAAGGCAGATGCTTAACGACTGAGCCACCCAGGTGTCCCGAGTGTGTTCTTTAACACACACACACACACACACACACACACACATCATATATAAAGGCAATAAAATGGCAGGGGACACAACACAGAATGAGACATGTAATTTTTCCTGTACTATTAACTTAGATACGAATATGCATGCAAAACTTAAAATGTGTTAAGTGAGTGTAGAGCTCAGTCATGCTGTTAACATCTAAGCCCTCCTCATTAAAGTAATCCGTGAAACTGTTTCACTGAGGGAAGTCTCTCACTCCCGTCCTTTCTGTTATCTTTCGGTCCTTGCTTTCTAAGTCTGCCCTCACCTGAACTGCCACATTCCACCGTGTTTCTGTTCTTCCATGAGACCATAGCAGAATGATTGCTTCCTTGATGCAAGCCTTCTGATAATAACCCCAAAGAAATCTGTCTCCATCTGTTGCTGCTGAAAAAAATTACAGGGTGCTGCTCAACACTATTCCTAAAGAGATTGCTTTTCTTTGATTACACTTTTTTTTTTCCCAAAATACCTGCTGCCTGTTTTACCTTGAGAATGACTGTTTTTTATTCACACAGCACTGCAAACTCCCAAATCGATCTTTCTGAAATACCTCAAGATGTATCCATGAGAAAAATACTTTCCTATTTTGGCTTTCACTGGGAAAGACAATTTCCCAACATTTTCCAACAATGTGTAGGTGTCTTCAAACCCTGTGGTATTTCCCTCGAATCATGAATGTCTAATATATTTAATAAGGCCCTTCAAGTTGGCTGCTTGAGATTTTACTGTTTAATAACTTCATCCTCACTAATATGTAAGTTAGACTAGCATTAAAAGAAAGAGGTTCAAGAAATGGTCTTATTTATATGGGACTACCTCAAACCAGGACTTGAACTTTACCAAAATATACTATCTAAGAATAGCATATTAAAAAAAAAAAAAAAACAGCATATAGTACAAGCACAAAAGATAGAGCCTGAAGCCTAAGTTTGTGAATTCCTGGGGATTTACTCAAGGCAAAATGGTAACTTCTAACCACCTTGCCTCATCTACTAAGTAGAGGATTGTCCCCGATGTCACAAGGTGTGTGACCATTCAAAATGAGACAGCCTAGACAGTGTCCTCCACTGCCCACATTTCAGAATGTCAGCAAATAGTAACTCTTTCCCTTTCCTCCAAAGTTCCAGTTGAGAAAAATATGAATTTAGGGAGATGTTATGGTAAATCACTGAAAATTTATTGTCATACCATAATCTTTCCGGAGAGCGATATGCATTTCTCTTTTCAAATACCATGCATGCATCGGTGCATCTGTTCTTGTTTCTACGTCAATGATTCCTATATCTCACAGTCTTATTAATAAGACATGTGACCAGTACAAATCCTAAATTTGGAAAGAGGCTTAGAAGATATGTTAATCAAATGTGACATTACTGGAAGGGAGAATAAAGAAAATTGGAAATAAATTGTACTGAAATAAAATGACTGACCCTAGCCTGCCTCTGAAATGTTTAGGAAAAAGACATATTTAGTTTTGTTTTCTTTTTAGCAAATTGCTTCACTCCTCTCCATGTTTTCTCTATCAGATTTGCCACAGGAGGTGAGAGACACAAACATAGTGTACGCCTGGAAAAGTAAATGCTGTCTGACGGAAAATATGCCTTCCTCTTTTCTTTGCGTATTACATGTCAGGGCTTGACTGACTACTTTTGACTATAAAGAATTCAATCAGCTCATCTCTGTAGCTAGAAAACCATACTAATATTTTTGGGTTTTAGGAGAAGAACCTAATGTAGAGAACTGTTGGATGGATTTTGCAATGTCATTGTGGGTGAAAGGGAGTCAAGTGAGGACAATAACTTTTCCCCCATGTTACAGACAGATTTACCAGGCTTGGAGAGATTAGGTAACCTGACTGAAGCCACAAACTAGTGAGGGACAAAGCCAAGGTTTTTAACAAGATCTGTGTAGTTTAAAGAAAAAGAACGTAGACTATATTGAGAACCTATCATGTACCAGTCATGATGCTCAGAAGTTTGTCTGCGTTATCTGGACCCCTCACAAGGGGTCTGTATGGTATTATTATTGCCCTTTCATAATTGCAAAAGCTATGACCCACCCACTCTCCCCGAATTACTTACATTTTCTGAGGCTTAAATTAAGATTCAAATCTGTTGGCTGCAAAATCCAACATTTTCATCCACAGTATGATACTGCTACCTAAGAACTACCTACATTAAATTCTAAAAATATTAGCAGCATAATAAATGTTGATTAGCTCATCTTTCATGGATTCAATATTTCAATTGATTGTGCTGATGTTTCCATCTTGAATTTATCTTGGTTCCTTTGTTGTAGAAGGAGTGATATTAAATAATGATAAAAATCCTGCCTTTATACCTAAATAATATGAAATAATGAAAAATATCTAGAAGTCTTCAGTTTTTTAATATTGAATAGCCAATATGACACAATCCATGCAAACACAACAATCAGCAGTGAATTCTTTATAGAAATACTTAGCTTACAGAAAAGGGAAAAAAAAAAACAGGCAGAGAAATGGACACACATACAATCAATACAGAATGAAAGTGAAAAAAAATAAAATTTTAAGCCTGAATTTTCATTATTCAGCTCTGTGGCCTCATACTGCCAGAACAGCTTATTTAGAAAAAAGCTTACTAAGACAAAAACATCTAAAAGAACATGCAGGGCCCCTGGGAGGCTCAGTGGGTTAAGCCGCTGCCTTCGGCTCAGGTCATGATCTCAGGGTGCTGGGATCCAGTCCTACATCGGGCTCTCTGTTCAGCAGGGAGCCTGCTTCCTCCTCTCTCTCTCTGCCTGCCTCTCTGCCTACTTGTGATCTCTCTCTGTCAAATAAATAAATAAAATCTTTAAAAAATAAAATAAAATAAAAAAATAAAAGAACATGCAATAGACAAAATTTCTCACAATTTAATGATGTGCAATGTTACACAGCAACATGGTTAATTCCAAAGTTATCATTCCACACTTGATCTTAGCCAAAAGGCCGCAAAGTTATCATTCCATATGCTGGGTGATTTTAAATCCTGAACCTGGAGGATAAGAACTTGAATTTCTTTTTCCAGAAAGAGCTTAACTTCAATTCTATAGCCAACATTAAAAATATGAAATATGTGTAATTAGCAGTTGCATATTTGTTTGCCGTTGTATAGGAGAAATGGGATGAGACTGCTATTAAGTAGTCACAATATCCCATTTATCTAGGACTATTTTATTATAAAAAAGTCATATGGAAATATTCCCTTCTTGGAAAGCACTATATTAATATGTTTGTGTTAATAAATTTTAAACCAAGCAATTTTTCTTCCACTATGTATTTATCATTCTCTTTTCTCCAAAACTTTGGTCATTAAGTGAACTATTAAATCATTATTTTTATAAGATGATTATTCTAATATAAATTTTAGAATAAGAAGAATTGTTTATGCCATGAAATGAGCATACTTTCTGCTAATCTAAGGGGTAGCTTGATCAAGTTAAGAAGGATTGCAACCCCTCATTTTATATATATTAGGGCTCAAATTTAATTTATATAATTTTTCTGGATATTTCCCAGAAGACCAACTCTACCTCTGGAAGACAGAAATTGATGTTTAGCAGTATATTCTAATGTTTTTGGTTTCATGGTAGATATTAAGATGGCAGGATAGTAAACACATAGCCACATCTAGAGTCTGAATTAATGTCTTCTCTACTACGAGTAAACCAGACTTGACCTAGTACACTAAGAGTAAACAGCTACCCCCTTGGTAATATCTTGGTAAGTTAAGTTCCTCATATTTTTTACAGTGTTTTCAAGTTTCAAAAGCATTTCCTCATATGTAACTTTTTAAAAAATTTCCTCTTATCCTTAAAACAAATAAGTAAAGTAAGGATTATTATCTCTGTTTCAGAGATGAAGACATCGAATTCCATACAACACACACATATTCCCTCAACTTGTACAGGTAAAAAAACAGACTAAACTTTCACTCTTGCTCTACCCTTCATTTACCCTCTTTTTTTTCCCTCTAATCATATTTGAAAGGAGGAACTCCCAGCACAGGTTGGAACAAGCAAATGGACTAAAATGGACTAGCTGTAGCTTCCATTGAAGGCTAAAACTTATTTTAGATAACAGGAAAACCACTCAGAGACCATTACTTACAGTCTGAAACTCCTTATATACTAATAATTTTAATTAATTCAGTTTGATACAAAACCTTAAAGAAAAATTCAAAATAATTTTTATGCCCCCAAATTGTATGTAATTCCACCACATAAGATAACATCTTGATCCTAATCAGAACTCAACAAAAATAGAATTGAAAAGGAGATTCCTACAAGAGCATCAGGACTCAGGGCTATAGAGCTATGCAGGGTATCAAAAATTACAGTCATCTTGCTGGCCACTAGGCATTGACCATATCTATCATATAAGCATAATATTTCAAATTGATTGTCTTATTTATTCATTTTTGGGGGGGTGGCAGAGGGAGAGGGAGAGAGAGTTTCAAGTAGACTCCGTGCTTAGTAGGGAGCCAACGTGGAGCTAAATCTCATGACCCTGAGATCAGACCTGAGCCTAAACCAAGAGTTCCCTGCTTATCCACTACACCATGCATGTATCCCCCAAACTGATTCCTGATTTAAAAGATGGAACATAGAGCAAGGATTTTGAATGCAGGTTTTAAGTTTTGGATAGCTTATTTAACTTCTCTAAAACTCAATTTGGATGTGCCCCTCTATGAGGTTAGGACAATGGAGTGGGGGGATGTTGTTTGTGAAAATTAAATGTATTTAATGTATGTATTACATGTAAACTACTTAGCACAATCATGAACATCATAAGATCTCAGTGGATTTCAAGTGATGGATGCAATAGCATTAGAGTGTTAAGTAGTAGAATAACAGTGACCGTTATGACACCTCCTTTCTCTTGGGCCTTGATGGAGCTGGATAGTTCAACCACCTGTACTTACCTGTCCAAACCTGAGTCCATGGCTCTTTCTACAATACTGCAACCGTGCCGGCAGAGTCAGAAGCAACTACCTGGCAAGTGTCTTCCCAACTCTGCCACTGTTACCATATTCGGAGACCCTTCAGCCAATCCCTTCTCAGAAAATCGGATACATCAGAGTGCTTGGGTGGCTCAGTCAGTTAAGCATCTGACTCTTGATTTTGGCTCAGGTCATGAAATCAAGCTGTACTTGGGCTCCGCACTGGGCATGGAGCCCACTTAAGATTCTCTCTCCTTTTCCCTCTGCCCTTCCCCTCTCCTCATATGCATGCACACTCTCCCTCTCTAAAAAAAAAAAAAAAAAAAAAAAGAGAGAGAGAGAGAAGAAGATAGAAAATAAGAGTTAATGAATTATTTATTACATTAAGAGAGTATGACAGTATGATACAATATGATAGAAAAAATCAACTAACTTAGAAGAGTGACTCTTATCTCTTTGAAAAATAAATATCAATTATCCTACTCTGCAACATAAATTCCAAGTAAATTAACTAGCACAGTGTAAAAAATAAAACTATAGAAAATTAGAAGGAACTGTAGGTATTTGTTTGATCTTATAGTGGGAAAGGACTTTCTAAACATTCTATATATACAGAATATATAGAACTGTAGGTACTTGTCTGATCTTATAATGGGAAAGGACTTTCTAAGCATTCTATATATGCATATATATATATATGCATATATAGAATGCTTAGAAATGCTAATACATATATTTATATAGATAGATATATGTGTATATATATGTATATATTTATGTATATTATGTGTATATATATTATATATAATATATTATGTATATTTTATGTATATTTGTATATATTTATATTTATATATATAAAATATATGGCCAACAAATAAAATAAAACTAATTGAAATTTAGCCAAAGAAATTAAAACCAACCCAATGCCATATCATTTTTCTTAGCAAATGAGTAATATAAAAAGAAATAGTATAATATTGTCTATCAATAGTGTTTAAGGATAAGGTCATGTACTCAAAGTAAAAATCCATCAATACCGGGCGCCTGGGTGGCTCAGTGAGTTAAGCCGCTGCCTTTGGCTCAGGCCATGATCTCAGGGTTCTGGGATCGAGTCCTGCATCGGGCTCTCTGCTCTGCAGGGAGCCTGCTTCCTCCTCTCTCTCTCTTCCTGCCTCTCTGCCTACTTGTGATCTCTCTCTGTCAAATAAATAAATAAAATCTTATAAAAAAAAATCCATCAATACCTTTCTGGAGAGATTTTGGCAATTAAAGCCTGATAAATAACTATACTCTGATCTGAAAATTCCTCCTTGAGGAATGTATCCTAAGAAAATTCCCAGAGACATGTGCAAAATTTTTAATTAAAAAATAGTCATATAGCTTTATTAATGGTAGCAGATTTTAAAGCAACATAAATATCCAAAACTATATGGTTGATTGAACAAGAAATGAACAGAAGAACACGTAATCGTACTGAATGAGATTATAGAAGTTTCGTTTACCTGAGAAATAATTATAATACACTGTAATGAAACATACAGAATAATTTGATCTCTGCCAACTTACATACCTATGCATATAAACACACAGCAAATATCAAAGAAAATGTCAGAGACACTTATCTCTGTGCAATAAGATTATGGGTGTTTTGTTTTGTTGTTTCAGAAATTTATATATATAATTTTATACATATATATAAAATATATTTTTATATATTATATATATAGCTTTTTAAATTTTAAAATGTTGTTCTTAAAATAGGTACAAAACCAGTTGTTAAAGAGAGAAAGTGGAAGAGAAAGGAGGCTAACATAAAGCATAGAATGGGCATCAGACTAGTAAGGTGGAGAACTGGAAAAATGAGTAATGTTAGACCAGCACATCCAAGCAAGATGTTCCTCTTTAACTGATCTTCCAATAACCAAGACTCTAACCAATTAACTTGCACTTCTGCAAGGCCATTTGATTGAAATTGGGCAGTTGCCACACTGCAAACCTCTTTCAGTTTCTGGGTCATTTCCATTGAAAACGGGAAGAAAGGGAAGTGGCTGACAGAGCTGCTCTTCCCATGGTTAGTCAGGTCAGTGAGGGGCCAGGGAGAGAGCAGGGGAAGTTTCCTGATTTTTCCTTAGAAAGACACTTAGTGTCAGCAGCTGTCTCTCTAATCTCATTCTTTAAGCAAACACCCTGTCTCTTCCTGTCCCCTTTGAGATGCAAGGAAACATTTTCAGTCCTTTGTGCTAAAATTTAAGGAATTTGGCACCAATGTAAGTAACAGATGTTTGTTTTCACAAAAGCAATTTAAAGTGATACCTCGGGTCACTTCCCAAGTTGTAATGCATCTGGCTAATGTTCTAGAAGAAAGGATGGAGGTAGAAGAGACTAGAAAGAAGATGGTAGAGTTGGACAGACCCGAGGTGTGGAGCACATGCCCTCAGATTACAAGAAATCCAGGGAAAACATTACGTACTCTGAATGTCTACTATAATGCGGTCAATGTCTACACTGCAAGGACAAAGTCAAACATCTTAAACCTCATCTCCTGAAAAGCCTGGAATCCTTGGAAATCCTGCTAGAGGCTGGCATCTGCCTTTGTGCAAGGTTAGAGCTGCTGCATTCTCATTTCTCTCTTTCTTGAAGTCGTCAAGAGAACTACGCAGCCCCCTTCCCTCATCTGTTACAGGAATAGGAGTGTTTTCTCAGAGGACAAGCCACAGCTGAAGACCATGTTAAAAGCAAGAAAATGGGCCCAAAATATATTTACATATGCTAAGCTCCAAATCAAGAGTTAGCTTAATTACAGTTTTGTCTCTCCCAGAAATGACATCTTTTTTTGTTCTTTTTCTTTCTTCTTGAGAGAGGGAGAAAGCACGTAAGTAGTGAAGGAGGGAGAGAATCTTAAGCAGGCTCCATACCTACTGTGGAGCCCGAGTTGGGTCTCCATCTCATGACACTGAGATCATGACACTGAGATCATGACCTGAGCTGAAATCAAGAGTCCCATGCTTAACAGACTGTGCCACCCAGGCACCCCAGAAGTGGAATCTTAAACCAGTGCATCAGAATTGTCTAATCAGCACTAGTTAGATAATCTGCCTAATAGACCCCTACCATGCCCTAAAGAAAAGTGACCTTGTAATAACCAAATTGTTTTGCCCAGTATAATTTCCTTATTCTTGTTCCCTTCTGCCAATAAATTATTCCATTTCTAGCTCCTTTCTCTCTGCTAGATTGGATGCTGCCTGAATCACTTATGAGTCATTTAAAGCCAATAAATCTTTAAGATTTACTAGGTTGAGGTGTGCCTGTGTGTTAAGCATCTGCCTTTGGTTCAGGTCATGACCCCAGGGTCCTGGGATTGAGGATCAAGTCAGGCTCCCTGCTCAGTGGGAAGCCTGCTTCTCCCTCTCTCACTCCCCCTGCTTGTGTTCCCTCTCTCACTGTCTCTCTCTCTCTCTAATAAATAAATAAAATTTTAAAAAAAAAAGAAGAAGAAGAAGAAGAAGTTTTACTCAGTTGAATTTTGTTTTTTAACAACCAGAATCCCAAAGTTAGGACTGTCCCTGTCAGTGTATGTCCCAAAAACACCTCTAAAAAGCAGCAGTGGTGTTTTCCCAACCACTACTGCAGGGTAATTCTGTAGTACATTGAAGAGAAAACGACTTGATGGTTTACTTGATTAAGACTTTCCTTTGGTCATATATCAGTCATACTTCCTTTTGGAGACATGGAAGCCTTCAAGATAATACTCAATTTACAATATAAATCTAATTTTCCTTATTAGCTATTCTGTTTTTCTTGACAAATTAACATTTGATAGACTTGATAATTCTATTTAGAGACTTTGTTATGGGAAAAACAACCCTCTACAAATGACTAAATTCCCTAAGCTTACCTCAGATATAATTATTTGATACAAGGTACAGATTGTTTTGGTGTTTTGGATTAAGATGTGTAGGATTTACTTGCTCTTTGACAAGAAAATAGCTGAGGGCAAATGGGTTGAATTGAAAGTTCCCTTAAAATACTGAATGTCCGGGTATGTATATATGTATGAAAAGTACATTTTGGCTTTTCTTTGCAAACCTCAGCTCTACAGGGAAGATGTATTCTGATATTTAAAAAAAAAAAAAAAAAGGCACTGTTTTATTATCTTGGACCACATCTTTAAGCAAGGCTAAACAGAAAAAATTCTAACGCCACTTCCTGTCTTCCCAAGCTAGCTCTCATACTTCGGCAATGACCACAAAATAGATGTAGATTATAAAGCACTAGCTAGTAGAGGCCTGTGGATGTTGTTTCAGTTTGAAACAGAGAAATGCCACTAATCCAATTAAGAAAGTTCAGCTTCCCAGGTCACTGAAGGAAAATGTCTCTCAGGAGAGATTTGGACATGATAGAATTAAGGTTTGATTCTCTCCAGTATAGCGTTGTGTAGACCTCTAGGTCAGGAAATTAACTAGAGATAAGTGGAAATCCATAAATAGGTGAAAATGTATTTGCAAGAAATTTGACAGAACATTGGTTTCTTCCCCATCTTATAAACAAAGAGTGTTTCCACATATGTAACTTTATACATGGCTTTCCTACTCTCATTGCTTTCTAGATAAAATGATATGTTACCGTCTAAACCAGATCTCACCTTTTTTTTTTTTTTTTGGTAAAATTTTTCCAGTCCAAGATTGTTTTATTTATCTTAATTCCAATCATAGCCATTTATTGTTTAGTTTATCACTTGTTACCATATTATCATTAGCTTATCTTATGATCTTGGATTCATTTATTCACTTACTAACTCATCCAATCAACAAATACATATTCAAGTTTATACTGTGCTGGGCATTAACCTAGTTTGTGGGTATGTAATAGTGATCAGAACTGCCATCATGGAGCTTAAATTGTGCTAAGTCCTCACAAAAAAAACAAACACACACAAAACACAAAAAGCTAGGGAGCCAGAGAGGGATTATCATGGGAGATATACTTCAGTTGGGTGATCAGTATTGCTGATGGCAGTGGACATCTGTCACTAGAGGCTACCCACTACCTTGTCAACACTTTCCATATATCATGATAGTTTCCATATTGTGAAAACACCCTTCTTAAGGTGGAAACCAAAAACCTTATAGTATAGGACAAAAACTTGACATGTACATAGAGGATATTTCTAGGCAACAGACTGGAACAGTAGAAACTTGAGCAAAAAGGTCCCACAGTGACTACCTACCTCAATGCAAACAGGCTCATGAAGCAATAAGCCCCTTACTGACAATGTGCTACTTAAAACTAGGCACAGTTTCTAACATTACCAAAAAAGAGAAAATTCCATAGTCTCCCTCACTTCGCCCTGTAACTACAGCCCCTCTCTACCACCACGAGGCAGACACTCTCTCTTTGCTGTCCTGCCCATGGCTCCCTTGCAGTGTATTCAATAAACTTTTATCTCTATTTTTTCTGAATTGGGTGAATTTTTTCACTGCCTGTGCAGCCAGCTCCCATCTGATCAGGATGCCCCATAATGCAACTTGGATTTTTTTCAACTGCCTCCTTCCTTCAAAGGTACTACCCACTTCCAGAATGTGTCACTGCCATGAGATGAAACTCTGACCCACGTGGTCAATGTCTGTCAGATGTTTACACTATCCACCCTCAGGTGCCTGGGTGGCTCAGTGGGTTAAAGCCTCTGCCTTCGGCTCAGGTCATGATCCCAGGGTCCTGTGATAGAGCCCCACATCGGGTTCTCTGCTCAGCAGGGAGCCTGCTTCCTCCTCTCTCTCTCTCTGCCTGCCTCTTTGCCTACTTGTGATCTTGTCTGTCAAATAAATAAAATCTTTAAAAAAAAAAAAAAAACTATCCACCCT
Organism: Neogale vison; assembly: GCF_020171115.1. Taxonomy (NCBI): domain Eukaryota; kingdom Metazoa; phylum Chordata; class Mammalia; order Carnivora; family Mustelidae; genus Neogale; species Neogale vison. The sequence goes on along the minus strand of NC_058094.1, from coordinate 173,641,696 downwards.
CAAGGTCTCCTCCATTTATTTAGATGAAATGCCTCAGCACCAGGAGTGGAATCGGGCTTCCTCAATGGTCACCAGTGGGCTGAATTATACAACTTGGATGCATGAGGGAACTGGCCTGCCGTAAGGTTGACCTTGGCCAGTAGGAAATATAAGAAGCTCCACAAATAAACTGTTCCTCCTTTTGCCCTGCTGAGGACTACCTTGAATCAATTCATCTTTTCAGTTGCTCTAAAGGACAACAGCATACCAACGGACAAATGCTTAACAGTGACCACAGTAATGCATTATAGCACCTTTTTCTGCCTCCTCCCTCTCAGTACTGAATCTGTACCTCTCAAATGCCACGTCAGCATATGAATCCTTGGCTCTGCCTTCTGGAGGACCTGGTCTAAGGGACTTATATTTCCTACACTCCTTTGCAGCTATGCAAATGTCTCAGTTTCATTAGTCAGGAGCACTTGAGATTTGGGTGCAGATAAAACCAATTTTAGTAAGCAGCCTCTGGTGAGGACATGTGCTTTGGTGGGAGTAGTATCATGGATCTTCTAGAATTCAGGTGCAAGATCCATGAGTGACCACTGCCATCCTGGGACAGTAGAAGCTGTGATGTCTTTGCTAGAAAGTTCTCATAGTGTATTGGGTATGGTCCTAGCTGTATCATTAGTCTTAGTTCTACACTCTTTTTGGATCATCTATAATCTGATATTCTTAATAAATGTTTATGCTTAAATACAAACATACTGTTTGTAACTAGGAATCCTGACCAATAGAAGGTTGGCTCACGGAGCACCCATTCTGAATCTCCTCTTTTCCTGACAATCTTCAAAAAAGGAGACTAAAGTTGTATATCTAAATTTATCTTATTTGCAGTTAGGGGTATCCCCGCAGTACAGCGCTGGCTTAAGAGACAGAGGAGGAATTTCATGAGTAGAGTTTCATTTCCTAATTAAAAAGAAAAGGACTGGGGCACCTGGGTGGCTCAGTGGGTTAAAGCCTCTGCCTTCAGCCCAGGTCATGATCCCAGGGTCCTGGGATTGAGCCCCACATAGGGTTGTCTGCTCAGAGGGGAGCCTGCTTCCTCCTCTCACTCTGCCTGCCTCTCTGCCTACTTGTGATCTCTGTCAAATAAATAAATAAAATCTTAAAAAAAAAAAAAAAGAAATGAAAGAAAGAAAAGGACTTGGCTTCACACTTTTCTCTTGTTCCTACCTTTCTGACAAATGTTGTACTTCCTGTCATGGCAGTCATCTTGCTGCCATGAAATAGTAGACCAATACATTAAAGATGGCAGAGTAAAAAGAAAGATAAAAGATGGGTCACAGATGGTGTATGAGTTACTGAACCATCTCTGACATCTCTACACTAACTTTACGTGTAGTAGGCTAAATTGTGGTTCCCCCAAAGTCCACACCTGAATCCCTGGAACCAATAAATACATTATGTTTACAAGGGACTCTGATGTTATGAGTAAGTTAAGGATTTTAAGTGAGAAAGATTAGTTTGGATTACCCAGGTGGGCTCAATGTAACCACAAGGGTAATTATAAAAAACAGACAGGAGGATCAGTGTCAGAAAGAAAAAAATATAAGGCTAGAAGCAGAGGTCAGACAGGAAACTAGATGCTCAACTGCTAGCTTTGAAGGTAGAGGAAGGAGCCATGAGTGAAGGAGCATAGGCTGACTCTGGAAGCTGCAGGGTGCAGAGAAAGGATTCTGTCCCCAAGCTTTGGAATCAACACAGTCCTCCTGACACCTTATTTTCAGCCCAGGGACTCTAATTTCAGTGGAGCTAATTTTCTGAAAACTAGAATGGTAAGATACTAAATTTGTTTTAAGCCTCTGAATTTTGGTAATCTGTTATAGCAGCAATAGAAAACAAACATATGACACTCTTAATCTGTCTTTCATTAATCAGATCTTCTGTTACTCACAAGACTGATACAACATAAGCTTTTGTTTTATTGTGGAAAGGATTCTTTTTTTTTTTTTTAATTTATTTGAGAGAGAGAGAGCATGAGAGGTGAGAAGGTCAGAGGGAGAAGCAGACTCCCCATGGAGCTGGGATCCCGATGCGGGACTCGATGCGGGACTCGATTCGGGACTCGATCCTGAGACTCCGGGATTGTGACCTTAGCCAAAGACAGTTGCTTAACGAACTGAGCCACCCAGGGGCCCTATGGAAAGGATTCTTGACTGGAGGACAGCAGACCTTGTTTTTCATCTTAGTTGTATCACTAATGTTCTTTGTGGACTTAAACAACATCAGTTGTTTTTTAATCTACAGTTGGGATTCAAGTGGTACATACTTTACAGGACGGTTGTAAAAGTTAACTGTCTCAGCATATGTGAATACAATGCAGTCACTGACATGTCATATAATAATAGAGTCGGTGTATAAATGTGTGGGGTTTTTTTCCCCTGTAAATTTAAGATGTTTCACTAAATTAAAGGTGTCAAATTACTTCACATACCCACAGCCCTTTTCGAGGCTGAGCCCATGAGTAATAATAAGTAATATACCACAGAACTCTTTTTTCTTAATTGAAATGCATCCCCAGAACTCTCAAGAAGTGCTCTATGCAATCACCATTATTTCATCAGCGTTGACACAAGCTACAAAACAACTCAAAATGCCTAGACTATATGGTTTCTCAGATCCAAAACAGGCCAATTCCAATATTTTGTATATACAAGTAAATTACAAATAATGGCAAATATTATGCTCTAACAAAAATAGATGACTAACTTATGATCCCCAAACTCCCAAATGGAGGATTGTTAGTATAAATTTAAAAATCAGCTTGATGATGGCACCTGGGTGGCTCATTGGGTTAAAACCTATGCCTTTGGCTCAGGTCATGATCTCAGGGACCTGGGATCGAGTCCCGCATCGGGCTCTCTGCTTGGCAGGGAGCCTGCTTTCTCCTATCTCTCTCTGCCTGCCTCTCTGCCTACTTGTGATCTCTCTCTGTCAAATAAATAAATAAAATCTTAAAAAAAAAAATCAGCATGATGATACACTAATCCTATGAATAAGATATCCCAGTTTATTTAACAAGTTAAAACTCAGAGTATAATTACTACATACTCAAAATCATGCTTTTATTCTTTAATTTCACTTATTTTCAAGATCATAGTGTTCCATCCTCATTTTTCCCTCCCTTTCTCCCTTCCAGACTTTCTGTCTGTCTGTCTTTGCCATAAAGACACTCATGAACACAGCAAACACACATACACAGACTCAAAATACACAACACTATTCAAACTTCCCCAAAATGTAAAAAAGAACCTACACTCAAGACAAATATATAATGAAGTATTAATTACACATCAGTGAGATTACACACACCCACACAGAGAGGATATGGCAAGAATTTCTGGACAAGGCTCTATGCTGTATTTGAGATAGAACAACTATCAGTCCAGTTGAGGACTCTCAAAAATCTCCAGATATTCAGAAATCACCCCAAATTCCCATATATAATTTGAAATTAAATTTCTCTGCTCTCCAGGTAGTAGATTAATAAACCTCAAGATTCAACTTCAGACATTTACACTAATCCAAAGTCATCAGATTTATCTTCTTAACCAAGAAAGCAACTAGGAAGAGGTATTTCATTCCTGTACATAAAGGAGGACGTATGGCTGTTGTCAACTAATTCACTGAGCATGAGATCAGAGTCAAGCCAGAGTTGGAATACATTCATCTCAGAGGCTTCCTGAGCCACTGAAGCATGAGATCCAGGTCCTCTCAAATGAGGCCCTGCCTTAAGTAATTACCAGAACACTTTCATGTAAAAACACTTACCATTGGTATCTTAGGCCTAACTAGGATACATCTTCAGTTAAATACATGATAATTATTGTTTATCTAAGATATTTTAGCCAAGCTACTTTTGAATTAGTATTTCTTCAGAGATTGATTTCCTGCATTTTATGTTTCTCGCCTTTTCACTTTACATGAATACTTCATGAGTGGGAAGGTGAAATATTTATTTTTAGCTCAATTTCCCCTATATTCATGTAGGAGAAGGAATAAAACAGGGGGAAAGGAATTTCTTCACTTACCACCTTCTAATTTTGCCTTCTAGTGTTCTCCAAAAATAAATCAGTCCATTCCAACAGATGCGAAAGTGGAAAAATATTCTTGTCATTAAGACAAGAAAATCTGGTCATAAAATGAATCTTGAAAACATACATGCACAGTTATATTGATTAACACAGTCTACGAACCAGATATCCATTTGGCCTGGCCCCAAAAGTCAATGTCTGGAAAAACAATAATAATTGAAATTTTAATCCATGTTTCTGATACAGTAAAGCATTTCTTAAGACTGTTTATGCTAATTACATTCAGATGCATCAACATTATGATATTATTAAAAGTGAGAGGAAGAAGACAAGTCAAATTCCATTATCACAAATGAGGTTTCATGTTTCCATGCTAGAACAGTTAGCTGGGTCATTATACATAATTGTAATTTCAATGATGGACTAAATTCCAGGACAGACATGAAGAATCTTAATGGAGGCAGTGATGTCCCATTGAAATATCTGTGTGCTGAATCTAAGATACAGGAATTAAGAAGTATTGCCACTAAAATATGATATGATATTTTGAATAACACATGAGTTGCATAAAATACAGACTAGTAGATGTTACTAGTAGGTAAATGTTTTCTACATTTCATAGGTAAAATGATATTCTATTCATGCGTTGTAATGAAATGCAATAATAGAATGATGGTCAGTAGAGTCCATAACCCCAGGGAGCCTGGGTGGCACAGTCAACTAAGTTGAAACTTTTTTTTTTTTTTTAAAGATTTTATTTATTTATTTGACAGAGAGACCACAAGTAGGCAGAGAAGCAGGCAGAGAGAGAGAGAGGAGGAAGCAGGCTCCCTGCCGAGCAGAGAGCCCGATGTGGGACTCGATCCCAGGACCCTGAGATCATGACCTGAGCCGAAGGCAGTGGCTTAACTCACTGAGCCACCCAGGCGCCCCTAAGTTGAAACTTTTGGTTTCAGGTCAGGTCATGATCTTAGTCAGGGTCATGAGATAGAGCCACCACATGGGGTTCTGCACTCAGTGTGGAGTCTGCTTGAGATTCTCTCTCCTTCTGCCTCCACCCCTCCTCCTACTTGTGCATCATTCTTTTCCTCACTCTAAATTTGAAAAAAAAAAAAATACAACCCATATCCCTACAACAGTGAAAAATACCAATGAACATGATTTTTCTCAGAGATATATATACTGAAGCAGAGCTCTGAGAAGGGCTGAAACTATAGCATTCATGCTTTCAAAATTTTATCTCAAAATCTGTCCTGACCCTTTAAGATTCTTTCAGTTTTGAATTAATCTATGAAGTCTAAATATTCATTATGCACATATGCAAAAAGAAAATTACCAAGTTTCCAAATAGAGTACTTGGTCTTAAGTTCCATCTTTAACTATATAAGGCAACTGTTAGTCCTGTATTAATGAGTTGTATTGTACTAGGATGATTTGCCAACTACAATAAAACTATGCATGTAATACAAACAATTCAAGCATAAAACCATACATCGAGCTATGGTGCACAATAGAGAATACACAGGCAAACAAAGAGAAGAATGAAGATTTAGGAGATAGTGGAATTAGAGCTGGTTCTTAAAGGGTAATTAGGATGTAAAAAGGTCTAGCAAAGACAAACTTGGCTATTCTCTTTTATTATTATTAATAACCAATTGAATATACACAATGAGAAATTTTCTGAGAAAAAAATTCTGAGTTTAATGTATTAGTGTAGATTACCTACAGATCACCATCTTTTTTGTGACATCTTCACAGATTTTCATGGTGCCCATGAACCACTATGCAATTGCCATTTTGATAAACTCACTCATAAAAACATTTAATCTTCAAAGCACCTGTATTTTCTATAAACATATTTTCTAAACACCTATAGTAATCTCTCCCTTTTTTTTGTGAAGAAATTCAAGAAATTTTAAATTTCATGCATCTTGATAGATTATCACAACCACACAGTTAGACATATTTATGATCCTTTACAGACTTTCTTTTTTTTTTTATCCTTTTTTTTTTTTAGATTTTGTTTTTATTTGTCAGAGAGAGAGAGAGAACACTAGTGGGGGGGGGAGTGGGCTCCCCAATGATCAAGGACCCCAATGCAGAACTTGATCCCGGGACCCTGGGGTCATGACCCGAGTAGAAGGCAGATGCTTAACAGACTGAACCACTGAGGTGTCCTCAGAATTTCTTTTATTGAATTGAATTCCACAAACTACCTTAAGGACTATATAAGAACAGCCGTATGAATATTACTACATTTATATGAATATTACTATATTTGTACCTATTAGAAGAAAATTAGAGATTATACACTCTGTATGTATACTATAGATCTCCACTATAATATAACCTATCTTATAACAAAGATACAAAGAAAAGCTTCTCTCAGATTTCAGTGTAATGAAAAGATCTATTTCTTATGAACAAAAGATTTTCTTTTATTTTATAATCACCATGAAGCTAAACATAGATATTTTCCTCTTTTCTTTTTGAAAGAATAGTGGAATAAAGGCTAAATAAATGATAGATTAGTACCTCAATAAATGGCAGATGGTCAAAATATTTCACCCTTTCCTACCATATTAGAGTAAATTGAATTTCCACCCAGTAAACTTTACAAAGGGGATCCACTCCAAACTACTAATTACAGAAATATCCACACTGATATGTAAAAACCTCTTTTTTTCCTTCTGGTTACTATAGAAAAACAGAATCTGCTTTACTAATAGTCACATATATAAACTGTCAAATTAATTAAGCTAACATGCTGCTCCTTGTAAATCATCTGTTATAGGATATTGAGAAACAGTAATTTTTTATCAAACAATATCAACAGACATATTGGAAAAATAATTTTGAACTTCTACTACTAACAAATAATCCATTTTCAGTACTTCAAAAGCTAATCATTTATGCATTTTGAGTTATCCTTCCTTCCTTCCTTTCTTTCTTTCTTTCTTTTTTTTTTTTTTGAGTTATCTTTTCTATTTTGACTTTGTTTCTTGGTTTCAGTCCATGACTCATTTTAATAAGGTAGGTAGCTAACAAGTCTTGTGGGAAAACTGTTTTTGCTTCAAGACCAAGTAAGACACAGGAAAATGATGCATGGAAGAGATAGACTATTCAGCTGGCCCCCACATCCTCTGTCCCCAAATGAGATTTTCAGGATGACAAATCTGGACCAGGTAACTTGGCTGGAAGTAATGAAAATAATTGATCTTGGATGTGGAGGATGGCTGCTGAAGTTGTCTTCCAGCCCAGCCCCTCAAAGATTCCTTAAGGATGGGGACATATATTAAAAATGAATTAAGAAATGCACTCCATTGTTAGATGTACAGTAGGGAAGAAAATGGGGTCACTCTGGTTTTTGACTCACAAGTAAGATCAACACATGTGATAAGATGATACCACCAATCTCTGCATAACCACAGTTGGAGGAGAACAGAGAATTGCTACTTGCCAAATCGGTGATACAGGAAATGTGACCTGAATGCAGCTGACAGAAAAAGTGATGTCAATAAAAAATGGGAGGGAGCAGACATGAGAATATACTGGGAAATGGAACCAGAGCCCCCTTAGTTAGAAACAAGGTTGAATCTAAAATCAGAGAAGATGATCTTACCATCATTTTATGCCTTTATTGATTCATTATACCCAATGGCTAATATAATATTAGGAAATGTACTTTGTACAAGTATATAAATGGATAATAGCCTGTCAAAGTAAGAATTTCATCTAAAATTGTGAGATTAATGTCAATATTCAAGTTCAAGACACAAAATAAGAAGTTCAAAGCAGCATAGAGAACACAGAAAATGAAAAAAAATATATGTGTTCAAGGCACATAAATGAGACTCTTGCCATGGCTGAAACACACAGTGAATGAGGCAGTAGAATAACAGTGGAGAGTTGAGTCAGGTTGTCATGACCAGGATTAGGAATTGAAATTTGTTCCTAGAGAAATTTGGGAGTCACTGAAGGCTCCAGAGCAAGAGAATCATATTTGTGTCTAAAAAGTAACAATACAAATAGTTTGGTGGATGGAGCTGAGACTGATGGCAGGCAAGGGATGCTGAGGACTTCCTCCAAGGACATGCTGGGAATGGTCGTGACAGATACGTGATTTGATAGAAGCAAAAGATATGGCAACTGACTGAAGTGGAAGAGCATTTGGAGGAGCCAAGAAGTCACTCACTCATTCAATATCCAAGAAAATTTATTAAGAGCATTCCGTGTGCCAGTGACTGTGCTTGATACAGTGGTGGACCAAAATTATGCCCTCTGTGATCTTGCAAAACAAGGGGAGAAGTGAAAAACATAATCCTTTATTTAATAATCACTCAAGGGGGTTTTCTGCTTCAGCCAATAAGAAGTTCTAAGGAGGCAAATTGAATTTTGAAACAGCTGATGAAAAAAATGAAGCTAAGAAAGTGTCTATGAGGAATTAGCAGGGGGTAAGATCCTTAAGAGGTAACTAAGGGAAAGGGTGTCTGAGAATTTTGCAGGTGGTGAAGGAATATGGGTGAGGTCCTGGAGGGAAGAGAGTCTAGCATGGCCTCACTCCAAAAAGATGTTCATGTGGTCCACGACAGATGGTGAAACCATAAGGCAGAAATACAGGAAGAGCAGTAGGTCTAAGGGCAGCAGGGATAGAAAGTAAAAAGACATGTTGTACTTGGGATACCTGAAGTTTAAAATAACTGCAAAACATTGGGCAGGGCAGGTAGACATAGCTGGAGGTTGAAATTTTGGACTCCTCAGTGTCTGTGGGATGCTTTGATTCATGGCTTAGTGACAGCACCCAGGGAATGTATGCAGAGACAATAGGGTCAAGAATGGAACCCCAGGGAAAAACCAGTAATCACAAAATAAGTAAAGTAAAAAGACAGACTGAAGGAAACTGGGGAAAAGTAGCCAGAAAGACTGGAAGAGGGATACAAGAATGGTGTCATGAAAGTCAATGGCAGCAATTTCCACAGAGACAATAGCTAGTTAGAAGGATCAAGTAATGTTTACAGTAGAGGCCATGGTTGGGGAAGTCAGAGGCCAAAGATAACCTAAGCAAACAAAATTGCAGTTCAGGATAGTCAGGATAGTTACTGAAGGCTGAAAAGAGGAAAAGTTCCACACAGACTAAAACAAAACAAAACATTAGTTAAATTCCTATAGCTCTTAGTTATAAACTCTTAAATTGTTTTTTCTCACACATAAAGCCTCCACTACCTTTGCTTAAAACCCAAGATTGAAAAGCCAACTTCCGTGAGTGGTTAGATACTTGATGTGGTGCAGTTTACAATTTTTTAAACTAGCCTGATTTTTTTTCTTTTTGAAAACAAATCTGGTATAACTTGAGAGAACAATATTTTTTTGTTTTGTGATTTCCTTGTAGAATCATACTTGATTTTTAGAAAGATGAAGGTTACATGTGCAGGGTTGGATACCATCTTATACACATAGCAGATTCCAAGAAACCATTTTGTGGTGTGGGTGGTTAGGCAAATATTCTTTCCTCAGTTCCGGTACTTTCCACTGGACTTTTGCCTCCTAAGTCTGAACTTGCCTATTGGGGGAAGCAAGGAATGTGGCAGAAACATGTGTCAGCAAGTGTATGCTTATTTCAAAACAGTCCCAAAGAATGAAATACGTAGGCCTTGGTGACTTTGATTGTATAAAAAGTAAATGACCCCACAAAATGAACACAAAAGTAAATGAATCAAGAATTTTCTAAAGAAATAAAATGATAATTCTCCAAGTGGTGATACACCTTTAAAGCATTTTAAAGCTATAGATGCCTCTTAATTAATATCTTAGTGTAAACTAACACAAAAGAACCAACTTTCTTTCCTTCCCACTATCGCTAGGTACCAGGTAGGCAGGTATATCCATATGCACATGTGCGCACGTGCACCACAAACACGGCTATGCACACATGTGTGCGTACACACACACACACACACACACACACCACAGAAACCAAAGGAAAACTAAGAGGCCGTACAGAGCTCAGACAATTTCCAAGCTAGTAGTAAAAGAGTGGAACACGTTATTTATTTTTATATTAATTATTTGTAGATAAATAACTACTGGAATGCTTTACTCACACCATGAAGAGATTCATTATTTCATGGAGGAACTTGAGAATAAAGATGTATGACATAAGATGATACATCTGTCAATTTTAAGTGCTGAACTGATTTTATTTTAAGCAGTGAGACTTTGCTCCATATTGACTGCTAAGTTTTATTTCAACCCTTTTAAGCTATTAGAAAATCTCACTATTTTTTTTCCCTCAGTGCAACCTCACCTTCAAAACTGTAATCATGGTGATAGTCACAGCTACTACTTTTCTAGGAAGCCCTACGATGCAGGAAACATGGAGTAGGTACTTTATAAATATCCCATTTTCCAGATGAGGAAACTGAGTCTCAGGGAATGGATGCACTCTATCTGGGGTACACAATTAGTTGCAAGAGCAGGATTGAAACTCAGGGATTAAACTGAAGGCCAAACTTTCCTTCAGTCAGCTGGAGTCTACTGTTATACTAACAGTTGAATAGAAGGTGAACTTTGAGACATGTGGTTATGATGCTCCATGAGATGAAAATAAATAAATAAAACTAATGCGTAGGGGGGGGAAGACCTGTTAAATATGCGAAGCCAAAGTTTCTTATGTGGTTTGAACATTTGTTGTTGCAGCTGAAAATGATTAAATTTAGAAATCCCAATCAAGTGTTCACAAAATGATTTTTATTCTGGGATCAGGCTCCACATTACAACCATTTTCATAATTTTCTTAAGCAATACATTTTGGCTTAACCACCCTCTACTTGAAACGCTTTCTCTTAGTTGTTGAAGTTGGACCAATATGTGTTTACTCCGATCTTCCCTGCAGATATGCCTACCTTGTTCTCTGGCTCTGTTCGCTCTTCAACACAGCATGTTCCAACCGTCCCAGCCCTTGCCCCTTCATTCTAGTCTATCTGCGGTGAAGCCCCTGGCGTTGGACTAAAAACTCGGTGGTACACTCTGCACAGCCTAGCTGTCCCTTATGAGGGAAAGAACAGGTGCCTTACAAAATTAAGCAATTCTCAAAGGCATTCCTAGTGTGTCTTAAATTTTATTATCTCATCACACATCCCATGATGTGACACAAACGCCTTAGATGTGAAAGGGGAAAGACAAAGAAACCCCATCAAAGGAGCACTGGGGACATCTCACACTCGCTCTGCTGGAGGGCAGCAGGTAAATTACAACACAGAGGCTATTCTGTTCTGAGAGAAGTCTGGGCTCACCGCGAGAAGAAAATGACAACTTTAAATGCTGTCTGCAGCCACATCAAAACAAACACTCAGGTGCACAATGTGAAATTACTGCTGGTAATCTACACCCACCCAGAGATAGTCATCTCTACCAGGAGTGTTCTGTTTGAAGGGCAGAAGTTTAAGCGCTTGCAGGGCTAGCCAGGAAAAATATCACAGACCCTGAGACTTACTGATCAAAGCAAGCTGAAGTTCCCTAAAGGAATCAGGATTCGAACCAATATACATGTTTTAAAAATGAAGATACACTCAGCTTATGCATATATAACCCCTGGATATGGCCCCACAGACATCCTAGTCTAGACCACGCCCTTTGAGCTCCAAAAGAATTTAAAGAAATAAGCTTGGCATGGCCAACACTCTTGTTCATGGTTTTAGGACTGGAAACCTTGAAATTCCTCTCATTTCTTCCAAATCAAGATATTTAGATTACAAACCCTTTAATCCAACTAAAAAGAGATATTTGGAATGTCTGATCTCTCTGCCCAGATTTAAGAGTTGTTTTTCAATTAGTACCATAAATTGAGAAATTTTCTGGCATCTGCCACTAAGTGAGTAAACTCAAAGATGATAAAATAAACTTAAAAAGCCAAAAAAAGTTCATTTTAATTAACTTCCGGTGAGACTTAAAAGTCAGCCTAAACCACACAAAGTTAGTTTCTGAGATGTTGCTCATCTTTATTTTTGCCAGACAGCATGACTCCACTACCACTTATTAGGGCTGATTAGCGTGGTATTGCTTTCTTTTTCTTTTTTTTTTTTTTAATGTAACTGACTTGTAAACAAAGAGAAAAGAAATCTCAGAAGAGCCAAGGCAATATTGGCATTTGTAAGTTATTTTAAATTAACGCACTGAATGTATCTCAACATCAACATTCAAAAATCTAGGTCAAGGTCATGCTAAATTTGTAGCATTTCTTGAAGTAAAAGCAATAAAAATCAATAAAATTTACTGGGTTTTTGAGCCACAGGAACTCCCCAACTCTCTAGGTGTATATAGTCTATAAAACTCCTAGCTCGATCACCCTCACATCCTGACCTTTGCACTATATCTTCACTACAGTATTAAAAAAAAAAAAAAAAAATATATATATATATATATATATATATATATATATATATGATCCATTCATTGGTATTTTGAGAGAAGCTGCCATCATATTATCATGGGTTAGAGGAATTTTTTTTCTTTTAATTTAAATGTATCAAAATGTATTTTCTTAGAGATCTTTTTCTCATGAGAAAATTTACCTTTCAAACATTAAAAAGGCCCAACAGGATGAGAGCTCTTTACAATACATTAATTCAGTTCTTCTGTTTAGCAAAGTTTGTAAAATTAAGATTTGTAGAGGTTTTACTCCAAGAAAATTGGTTCATTAATTTGACAATGACTCACTCTGTCTTGAGCTGTGACCTTAGTCAAATTTGTGTCTCCACTGCTCTTAATGATGAGGCAGGATTATTTGCCAATTTGTCTGAAAAATTCCTAATAACCTATAGTTACTCTATTATGTATAGTTTATTGATATTGTTACTAGCACGTCAAAGTTTAATGACTTTCTAAAACAAAATGTTGAAAAACATTATTTAGCCTATATTAATTTTAAGCAATAGTAGATTACAAATCAAATACATAACGTGTGGGTCTAGTCATAGAATTCTTTATTTTGGAAGTGTTCGTGATTCTCTCAGTATTCACCCATCACTTAAAGACTCATTCAGAAGGTCTTCTGAGAGAACACTAGATTGTTCCCATTGCTTCCCAAAGACATGGAGATGGGAAAAAGAGCTCACAGTCTTCCCCAAAGGCATCTGCTCAAGCATCAGACTTAATAGGACATGATCAGAAATTTGATGTTTTCATAGGCACTTTCAAAAATGACATAAACTCTTAATTGTGAAGAGTAAAATTTCCTTTCTTCAAAGACAGTTTTGAGAAAGCATTCCAGGCCACCATGATATTAATTGCCTCTTACACTCTTTTCATCTACTTTGGTCATGAGCCTGAAGAGCTTTTAAGGGAATCAGATTATACTGTCCTCATGCTAGGCTGACCTGGACAGCCTCAGAATTGATTCTGCTCTTTCATGATTGTCCAGCACAATAGTGTTGCACACTTACAGCACACCACCCCAGGACCCAACAACTGCTCTGTAGGTAAGTGACAAGAATCCACTGCCCCAGGGTAGAAAAATTCTCTCCTCCTGCCTGCTAGGCTTATAGAAATAAAGATGGCCCGTTATGCTGACATCAAGGAGCTTAACAGTGGAGTAGGGAAAGTGAAAATCAGTACTAAATCCCAAACTGCAGATGAATTCCTTTAATTTTGCCCTTATTAGTGGAAAACCAGAGAAGTGTGAGGGGGAAAAAAAGTATAACCTATTACCAAAGGAAGATTTTACTGTGACAAGATCAAAAACACTGCTCTTGGTAACACTTATCAGTGCCCCCTCAGATAAACATCTGATGGTATTCCTCCCGTTCCCTCATCCTCGTGCTCCCTCCTCTGTGATCTGTCTTCCCTTCAGCCCCTGGCTCATGCCCATAGTTAATCATCCATTCACTTTCCCCTGGAGGCTTAACGTCCTTTGACTCTTCAAGAAGGAGAACAAGGTGAAAACAAAAACAAAAACAAAAACAGCCCTTGCTGATCAGGGCTCAGAAAATCATAGCATTAAGATCAACAAATTGCTGACCATCTCCTCCAGCATAATAATTCCAGTGAGTTATGATACAATCACTGCATAATGTCTCCATTTTACCAGAGTCTCTTCCCTAATAGGGGAGGGGAAGGCCTCAGGATAGGAGTGGGTAAGCATTCCTTTCCTGAAGAGCAGCAAGAGAAAAGAGGGAAGTAAACCATATCCAGGACACTTCCAACAATAAGAGTCTTCAGAAAACCTTCAAAACAACCCAAGAAAGTGTGTTGGAGTATCACTTCACACATGGATTTCACTGAACAAAAAAAAGAGGTGAAATCAGAGAGTTCACAACTCTTTTCCTCTTCTTACTTTATAACATTTACACTTGCACAGATACCAAATGAAAAATCTAATAGCAGACATGTCAGAAAGCCAACACAAAGAAATTTAAGGAATTATGACCTTTAGTTCTGATGCTTAGGACTTCATCTTTCTGATTCTCAAGATGCACTTCTTACCCCTTGCAAATGCCTCATCCGCAAGTGAGGTTATTTCCTCATGGCCAAGAGATTGCAAAGTAGCTGGGGAACCTTAAACTGGAATATTTTTCAAGCTTTTCTGATAGGCAAGTGAAACTTGCTTCATTAATTTTTTGGATGGTTTATTCCTTTGTAGTTATACAAAGACCCTCCCCATGAATGGTGATGTTTCAGATTTCAGCACCAAGGGCTTAAAATTGCTTGAGTATGAAGCTACCAGTGATGATGTTGAAAACAGAGTTGCACCTCTTCAGAACAGGTTGTATTTGAAGCACATTTTGTGCTTAGCCAAGAAAAGCAAAGAGCAATGGCCAGCTGTCAAGGCCAAGGAGTATGCCCAGCCTCTTGGCTTGGATTCTCTGAGGAAGTTGGTGAGATTCCCAACTCCCATTTGATAAAACCGCCTTCATGGTGTACACAAGCACCACCTGTTTTGTCCTTGGGCCTTGAATACAAGGAAACCACAACTGTTCACATATCCATTTTGTATCTGACTTCTTTAACAAATTCTTACTAACTTTGTTAATTCTTCAGTTAAATCTTTAGTGACCAATCATATTATATTCATTTAAGGATAATGTTGCCTTATTCCATGAAAAAGATACTTTAGCTGCAAAACGGGTCCTTTTACACTTAATTTGAATAATGAGAAGAGCATTAAGCTTTTCTAGCAGATCTGATACTAGATTTGATACACAGATTTGAAGACAAACTGTTAAAGATAAAGCAACCAAAAAACTATTGTAGCAGTTTAGTATTTATGACGTACGAAAGAGGATGATCACCAAAAAGTATATAGAAAGAAAAAGAAATATCTGTAGAAAACTTCAGATTAAAAAATAATAATAATAGTAGAGGTCACCTGAGTGGCTCTGTCAGTTAAGCATCTGACTCTTGGTTTTACCTCAGGAAGCACAGGTCTGTTGGTTTGGGCTCAGGTTGTGATCTCAGGGTCATAAGATTGAGCCCTGAGTGGGGCTCCACACCTCAGTGGGCAGTCTGCTTGGGATTAGCTCCTTCTGCCCTCCCCCCGACTCACATGCTTGTGCTTTCTATAAAATAAATAAATAAATCCTTTTTTTAAAAATTGGGGGGTGGGGGGAAGGAGTAGTTGGAAAGATAAGTAGACAACAACAACAAAAATGACTCCAAGATTTTTAATATGCATGATGGAGGACTAATGAATGGTAATCAAATTGCTATTTCTTTTTATAAATACTCAAATGTATCACAATATAGAAATCTGAAAAGGAAATTGAAAAAGTAAATAAATCTGACATTATAAATAACACAAAGTATGCAGTTCAAGAGAGATTAGCATGTATTCTACCATATTTCCATGATCTCATACGATCTTGTGAACACCAAAATACCTCATAATAATGATATTTCTATAAAGTTTTCATGCTATGTGAAACAACTACAAATGTGTTGTATGTAAACATGATCCCTAGAACAATGTTAAGAGATTTTTGATGAAAAAATTCTTTTAAGTACTTACAACTTACAAAACCTTTTCTATGATTGCAGTTGATAATCATAATCCATCATTTATTCTCTTGCAAGTCCCATTTTACCAAACCTGATCTACCAGTGGCCTCTCCATGCAAACCTGTTGTTCCACCCTTCCATGTCCACATATCATTCATCTTTCCATTCTTGTGCATAAGGTGAAATCCTATTTAGCCTTCAAAGCAATCGTCCTTCCATTCCCTTGAAAGAGGGGGATTAATGAACATAGGAGACAAAACAAGGGTGTAGACACCAAGTTTCCAAAAGGAAGAAGCTTCTCCCTTTGCCTTCTCTGAGCATATGAATAGACCAGAAGTTCAGGAGTACGATGATAGTCCCGTTTCACAGCATCTGCAAGTGGTCATGATGTCAGTATGCAAAGCCCAGGACCCATATTATTGATGATATTCGTGAATCTTACCTATTTCCATCACCAAAAACAAAGTAAAAACTGTTCCTCCTGCCCTTTTCCTCCCCCACCAACAAATCTTCTCATTCTTAGCCAAAGTCATTTCCTATATCAAAGGAGGAAAAACAGTGGTTTTTGTGCTTACAAAGGCAAACCATAATGGAGGTTGCAATTCATTTTTTCTCTAGTCTCAATTTTACTGATTATTCTCCTGACCAAGTAAAAATTTTAAAGAAAGGGGAAAAAATTATGAGAAAAGTTTAAAATAAAGTAAACCACAAGTAATTATATTTATTGCATGATACCACTATGGTTTTCAGCATCATTTTTATTATGGAGAATGAAATTATCCAAAATTCAGTAATTGCTCTTTGTAGAATATTCAATTTAGTAAAGAGAAGGTATTTTAAAAGACACAATTTAAGCACTTTTATAGTGTATCTATTAGAACACTGTCAAGTGTTGGAGTTTTAGTAAGACTGTTGTTTCAAGTGTGTTTTCCTAGTTACATCCCCTCACCTCTTATTCTTAGTTTCCATTTCCTTTTTTGAAAACTCCTACGGTTTTCAGATAGTCAAGGGGTCATTATGACAGTGGAATGGGGAGAAGGGGAGGGTCTGGATGATGTTGTGAGGAAACAAATTTTTGCACTCTTTTATACTCCCAAAGTGAGTATGGTTACCATGTGAAAAATCGAAGTCCGTTGCTAAAGATCTTATCCCAGACTCTGATCTAATGTTGACAGTGCTAGAACAAAGCACAAGCTACTTCTATTCCTATTTGGTTACCCCATTCACTCTGACATCTGACATCTGGATTATGAAATAATTTTCTTTGACATAATTTTGGAGAAGTATTTTTTCCCTTTTTTAAGTTTCGGGACATTTGTTTTGGGTAACTCATCTGAGACCATGCTCCCAGACATAGAGATTGTTCTGACTGACACCGGGTGCTTGTGCAGTGGTCCCAGTGCCCATTCTCTCTGATCCTACCCTGAAGATACTTAATATGCTAAATCACTCAAAGTAGGTAACCAAAAAATGCCAGTCACTCATGCACCTGTCCAACAAACACTTGATAGCATTGTGCTATTTGCAATATGAAAGTGATGCTTCTGTGTTCAACTAGTAGTGAACTTATTATATCTAATGTACTCAAATCCCTTAACAGTCCCAATAAGGAAAGTTGGATTAAAGTAGGGAGTAAGGAAAGACAAATTCATACACAGGCTCAATTTTATGACAGAGAATGAAAGTTAGTACAAGTCCATTCTTGTTGTTCCATCATCTAAAAGTCAAAAGAGTGACCAAGAGTATCAGTCTTACTAGTCCAACTGTCTAATAATATGATAGAATGAGTCCAAGAAGAGCAGCTATCTTGCAGCTGAAGCAATAGCATATGTGTGTGTGCATGTATTTATTTATTTGAAATATCATCCTTATTGTTAATCATTTTCTCTATTCTTTTATTCCTTCTACAGGTGATCAAAATTCTCAAGAACAATATATAAGGAAAGGGAACAGTAGGGCACTATTTTTAAGAAACTGAAAAAAAAATGGTAAGGCAAAGTCTTTATACCCAGCTCAGCTGAATTTTAAGTATCAGGATAGTCACAAAACAGTTTTAAAAGTGCAAGGACTCAGGAAATATGGCACCTACATGCCTTTTATAAGTAATCTCCAAGAGAATGAGTTTCATCCAACAGAGAAATAGCAGGAGAAACATCAGGAAAAATCAGTAATAATGAGCATGTTATACATTGAACTGGAGAGCCATAACTAAAACTTGAGTTGGCAATACAGGTAAAGAGTATAGCAATGCTACATGCCCTAACAAAGTAGAAAGAATGCATCTAGAAACGATGTGGGAAAAGTAGAAAAAGAGGGAGGAAAGAAGAATGTAGTCATTTGTTGTTGCATAAGTGAAAGAGAAAGTCAAAGGATGCCATTAAAAACTAGGTGGGGGGGGGGACATCTGGGTGGCTCAGATGGTGAAGGGCCTAACTTTGGCTTAGGTCATGATCTCTAGGTCCTGGGATTGAGTCCCACAACCTGCTTCCTGCTCAATGAGGAGTCTTCTTCTCCCTCTGCTTTTGCACCTCCCCCCACTCATGCTTTCTCTCTCTCAAATAAATAAAACTTTAAAACAACAACAACTAAAAACCAGGTAATCAAATGTTAGGTGAAAAAGAAAATTCAAGAGAAAACCTTCATGAATTAAAATGTTAGACACCAAAACCACAATTCAAAAAAAGATAATTGATAAATTGGACTTTCTCTATTTTATATTTCAGATAAATCTGAAAGACCCTGGTAGAAAAATGAAAAAACTAGCAACAGAGAAAAAATACTTACAAATCACATATATGATAAAGGACTTTCATTTAAAATACAGAAAGAACTTATAAAACTCAGTAATATAAAAAATAATCCAGTTAAATACAGGCAATAAATATTTTATTAAAAAAGAAATACAGACGGCAAAAAAAGCACATGAAAAGGTGTCCAACATCATTAGTTGTTAGGGAAATGAAATTAAAGCCTAGTACTGAGTAACTGAAACTCCCATGTAGTTCTGCTACATCCCAAATTGTACAACCACTTTGACAAATGGTTTGCAAGTTCCTTAAAAATTTAACATATGCAAGCAGCACGCCAGCAGTTGTGCAGATCTTTTTTTGTTCCAACAGTGTTTAGACAGAACAGACCTGTGAATCCCCTTCTTCCAAGCCTCCAGTCACCCTCCAAGCCTCTCTTCAGCTGCAACCTCTGGGACCAACTTTTTGGCCATTCTCTGCCTCCAGTCCCAGCTGGCACCATTTTCTGGTTAGCCCCTTGTTGCCAGCTGTGAGCTCACAGATTCATCAGAACCATTCCACTGAGGAAGAAGTTATAGTCAGCCTCCTGGTCAGCCCGTATCTGTGGGCATCCTATACCCACCTGTCTGTGGGTTTCTATTTTGACAGTGGCTATGTGGGCACCTCTTTCACAAAGGCATTCAGCATCTCTAGATGATGCAAAACGGTGTGGCAGCTTTGCCTTCTTCCAGGACATACAGAAGCTCCAAAGATGAGCAGATGAAATCTGAGATGCCAGTGAAGCCACATGTGCCTTCCTGAGGAGCCACTAACTAACTAGATAAACAGGTGGAACTCATCAAGAAGATAGGCAACCAGGTGACTAACTCCACAGGCTGGCCACCCACGAGCTGGGCTGGGAAAGTGTCTTTTCAACAGGCTCACCCCAAAGCACTGCTAGAACCCACCCCAACCCAGGGGTCCCCGGCATCAGGTTATCTGCCTGAGCCTCTCCTGGCAGCAACTAGGCAGCTTTTTAAACAACCTTGGGAGCCCTCTCCAATAAACAATAATCTGCAGGTTTTTGCAGGATAAAAACAAAACAAAACAAAAACAACAACATAAACTTACTGCATGACCTAACAAGCCTCATACAGGTATTTGCCCTAGAGAAACGAAAACCTACTTTCACACACCAACTCATACACACACAAAACCTGTATACAAATATATGTAGTGTCATTATTCATGATCAACAGAAATTGAAAACAGCCTAAATGGTCTTCACGGAGTATATGGATTTTTTTTTTAAATGTGGTATATCTATATAATGGAATATAAGCCAATAATAAAAAAGAATGAACTATTGATACATACTTCACCTCTAGTAAGGTATGAAGAAGAATACTTGATGCCTTTGCATCTGTCAAATTTGGTCACATTCACTTCTGGGAATCTCCCTCTCTTAAGTGAAGTTGACTGCTGGGGCTGAGTCTTTAAATGAAGACCCAAATGAACGAACAGTGAAGAAGGAAGAAAAGGTGCGTGTTAATCCAGTAGACACCAAATTTTCAACGCTTATTAGGTGCTGTGTGACGAAGCATGCACTTTCATTCCATTTTTTATTCTGTGATAGACTTGTGGCACCACCAATCCATAATGTGAGCTCTCTTGTCAGATAATTTGGTAAAATGGGCAAGGGGTAGGGAAAGCCCTTGAAGGGTTTGACAGCAATTCGGACACATCTATGAAAATGATTCCTTTTTTTTTCCCTTCAAGTCAATGACTTTACAACAGTTCTAATTTTTTCTTACGTGTGCAAGAGGGGCCCCCATAGCACTACTCATGTTGTGGTAAAGGTCAAGATTTATGGAAAGCGCTCTCCATTCGCTAAACATCCAGCAGATGTTCGTTGCTGCTGTTAGTGGGCACCTGGGGGTGAAGAACTTGAGGCATGGTCACATGGGCCTGCTTTATTAATAGCAGCAATCATCTGCTCTGAAGGTAGAAAGATGAGGCCCAGTGCTCCCAGGCATTCCCATTATGGAAAACCTCCTGTCCAGAGTGTGAGAAAACCTTTGTCCACTGACCTAATAGCTAGGGGCAGTGACAAGGAAAGAGAACTATTAATTATAATAATAACCAACATCTATGGAGCTCTTCCTCCTGTTAGGTATCTTTCAAGGGCTTACTTGCATTAAGCCATCAATTCCCTCAACAATCCTAAAATGCATAGGAAATCCTTTTTTAATGAAACCCTCTTTTACAGATGAAGAAACAGAGGCATACACCTTAAGTAACTTGCCTACAGTCACACTCAGAGCAAGTGGCATAGACCGGGTGGACAGTCCATGTACCTGTCAGACGGACCCTGCACAACACTATCAACTCTTGTGTTAACAGTTTCAATTCCAGTTTCAATTGAAACAGATGGTTTCAATTCCATCTTAAGTTCCTAGGTGCTAAGAGAATGTCCAATGAGAATTTTCTCAGTATGTCTCTTAATAAGCCCATTGTCTCTCTCTGACCAAAGTTCCTAAGATACCCTTAATTGGCCTTCTAGGTCAGGGCATTTTCCAGAGTCCCCTAAAATATGGCTCCTGGGCTCCCAGCCTCATAATAGCAACCTGATAGACTGCAATCCATATTCACTTAGCCATAAATAGCTTGGAGCTCCTTATCAGTTAGAAATAGAGACTAGAAAGCTCCAAGCTAAATAGTCACTACAGCATAATAATTATAGATTTACAGGCAGACAGCCAAGATCAAATCCCAGGCTCTGCCATTCAATAACTTGGCAAATAGTTACCATTCTGAGCCTCAATATTCTTATCTGGAAATTGGGGGTAATCAGAACTTCTACCTGATAAGGCTATTGTAAATATGATAATGATAATGATGGTGATGATGATAATACACATACAGGACTTATCATCAGCCTGAAAGTGCTCAATAAGGACTATTATTTTCATCATTATAATTCTTATTTCCTCTCAGGTTCTTGCTGTAACTCCTTTTCTTCCACCTAACCTTATTTTAACTATCTTCTACTACATTGTTTTGAATATCACTAGTTTTCTCAAGTGAATTTTTGAAATTAAATAGGATACAAATAATTTAAAATTAGGTACATTAGTTCTTTTTTAAAATTTTTTATTAACATATAACGTATTATTAGCCCCAGGTACATTAGTTCTTAATGATAGGAAAATATTATGGTTTGGGCAGTGAAATATGGTAAATATTTACCTCTACCCCAATTGTCCTAAACAGGTCCTTCCAGATAGAGGAAAGAGATTTGGGTAATATGCTTTTAAGAGGAGGTCTTTTTTGGGGAGGGCAAGAAATAAGGCAGAAAACCCAAGAGCTCAGTCTTACCTCACCCTATAGAAGCAAGAACTCAATAGCAGCAAATGCCTCAGGTACAGAAGGACAAATATCTCTGCCATAGGCAAGACTCCGCATTACTCTCTCCATCTCTCCTTTTGGTGTGTCTCTTCTTACACCATTTTCAGCAGCATCCTCATCTTCTACCCCACATTCTTTATGCACCTAAGCTTCTGCTCATTCATGGTTTATGCCATTCTAAATTCTTAGCCTGCATATAACTATCCTAGTCTGACCATTTCTGCTGACTTTAGCTTTACTTTCCACTGTTAACTGATACCAATCTTGTTTTCCTAATTCACATTGCTGACAAAGAGACGCTGGTTGACCCAGATTCTCTTTTCTTTCCAGAACATGTCAATCAAAGGTCACTAATCTGCTTAGGTATTGACTGAATTGGTTGGTTTCCCACCTTTGGTCTAACTAACTGTGTTGTAATAGGTGGAGTCATCATATGGTACAAATTATTCAGCCTACTACTAACCCTCTGGCAACATCCTTGATGTAGTATTTCTATTATAGGTCCCTGTGAGTATGACAAAGTACTATGTTCCCAAGACTTAAGATTTTAGAATTGTAGTATGACAAAGTACTGTGCTCCCAGGACTTAAGATTTTAGAATGTAGGGACAACCAAGATATGGTAGTACAGTCCATATAAGATAAGAATATCATCTAACCCCACTGTCAGGATTATTTTTTAAAAAATTAATAAAATAATACTACTTTGTTTCAGTTGGGAAGACTTTTGCACCCATTTTTTTTTTCTCCTGACAGATTTCTTGACTCATGTTTGTGTAGAATTTTACATTTATCCAAGTAGGCTTAGCTAAGTATGAACTGCAACCCAAAATCGCAGTGGCTTAAATACAAAAGGTGTTATTCTGTCACGTAAAAGACATATGGAGGCCATCAGTCCAGGATTTATTTCTCATTTCTATTTATTCATTAGAGCCTAATATTATACAATATTTCATTTCAAAATTCCTAGAGTGAGGAGCCTTATCCATGCAAAAGGAAGCAAGAGTGCCAGCTATTATATCCACATTCTAGAAAGTAGGATGAAGAGGAAAAGAGAAGAGCCTGTGGCATCTACTTTTTTCTCATTCATTCATTCATTCATTCATTTTTAAGTAGGCTCCACATCCAGCATGGAGCTCCATGCAGGACTTGAACTCAAGACACTGAGATTAAGAATTGAGCTGAGTATATATACCACATCTTCTTTATCCATTCATCTGTTGATGGACATCTAGGTTCTCAACTGACTGAGTCACTAAGGCACCATGTGTCATCCCTTTTAAATAACTACCACCTCTTACATCTCATTTGTCAAAACCTTGTCACATGTCTGCATACGGCTGTATGGAAGCTGAGAAATATTATCCTTTAACTGAGTGAATAGATCCTTAAAATGAATTTAAGATTTTATAATTGAAAAATAGAGGAAAATGGATATTCAGGAGATTATCAGTAATCTTTGTGGCAGTCTATGTTTTTAGATACTTGACTCCATCCATGTGTACTCTTTCCTTATAAGAACACAGCATCTTCTCCAGTGGAGACCACCCAAAGTCTTCCCCAGTTACTGCAACAAGCTCAAAGTCTAGGACCTCTGGGTGATGTACAAAGAGTGCTCTGCCAGGTAAGTTGGTATTCCCCATAGTCTGGTGACCTATAAGTAAGGAAATATCGTGCCTCTGATACACTTGAAACACTTTGGCAGAAAAAGGACAGAAGAATCACAGTAAAACCTTCCATTTGGAGACTGGAAGAATGGCAAACACACCACCTTCAGAAGTCCAAGCAGTTTTAAAATCCTGTTGGGCAGAACTGAAGAGGAACACAACTCTGGTCATGGAGTACATTCCTGGGTTGGCTCTTCTGGAGCCTCTGGTTCTTCTTTCTGGGGAAATACTCCCATCTATTTTCTGTGACCTTTGGCCTTTTCTCCTAAGAGAGTTACCCATGTCTACTACCATCTCTGGGCACATTGAGATAGGTGAGTCCTGGAGGATATGATCTTCTTGGGGCTGTCACAGCTTTCATACCCACTTTCAAACGGGCACAAGTTCACTTAAGGGTTTGCCACCAGGGGCTGTAGATCAGTTACAGGATATCTTTGCCAGTATCATTCCCATACACTTTAGTAGGCTTCTGATATACTTGCTTACTGTTAGCTTCACATACAAATAACCAAGATTTTATCTATACTTAGTTTTTCAGTATGACAACTCGCATCTTTTATTTATTATCTTCTTTATGTATTGCTCTCTCTCTCTCTCTCAAATTAGTGAGAGAAACTTAGATACCACTTAAAAAAACAAGCTTGGATGGAAATTGAGAGTCCAAAGCTAATATTTTAAGTCAGTCTAGTTCACATAATCTATAAAGAGCTCTTGCTATAAGGTTTGGTATAGAATATTATCTCCTGCTAATAGTGCCACTTTGTAACCATCACTTAAAACTGCTTTAATTTGAGTTGCAAAAGGGGGTTTTTTCATACCTTCAGTATCTCATAGGCAATGTATACTATAGGTTGTTATGGAAACTCTTTAAGAGAAGAGATGGTTCCTTCTCTCTCTGCTTGAAGTCTGACCTCCTTGGAGCTCATCTCTCATTCCTACCAGACTTTGCTAAAATGACAAGACGTACCCAACACATACAAATATTCTGAATGTTTCCTACCATTTTCCCTAATGCATTAGCCCTAATTCACTTGTGGTTTGTCTTCCAGAGGACAACAGGTGACAGTGTGACAGTTTCCTATTCCATAAGTAGAGTTATTAAATGTGCAGCTTGCTCGGTATACCTGAGCCCTCACCACCTTACTGCTAAGCCAGTTCATGCTCTCAATTTCTGCGATTACAGCCTGCCTCCAGATAACAAATTCTGTATTAGTTAGGACTCACTTTGGCTGTATTCAACAACAAAATAAAAATCAACTTATTTGAGTGGTAAGCAAGATAGAGAGGCAAGTATGCTACAGATTTGGCTATAGCAAACGTTACTATCCAGTAAGTTAAAGGTACTCTCTGTCTCCTGAGCAAAGATCAGGCATTCTTACTGCCCATTATAAAATACACTGGTTCCTTAACTTTGCGGTTCAACTCCTGTAATGCAACCTACTGCATGTGCCCGTGTTACCTGATCTGTTTCTTGTCGCCCTACAGGAACCACAGTTCAAAGGAACCAATACAAATGCAGATGATCCAGTTACTGCTGTTACCACCAGTAACAAAACCTCCTTTTTCTGACCTGAGAGTCACACGTCTTCTGCCAACACCCACAAAACTGTGATGGCCTCACTTGTTAGCTTGCGATTAGAGCAAAATCTCAGACTCCTCACAATTCTTGACAGATAAAATAGACGGTAAATATTCATTCTTTCTCGGGTGAAAATGACGCTAAGGGAAGGAATCAGACTCACCCCAAAATCACACAGCAAGAACAGAGTGCATGTCTTCTCACTCTTCATCTGGCATATGTTGCTACACCTAGAGCTGCTCCTATGGAACCAGGAATGCTCTCATGAAAGTTACGGAGAGTGGCTGTTTGTCTCACATCAGGGACCAGACTAGGATGGTCCAAGAATGGTTCGCTGGGGCTCTGGTGCACAACCTGCATTTGCATGAGGCTAAGAGTAATGCGTCCTTAAATATTCTGTCCCAAGACACTCTATTACGTGGAATGGGCCATCACAGAAGGACAAACACTACATGCTTCCATTTGTCTGAGGTGCGTGAAATAGTCAAACTCACAGGCACAGAGAGAAGTGTGGTTGCCAGAGAAAAGGCGCTGTTCAGTGCATAGAAAGTCTAAGGGATGCCAGCTGGATGCGTTCTAGAGATCTGCTGTCCAGCACTGTGTGGGTGGTTAATGATTCTGCACTGCACACTGAAAATCCATTAAGAGGATTAGATGCGTTGTGAAGTGTTCATCTGTATGTTTTCTCTAGAGATGGCCAATGGTAGAACTTGAATCACCAAGGACGGCTAATAATTTTTCAGCTCTCAAAAAAGATCACTTGGGCAGCTTATATGTAAAATGGAAAATAGAGATTCCTTTCCAATTTTCAATTCAGTCTTCCCTACCAGAGCCAAGTAGTAACTGAAAAAGGATCTTGATTTTCAGTGATGAAAGGTCTAAGGCTTATGTAATTGTGTTTCTTTTCTTAGTTTTTTTTTCTTCTAACTTTTCAACCCAGAAATTTTAATATTTAGAAATATAAATAATTTATTATATATTGACTATATTGACCCCCACTTCATCCCTCTGCCAAAAATAAATTTAAAAGAATGTGAAGTCATTTTAATAAGATTTTAAACCATTTGTGTTTCCCATTGTATATATACACCACATATTCTTTATCCATTCATCTGTTGATGGACATCTAGGTTCTTTCCATAGTTTGGCTATTGTGGACATTGTTGCTATATAAACCATTTGTGTTTTCACATACCAACTTATGACTCCAGACCTATTGTTTTCAAAGTTAACTTCCTAATGTTCCAAAACTTAAACCTGATAGTGCCCTATAAAGTTGGTATCAGATAGGTCAGTTTTATTTTTGGTGATTATAGAACATAACTTTCATTAATATTTTTATAGTTTTCATCATTAGAAGTGCACATAAAAGGGGAAAAATATGTATGTATATATGCTATGACCTGGGAGCTTTGCTTGCCCATTTTTATCCTAGTTCTGCTTAGAAGTGTCCAAATCCACTGCCTTTCTTTTCAGACTCATTTTCTCTCATTCACATTTGCCCTTACTCTTTCTGATCCCATTAATTGTCCTCAAAACCGATACTCTGAAATAGATCTGAAATACATTCACTCTAGCATCAAACAACTGGTAACAGCTTAATACGATCCTCCCCAAACTGTTGGAATTTTATCTTATTTATTTTTTTAATTTTATTTTACCTTGTTTTATTTTATTTTATTTTATTTTATTTTGTTTTGTTTTTTGAGAGAGAGAAATAGCATGATTGGGGGCAGGGGTGGCAGTGTGCAAAGAAGAGGAAGAGAGAGATTCCTAAACAGGCTCCATGCCCAGCACAGAACCCTTGACAGGGCTCAATCTCATACCCTGAGATCATGACCGGAGCCTAAATCAAGAGAGGATGCTTGACTGAGCCACCCAGATGCCCTCAAAACAGGTTGTAATTTTAAAAAGAGCTTTTGGCAAAGAAATGAACACTAAAAGTGAATGTCAAGTATTCCAACTTGAATTTTAACCTTTCTATGGGTTATCTGAGGAAGGAATTCTGTTTGTGAGGAGCACTGCCAAAACCTTTAGGACATAAAAATCAGACCGTCCTCTGTTGCCCCATATTGCCCCATATCACCTGTCATTTTTTTTTTAATACTTTATTTATTTATTTGACAGAGATCTCAAGCAGGCAGAGAGAGAGAGGAAGCAGGCTCCCTGTCAAGCAGAGAGCCCCATGCGGGGCTCGATCTCAGGAACCTGAGATCATGACCTGAGCTGAAGGCAGCGGCTTAACCCACTGAGCCACCCAGGCACCCCTCACCTGTCATGTTTATCTCTGAAGTCTGTAGTCTAACGTATTAGGGTTATCGATGGCAAATACTTTTTTTTTTTTTTTTTAAGAAATCTTGTCAGTGAATTCCAGAAGCAGAGATGACCTTATTTGTCCCTTCAGAAATGGAGTTAAGAGAAGGCCGAAGGCACTTCTGTTTAGTCATTCTTACTTCAGTGAAGCTAGAGGGTGAGAAGAAAGACTTCTCCATCAGCCAGATGGTGCAAGTAAGAAGTCAAGTGAAGACAAACCCCCATTCTCTGACTGCCGGGAAGCCGCTGGCATCTCCTCCCCAGCGCTAACAAATGAGCCTTTGTGCGCACTCATGATGATCCCTTTGAAGCTCTGGCATCCTGACTGGCAACTTTTCATATCTGCCCATCTTGGAGCAGGGGCGATTGGGAAACGGAGAGGGGAAGGACCAAGAGAAGGGGGCGGCTCTGGGCTGGCTCTGAGCCCACTGGGTAAACAGGTTAGCTCCCTTTTAACACAGATAACTTTTCAGAAATGAAAAGGGAGTGTCCAGCTTCGCTTGGAATAAAGATGAGGAAATGACTCTCAGCTGTCCACACAGAACGAGACAACTGACCACTCCAAAGCAGTCAGAGCCTTCCATCCAACAGTAGACCAGACGGGATTTCTCTCCCAGACTCCAAAGTATACGTTCCCCTTCAAGGATGTTTACACTGCTAGTATCTTCCACATGCTGGGGATGGGGACATTTTATTGAGATCCATAGTCTTTACTTGCTACCACGAATACACAGTCCCAAACTTACCTTCAGGACAATAGCCGCTTTGCTATTCTGTATGCTTTCCTTAATCTAATTATATTGACAGAGGTTGGGCGGGCTTTTGTTTTGAGTTCAGGATTATGAGTTTGAAACTCTGAGGTCCAATTTTTGTTTTATACCTAACTTCTTGTGTGGCCCATCACAAGCAATTATTTCCTGTCTCATTTTTCCAGACTTTTAAAGGGACTACAGTGACGATGATGGGGAGGAGGGAAGACAGGGATACAGCCAGTTTTAAATACTTCCAACTGATTTCAAGACAACCATTATCAAGTATTTGTCAAGCATCTACTCTCAACAGTGAACAACAAACAAAAAAAGATGAAACAATAACAAAGAAGAACATAAGGATCTTGCCTTCAAGAAACTGACAAACGAAATGACATGACAAAGTTAAGTAGTTAACCAACGTACAAGAACTAGCAAGGCAGTGTCCAGTTAAACACATCATTGGTTAACAATAGCTGTATGCATTTAAAAAAAAAAAAAAAGAGGTTATATCATGATTAGTTGGGATATTTGGGATAGGCTTTATGAAACAGAAGGGACTTTAGGTTTTAAAAAGAAAAAAATGAATGGGCTTTAGGTTACCATAAGAAAAATAATGACAACATTGACTTGTTGAAAAGAAAGGTAATTTTTTAAAAAAGTAATAGTATTTTCCAGATATAAAATAAGCCCCCAAATAGCCTTATGGTGATTAAGATCAAGGTTAACCAAAATATGATCTCATTCTCTCTAGTGATTCAGGGACTTCTTTAATTAAAAACAAATGCTTAAAAAGAGATAATTTACTGAATTACTGGGGAGACTATACCAGGATTGCCACATATTAAGTGTCTTTTTAGGATATTGAACCATGGCATCTGGTCCCCAGACTCCTACCTTTACCCAGAATAATTTTTTACCTATAGTCTCTTCCTATTTCTGTCTCCTGCTTGCCAATTGGCAGCCTTGTTTAAGGGGTATAAAAAGTAAATTTGACGAGTTATATTTCATCCAATATTAAAGGTTATTGAAAGCATATTTATGAGAAAGATATAGCACCAACACATCCTTTCTCCCATTTTCTTTAATTTTGTTGGAAACCAATGCAGATTTATGTCTTGTGATAAGTCCTTTTCTTCTAAAGTTGTTAGGAGTTTACCCTATTTGCAGTGTTCATATTCATGTTATCTGTGCCATTCATATTTTCATTTTCACCATATTCAACACATAAACACACACATGCACGCACATGCACATGCACACACAGGTATTTATTTGCCTCGAGTTTATTTGATCTTAGAAGAGATTCCAGGGGAGATCTAACAGAGTTTAGAGAAAACATAAAATATATTCAACTATACTGTCTCAAGATCTGTTTTTATTGATACTACTCTAATTTCTTCTAGTTCTGTGGTACATGAACAAAAACTTATTAAGACTGGATGAGGCAAAAAACAAACCTAGAGTAAAGTGAATTGTATTTATAGTCACAGATCTCTTTATGACTATATATCCTAAAGTTTACCCTATTATGTACTCCAGAGATTCAGCTACAAAAAAGAGAGGAGAAAGAGACCTCAAAAAATGGACACTGTAATTTCAAACTGCAAATTAGGTTTTGTCTTATTTGTATGAAAAGTCAAATTCAAGATCAGTGTGAGCTGTCAGGGTGTCCAACCAGTAGCTAACTAATCCTACAGAGACACCTGCAGAGCCATTAAGGAGACTTCTGAACTCCTATTGACAATTACCTTGACAATGATCTTCTCTAATGCTGAAGATGGCAAACGAATTCCTCAGTATAAAGAATAATCTGTGTTTGGAGTCGTGAACAATTTTTAAGGCAGACAAAAATAAAAGTTGTCTTCCAATTTAAAACCTGCATGGTTGTTTCCAGCCAAAATGAGAAAACAGGGACTGGATTTACCCTCTTCTGAAACTTAAAAAAATGAACAAAATATATGAGACAATGATTTTTAGACATTGGATATTGGATAGTACAGGACAGTGACCTAAGAGATGGGAAACAAACAAACAAACAAAAAAAGGAATCCTTGTGGTTGCCCCAGCTTCCTATTTGGAGAGAGTTTCTAGACCAAAGCCCAGGAAGCTAAAATGCAGGTGGAACCTGGTAGAGTCTCTGAGCTGAAGAAGTAGAACTAAGAGTCTGCGGAGGCCAGGGAGGTAGAGGCAGATTCTTAAAGAAGAGAGATTCGCAGAAAGAGAGAGATCACAAGAACACTCGGGAAATTTGGAGAGGGTCCCTTTTCAGTCTTTACCTGAATTTTGATCAGCACATGAGTTAAAAAAAAAAAAAACTATCCAAACCTGGGGAGTGAAGTGGGGAGGAACCACCTAAGGGAACAATCCTCAGAACACATACAAAGACCAGGCATAGATCGCTCTTCCCACCATGGAAAAACCGTGTAGTTCATGGGACACCAAACCGAACAGTCAGAAGGATATCACCTCAATGGTGGGGAAAATTTAATCCCAAAGACTGTTATAATCCCACCTAATAGAATTGAAAATGTATATAGTTGAAATAATTTCTTTCTCATCTTTGGGGATGATGGTCTCCATCTGGTCTCTATTTGGTCAACAAATTTTGCCTTTGTCGACAACTTCAAGAGACTTTGAGTTGTCCAGATTTAATCATCTGACTTCCTGGTTATACAGGTGCAAACAAGGACAGGGGACAAGGGTGAGAATATCACAGGAGTGGAATAAGGCACATCATTCTATTTCTCGTCTTCCTCCTCTACCTATCTTGTTTTGCATTCAGCAGTAAAGGAATTTGACATTCTGGATCAAGTTATGAAATCTAATGTCCCCCTAAGTTCAGTGAGTGTTTAAGGAACTTGCAATGGCAACACTGGAAACTGTTTACTTCCTCATTTTGATCAGACAATGTACCGATTGTTCGGTGGCATTACTGTGTCACTGTTAGGCAATTATCCACATATCATTCAGGCATCATGCTTCCCAGAGACCATGCTGTTGATTCTTCCACCCACGACATTTTCTCCTAGCTCAATTTCACTCTTCATTAAAGCATGACTTCGATAAACTGAGTAATGTTGCTCTTGGAAGTGTAAGTTGATCTCCAAGGTTGGTCTCATCAAATTTCTGGTGAAAAGATTTTTTTTTTCACTTTGTAAAAGAAAATCTTTAATAGTCTTACTTAGAGAACAAAAAAGCAAAGTTGTGATTTCCTGCAGGATTTCCCAGCTGTGGTGATAAAAATCTTGTGCTCCTCAGAAAACCCCTGCTGACATGAAACTAAGCTGGTGATACTCACCATCTCCAATAAGCATGGGAGGCCACGAGGTCCCCTGGCAACATTCAGAGGTCTCTGATTTCTGAACCCAGCTGTTATGGCCAGAGAGCGCCTGCTGACTTCTCCGTTAGTAGATTCTATTTTGAGAGATGGTCTGGGAGGCAGTTGCCTGCAAAGTCTTCAGGGACTGCCTGGTTAACATCTAAGTCCAGATGCTCGTCTTCCCAGCCCTCTGACTGCTGGCAACTGTTTACCCCTCTCTGAGCGTCTGCACAGATGAGAACAAGCCTTAGGATGGAACCACATTCTTCTCTGTTGATACTTAACCATCTGATGAAATGTCAACAGGTAGCTCTATGACCATCATCTTGAGCACAAAATCACATCCTCTTAAGCCCTCCCAGGATTTGGCCATAGACTAGATAAAGTCACAAGTCCAAACACAATTTATTACAGAGGTAGATAGAGAAATTTAGAAAGGCTCCTCTCTGGTTTTAATATAGTCCAGCCTGCTTTGAACTTCCATGACTTTGTGAGAGACAAATGAGAAAAGGAAGAACAAATCAGAGCCTGTTCACTCCTATTCAATAGGTTCTGAAATGTTCTGCTCACCTAGGCACTTGTTCATAATGCTGGCAAAATCAGTCTTCCCTTTTCTATAAGGTAACTAGTACTCTCTCTCATAAATGAATAGGATCATATTAATTCATATGTAGTTAAGAATTTATTTCAAGAGCACAGAATAAAAGAAAATTCATCTATCTCGGGGTTAGAATAAATTGCCAGTTTAGATTTACGTTTCTGCCATAGATTTCTTAAAATGTATTTTTTAAAAATAATCTAAAGATTTTTTAGAGCTTAGTGTCTTTTATGGTGAAAAAAAATTTTATCTGGAGTGTAGCTTTTTTTTTCAGTTACACTTCATTATTTTCTTCTACTAAAGTCCAAAAACAGCAATGTAAATTATTTTAAAAGAGCATTATAGTATGATCACATTTTTTATAGTTCTGCGGTCTACTCACTCATTTATACCTAAAGCTATAACTATCTATATAAACATATGTGCATACATATACACACAGAGAAATGTTTGGAATGATTCTCACCTAATGTTAATGATGGTCATTTCAAGATGGTTGGCTTGGGTGATTGTTCTGTATTTCAAGCTTTTCAATATTTCTTGATATTTTGGATTTTCTTCTTGGTTTTCATTACTCAGGATGATAACAAAAACAACAACAAAAAACTAAAACTCCCCCTATGTTCAAATTTCTGTTTAAAATACAGTTTTATTTCAAGAGGAAAAGCCAAAAAACCTGAATTTTAAATGTCCTTGTAAAAACATCAAAATACTTTGGGTCTCTTTGAAAAATGTGTCTCCAAATACTAGGTCAGAACTGTAATGCTGAAGGAAGGTTTGGATCTCTGCATAGACAAAACTGGGAGAAAAAAGGTAGGTTGGATCTCTAGATAGACACAACTGGGAGAAAACCATTTGGAGAGAAGCAGCCACCTCTTTCTTCAGAGGATTATTAGCACCAACACACACTCGTCTCAGACATGAGGGTTCTCAATTAGCAACTAACTTCAACTGACATTTTTGAATATGCTCTAGCTCTTGCCCCGACATTTTTATCCCTTCAAGTTCTCTCCTCGAATAGAAACAAAAGCCTTGTACATGGCTCACTGATTAACTCCTTCTTGTCCAATGACAACTTAATGTCCTAACTGTGCACTCAGTTAATCTCTCAGGGCTTCAGCGGCTTGAACTAGCCACTCGAGCTGTGGTCCCCGAGAGATGCCGAGTTCTGAGCTTGTCAGTGATAGTAGACACTGTGACCAATAGGAAACAAGGACATTAGTATTACACTGAGAGTGTGGGACAAGCAAAGGAAAAAGCCATATAGAAATCTAGACAACACTAGGAGCCAGATGAAGGAAACCTCAGAGGAGTGTACAGAAAAACAGATGCAATTATTATGGCATGAAAAGGGCTGCTTCCTGGAAGATGTTCTAGTATCACCCCAAATGAAGCTTTCAAGAATCAAGAAATCTGCAGCACCTGGGTGGCTCAGTCTGTCAAGTGTCAGGGTCTTGGTTTGGGCTCAGGTCTTGATCTCAAGTCGTGCGATGGAGCCCTGCCTGGGACTTTGCAGACAGAGCCGAGCCTGCTTGAGACGCTCTCCCTCTGCCCCTTCCCAGGCTCACATGTGCTCTCTCACTCTAAAATAAATAAATAAAATCTTTAGGGAAAAAAAAAAAAATCAAGAAACCTAAAGGGTGTACTCAAGTTTAAAGTGTGAAAATGTAGGAGTAATCATGGTGGGGGATCCTTAAATTTAGAAACATATTTTCTTCACTCTGAAGATTTTTCATTTTGAGCAGCTTTCCAGAATTCAGAGAATAACTACGAAAACCATGAAAGATGTGGTAAGAAGTGATGAAGAAAAAGATATTACCACATATTTTATACACTGAATTACATTATAAAGATTTTCAAGTAGAAACAAACATGTTCCTTGATTCTGTACTAATAGGACCAAGTCTTGAATCATAGGAACATTATCACTTAATTAGTGACCAAATAACCTTCAGAGAGAAGCAAAAAACATGAGATAAAACCTGGATACAAAAGATCAGATATAACACTCCAGAGAGGAGTCTACTTTCAAGGATCAAAAATGATTAGAATAAAATACTATGTTGTTTACTTAAGTTACACACACGCACACACACACACACACACACACACAAGTAAATGATGTATTAATGGACTGTTACTGTCAGGCCAAACACTTGTGAAACGTTCAGTCTGCACGATAAATAAGTCTCCACCACATGCATGCTGACATATTTACAGCATAAACAAATGTTGGATACCTGTCTATTTTCAGCTATTGCTGTGTACCCACTGCCACAGAGAAATCTCTTCCAGTCGCCCAACCTGTTTAAAAGCGGTTGAAGGACGCCTAG
This sequence comes from Neogale vison, assembly GCF_020171115.1. NCBI lineage: Eukaryota > Metazoa > Chordata > Mammalia > Carnivora > Mustelidae > Neogale > Neogale vison. Next base: position 173,606,941 of record NC_058094.1, on the reverse strand, counting down.
GTGGCTCGGTCCGTTGGGATTGGGCAGCTGGCTCTCTGTTTTGGCTCAGGTCAAGATTTTAAGGTCCTGGGATTGAGCCGTAGCCCCTCACCCTCTGCTGGGCTTCCAGCTCAGTGGGGGAGTCTGAGGATTTTCCCTTTCCCTCTCGCTCCGCCCCTCCCCCCACCACCACTCATGCTCCCTTGTTCTCCCTCTCTCTCAAATGGGTAAACCTTTTTTAAAAAAATCAATACAAATAAATAAATAAAACAAAATAAAAGTGGTTGTAATTGGATGGGGATAAAATTATGCTCGGACTCAAGGCATGCCCTTCCGCGTTTACCAGCCAAGAGTTAATTCTGAAGCACGCAGGAGTTTCTCCTTTTTATGTGCTCTTTTCTTCAGATAATTGAAACTCCATTATATTTAAGAAAGCTGCCTCCTTTGTCCCTTGTAAAATTCCAGGAACTCTAATTTAGCATCAAATCTCTAAGGAAAAGTCTGTTCATCTGTAAAGCCTTTTTTGTATAAGTCTCTGATAAAGAGTCTAATTGGCTCCATTTCTTTTTGAACCTTCTGTTTATCCACCTAATTATCCTGGGAAAACTGACATGTTTATCAAATTAAACTAAACAATTACACAGAAGAGACCAATAAAACGGGGTTTTCAGAAGAAGCCACAGCCTCATTGACCATTGGCTTGAGTAGAGTTTGTGTTATTTAAAAGAGTATCATATTCAAGAGTTGAGGAGTTGAAAAGAGAGAATTAAATTCTCATAAAGGAAAGGGAACATCATTAGGCACAGCTATTAAAACGGAGATTGTTTTATGAACCATGTCATCATGACAGGTTCATGTAAATCACCATAATTAAAATGTAGTAAGCACTGATATATGTAACAACATTTATGAGCTTGTTTTATTCTGACTTTTTAATACAAACCCTAAAAAGGTTTTAGATACTGAAGCTCCAACTTGCTGCAGAATAGTGCCCTCTGCTGATGACAATGAAGCACTACAGCCCAAGGGAAAAATTAGCAAAGAAAGGACTGCGGGAAAGAAAAGCAGAGAAGGTGAGAGGGAAGAAAAAGAAGAGAAAGGAGACGAATAAGCAATTAAAACTGTATATATAATCTTTAACTGAGACTTTGGCATACATTAAAAAGAAAGTATGTTTGCTTCACAATTACGACTGTTCGGTGAATAGAGGTTGCACTTTACTGCAGAAAATCTGTCATACTCAAAAGATAAATTGTTCGGAAATTACTGTCTGGTGATGTTAAATTAGTTTGGAGAATTTACAAATGTAAGCGTCAGTGAAAGACCAACTGTAAATATTAGTTATGATTAACATTAATTAATATTTCCCCTCCCTGTCCCCTTTCCGGTGTCACCCCTGAGACCATGAGCCTCACATTTTAATGAGTGTCAAGAACCTCTTAGGGAGCTTCCTGAAAATAGAGTCTGCCAAGGCTCTCTACCTTTAAGGATTCTGATTCAGTAGTGTTACGGACTGAGGAATCTGCATTTTAATATGTACCCCCCGAGGACAATGATAAATGATTTCAGTTTCCTCAGGAGCAGAAGGCCCACTGTGCGCCTGCTCTGTCATTCAGGGGACCAGAGCCCCAAGCTCAGCGCTGTGGGAAGAAGTACCGTACCCGGGTGTCCGTACATCTTCATCACTCCCACCATCGCCATAGCTGCTATAATTAATTGAATATTTCCCACGTACCAGGCACTTGAAAAATGCCTCTGCCTTCTTTCTTTTTAGTACCTATTTCTTCATGAAAGGAACCTGGACCTTGCCAAAGGCATAACTGACCCTCAACAAATGTTGGTTTTGCTTCCCTTCCCCTGGGTCCCTTGCTGTTTTAGACTGAAATGGCTGCTTAATCATATCAAGACCCTAACCAATCCTGGAGAAATTCATAATTGCTTTCCGCCATTGTTCCAAGTTCAAGTTCTCAATAACGGAGACATCATTAACTGATCCCTAAAGAGATTTTAAGATGCCTGCTCCCATTCATTCTTTGAAATGCATTTATTGGTGCCTTGTTCTCCTTTCCCCTCTCTGGTACACAGCCACATTTCTGGCCACATCTGTGTTCCTTACGTGCTGAGATAAGAAGAGTGAGCAGAGACTGAATGAGATGGAGTCCAAGCTGAAACCTCCTCCTTTATTTCATATAAACACGGAACCTGATGATTACTCAGAAGCACCATCACATGGACATTGACAGATCAGAGGTTGCACCAGGTCATTATTTCACACCCACCTTATATAACTCCACTAGCACATGTAGGGTCATTTGTAGCAAATAAAACTGGTACCTTTTATCTAACAAATCAGGACAAAGCAATTGGCCGGTAGAACAAATGAGAACCCAGAAACCACCAAATTGAACTGATGAGGACTCCTTTTAGTACAAGTTGCCTCAATTCAACTCAGACTGGCTTAACAGGGAAATGGGTCTTTATCGGCTTACATAACACCCAAGTTCACGAGCACCAGAATTAGGGTAGATTCCTGTCCTTGGAATACTCACTTAATCCCTCTATCTGCTTAGTTTTCCTCTGTGTTGGCTTTATTCTCAGACAGCCTTTCTCTCCGTGTGATGGCAGCCCCAAGAATCCCAGAAAGAGAAATGGGGCTCCTTGCACTGTGCTCAGTAGAACATGTCGTCTGGGTCACGTGTCCATCCCTGCAGCAATCCCTATGAACATGAAGGAAGAACATACTTACTAACTAGACAAGAGTCACGTGCCCAGCCCTTACACACGGGGGTGGAAGCTTAGGCTGAATCACATTGACTGAAAACAGGGCGAGAAGCTGGCAGGAAGAGATGAATGCTTCCTGCTAGATACACTCTCCTGAAAACCTAAGGGATATAGCTTTTCAAAAATGAGGAGGAAAAAAATCATAACTCTGTGACCTAGTACGTGAAAGAGAATGTGACTCAACACGGTTGGAGAGGCAGCAAAAATGCTAGTCTGATTGAGCAACTCGAAATCTCGAAAGAGGACTAGAGGGAGGAGGAAGCTAAAGAATCCAGTAGGGAGACACAGAAACGGGAACAAAAACAAACAGAAAAGATTGTTGAGAAGGCTAAATCTCAAGATACAAAATGTCTACATGCTTTTGGGGTCAGTAAAATGGATTGATGACTGATGTCTGAAGGAAAAACATTGTCAGAAATACTAGACTTCCTTAAGATAAATATGTTTTGGAGGGACATAAAGAGAGAACTCCTGAATTCCTACTTCGCTTGTTTTCTCTTTGAGGTTTTAGCAAAAATGGCTCATCGCCACCCAAAAACTGTTCTCATCTCCTAAAGAAAACAGGTCAACTTCCATTGGAGCTGTGATGCACCTGGTTGAAGATGGTATTTTCAGCCCTCCTTAAAGCTGTGTGTGGCCATCTGACAGAGTTCCGGCAAACAAGAATCAACACGCTGTTTTACAAGTGCTGTCTCAGCAGTCACCTTGCCTCCCCCACCCCACCCCACCCCCCCTCCCCGTGCTCCCAACTGCCTGAGAGACAGAAGTGATGGACAGAGCTCCAGCAGCGTGGTGAACCTTGAGTCTGAAAACCAAGTATTAAAACGGTAGAGTAGAAAGAAGGGAGCTGGTTTCCTGCTCACTCAGGATAACATTTCCCTCTATTCCATTGAAGGAGCTGAAATTTTGTGATTTCTGTTACTCACAGCCAATTTTAACAAGTAAAATGACCATCTGACTGAAACATGTTGACTCATCTTTGCTAAGTCAAGATAAGAAAAGAATCATTTGTTCGATAGACAAAATACGCTTTGTGGCAAGACATGGCTAAGCCCCAGGGGATGCAACCTCTGCCCTAGAGGGACTTACACAATTACCTAATGACACCTGATTGATTAATTAATCAATTAATTAATTATCAAGGAAAAGCCCATCAAGGGTAACAGACAGTCTGAAAATGAAATATAATCATTTAACAATTGCAAAGTATAGGAAGATGCAGAGAAGTTGGTTGTGAGGAATTCATTCTGGGTTTTCTTTTGTTTTGTTTTGTTTTTGCAAAAGAGGAGATAATTTAGAAATGGTAGCTTTGTATGTCAAGCTTCCAGGACAGATTATTTGAATGGTGGTTTCCAAACAATGGACAAGATGGAAGTGATAACTAAAAGCATTACAGATTTACTGAAGATCAGTTATAAAGAATTATTTTTATTTTCCTCTTTGACAAAGAAATGCAGTCTATGGATTTTTCATCCAGGGTTTCATTAAGATGTTTCGTCATATCCTGTAGGAACAGGTGGAAAATCAGATGGTACGTTCAGGTGGATGTATAGCTGATTGGACAACTATGAATGGGCATCAACCTAAAAGGAGATTTCTAGGTGCAATTCACAGGGGTCTCTTGTGCCCAGTTGGCCCGTTTTCATCATTCCCTTTAATGAAGATACAGAAGGTCAATTCACAAAGCATAGAGGTGAATGAAATCAAAACGGACAGGGGATCTGTTGGATTGCAGATGCAGAATTCAAACTATTTAGATAATGGTTCTCTCTAAGAAGGTAAAATATAATATGGATGAGCACAATACACTGATCTCTATGCAATGGAGCAGAAATTAATTTAGCAGGGTCTCTTTTAAAAGTATTGGATTTGGCGTCACCCTTTCGGTATGAACTAATGGTATGAAATGCCCACACACACTTAAAGCTGAATTCATTTTTAGGTTGTAATATCAAAAGCCCCAAGAAAGAGCTCAGGGACCAGCCTCATCTTTGGGTCTGGACAACACATTTCAGTTAAATTAAAGACAAGCTAAAAGAACTGACCAGCCAGGATGTGAGAGGCCTTAAGGTCAAATCAGACGCATGACATTGGGAAGAATTGGTGTTGCGACCCCTGAAAGGAAGGTTGCTGAAAAAATGTGCGACAGCTTTCTACAGTCACAACAGGAGGTCTGGGTTGGCTCAGAAACAGAACCAGGGCCAAGCAATGAAAAGCTCAGGGAAAAAAATAGCAGTTGAATAAGAGCAAGAAATTTCGCTCAGATCTGTCCAAATGCAACATGAGCTGCCTCAGTCAGGATGGAGTGAGTTTCCCATCTTGAGAGATGTTCAAGGAGAGGATATTTGCACATACAAGGAGCAATTAACTTTGGGTCCCTCACAACACTGAGGTTCTGATGTTTGATTTTTTAATTTTTTTTTTTGATTCTGTAATTTTTGAAACATTAAACGTAGTTTAGGTTTAAGCTTATAAAGAACCTGATTTTGATGAAAGCAGACCATGAAACTCTCAGGTGATGACTGACAACTGGTTGAAAATGTCAGACTCTAAAAAGATCTTACTTATTTGAAATCCTTACCATTCGTTCCCATCAGAAAGGATCAAGTCTCCAGAGTGGCTTCATGTATTTCTTTTTTTTTTTTTTTGCCAGAGAACATGCTTGAAAGTTAGGGCCCCAAGAATCATATTTTAAAGGAGTGCAGGGCAGCAGTCCTTGAATGCAGTCATGATCTGAGCACAAAATGACTAGATAGATTAGCCTTAGGGACAGGCGTGCCCAGCACCTAGGAATTCAGATGCACGAACATAAATGTCATCAATGAGTGCAAACTGAGATAAAAGTCACCATTGGGATGATGACAAAAGTAGAGGTCTCCATCCAAAGCACAGGGAGGATGGACAGAAGCTGGTTATGACTAAGAGATGTGAAAATATAAATTGAGTAAATGCAGAGTGCCCAAGAACGGGAGGGACAGACTGTACAGATCAACCTTGCCTACTGAGGAAATGAACACAGGTCATCTTTCTCCAGTTAGACATTCTGAAAAATTAAACTCAATGATTCATGCATTGGTAATTCTGTGACCTCTCTAACAGATTAATATCAATGTCATCTTTTGTGTTTCCCTCAGGATGTCCAGGAGGAAGACAAAATCAACAACACAGATATCTGCCAGTGCCTGGAATGATTAGTCTGCCTTTTCCTTATGAAAGCACCAAAAACCATCACAAACTGGGGGGGGGGGGCTTTAATTTTCCAAATATAGGAAATCTAAACTAAATGAGAGTGAAGAACAGCCAAACAATAATACTTTCCTAACAGAGAAGAAATTCAAAAGGCAAATTTGGAGGAAAAAAAAAAATGCCTTTCCTCTGAGCCTTTACTGTTCAGATCAAAGCCATCAACTTACTCAGCCATCATGAGAACACACTCCAAGTTTCTAGAACAGCCAGTAAGCTGAAACACTGCAGATTAAATAAACAGGCTGAGTTGAATCAAAAAGTAAATAAAAGTCCTCTTCTGACATAAGTTTGTATTTACAGAAATCCTGTGACTAAAAGCAACTTAATTTTGGGTCATTAGAAAACAAAACAAAAGAAAACAAGGTTCCTTGAGTTTACGTTAATTATACAATGTATCCAGAAATCCAAGGCCTGACAACAGTCCAAAAATCAGTTGATTAATGAAAAAGTATTTCAACGAAAATAGAACTTTTAAAAAAATTAAACCTATTTTCAAATAATTCTAACTATTGATGGAAATAAAACACTCTCATCATCATGATGGCACTAGTGATTATGGCAAAAGTCAATGAAAATATCACAGATCCTATTACTTGAGAAATTTAGCATCCACTTAAATGAAAACATTCCTCGTTCCTTTGCAATCCAATCTTACAGTAGAATTAAATAATCGATACCTCTAAATAAAATTAATTTGTGGCATATCCAAATATTGCGGGAGTGATTTTTGTCTGACCCTTCAATCTCCAAATGCATATCTTTTTTTTGTAGCAAAAAATAAGAAGAAAACAAAGTGAACTCAAGCAGAACACCTGAAGAAATCTGTTGGAGAGTCCCAGATCAGGAGACTCACCCTGAGGTGCTGGGCAACTAACTGCTCCCTGGTGATGCAAAGGAGATGGTAATAAAACCGTAACACTCAGATTCTATAGGATTTAGGAATTGAGGAAACAGAAAACACACCAGTCCCAGGTGCTGGCAAGGATGTAGAGAAAGGGGGACCCTCCTACACTGTTGGTGGGAATGCAAGCTGGTGCAACCACTTTGGAAAAAAGCATGGAGGTTCCTCAAAAATTTGAAAACAGAGCTACCCTACAACCCAGCAATTGCACTACTGGGTATTTACCCCAAAGATACAAATGTAGGGAACTGAAGGGGCACATGCACCCAGATATTTATAGCAGCAATGTCTATGATAGCCAAGCTATGGAAAAAACCTAGGTTTCCATCAACAGATGAATGGATAAAAGAGACGTGGTGTGTATATATATAAACAATGGAATACTACGCAGCCATCAAAAAATGAAGTCTTGCCATTTGTAATGACATGGATGGAACTAGAAGGTATTATGCTGAGCAAAATAAGTCAATCACAGAAAAATAATTATATGATCTCTCTGATATGAGGAATTTGAGAAACAAGACAAAGGATCATAGGGGAAGGGAGGGAAAAACGAAACAATATGAAGCCAGAGACAGAGATAAACCATAAGAGACTTTTAGTCTCAGGAAACAAACTGAAGGTTGCTGGAGGGGAGGGCGGTAAAGGGATGGGATGGCTTAATGATGGACATTGGGGAGGGTATGTGCTATGTGAGTGCTGTGAACTGTTTTAAGACTGATGATTCACAGACCTGTACCCCTGAAACAAATAGTACATTATATGTCCATAATAAATACATAAATAAATAAATAAATTTATATATTTTTTTAAAAAACCACCATGAGAATAAAAACACAAACCACAGACAGGGGGAAAAAATATTTGCAAAGTGTGTATCTGATATGGAACTTACATCCAGGATATATAAAGGAGTCTTACGACTCAATTAAAAATACAAACAACAAAAGGAAAAAAAAAATAAACATCAGTCCCTCCAGGGAGACAGTAGGCTCAAGTCTTGAGGAACTCAGATTCTAAAGTTACAAATATCTTTTTAAGTTTTGCTGAGCATTAAATCACTGAGTTATACTGAAGAGGTGACAGTGTCAGATGGGCAGGTTAAAAAACAGTGGCAGATAGTGAGGCAGACAAAACTGGGTGTGCAAACCACCATGTGGCTTCCTGCCATAGTCAGAGCAAGGGATGGCGAAGATCTGATCTGATCCGCAGACTGGCAGTTCACACAGAAAGGCGGGAAGAGACGCAGGAAAAACATGTATCAACTCACAGGTTGGGGAGCTTGGTGCCCGGATGGCAGCAGACACAGACAGCCCCATATACTGTCCGCTAGCCACGCTTTGCTCTTCCACAATCAGGAAGGTCGACTGCATTGGGCCATCGACTTACCCTTTAGGAGTATCGTCAGAGACTTGCTAATTTGTCAGTTACCGGAGCTGAGAACTGTTCTAGAAGCCTGGTGAGCACGAGGTAAATATTTACGTGTGTATTTGCACGCCAGCACTCAGGGGAACAATAGCAGGGCAGCAGTCTCGAAAGTGTTCGGGGGCAACTGCACATATTTGCTGATCTGTATCTTCACCCGTGTTACTGCGCGCTTCTGCAAGCTCAGACGATTTCAAGACCCAATCCCTCGAGCTGTCTGAATGCTATTTCTAAGCAAACAACAACTCAAATTACTTTCAAGCTCGTTCCGAGTTGTTAACAGAAACGATTAGCGCAGTACAACCATCTTTTCTAATTATACAATTTAGACAACACTGATGCCCAAGTTTTGCCTGTAACTCTTGCAAGAATGTAAGGAGAATCTTATGGCCACAGAGCAATGAAATACAACTTGCAAGTTAAGAGTGCTAGCCGTATTCCAGAGGCGTTCTTCAAGTTTCTCGCTCTTTTGTTTGGTATGATCAAAATCAAGCATTTTAGGAAAAGGTGGAAAATGCATTTTCCTTTTTATCTGAAGGCGTTTTGAAAACTGTGCAAATCCTACCCTCCCATGGTCATCATTCTTATGAAATGGGGAGCGCACTGTTATTGATCTTAGGGGACAACTTTTCAAGTGGCAGGAAGCCTGCAGGGGAAGGGGCCTCTCTCCTTGATCCTCCCCTTGAAGAGCCTTCGACTGGATGTCTCTGGCTTCTCCCTCTGATCCTCCAGAAAAGAGGAAGAACAACTCATTATCTAGAGCTTGACATTTATGAGCGTATTTTACTGTCAGAGACTTGACGCAGCTCAAAAGCAAGAATTAGTACAGGCATTTCCTCTTTCTTACCCCTGGGCGAGGGGTGGGCTCTTTCATCTTCTACTGCTTCCTGTTCCAAGCAGTTAGTGAATCTGGACTACACTTTCTCCAGTCATGCTCCTTCCACTCCAGGAGAGTAGACGTAAGACTAGTCTGTGGGCTTGTTCCAACAGGATCCCCAAACCCTGCTCTGCCTGCAGAGTCTCAAGCCACTCCTCCAAGACCCAACCCTCAGCATTTTCTCTTCTAAGAGCTAGATACAGAGCAGGAGGAAGAACGCTTCACTTTATCCCCAGGCCGAAACCACATTCTCTTTAGCCAAAAAGTCCATCACTGGATGGTTTTTTGGTTCTTGCCTTAGCTAATATTTTGACACCTTGTTATTGATTTGATTGGTAATCCTTGGATGCATTCTCCATATAAAAACCCCATGGAAGGAAATGCACATGGCAAACCAAACCCCTAATAGCCCACTCAGAAAATAGATATTCCAAAATAGAATTGTTAATGAGAACTTTTGATGATCCAACAGGAAAATGGTTTGTCGATTGAAATTAACAAGTTTATTTAGTATGTTCAATTTCTACCTTGTATCATAATCTCAGTGCCCAACTCCAAGTTTAGCAGGAAATTTATGCTTTCAAGTTTGAAAAATTGTGCATATTTAATATATTTTTAGATAAATGCATAAATAAGGTATTTATATAGCGGGTGGGGCCATAATGAGGTCTTTTATTTTATTTTATTTTATTATTCATTCGAGAGAGAAAGCAAGAGAGATCACAGAGGGAGAAGGAGAAGAAACAGACTCTCCACTGAGCAGGAAGCCGACACGGGGCACAATCCCAGGACCCTGGGACCATGATCTGAGCTGAAGGCAGACGCCTAACTGTCTGAGCCATTCAAGCACTCCCGCAGCCTTATTTGTTACATTTTTTTCATGTTCCTTTTTTTCCTCCATTTTATGTCCGTCTAGTCTCCTGTTCTTCTGAGTTGTCCCATCTTAGCAACTTAGTATCTTCTACTCTTCTGTGTAATAATGTGATCTTCAATGGGAAATACATCAGATTTTACAAAAATGGGCTATATGTTTCTGTATACATACATATTTCATAAACCCACATTTATACATTTCCCTATGGTTGGGCATCCACTTTTCCCCAGCTCTTTGCCATTTCCAGCAACTTCATAAGAAATATCCCATTCCTATATCATAGGCACTGATCTTTTTATTTCTAGGTGTTTGATGCGCAGGAGTAAAATTGAGGAAATGAAGAGTATGTGTGCTTCTGATTTTAGAAGAGTCCTGGCCAAGGAGATTGTCCATTATGCTATAACAATTCAGATATCTATCAGCATTTCCTGAGAGTATCCCTTTCTTGCCATCCCAAGCTGCAGATTTTCCTTTCTCACACTTGTCAGTCTATTAAAGGTGAAGAGATATCTCTTTGTTGATTTGTGTTTTTCTTACTTAACAAACAATGTGAGCCTTTTCAATATCTATCTCGGTGATGGAATTTACTCACCTAAGAAATTTCTGTTTATATTCCTTGCCTTTTCTTCTATTAGATTGTATTTTTTCTAATTGTCCATTTGTTTGGTTATGATAATTATCTTTCCATCCAAGAATGGATTTATTTTATTTCCATTTATTTTATGTCTTTCATAAAGTAATAATATTTAATTGTTTTTCATCTATATCCTGTGTTTTCTTATGAATTTTATTATAAATATTTTAATTTCTCTCAATATTTTAATGGAATTCTTTTTAATATCCTACTTCTGGTATTTACTGCTAGAAGAGAACATGTTGATTTTTGTATACTTCTCTTTTTTTTTTTAAGATTTTATTTATCTATTTGACAGAGAGAGATCACAAGTAGGCAGAGAGGCAGGCAGAGAGAAAGAAAGGAAAAAGCAGGCTCCCTGCCGAGCAGAGAGCCCAATGCGGGACTCAATCCCAGGACACTGAGATCATGACCTGAGTCGAAGGCAGAGGCTTAACCCACTGAGCCACCCAGGAGCCCAATTTTTGTATACTTCTATTTCACCTTTGCCCCTTCCCAATTTTTTGCATAAGTTCTGAAGTTGTTTTTTGTTTGTTTGTTTGTTTGTTTTGGTTTTTTTATTTTATTTATTTATTTGACAGACAGAGATCACAAGTAGGCAGAGAGGCAGCCAGAGAGAGAAGAAGAGAAGCAGGGACGTGGAGCTCGATCTCAGGACCCTGAGACCATGACCTGAGCCGAAGGCAGAGGCTTTAACCCACTGAGCCACACAGGTGCCCAATTCTGAAGTTTTTAAATGTAATATTTTGGCTCTTTGACCATCAGCAAATTTTTCATCACTTTCTTTCCTATACTTAAATCACATATTTATTTTTGTCATCAATGTCTTGACATTAAATTTAGTAGGGAAATTTCCAACATCTTCTATGGCCTGGAGGAGTTTAAGTAACCCTGGAAATAAATGGTTTTTAAATTTAATTTTACAGGAAAAATTCAGTGTTAAAGCCATCTGATCTTGGTAAAATTTTTCATGATATTTTGTCATCTTTCCCATATCATTTTCCATGGCAATTGTCTTATTTGATTCTTTTATTATTTTCCTAGATCAATTTTTGATCACTTGTATTTGGATAGAATACATCTGTTAAATCCAGATTTTTAAATTTGTGGTTACAGAGTTGTATGTATCCCCTTTGACTTTTAAGTTTTTCTTTTATCTCATAGCAAATTATTTACAGATAAAATAATGTGATGTCTGGAATCAGCTACAAAATAATCCCTAAAGTGCGTAAGGCCCAGATGAAACAAGGTTGGCTTCGTATTCATAATTGTTGAAGCTAAGTTACGAATTAGTGGAGTTTAATCATTCTGTTTCCTCTAATTTTATATTTTTCTGAAAACTTCTATATAAAACCTTAGAACTTGGGAGCAATGAGTTCTTTTTTTTTTTATATGGTGATAAAGTTATTGTCTAGACATGCACATCACTTGATCTTTTTCTGTGCTACTGTCAAGACGAAAATCATGATCAAATGTTTTGGTAGTGAGCTTTTATTAAAAAAAAGTAATACCATCAACTGAATTTCCCATACCGCCTATGCCTCTCCCCCCACCCCTCACCTAGCACCCCCCAGCACCAATGTTCTTTAAGTATTAGTCTAAGTGACTCCTCTTTACTTTCTGTTTCAGATGAAGAGGAGTCTCTCCCTCCTTTCCAAACTAACCCCCCTCTTTCCAAGAACCTCCCTAATTATCCTTTTAGCATTCCATATTCCTCAGCCACATGTAGTAAGCAAAGGCTAACATAACTGTGAAAATAATTGCACAACATAGCCGCCTAGCTAGTACAGAAGCACAAATAACAAGAGGCAATTTGTATTTCTCGCTTCTGAATCTAACAACGTATCAGAATAGCAACGTGAGATGGCCGAAGGTGGTCTTTTCCTCCTGAGAATGTGTGCACGTATGTTACAATCACTTAGGGAATCCCTCTCAGAAGGGAAGGAAAAAGCACGTGAAGTCATGGAGAGAAATCTCCTTTCGAAAGTGAGGCAAAAGGGCGCCTGGGTGGCTGATTCAGTTGAGCTGAGCGTCCAACTCTTGATTTCCGCTCAGTCATGGTCTCAGGGAAAGAGCCCCATGTAGGGCTCTGGCTAAGCAGGGAACGCACTTTCCCTCTGCCTCTCCCTCCGCCCCCTCCCTGCTTGCACATGCACCCTGTCTCTAAAATGAATAAATAAATCTTTCTTTAAAAAAGAGAGAGAAAGTGGGCAAACAGTCATCCTGTCCAGGGAAAGTATGATATTCTATACCCACTGATGTGCCCTTTCCTTTATTCAGTACCAACTTGTCTTCGACGCCTCCCCATGTGGTCAGGTTGCTCATTCTCGCCTTCTTTACAGGTGCAAGCATTTCCTCTGGTTGACTGAATCATTATTTATTTAACCATATACTTTGTGTTCTGAAGCTTTAAAATAGAAAACTGTTTTATCTTTGGGGAAAGAGGAAGACAGAGGAACAGTAATGGACCAGCAAAGGACCACCCACCAGCAAACCTGCTCTGAGGGTCCGACTGTCTAAGACTTGGATTCCACCCTGCGCCCTGCAGGTCAGAGAGAACACTGGAGGTAGAGAGTGTCCATCTTGTTCAGGGATGCAGTAGCCTGATGCCCTGCATCGGATTGTGTCAACCCTTGAGATTTCTGTGTAATTAAAGCGGAACGCAAAGCCTTGGGAAGGAGACACCAGTGTCTGCTCTTAAGATAGGTGGATGCTTGAACAATTTATTGGAAAGGCCAGAAGATGTGGCCATATTAAATCTGTGGCTGGAAGAATGTTTTCACAACATTACTCTTCCCCCAGCCAAATTTAATACATAATATGTCTAAATCTGTTGCTCACATTCTGTTGGTATTATCTCTTTAAGACTGCTTTGTTTTACCTACTGTAAGATAGAACAAAAAACTTTAATGAATACATAACTATCAGATCTAATAATGTTTCATAATTTCTATTTGCCCTCACATCTCTATGGTACTTGACACACGCCTCTGTTAAAATAGTAACAGAGCAGGCTGGCTTTTCCATCCGGCTTGAAATTCGTCTTAGTTTTACTAATCCCTTCCTGGCCTCATTCTCCTCCTACATGTCTGATCATTCCTCTATTTCCTAGCCCTCCTTGTTTCTCATCCTTGAACTTTGGCTTCCATAATATGACTATGATACATAAAATATATGTCTAATATATACCAATATAGGTCCTTATGGATAAAGATATAGAAAAATTGAAAATAATGGAATAGGTAAAAACTATCACAAATAGACCAAACAAAACAAAATTATAGAGCCATAATGTTACTAAACAAAGGAGACTACAGGATGCCTGGGAGGCTGACAGTTAAGCATCCGACTCCTGGTTTTGGCTCAGGTCATGATCTCAGAGTCGTGGAATCAAGTTCCACGTCAGGCTCTCCATTCAGTGAGGAGTCCATTTGGAGGTTCTTTCCCTCTGTCTCTGCCCCCGCTCAAGTGCGCTCACTGTCTCTGTTTCTGTCTCTGTCTCTGTCTGTCTGTCTCTCTCTCTCTCTCTCTCCCTAGAGTGAATAAATAAACCTTCCCCAAAAAAGTAGACTTTAAGGAAGGAAATGGTAGTAGAGATAAGTAGATGCATTTCAGAGTGACAAAAATCTCCTTTTGACAGAAGAATACAAGCTAAATTCATCTGTAGCTAATAAGAAAGCTTCAAAATCTATAAAGAAAGAAGAGACTGAACAGAAGAACAGAACAAATTTATGATAATAATGGGAAAATGTAACATACTTCTCTCAGTAATTGAGAGAACAAACAGACAGAAAAGCATCAAAATGTAGAAGAGTTGAACACTATGACTAACAAATTTAATTGACATTTATTGGACATTGTACTCAACATTTCAGAGTACACATTCTTATACATATTCTTTTTTAATGTGATGGAACATTTACCAAAATAGAAAATTTGCTAGACCATAAAGCAAGTCTTAACAAATTTCAAAGGACTGAAATGATACCAAGAATGTTTACTGACTTCAGTGGGATTAAGCTAAAATCAGTAACAGAAAGAAAATTAGAAATCTTCCAGATTTGTTAAAATTAAGCAATACGTTTCTGAATAGCCCATGGGTCAAATTTAAAAAGATACATCTCACAACTATAATGTGAAGCAAAAGCAGCCAAACACAAAGGAGTACATACCACACTGTATGGTTTCAATTATTCAAGGTTCTAAAATATCCCTACTGATAGAGACCAGAATAAACGGCCATTTTTTTTTTTTTTTGAAGAGGATTATTATGAGAGAAGCTTCCAGGACAGAGTTAATACTCTAGATCATGATCTTTGTGTGTTACTTGGGTATATCACTTTGTAAAATTTCAGTCACGTGTATAGTTAAAATTTGTCTATCTTATTCTTTATACCTCAATACCAATGTTAATCAAAAAGATGGAATTCTTCTGTTTGTTTGAAGGGAGCTTCTCTCAAATATCAATCCTGGTTTCTCCTCACCCACTAGGGTGGTTTCAATTATTTCCGCCCAGACTTTGTTCCCTAACTCTAGTCTACTCCCAACCCCTAACTCTAGTATCTATAGAAGGAATAACCATATTCCTTCTCGTGGAACGTGTCATTCATGATCTCAATTGTAACAGGCTTAAAACTGAAGTGCACTAAAATCATTATTATCCTGTTTCGCCAAGGGGACCATCACTGACCCAGTACACAGGCCCACAATAACAGTTGTTTTTAAATGTTCACTCTTTTTTAAGTGTCCTTACTTTATAAGGAATACCTGAAGATACCTCGTTTAGGCTATCTCTTTCATACACATGTCTACCATTTCCACTGATCTAACACAGGACCTGTATCCACAGGCAGGAATTTGTGCATCTGTCTCACCCTTTTAGAGCTTTGGCAGAGTCTCCCCTCAGGCCTTACCTCTCCAGCTCTCTTTCCCAAACTTCCTTTGCACAGCTATTGTGTGAATTTTCTCAAATGCTTTGATCATTGTTTCTTTTATGAGAAAAGTTTTGTAATTTTCCATGAACTTAAAAAAAATGAAAAAGAACGTGAGCCTGATATATAAAGTTTTACAGAATTTGGCCCCAACCTGTTTTTCCAGTTTGCCTGTTAACTACCGTAGCTAAATGAGCCTGCTCGTTATCCCTGTATTATCTTCCTGGTGCTTATGTTCCAAACTGTCATGTCCTTCTGGTTTCTCTCCAACTCTTTAAATCAGATTCACTGCTGAAGAGCATTACACTGAAGCTGACCTTGGGCTTTGCCATCAAAGAGAAAAGTGCAAATCCTAGCTTTGCCCCTTCTGGGCACTGGGAGTTTGGGCAAATTACTTAACCTTGGATTCTCAGTTTATCTGTAGACCACAAATAATTATTGGGTACTTTTTCACCTGCCAGACACTGTACAAAGCCTAAGGATAGGAAGATGACCAAAATCCATCCCTGTCCCCAAGGATATCCCCTATCCAATGAAATGAAAGACATTAATAAAACCATGTAATACCCACTTAGCGCACTTGTTAAGACCAAGTGGAATATATGCAAAGCTTGTAACACAGAGTAGGTAGACAAATAATATTAGTTATCAATATTAGTAATCCTTAAAGAACCAAATATCCACCTTCCATGATAACATTCTTATATTATATTATATTACGAGGACCCTCGTGTTACCATGTGTCTACAAAGATCCCATCCCTCTCTCACCTCTTCTTTTCCTGTCTTCACCAGACATGTGGAAACGGAGGGGATATATATATATATTTTTTGAGTTGTGTGTATTTTGTTGCCATTTAACACTGCAAACATTTTATCTCCACAACTGTATCTAAGGTTTTGAAGAATATGGATTAAGTTTTTAAAGTTCTCTGTAGGCTAAGGCTCCCAGCACATGCTAAGTATTTGTTGATTTAACGAGTCCAGCCCTATTTGTCTGAATCTCTGTGGAGTACTTGAAATGATTCCAGAGTTTTCTCCTCCCACACAGAAAATCAATCTGGCCAAGAATATTAGGAAGTGAAAACATCATTTCTCACCCTCTTTGTGAGCTTCTCCCACCCATTCTCTCCTTTAGCCTGCCAAAATGTTTCATATCCCTAAGAGCCCAGCAAAAGGCTGGGTTTTGGCAGCTGACAAGAGAGGGATGAAATGTTGATTAAGATGGGGGGAAAGAAATTTAAAAAGGGTCAGAGCCAGAATTTCTTAAAAAAATATTTTAAAATTGAATTTCTAAAAGGAGCCTTGATTCTTGAAGTATGTTTATTTCCCCTCCAGCTTGGGAGTTTTCCAAAGGAAGTTAAAACCAAAATACTTCACTAGGAATAGTAGAGATTGGCTTGCCAAGTTTAGAATCCACTAACTCAGTGGATCCGAGATTTTGAAAAGCAGTCACAGAGAATACCACTTCATTTTTCCCCTGGGAAATCATTTCTAGTTTCAAAGCCTTAAAGTGTCCTAAGATATTAAGTTATATTCAAGTAATATTTTATGAATGTTAATATTTAAGAATTAAAAACACAAGGACATTGTTTCCTCTCAATACATTTATGTTTGAAAACTGATGAGAAGGCTATTTGGGAAGAATTTGAAATTTTTTCAAATCCGTAGTATATGGGAAAAAAGGGGGGGGGTGATGTTAGAACTTAAAACCATGTGCCTAGATTATAAGTAGCAATAATCACAGAAGTCTTTCTACTAGACTAGCCTCAAAACATCTGAAACCAATATCCTAAAATATCATTAGAAAACAGCCCCCCTTACCTATCCATGAACCCACTATTTGCTAACTAATAAATGTCCATTAACATCAACCATCAAATTTCATTGATCAGCCCTAATTTGTTCCTTGTCTCTACTAAACTGTAGAGATATTTTCTAAATGACAGTGGCTTAGAAAGCACCATGTTAGGTTTTATGGGAATATAAAAATGAATGACAGCCTCAGACTTTCAGAATCATAACTTGTTCAGGGAAACACCTATAGCCATAACGCAAGCAGAAAAGTTATGAAAAGCAGCATTTCAGAAATTTGATTAGTAGAGATACAGACACTGTGGTATGGGAGAAGAAACTCCTCCATGGGTGAGTATATAAATAGAATGTCTAAAGAGAATCCAGGAAGGCTTCATGGAGGATGGCCTTTGATCAGTCAATAAGTAGAAATGTTTTTGTGGGGGTGGCTTCAGGGAAGCTTTCCAGACAGAAGGAAGAATTAAAAGAAAAAGCTTCAAAAAGAATATCTATTTTTAAGTGGTTGTAGGTGCCTAGTTCAGGGCAGGGCACAAAGGAGACTAGAGGAGAAGCTTCAATGGGAAAGGTCAGTGAATGGCTTACACCAAGTGTGAAACGAGCCGGAATTCTAACAACAGGAATATATCGCCAACCCAACAGCCTTACAGGCTCAGGCTGAACCTAGCTGCAATGATAGAAACGAAAGGGGCAAGTTCAGACTCTGACTTGGGAGGAACAAGATGTAGTTCTAGAAAAACAGTGGCAGTTGCCAAACTCAAGAGATAAGGCCATGAAAAGGGCAAGAGACACCAGGACCACAGACCTAGAGTGTGTCCTTGGGGACAGGTAGATGGATTAAGATGTAGATCCTGGGAACCTCCAGCATCAGCCATGTCCTCGTGTAGGAACTGACTAGAGGGGTGATGATGTAGCTGATTCTATGATTCAAGGCCAAGATATAATGACTTCGAAGTCACTTACACTACTCTCTGGAAAAGCAGATGGTTTTCTTGTCTATATAATGCAAAACAACTGGTTGCATTCATTTTTTGGTTTTGACAGATTCTTTTGGAATTTTATGGAATGGGCCTTCCTTTTATACAGATTCAGGAATGGCTTAGCAGAAACCATAGCACATTTTGGTTATAAGGACATACTTTCTTTATAGGAATGGGCCACTATCACATATTTCAGATTCCACAATTGTATCTCAAGCCTTTTTTATGTTTTATGTGTTTTGAAAGTTAAAAATATTTGTAAGTTCCAAAGTTAATAAGCCATTTAATAATTTTTATATGCATCCTTGGAAAAATAAAAGACATTACAGTTCTTAAATGTAGTAAGAAACTGAAGGTAGAGGAAAAAGTTGGAAAACCAACACTTCTATTGTATTCTACCCAATTTCCTTTTTATCTGTCTTATAAAAGAATTTTCCTTGGGAGCTTACTTTAGAGAGATGTTGACAGAAAATTTCTGGTAATGCCCAACTCCAAGTACCCCTTTACCACTTCCCAACCCTCTCTCATCTTGCATCCAACCTTCTAGTTCATTTCTACCATTTCTTTTCCTCCAAAAGCTAAACTGTATTTTCCTGCATGATTTCATGATGCAACCCACAAGGTACTTTCAGTACACCAAGTGGTCTATCCCCTCTTTGGGAACATACTCCCAAAGGAGTGGGGGAAAGGAGTGGGGGGTGTTTTATGAAGAGCAGTTTCCTTGTCATAACTACCCCAAATACTCACTACTTTCCCTTCATGAATTCCCCAATTAAAATAAAATTTAAAAAAATACAAGAAGGTGCAGGGATGAGAGAACAAGAGAACAATCAGGAAGACTAACAATGCTGTTACAGAAAGACCAACCTACAATACACAGCCTGATGAGAAAATATACACAGAGCAAGTCAGGTCCAAGAAACAGCAACAGATCTGAATGACAGGACTTCAGACAATAAATAGGAAGAGTAGTGAAAAATCGAGACTGTGGTAACTGACTGTGATCGCTAAGATAAAGAGTTTGGCCTTACCCAAAGACCACCAGCTGCTTGCTGCTAAAAGATTCCGGCCCTGTCTCCCCCCAGCTTTATGAGCTATAATGGACACAGAATACTGCGTGAGTGTTGATTTGTTGTAAGTCTGGGACATGAAATCACCACAAGAGGGTTAGGAAATAGACGATAAATAATGGTAGATCCACCAACAGTACGTCATCAAGCCTTAAAACTCAGTTTGAATGAATGTTAACATTCAAACATGTTGAAGGTATCAAAGTAAATGAGTAAAGCAGGATACAAAATTGAGGGGAAAAACAAAAGGTGTTCAGACAGGAGGTGAGACGTGGTATATATAAGGTGATCCTTGTGTTCCTGACTTAAGCAAACCCTGAGATAAGGAACTCCAGGAGAGCTCATGGTCTGAGGAAGAGGAGGAGACGTGGGAAGGCAAAGGTCTGGAGAGGAATCAGTGGAAAGGCGTGAACAGGTCATGAAGTTCTAATTCCTTGCCTGGTTAAATTGTCCCTCCTCTATGATTCCCTAATTCTCTACCATGACATAGATCATACCACATTGGATTTTTGTTTGTTTGCTTGTTTGCTTTTTAAAATGTTATTTATAGATGTTACTTATTAAAATTATGAACAGAGTAATAATCAATATTTATGAGCACTTGAAATGTCCCAGTTAATTTTGTGCCAGATACTTTACATCCATTCACTCCTCTAATCAACAAATGAGATCAACAAATGAGATAAGTGTCCGGTTTATCCTTGTTTTATCTGGAAATAAAAGGAAGGAAAGCTGCAAGTGGACAGAGCCAAGACTTGAACCAAAGCAGGTGTAGCATTTGGAATGCTACATCCTTTATCCCTTTACATGCTTCCACGTATCATTGATCATATATGTCCAGAGCCTAACAGTCTTTATATTCTCTTCACTTCTTGATTGTCTTTTACTTTACTGAAGGAAAGTGTTTATTCAAGTACAATTCATTAACTCCAGGACACTGGCCACAAAGGTATAACAAACCCTTCCTTCCAAACTGATGCATAACCATAAGGGTGTTTCGTATATTTCTGGTCCTCTTTGCCTCCTTTTACAAAAATCAACTGTGTGATTTAAGAGAGATAAGAACTTGAGTTTTAGCCCTAGCTCTGCTATTTGCAGAATGACCTTGGTATTCTAGGCTTGATGTGGACAAAGGCATTTGTACTAGAATCTCTAACACCCTCCAGCTCAATGATGCTGATATTTTGTCCTGTTCACATTACTTTAATCCTCATAAAATGTCCATATAGTTTAGGAAACATTTCATCCCAATTTCTTGGGTGGAAAAACTTAAGAACACACACGTTAAAAATGCCACCTTTTTAAAAGGAAAACTAAGGGCTATACCATTAAATTCTTACTGTTCCGGGGGGGGGGGGAAATAGACCCAACTAGCACCTCTTCCATCCACTAGTTCTTGTTAATTCCAAGTCTATGATTTCAACTGCCTTTCTTGGCCTTCCAAAAGCCTATGATTCACTACATAGTTTAGCATTTACATTTCAGGCTCAAAATAGAACTCTGCCAGGCCCCTCTCCGCAGCTTTCATGTGCCCTAAATTCAGCCCATCCCCAGGACAGCTATTAGGATGGCCATCTGTTTCTTAAGCGCTGATGCACATCCCTCCCTCAGCCATTTCTCCAGAGGGAGACAAATGTTTGTAAAAAGGCAGAAACAACTGCTCGCATTTCACCCCTTCTAAGCACTGTGGGCAGCAGGTTTCTCTCCCACATAGGAGCTCTTCCTCAAAATACCTTTCTGTGCTGCAGCTGTAAGATCTTTAAGAAGCCATTTTTCTAAGTCTTCTCAATTCCTAGAGGAAAACGTTCCTTGAATTCAGACTGAGGATGTGCCCAACCCCCACCCACACAGAGCACATGGTTAAAATTTAGTTTCTTACGATTTAAAATAAGAAGCATGCGATTTTATAAAAATATCGTGGCGAGCATTTTCAGTTACATGGCTAATACTCAATCCCCTAGACTCCAAACGCTTTTATCTTTATATAAAAGTGTATGTGTTTACAACGTAAAAGCTTCCAGTTATTAAAATTTTATAACTGAGCTAAGGGTTTCTGGCCAATTTAATCCCATCATTTTAATTTAGAAACAAAAGAAATGAGAAGCTGGTGGCAAGGTTCAAAGAATAAACAGAGATTTCGTGCCATAAAAGGAGTCAGAGATGCTTCTGTTCATCGTGTTCTTTTCCTAGGTGGGGAGTGAGACACCCAGAAGAAATATTAAATAAATAGGTGTAATACTTAAGAAAATAATATATAAATACAGAAACATAAGCATAACATGAATCAATGTGTGACTTATTTAAAAACAGAGGAACACTAAAATAAGTTAAAAATGGTATTTTTATGTGATTAGAGTAACCATTTTATACGTAATAGATACATAATAAAAAATAATTACTTCTAAATACATACTAGAGAGCATAAAGCAATGGGTTACAAACTGGGTTAATATCCCAGAGAGACCTGAAAACAAGAGTCCAACAGTATAATTTTGTAAGAGTTCAAACACAGGGTGGCTGGGTGGCTCAGATGGTTAAGCGTCTGCCTTCGGCTCAGGTCATGGTCCTAGAGTCTTGGGATCAAGTCCCGCATCAGGCTCCCTGCTCGGAGGGGAGCCTCCTTCTCCCTCTCCCTCTACTGCTCCCCTTGCTTGTGCTCTTTCTCTCTCTCTCTCTCTCAAATAAATAAATAAATAAAATCTTTTTTAAAAAGAGTTCAAACACAAAGAGATAGGCAGACATAAAATGAGACAAAAGAAATCTAAATACCAAATCTACAATTAGATCAAGGATTAAGATTCCCTCTGAAACCTACATTCTAGAGCAGTCAATGCACCCAAAGAGCGGCCGCATCTACTGACTGGGTGTGCAAGTGGAACTCTGATAAATCTTTGGGTCAAAGTCAAGGATAGTGGATGTTTGGGTGACAAGGCTAAACAAGATGGCAGTGGTCACCTCCCAGAGTGTCCTAGTTGAGTCTGATTTGGGATTCAACATCTGGACACATCAGTTCAGCAGATGGAGAAGCCTTCGTAAGGCCACTTGCAGTATGCCTGGGAAACTGGGGGGCAGCTCACACTTGGTCCACTGCTAGGCTTCAGAGGGGCTCGATGCAACAGAAATCTTTTCAGGAAGACATACTCTGAATCCCTTTCCAGAGTAGCCTTTGCAAAATGAAAAATAGCAATGAGGTAGTCACCATTTTCAAGTGACAAAGCCTTAGTGTCAAAAGGGGTGAAGTGGGTCTGAGGGTCGTGTGATAGCTGTTCCTTCAACCAAGACTTGGCTAAGCCTAAACATGTATTTGGTCCCAGTTTTTAAAAAGCCTTTATTTTTTTTATTTTATTTTTTTGAAGATTTTATTTATTTATTTGACAGAGAGAGAGAGATCACAAGTAGGCAGAGAGGCAGGCTGAGCGAGAGGGGGAAGCAGGCTCCCTGCTGAGCAGAGAGCCCGATGTGGGCCTGCCAGGACTCAAGATCATAACCTAAGCAGAGGCTTAACTCACTGAGCCACCCAGGTGCCTCTTAAAAGAAGACTTTAAAAAAGAACATGAAAACCACTGACTCCAAGCAGCTCCTGTCCATGTAACGTATGAGACTCTTTTTTTTTTTTTTAAGATTTTTATTTATTTATTTGACAGACAGATCACAAGTACGCAGAGAGACAGGCAGAGAGAGAGGAGGAAGCAGGCTCCCCACTGATCAGAGAGCCCGATGCGGGGCTCGATCCCAGGACCCTAGGATCACGACCTGAGCCGAAAGCAGAGGCTTTTAACCCACTGAGCCACCCAGGTGCCCCGCTCCTGTCCATGTAAATCTGACAGAAAAGAGCCTCTCTTCCTCACTTCGCCACAGCCTGCTGGGACATTTTGATACCTGTCGAACAAAGGACACCAAAGGGAATTGTGCCCAGAAAAGCAGGAAATGCAAATATAACGCCTCGCTGAGCAGCAAGATAGAGTGGGTAGCTACTTATGGGAAGGCTGCACACACGATTCAGCTGCTTCCAGAAGTACCTAGAGATAATTTTCAGGGAAATGGAGTTTCCATTAACAGGTGTGAGTATGAAACCAACAGAAGTCAGGTAGATGGTCTGTGACCTTATTTTTACCTATAGGCTAATGAGTCTGGAGAAACCTTAGTTACAGTCAATACTTTAAAGTAGCATAACTATTAACTACTAATAAATAATAAAATGGAAGAAATCGCAGTGATAGCTATTACTTCAACCAACACTTATCTAATACCAATCCTATATCCTTCATGTCTCTGCCCCACATCTCACCCTCCTTGCTCCCCTCCACACAACAGAAAAAATGCTAATCAGACTGGTCAGAAATGGAGGTACCAACTGGCCAGGGTGACTATGCCTCACAGGGACCTGTGAGTTATCCCCTCAAACAGCTCCCACCCTCCCTCGCAGAATTAACAAATTGAGTTAGAGCATCCATTAGGAGGTGCATTTCCATTTCCATTCTCACTCCCAGATTTCATACAGTCCCATTCAGGGCTGTCCATCCCTCTCTGTTCCTGCATACACAAAAACATACTAGTCCTAAGTTTTAGAAGAAGGTGGGAGAAGGGGACTCAGGTTTCTAATCTAAGTCATATATACTCCAACCTGACCTTGGGTCAGAGCTCTCCTTTCCAATAATGGACTTTTCTGCAGCTGTTAATAAAGTCATCACTACAGAGCCCTTGTAGCCTACATGGGAGGAAAGTGACTGATAGGCAAGATTCAAAATAGTAAGACCTGCCAACTGTCATCCTTAACAATGCCATAATAATTCCATTAATTCTGAAGAATGCAAAAATCTACATGAGAATAATTTATTTTTTTTAATTTTTTAGAGAGAGGGAGCACCTGCAGGCAGAGGTGGGAGGGGCAGAGGGAGAGGGGGAGAAAGAATCATTTTTTAAAATATTTTATTTATTTATTTGACAGAGATCACAAGTAGACAGAGAGGTAGGCAGAGAGAGAGAGGAGGAAGCAGGCTCCCAGGACCCTGGGATCATGACCTGAGCTGAAGGCAGAGGCTTTAACCCACTGAGCCACCCAGGTGCCCCATGAGAATAATTTAAATAAGGGTCTCAGGACTATATGATCACAGAGGACTTTTTTAGATCATAAATCCATATCAAAATCTTTTCTCTTCTCCCCCCATCAATACTGTGAATGGTAATATGACCCCTTGATGCCCTCTGCCAAGAGAAATTCCCGCATGGCAACCTGTTTATACCCATGCCTCTGCTGAAAGGAATCCATTAACGTGATTTCCTCAGACTGCTTAGAAGTCGGGCTCCCACCTGCTACTCTGTACCCATTACACATCTCAAATGGGAGTGTTTACATAAATCTATCCAGAGTATACATATTTTTGGTGGTGTAATATTATAACAGTCATCCATCACATTTGCTCTTTTTCATATGCAAAGATAGGTCTCTTCCCCTGTATTTTGTGAAAATCAACATGTAAGCAGTATTTTGTGAAAAGCTTCAGTGTACCTATTCATTGATACTCCAAGTGCTATTCCGTTTCTTCTTACCACTGAATTAAGCAGAAAGGTGTTGAGTACCTGATGTGCACCTCACAGACACTCTGCTAAATGTTGTAGAGATACAAACGTGATGCCTACAACGCTTTTCAATAGCATTTTCAGGACTTGCTTCGAAAACATGGTGATCCCACCAAACGGAGTCACGGGAAGCCCTGCCGTGATTGGTTGGCAGACTGACATGCCTGAGGACGCCAGGCTTTGTACTCTTGTCTCCACTCAGATTTTCACTGTGGTTTCTGAAGGTTACTCCTTAACGATTCCAGATGTTGGAAGTGTGCCTACAGTACATCCAAGGCCAGGTGCCCCTTGGTGTGTCCGCCACCACAATTTCTCACTAAACTTGAGCTCCGTCTGGAATAGTGGATTCCATTTTGGAATGTTGGCACTTAAATAGGAGTAACAAGAAACACATGAACCTTCTCTTTGTTGTATGTTAGGCTCTTCTATCTTGTCATCTTGTGCTGTTAAGTCATCCCAATTCTAACCACCTCGTCATAGGATTCACCATGGGCTTTGGGACATCCCCAACTCAACTCCATAAAACTCAACCAGTTAGCCCAAAAATCATCCCCAAAACACATTATGAATATATTCTGTCCTTCCAGAAGAATATGACATAGTAGACCTAAAAAGATGTGCAGCATGGTGTTTACAATAAATATGGTATTATAAAATATCGATGATTTAATGAAATAATGTCTTGAATCTGTTTCCAAATAATCTGACTACATGAAAGGAGAATGGGCAGGGGGATACGATTGCTCACTATGGATAATTATCGAAGTTCAGTGATGAGTGAATCAGGCTCATTATCAAGCTTACTCTTCTTTCTACTTTTGTGCATGTCTGATTTTCTATAATGAAATGTCTTCAAAGAATTCAGGTACTACTGAGACATCTAATCTCTATCTCTACAGATGTTCAATCAAAGTTACTCAAAGAATCAGTTGTTAATTTATCATAAATAGTCCCTCTGGGCTTGTCTAAATGTTGCTGCAAGAAGCATCTATTAATCAACAAACGTTTGAGTTATTATTATGTGTAAGCACTGATGGGAATTAGAGATGAAGCAGACATAGATCCAATCCGCAAATAGCTTTTAGTCTAGTAAAGAAGGCAAAGCTTGAATGTGTGCAAGAGTAAAATGATAACGTTGGTAAGTACCACAGTCAAATCTCAATGAGAGAGAGTTCCATAATTTAATAATATATCCAAGATGGAGATATCTCTCTCGCTCTCTCTCTCACACACACAGACACACACACAGAATAGATAAGGACATGCAAAATCTGAAGTAGAAGATTTGACCCAGAAATACATGAAACTCCTGGCTGTGGCAAGTTTGTTAGATGGCAGAAACAAAGTGCTCCTTTAGGCTGAAGATGGGCCTAACCAAGCCCACCCACTTCTACCTGCCCCCCTCTAGGAAGAGGAGGAGTAACTCTCTCTGACCTATTTCCCTCAACTTACACCCTAACCTAAGCCCACTAGATTGTAGGACTTGGAAAAAGAGAAGAACACGAAGAAGATGATTGTGAGCAAAAGCATGTTGAGGAAAAAAAGCATTTTTCCCTCAGGCCATGAACAATAGTCAAACAATTCAATGCAGGTCTTTCTGCTGGGCTTTCCCTGAGCAATCTTGACTGTGCGGTGGGGTGGTGGATAAGGGGAAAGCGGGGCAAGTTATCTCCATCTACTCCCAAACAGAAGCAAACCCCAAAGTCCTCTTTAGCTTCATGAGAGAAAAACAGAAAGTGAACCCAAAATGAGAGTTAATCACAAGAGAGAAGGCTTAACTCCAAAAAGACAAAAATCTAATTAACAAGCCATGTATAAACACTTGCACTTTTAACCTTCTCCATTTTACATTAAAATGCCTATGCCCAGTGCTGTCACCCTATAATGACTCTGAAGAATCCATTTTGTCCCTGACCCAGGTCACTATCACTCCCTTCTTCTTCCTGACTTAGAAACGAGAGAATGAACAGATGAAAAGTGTCTTGATTTCCCATTTCAAGAACACACAGAGCACTGAATGAGATACTTATCCCCTGTTGGAATCCTTCATGACTTACAATTGTTTCCTTTGTGCATTTTTATCCTTCTTATAGGAAATTAAAAAGGATATTCTTAAAGGCTACCACTATTTTTGACCTGATTCAGAATCTTAATTCAGTTTTGTATACTTTTCATTTTAATACACACACACACACACACACACACACACATTATTTTCTCTATGTGTAAGAACGAACCAATCTCAACATTCAATGATCCATGACTATATATGAAAGGCTTATAGCCATCCTAGTATATTTACTGTACAGACTCAGTACATTACTGTAAACGTATGAAATGAGATCATATATTCTCAATTACTTCATTCATGAAATGCCTTTTCAATCACAGCTTCTCATTGTGAGCCCAGCTGTTTGTTTCATATTACAGCATAAGAGCCAAGTTTCAAGGGCAATGAAAGTTTTGCTATGCATCACTGTCTAAAAGACAATAACAGATCAACTAAGCAAAAATCAGGGTTTTTATAGGCTTTATGTAGTGTAAAATCTCCCACATGTCAAGGGTAACATCTTCAACAATGAAAAAGATTACTGGAAAAAGCCCATACATAAGAAAATTTCCAAATGTTGGCTGAAGGTGCTTTTGTTTTGTTTTGGCTATAAAACCATGCCATCAGGGAGATATGCATACCTGCCTAAAAAGCAGAATGAAGTACAGTGTATCTTGCTATCGGTGTTGGCCAATTTAGACATTTGAATCTCATGTCTAGTTGAGCCAAAAACTTTAAAAAGATTAATTTATGTCACTGTTGAAGAATATATAAATATGAAGAATCCATTTCTGTTTTAAGCTTAAGGCACCCAATCTTCCCTGTCATTTGTACTTTGGAATGGAAACAATGACAGTGAGCAGCAACCTATTCAGTTTTGGGGCTGCTGTCATTTCAGAGACCATTCCTACTCCTGCTAGACAAAATCAACTCAAGGTATGTTTGCTTCACTGAAAGTAAGGTGTTCATGAAACTAAAGTAGAGTGAGAGAAGCAGGAGATAAACAGAACTTCCATAACCTGAATTGAACACAGATTACACAGAGCTAACTGTCAAACCATCCACAGGAGCTCCCATGTTCTCCCACACACATATCCAACTCAGTGAACCTGAGTAGGATGAGTGTGTCTAGGGAACACATTTGGTAGGCTCCCCAGGAGAAAAAGAAGGGTAATCTAGTTCCTTCCACAACTTCCTGAAAAACACATACACAACTACATTTGTAATTATAATACTATGCACTGGCACAAGGTCCCAGGTAAAAAGTTCAACTAATGAGTGCTTCATTGAGAAAATAATTATGTAGCCACAGCCAGTATCTCTGATTTTGTCCAACAACATTGAAATAGAGTACCACAGTGCTTTTCATCTTATCAAAGTAAATAATGCCTAGAAAAATCATTATTCATATCAGAAATAAAATTTTGTCCTAATCCCTTGCTATGAACAAACTACCTTAAGTCAGCAACACCAGCTTTGATACTACATATACGAATGAGCAATTAAGGCTACCACTGTAGCCTTAGATTTTAAAACTTGCACAAAGTTTAAAAACTGCAAAAAGTAGGAGTGTCTGGGTGGCTCAGTTGGTTAAATGTCTGACTCTTGATTTCAGCTCAGGTCATGATCTCAGGGTTGTGAGATCGAGCCCCATGTGGAGCTCCATGCGGAGAGTGGAGCCTGCTTAAGATTCTCTCTTTCCCTCTACTTTTGCTCCTCTCCCACTATAAAAACAAATAGATGAATTAAGTAATTAATTGCTACAAAAAGTAAAATGATGGTGCTCACCATATCTAACCAGCCTGATGAATTTTTCACTGTCTTCATTCCTGCCCCCGCAGGCAATCTTTTCATAGCTGTTTGCTTTAGCAGACAGTTCTTCCTTCTTGACTTCTTACTTGACTCTGGAGATACGCATTCAAATTCTACTCTACATCTGCTCTTTGAAAGGATATTTTTTGAACAATGTAGTTGTTCAGTTTTTATCTCCTTGCACAGTCAAAGAGAAAAACTGAGAAAAATTAAATCACAGGATTTTTCTGGCATATACACAAGATCCAATGTTGCCTTTTTTTTTTACAATCAAAGATTATAATTCATTAGTAGATCTTACCCTTGTTCCATCTAAACCTCCTTTGACTCTTCCTGTTTATATACAAGTTAATATGTTTAGAATGCTAAGGATTTCACTTTACCTAATCTTAGCGAAGGAACTAAAACTACATAAACAGGAAGACCAGAAGAAAATCCTATTAAGTAGACCCAGGTTAAGGGCGCCTGGCTGACTCAGTCAGTAGAGTATGTGACTCTTGATCTTGGGGTTGCAAGTTCGAGCCCCACAATGGGTGTAGAGATTACTTAAAAAAGTGAAAATCTTAAAAAAAAAATGGGTACCCAGGTTAGATGTGCCAATATAGTAAACCTCGGATTTGGAAAAGATAGTGACTAGCTATTGTGTAAGTTGTTATTGTGTATGTTCATTTTTTTAAGGACCACATTAAAACAATATGAATCTAATTGAGCCATTTTTAAAAAGTAGTATAGTGATTACTCACATAAATGTTATAATACGCAAAATCTAAACATCACCCATCCCTTTAAAAAAACATTAACCTGAAAAGTCGGATCAGACTCTAGTCTATGATTATGTTTATGTTAAACCTGTATCAAATTTATGCTGAAAATGATGAGAGCTTTTGCAAGGATAAGCTCCTTTAGACATGCCCATGACTTTGTTGTTGTTATTTCTGTTACTCATTTCTTGTAATGCCTGATACAGACCATGATGATGTATAGGTTCAAATAATATCTGATGTGTTTTTGACAGCTGCAATCTACCAGATTATTTCAAAAACTAAATCCCAGGAATCACGGACGATGAACAGGACTCACATTTGGAGGATGTGAAGGATGACTTGTATTTATAATGCCATGTCACATTTTGATGAGATCATTCAAAATCCAGTATGTAATACCTATGATTGCTGGAGTGGATAAAGAGATACACATTCTAAATTCTTCTTTCAGAATAGTGATCATATCTCAAAGGGTAGGGTCTTTTTACATTTTCTTTTATCCAAGCTATTTTGATTTTTTGATGCACAAATAGCGATGCCATACCTCCAGCATGAAATTCTGGTAGCTTTTGAAAATTTGAGAAAAATAGTGACATTTAAAAAATTAAAGTAAGCCATAAATATATTCCTAGTAGTAATGTGTCAATTCCAAATATAGCTGTAGCACAGAAACTCCATTCATGTGAAGTTTACAATTTTTCAGTTTCCAAAAATTATACTGTCTTATATTAACTGAAATAACTTGATTAGAATTAATAATGGGATACCATTTTTCTCCTGATACAAATAAATGTGATATATCTCCACCTAAATGAAATCTTTTCATCTCATCGGTGAAGATTTGTACCATAAACTTCTTAGGATTATTTGAGTCATTTAATATTTGTTAATTTTTTTTAATCCCACCATATATCTCATATTGCTTGTAAACTGAAAGGATTTCTGTTGCTATTTATTGTCTTGTTAAGCAGCCAAATTGACTCTTTACCTGTTAGTTTCAGCTGATATTCTTGGCTTTTCAGAGAAGAAAACATGAGTGCAAATATTGATACTTTTCTCTTCTGGATCCATGTTAGCCATAGTTCTTATTGCTTTGATTAGAATTTCTCAAGTGACTTTAAACGACAGTGATCATAAAAATAACACCTTGTTATGTTTCATTATAAAGTGTATTGTCACCTCTCATTTTAAGCTAAACATGCCTTACCATATCAAAAAGCCCTCTTTCTAGTCCTAATTTACTGAGACTTTTCATCCAGATTTGATATTGAATTTAATTGAGTTTTTTCATTATCTATCGAGATGATTACTTTTCTCATGCAGATTTTGAATGTGAGTGATTTTTGGCATACTAATTATCCTTGAGTTAATGGACTTCCTGCTACCTGGCTCATAAAAGAATCAGCTTTTGCAAAACGTTCTTATATTTCGGGAAGTTTACACATGATTCAATCTGTGAATCTCTAAATTAGAAAGCAGAAACTCTTACTCTGTCTCCCTTATAAGAAGACCCAATATATTTTATATATATATATATATATATATATATATATATATATATATATTTATATATATATATATATATTATATATATATATATATGACCAGCAAATATGATATACACAAGAAAGAAGCCAACGCTATGGAGAAGCAGCCAGTGCATAAGCTCCAGTCTGGCAATGAGGGTTGCTGATAAGCCCAGTGGGAAAGCTGCAGTGGCAGGGCTCCCGCATCATCCTTGTCAGTTGCACAGCTGTGAACCCATGTCCAGCAGCAAGACCAGAAAATCTCAAGGCATCAGCCCCACCAACAGAGCCTCTATTCCCATGAAATTGTATAAGCTACATTTAGAAACCATTTCTGCTAAAGTCAGAGTGGATCCTGTTGGTGCAGTTAAGATCTGATTGAATCAACTTCTTGAGGACTTCAATTTTTTAACATTTTATCAAGGTTTTTGTTTATTTGTTTGTTTTTCACAAAATATTCAGAAGAAAAATCAATCTGTAATTTTCTTTGCTGAGGGGAAACAAATTCTTTTTGTTAAAAATGGATACTAAGTTTTGGTAAAAATTAATTGATAATTGACTTTGGTAAAATTCAAGACAGTTACCACTTTTTTTCTGCCCTTGAACAGCTTAAAGAGTTTGTGGATTATCTATTCCTTGAATGTTTAACACCAATTTCCTTATATATACTTCTTTTATTTGCATACCACAGATAAAGATCTATTCAAGTTTTTAAAATTTCCTCTTGAAATGTTTTAGACAATCTTTTTTTCTTTTCAAAAGTACTTATTTCACTCACATTTTTATACTAGCCAAAAAAACCCTCAATTTTTCAATCTTCTCTGTATCTGATTTTATCTATTATAGAGCATTTATCCATTCACCTCATTTTTTTCAAGTAAACTTCTTTGGAAAATAAAATTCTATTTTATTTTCCTTTCCCATTTTCAAATTGAGTAAAAAGTAATGAAATGGTAGAAAATCGTAATGATAATAATGTCATCCCCTTGCAAGTTGCTTTTCTCATATATAATGATAGCTGATTATTATTCCAAAAGAACAACCACAACCATGTCAGATACATGTGAGAGAAGTAAGCTCTCAGAGAGGCTAGAACTTGCTACGGTGACCTAGATAAACATGTCTATTTCTGATCCAGACTCTTCTCATTCCTCATTCTTGCATAAAAAGTAAAGTAATTATCATTACAGCTACTACTATTGGTTGATATTTCCATATAACACGCACTGTTATAATGTCTTCTTATTTGGATCCCATTTAATAATAAAAAAATACCACTGTGGTAGTGTAATTATTTTTCTTATAATGGAAACAGTGAAAATAGTTCATTTACCTCAGGCAAGGGAAGCCTGGAACAAAGGCCTTGTTGTTCCAGATGTAAGGAATGGAATAATCTTTTACATCTCCATCAGAAAACAAGCCCAGAATTAAGGTCTCAGAAAATATCTAGAGGAAGGAAAGAAAAGAAAAGAAAGAGAAAGAGAAAAAAGATTGCATTGCATATACTCTGCTGGAAGTAATGTCTCATTCCTCTGTTAAAGATAAAAATCGCACCTGATGCTTATGAAAAATAGCAAGAAGGACTTTATTCAAGGCTACTGCAATAGGGTTATGACTTATAATAGGGAAGAAGGATTAAATTCAACTCCAGTGAAACAAGAGGCAGGAAATTTCTTAAAATTCTGGGTTGAGCTTGAGGAGAGAGTTGAGACACTGGTATCAGGTTTTCTGTAGTTGCTACCTGGTGCTTATTGAGCTTAGATTCCTACCATCACATAAGACTTAGAGATAGGAGCGCTTTACGTTTTTTAGATGACCAGATTTCAAAGAGCTGGCTCTCAGGCTGGAGAAAGACATTCCTGGATTGTAGAAAATTTACATTTCAAAGGGGGCAAAGAGGGATACCTGGGTGGCTCAGGATCTTGAGGTCCTAGAATGTAGTACCCCTTGGGCTCCCTGTTCAGTGGGGAGCCTACTGCTCCCTCTCCCTCTGCTCCTCCCGCCTGTTCACAATCTCTCCTGAATGCTATTTCAAACAAATAAAAAAAAAAAAAAATCTTTTAAAAGGTGGGGGAGGGGGCCAGAGAAAGAAATTACAATGGAAAATTTTCTAACATAAATACTCTAAGAAAAGGGAAGTCAGAGACTAAGCGTCTAGACTAGAACTATCTCACCATTTAGTCAAGCTGAGAGGAACATTGAGATTCTGTAGGTCACCTCTGTCTCTAAATCAGAGAAGTCTGCTCCAAACCTCATCTACCTGGTTCTCAAGAAATTCTAAGTTATATGTGGTTCAGGAGAGAAGCTTCTTCTCATCAGTATTTTTGAAAGAATCTCAAGTATTTAACAAAGCTTTGAACATTTCAGGAGAGGGCATCTGTGTTCAATGCACACTAGACACCACTGACGTGCTCAGTGCCCAGGTTCACAAGGTTACTTACTAGAGAGCTCAGAGCTCCCCAGTGTCCTTGTCAATCTATTGCCTGGGAATTCTTCATTCACCTCCCAAGACCACAATTCGTGGCAATCTCCAGACTTAGCAATCCCAGCAGTCTCACTATAGTTTGTGATCTGCCTTATCATAAGCCCCCACAGGGGACAAAAAAATCCAATTATCAACAAAGACTACAAAGAACATTTTTTCTTTTCTCTAAAGAGTGGCCCACTTTTGCTTTTTGCACCCTAGGTTTTTCCAAGAACAAAAGCACGCCTGAAGATTATTTTCTAGGGAGCTGCTGACTTTTGCTCCTGGCCAGTCAACACAAAAGTCATAAATAAGAACCTGGGGGTACAACTTTTGGCTACCTTGAGATGCAAAAGTGGTATTTCCTAATATTTTTTCCAGATTTCTATGGCTGAGAACAAAACCAAAAATACCAGAGTATCCTATCATGTATATGTGTAAGTTTACTTGGAAATAAGTAAAATTTGAGAATTAAGTCAGCAGGAGATTAAAAACATTGCCTTTCTCCATCTAGATAATAACTAGATAATAACTGATGGCTAATATTTTAATTTTTTTATGTTACAATCTTCTTTTTTCTATGTTTTCTATGATAGCCCCAAAAATCATAAATTTCTTTTGAAGGGAAAAAAATTTTTAAAAAATCATTAAAGAAAGAAAGTGGGGACATTTTATAGCAATAATTCTAGCACTCTCAGAAAACGTATTTTTTAAGGAGAAGACTTGAAACGATGAGCTAATATGAGATTCAGGCATAGCAAATCCATTTTATCTTCTATAATAGTCTTATCTGCAATTGCCTTAGAGAAAATTCAGTGGTGAAAAGTTATACATATTAATAGAAACTTAAGCGTGCACTGGCATATTTGAGGAGGAGAAGTCTCTACTTATAATTTTGTGTGTCTCTGACAAGAGAGTATCTGTTAAAAAGATGTTTCCAACTACTGTTGCCCAACACTCTGTGTTGAGCTATCACTGCCCTTTAGTCTATTGAAATAGTACGTTTGATATTAATCCAGTAGCCTATGTACTCTCTTTAAAATTATGCTTCTGATAGTGAAGAAAGCTTTACTTTCTATGGGAAATTTGTCAGATAAAAAAGCTGCTGGGAAGAAAACAAAGCTACCAGTCCTGAAGAGGTGTCTCATTTTCAAAGTTTCATTTTGTGTTCACATTCTTTCTTTCCTAGGGATTGTCCCTAGGGGGGAAAAAAGCTTCCAATTAACTCAAAGGAAGTCCTTTCTAGACTAGATAACATATTTTTCTAATCTACAGGGTACAGTTCTTTTTATCTCTTGTTAATATCATAGGTATATTAGCTTCCATTTCAGCTCTGATGCTCCTGTTCTTGCAGTCTCACTCCTGAAATGTGTTTCAAAAAAACAACTTTAGAATAACTAGTGATACTATAGAGAGCTAATTTTTTTTAAATAATAAAAAAACTTGAAAATTTGATCCAAATGGCAAAGCTAACTGGATAACATGCATTGAGTAGATCTAGAATTTAAAATCGGTACATTTAAAAAACAAAAAATAAAAGGATTGATAGCTCCAGAGGATCCAGTGCCATGTCCAGGGTCAGAACAAGAGCTGCATTTCCTCAGGACCTAGGAAGCACGGCTGGGACAACTTAAGGCTGTGTTCATCAGAAGAAAAACCTTCCTGTTCATATCTCCAACCACTGTGACCATTTCTGCAGAACATTTTTCTGAATATGAAATATTTCAAGATGGGAGGTACAGGAATCTCCTGAACCCACATTTTCCCATAGACACACCAAATCTTCAACTACATTTGGATCAATTCCCTCTAAAAAAAACAAAAACAAACAAAAAAAAAACACCTGAAAACCAAGTAAAGAGCTTCTCTACTCAAAAAGGGCCACAGTGGGCTGGTAAGAGAGGCAGACCTGCAACCCAGTCAGGAAGGATCTCAGAAACATGCTTCTCCCTGAGGAGCAAGGGGTTCATAACCCATATCAGGACCCAAACCCTTGAGATCTTCCCTGAAGAGAAAAGCCCCCAAAATATCTGACTCTGAAAACCAAGAAAGCTTATATTCAAGAGACTCAAAAGGCTGAGAGGAAAGAAAAGTCCATTCTTAGAGGATTCATGTGCAGACTCAATCACCTCCTGACCCAACACAAAAGCAGCAGTATGAAAAGAACTCAGACCTCAGGCAAAGGAAATTCACTAGCTGATCCTTCATGATCTGCCTGAGATGCAGGGATCTCACTCAACTTCTCTGGAAAAATCCAGAGAAGGAGGCACTGGCAGGCGCCATTTTGCATGCTCACTTTAGTGTACCAGCACCCACAGGTATCATTTTTGCATTCCCTTTACCTTATAACACTGGTGGCTTGTCCTGCCCACATGGGCTCACAAGACCCCACTGAAACCAGCAGGATCATGTCATCCCTGAGCTCGTCTGAGGCCCTGCTGAAGTCAGAAGGCACATGCAGTCCGCACAAGGGACAACGCCTTGAATGCCTGGCTCTGGTGACAAGGGAGACTTGAGTTGTAGGGCCCCCAGGACTGAGCCAGTCAGAGAGAGAGTTCTTGGCAGGATAGGAACCTGAGTTCTTCTCAAGTGTACATGGAATACTCTCCAGAATAAACTACATGCCAGGTTACAAAACAAGTCTCAATAAATTTAAGAAAACTGAGATTATACCAAGCCTATTTTATGACCACAATGATATGAAACTAGAAATCAGTTGCAAGAAAAAACTGGAAAAAATTCACAAATACATGGAGCAGAAACATGTTATTGGGCAACCAATGAGTCAGAAACAAATAAACAGAAGGGGAAATCAAAATAATACCTTGAGGCAAATAAAAATGGAAAAGAAACATTCCAAAATTTATGGGATGAATCAAAAGCAGTTCCAAGAAAGGGGTTCATAGTGTTCATAGTGGACTACCTCAAGAAGCAAGAAAAATCTGAAAGAAAAATAAAAAATCTGAAGTTAATCTAAAGGAACTAGAAAAAGAAGAACAAATGAAACCCAAAGTTAGTAGGAGGAAGGAAATAATTAAGATTGAGTAGAAATAAATGAAGTAGAAACTTAAATAAAATAGAAAAGATCAGTGAAATTGAGAGCTGTTTCTTTGAGAAGTTGAACAAATTAACAAAGCTTTAGCCAAACTTACCAAGAAAAAAAGAGATGGCTAAGATAAATGAAATTAGAAATGAAAGAGGAGACTTTGCAAATAATACCACCGAAATACTAAGGACTGTAAAGAGACTACGATGAACAGTTATACCTCAACACATTGGACAACCTAGAAGAAATGGATAAATTCTCAGAAACATAAAATCATCAAAGACTCAATCGCGAAGAGAGAGAAAAACTGAATAGAGCATTTATTAGTAAGGAGACTAAATCAATGATCAAAAAACTTCCCTCCAAAAAGCATAGAACCACACCCCTTCACAATGAATTCCACCAAATATTTAATAAGATTTAATACCTATTCTTCTCGGACTTTTCCAAAAAACTGAAGAGGAAAGAACGCTTCCAAACTCATTTTCCAAGGCCAGCATTATTCTGATACCAAAAACCAGGCAAGGAAGGGAGGAAGGAAGGAAGAAAGGGAGGAAGAAAAGGGAGAAAGAAAGAGAGGAAAGAAGGAAGGAGGAAAGAAGGAAGAGAGAAAGAAACAGAAAGAAAGAAAGAAAGAAAGAAAGAAAGAAGGAAGGAAGGAAGGAAAGAAAGAAGAAAAGAAAGAAAGAAAGAAAGAAGGAAGGAAGGAAAAGGATAGGAAAGAAAGAAAGAGAAAAAGAAAGAAAGTTAGTTACCCAGGCAAGTCCCGTATCTGCAAAAAAATCCTCAGGAAAATATTAGCCAAACAAAATCAACAATACATAAGCCTCATATATCATAAATAAGATTTTCTCTCTTTTTTAAAGATTTGTTTTTTTGAGAGAGAGAGTATGTGGGGGAGGATCAGAGGGAGCAAATCTCCAGCAGACTTCCTGCTGAGCTTGAAGCCTGATGCAGGGCTCAATGTCATCAGCCATGAGGTCACAATCTAAGCCAAAACCAAGAGCTGGAGGCTTAACCTACTGAGCCGCCCAGGCACCCTGAGATTTTTTTCCAGGGATGCAAGAATGGTCCAACAATCACAAATCAAACAACATGATATCCCACATGAACAAAATGAAAGATAAATGATCATCTCAATAGATGTAAACAAAACACTTGACAAAATTCAACATTTATTTATGATAAAAACTCTCAACAAATTTGAATATAGAGGGAATGTACCTCAATGTAACAAAGATTGTAAATTACAAACTCACAGCCAGCCTCATATTCAATGGTAAAAAGCTAAAAGTGTTTCCTCTGAGACCAGAAAAAAGACAAGGACGCCACTCTCTCCACTTTTACTCAATATAGTATTGAAAATACTAGCCACAGCAATATGACCAGAAAGAGAAATAAAAGCTGTCCCAATTGGAAAGGAAAAAGTAAAACTGTCACAATTCGCAGATGACTTGATACTACATAAAGAGAACCGTAATGACTCCACCAAACAAACAAACAAACAAAAACAAAACAAAACAAAACTGTTAAGAACTAATAAATGAATTCAGTCAAGTTGCAGGCTACAAAATCAATATACAAATATCTGTTGCATTTCTATACCCTAATAACAAACTACCCACAAGAGAAGTTAAGAAAATAATCCCATTTACAACTACATCAAAAAGAATAAAATAACTAAAAGTGTCAGTGAAGATGTAGAGAAATGTAAATTGGTATAGCCACTATGGACAACAGTATGGGAATCCCTCAAAAAATTATAACCATATAACCCAGGTATTCCACTTCTGGGTATTTATACAAAGAAAACAAAAATACTAATTCAGAAAGATATATTCACCCCACCAGTCATTGTATTGTTTATAATAGCCAGGATATGGAAATAAGCTACATGTTTATTGACAGATGAATGGATAAAGAAGACGTAACACACCCGAACAGAGAAAAATACTACTCAACCACTAGAAAGAAGAAAATTTTGCCATTTGTGACACCATGGATAGACCTTGAGGATATTGTGCTAAGTCAAATAAATCAGAGAAAGGCCAATATCATATGATTTCACTTACATGCAGAATCTAAAAAACAAAGAAACAAAAAACAACCTCATAGATTCAGAGAACAGAATGTTGGTACCAGAGGGGAAGTGGGTTTTAGGTACGCAAAACCGGTGGAGGGAGTCAATCACATGGTGACAGATGGTAACCAGACTTCTTGTGGTGATCACTTTGTGGAGTTTAAAAAAAAAAAATCAAATTATTACACTATATACTTGAAACTAACATAATGTCATTTGCCAATGTGACCTCACTGTAAAACAATGAGAGACGGATGGATAGAAAGATTAGATTAGATACACTAGACTATTCCCCAACAATCTTGGAATTGTTCAGTTATTTCCCCAAATAGCAATACCTCTGCCTAAATGTTATCAGATCCTTCTTTACTGTTCTTTTTTTTTTCTCATAAAAGCTTAATTTAAACTACCAAATTTCAAATGTACATTTCATAGGATGTTAGCCCTCTAACATATCAGCACTTAGTGATATAGGATCGGGAATGCCACATGGTTTGTCTCAGATACTCATGATGCACGTTAGAACTGAGTAGGAAATTCTGCAATAAGGTAATCAGGCTGTTTAGGTAGGTTCGACCAGCATTTCCTTAAATTATTTGACTTTGTAACTCTCTTTCAGGTTGCCCTTTGAGAAAGATGACTCTTTGCTGTTTGACTTCATTTTGTAGAGGCCTATAGATTTA
Source organism: Neogale vison (assembly GCF_020171115.1). NCBI lineage: Eukaryota > Metazoa > Chordata > Mammalia > Carnivora > Mustelidae > Neogale > Neogale vison. The sequence continues at coordinate 173,567,427 of NC_058094.1, read as the reverse complement.
CAAGCTAGGAGGAGGCAGGCATGAATCCAATCTGTCGTCTTTAAAAGGAAAACAGTAGTAAGTACCTCACTATAGCACACTCGGTCCTTTTCTCTCCCCATTATTATTTCTCTCCTCATTATTATTCATTACTATTTTTAGACATTAATACATGCCACTTTAAAACAATTCAAGTATACTCATTTCAACTGATTAAACTCTCTTCCCCAGATACCTTCAGATAATATCTGATCTAATTGGCTACATTCGGATCCTGGTCCTACCCAGACATAGCAGGTGTGCCTTACTGAAAATAAACAGCTGGACAGGCAGAGCCCATACCTGCCTCTCACTGTCAGTAATACACCTGCCTTAGGTAAGCGCCAAACTTAGTGGTGTAAAAAGGAGACAGAGTTAACTACTTAGAATCATTTTCAGTACTCACGAAAACAAAATCCTGGTCACTTTGATCCAAAGAGACCCCAAGTAGTTTTAATAATCCAGCAAAGTAAAAAAAAAAAAAAAAAAGAGAGGAACCTTGCAAAATATAAGGATCATTAAAAGGATAAAATTTCTTAATTCCTTTTTTATTTCAAGCAGTATCTTTATCTGAGGATGATAATAAAAAGAACAACCTTTTAGGGGCACCTGGGTGGCTCAGTCGGTTAAGCGTCTGCGCTTGGCTCAGGTCCTGATGCCAGGGTCCTGGGATCCAGGCCCCAGCCTGCTTTGCCTTCCTGCTCAGCAGGGAGTCCCTGTCCCTCTGACCCTTCCCCCAGTGCTGATCTTTCACACGTACTGTCTCTCAAATAAAAAATTTTTAAAAAGAACAAACTTCCATATTTTTTATTTTGTATTAAAGCAATATATGCATATGGTTTTTTAAAAATCGGGCACCGTAAAAGGATTTTAAAATGAAAAGCAACAGTCTCAAATCCCACCCCTACCTACCCAACCCCATATACCACTTCCTACTTGTGTTTCTGTTATTTCTTGTCATGGTTCCCTCTCCCACTCAAAATAATATGCTCATACACATTTTTTTAAGCATTTAAGGCATTATCTCTTTCTTCTCTAAAAAAGAATTTTCATTTATTTTATTGTTTGTTTCTATTAGTTACATTCAATCTATGTTTTCACCTATTGTATTTGTTATATCTGCTACATCTGTTATATTTTATATTTATTCTTAGTTACATTTGAATCTGTTAACAGTATACTTAAATTCTGTGTTATTCTGTTTACCTTAAACATTGATAATACTTACATTGTGTTCTATAGCTATTGTTTACATCTTCCATATTTTGACTATAAGTTGATTCTAAAAATTGAAAATAAATTAACTTCTATTATCCATAGTGGGATATTTTGCTTATTGGTAATCCATGGTACCCCCAGTCTGTTTTAAACTCTGCTTGTTATTGCAGAAGTGGAACACCTCAAACCATGTCTCTATGACAGTTGCTCACCAAGAGGGTTCTAGAATAAATGTAGAGTGGTCCAGCGAAATGTACTTGGAATAATGTTGGAAGGCAGAAGCCATTCTTTCTCTGGCCGAGGTAGTGACTGGTCTATCCAGATTGGGGCAACGTAGTGTTTACAGCAGCTAAGCTAAATTCCATATTCTCTGGGACCCACAGAGTGCCTAGTAACTTTTGTGATGATTCTGCAGCTTCCTTCCCTCTGGGATGACTGCAGCTTCCAGACCTCTAGATCCAAGTGGCAAATGTGGTCCCAAGGATTCTACTAGTGGTGGTTTTTCACCCTGCCAACCCTTTCAGTGATTATGCAAGTTCCTAATTCTCTGTCTTTAACCCCATTTTGCTTAAGACTTTTTCAGTGGTTTTTCTGCAATGAAACCTGACTGGTGCATGTTTATGTATATTTCTTTCAGAGAATAACCAGGTAATGTGTTGAAAGTACATATCCTTCTCCATAGGTCCACTGTCATTATCTCTATGACACTCCAAAGAAAACATTCCCTTACTTGTTATTTACTCAATATCACGCCCATTTGAACCACAGTTTTGTTTATCCTGGAACTGGCCTTTCTCTCTTCTTGTTGGGGAAAACTTCACGTACGACTATTGTCACCATGTCATTATATCATCCACCATCTTCATGACATCCATTTGAATTTTCACCTTTAAAACAAGGTGACCCACTGTTCAAAACTGTTGTCTTCCAGGGGCACTAATACAATGACCTTCTAGGATTAACTCACACCCAGAGCCTGAATTAGTGCCACTGTTTATCACACCTTTCGAAACCCCTCCGTTCTTCTCTGTCCTTTCTTTCTTTCTTTGCTTCTTTCTTTGAGTAACTTCTTCTGAATAAAGGTACAATATGACTACAATTTTTAAGTCTCTGTGTTTCTAAGACATTTTCACTGGCTTTCCCACAAGATAGCTTGCCTGAGGCTTAAATTCTAGGCTCATACCCTTTTTCCTTGACCTTTTATGGAATTGATCTGTTGTTCTCTGGCGTCCATAATTCCTGTTTTTCTGATTCTTCCTGATCTATGTCAGCATTTTCCTCCTGATTCTCCAGAAGCTATTAAGATCTTTTCTTCATCCTTAGTATAGGAAATGGCACAGATGCAAATCCAGATGTGTCTTCTTTCATTTACTCTGGTCATCAGACCCCACCCTTTACTGGTTCTCTTTTTCCACCCCACACTTTTCTTTGTTCTTCATTTCTGGATCTGCTGTATCATAAATCTTAGAGTGATTTTTTTCTCTGTTTTATCTTTTCTTTCAAGTCTCCTTTATTTTTGTCGTTGCTTTATTCTCTAGGCAACTTTCTGTGTTATCTTCAAACCCTTGTACAGAAATTTTACTTTAGTAGAGATGTGTTTAATTTCTAAAACTTTGTTCTTATGCTTTAATTTTTCATAGATATCTGAGTTTTTTTGTTGTTATGTTGTCCTCTATTCACCAAATTATCTCTGTTTCTACTGCGATCTGTTCTGTTTTTCTTGGTTTTCATCTTTTATACCATTGGTCTGCATATATTTTGGATGTTTTACAAATCTGAGAATGCAGGCCTGGTTTGTATTTTCCAACTAGTTGTTAAGTTTCCTTTGCCTTGTATGCATGTGCTGACTTTCTTCACTTGGGCCTATCAAAATATGCATTCTTATTTTAACTCTGGCTCTTTACATTGTATAGGAATAAATACACATGAATAGGACTTGGGACTAGCTACATTTGCTTGGGTGTTAGGAAACTAAGCTATGGGGTAGGAAGCTCCTCCCTACGCCAGAATGGGAAAAGTTTTAATGTAGAGAAGAAGCACCCACACTGGGAGCCTTACATTTTGGAAAAGGAACTCCCATTTTGTTACCCCCTTCTCTGAACAAAATGACAGGAATGGGGACAAGACAAGGAATGTAGGAAGCAGACCATTTTAGAAGATAAAACTGGAGGGGTATGTGGGTGGCTAAGTCGGTTAAGCATCAGACTCTTAAAAAAAAAAAAGGCATCAGACTCTTGATTTTAGCTCAGATCATGATGTCAGGGTCGTGGGACTGAGCCCCTGATTGGGCTCTAGGTTCAACTCTGAGTCTGCTTGAGACTCTCTCCCTCTCTCTTTTCCCCTCCCCTTACTCACAATCTCTAAATAAATAAATAAAATCTTTTTTTAAAAAGCGGGGGAGCGGGGAAGAAAACTGGAGATTTTACCTGGCGAGGATGTTTCGAGGGAGTTTGAGCTAGAGAAAAAAACACAGCAAAAGAGCCTGAGGTAACATCAGACACCCTCAGCAGATATCAATGAGAAAAAAAACATAAAAAGGAAAGTCATACCCCCATGGAATAAGATACACTGAAATGTTCTACCATTTAAATATTTAGTAAACAATAACTGAGCACCTCCTTCAGACCCCGCCTTGTTCAATCATCATCTACTCCTCAACTTGACTGTTTCATTACCTGTCATTGTTCTTCCTCCTGTTTTTACCTATCCAAAGAGTTGTCCCCCTGCTTCCTGCCTCTTAAAAGAATACAGCACAGGTGAGTGCACCGGCATGACCCTGGCTCTTGAGAATCTTGGCATGGTTCTCATTTATATCGCCCCAGTGTTTAGAAAGCTTAACTCTACGAGGAACTTGCAAAAATCAGAGCCAGCCTGGGAACTGCTCCTGATTTTGATCATGCTATGCATAATTCCAATGCATTATTTACATGGAATTGTTTGATATTATTCTAACATCATGCAAATGACTTGATTTTTATAAGCCTTTACGTATAGAAGAGTTCTCCATATTCTCTTTTCTTATAAATATATCTATCTTTATTGGTTTACTTTTCAGACCCTGGAAGATCGGATGGATTTTTGTTGGACTCTACATTTTTTCCTTCCTTAGTCAGGGCTTCGCAAAATGTGGTCTGTGACTCAAACCACCAGGGGTGCCTGGTAAAGAGGTAATCTTCTGGAAAGTTACTCCAAATCTAGGCCATTAAAAATGGGCCTCCCAGGCATCTGCATTTTAACATGTTCACCCATGGTGAGACACTGGTTCTAGAATCTGTGTGCATAATTAAGCACCATGGGGGGTGGGGCAAGAAGCGCCTTGAGCAACCCAGGTGCTGTTGGGATTGGATACTGACAGAAGAGTCCACAACCGTTCATGGTCTAGTGCAAAGGGAGTGGCAGTAACAGCTGTACGGCCCAGTGGCTCAAATGCCCTGAGGCCTTTTGAGTGGAGTTGCCTGTGTGTTACTGTGAGCTTGAAGAAGCCCAGGGGGATTAAGTAAGTGTTGAGCCCGGGTTTTGTCACGGATAAGCCTGGATGGGAATGGAAAAAAAAAAAAAAAGTACTGGTCAATTTATCATTAGCACTGGCAATTTTCTAATTAGGAAGCCATTGTTTCCCTATGTAACTGTACCTTGGATAAACTACACGTGCAAAAAGGCAAAATCCATTCTTCCCTGCTTCTCAGGGGCGCTAGCATCTTGTGACTATTTTCTAGGCGGGGCAAGGGTATTTCACGGCTGCAAGTGTATGTACTTAAGGAAAATTCATTTGCCATACATCAGGATGAAAAAATACACATTTGCATGTTCTGTGTTTATATGGCGATGTTGATTTTTTTTCTTTAAAGAGCAGGAAAGTTTGTTTTGATTTAGGTTTTATGACTATTGAAATGTCAATAAGCATGAACGGTTGTCATGCGGCTCTATTTTCGTAGCCAAATGTGTAGTTGTTTCTCTGCCCTTGTTCCAAAAAAGCATCAGCACAAGTGGTACATATGCTATTTTAAGATAGCCTCTCATGTAAGTGAGTGGGCATCTTAGGATCTCAACCACCTTATCAGTACTTTTTTTTTTCCTTTAAAGCAATAGGCTTCCAAGTTAACATGTGTGGATTTGAATGAAACAAAAAAAAGATTTTTCAAATGTCCATAAAATATGAGTCAGTATGCAGTCACAATGTTATGGACGGGAGAAAGGACAAATTAGGAGGAGAAGCCAGAAGCAAAGAGGAAGCTGGTGATCAAAAAGGGAAGAAGCTAATAAGGAATAGAAAGAGTGCAGGAAGAAGTAGGGCAGAGCGGGTAGCTCTGCCTGACCCTGAGCCCACAGCCCCTTGCCGGAGAGACGAACAGCTTTCCAGCCTAGGTACAGACATTCTGAGCTACATGTGCTGAAAAGCACCGCAATTTCCCAGATCCCACGAACATCTCCAACAGCTGCTATTCACCCTTTGGACTGAAAACCTGAGAAAAATGGCACCATGAAAATATGTATTATTTTGACAACTTTTTAAAAGATTTTATTTATTTTTTTGTCACAGAGAGAGAGAGAGATCACAAGTAGCCAGAGAGGCAGGTGGGGGGAGGGGGGCGGCCGGACGCAGGCTCCCTGATGAGCAGAGAGCCCTACACGGTGGGGCTTGATCCCAGGACACTGGGATCATGACCTGAGCCGAAGGCAGAGGCTTAACCCACTGAGCCACCCAGGCACCCCTTGACAATGTTTTTATCTGTAAGAAAGAGTCCTTAAGTAAAAGATTCAAGGTCTTCTCTGTTGTTCCATTTTACTGTTGGCAAACACACATAAGGCATTCTCTGACTGTGCACTTGGGGAACTTTTTCCAGGCTCATCACGGTGGTCCTCAAAATTGGAATCAAGGGAAAAACAACATGGCAACAGAAAGGAAGAAATGAAAAGCCCCATGGTTTTTGATCCTGAGGAGTTATTTCTCCTGTGGTCTCACTGTCCTAAGTTTTAGGGTTTTTTTTTTTTTTCCCAAGTATCATTAATATGATTTTACAATATCCTAATCCACTGAGGATTCTACTTGTAGTTGTTTTCATTGTTCTTCTAAGGTAGAAGCCACATCTCTGTTCTTTTTTCACTTTTGCTTAAAGAGAAACCAACCCACCCTGTCGTTTCTGAGAAATACAAGCCACATTCCTCCCGAGACAAGAAGTAATGGATTCTTTATTTTTAGCTCCTGCTTCTAAAATAAATCAGGGAAACATAGGACTATTGGCAGAAAGATAAAAAGTTATGTCAAGCAAAAATTAACTCAAAACAGATGCCATGCTACTACCTTTTTCTATCAATCTCAGTAATTGTGCCCCGTGGAGAGTCTTCCCAAACTAGTGACCGTGGTGGAACTCTTGCCTTCAGGTATTCACTGAACTGTGGTGACAAACCAAAGGAAATATCCTCCCACTATTACGAATTAAGCAGTTGCAAAGGATATCAGGAGAAAGGCAAAGCTTTTCTTAAAACCAAGCCTGCCCAAACTGTTCAGAGCACTCTACACTGAATGGTAGTACTTATATTTAAAAAGAAGCTGTATTCTTCATTTTTGTTCCAAGAATTTATAATCATAACCAATTTATAAACTCAGAAACACCTATCATTACTGATGTTAAAAAAGTAATCTCATCTAAAAAAGAAAAATGCATTTGCCATCTCAACCTATGCCTAAGATTTTTTAAGTATTAGTTTTAATATACACATTACAGAAAATATTATAAAATATTTTAATGTTATATAAAAGATACTTTTCTCCTGGCCTATCACTGTATAGGCTTTTTAAAAATTCTTTAGCCTGTGCATGACTGGCATAAAGCATTTTGCATATAATGTTAAAATCAGAAAACAATGATCATTAAATATTGAGATTCCTAAATGAATTGAAAGTATTTTTGGGAAAAGAAAAATAAACTCCGAGAACCTTTGTCTCTCTTCCTCATCCATCACTTTCACAAGGGGTCAATGTAGTCTCTCTTAACTGACAGAGGTTAGTGGGAAAATTGGTGACAGGATCATTTTCTCATGATATTTATTCCTAGTAAGGGTAAAATGAGTTATGTTTATTAGATCGAGTCTTTTTGGAAAAAGGAAAGGATGGGACTTGAAATAAAACACTTCTAATTAGGAAGGTAGGAGTAAACCGCTATGTAGGGCAACAGAGGACTTAGAAACAAGGTGAGAGAGAGCTGGGGAAGAAGAAGTCACTGGCAGGATGTTTCTGTGACATCATCCGTTGGGTCTGACCTACTGAGAATCGAAGACAAAACCCTCGCTGGGACAGAGATTCAGAAAAGTAGATGAGATCTCAGACTAGCCTAGACAATCAAAATGCTGTACATGGCCAAGCTACTCAAAGCATTAATAATTCTTTAAGGAATTTCAAGCACGGATTAGGAAAGTAATAAGATCTAATTTGTAAAAGTAGTTTTGGGACTTGTGGAACCAGATGCTGGCATTTCTACGTGAGGTTGGCACCTGTGGTCCACGGACCTGTGGACTGTATCCTTTTCTGAGCCGTGAAGCACCAATTTCCTTTGCCAAATCTTTAGCCCCTTAAGTGTAATGCTGTACATATTTAACTCTCTTTAGACAGCTGTCTGAAATTCCACAAGAGACTTGGAGATTAGGGGGACAAGAATGTGCTTTCTATTTCTGGACCTACAGCCTTTATATATGATATGGAGGGAAAAAGAGTGTCATTGCTGTTAGGGGTATCCTTTAAAATATGAATGGAGAACACGACATTTTACTTGGAAAGACATCTTTAATACAAAAATGCTTGATGTTCAATGGCTATCCAGTAACTGACCTTCAGACTGAATCCAGTGGAGAGATTTAAAAACTAAGGAAAAAAGTAAGGACATAGATATGTATGTAGCACCAAGTTCTTGGTAAATTGAACATGATCAGTCATATGGTAAGTACTGCGTGTAGAGTGCCCTTTCCCTCATCCAACGTGTGTAAAAAAAAAAAGACGGGGAATGCCTCTTTGGGTATTCAAACGTGACTGAAAAAGTATGTAAGAAAAGAATATCTAGGTGATAAGATTTTTAAATAGCTACAGTTCTTTATAAAACTGATTTGACCACACAACATCACTAGTACTGCTACTAAATTAAATGGTGGTAATCGTAATCATGGATGTGTTTATTGCTAAGATATCCCATGCCTGTGACTTTAGCCAAGCCTCAAAATCAAGTTTTCACATGTTAAAACTCATTCCATTAACAAATATTGTGACAGAGCCTATTTCGCTAGGAAATGATTCCTGCCACGTACGTACATGTCAGCAAGGCAGACAGAAACTGTGTTTATGTTTCTGAGAGGGAGACAGACAATGATGGTAAATGATTTCTCAATTATTCACTCGTGCGACAGAACTTCACCGAGAGCCTGATACCTGCCTCACATGAACATTTGACATTGAGCAGTGAACAGAATGAACTCCTTACTTTCCTGGAACTCTAAAAATTACAAATTTCATAAGATTAAAATTATAATGATCAAAAATTTAAAAATAAGAGATAGCATCTAGAAAAAGGCAAATACAGACAAAGTTTTAGAAGGCTAAGGAGATAAATGAAGCAGGGCAGAGAGACAGGACACAGAGATCTGGTGTAGGAGGGAAGGCAGGTAAAGAGGGAAGACACAGTTAGCAGGGGAAGAATGTTCTACCACCCAGAGATAATGGTTATGACAGCATGAATAATGCTTGACACAAAACCAAAGCCTGTTGTAGGCCAGCTGGTGTCCTCCACATTTCCTGACAACTTTATGAGGTAAATTTTATGCTCACTTTGCAGATGGGAAAACTGAGTTATAGAGAAGTCACAAGTTTTGTCAGGGTCCACGATTCCTCAAGGTAGAGACCAATTTGAACTCAGGTAGACGGAGATCAAAACCCTTCTAAAAAGATGTAAACACCAACAAATGTAATTACAAGCTGTGGTAACCGGACAAATGTTAATAGTAATAATAATAAAAGTCTGAAAATAACAGGGAAACTGCTTAAGTTTAAGTTGAAAGAGAAGGTCTCCAAAGAGACATTGCAGCTCAAAACTGAAAGATGTAGCTGAGCCACCTCAAGGGAGAAGCAGGGCCAGGCGCTCTAGAAAGAGGGATGAGCAGCACAGGCCTGTGTCCCACACCCAGGAGGGGCTGCACAAACTGGGGGGCCCTGGAGGAAGACTGGTGAATTTGGAGGCCAAAGAATGAAGAGAAGCTTCCTGAGAGAGGACGTAGGAGAACCAGGCAGAAACCGTGTCCTGTTGGCCTAATAGGGAGTTTGGTTCTTATTATACATCATTGGGAAGCCATTTATTCAGGATATCATCTGGGTTTGCTTTAAAAGAATATCACTTTGCTTCTGTGTGAGGAAGGAAATCGAGTTTCGTGGATATTTGATACAAAATGGGTGGCAGGTTGTGTTAAGGCTCACAATTTCTTTATACAGCATAAAAGCAAGTAAGGCAGAGGCAAACAGCCTCAGTGGGAATGTACAGATGCGTGCATAATATATGAATCCTGGTGTCCAAGATCTACTCATAAATAAATCAAAACTCTTTTTAGAAAAACGGTCCTGGTTGTGTTCATCTTGTTTTTTTTTAAGCAGACATCAGACAAGAGGAATATTCTGTGTCCTTGCCATCACTAAATCTACTGGGAGAGGAAAGGAATATGTTCCTTGTTCCTTACGAGCTTCATTCTTTAGTTTTTTGACCATTTCTCTCACTACTGAAGGTCAGTAAAATGCTAGTTATGGTTTACTGGGACACAACATCCTACCACACCTTTCGGCCACACATTCCATTGACAATTCTGTGAGAAGAGGCTGTTGACCCAAGATTGTTCTGGAACTGTGCAAATGCCCTCCACCTCATTCTGTTTCCACAGGAATGCTCGCGTTCGATAGTACACTGCGGTTTTGAATTCAGGATCACATTTGGAATTGAACCACTTTCTGTTCACCAAAGCAGAACTAACATGTCACAGCTATGAAGGGGTGGGTCTTTTTTGTTTTGTTTTTTTGTTTCGTTTCGTTTCGTTTTGTTTTCCTGGAGAGAGTTGCCCTGTGACGAGCACCACCAAGTGGTCTGTGCGGATCCTACAAGTCTCCTAAGAGGTCACTGTCCTGCAAAGTTCCATGCAAACACCTAACTGCTCTTTACACAAAGAGTGCTGGTTTTTAAGCATCCTTTTTGAGAAAAGAAATCAATTAACCAGACCGTCCATTTGTTAGAATTCTCCAAGATTTAACCTAAGGACAAAAACTGCTGATGCAATTGGAGGTTTCAAATGTGGCACTAAAGAGAGGTACATGATGCACACATGCATTATCACGAAGAGTTACAATGGCAAAAGGGAACTAGAAATGAGCCCAGAATTTGGGGACACCTCCCCTTCCTATTGATGTGGGCCGGCCCCCTTACACACAGCTGCAGAAACATATTCCTGTCTGTTCCTGGGGCATGACCCCCAGTTCACTGAATGACTTTAACCTAGGAACAAGAATGAAATGAACTGCCAGAGTCTCGATTTCACATTATAACATTTCCTATCTCATAGATGTATGAACGTAAAATTCCCTGATTTTTCACATTGACACCTTGTCTGATTTTTTTTTTTTTTTAACTATGAAAGAATCTAGGTTTGGAAGCAGTAGAAAGCACAGCCTCTGCCCTAAAGATGAGACCCAAAGGACATTACAATACCATCCTCCTTCTCTGGTAAGAGATGCAAAGTGCGTCCCGTGGAGAGTGGAGAGGAGGGGGGACACGTCAGGTGGTATTAGGAAGAGAGCGTTGACAGAGAGCAGTCCCTCGGAGCCCGCCTCTTGGAGCCTCGCCCTCAGCCCTGCCCATTCAATTCAAGCTTCACTTCCATTTTGACAAACAAAATTAAAACCAATTTTGATTTACTCAAGATTTTAGGCATTTTACTTCTTGAGGTCAAAGAAAGTTGTCTGGAAATTGTTTCTGCAAGTAATAAACAGAAGATTAAGATTTCATGAAGCGATTAAAAACAAATGTAATGATGGTTGAAGAAAACATGTCATAACACACCTGCACAGTATTTAAGAGTCTGAAATACTGCTGTTAAGAAACACACACACAGAGGAATATTAACCATTTCTCTACAAACAGTGATTAAAAGTTCCATCAAGCACCAGCCAGAAAGTAGAGGCCTGAAGGTACCCGATGTGCCTGAGCACACAGCAAGGAAGTGGCAGACTTCTCTGAGGCCATGTGGGCCTTCATGTGGTATTTTGCAGTTTACAAAACGCTTCCAGGTCTTTCTGTCCCCTTCCTTTGAGCCTCACAAGAAGAGTGACGCATCACTTCAGTTAGAGTTCAGGAGACCGTGATTCTCTCTGAGACCAGAAATGATTTGAGAGGGGCTGAAAGCTGCGGTCTAAAACCACACCAGGCTTGCTGTACTCTGCAACAATTTGCCACGATATCAGACTTTTCCAAACACTAGAGTATTTCATTTTTTCTCCCAGGAATGCTGCAAGGTGAGAAAAGCAGATAGCAGTCACTTCAACAAGTTAAAGACCAGCCATAGAAGGCAGGTGGGCTGGCAGGGGTGGCGGAGCAGTTTGGGGGGTTTGCAGGGAGTGATTGGCTCAAGGTCAGGCAGAGTTAGAGAGGAGGATGGAACCTGATCTTGTGCCTGTGCACACGGCTTCCTCCCTGCACTTTTCTCCTGGCCTCTTGTACATTCCAGCATCCTCTACTGCCGGAGTTGAAGCTGAAGGTTCTCAAAGACCCCGAAGATACACATCAACATAATCCGATGAAGTTTATCCCAAGAAAAGAATGGATCCAGGAAAGGAGATCATCTACACGACAGCTTTTATGTCTACGTAACCAGGAGACAGTGCAAAAAAAGGCTTAAAAGCCACAAGAAGTCATACTTTCAAGAAAAATATCTGTGCGGGGCGCCTGGGTGGCTCAGTGGGTTAAGCCGCTGCCTTCGGCTCAGGTCATGATCTCAGGGTCGTGGGATCGAGTCCCGCATCGGGCTCTTTGCTCACCAGGGAGCCTGCTTCCCTCTACCTCTCTCTCTGCCTGCCTCTCTGTCTACTTGTGATCTCTCTCTGTCAAATTAAAAAAAAAAAAAAAAATCTTAAAAAAAAAAAAATATCTGTGAGGGGCAAGAAGTTCGGAGGAAATAAAGCAAGGGGAAGTAAGAAGGGCTGAAACCACATCCGTGACTTTAGACTTCTAGCACTTTATACCGGTCTTGTTTGTTGTTGTTGTTTTCCATGAATAACGACCTGAGAAAAACATATGGTCTATAAAAAGGCAACTTACTTGAACCTTTTATATTTGGTAGCACAAAGATTCAAAAGAGATGGAAATTTCAGACCCGCGTCTTCCAGACTGGGGAATCGTCAGGTTTGGAGGAAGTCAGGTTAGCCTTGCACTTCGTGTGAGGCAGAGGCGGGTAATGAAGGACGGGCTGCTCTGCACCGAGAAAAGACTGAGGCTCAGGGCTGGGAAGCAGGACTTCTAGAAACAGGGTCAGCAAACCCGGTTCCAGCTGGATTCTGCCACTTGGGAGTTAACCGATACTCTCAACCTCTGTATCCTCCCTTGTAAAATGGTGTGAGGAGCGAGCAGGGTAACCGTGACCCCGTTTATGACAACAAACACTTGGCAGTGCCTTCTCGCAATCATTCCACGCATGACCTCATTACGTACCTACAACACTCGTTCCCATTTCGCTAAACTGAGGCCTCACCAAGTGAATGCACTCAGAGGCACCCCTGGTCTGATTCCAAAGTCCGGCCATTCCCTCAACCTGCCTGATTAGAAATATTTTTTTTCTATGGTGAGGTAATACACGAGCATTCTGGCTTTACCTACTCGTCTTTCATGAGGTTTTTTGGGGGTTTTTTTTGTTTTGTTTTGTTTTTTATGGGTCAGTCTCTTTGAGGTCAGCTCCAAGAATGATGTCAAATTTTGGACACTTCAAAGCTAAAGACTGGGTCCCAAACTATGGTAACAGTGGGTTTTATGTAGTTGTCCAGAAGGCCAGGCCCTGGAGGCATCCTTCTAGGCCTGTTTCCAGTAGAAATTTCGGCAACTTCCCTTATACTGCCATCACCTCATATAAAACTACACCAGCATGAGGGAGAGCAATGTAATTGAAGCTGAGCTCCCAGGCCTAGGTTGGGTGTATGAGAACCCACACTTACCATCCAGAAAGACTTATTAACTGGGAATGGAAATTTGAACTCAGCTTGGGGGACAGACCTATGCTACCATACTGTATTTTGTGGAAATCTGCCCAAGACAGTCACATGAAGGATCTCAGTCAAATGAAGGTATCTCAGACGGCGAGTTGTATCTGAGAAATGGATCTTCGCAGAAGAAGCAGGAGAAGAAACACTGATTGCACAACACACCATACTCATAGATGGCAGGCTGAGGACACTGATTCCTATTTGCTTGCAGTTGACAGGGAATTAGAGACCAAACCAAGGCCCCTATTATGTTCCCTCCTGGAGCAGAGAGAAAGCAAAGCTCTGCACACACGGTTTGGGGTTAGGCGGGTTAAAGTGTGGAGAGGACAAATGTGAGCAACCTGAAAGAAATGGATGTGTGTGAAGGGGCTAAAAAAAACATTTGCATTGGACTAGAAGCCCTGTGGTTCTGGGGAGTCAAGATGAGGTGATACATAAGCACAAACAAAAATCAGTTTTTCACTAAAGAAACCTTTTAAACTTAAAAGCGATTTCAGATAAAACACATATCCTGCCTACTCCTTTGGCAAATGTTTTAAACAAATAAAAAAAGAGGTGATTTAATCTCCCCTGTACAGATAACATTTCTCCAAGATAGGCTGGCTCTAGTAAAGGTCTAACTAGTTGAATGTTTATAGATCGCTACACTACTTGTATAATTTGACCCCATCCCTCGATGGTATGAGACTTGCCCTATCTGATGAAAAAAATTCAGTCATGTGGGAAATGATTCGCTTGAGAAATTATCCCTTAGCAGGAAGGTAACTTCTGAGATCCAGGACTACTTGGCTCTTTAAGAAACACAAAGGGGTCTTCCATTTGCACGCTCACCTAAAGTAAGACTCTGTGCCTCCTGTAGGATCATTTGCTAAATATTAATGAATCCACAAGCTATAAAGAACCCCTGGGGTGGCCTAATTACTTTTAGAACTGCTTAATTCCTGTAAGTAATCCATCTCATTAATTGTGCCAAGCAATACTCAGTGTTTGACCTTTCATGGCTCATTTCCAAAATGTTAACATCATGGTAATGGCATTGTTTGCAAACCACGGTCTGGCAAAGAAATCACTAAGAAAACACCAGAAACTCTGAGTTACATTCACTTTTCTGAATTGTTCCACTTCATGTTTTAAAGACCAAACACCCTCCTGGGTCTGAGCTGTCTACTTTTCTTCACTAGGACTCCATGTAGACTGAATGTAACTCCCTCAAAAGATGTCTACCACCTGATTCCCAGGACGTGTCTATGTTATTATGGGCCAAGAGGGACACTGCAGATATGATGAAGTCAAGGATCTCGTGAAAAGGAGATGTCTTGGGCTATTCAGGTGAGGACATTACTATCACAGGGTCCTAATAAGAGGAACACAGAAATCTCAGGTAAAGGAAAAGCATGGTGACAATGGAAGCAGAGATTGGAGTGATGTAGCCACAAGCCAAGGAATATGAAACCTCTAGAAGTTGGAATAACTAAAGAACAAATTCTACCCTGGAGCCTACAGAAGGAATCAGCCCTTCCAAAACCCTGATTTTAACTCTTAAGACTCATGTTAGACTTCTGGCCTCTAGAACAGTAAGACAAGAAATCTGTGCTGTTTTAAGCCATTTAAGTCACTAATTGTATGGCAATTTGTTACAAAGCAACAAGAAAACTAAAACAGATCCACTTGTAAATATGTGAAAATTCTGAAATATTACAGTAAACAGCTTATGAAACAACTCTCTATGTTTGCCTCACCCTCAGGGATCTTTTGAACAACATTTAGTGAGTTCCTCCATTTTAAGCTGTCCCTTGGCCTGGCTACCTCTAATGGGACACTCATTATTACACTAATGAGGGCCAAGGCTAAGAGGAAGCCTGGTGTGGGTAGTTTGTCTGGTGAATGCCCCTTTATGGAATGCAACCAACCAAAGGCATAAGATCCTTTCCCAAGAAGCTTTGAGTGGAAGACCCCAAAAAGGCTATAATAGTACAAGAAAAGAAAAACCACAGGAGTGTAAAAACAGAAAGAAAAGGAAGATAGAAAAGCCAGGGAAATGGGGACAAAGCAAATAAAGAGAGAGCAATAGACACCCAATTCTGCAGACCAAGTTGGCACACTTCCAAAATGGCCCCACCTGTGTAGAACGTGGGAGAGACTGAATGGAGAACCAGTAGTAACCTGCATTCAGTTCTTCCCAAGACCCGGATTGCCCCTGAGCTTGGTTCTCATGCCCATTTCCTCCTGTAGCCTTACAATAACCACAACCTACCTGGGGTGTCCTGAGGAGGTTCCTTTGAAATTTGCAAGAGCCTAATTATGATTCTCTCTCCCTGAGTCTCACCCTTCTAAAAGATCTCCAAAAGAGATACACATAGGGCCAACAAACATTTTTTTAAAACGTTCAATGTGATTAGTCATTGGAGAAACGCAAACCAAAACTCCAATGATATACCACCTCACCCCCATTAGGACAGCTATATTCAAAAATGTATTGGGGAAATGTGAAAATGGAACCCTCGTCCACTGCTTGTGGAATACAAAATGGTGCTATCACTGCAGAAAGCAGTACAGCAGTTCCTCAGTGTGTTAAAAACTATTACCCTTGGACTTAGCAGTTCCACTCCTGGGTGTATATATTAAGTAATCTAAATAATAGGTAGCATTATTCACAGCAGCCAAAAGGTAGAGAAAATAAAACTGTTGAGGAATGGATAAACAAATTTTGATAAATCCATACAATGAAGCATTATTCACCCATAAAAAGGAATGCTACATGCCATACTATGGATGAACAAGAAAACACTATGCTAAATGAAATATGTCAGACATGAAAAGCCAGATACTATGATTCCATTTGTATGAAATATCCACAGTAGTCACCTCCATACAGACAGAACGATTAGTGACTGCCAGGGGTTGTGGCAGTCATCCACAGATGGGATGAAAATGTTCTGGAACTAAACAGTGGGGATGGTTGACCACATTGTGAAACTGAACAGTGGGGATGGTTGACCACATTGTGTAGTTCTAAAAACTACAGAAGCGACATTTTAAAATGGTTAAAATGATAAATTTCATGTTATGTGAATTTGAAAGAGAACTTCAACTACCTCCATTTTGACCTCAAACTTTCTGATTGATTAAGTTCTTCTTTCCGGAGGATCCCTTAACTCAGGCAAAAGACCCTTCAGGAGAAGCATCCCCTGACAGGAACTGAAAATACTCCCTCGAGCAACAAAGACTGCCCTAAGCCAGCAAGACCCAGCATGACTGACCCCAAGACAATGATCAATTTGACCTTCACTGCCCACCTGCACGTGTCCACTAAACATTTCCTCTCACTTCCCTCATATAAACCTACAAGAATTTTCAGCACCTTAGAGACCATCTGAGACGTTAGTCTGTGGTCTGCCCGGTGTTGGCTTCACCAAAATCAATTCCTTTCTGGTTTCACCACACTTCTCTCTCTGCCTATGGATTTTGTCAGTGCTAAGTGTCTGAACCCGGTGTGTCTCAGACTCCCAGAGTCCGGTGCTCTCGCATGCCTGTGTCCCAGCTACAGATCTATCCCCACAACAAGGCTAGAAAACGATTTCATGTGGCATGTTCATCTATTTGCCACATTCTGTAGATACTCACTTCAATTTATGGCTATACTGGAAGACGCTCCAAATCCTGTCACTGCCCCCACGTGACCCCAAGACTCAGGTTATCCCTTCGCCCTCGAGGGTCCAGGGCTGGTTATTTCATACAGATGTCTCTGCACGATTTCTCAGAGTCCAGTCCAACACTCCTTTCATGCTGGCCTCTGTCATCAGCCTATTTGGTTGTGAACATAGAGCTCCTTTTGTAAAAAGGAGTCTAACGGAAGTCAGTGGCAGGAGTCCACATTCATCCGATCCTGGAGGAGCCTCTGAGTGAGCAAGAAAAGCTGTATGAAATTTAGGGTCATGCAGACCTTTTAGTTCGCCATTTTCATAGGAGATCAAGACACGTTAAAAAAAAAATAAAAAATGAAACTGATCCAATAAGGGAAAAATAATTTTCCCTGTATCCTTTTCAGTTCTTGGCTGAGACCCCACCCCCCCAACCCCTGCAGCTAAAGACAGATTAACAGGAAAAAAACAAGTTTAATGACATGTATACATCCTTTCTTCAGCTAAAAACAAAAACAAAGATACTGAGGAGTGGGGTGGGGAAGCCCAGTTACAGAAGTTTACCAGGAAAAACACAGTAAACTAGAGATTTAAGTTCTGGCCTTTTCCACTGATAAGAGGCCCTAGACATTTTGTCTTCCTTGTCTTCCTGCTACAGAGAAGCAGACATGCTTACAAACGGAGATTTCTCTAATATATGTAAACGTCTCTTACAAAGGCTAATATCTAGTTTTCAAATCTTCTCCTTTGTCTGCTGTTTCTTGAAAATAACCAGCCTAGAATAATCCTTATGCCAAAAAGTCTTATTTCTGGGTGGCAAATTCTGCTTCTGTTTAATCCTGTGATAATAAGAGTCAGTCACTAAATGGATTAAGAAGGTAACGGTAACATCATTAGGGTATCATTTCCCTAAAGACAGTGACAGATACTTGAAAAGAATGTTACATGTCACCAAGCTCTTCAATAAAATTAAATTTCCCAAGTGAAGAAAATGACAGGTTGGCTTCCTTTGCTGAAAAAAATACAGAAAAAACTAAATTGCATTTCTTGCTTCTCAAGGCGGTCCCAAAGGGTTTCTCCAACCAGCAGATGGCGCCACCAACATATGTGGAAATCTAAAAAGATGCCATTAACCCCTTTTATCTTTTTCTTGTATAGGAAATTTCCAACAATTTATTAGTTTTTGTATTCATGTCATGCATAGAATAAAGCTTACTACTCATGGCATTTGTTGGTCACCTCTGAATTTCTGAGATCCTAAGAAATTTAATTCATTTAACACATAAAAAATACATTTAGAACATTAACAATATTAACTAACACGGACTGGGTATTACTAACAGAGTAAGAACTTTACTGGGTTTTCACATAAGCTTCTTACTTAATCCTAATGTAGGGGCCAAGGGTAGGCTGCCCCAAAATACACCACTTTGGCATACTGGTAATTTTAACTAAAAGTTACTCAAGAGACAGCCTGTGCCAAGAACACTGAGAATCTCTTCTGTCCTCCTGAAAGCAGGAAACTGGTCTCCCATGTGAAACGTACCCTCCCTGGATCAGGAGGCCGAGACATTCTTATCACCAGATATAGGAAATTCGGGACAAAGAAGGCTATGTAAATAACCCTTGTTACTTTTTACTAATTTACTACCCTGGTTCAAATTCTGTTGACCCTACCTTACTGATGGAAGTTCTCAAAGTTTTGTCTTGTCAATTTCTCACAGATTTATTGTCTCTTTGTCTAAAAAGCATAAAACTGCCTACCTTGACCATTTATTTTTTAAGATTTATTTATTTATTTATTTGAGAGGGAGAGAGAGGGAGAGAGAGCATGGGCTGAAGGGACAGAGAGAATCCCAAGTAGACTCTGGGCCAAATCCAGAGCGCAGCATGGGGTTCAATATCATGACCCTGTGCTCAGGACCAGAGTCAAAACCAAGAGTAAGAGGCTTAACCGACTGTGCCATCCAGGCACTCCATGGTTGTTTCTTTAGGTCTCAATTTCATTACTGGACCTCCAGGCCCACATAAAACTTTGTTGTTGTTGTTTTCTCCTATTTATCATCTCATGTAAATTTAATTCTTAATTCAGTTGGAACACCTTGAAGGTAGAGGAAGAATTTTTCCTTCCCTACATTAACTAAATGAAAGGGTTATTTTTCCATTTTTAAAGGGAGAAAATTGAGGCACAGGTAGATTATGACCTTTGCCCAAGGCATATCTCTGTAAGATAGAGTCTGGTTTCAAAATGACATCCATCACCCAAAGCCCATGTTTTTACTCACTTTATCCGCATGGTACACATTGTACTGTAGTACTCCCAACATTTTGGAAAAGATATTTCAAAGACAGACCAGAAGAATGCAGAGATAGATAATCTTAAACCACCAAATATGTAGATGACCCTAATTCACATCGTTAAAAAAGCTAATTGGATTTCATTCTTAAATGCTGCTTCCTTCCAGAATTCATTCAAAGCTCAAAACAAGTTTGACCTTATTTCTGTTTTGAGAAAATTAAGAATGAAAAATGAAATCCTGTTGAATCAAATTGCTGGGACAATGACCTTGAACTACATTTAAAAGATATCACCTGACAGAAATGAGGCAAACTTCATCTGGTGGGTGAATGAAAAGCAGCTAAATCAATGAGACCACAAATTCAGAAGCAAAGAAAGGAGAAAAAAGTATGTTGTTGGCACACTTAAAATTTGACCTTTTCATGATCAGATACTTTCCTGAACTGCTAAGGGGAAGAATCCATGATTTATCTGATAGTTCGGTCACTATTCTGAGTAAAAAGTCAGGTACATGTTGCAAAAAATGAAGAAAAAGCCAATAAGCACAGGAATCTAAAAAAACAAAACAAAACAAAAATGTTAGTCATCTCTGAACTACAAATCAACTGGGGAGCTATACTCTACAGCACTCAGTATTTCCATCCAGTCATTTAATGCCACATCTTTCAGAAGGGACGTTCCAGGGTCATGAACACGGTTTTATTAAATTTTTAAAAGTTTAAAAGTTATCCAGGCCCCAAAAATGGACCTTAGTGAGCTAGGCTGTGCCTTGTCTTTTCTCTGGCATAACACAAAAACCAAATGATTCTCTTTACCAGAAGTTACACCTGAACATTTATCTTTTCAGGAACAAATCAGGACTCGGGATGAGAGAAAACTCTCTCAGGCTTTCCCAGGACAGTGAAGCTCTTCTATGCATGACAGATCACACAAATCGAATGGGAGGGACCGGAGGACAAAAGCCACCCCAAGAGACCCCAGCAAACAAAAGCACCGCTTCTAATGTATTCACTCCCCTCACTGCCCTCTGCACCCCAGCTCCTCAGTCCCACAGCTTTCTTCTTCCTCATACTTTTGCTGAGCGAGCAGAACTCCTGTCCTATCTAAAACACAAGCTTATTTTGGCTTCCTGTCACACTCTAACATGTCTTCAGTGGGGATAACCCTTGCTCCTGATCAACAGGATGTCCAACGCCTTTTCTGTTCACTCTTAGGTAATACACAGTTCGGCATACACTGGAAACTGCCAACTGACTAATGTCAAAAATAAAAACTTCCAGTACAAAACATCAAACAGAATTCCTTTGATTAACCACCAAAACCTCTCCCTTCCCTTGGTGTAGCCTAGCTTCTGGCAAAGCCTAAGGTGGAGGAGGGAGGTGAGACAGATGGATTCTTCTTTATTCCTCCCACTGGCCCATTTCTTCCTTTTGCCTCCTTCCCTATTTCCTAGCAATTTTCTTCTCCCTTCTGACCATGAGAAGGGGTGAGCATGGGAGGCTAGGGGTGGGGGACTAGGTCCAAGATGAATAAAAGCCAAGTATGGAAAATGGATGGGAAACCATTGGTACTACCAATGGTACCAAATGGTACTACTTTAAGCTGGCTTCCCACACTCTGGGTCTGGAAGAAATGTAGGGCTTTCTTCCTGAAGGGACATTTTTATAGTTTCTTCCAAGTAGCTCATCCCTGGAGACATCTTCCCTAAACTCCCTCTGACTGAGGCAAATGCTTCTCCATGCTGTGTAGTCACTTGCAATTCCTTCTTTGACACTGAAGTGTCAAAAGTTTTCTCCCAGGATATTGCTGTTTCTGTCCAGGCAGCTTTGCTGGATGCCAGATGTCCTTGACAGAAGAGTCCACACTGAGACCGCAGCCAGCACCTATGCACCTCATGTCCTTTCCAGTGAACCCTGCGGGGAGGCTGAGTCTACTGCAGCACCAACCGTCTTGGTATCACCAGCACAGAGACCTCAGCCAAATATTTTATATTCATGAGATACTAGGGTTCCAAAGTGCAGACCAGGTTCTAGACCACTGCGTACCCATAGCGTATAGTGTATGTTACAACATACATTAACACTTTCTGACAATGCTTTTGGAAATGCTTTAACAAGTTCTACCATTCCTCATAGCAAATAGAAATTTATTATTTCTAGTAATTGCTGGCATAACATAGCACACCACTCTGGCTTTTGGACTTGTAATTTTTATTTAGTTTGTGACATCCTGGGAGTATTAAGGTGAACATCATAGTTTCAGCTCAAGTAATAAGAGTCCCCAAAGTTAACATCATCAAAACGTTGCTCTAGTTTATAGTACTGTTCTCACATCTCCTTCTCCAACAATTTAGACACTAAATAATCAGAATCGCAAAATAGGGACTTCGAGGATTGTTCTATGTCAGGAGTATCTTCTGGTGATCACGGGGTCCTTGAGATGCTCATGCAAAAAGCAAAGCCAATGAAATTTTGAAAGCAGGTGAGCAGAACTAGGTACCCCTATTCCCACGATGAAGGCACTGCTCAGAGTGAGGGGGCTCCCCCTCCTCACATCCACCATCAGGAGAGGCTGTCCATAGGGAGCGTTGTCTGCACAGGGAGGGGATGGAGGAGTGGTAGTGCTCATTCAGTGTAATTACCAAACTGATGTTAAAGGAGAGTACCCAGTCAACTCTACACAATGGTAGAGAGGCTCTGTTATCAGAGAGAAACGATTCCAAAGAAAACAGGAGGACAAAAGAAAGACTATTGTTTTGCTTCTGCCAGTTTCGCAGTAAGTCTTAGTTTTCCTAGTCTCCCATCCACAGTCAAATGATGTTAGACTTAAATCTCCTATCAAGAGGTAAATGGTGTCACTCTGATATTACATTTGCCTCCCTGAGAAAACAATCTCATTGACGTCTTTTAGAAATTGACGTCTGAAATGTACTAGCTTTTTATTCCAGTCAGAATTTACCACCGAACCTTACTCATTTCCCCAATTTCCTTCTCAGTACTTAATTACCACTCCAGTTGTTTTTTATATCTTTCCTCTTTTTGCAATTACACTTTTACTGTTGCATTTCAACCACTTCCATATTCAGCTAACAGTGGATTCTATTCAGGAAACTAGTGTTAAGCTCTTAGGAGAAGATTATCTCCAGTTTTAAAAGATACAATTCCAGGGGCGCCTGGGTGGCTCAGTGGGTTAAAGCCTCTGCCTTTGGCTCAGGTCATGATCCCAGGCTCCTGGGATGGAGCCCTGCATTGGGAATCTCTGCTCAGCGGGCAGCCTGCTTCCCTGCCTCTCTGCCTGCCTCTCTGACTACTTGTGATCTCTGTCTGTCAAATGGGTAGATAAAATCTTAAAAAAAAAAAAAAAGATACCATTCCAAAAAAAGAGTTAATAGCCCAGTACGCTCCACACTCTCCCTCTCAAGCTTCTTCCGTTATGGGCCATGAAAACCAAATTGTCCTTGTATCATGCTCCCTCTCAAAGATGCACCTTTCCTCAATAATTCAATTCTATTTGTGAGTACTCACCACTTCACTCAGGGACATAACAACTTTAAGGAGCCTCCTGTTCCTACAACAGCAACGTTGAGCCTTTCTTCTGATAGTCCAGTGTTTCCCTCATGTCTTTAGTTGGTTTAAAGAAATATTATAACTTGGGGACCTGGGTGGCTCAGTGGGTTAAAGCCTCTGCCTTTGGCTCGGGTCATGATCCCAGGGTCCTGGGATCGAGCCCCACATCGGGCTCTCTGCTCATCAGGGAGCCTGCTTCCTTCCCTCTCTCTCTCTCTGCTTGCCTCTCTGCCTACTTGTGATCTCTGTCTGTCAAATAAATAAATAAAATCTTTAAAAAAAAAAAAAAAAGAAATATTATAACTTGTTTCTTGTACTGTGCAAATACTGTGTATTCAGTCGGAGTACCTCCCTCCCCCTTCCTTTTCCTTTTCCCATAGAATCTCTTTTAATTTTTAACTCAAGGTTTACATCTGTCAAGTTTGTCTTCTACCTCCACTCTAAATAGTATAAACATGCCGGATAAAATGTCTCAAGTCTTTATCTGTTTACCAATCAGCTTCATTATCCATAAGTAAATGGCCTACTTTCTGAGTCCCTGAAATAACAACTATGAGTAAGTCCTCTTAAATGTCCACCAGACCCCTGATCAGAACTGAAATCCATTGATATCACATAGTCAAACCATTCAGATCACCACAACTTGGCTAGTTTTCTCCTCATTGTCTCTATTCATACACAGTTACAGAAATCAGAGATAGCTAAGAAATAAATCAGAGCTGGGGTGCTTGGGTGGCTCAGTCAGTCAGGTGTCTGCCTTCAGCTCAGGTCATGATCTCGGGGTCATGGAATTGAGCCCTGTGTCGAACTCCTCACTCAGGGGGGAGTCTGCTTGTCCTTCACCCTCTGTGTGTGCATTCTCTCTCTCTCTCTCTCAAAAATAAATTAAAATCTTAAAAAAAGAAAAAAGGAAAGAAAGAAAGAAATCAGAGTTAACTTGCTAGCCCATGGAGGAGAGGGGAAATTGGAAAATTATTCTTTCTTTGACTGACTCTTTGGTCATAAAAGTTTGCAGGTGATATCACTCACATTGATATAAAGGAAAATGAAGCTGAAGCTGAAACAGAACACTCTAGGTTAGCAAATCCTGCACAACCCACCAATCATAGTACCATCAATTCAAAGTCCAAAACTTACGTCTTAAAATGCTACTAGTTTTGAGAGGAGCCTTTTCTGTCCCCCTCGCCAAGATATTCAACTAGCACTACTTTTCCACTAACAAAAATCAGGAATCAAAATATTCCTCAATGTCAAGCTTGTTTTCAACATGGAATGCTGACCAAGAGTTCAGATTTAATTACTTTCATCAGTTCAGATTTCACCAACTGTACCCAGAAATTACAACACTTATAGGTTATGATATTTACATCAGAAGCTTCTTCTGATGCTGCAGTTCTAAAATCTATGAGGGACTTTGCTTCTCGAACACGTGGATCTTGCCCATACTCATGGCAATCTGCCAAACTATGTCAAAATTTACCCATGGCTGTGCAGTGGAAAAAAGCTAAGCTAAAGAGATTTCTGTAATGCCAAAACTTTGACCAACCTGTTACCATCTGCACTGGTTTGTGAAGAAGATTCACAAAGGAGACACACCTGACAATGTACATTTCTGTGACCACAAGGTGTTGAAGTCAACGTTTTCTATAAAAAAGCCAGCCCTGGTGAGGTATGTGAATGCATTGGTACCTTGACAGTACAGCCAGGTAAGTCTTAACCAATGGTCTCTTGGCATCTGGTCTCATATTCTTATCTTGGTCCTTAGCATTTTGCCACTGTATCAGAAAGAGGGAAAAAAATATAAACCCAAGGAAAAATGCAATAATGGGGAGAAAATCTAAGCCAGTTTTCATGATCAGCAGGAGGGTGGTAACCAAACAGACTGTACCATGCAGAAACAAAAAATTATAACCCTTTAAGCTTCATGAAGGAATCCCCACACCTTTAGTACAATACCCCAGTAATAATTTTGACCTTGATCCATATCAGAAATCTACCTTGCCAAAACTGGAGTGAGTCAAAAAAAATTTTCTAAACAATTTGAAGAAAGGGATAAGAGTTTAGGAAGGCTAAGGAGATTGGAATTCGCAAGGTACAATATTGGCAAGAAGGGTAGAATATCTTAGCAACAGAGAAATTGAAGCTAAGTTCTGTTCTCACAATTGCATCCAACCAGATCAAAGAGATTTAGCAAATGCATGATAAAGCACCTACTGTAGTTTTTTTCTTAAATGTCGGCCAGCTTAGAATATCACTTCTAAGCAGAAAAAAGAATTGATAAACTCAGAACAATTTTATAAAGTTAACTTTGTAATAACCTGAATAACCCTCATAGGAAAAAATCATGTCAGTATTGTTTAGTTAAAAAAGAGTGTACCATGAGCATACCATCATAATGCATCATGGTTTTAATCAGCTAAACTATTTTAAAGGTCTTCATTCCTTATGTGTAAGAACAAAGCCATATGCTTACATCTTTGGAGAAACTGATCACTCTCTAATAGTTGTCATCAAAACTCTTAACACATACTAGAAAAATGTATGTGCAAAACACATAACATTGCTGATGAGAAGAAAAACAAATGTGATGGAAAAACATGAAAGAGATATCCAGTATAGCTAGCAAGAAACCTGAGAACCATGTTAGAGATAGAACAAATGGAATAAGCAAGTAGCATATAATGCAGGCGTTTTTTGTTTAATTTTTTTATTTTTTAAATTTCTTTTTTTTTTTAAAAGATTTTTTATTTATTTATTTGAGAGAGAGAGACAGTGAGAGAGAGCATGAGCGAGGAGAAGGTCAGAGAGCGAAGCAGACTCCCCATGGAGCTGGGAGCCTGATGTGGGACTCGATCCCGGGACTCCAGGATCACGCCCTGAGCCGAAGGCAGTTGTCCAACCAACTGAGCCACCCAGGCGTCCCTATTTTTTAAATTTCTATTCAGTGTACCAGAATTTATTGTTTATGCACCACACCCAGTGCTCCATGCAATATGTGCCCTCCATAATACCCACAACCAGGCTCACCCAACTTCCCACCCCTCACCCCTTCAAAATCCTTTGATTGTTTTTCAGAGTCCATAGTCTCTCGTGGTTCACCTCCCCTTCCAATTTACCCCAACTCCCTTCTCCTCTCTTTCTCCCCATAGCCTCCATGCTATTTGTTATGCTCCACAAATAAGTGAAACCATATGATAATTGACTCTCTCTGCTTGACTTATTTCACTCAGCATAATCTCTTCAAGTCTTGTCCATGTTGCTACAAAAGTTGGGTATTTATCCTTTCTGATGGAGGCATAATACTCCATAGTGTATATGGACCACATCTTCCTTACCCGTTCATCCGTTGAAGGGCATCTTGGTTCCTTTCACAGTTTGACAACCATGGCCATTGCTGCTACAAACATTGGAGTACAGATGGCCCTTCTTTTCACTACATCTGTATCTTTGGGGTAAATACCCAGTAGTGCAATTGCAGGGTCATAGGGATGCTCTATTTTTAATTTCTTAAGGAATCTCCACACTGTTCTCCAAAGTGGCTGCACCAACTTGCATTCCCACCAATAGTATAAGAGGGTTCCCCTTTCTTCACATCCTTTCCAACACACGTTGTTTACTGTCTTGTTAATTTTGGTCATTCTAACTGGTGTAAGATGGTATCTGAATGTGGTTTTGATTTGAATCTCCCTAATAGCTAGTGCTGATGAACATTGTTTCATGTGTCTGATAGCCATTTGTATGTCTTCATTGGAGAAGTGTCTGTTCATGTCTTCTGCCCATCTTTTGACATGATTATCTGTTTTGTGTGTGTTGAGTTTGAGAAGTTCTTTATAGATCCTGGACATCAGCCTTTTGTCTGTACTGTCATTTGCAAAAATCTTCTCCCATTCCGTGGGTTGCCTCTTTGTTTTGTTGACTATTTCCTTTGCTGTCAGAAGCTTTTAATCTTGATGAAGTCCCAGAAATTCATTTTCACTTTTGTTTCCTTTGCCTTTGGAGACATATCTTGAAAGAAGTTGCTGTGGCTGATATCGAAGAGGCTACTGCCTAAGTTCTCCTCTATGATTCTGATGAATTCCTGTCTCATGTTGAGGTCTTTTATCCATTTCAATTTTATCTTTGTGTATGGTGTAAGAGAATGGTCGAGTTTCATTCTTCTACATATAGTTGTCCAATTTTCCCAGCACCATTTATTGAAGAGACTGTCTTTTTTCCATTGGATATTTTTTCCTGCTTTGTCGAAGATTATTTGACCATAGAGTTGAGAGTCCATATCTGGGCTCTCTACTCTAGTCCACTGGTCTATGTGTCTGTTTTTATGCAAGTTGTTTTTTTTTTTTTCAGTGTTCCAAGATTCATTGTTTATGTACCACACCCAGTGCTCCATGCAATATGTGCCCTCCTTAATACCCACCACCAGGCTCACCTAACCCCCCAACCCCTCCCCTCCAAAACCCTCAGTTTGTTTCTCATAGTCCACAGTCTCTCATGGTTCATCTCCCCCTCCGATTTCCCCCTATTCACTTTTCCTTTCTTTCTCCTAATGTCCCCTGTGTTATTCCTTATGCTCCACAAGTAAGTGAAACCATTTGATAATGGACTCTCTCTGCTTGACTTATTTCACTCAGCATAATCTCCTCCAGTCCTATCCACATTGGTACAAAGTTGAATATCCATCCTTTCTAATGACTGAGTAATATTCCATTTTATATATGGACCATATCTTCTTTATTTTTTTTAAAGATTTTATTTATTTATTTGACAGACAGAGATCACAAGTAGGCAGAGAGGCAAGCAGAGAGAGAGAGGAGGAAGCAGGTTCCCCGCTGAACAGAGAGCCCGAGGCAGGACTCAATCCCAGGACCCTGGGATCATGACCTGAGCTGAAGGCAAAGGCCCAACCCACTGAGCCACCCAGGCACCCCGGACCATATCTTCTTTAACCATTCATCTGTTGAAGGGCATTTTGGATCTTTCCATAGTTTGGTGATTGTGGCCATTGCTGCTATGAACATTGGGGTACAGATGACCCTTCTTTTCATTACATCTGTATCATTGGGGTAAATACCCAGTAGTGCAATTGTAGGGTCATAGGGAAGCTCTATTTTTAATTTCTTAAGGAATCTCCACACTGTTTTCCAAAGTGGCTGCACCAACTTGCATTCCCACCAACAGTGTAAGAGGGTTCTCCTTTCTCCATATCCTTCCCAACACTTGTTTACTGTTTTATTGATTTTGGCCATTCTAACTAATGTAAGGTGGTATCTCAATGTGGTTTTGATTTAAATCTCCCTGATGGCTAACAATGATGAATATTTTTTCATGTGTCTGTTAGCCATTTGTATGTCTTCTTTGGAGAAGTGTCTGCTCTTGTTTTCTACCCATTTTTTTATGTGATTATCTGTATTTTGAGTGTTGAGTTTGAGGAGTTCTTTATAGATCTTGGATATCAGCCCTTTGTCTATAGTGTTATTTGTGAATATCTTCTCCCATTCCATGGGTTGCCTCTTTGTTTTGTTAACTTTTGACCAAGATTTTTAAGGATGGGAAAAAACAAGAACATTATTTGTGGATAAGGAGGAATAGGAGAGCAAAGTAAACAAATATGCATCAAATGCAGAGATTCCACTTCTTTCCATAAAGGAGTAGCTGTTATAGGATTCAAAAACAGGACAAGGAGAAATTATAGAAATGTACTATATGTTGAAAATGTATGTATAAATGAAACACATGGCCATGATAAAACAAAAGTTAGAAGAGGTAATAGTAGTAAATGGATATACGGCTCCTACTTTCCACAGGAAGCACCACAATATATGAAGGTACACGGTGACACATTAGATAAACTGTTATAAACCCAAGACCAAATATTAAAATCTAATCTAAAAAACAGATAGGTTAGGGCTCCTGGGTGGCTCAGTGGGTTAAGCCGCTGCCTTCAGCCAGGTCATGATCTCAGGGTCCTGGGATCGAGTCCCGCATCGGGCTCTCTGTTCAGCAGGGAGCCTGCTTCCTTCTCTCTCTGCCTGCCTCTCTGCCTACTTGTGATCTCTCTCTCTCTGTCAAATAAATAAATAAATAAAATGTTTAAATAAATAAATAAATAAATAAAAATAAAAAACAGATAGGTTAATAAACCAACAGTAAAGTTAAATTCTCAACTGAAAAAGCAAAACCAGAAAAAGAAACTAGTAACAGATGGGTCAAATGGATAATAAACAATAAAAGGTGGATTTAAATCCAGTCATAGCAATAAACACATTAAATATAAGTGGTCTAAACAATCCAATTAAAATGGAAGTTATCAGACTAGATTAAAAGAGAAAACACAACTATTTAGTCTCTCCAAGAAACCCACTTTAACTATAAATACTGGAGGTTTATAGTATAAAGATAGAAATAACCTAAACCATACAAATACAAATCTGAAGAAAGAGGAGCTGTATTACTATCAGAAATAGTAGACTGCAGGACAAGGATCTTAATATAGATAAAGAGAGACAATTCATAAAGATAAAGGGCAGATTTGTCATAAAGTTTTTAACTTCCCTACACTGGGTATATATAATAACAGAGTTTTGTATCCATGAAGCAGAAACTGACAGATTCAAAAGGCATAGAGATAAATTCATGATTAGAGGGGGTATTTTAACATTTCTCTTATAATGACTGATAGACAAGTAAGAAGAAAATTAATAAGGATTTAGAAAATTTGAAGAACACTATCAACCACCTTGATCTAATTAATACTTACAGAACACTCCACCCAGGAATAACAAAATATGTATCTTTTCAAATGCACATGGAATATATAGCAAAATAAAGTCGATTACAGGTGTAAACTTAACAGCCAAATCTATGTAATTTCTAGAATAATACAGAAAAGTTTGGGGGGTTTTTTGTTTTTTTTTTTTTTGTAAAACTGGAGTAAGCAAAGAAAAGATTTCTTAGAACACAAAAAAACAAAGTCAAAAATTAATGGGAATTCATAAAAATGAAAACTTCTGATCTTAGTAAGACATAGGAAAATTACAAAGGAAGCTATACATTGGAAGACAATGTTCTGATGATAAAAAAAAGTTGTATTCAGAATATATAACTACTCTTAACAGCTCAATAGCAACCTAATTTTTTAAAAAGTATAATATATTAATAGTCTTTTTACTGAAGAAGATACATGAATGACCAGTAAATACCTGAAAAAGTGCTCCATATCATTTGTCATTAGAAAAATTAAAAAACTACAATGAGGTATCATTAAACATCTGTGGAATGTCTAAAGCTAAAGATTCATAATAATAAGTGTTGATATGTGTGTGGCATAAACGGCAATGGAAATTAGTACAAGTTTGGAAAACAGATTGGTAATTTCTTATTAGACTGAATACATACTTACTACATGACCCTGAAACAGCTATTTGTGTAAGAGACATGAAAACATAGTCACAGGAGATGACATCATGTCACAGGAGTTCAGCTAGATAGTTATTAAACCATTCCAAACACCTACAAACCCAACAGGAGATTGAAGGAAGAAGAGCAGCAATTCTAGACACAGAAAATCGACCACTTTCTGAAAGGTAGGACGTGCAGAGAAGTGAATCTGAAGGAATGGGAAGATAGACTGCAGGGAGAGGGGCCAGTTCCCAGCAAGCCATGGAGCAGTAGAGCACAAAATCTGAAATTTTAGAAGTCTGCTCCACTGAGGGACATTGTTCCAGAGACTAAGTGGGACCCCTCATGGGAACAGTGTGGTCTCAGGTCCCGTAGGGTAACAGAAGAATTGGGAGTGTCTGAGTGTAGCAGAGCTTGCAGGTATCAGAGCGGGGAAACCAACTAAAGAGATGGAGCCGAGGAGTGAGCTCTCAGCTTGGGGTTACCTTAAACTGTGATCCATGACACAGTTGGGCCACTGCTCTTTGAGCAGGGGTCCCACAAGTGACAGATCCAGGGAGACTCACCTTCCTCCTCTGGGGGCAGGAATCTGCTGGGTTTGGAGACTCCAGATGGGACTGTGTGACAGAGACAGAAACACTCAGTCATAGGCTGGGTGAGCTTGGAGTGCCACCAGAGGCCAGGGAGATGGGAGTGATTGACCACCTTTCTCCGAAGGCGTATTGAGGAGTGGGGTCCCAAAGTCTCAGCTCCTCCAGGCCAGAGATTGGGAGGCCGCCATTTTCATTCCCATCCTCCAGAGCTCTATGGAAACTTTCAGGGAATGAAAGCTCCGGAGAGTGAACCCAAGCAGATTACTTAGTCTCCAGCCCCTGGCAAGGGAGTGCAATTATGCCTCAGGCAAAGACATTTGAGAATCACTGCAATAGGTCCCTCTCCCAGAATATCAGCAAGAACATCCAGCCAAGACCAAGCTCACTGATCAAGGAGAACAGCAGAATTCCAAAGGAGGAGAAAGCAAAGCATGGAATTCATAGCTTTCTCCCCATGATTCTTTAGTCTTGCAAAGTCAATTAAATTTTTAAAATTTTTTTTATTCTAATTCTTTTTTTACTTTTCCTCTTTCCCTTTTAATGTTTTTTAACTAGTTTATCTTAACAATGCCTTTTTTAAAAAATCTTTTTTTAAGATTTTATTTATTTATCTGACAGAAAGAGATCACAAGTAAACAGAGAGAGAGGGGGAAGCAAGCCCCCTGCTGAGCAGAGAGCCCTATGCAGGACCCAATCCCAGGACATTGATATCATGACCTGAGCCAAAGGTTCAACCTACTAAGCCACCCAGGTGCTCCTAAAAAAAATTTTTTTTTAAACCTTCAATTTTATAGTCATATTTTATCCTTCATTGTACCTAATTTTATTTTTTGTATACATATATAGTTTTTTCTTATAAAAAATTTTGGGATACAATTTTCTCCAATAGATCAAAATATACCATAAATCTAGCATAGGGCTTTGTTGTAGTCTCCACCTGAGCAAATTCTCTCCACTTTCTTTTTCTTTCTTTTTCCAACCAACTTATCTTATCAATCCCTTTTTCAGAATTTTTTAAAATTTTCATCTTTACAGTCATATTCCATCCCTTCATTGTGTTTACTTTTATTTTGGTATATATATAAGTTTTTCTTTCTTTAAAATTTTGAGAGCTAGTTTCTTCTAAGAGGAAAATACACCCCAAATCAAGTGGGTGCTCTGTTCTATTTACCAGTCTAATATATATATTTGATTTTTTTAAATTTCCTTTTCCCCCCCTCTCTCCTCCCCATGATTTGGGGGTCTCTTCTGATTTGGTTAGCATACATTTTTCTGGGGTCTTTGCCACACTTTTAGAATTTTATTCTCCTGTTCATATATTCTTATCTGGATAAAATGACAAGGCAGGAAAACTCACCACAAAAAAGAACAAGAGGCAGTAGCAAAGGCTAGGGACATAATCAATACAGACATTAGTAATATGTCAGATCTAGAGTTCAGAATGACAATTCTCAAGGTGCTAGCTAGGCTCGAAAAAGGCATGGGAGGTATTAGAAAAACCTGTCTGGGGAAATAAAAGCCTTTTCTGGAGAAATAAAAGAACTAAAATCCAAACAAGCTGAAATAAAAAAAAAAAGCTATTAATGAGGTGCAATAAAAAAATGGAGGCTCTTACTGCTAGGATAAATTAGGCAGAAGAGAGAATTAGTGATATAGAAGACCAAATGATGGAGAATAAAGAAGCTGAGCAAAAGAAAGGCAAACAACTATTGGACCATGAGGGGAGAATTTGAGAGGTAAGTGATACCATAAGATGAAACAATATTAGAATAATTGGGACTCCAGAAAAGAAAGAGAGAGGGGGGCAGAAGGTATATTGGAGCGAATTATTGTGGATAATTCCCTAAAATGGCAAAGGGAACAAGCATCAAAATCCATTAGGCAGGGACGCCTGGGTGGCTCAGTTGGTTAAGCAGCTGCCTTCGGCTCAGGTCATGATCCCAGCGTCCTGGGATCGAGTCCCACATCGGGCTCCTTGCTTGGCAGGGAGCCTGCTTCTCCCTCTGCCTCTGCCTGCCTCTCTGTCTGCCTGTGCTCACTCTCTCTCCCTCTCTCTCTGACAAATAAATAAATAAAATCTTAAAAAAAAAAAAATCCACTAGGCACAGAGAACTCCACTCAAAATCAATAAACATAGGTCCACACCCCGTCATCTAATAGTAAAACTTACAAGTCTTAGTGACAAAGAGAAAATCCTGAAAGTAGCTAAGGACAAGAAGTCTGTATAACATACAATGGTAAAATAGTAGATTAGCAGCAGACTTGTCCACAGAGACCTGGCAGGCCAGAAAGAACTGGCATGATATATACAGAGCACTAAATGACAAAAACATGCAGCCAAGAATATTATACCCAGCTAGGCTATCATTGAAAATAGAAGGAGAGATAAAAAGCTTCCAGGACAAACAAAAACTAAAAGAATTAATAAACACCAAACCAGCCCTACAGGAAATATTGAAAGGGATCCTCTAACCAAAGAGAGAGCCTAAAAGTAGTAGACCAGAAAGGAACAGAGACAACATACAGTAACAGTCACCTTACAGGCAATACAATGGCACTAAATTCATATCTTTCAATAGTTACCCTGAACGTAAATGGGCTAAATGTCTCAATCAAAAGACACAGGGTATCAGAATGGATAAAAAACAAAACCCATCAATATGCTATCTACAAAAAACTCATTTTAGACCCAAAGACACCTCCAGATTTAAAGTGAGGGGATGGAAAACAATTTATCATGCCAATGGACATCAAAAGAAAGCTGGGGTGGCAATCCTTATATCAGATCAATTTGATTTTAAGACAAAAACTATAATAAGAGATGAGGAAGGACACTATATTATACTCAAACAGTCTGTCCAACAAGAAGATCTAACAATTTTAAACATCTATACCCCTAACATGGGAGCAGCCAACAATATAAGCCAATTAATAACAAAATCAAAGAAATACATCAACAATAATAGAATAATAGTGGGGGACTTTAACAACCCCTTCTCTGAAATGGACAGATCATCCAAGCAAAAGATCAACAAGGAAATAAAGGTTTTTTTTTTTAAGATTTTATTTATTTATTTGACAGACAGAGATCACAAGTAGACAGAGAGGCAGGCAGAGATGGGAGGGAGAAGCAGGCTCCCTGCTGAGCAGAGATCCCAATGTGGGGCTCAATCCCAGGACCCTGGGATTATGACCTGAGCTGAAGGCAGAGGCTTTAAC
Source organism: Neogale vison (assembly GCF_020171115.1). Classification (NCBI taxonomy): domain Eukaryota; kingdom Metazoa; phylum Chordata; class Mammalia; order Carnivora; family Mustelidae; genus Neogale; species Neogale vison. The sequence continues at coordinate 173,533,210 of NC_058094.1, read as the reverse complement.
CCCCTGAGCCACCCAGGTGTCCCAGAAACAAAGGTTTTAAATGACACACTGGACCAGATGGATATAGCAGATATATTCAGAACATTCCATCCCAAATAAAAAGAATATACATTCTTCTCTAGGCACATAAAACATTCTCCAGAATAGATCACATTGGGTCACAAATCAGGTCTCAACCAGTACCAAAAGATTGGAATCATTCCCTGCATATTTTCAGACCTCAGTGCTCTGAAGCTAGAACTCAATCACAAGAGGAAAGTTGGAAAAACTCAAATACATGGAGGCTAAAGAGCATCCTACTAAAAAATGGAAATAGAAGGAAATAGAAGAGGAATTGAAAAAACTCATGGAAACAAATGATAATGAAAATACAACTGTTCAAAATCTGTGGGACACAGCAAAGGCAGTTCTGAGAGTAAGGTATTTAGAAATAACAAGCTTTTCTTAAGAAACAAGAAAGGTCTCAAGTACACAAACTAACCCTACACCTAAAAGAGATGGAGAAAGAACAGCAAAGAAAGCCTAAGTGAAATAAGTCTATCAGAGAAAGACAATTATATGATCTTCCTGATATGAAGAATTTGAGAGGCAACCTGGGGGGTTTGAGGGTAAGGAAGAAAAAAATGAAACAAGATGGGATCTGGAGGGAGACAAACCATAAGAGACTCTTAATCTCACAAAACAAACTGAGGGTTGCTGTGGGGCAGGGGTTATGGAGAGGGTGGTTGGGTTATGGACATTGGGGAGGGTATGTGCTATGGTGACTGCTGTGAAGTGTGTAAACCTGATGATTCACAAACCTGTACCCCTGGGGCAAATAATACATTGTATGTTAATAAAAGTATTTGGAAATCCCAACCCTGCACAGTTGAAAATCTTCATTTAACTTTTGATGCCCCTAAAACTTAATTACTAATGGCCTATTGTTCACTAGAAGCCTTACTGATAACATAGTTGGTTAATATATGTGCTGTATGTTATTTATATCATATGCTATATTCTTAATAATAAATTTGTAATAAATTAAGCTGGAGAAATAAAATATTTCATAAGAAAATTACAAGGAAAAATAAATTTATAGTACTTTACTGTCTTCATTGAAAAAACCTGCATATAAGTAGACTTGTGAAGTTCAAACCTATATTATTCAAGGGTCAGCTGTATACTTTCCTCAAAAGTCGTTAAAGCGTTGGGTGCCCAGGTGGCTGAATCAGTTAAGTAGCCAAAACTTGATTTCAGCTCACCTCATGATCTCAGGGTTATGAGATTGAGCCCTGTGTGGCGCTCCCCACTAGGCATGGAGCTTGCTTAAGAGTCTCTCTCTCCCTCTTCCTCTGCAATTTCCCCCCCCAAAAAGAATTCATTGTACTGTTAAGATGAATTCATTTAATTATATGCAAAGTAAGTCTCAATAAATGTGTAAAAATACATGTAAGTTTCCTAGGTTCGCACCGTGCCCCCTTCATTAATGTCATCCTTGAATCGGTCACCTATGAGTGAATGAGTCACACTCATACTAGCCCCTCACATTTTCTACTCCATACAGGTAAAAGCCACTGCTATTCACAGAGAGCTACTGGTCGGAGGTTTTATCCTATTTCTTTGACAAAAACAAGTTGACTCTGGATACATTTCTTTTCCCGAGCCCCTTGCCCAACTTCAACTTCCATTATCATAAACCTACGATTAACAGAGAAGAGTGATCTAGTAGAAAGGTGCAGGAAGTACACATATTATATAGGAGAGGATTTAGGCATTGTGTTCTTCCTCCCCATTTGCATTGCATCCAAGTCATGCTGATCTAGACCATCTCTCCCCTTGCTCCTCTCTGTGTGTTGGTCCAAGGTTCTCATACAATCCAAGAACCTGAGTTTGGTCTGTGAGATTTTGCAGACTCTGACCTCTAACATAGTTTCCTGGTAGCATACTTAGAGCTACCATAACATTAAGGTAATTTCATGTCACAACAGGAGTGCAACCAACTTACACTGTGAAATCCATAAATGTATGATGGAATCAACCTTGAGAATTGGAACTGTTAGGCCTTAGGAACAAAAAACAATCTGAGGGGTTTGAAGTGGCGGGGGGGTGGGAGGTTGGGGTACCAGGTGGTGGGTATTATAGAGGGCACGGATTGCATGGAGCACTGGGTGTGGTGAAAAAATAATGAATACTGTTATGCCAAAAATAAATAAAAAATAAATTTTAAAAAAATACCAGTATCAAAGAAATTAAGAGAACCATACTAAGTGAAAATGGGTAAAGAAGGCTAAATGGAATTAAAAGAAAGTAATTTTTCATACAGTGAAAAATACAGTGAATTATGACATTAATAGGTTCCTGATGTTGGTAGACAAGGTCCCTAATCATGAAGATAATCATAAATTCTTGGAGTCATACTGTCCAAGAATATGTTCATACTTTTAAAATTTTGTGACACATCCCTACTTCTGGCAGTGAATGTAATTGTTGAAACAGCTTGGCAGAGGCAGATTGAGACATATATAGATATTTCACTCCTTCCTGCTATAAAAAATTAGCAATTCTAAAGCATGCTAATATACAGATTAATATAACCTGGATAACTTAGTTGTAAGCTTGGTTGTGAATCATCAAGATACTAATACAGATATGGAGAACAGCTTCCATAATTATAGCAGTTTCAAAACAACACTAGAATCATTGGTCTGAGTTATCCCATACATCCATTTCTTTTCAGTGAGAACAACCAAAAGAAAACAAAACTATCAATAAAACGTCAAATAAGGCCTGGACAACTAATGAGGGTTCATAATCTAAGTAAGCACTGCAAATGATGCAGAAACACCTTGAACATGACAAGCACCTTCTCTTGAGGCCCATACCATCTAGTCTTTCCTCTCTGACAAATATAAATGCAATAGTGTGCCTATAATGCAAGTTGGTACAGAAGTTAACAGGTGGAGCAAAGAAATCGTTGTTCAAGTCACCTTGACATAGTATTTGTCTACAGTATTGAGAGCCCTAGCTGTTTCCCCGATATCATACACTCCCCAGGATCACCAAAATAATGTAGTTATGTCAAATACTAATCTGACTTTCTTAATCTTCAGCAATGCATTAGCCTCATAATGTCCAAAAGAATCTTGAGAGGTGAGGGATCAAGTCCTCCATCACAGCTTGAGGAAGAAAGAGGTTATAGCAACGCATAGACCAAGCTTCCCTCTGTATCTCTCACAGTTTTTCCCCAAATGTGAGCTTTCCCGAAACCACTAAAACCACTCCTGTGCAGTAGGGACCATCACTAAAAGGGAAGCAAGACTGAACCTTGGTACTCATTTTTGGACTCTAAACCAGAGATCTTGCAGGCCCTTGGTAAGTCAAGTTTTATACACATAAAGTCAAGTTTTATACACATAAAGCTTATATTCAACCAAATCCTGACATTTCAGTTATTAATGTGTTCAACTACATCATGAGTTTGATAAATAGGTGCTGTAGGAACTGTTGACCATCCACACAGATGGAACACTCTTCTTCCCCTAGATCCCCCGGACACCACTAGAGTCAGCATTCATTTGATTCATCAGTACCTATGGTTTATCAATTGTTAATACTCTGAATCTGCTCCAACAGTGTTTGCCAATTCATACACATGGGAAAATGAATTTAATACAGCTCCTGGGAGTATGGACTTTTCAGTTTACTGTGTTGCCTAACAATAAAGGGAAACATTGGATGGGCTCCATTCTCTCCAAATGTTTGTAAATCATTTACTTAAATAAAAAAAGTGAATGTACCTGTTAATTGTCCACATAATATTCAAATGTTGGTGATGCAGAAGGAAAAAGAAAAATACTCCCTTCCAAGTAAGAAATAAATTTTTAACTTAAGGCCATGAATCTCTTGGTTCATAATATCAGCAATCAAAAGAACTTGGCTGGGGGGCGCCTGGGTGGCTCAGTGGGTTAAGCCTCTGCCTTCAGCTCAGGTCGTGATTGCAGGGTCCTGGGATCAAGCCCTGCATCTGTCTCTCTGCTCAGCAGGGAGCTTGCTTCCCCACCCTCTCTGCCTCTCTGCCTACTTGTGATCCCTCTCTCTCTGTCAAATAAATAAGTAAAATCTTAAAAAAAAAAAAAAGAACTTTGGAAATATCTGATAAGGTACATGATCAAAATACATTTAAAGGAAGATTTAAAGTTTAAGCTTTAAGCTCAATTTGAAGAACTAGACTCATAGCTGGTCTATGAAATTATTTATAACATATTAGAATTATGGTTCCTTGAAAATCCTGGGGAACGTCTATCAATTTGTTTTATCATCTACTAGGGGAAGAAACAGCAAGACTTGCAGAGTAGTTAGTGTTTTTAATCAGTTTTAGGAAAGTGAGTGCTGTTACATATATTAAGATGTTCTTTTTTGGCAATGGCAATGTGAATATGCTAATCTTGCTGTCATAGGTTCTTCTCCAGGTATTTCATACCACAATTTAAATGTGTGTCTTTGTCCCTCCATGTTCAAGTTCCCCTTCACGACTCGGTTGCTTGCTCTGTTTTCCCTTGATTGCAGTGACACCTAATGTCAGAACCAGAGAAGGTCTTCAGCTCAGCCTCCGTGGAGCTTCCCCACTAACTGGGAGGCTCAGGTTATAACTGGACCTTCTCAGCAGAGTTCACTAAAATAATTTGTTGGGGCATGAAAAACAGGAGTAAAACACAGTGACATTTGTTCAAAATAAAAATGGAATTAGTACTTGAAATCCTTTAAGTCATAATTTTTCAAAGAGGCTGTTTCTTGAGGGAAGTCTTCCCTTTAAAAATGATACATTTTTGGAAAATATCTAATACATCACATCCATCTGTCCTGTTGATAAAGAGTTTTCTTAGTTTCTGGATTTAGTCGGCTCATTTGAATAACAGTTACAGTCATAAATAAGGGAGCTGAGATTGGGAATTCATCAAACATTATTTTTCTATGCATTTATCATCTCTTCCAAAAAAGAGATCAACTTGATCTTTGTATTTTCTGTCTCACCTCCACTTACTGTAAGATAGCCTGGTTCAGAGCAGAACATGTCTGGGAGGTAGGGCTCACTTTCTGTCGCTTTTCAGGTCTTCACTCATTTAATCCTGACGACAAGTTTGTAAGAACATTATCATCATTTTTATTTGTATTAATGACTTGCCTTGGGTTGCAGGGGCTACTAATGAGGTATCTGAACCCAGACATCCAGGGATCAGAGCGGGACAATGGGAGGGTGAGTGCAGAAGGCAAATGGCCCCGTGATCATTGTTTCTCAAGTGACTCCTGTAAGTAATAAGTTATCGTGATAATTGTTAAGGCAATGATGAAAATGTTAGCTGAAGCATGATGAAATACACGACTAAAATCACTGGTCCCATTATGAAGAATAGTGGTAAAAAAAGAAAAAAAAAAGAAAGAAAGAAAAGAAAATCCTTTTTTTCGTGCTTTTGCTTTCCCTCCAATCAGCAGTGGAGACTCAGGTCCCCAAAAGGACCCATTACAGACCCGCTCTTCCAGATGTTAGAACCTATCTATTTGTCTTCCCTAGGACCTCCACTCTTAAGCACTGTATGTGAGCTCTCTCTCAATGGGAAAAACACAAAATCTAGGTTCAAAAACCTAAGTCTGAGCCACTTACTGTGAGATTAGCCAACTCACTGAACCCATTTAGGCTCGGTTTAAGGTGGGATCAATGGCAACTTTCAAATCAAGATGGCAAGTAGAGTCCACATTCTTCCAAACTCTCCTCTGAGTAGTATAGAGGAAAAAATTATACCTTCTTGGCAACTACGGTTAGGTGTATGTAGCCAGACCAAAAAATCTGGTACGGGCAAGACCAGACTGAGAGAAGGACTGATGTGCCCCTAATCGAATTCATATCAAGGTGTGCCTTCAGGGGTGAAAAATGAAAGGAACCCTCGTCCAGCAGGTTTGCAGTGGGTCCTGAAAATAAGGCTTCGTTATGGGGTGGTAAGTGGGAGTAAATTTAAATTCTGCTGGAGTTTCTAGGAACTGCAATAAAACTTGGAGCCTTTCCTAGAGTGGGGTGCCACAAAGACACCCACAGTCTAAATCTGGCATGAGAAACTGAGTTAAATTAAATTAACTCTGAAGGTTTAATATCTGGCTCAATACAGCTATACAAAGGCATCTTTCCTCATATATATGAAAATAAGATCTGCAATCATAAAGAAAACAATTTCAAAACAGTAAAAAGATTTATAACTGAAAAGTAGGACAGCTAACTTTTTTTACTGTAATAGAAACAGTGGATGATAAATTTAATACTACAAAAATCACATCAGAAGATAAGTGAGAAATTCTGAGTAAAAAGTTAAAGAGATAGTAATTATAAGGGACACATAGATAATAGTATCAGAAAACCAAAATACATAAAACAAATTTCCAAGAAAGAAAGAGTTTAATGGAATGAAAATCAATAACCAGCTACATAGTATAAAACAAACAAACTTCTATGGATAAGAACACAGCCTTGGTATTTACATTAGATAAATTTTCAGCCTTTTAGGCAAAATTACACCTGATAATATCTTGATTAAGTATTTTTTTATCATGAGAGTCAGATTGGGGGCACCTGGGTGGCTCAGTCAGTTAAGCATCTGCCTTCAGCTCAGGGTCCCGGGATGGAGCCCTGTGTTGGAATCCCTGCTGCGCTTCTCCCTCTCCCCCTCCTCTTGTGCTCTTGCTCACTCTCTCTTCCTCCCGAATAAATAAAATCTTAAAAAAGAGAGAGAGCGAGCCAGAGTCATCTCAAATCTTCCTTCTACACTCAACAGTTAGATGATACTGTATACTAACAAAGTACAACCAAAAATCACTGAACCAGGAATAAGTCAACATCCAGGCAAGCTCTCATTTTCATGAGAGGAGCATAAAGACATTTTAGACTTAAGCATATCAAGAAATATCACACAAGTACTTTGGCTCTAAAATTTCACAAAACAAAACAAAACTCCAATGAAAATAAATAAGACATAGAGAAGTAGCAATTAGAAATGAAACCAATGAAACTAAATGCCAAAGAGACATTGAAAAATTTATTACACAACAAGCAAATACTAAATTGTTTAGATTTATTTATTTATTTATTTATTTGACAGAGAGAGCTCACAGAAACAGGGAGAGTGGCAGGCAGAGGGAGAAGCAGACTCCCTGCTGAGCAAGGAGCCAGATATGGAGATCACTCCCAGGACCCAGGGATCATGGTCTGAGCTGAAGGCATATGTTTAACTGACTGAGCCATGGAGGCAACCCACAGCTACTAAAATTTATCAATTAGAACATTTTTGACTAAAAGTGACAGAAAACAGACTCTATTGATTTAAACAATAGGAATTTTTTTTAATAGAGCAAGCCCTAAATCATGATGGTTCTAAGACTGCTCAAGGCAAGGACTCTGATAGTTCAACACACACACACACACAGAGCTTCTTCTCATCTTCCTATCAAGATCTTTAAAGGACATGAACTTTGTGTTCCTTAACTGCCCTCATGCTCTCAAGGTGACCATCATAGTTACATGTTTTACATATAAACATGACCATAAATGATGGCAGAGGGGGCCTTTTTTTTTTTTCCATTTTTACTGAATTGTATTTAATGAGAAAGAAAAAAAAAAACTTTACTTAGATTCCCTCTCCTACTTCATTGGCTAGAATCAATCACGTGCTCATATTTAACCCACTGTTGAATGATTTGGAGTGGGATCACCATGACTTGGTTAAAAAAGACTGGGGGTTCTCAACCTTGGCGCTACTGGTATTTGGGGCTGCGTGATTCTTTGCTGTGGGAGCTGTCCTGTGCATGATAGGACATTTAAAATCAACTCTGCCCTCTACAACTGGACACCAGTTGCACCCTCTCCAGCTGTGACAATTTAAAACGTCTCTAGACATTGCCAAATGGCTCTGCTTGAAAGACATTACAATTTTCTTTTTTTTTTTTTAAGATTTTATTTATTTTATTTGACAGACAGAGATCACAAGTAGGTAGAGAGGCAGGCAGAGAGAGAGAGAGAGGAGGAAGCAGGCTCCCTGCTGAGCAGAGAACCCGAGGCAGGGCTCAATCCCAGGACCCCAAGACAATGACCTGAGAGGACGGCAGAGGCTTTAACCCACTGAGTCACCCAGGCACCCGACACTGCAATTTTCTAATGAACATTTTCCTCTGGGACTAGGTATGTGGCTGACCTCCCCTCAATATAGACCAGCATAGAAAAAAAGGAGAATCTGAACTAAATCAGTGTATTTCAAAAAAGAGGCCTGTATGAAAGAAAAATAAACTTAAGTGAGCAACCCACAGTATTTAGTCAAGGAGTTCTCTGAAGAATATATATAGTAAATGTAAAATACCAAATTAAAATCCTGTATTATCTTAAACTAAACAGAAGGGAAAAGGATGAAGATCTTTAGCAGAACTGAGGACTGTTGCGTATTGTTAAGTTACGAAGCACACAAAATATCAGTCCCATATATAGAACTATAATACACAATTTAATGGACTTGAAGAAGTAGCTCTTTGAACATTAATATTCATTTCACCCCTAAGAATACTGACCAGGGATTGCATTTAGCTGTGTGGTGTGGAGGACCAGCTGGAGGAGCTATTTTCTCTTTCAGGGAACATTCCTCTTTCAATAGTTTTTAAGTTATCAAAATAAAATGATTGCCTGCACAAAGATGTATAATTCCCCTAAAAACATAATGTATTCTGTATCATGGTACTTTCACATTAAGTTATAAATATAATTTAGTTTTGGCAGATACAATCCTAAGTTTTAAAACTCAAAGTTATTTCATTATAAACATTATATTTGCCATCTTAAGATTCTTTATTGTCTAAGCTCAAGATAAGGCCACATCCACACTCTCTCCAGCTCTTAAATGGAGCCTACTGTCCCACACATCATCCAAGAGCCCTACCGCATTTGCTCCCTGGACCCACTGCTGACCTCTCTCCTCCCCCGGGTTCTGGGACTAGTTGGTTCTGCTTTCTTTTTCCCTCTTGATCTGCTCTTTATCCACTCAAAAATAGTTTGAAAGCCATCTGCAGACCTGTCAGGAATCTCTCCCAAACCGGATCTGGGGAAACTGAGTGACCAATCTTGGTCCCTGATCTCCAGGGAAGGGAAAATGTTCTGCCTACACAAGACATAGGAACATTTTTATGGATTAAAGTAAACCCAACAGCTATATTCACAATTCTACTTAATTTTAAGTAGCCCATAGGGCGAGTACCAAAGAATAAATCTCATTTATATCCGTATTGTGAAAAAAACAAATGTTTACCAAGTGTTTAGCTGTAGTGTCCTAAAGTTTAAGAACTTGAGATGCTTCAAAGGAATGAAAGGAGCATTATTTTGCACTGGGAAATGTCATCATTCTTGATATGACAAGAATCTGTAGGTTGCAGATGCTGAACATGAGCAGCTTATAAAAACACTATGCTTTTCAAATGTTCTGTATAAAATAACACTGGTCCAGGGGCACCTGGGTGGCTCAGTAGGTTAAGCCTCTGCCTTCCGCTCAGGTCATGATCTCAGAGTCCTGGGATTGAGCCCTGCATCAGGCTCTCTGCTCAGCAGGGAGCCTGCTTCCCCCTCTCTCTGCCGGCCTCTCTGCCTACTTGTGATCTTTCTCTCTGTGTGTCAAATAAATAAATAAAATCTAAAAATAAAATAAAATAAAGTAACACTGCTCCAAAACAAATGCTGGAGAAATCTATTCCTTTAAACCAAAGAATCTGATTTTATTCCCCAGAAAACACTATTTTTAAAGTAAATATTTCCCCTCTACGGGAATTAGAAAATAAAGACAGATAAGCATTCTCTACAACATATTTCTTCTCTTTCACTTGGTGAACAGCTGCATAAATACCTTATCTGATATAGTACAATATTCAGTATTATTAAATAAAAAAGAGAGGTTCAGAAGTATTGGTAGAATGGCATCATTTGTGCTAATATAAAAATTTAATAGGTAGGTTTCCATAGAAAACCATAAAGACTACACAAAAAAACTACTAGAACTGATAAATGAATTAAGGTTGTAGAATACAAAGTCAATATAAAGAAATTCACATTTCTATACACTAATAATGAGGCAGCAGAAAGAGAAATTAAGAAAAAATCCCATTTATAATTACACCAAAATAATATTTGGAAATAAGTTAACTAAGGAGGTAAAAGACCTATATTCTGAAAGCTATAAAACAATGATGAAAGAAATTGAAGATGATACAAGCAAATGGAAGGATAGTCCATGGACATGGATTGGAAAAATATTGTTGAAATGTCCATACTCCCCAAAGCAATTCACAAATTTAATGCAATCCCTCTCAAAATATGAACAGCACTTCTTAAAGAACTAGAACAAATAATCATAAAATTTGTATGGAACCATGCAAGACCCCAAATAGCCAAAGCAATCTTTAAAAAAGAACAAAACTGGAGCCATCACAATCCCAGATTTTAAAGTGGTAGTATTCTAAAAGTATATTACTGGCACAAAAGTAGACACATCGATCAATGGACAAGAAAAGAGAGTCCAGAAATAGACCTACAATTATGTCATCAATTAACCTTCAACAAAGAAAGAAAGAATATAAAATGGTAAAAAGAAGTTTCTATAAAAAATGTACTGGGAAAATTGGACCAGTAACATGTGAAAGAATAAAGCTGGACCACTTTCTTACACCATACAAAAAATAGATTCAAAATTGATTAAGGACCTGAATATGAGACATGAAACCATAAAATCCCATAAGAGAGCACAGCAGTAATTTTTCTGACATCAGCCATGACAACATATTTCTAGATATGTCTACTGAGGCAAGGGAAACAAATGCAACAACTATTGGGACTACATCAAAATAAAAAGCTTCTTCACAGCCAAGGAAACAATCAGCAAACTAAAGGGCAACCTATGAAACAGGAGAAAATATTTGCAATGACATATCTGATAAAGGGTTAGTATCCAAAATATATAAAAAACTTATACAACTCAACATCAGGAAAACAAATAATCCAATTAAAAATAGAAGACATGAACAGACATTTGTCCAAAGAAGACATCCACATGGCCAACAGACACATGAAAAGACATTCAGTGTCACTCAACACAGGGAAATACAAATCAAAACCACAATGAGATATTGATAGGTGAATGGATACACACATGCACACATGCACAATAGAATGTTACTCAGCCGTAAAAAAGAAATCTTGTCATTTGCAACAACATGGATAAATCTAGAGGGTATACATGCTAAGTGAAATAATAAGTTTGATAAAAACAAATGCCATCTGATTTCATCCATTATGTGGAATCTAAGAAACAAAACAAATGAACAAAGCGGGGAGAAAAAGGGGGAGCGCCTGGGTGGCTTATTCGTTAAGTGTCTTCCTTTGGCTGAGGTCATGATCCCAGGGTTCTGGGATAGAGCACTGCATAGGGTTCCCTACTCAGCAGGAAGCCTGCTTCTCCCTCTCCCACTCCCCATGCTTGTGTTCCCTCTCTGACTGTCTCTCTCCCTGTCAAATCAATAAATAAAATCTTTCTTTAAAAAAAAGGAAAGGAAAGAGAAAAACTATAAAATAGACTGTAGAGAAAAGAATGATCATTACCAGAGGAAATGTGGGGCAGAGGGAATGGGTGAAATAGGTGATGGGGATTAAAGAGCACATTTATCATGATGAGCACTGAGTAATGTTAAAATTATGCAATCACTATATGGTACATCTGAGATTAATTTAGCACTGTAAGTTAACTACATTGGAATTAACATTTAAAAAATAGATTTTATGTTTATAAAAAATTTAAAAATAATTTAAAAAGATTAAAAAGATAATCCTCCACTGAAACAAAAAATTTCTTGAATTTATCAGATAGCCAAGCACTTATAGAATGAGTATTTTCTTAATTAAAAATAGTAGAGCTGGGGCACTGGGGTGGCTCAGTGGGTTAAAGCCTCTGCCTTCAGCTCCGGTCATGATCCCAGGGTCCTGGGATCGAGCCCCACATCGGGCTCTCTGCTCAGCAGGGAGCCTGCTTCCACCTCTCTCTCTCTGCCTGCCTCTCAGCCTACTTGTGATCTCTGTCTGTCAAATGAATAAATAAAATCTTTTTTAAAAAAATAGTAGAGCCTATAGAAAAATGTCAGTTAAAGCTGATGAACATTCCAAATATATTAACCACAAGGAAAACTCTGAAAATAATTGCAGGCATTTTTATGAGAAAAAAAATAAGATCACATTGAAAAATAAATTCTGATAATAACCAGAAAAATCTTCAGAAAACTACCAGGCACCTGGTAGAAAAGACAACTACCGTTAAGAAACTAATGAATGTTGGGGCACCTGGTTGGATCAGTCAGCAGAGCATGTGACTCAGCCTCAGGGTTGTGAGTTCAAGCCCCACACTGGGTGTGGAGTCTACTAAAAAAAATAATAATAATAATAATAATGTTGGCATATACAAAGAATAATTTTAAAATTTTGGTATAATATACTTGACTACTTTTTAAAGAATTTTACTTTTGAGAATAATCATTAGTTGAATGATTTCTCATGTGTTATACAGTAAAACCAAATTGGGCTAGCAAACATATTTTAAATTATACAATTCCAATGACTTTTGTTACTTCCTTTTACTCTCAAAGTTGTCCTTGTTTAGAGAACATATGTAGTCATCCTAGTGGGTGAGAACCAATGACGTTAATCGGCTCAGATAACACCAGACCTGACTTCACTATCCCTTAGAATAATTGACTTCCTCTTACCATTATCTCAGTATCTCTTAAGGTAGAGCTTGCGTGAGGAGTTTAATGGGATGTCAGAATATTTAGAAGTTTTTTCATAACCACCAGCTGTCAAGAACAAGGTGAAAGTTTTCCCCATCTTTGTAGGAAGAAAATTTAGGGATCACTGCTCAGCAGTTTCTTTGCTTTATAAATGCTGGATTTAAAACTAAAATTGTAAGCCAAGTTTACTCATCTTCAGCATGAAGGATTCTATTTGAATACCATGTTCCAAGAAAGATTGCTTTTGAGAATCCCATCACGTAAGGAAGAAAGCACTACTGAAGAAATACATAAACCAGTGGAATCATAAGAGAATATAACCTGGCTACATGGGGTTTCTCTTAGGACCGCAAGGAAGGTTCAATTAGGAAAACAGTAAATTTGCTATATAAAATGAGAAAACACACATCCATCTTTATAAGGACAAATACAATATTCTTTTTTTTTTAAGGGATGGAGTACAGGAAAAATGTTTACCTTAACATGGTAAATCAAACCAGCTCTACATCTAAAGTTATGATACTAGAACCATGCTCTCTTTAATGGGCGAAGCAAGACAAACATCTCCCCCACTTTTTAGCAGTGCATTTGTTAATAAACTGAGCAATCAGACAAAAAGAGAGAAACAAAGAGGGAGGGAGAAGAAGGAAGAAGGAAGAAAAACCTCATAGAAAATACCCTAGATTGAGGATCACCAATTTTTTTCTCTATAAGATCATAGTGCAAATATTTCATGTTTTGCAGGCTGTAGGGTCCCTGTTGCAGGACCCAACTCTGGTGTTAGAATGCAGAAGTAACCAGAGACAATAGGTAAGGAAATGAACATGGCCGCACGCCATCCAGGAATCTCCATTTGTAGACATGGAAATTTGAATTTCATGTAAATTTTACATGTCACAAGTATAATTTTTTCCCTAACCATTTAAAAATGTAACAGTCCTCTTTCCTGGGTTGTACAAAAAAAAAAAAAAAAAACAGATGGGTCAGATTTGGTAAACTTGCCCTGCATACCAACAGTAATTAACTCAAGTAAGCAGAACTTGGTTAGGGCTGCATTCTGGTGGGATGGACAAAGGCCATACTGGGGGATGAGGAAGAGAATTTTACTTTTAATTTTGACCCAATAATTTACTTTAAAAATGTTTTACCATACTCATGAATTGTAAAAATGTTAAATGTTAAAAAATTGTAAAAATGTTAAAAATTGTAAAAATGTAAAAATCTTAAAAATGTTAAAAATCTTTGTTAGATAAGTACCAACAAACTTATCCAACTGCCTGTTTTCCTGTTTTTGCACAGTAAGGTCAATAAAGGGTTCTACCAAAAGTCTGTCCATAGTAATCAACTTATAAAATTATGAAAATGTTAATTTTTTTTTTTTTAAGATTGTATTTATTTGTCAGAGAGAGCATGCAAAAGCCCCTTACTGAGCAAGGACCCAATGTGGGCCTAGATCCCAGGACACTGGGATCATGATCTGAACCAAAGGCAGACACTTAACCCGCTGAGCCACTCAGGCATGTGTCCTGAAAGTGTTAAATTTTAAGACAGCATTTTTATTTCTTTTTTCCTCTCTTAGGGGGTGGGGAAAAAAAAGACCTGCTCTCTTTAGCTGCTAATTGTGTTCCTGTAAGCAGAGTAAGCCTGAGGAATTTCTCTGAGCTTTCTATCTCATCTGCAAGCCTCACTGCGCTCGCAACAGGAACACGTACAGTGGCGCACACACGGTTCCTACGTTCACAGAGTTCCTTTCTCTTTTTTTTTTTTTTTGATGTTGAACTCTAGCCAGACAGTAAGTTATCTTAGGAAGGAAAAAAGGTAGAAGAGAAAAAAGCCCAAGATGGCATTTGGCCTCATTTTATGAGGACATTCAAACTTAAGTTAGAGAAAGAGAAAAAAGTTTTTTAGTATGAGAATCCTGAGAACCGGAAAGGAGTATGGGTTTTTCAGACAAGCCTTTTTTTTTTAGGTTTGCAGGTGACTGGGCTCTTGTTTCGATGCAGGTGGGGCTGTTGATCAGGGGTGTGTGTGTGTGCGTGTCTATAAATCCACACCCATTTTTTTTCTGTTTTGCGTATTATTTTCTTTTTCTTAGTGATATTTTTATTTTTTTTATTCTTTTATAAACATAAAATGTATTATTTGCCCCAGGGGTACAGGTCTGTGAATCGCCAGGTTTACACACTTCACAGCACTCACCATAGCACATACCCTCTCCAATGTCCATAACCCCACCAACCTCTCCCTATCCCCCTCCCCCGGGGAACCCTCAGTTTGTCTTCAACACCCATTTTTAACCAGAAATATCCAGAATATACTTCCAGCAAAAACATTTGCTAGTTCAGCTAAGCAAGCAAAATTTCCAGATTATTTCATCTCTGGTCAAGCTCAGTTACATTTAAATGATCAATTTGTCATTATTCCAAAGTGAGGTCTTCAGCAAGGGGTAGAGAAAGTTCAATGAAATCGCTTTATTCTTCTTTTAATGAACTGCATTTCCTCTGCTAGTTTCATACTTTTATTCTCTGCTTATATTACTGATAACATAATAAATTGACATGGACCAAAAATGACCCTTTAAAAATTATGCTACAAGTAACAACTGCTCCTTTTTTTTGTTTGTTTCATTTTCAAATTGAGATTTTTTTTAAAAATATAATACCTAAGTAAATGAGTTTGTTAAAATACTTCTGAAAAGTATAATTCTAGGGGCAGAAAATGCTAACTAGCTAACATCTCTAACACCTAATCGTAGACATTGATTTATGTGCCTCCTGAGGACACTATAAGCTGAAGCAGGGCCATGACCTTCTCATATTCACCTGTTTTCCCCAAGTATCCTAACTCACACATTTGTATTTAAAAACCTTCAGCAGTTACCATTCTACTTTACCAATAAAAGTATTTTTCATCCAAAAATAATGACATGTAAATGGATGTGCTTGGTCATAGAATATATTTGATAACTTTTAAAAAAATTTATTGGTGTAAAATGTTAAACCAGTACTGTGATTTTAAGTTGAACAGTCATTGACAATAATACATCATAACTTCAAATTAGAAAAAAAAAAGATTGGTCCCCACTCGACTCTAAATCTGGCAGTTTTAGAATATGAAAATGGTGAAGTTATGTTTCCTCTCTTTTGATATAGACTTCCCCTACTTAGCTCTGATGCTACCATAGAGAACTTTTTCTAATGCTTCCTCCAAACTGACTTTCTATTTTTTAATTTAAATTCAATGAAGATATAGTATATTATTAGTTTCAGAGGTAGAGTTTGATGGTTCATCAGTTGCATATGACACCCACTGCTCATTTCAGCAAGGGCCCTCCTTGATGCCCGTCACCTGGTTATCTAACCCCACCCCCACCCCCACCTTCCCTCCAACAAACTTCAGTTTGTTCCCTATAGTTAACAGTCTCTTATGGTTTGTCTTCCTCTCTGATTTCATCTTATTTTTCCCTCCATTCCCCCCGATCCTCGTTTTGTTTCTTATATCCCACATTTGAGTGAAATCGTAAGATAATTGTCTTTCTCAGTCTGACGTATTTCACTTACCATAGTATCATCTAGTTCCATCCACGTTGTTGCAAATGTTAAGATTTCACTTTTTCGATAGCTGAATAATATTCCATTTTATGTATGTATTATATATCCTACGTCTTCTTTATCCATTCATCGGTCAATGGGTAGCTGGGCTCTTTCCAAACTTTGACTACTGTGGGCATTACTGCTATAAACATTGGGGTACAGGCACCCTTTCGGATCACTATTTGTATCCTTTGGATAAATGCCTAACAGTGCAATTCCTGGATTGTACAGTAGATAGCTCTGTTTTTAACCTTTTGAGGAACTACCATACTGTTTTCCAGAGCGGCTGCACCAGCTTGCATTCCCACCAGCAATGCAAGAGGAAAACTAACTTTTTTTTTTTAACTCTTCTTTGCATACAAAACCAATGGGAAAAAAATTAAGGCAATTAGGAGCTCTCTTCCCCAAAGAAAATGAACAGAGGTACATAAAATTTTGCATTTAATTTCAGGGTTTTTGAGCTTCCTGTGACCCTATCATAGACCATCTAGAAGCCCACTGGAAACAGGTGAAGACCCTGCCTTGGATGGCTGCTTTCCTTTTTCCAGGAAAAAGGAAAAAAGCCTGTCCTCTCCCTACATTGGACTTTGGGCTCTGGATTCAGCTGTCCTTACCCCCTTATTAAATCTATCCTTTCTTTATTTCATTCTTAAAGATACAAGATGACCAGTCCATAAGGTATAGATAGCAGGCTGAAATGCTTTATGGTATTGGTTATAGAAACAAACTGAGATCCTTATCGGTCACCATGGTTAATGTTAAGCAGCATTTTCTGATACTGGGAGACAAATTTTTTAAAATGGGTTCAAGGCAGGGGCACCTGGCTAGCTCAGTCAGAGGATTACAAGACTTTGGATCTCAGGCTTCTGAGTCCAAGAGCCATGTTGGGTACAGAAATTACTTAAATAAATAAAACTTTTAAAATGATTTTTTTTTAAATGGGTCCACTGCAGATGAGGGAGGGAAGTAATTTAAACAGAGCCAACGCAGAGAGGTAACCATGTTTAACCTAGAAAGGATCTAAAGGGATACACTGCTGGCAGGGGGAAGATACTAGAGTGAAAGGAATGATTTTAAAGAAGGGCAGGGTTTTAAGTTGAGGAGTAAAAGGCTGAGTGACTGGTAGAAGGATGAGAAAGGTAAGTGATTACAGAGCAACTCAAGGACAAGAATCCTGTTTTCTGTTTTCTCTCTGAATTCTACTTTAAGCAGTGTTTATTCATGCCAAATCTTATTATCTTGGTATAGATTTAAAATACGGTTTTAACCTATTTGATCAAGAAAAACCAAAAGGCAAAGAGTATTTTTGCAGACTGAAAGTCACCATTCGGTTGCATTTAACAGTTTCAAGGCCCTTGATAAGGATAATCTTCCCTGAGTTTCACTGCCTTGCCACGAGCATTGACGTTCAGCCAGAAGTAAACTTTTTGGTGTCCTGGTCCAGTTCTTTTTAAACTTCATGGTACTGCTCCCAGGAAGCCCAGAATGTGGCATTTCACTAAGTTGACTTTAACTGAGTTGACTGTATTTTTTTAAATGTGTTTGAAATAAAATGTGAATGAGAGTTCTAAGTGGTTGTATGTGAACTCACACAGGCAGAGCAATCTGTCCACGTAGGTTTGGTCTGACTTGTAATCAGTGTCCTTTAGGAGCAGCCCAAGTCACCTACTAGATTCTGAAAGTTACCTACCATCTAGCTTCTTGTGAAGAGTTTTCGAGAAGCCATGATGTTACAGTACACTTTGGTCCTCTGCCTCTCATCACCGTTCCTTCCAACTTTGCCACAGCAATCAACAAAAAAGAAGAACTACCTTGACACTCTCAGGAGGTACTGGAATCTCATTTTCTTTCTAAATTATGTCATGTGTATTGTTTTAAAATACCTAGCCTCTCATCCATAGTCTGTTTAAAAAGAAAACTCAATTAACTGGAATAATTTATGTACCACCTCCAAATGAGGGAAGGGGAATCAGAAAAGATGAGATGTTTTTAAAGCATGAACCTAAAAAAGTGAAATACAGTAACAATTTGTACAATTTTTTATAGAAATAGTGGAGAGTTGGTTTGGTTGTCTATAACTTCGGTAAGCAGAGTCCTGGAAAATAATTGTTTATAGGTCATAATGACATTCTAAAAACAACTAAGATCCATGAAAATCTGCTCCAATGCCCTGATTTACTTATTAAGGCCAGAAAATACTGAAGAATGACTTTATAAAAGGATCTTCAGAAAATTATACTTTATCCCACTTGCTAAGAATTTCAGCTAACGAAGTGTTTTCTATATTGACTCCAATTAACAGCTATAGTGATTTTAGAGCTCAACATCTAACTTTGTCATTGGATACATATTTAGAGAACATCTGTATTTCTTATATTTTCACCTTGACCTAAGAAACAAATACATGTATCTTCATCTCTAAATAAATATTTTGGGGCACCTTGGTGGCTTAGTGGGTTAGCCTCTGCCTTCGGCTCAGGTCATGATCTCAGGGTCCTGGGATCGAGCCCCGCATCAGGCTCTCTGCTCAGCGGAGAGCCTGCTTCCTCCTCTCTCTCTCTCTGCCTGTCCCTATGCCTACTTATGATCTCTCACTGTCAAATAAATAAATAAAATCTTTTTCAAAAAAAGAAATATTTTACCAAGAGAATTGTCAAAATGGATTTCTACATCTCCATTTAACAGAAATAGGAATAGAATCATTTGTCTCCACATAACCAACTAAAAACTAGCAGTATAACCACAAAACACTTGACTACTACTTAGAATGGTAACATCAATGGACCAAAGAGAGACCAACAAAAGCATAATTTCAAATTCTCAAATACTGATTTTCTTTCCAGGTTCATTCATTCCTTACCACATGTATCAAGCACCAGTCAATTACTCATCAATGTTCAGCCAAGTTAATTCTACTTCCTTTTAACAGTCACAGAAACTGTTTATCTAAAAAAGCAATACACTTTTGCAAAATAAATTCAAAGAGAGAAATATTTTTCTAAGTACAATTTATCAGGCATCTCTCTATACAAACACAATAGTTGTAAAACAATGAGCTCATTGTTAATGTACCAAAGACTAAACTAGTTGCTACCCTTAAAAAACCTCCAGGATTAAGTTAGACAGCACACTTTAACATAAGGCATCAACACTCTGTGTAATCACTTTCAAGTGTTCATTAAAACTTGTGGTGATATTTAGGAAAAATACACTCCAACTGTGGCATAAATTTCAAATGACTTGATGAGTCTGCTATTTCAACTAAGAAACTAGGATTCTAGTGGGAAAAATGACTGACATCATCTGGAAACTCCATTAATAATTGGTTCACATTGGTTAAGCCTTTTACCATCTAGCAACATGTAGGAAACAATTGAGAAAATGAAATCCACAATCAATGTGTATTAAAGGTAGGGGTGAATGGGAAATCTGAGTACACTGTAGAGTATCATATGGAGACCCGCAGAGGACCTCACCAAAAGTTAAGTATGTTAGGCATAAAACGGAAGATTAATTGCAAAAAAGACAACAAATGGTTCAAGGAAAAAAAAGTGTCCCCCAACTAGATCCTAACTCCCTTTTGAATCAAAAGAACTGTCTGGAACCCAGCCCAATGCCCAGCATAAAATAGGTCCTCAATAAATACAGACTAGAGAATGATTAAAATTTCAGAAAACAGATAAGCATAATCAGAACTGGAGACAGAATTATGGTAAGGAACAGAGACCCTGAAGTTTAAACTCTGTAAAACTTTCAGTCTATTGTTATTATAAGATAAAGTATATAAAAAAAAATACAATATGGCATCACTACAAGGCTATGAATGGACAGCAGGGATAATATTGTTTTACCTTGGTACACCCAGTGCCAAGTGCAGTAAAGCATATGTAGTATTTGTGAATGTTTCATGTATTCTTCTCAGTGATTTTTATTCTTTGATCTCTAATAAATACTTCCACCACTTTTTGTACTTTTTTAAAGGCTAGTGGGATCTAGCTTGTACTCCTTATGTTCTATGTCCTTCTCCTCCACTCTTTCGGAACCTTCTGGAAGACATTTGTTTAAAAAAAAAAAAAACTCTGTATATCATTGCATTGATTTCTTAATTATCCAAGCAAGCCTATATTGAGGTGTAATTGACATAATTTTACTTTCAGATGTAGCATGTAATGGCTGATATTTGTATAGAAGGCAAAAAGATCACCACAGCAAGTCTAGTTGACATCAGCCAAGCAAGCTTTTGAATATAAGTTGCATAAACAGAACAGCATCGTTCATTAGGTATTATGCAAGTTTCAGTAGGAAAATGGTTCACACTAGCAGTTTTCAAAAGCCTGTCGGATCATCAGAACAACTCAGACAGCTTTCTTTACATTGATTCTGAAAGTCAGTCAAGTACTTACAGAGTATCCAATGCTACGTGCCAGGCACTGTTCTCCACTCAATGACTGAGAGTAATTCCATTTTTATCCCTGAAAATTAAATCGGGATGGAGAGGAGAAACTTCTATTTTTAAAAACTCCCCAAGAATTTATCAAGCATCCAAGAAACATTCAATCCAATACTCTTTAATGAAGAAGAAAAGATTCCAAATGAATTTTGAGCAGAACAATGAGTGTCTCAACACTGGACAGTACGAGAACAGAGAAAAAGTCTACATAGTCATCTAATTTCCAAATAGGAATGTAACAAGCAAACAATAAACCACCAAAAGAGCATCCAGCAGAACATTTCAAGAATATACCTTGATGAAGTCAGATTTCTGGGAATGCCACTAAGAGTCAAGAGTAAGAAATCTATTAATTCAAATAATATTACAAGGAGACAAATCTTACAAGTATCTCGTCTCTCCTGAAAAGCTAAAAAAGCATTTACTAGAATACAAACTCATTTTTTAATTTAAAAAGAATCACTTGTATATTAATTTATTTTTATTTATCCTAAGAAGGAAATTCCCACCCCAGCAAAAAAGCCCAGATCATGCTTACTGAAGACAAAATAAAGTATCCCACTGAGGAGCGCCTGAGTGGTTCAGCTGGTTCAGCATCTGCCTTCAGCTCAGGTCATGATCCCAGCGTCCTAAGATTGAGCCCCATGTTAGGCTCCCTATTTAGTGGGGAGCCTGCTTCTCCCTCTGCCTCTCTCCCCCCTTATGCAATCTCTCTCTCTCTCTCAAATTAATAAATAAAATTTTTAATTTTTTTTTTTTAAATAGGAGTAGGGATAGGGTGGCTGGGTTATGGACACTGGGGAGGGTATGTGCTATGGTGAGTGCTGTGAAATGTGTAAGCCTGATGATTCACAGACCCATACCCCTGAAACAAGTAATGTATTATATGTTAATTTTAAAAAGAACATAACATAATTTTTTTAAAAATAAAGTATCCTACTGGAATCTGGATAAGGCAAGGATGTCTACAATCACCACAATTGTAACACTGTAACACTGCTCCAGAAATGCTGACCAATGTAATTTGATGAGAAAATTTATAAGCACAAAACTTGGAAAGGAGAAGGTAAAAGTATCTTCACTTTTAGGTGATGATTATACATGTAAAACATCAGAATCAGCTGCAAGTATTCAGAATAAAGATTCAGTTAAGAGGCACCTGGGTGCCTCAGTTGGTTAAGCCTCTTCCTTCAGCTCAGGTCATGGTCTCAGGGTCCTGGGATGGAGCCCCTCATTGGCTCTCTGCTGAGCAGGGAGCCTGCTTCCCCTCACCCCCCACCTGCCTCTCTGCCTACTTGTGATCTCTGTCTGTCAAATAAATAAATAAAATATTTTTTTAAAAAAAAGATTCAGTTAAATCAGTTAAGACCAAATTAGTAGAAATCAAAAGGATTCTTTAAAAAAAGAAATCAATGGCATTTATGTATAGGAAAAAACTTGAAATTTATACAATACTCCATTTAAAATAGCAATAAAAAAGATAAAATATCTCAGTATTAACTTTACAGGAAATTACAAAATCTATATGAACCTAAATGTACTACTGAGGAAAAAAAATTAACTTATGAGAAGGTATACCATGTTCTTGAATTGGAAGACTAAACATCAGAAAAATGTCAATCTGTACACTTAAAAAATTTAAGACAATCAAAATAAAATGGTACAAGAATTAAGAAAAATAATTTCAAAATTGAAATGGAAAAATAGTCATAGTTAGGAACACTCTGAAAAGAAATCAGTGGGGACTATTCCTTTATCAATATGGAACATTTTATAGAACTCTATCAGAACAATAGGTTACTGACAAATGAATTGAATGAAATGGTACATATGGAAACAAAACTGATACTACAGAATTTTTTTCACACAATAATGTGGCATTCAAAATTAGGGGTAGCGGAAATATAGTATATAAAATAATTATTAGTAGAAGCTGGTAGCCTTCTGAGAAAAATAAATATATTTATATCTATTTGTATTTTGTATCAAAATAAATTATAAAGATTAATTATAAAAATTAAACCAATAAGATTTTATAGGATACTATTCCAAAAAACAATTAAATACTTGGAGTAGAGAAGGGCTGGTATTAGGGTGAGACTTGGGGGTACCTCTGATGCAGAAATAAAGCACTTGTCTCACCTTACTACTTTGGGTTTGAATGTGGTCAAAGGAAGAAAACAAAGCCTAAAGAAATGACTAATACTTCTGATTACATGAGTTTCTACATAATCAGAACTATAAGCTAAAGTAGATATAAACTTAAACAAAGCTACAGAACAAATATATATGTGAATTTCTCTGATTGTGAATTTCTCTCATATACAAAGTACTCACATAAATTAATAAGAAAAAGATCAACAAAGTCAATGGGGGGGGGGAAGTGACCAAAAGATATAAAAGTAGGGGCGCTCGGGGGCTCAGTTGGTTGAGCATCGATTCCTGGTTTTGGTTCAAGTCATGACCTCAGGGTCCTGAGATCCTGAGATAGAGCCCAGAGGGACTCTGTACTCAGCACCAGAGTCTGCTGGAAAGATTTCTTTCTTTCTCTCTGTCTCTCTCTCAAAAAAAAAAAAAAAAAGTAAAAGAAAAGATAAACAAGTAACCTAAACATGAGTAAGACTATTTTTACAGCTTTACTGAGATACAGCTGACACATAACATTCTGCAAGTTTAAGGTGTACAACATGATTTGATAGATGTATATATTGTGACTTGATTATCACAATGAAGTTAATTAATATACCCACCACCTAATATAGTTACTTCTGTGAGTGTATGAGATGAGAACTTTGAAGACTACTCTCCTGGCAGCTTCCAAGTACATAATACAGTGTTGTTAACTATTGTAACCATGCTGTACATTAGATCACCAGAATATACTCATTTTATCACAGTAATGTGTACCCTTTGCCCATCCTCACCCTTCAGGAATTTCCCCTACCCTCTGGAAACAACCAGTCTACTGTTTCTATGAGTTCCTTTTTTTTGTGTGGGCTTTTTTTCAATTTCACAAGTAAGTGACATCATATAGTTTTGTTTTTCTCTGACTTACTTCACTTAGTGTAACATACATGAGGTTCATCCATATTGTCACAAGTGCATCACAGAAACAGGATGTTTCCACATCTAGGCTACTGTAAATAATGCTGCACTGAACATGGGAGTGCAGAAAACTCTCTGACAGGTAGAACTGCTAAATCATAGAATCACTGTTTTCCTATGAATGTAACACTACATTAACTTCCTTCTTTTCATATATTGAAAGAGTTAAAACTTTGATGAGCAGTTCAGGGAGGGTAGAGAAAATAGTTAGTTCCCACAGTTCCACAGAGAATATAAATTGGTACAGCTTCTCTGGAAAGCATATATATCAAAATTATAAATGCATATGTGCCTTGACCCAGAAATTCCACTTCTGGAAATTTTTTTATAAATATACTCACCCATGTTCAAATCATATATAAATAACATTGTGTTCACTGAAGCCATGTTTGTAAAGGTTTGGAAACAATCTAAGCACAAAAAATTGGAACCAATTTAAGTGTCTCTATCTTCAAAGGACTAATTAAATAAATTCAAGTATGTGCACATAATGCAATATTGTATAGAAGCACAAAATAATTATATCCAAGATATACCATTATGTTAAAAAAGCAAAATGCAAATATCTGTCTATAGCATGCTAGTGTTTGTATTTTTAAGGAATATATATATGCACACATACATATGCATTAAACATGTGCAATTCCTATTTATAATATACACATTTATAGAAATCCATATATAAACATACATATCCATTATTGTATATATAGATCCACATACATATCCAGTTATGTGACCTGACAACATCTAGAAGGACACAGAAGAAATGTTAATAAATACTTCTTACCTCTGGAAGGAAGGAATGGGAAAAAGAATTTTTACCTTTTTAAGTTTTGGATTTTCCGCTATCTCGCTTTGTCACCTATTTCTTAATGTCGAACTTTAGAAGGTAATTCACCAAACGATGCTGATAAGCAGCGAGACGTGAGAGGCACTTGTTTTAGAGACCTTCAGAAGTTCAACCTCCCCAAATTTTTGACTGTTTCTCATAATCTGCTGGGCTGGTTCATGAGATTTTACATGAGTGACCACCTGTTTTGATTAGTCTGTGAGCGGAGAATGATTTTTATATTTAAAAAATGTTTTTTAAATCAAAAGAGTACAAGGAATACAGTCAATGGTATTGCAATAGCAAGGTAATAGGACAGATGGTAGCTAGGCTTGTGAGGGAAGTTGTATCACGTAGAAGCGCATCAAATCACTAAGTTGTAAACCTGAACCTAATGTAACATCGTATGTCAGCTATACTCAAATTTTTTTAAATGGAAGATTTTAAATAAAGAATATTATGTGACACATGAAAGTTACGTGAAATTCAAATTTCGGTGTCCATAATTTGTTTCATGGTAACAAGGCCCTACTCATGTTGTTCCATATTGTCCATGGCCGCTGGCTGTGCCACAATGACAGAGGTGAGCAGTTGCAAATGGGACGAGATGGCCTGCAAAGCCTCAAACACTTACCGTCAGTTTCTTCACTTAAAACATTTTCAAGGTTTGGGGTGCCTGAATGACTCAGTTGGTTAAGCATCCCTTGATTTCGGATCAGGTCGTGATCTCAGGGTCATGAGATTGAGCTCTGCTTTAGGGCTTCACACTCAGCCGGGCGTTCGCTGGAGAGTCTCTCCTCTGCCCCTTCCCTGCCCCCCACTCTCACATGTGCATGCGCGCTCTCTCGCGCTCTCTCTCTAAAATAAAAAAAACTTTTTAAAAAAGTTATTAGTATCTTTTGTAGACCTCCTCTCTTCAATGTCTACCAGAAATAGAAACACTTCCTACTTTTCCTGAAATGGAATAGAATCTTAGTTTACATGTCTGAACAACCCATTCATCGCTGAGCTGTTAAGACTGAGTATTCTGTGGTCTTAATAAGTGCTTTCTTGGACTCCAATTGCCCAGAAATCTGATACTGAAATTAGTTTTCCAAGAGTTACATCAATGCCTTTCTTTCTACACAGCTGTCCTTGTTCCCAGCTGTTGGGCAGGTGCTGGGAAGAAATGGTAGCCGAAGTTCAGGACTCATGCTGATAAACTTCTGTGTGTCTCAAGACACCTTTTCCTACCACAGCTTACCTTGAAGAATTACCTAGTAGGAAGATTACTTAATGTTTGAGAGGTCTGAGTTCTCTATTTGCCTCTAGAAAATGCCAATATATATTCTTGGGCTTAATTTTCTTAAAAAAAAAAATAAGAAGAAGGAATTATATTCATCAGACTTCCAGGCTTTTCACCAGTAAGTTTGAAATTGTTGGCAAAAGCTAGCTTTCTATCTACATCATAAATCTGAAAAGCCAAGCTATAGGATTCATTCCCACTTAAAATTTATTTATATCCCAAGTTTGAAAATGATTAACAATTCAAGTTTGTGATTTAGCACTTTTGAGACTAAAGCTAAAAAAAAAAATAGGGTTATTAAATGACAAGTAGTTTGATTACTTCTGTGACTTTTTAAAAGACTTGTGCTTAAAATACATATACTCTAGAGTTCCTTTCTACACCCAGAATCCCCTCAAAATTAAACATTTCTAAAAGCATCTTATATATCCCAATCATTTTTAATCATTTACTGTAGTTAATCTTCTAATCTTTATCTTACTCCAAAGAGCAGGATAGTCAATCAGCTACCATAAAAACTTCTCACAATGTTAAAAATCAAAATGACACTGAAAAATGCAGAGAAGGAACACTTACAGAGATTGTTTGTATTGTCGTGTGTTGTTACAAGAATGCAACAATGGGAAAATATATATTAAATAGCTTTTTCCTAAAAACTTAAAAAAATGAAAATAAAAACCTTGACTCTTGAAATCTTATACCAGATGTTCATTGGAAATTATTATCTTGCTCATATCCTTTCATCTCTAGAGAGAGATTTGATTTTCACTTTTCTAACTGTGCTACAGTGTACTTGAGAGTGAAATGGTGAGCTTAAGCCAGAGACCCCTGGACCCCAGCCCCAGAAATCCTCATGGAATGAGCCTGGAACAGAGCCTGAGAATTTACATTTCTTTCTTTCTTTCTTTCTTTTAAAGATTTATTTATTTATTTGACAGAGATCACAAGCAGTCAGAGAGGCAGGCAGAGAGAGAGGAAGGGAAGCAGGCTCCCCGCTGAGCAGACAGCCCTTAGGGGCTCTATCCCAGGACCCTGGGATCATGACCTGAGCTGAAGGCAGAGGCTTTAACCCACTGAGGCACCCAGGTGCCCCTGGAGGGGCCATTTTTACAAGTAAGTTTATTAGGTTCAAATTCTACCCTGCAAACACATTTTTGCCCAGTTAAATGTTATTTCAGTACTCAAGATGGTTTATAAAACCTATTAAGCTAGTGAGGGGAAATACCCAAAACCAATGCTGTGGTTTCCATTCAAAAGCAAAAATCACACTCCAGGAAAGAGGTAGTAATGAAAGCAGACACAAAGGGAACCCTTCCTGTGCCCCAGGGATTTGCTGAAGTCTGTTCAGGAATCATTTCCTCAGTTCCTTATCAGAAAAGTGAAATACTGTTACCCTCATTTTCCTTATGGTTTAGCCAGGGCCTAAAAACATTCAATAACTTGGTTTTTAAAAGATTAAAAAAAAAAAAAAAAAAGTCACACAGCTCATTAGTGGAGCCAGTAGTCAAACCCAGCAAATCTGGCTCCAGGGGCAACACTCCAAACGAATGGCCATACTATTCTGCTTCCGATTTGTAAGTTGTGAAAAACCATATTTAATCAAAACAAACACTGGGCCACAACTTAAAGTGTTCAGAGTATGGGGGCGCCTGGGTGGCTCAGTGGGTTAAGCCGCTGCCTTCAGCTCAGGTCATGATCTCGGGGTCCTGGGATCGAGCCCTGCATCGGGCTCCTTGCTCAGCGGGGAGCCTGCTTCTCTCTCTGCCTCTGCCTGCTTGTGATCTCTGTCTCTCTCTCTTTAAAAAAAAAAAAAAAGTGTTCAGAGTATGTCCTTTACAAAAGAGGGACAGTTCACATCACTTTTAATTAACCTTTCAGAGAAAAATTGTAGGCAGTCTCGCCATGCCCTGAATGGAGGCTCCACCCCCAACAAAAAAAGGACAAGTTTCTTTTGGCTTTTGGTGACTCAGTGAGGCTCAACCTGAGAATCTTGGGGACAACAGAGAAAGAACAAGATAACTGTTATGCCCCAATAATGGGCCCGTGATTAAAGGAGCGAGACTGATACAAAGTGAAGGTCAAGCAAAGCTTTATTTTGCACCAAGCATCAAGAATCTAACTGAACGTTCAGGGCCGTACCTCTTACAAGAGAGGGTAACCCTTCTCTGTTTCACGGTTTAGCTTTTAAAAGCAAAGGCCACGCACCAGTGGCCAATGAGATTGTAACACACACAGGAAACTCCACAGTGATGGTAGGTGACCAACTGAGTTACAATTTACCCTAGTAGACATTTGAACCAGCCTATTACACCTTGATTGGGATTGGCGCCCAAAAGGCGCCCAAAGGGCGCGGCCCATACTCCTTGGTAACCAGGGAGACAGTATGCATCCCCCCACTGATTGGATGTCTCCACCTGACCTGACCCACCTTTGTATCTGGGCTTTATTACCTGAAGCTGGTTTCTGGGACTTCTCTCCAAGTAAATCCCCTGGGGTCAGGGGAGCAGGGACAGTTTCTAAATAGGTCCTTACAATAACCTGACTCCAAAACCCCCAGCACACCCCCTCAGTAAAAACTCCGTGATCTAAATGACCCAGTATTCTTACTTCAGGCACTGTACCCACAGGAAAATTTCGCAGAGGATGGTTTACCTTTGGCAGCATTCTTGACTTTCTTGGAGACCTCTTCCCAAGTTACAGATCGCCCTCAACACTCCCTACTGGACAGGCTCTGGGTAAAGCCTTACTTCACCAACTTTTTGCTCTCCTCAAGATATTCGAGATTAGTATCTCCACCACGCATCTGCGTTTAACAATGGAAAGCTGGAGATTTCAGAAGGTTCCAGGTAATATTAATAAGTGGGCTTTCAGTGGCTTCTTAAAATCACCTGTTCTGTCTACCTATTTGTCATGTTGAAGTCTCTTTCTTCCCACTGCATTAATCCTAAGGGACACTTGAGAATTTTATTTACATTAATCATGTGTCCTTGGCATCCTAAGAAAAGTGTCAGAGTAAAGCAATGTGTCCCAAAAGGGCAGGTTTAGCTTGATTAGCTTTCATGCCTATATTTGGCGAATAACCTGTGTAAATCACCCTGTAGTCATAGACAGTTACGGTTTTTGGTTCAGGCATGTTAATACTAATCCCAATCTTCATAGAAATTCCTTGGTAATTTGCTTCAAAACTTTCAAACTCTAAAATATAATAATTAGTCATCTGTCTTTGTTTTGTGTTAAAGTCTTCCCAAAGAAGGACAACCTCAGAGGCAAGCCCTTCAGGGGAACACTTTATGGGATGTGAAATTCTGAAATCCTGAAATCTTTCTGTTCTGGAAGCCTTCTGCAAAAAGCAACGTCATCTCCTGCCAGAACAATGCTCCACTACAAATTCGTTTTCCAGATTCTCTAAGTTTATCGCTAAGTAGCTAGAGCAAGCATTTCAGGGAGAACCCTGAGGTCAAATATCCCCTTAGTGTCGTAAGGGTTCGTTAAAATGAAGACTTACGGTAATTTAAAAAGACAAACCACTGTGAGTAGACGGTCCTTTGTCACCCGTCCTTCTTTCCACCAAAGAGGATCCCTTTCAGCTAATGTGGACAGCCAGATCTGTTGTCGTCATTGCAAAACCTGAGGTGACTTACTCTTTTATTTCATTCCTTGTAGGAGACTGACAAATGTACCCGCGTACCCCCAGACTGACCGTATTTATTAGCCTCCTTTGGAGCCAATTACCGTAAAAAGATTTCTCTAAGAGAGCAGGAAAGTAATCTCTAGAGGTTGCGAAAAGGTACACACCCTTCTGTAATTTTATCAGGGACTCTTAGCATGGGGCCGCTCAAACAAAGCCGGGCTCTTTAGCACCACCTTCTTCAGGGCCTTGGGAGCGGGAGGAACAGGATCCCAGCCGGCATCCGTCTCCTTCCAGGTGGGTGTTGACTCCCTTTCAGCAGATGGTGGGTTTATGATTCTAATGTATTATGTATTTCTCAATAGACAAATATTTGCACTGGACCGGAATAAATACGAAAACCTTCGTCAGCTTAGCTTCTAAAGAGTTCCTATAGTTTTAGGACACCTCAGCATTTAAACTGTTGTAGGAGATGAATGTGTCCTGAGTCCGTCCTTTGCTTTTTCTTCTGGTGATATCCTGCCCTAACCCATAAAGGAAAATGGTCAGCAGACAGAAGCGTCCTGAGGTGTCTTTGGGATGTCTCCCATTTGGAGAGCTCTTTGAAGCAGAGGGTGTAAGCCTACTTTAGCTCTAATAAAAGGATACTGGTCAGTTTCCCAACCTGAGCCAAAGCCTGTGGCCAGTCTAGTTTGCTTTCTCTAATAACTTACATTGTTTCTTTCCTTCAAATGGCATGGTCATATTTTATCCTAAATGTGAATGCCCTGATGAAGGAACCTGAGTAAGTGTTCAACAGGTTTGACAGAATATTAGTTTCACATTACACCTTCACAACATAAGAATGCATACCCGTCACTTCCACACGGACCTGGCTTTTTTGCTTTTGTTTTTCATTACTTATTGAAAAGGTGGAGATTCGTATTCAGTGTGGTTTCCCTGCTGAACTTGAAAGAACTGTCCCACTACAGGGGGAATGAGACGGATGGATTTCAACAGGATAATGACATTATAAAAAACAGATAATCTCCAAAGCAGCAACCCAAGAAAAGCAAGAATCAGCCACTGGCATGGAAATTATTTTCACAAATGCAGTGAATTTGAAGTCCTTTAAAATGTGGTATTTTGGCTTTTGAAAATTAGTAACAGTGGGAAAATTTATTTAAATGAATGCTCCAAAAAGCAAAATAATTTGACCCATAAACCCCATCCAGCATGACTGGAAAATTAGATTTCAGAAGGAAGATAATTTGATTCATCTGAATTTCTCTACGAGGAAAAAGCAATCAGCGTGAGATACAATTTCCAAGAGGCCTCTTGCATTTCCCTTCAGAAAGAAGATCCAGAGAAATGCAGTAATTGGATCTTCCATTCATTCAAGAGTGGCTGGAATGGCTCCTACTAGGAAGAGTCTCAGCACCTACTGGGAGAAGCACTCTCACAATGTGGTGAGAGGTGGAGGAAGGGAGAAGTAAAGAGAAAGTCAAGGACGACTATCTGGGAAAGACTCTGAAAATACCAGAAGCGAAATAGACACACACTTACCTCAGCTGCCCCCCTCCCCCATCCCTCATTCTCTCTCTCCCTCTGGTACAATTTCGAGAGAAGTAAGGAGCAACGGAAAGAGAATTTAAAAGTTGAGGCTATGAGTTACTACATGAATCTCCATTAATGTTTTTTAAGAAGTGTAGGTAAAAATGGGAATCATATTTAATTATTTTTGTTGGATGAAGCTTTTTAGGACCTGGAAGTTTTTTGAGTTAGAATCATTTCTTTGATCAAATATTCTGCTTAATTATGATGCGTAATCCATGAAGTATTATGTGTAAAGCAAAGATATTAGGGGCACCTGGGTGGCACACTCATTTAAGCATCTGACTCTTGGTTTCAGCTCAGGTCAAGATCTCAAGGTCCTGGGAATCCAGCCCTGAGTTGCGCCCTGCACTCAGTGTGGCGTCTGCTTTAGAGTCTCCCTGTCCCTCTCCCTATCCCTCCTCCTCCCCCCTCGCTTAGATGCTCTCTCTCTCTCCCTCTTCATTAAATAAATAAATCTTCAAAGAAATAAAGCATAGATATTAGAACTTCTGTGTTATAAATAAATTTTTAAAATATTCTTTGATTATTGAGAGCTTTCTAGTATCTCAAACTTCCAACATGCCCAAATAAATGGGCGATTCTCTCCCTACTACTCAGACTCTCAGGAGAATTGCACAAAATGGATGCCTCTCTTGAAATATTTTCTTTTTTGTTGTTGTTGTTATTACTTAAACTCTTCATCCTGAAGATTTCCCACTTGCCTTTCTGACCAATCTTCCCTGATATCCTCCCAAGCACTTTAATCAATTCCCAAACTTTGAAAGCACCAGGCTCTATACCAGGCTCCCCTTTACTTTTCATCTACAATCTCTCTATAATTTACCTCATTTAATTCTATTTTTTTTTAAATCCACCAATAAGCTGCTGACTTGCAAATTTCATTTCCAGCCCTGATCTCTCCTCTGAATGTCAGACTCATACACACAACTATATGCTCGGCTTATTCTCATTAAAAAATAAGACAAAACAAACCAAACAAACAAACAATAAACCCAATCATCATAAACTTTAACATATGTCAAACCAAAACGCTTGTTTTCCACCCCACCCCCTAACTCAGCTGCTTCTTCACTTCAGTAAATGGCACCATCTCGATTGTCACCCCCAAAACATTACCAGGGTTTTGGGGAAGTCATCCATAATTATTTTGTTCCTCACCCCCCACAGCCAAACTTTCAACAAGTGCTATCAATTGTGCTGCCAAGATGTATTTCTTTCTATGTGACCTTTCCTCTATCCCAATGTCACCCCCTAGGTTTATACTATTACCTTTCACATAACCTGCTACAATTGTTTCTTACTATTCTTCTTGATCTAGTTTTTCCTTTTGTAAGTTAATAAATCTCCTTTATTGCTTAACCTATATTAACCTTTTTAAAAAATGAAACACGAGGGGTACCTGGGTGGCTCAGTGAGTTAAGCCTCTGCCTTCTGCTCAGGTCATGATCTCAGGGTCCTGGGATCAAGCCCCACATCGGGCTCTCTGCTCAGCAGGGAACCTGCTTCCTCCTCTCTCTCTGCCTGCCTCTCTGCCTACTTGTGATCGCTCACTCTCTCTGTCAAATAATATTTAGGGGCACCTGGGTGGCACACTCATTTAAGCATCTGACTCTTGGTTTCAGCTCAGGTCAAGATCTCAAGGTCCTGGGAATCCAGCCCTGAGTTGCGCCCTGCACTCAGTGTGGCATCTGCTTTAGAGTCTCTCTGTCCCTCTCCCTATCCCTCCTCCTCCCCCCTCGCTTTTAAATAAAATCTTAAAAAAAAGAAAAAATGAAACACAAGTAACCCACTCCCTGACATAAAACCATGCAATGGCTTCCAAGAGGATGGTGGCTGTGTATGCTGTAATAAGAATACCTAAATCAAATGGGCTTAAACAACAAAGGGAATTTGATTCAAATTTTAAAAATCTAGAAATAAAGCAACTCAAAAATCTCATCAAATTCCATTTTCTGCATTCTCCAACCATCCCCAGTGGTATCTCCCAATCATAGTTCCTAAGAAGTCTGTAAGACACAATCGGGACAGCAGATTTTCTTGTTCATGTCCAAAAGGAGGAAGTAAGGGTCCAGTGGTTTACCCCAGTTGGGTCTCTTGGGTCACAGGCTCACCTTTGAAACAATGACTATGAGCAGAGGACTGGAGGAAGCTGATTGGCCTAAGCCAACCAGGGCCCATTCCTGGAGCTAGAGATGGAGTTAGCTTCCCACTGAGGGGCAAGGGTAATGCATGAAGATGGAAAAGAGCCAGAAAATCCCGCTGCCTTGGTTCAGGCTGCTGTAATAGAATACCACAGAATGGGTGACTTAAACCACAGTCATTCCTTCCTCACAGCTCTGGAGGCTGGAAGTCTGAGATCAGAGTGACAGCATAGCTGGATTCTTCATGAAGGACTCTCCCAGGTTTACAGACAGCTGTCTTCTCCTTATATCCTCACAAGACGCTGATGGTCAGGGAGGGAGAGAAGGGGAGAGTAAGAGAGAGAGACAGCGGGGGAGGGAGAGGGCACTCTCAAGTCTCATCCAAGGGCACTAATTCCACTCCTGAAGCACCGTCCTCATGACCCCCTCGCCACCCCCGAGCCCCACCTCCTCACAGCATCACACTTGGAAGTTAAGATTTCAACATACGGATTTTAAGGGGACACAAACATTTAGTCCAGAACAGAGGACTAAACGAGGAAAACAGAGGTTAGGTAGGCAGCCAACAATGTCCACGATTCATGACCTGTAAGGTATTAACAATCCCTTTTCCTCTCTTGGCCTTCTCTCCAGCAGTCCCGTACCAGTGTCCCTCTCACCATATCCAGGGACAACGGTCCTTTTGTTACCCTTTAATGCCAGGAAGCTCACTGGCACCTCAGATTATCTGCGTTCACTGCTCCTGCCTACATCACTCTTCTTCCGCAGCTCTTCACACAGCAGATTCCTTCTATTCCTCTGATCTTAATTCAGAACACTGTCTCTTTCGCTGTGGTTTGTTTAATTAAATGAATGTGATGGATGGACACACCAGCTCTCTAACCATGGGGTCCTAGAAATCACTGCATTTCTGAGAGATTTCGGCACACACAGTGTAGTGACTTAAAAGTTCAGTCTTCCTTTAATTACTACAATTTATATATAATTAACTAAAAGAGAATTTTTATTTAATTTTAAAATAATTACTTATTGGTCATTTTCCCCTTTGAAAGAAAAAGAAACTCTCAGAGGAGTGTAAAAAAAAAATCTTGAAACCTTGCTTCTTCAGCAGAGAAGAAGTCCTGTTATTTCAGCAACAACCCCACTAAAAGAAGAAATATAAATGAACACCTTTGGAACTGTTGAGCCATAGACATGTTTTCAATGGCCGGAGCAGCTGCAATAACTCTGCTTAGAGGAGGCCATGTTGCCACCTGATCAGAAGCACTGTCTGAAAGCGTCCCAACTCTCACTCTATTGTGATCATTCCTTTTATGAATATTGAGAATTTAGACTGACCCATTGTAGTGCATAAAATCACTAAATTAAACTTTTAGGAAGATAATTGATCTCTGAAAATTAAATACTGTTGATGAAAACAATCTGCAATACTTCGCACTTTTACTATTGCAATGACTTCAAAACTATTAATTGGTATACAAGCTTGCAAACATGTTGTGATATTTTGGAAAAAAGCTGGAGTTATGATAATTGATGTAGAGGAAAGTAAATTTATAGGACTAATGTCAAGATAAAACAAGGTACCAGAAACCTTTGATGCAGGAGATTCTTTTCATTGAAAAAAAGGGAAGAAATGGGCAACACCAGCAGTTGTCCCTTTTCACTAGGTCCCTGTGAAACCTCATTCTAGCAGAGACCCAATTAATACTGATTACCAAGTGTCTATACAACGACAGTTCTTTGAGCAAAAATACATATATTTGTAAGGCAATGATGGGATGCTAACACTGGCCTCATTTTAGAGCCTGCTAGATCTTGGACAGTCTTTGACTATTCAGTTCAGCAATGCTTCAACCATTTAAAATGGTTTGTCATTTCCTTGTTTATGTATCCCATTGTTGCAACTATAGCATATGCCAGATTCCAGCATCTGATCGGTTGAAATATAATTTTTTTTTAATGACAGAGAGGGACAGCGAGAGAGGGAAAACAAGGAGGGGAAGTGGGAGAGGGAGAAACAGGCTTCCCGCTGAGCAGGGAGCCCAATGCAGGGGGGTGGGGGGTTGATCCCCAGGACCCTGTGATAATGATGGGAGCCAAAGGCAAACGCTGAATGACCGAGCCATTCAGGCACCCCCGATAGGTTGAAATATAAATGAAAATGTAGCATGTGCATTTTACCAAAGTAAGATACAATCTATTGTAAGAAAGATTTATACATATATTATGTATTTTTTATATATTTATATATTTTATATCTATATATATATCACTAAAAACAATGAAAATATTGATAATCTAACAATAACACATGATCAATTGTAAAAAGCATTCCCCTTTAAAAGCTGGTAAAACATTGAAAAATGTGCATCCTAGAATAGATGAGATATGTTTGTCAAAGACAGAATGTAGTGCTAATCTTGATTTCTTTTCCTCAAAAGATTTATTTATCTATTTTAGAGAGAGAGAGACAGTGAATAGGGGAAGGGGCAGAGGGAGAGAATCCTTCAAGTAGATCTCCCTACAGCACCCCCGTGCTGAGCACAGAGCCTGATGTGGGGCTGGATCCCATGACCCATGAGATCACAACTCATGAGATTACAACCTGAGCCAAAACCAAGAGTTGGATGCTCAACTCACTGAGCCACACAGACACCCCTACTATCCTTGATTTCTCAGCTTAGAATTACTAAGTCACAGGGATGACTGGGTGGCTCAATTGGTTAAGAACCTGCGTTTGACTCAGATTATGATTCCAGAGTCCTAGAATCAAGCCCGCATTCTTCTCCCTCTCCCACTGCCTCCATTCCCCTTGCTTGTGCGCGCTCTCTCCCTCTCTCTCTAATATTTTTTTTTAAAAATCTTTAAGAAAAAATAAAAATACTAACTAACAGTTCCCTGGATCTCAGCAACTAGTTGAGTTACGAAAAGTGACTTCTTGTACCTTGCTTAAAGTTCGAAAGAGGTAGTTTTAAATGAATTAAATATTTTTAGGTATATCTGGAATTGGACATTTTCAATCTATACACCTAAAAGGCAAATCGAGCTTTCTGACTTTACTTTCATTTGCCTCTACACTTTTCAACATAGAATGAAAGTTTTGGAGACAACGCTTAATAGATGTTTGACCTTGAACAAGCTATATCTACTCTGGGTTTTTTTCACTTGTAAATGAAGATATTGGCGATAAGGGCTCTTTTATAGCCTTGTTGTAAGACTTCAGTAAAATGTGTGAAGTGGTTGGAATAAATGGTGCCTAGCCCATAGCAAGCACTGAGTAAATGGAAGCTCTAATTATTTCACATCCATTCAAAATACACATGTTAAGTAGCATACAATTAGGTTCTATTGACATGCCCATTGGAAGGGGGAGTAGGAAAGGAAAGCATTCTAGATACTATTGCTAATTTAGGAACCACCTCAAAACTTCGTATCTTAAAAGAGCTATTTTGTTATGTACCCTGATTCTGGGTGTCAGGATTTCACACAGGACATAGTTCTATGATGTTGGGGGCCTCGGCTGGGAAAACTCAAAGGTAGGGGAGGATAACTCATCAGTCAAAGGCCATAACCATCTTTCTTTCTTTTCTTTTTTTTTTTTTTTTTTTAGAGAAAGAGAAGGGGGGAAGGGGTAAAGGAAAAGGAGGAGAGAATCTTAAGGAGGCTGCATGCCCAGCGCAGAGCCTGATGCAGGACTTGATCTCACAACCTGAGATCATGACCTGAGCGGAAATCAAGAGTCGGATGCTTAACTGACTGAGCCATCCAGGTGCCCCAAGGTCATAACCATCTTAAGGTATCTTTGCTCCTCTGTCTGGCAGCTGATGCTGGTTGTCAGTTGGGACCTCAGCTAGTCTGTCAGCCAGAAAATGTGCATGGATATTCTCCTTGTGGTCTGCCAGTGGACACTGGGGTGCCCTCACTGTGTGGTGGCTGGGTTCCCAGAGCAAGCATCCCAAGAGAGTCAGACAGCAACTGTGTTGATTTTACAACCTAGCTTGGAAATCACATTAAGTCACAGAGCACCACCAGATTTATGAAGAGCCCACATTTTAACAAGAGGAATGTCAGAGTCACATGGGAAGAAGAGCAAGTGAAATGGGAGATGTCATCACAAGCTGTTTGGAAAACACCATCTGCCAGAGAGAATGAGAAAAGTGTGAGGGACAGAGACAAAATTTAAGAACAACCTGAAAGGCGAGCACTTCTTATGGCATAGCCATGCACCAAAACATTTGAGAGAGACACTTGTTGACATTTGGAAATGTCTAGTAACTACCAGCCTAGTGCAGAAAATCACTCAGAACTATCAAAAAGATTATTATGTTCATATACTCAGAAAGAGAACAGGTGCTAACCAAATTCTCATAGTCGCTTTTCAAACTAAGCTGATCAAAGCTAGGAAGAAATAAAGTTATTTTTGGATATATAGATACTCAGGACCTATCATATAAACTAAGTGAGGAGAGACATTCAGTAGAACTAACTTGTGCCTAGAAAAGCAAGCTAAAACAATTCTGGTCATAAGGGTTCTGGGTTTTTTTTTAAGACTAAATTAAAGAATTCATATGAATTAAAAAGTGACTTTCCTTGTGCATTCATATCCAACGTGCTTTAGTATAATATTTATTTTTCATATCTTATTTTTGAAACATTATGAGATTAGTGTCACTGCTCCCACTTTATAGATAAGAAAGCTGAGCCTCAAGAGGCTAAAAATTTGCCTTTCTACTTGAGCCCTAATTCCCTGCACTTTCCATTCCTTACACAATGCCTTTGATTTGATTTATCTTGTAGAGGACATTTAAAAGTACCAAAATAGACATTTCTGGCCAGAGTTTGAAACAGGGAAATAGAATTCAAAGTACTATAGAAAGCTTTATATTTTTAACTACCAAAAACATTTTAAAGAGGGCACTGAATGTCCCAGTCAACCACAAGCTCAACAGGCCCTTGAAGCAACACGATCTGAGAGGGGCCCATCACACAGGGCCTGTCTTGACTGAGAGGATGTTTGTGAGGACAAAGAAACAGGATGAACTTCAAACAGAAGTCAGGGAGACTTCTTAAGGAAACAAAACGTGAATTTTTGAACAAAAAAGTATAAATATTCATTGGTAGTTTCAGAAATCATTAGGGACAAATGAGTAAGAGAAATAGAAATCTGAAGCTGACTGGGCTAATTAGCTAGAGAAATAAATATAGATGTTAAATCAGTGCTTCTGAAGCTTCATGGTACCATTAAAAAAAAATCAACATTGACAGCAAAACATTTCAAAAGTTGTAACCTGGAAGATTCTTCTTCAATAGGCCCACTTTTTTTCTTTGTTCTTTAACTTCTTAGGCTGTAACCTGAACTCCTTAGAGACATAGTTACATTTGCATTTTTCTCACTGCCTAATTAACATGCCCTTCCAGATTTCTGTCAGATAATAAATTATTTTATTGAGCTAGTAAAACTCTTTTTATGCAGAAAGCTTTCTTTATAGACTGCACAATAAAGGCACTTTATTGTGGTTTGTGACTTAAACCAAAACGAATGTTGGGTGTTTTTTTAAAATATGTGTCACAACGCAAAACACATGATAGAACTGAACTTTAAAATGTAATCTAATCCTCATACTTTCATCTAAGCAGTACATGAAGCTCTCCTATAGCATTGGTTACTATCTAACACCACACTCAAGAAGTTAGCGGAACTTTATCATTCTTACATTGTAAAGTGAAAACAACTCACAGGTATGGCCCATAGCAGAAAATGGAAAAAGCAAATTTAGAGTATTAAATTACATTCTTCCTACAAATAAGCCAGTTCTGACTATTTAAGTGGGGGGGAAGCCCTTTGCTGAAGCCTCTCACAGTAACGGTTCACATAATAGCATTCTATAACAAAATGGCAGATTCACCCAAGCTATTAATTGCACAAATTTGGAAATCTCCACATGAGAGTAATTTTAAATGCTTCATGTGCAAGCATGCGTGTGCCTCACACACACACACACACACATAGCAGAGAAAGTAAAGAAATAAGAGGGAACCCTCTCTCTTTCTCTTTTTTTAAAGATTTTACATATTTATTGGGGGGGAATGAGCACATGAGGGGCAGAGGGAGAAGGAGAAGCAGACTCCCCACTGAGCAGCGAGCCCCCAGAATCCCATGATCATGACCTGAGTCGAAGGCAGAAGCCTAACCGACTGAGCCACCCAGGTGCCCCTCTCTCTTTTAAGTGTCCTTATATATTACCTAAAGCTAGTTACTGGTGGTTTAAATCCTATTCAAAAGCTTCTATATCACCTTTTACG
The DNA here is from genome assembly GCF_020171115.1 of Neogale vison. NCBI lineage: Eukaryota > Metazoa > Chordata > Mammalia > Carnivora > Mustelidae > Neogale > Neogale vison. The sequence goes on along the minus strand of NC_058094.1, from coordinate 173,493,455 downwards.
AAGATGGTGCCGAAAGCTAAGAAGGAAGCCCCTGCCCCTCCCAAAGCGAAGCCAAAGCAAAGGCTTTGAAAGCCAAGAAAGCGGTGCTGAAAGGCGTCCACAAAGATCCGCACATCACCTACGTTCTGACGACCCAAGACTCTGAGTCTCTGAAGGCAACCCAAATACCCTCAAAAGAGCGCCCCCAGGAGAAACAAACTTGACCACTATGCCATCATCAAGTTCCCCTTGACTACTGAGTCAGCCATGAAGAAAATAGAAGACAACAACACACTTGTGTTCATTGTGGCCAACAAGCACCAGATCAAACAGGCTGTGAAGAAGCTCTATGACATTGATGTAGCCAAGGTCAACACCTTAATCAGTCCTGATGGAGAGAAGAAGGCATACGTTCGGCTGGCCCCTGACTATGATGCTTTGGATGTTGCCAACAAAATTGGGATCATCTAAACTGAGTCCAGCTGGCTAAATGTAAATACAGTTTTTTCATGATTTAAAAAAAAAAAGGTTCTATATCTGAGACATGATTTTTTAAGCTTTAGGTTCGAAATCTAGAATAACCAATTAAGAATGTGTTCATTTGTTTGTTTGTTTGTTTTACCATTTTACCATAACACTATCATTTGGGGTGGGGGGTGGGGGAGATAGCAATTAAAATATTCCTGCAGCTAGCAAGAGAGTACCAGGGGATCTGTGTTTGCTATTTTTTTCTGGTTCATCTGACCCAAGATGGATGGATGGACTTGAACAAAATTGTCAGAGGCCGATCCACGCTTCTTGGTTTATGTAAGTACTCTGGCTACTGTAAGCCAGTCCCTACAAAGAGAGATAATTTCAGATCCCGACATCTGATGAAGGTTCACCCTCCTATAAATGATGGCTACTCAAAGGGCCATGCTTTACTATCTTCAACACATCTTCAAAGACAGAGAAAATATTCTCTTTGGGAAATGACCATAAATTATTCATTTGCACCCAAGGATTTAAAGTCACATCTGTTATTGAGAAGGACATACTTTGAGCCATTTTTCAGGCTTTGATTTGGAACTTCAAGTGGGACCCAAGGGGAAGGTAACTGGTTAGTTAGCAAAAGCCCATACTCACATGCTGAGCACAGAGAAGCCTAAGATTTGTTAGAAGAGGTTTTTTTAAGAAGGAACTATATATACTAAAGTATATGAAAAATCCCCCTGGATTAGAAACAGTGCAATTTCCTTCAACTAGTTTTTTTTTTTTTTTTCGTCTGTGTGTGTGTGTTTTGTGGTTTTTGCTTGCTACCTTCAGAGCACTCAGGGCCTCCCAGACACCCTTAAACACCATCAGGCAGTAGACTGACAAAGACTGCTGACTTAGTTAACAGATCTGGAACTCCCCCCCAGATCCTCAGTGAATGCCTCATTCATAGGACATAACATGAAATAGACTAGTTAAAAAATAAAGTAGTTTATTTTGAAGTTTAGATCATTGGATCCAGCTATTAAATGGAGAACGAATAAAAAACAGTCTGTTTTTAATATATAAGAGAAGTTGTATAAGAAGCATTTATCTCAACCTACTGATACTGTTTTATATTAAATTGTTCAAGTTTTTAATTAATTTATTGTCTTAAATAGGTTAATGTTCCCACTTGAAATCTTATTTACACCATTTTCTGGCATAGACCCACTTTTCCAAAGGCATATCAAAGTTTAACGTCAACCTAGCCGGATGTTCATTATCATACTACCATAAAGTCCAAGTTAATGAAAATTGACAGTGTGACTTTATGGCAACACAAAGGCGCTGTTCCAAAGTGGTACTTACCCTTTATACATTCGTATTATGAAAAGTGTTTAAGCCAAAGTTAACTTTCTTTTCCTTCTACTGTACCTAAAAGATTCATTAATGGCCAAGATTTGGATTGAAAGAATAAAAAAGGGACCAGAAAGAAATGATGGTCTGTAAAAATGATTCCCTCTCCTTCAGAGTCATGAAGCTACTCTAGGGCTTTCCAGAAATAACTCATAGACCAAAATAAACCTGGAACAAACATCTTTGGGTCTTAGGGTCAAGGTAAACCACAATCCTTCCTAAAAGCTCAAATTTGAAGTACCTTCCTAAGTGTTCCACTGACCAGTGTTAAATAACAACATAATCTGATTTTTAGCTTGGGGTACCTGGGTGGCTTAGTTGGTTAAGCATCCAAGTCTTGATTTCAGCTCAGGTCATGATCTTGGCATCAGGCAGAATCTGCTTGAGAATTCTCTTTCCCCCTGCTCATGCACTCTCTCTCTCTCTCTCAAATAAATAAAAAATTTCTTTAAAATCTGCCTGTTGGCTTAAATAAAGGACAATTTACAGGAATGCTTTGTTGGCTGTTTGATTCACAGTCACATCTCTGGTTCCCTTCAGCACTCCTTAGCCATGTGTATCGTGGTCAAGCACCCATATTTTGAGTGGTGCTGGACTCCAATCCCAGTTTAGCCATTTATTAACCTATGTTAGTTTATTATTTTTAACCTATGTTAGTTTAGATAAGTCATCTAATTTGTGTCAAAGCCTCTGCTTCTTTATGTAAGAAACAGTAATATTAATACCCACTTGACATATTCTTTCAAGAGAGAGAAATAATGTAGCAAAATGCCTAGCTCAGAGCCTAACAATTGTCTGATTATGATGATTATTTATTCAATAAATATTTTTATCCAGTATCACCACTGTTACCTTTTATGAGTTCCAAAAAATCATGAGTCAGATAAACAGGACTGAATCCCATCCTGATAGTCATATATTTAGAGCTCTTTACTGCAACAATCCAAGTGTAAAAAAAGGAGAACATTGTGCTCACCTGCCACTAGGAGGCATATTTTCTGCCAACCTGTTCATGTACTCTAGCATACACCATCTGTATGTGAGGGCTTTATAGAATATTTACATCTCACGTTTATATTGTTTAATAATTGTTTGAAACTTGGGCCTTCATTTTTTTTTTCTATATGCAGGTCCAGCCTCCATGCCTGCCTCATCTGTGTGTTTTGGTATATAAACAAAAATTCAGGGCGCCTGGGTGGCTCAGTGGGTTAAAGCCTCTGCCTTCAGCTCAGGTCATGATCCCAGCGTCCTGGGATCGAGTCCCACATCGGGCTCTCTGCTCAGTGGGGAGCCTGCTTCCTCCTCTCTCTCTGCCTGCCTCTCTGCCTAGTTGTGATCTCTGTTTGTCAGAATAAATATAAAATCTTTAAAAAAAAAAAAATTTCAGCCTTTAGAATCAGACAGACAAAAGTTTGATTCCTGGCTCCAACATTTACTAGTTGTGAAACCTTGGGCAAATTACTGACTTCTACAAACCTATTTATTTCATCTATAAAACTGGAATACTAATTGCCTTATGATGGTATTGTGAGTATTAGAAACAAATAATTGTATGTTCTTGGCACAGAGTTGACTCTCAATGGGTGAGAACAAAACTGTTTCAGTTTTTGTGTTATTTCTGCCTAATTCTAAGCTTTAGTCTTAAGTTGAGCTATTTTGGTCTATCCAAGAATAAAGATCTCATTCTGAACTTCCATTTGGGGACAGGATAAAGTATCTGTGCTTCTCTTATTTCTCTTGCTAAGTACAGATATAAACTATGGATATTATATTTTTAAAAGAGAAAGCGACAGAGAGAGACAGGGAGAAACCAAGAGAGAGAGAACCTCTCAAGACAGAAAGAAAACAAACCAGATAGAGAACTTGAGACCCAAAGAATGGCACTATATTGGGTTCCCTGGGTTTTCTTCTTGCCTCAAATATCCTAAATGTGGTCAAGAAGAAGTTGGCAACCTGAAACAACTAATGAATGCACACAAAATAAGCTCCAAGAAAAACCTGCTCTTCTAGTCAGAAGACCAGGAAAGAAACAGTCCAGCAAGACATAAAAACTTTTAGACAGTAACAACAGTCCTCTAGCCAAAATCTATGGGAAAATCTGTGTCTTCCCTATAACCATTGTCAGCAAAGACTTAGCAGAAAGCCAAGACTTCCATCACCATTTGGTGATAATGTGGCATCTCTCCCAGGTGAGGTGGTGTCAAGAAGACCAAGAGGGAAGTGAGGACCTTCACCCATCTTCCCCTCTCTCTACCCTTGGGTTGTCAGTAAAGGCTATGTAGGGAAGAGTAATGAGGTACCCCTTCATTTCCCAGGCAAGATGTTACCCCTGGAGGTCCAGTGGGAAGTCTGAAGTCTCACCCTTACACAGCAGTAACAAGGCCCTCAACCCTAAAGACTGTGTTAACAGAGGTTGAGTGGAACACTTGGATTTCTATCACCACTGGGCAGTAAGGAGATGGCTCCCTACTTCCCTCATCCATATGGTATCAGATGTGTCAATAACAAAACAGATTTAAATAAGACCAGAATCTCATAGCATAATGCCAAAAATATCCAAGATCTATTGGAAAAATAAAACACTCATCATACCAAGAACTAAGAAAATCTCAACTTGAGTGAGAAAAAAAGATAATCAATAGATGTCAGTAGTGTGATGATACTAATGTTGGAATTATCAAAGAGTTTAAAACAGTCATCATAAAAATACTTCAATGAACAATTGCAAATATACTTGAAATAAATGAAAAAAAAAGGAAAGTCTAGCAGAGAAAGAGAAGACATGAAGAAATTTTTAAATGGAAAAACACAACTGATTTTTTTTTTAAAGATTTTATTTATTTATTTGACAGACAGAGATCACAAGTAGTCAGAGGGGTAGGCAGAGAGAGAGGAAAGGAAGCAGGCTCCCTGCTGAGCAGAGAGCCTGATGCAGGACTCGATCCCAGGACCCTGGGATCATGACCTGAGCCAAAGGCAAAGGCTTTAACCCACTGAACAACCCAGGTGCCCCACAACTGAACTTTTTAAAAAAATGGGTCGACTCGCTAGCAGAGTAGAGAGAAACAAAAAATCAATAATCTTGAAAAGAGAAGAGGAGAAAATCAACCTGAACAACAGAGAATAAATACGTTGAAAAAAAAAATAAATGAACACAGTCTCAGGGACCTGCGGAATTATAACAAAAGATTTAACATTCATGTCACCAATATTTTGGAAGAAAAAGAGAGAGACTTTTGGGATTGAAAGTCTTTGAAAAAGTAATACTTGACAAATTCCAAGTTTGGCAATAGACTATAAACCCACAGAATCCAAACAGGAAAAACCCAGAGATAAACAGCAAGACATATGATAACAAAACTTCTGAAAACTAAAGACAAAGTTTTGACAACAGAGAAACGGCACATTATTGTATCTATTTACAGGGATAAAACAATTGAAATGACAGCAGATTTCTCATCAGAAACCCTGGAAGCTAGAGACAGGGACACTTTTCAAATATTGAAAGGAAGAAAAACAAAACAAAACTGTGAACCCAGGATCCTGTATTCCATGAGATATTCTTCAGGAATTAAATGGAAATCAAGACATTGCCCAGTAAAGGAAACTTGAGAATTTGAGAACCTTTTGCCAGTACCTACTCAAAAAGAATGACTAAAGGGGCACCTGGGTAGCTCAGTTATTAGTATTTGCCTTCGGCTCAGATCATGATCCCAGGGTCCTGGGATTGAGCCCTGCATTTGAGCCCTACTTCTCCCTCTCCCACTCCCCCTGCTTGTGTTCCCTCTTTTGCTGTCTCTCTCTCCCTCTCTCTCTCTCTCTCTCTCTTCAAATAAACAAATAAATATTTTTTTTAAAAAAAGCATGGCTAAAGAAAACCCTTAAAACAATGCAAATGTTAAAAGAGTGAACCTAGGAATTTCAAGAAGGAAGGAAGAATATAAAAAGTAAGCATTGGATAAATGCAATGGATGTGCTTTCTTCTCTTGAGTTTTCCCAATTACGTTTGATGCCTGAAGCAAAAATTATAATATAGCATGTAGTGCTCAAGATATGTAAAGGAAATATGTTAAGACTATTCAGAGGGAAGTAAAGTTTATCCCCTTTACTCAAGTTGGTAAAATGCTAATGGCAGTAAACTGTTATGTACATATAACTTAATACCTAGAGTTACAACTAGAAAATATAAACAGATACACTCAGAAATACTATGGATAACTCAAATGGAATTCTGAAATGTTGAAGTAGTTAAAAACGGGACTATAGGGGCACCTGGGTGGCTCAGTGGGTTAAGCCGCTGCCTTCGGCTCAGGTCATGATCTCAGGGTCCTGGGATCGAGTCCCACATCGGGCTCTCTGCTCAGCAGGGAGCCTGCTTCCTCCTCTCTCTCTCTCTGCCTGCCTCTCTGCCTGTGATCTCTCTCTGTCAAATAAATAAATAAAATCTTAAAAAAAAAAAAAAAGGACTATCCTACAATCCAGCAGTTGCACTACTAGGATACCCAAATACCCAAAGGATACAAAAATACTGATTCAAAAGGGGCACATGCACCCCAATGTTTATAGCAGCATTATCAACAATAGCTCAATTACAGAAAGAGTCCAAATATCCATTGACCAACGAATGGATGAAGAAGATGTGCTATATATATGCAATATTACTCAGTCATCAAAAAGAATGAACTCTTGCCATTTTGCAACTGTGACTGAAACTAGAGTGTACTGTACTAACAGTCAGAGAAAGATATACCATATGATTTCACTCATATGTGAAACTCAAGAAACAAAACAGATGAACATAGGAAAGTGAAGAGGAGAGAGAGAGAGAGAGAGAAAAACCACCACAAGAAACACTTAATTACAGAGAACAATCTGAAGGTTGATGGAGGGAGATGGGTGGGCGATGGGCCACATAGGTAGGTGATGCGCCTTAAGGAGGGCACTTTTGTGATAAGCACTGGGTATCACATGTAAGAAATGAATCAGTAAATTCTACACCTAAAACCAATTTTACCATATATGTTAACTAGCTAGAATTGAAATAAAAAATTGGAATTAAAAAGAAGTTTAAGTAACCTACAGGAAGACAGAGTGGGAAATTCTTATTCTTCTAGAATTTAGAGTTGGGTAAAAATTTTTAATGGTTTAGTTGTGTTCTTCATCAATACAAAGCTATCCCCTAGCTTCAGCTTCCCTATAATGTGGCTACTGATTGTAACACATTGGTTTATACACAGTGGGCTCCTCTAACAGCCATTACAGTATTGAACTCAATAGTCATCAAAATTTGTTTTAGAGGAAAAACAATACATAAGGCTGATGATTTGAAGACCAAGAGGCCTATTTTTCCCAAAGAGTTAATATAGCCTTGGACCAAGCAAGATCGCAAGATTGGGGTACTTGGACTACCCTGAATTGTACCCTATCCCCCTCCCTCATACACATACATAATGGCTTTTCTTATATTGCATGTTGGCAAAAGCTGTCAGCTATACTGCTGTGCCGGCTTTTCAAAGAGGCAGTCCTGCATCTAATATTAGTAATAGTACTGGTATCTTCCATTCATTGGGCTCCTCTTCCATACCTACATTACCAGGTATCTTGTAATATTACTGTTAATCTTTAAAACAAGTCCTGGGGGGCACCTGGTTGGCTCAGTGGGCTAAAGCCTCTGCCTTCGGCTCAGGTCATGATCCCAGGGATCGAGCCCCCATATCAGGCTCCCTGCTGAGGGAGCCTCTCCCTCTCTCCCTGCCTGCCTGTCTGCCTACTTGTGATTTCTGTCTGTCAAATAAATAAAATCTTTAAAAAAAATTTGTTAAAACAAGTCCTGGAAGCATATTATCTCATTCACAAGTGTCCAATCCAGAAGCCTAACTTGTATCTGTCTCCACTCAGTCAGACTATGACTGTGGAGAGAATTTTTTATTCAAAAATTGTTTTTTCACTACTTCACAGTGTTTACATTAGGAGAAGATACCAGGAGAAATCCTGAGGTTAGGCATGAGAAAAATTGCCGACAAGAATTATAATCACAGGCTCAAAGGCAACCTAAAGGTTGTGTAGCCAGAGTGGAATGACTACATGGACATCCAAAAGAACAAAAGAAAAATCTTTATGGCCACCATGAAGTAAGAGAGGGAGTCATCAAACTACCCTGATAGGTTCTCACATAGATGAGCTTCTTAAGCTCTCTTTATGCAGGAATCAAATATGTATGTGAATTCTCTAAATTGTAGGATAGCAGGCATTCAAATGCCTCTGGACATAAGGGGACAATCAAAGGGCTAAGTCTTTTTTAATTTTTAATTTTTAACTTTTAATTTTATTAAATAGGCTCCATGCCCAATGTGGGGCTTGAACTCATGACTCTGAGGTCAAGAGTCACATGTTCTACCAATAAAAACAGTCAGGCATCCCAAGATGAGTCTTATAGACAGATTCTGACGCAGTGACTAGGTTTCTATTCACTTTCTTGAGGGTTTTTGATACACTTGCATGTCAAATGCGACCTAAATCTGGCCCTGAAAATTCCCCTCACCATCTTTCATGTAACAGGCAGCCTTTTCTTAAAGAGTGAGACAATTGAGATCTTGCCTAGTCTTGTGCTAAAGCAGTAAGTATTTGATGGAATCCCTCACTCTTCTGAGGGATTTCCCCATTTGCCTATTTCCCCATTTGCAAAGTAAAGAAGCTAGAGCAATTGATCTGTAAAATCATTTCCAAATGTAAAATTCCATGATCCCACTGAAAATATTTTAGAGATAAATCTCTAGCCCTGATTGTTTGAGGAATATAATATTTATAATTCCTGTTGGCTCTGGGTTAGTACTCAATGTAGACTATTTTTTTCTGAAAGATAACACAATTTCACAACGACCAATCTTTGTAAAATTTTTAGTGTGTTAAAAAAAAAGTGTGCTAGTGGTATCGAGCTATTTCAACTGTAGAGAACACACATTAATATCACTGCTCTCTCATAGAACATTTACTTTCTATTTTCAGCTTCATGGCCATAAACTTCTCTTCCCACATCAGTCAGATGTTATTATTTATTATTATTATTATTAATTTCACTATGTTTCCACATAGTCAGATAATTGACTATTAGTGGGAATCACCACACAAAGGATGTTGACAGATCAAGGCAAACCAGTCACCAGGATGAAAAATACAACTCAAATCACAAGTACCCCAAGCAGGAATTCAACACATTTGTGAAATAAAGTGACAGCCTTCAGCGTAGCTCTGGAGGTGCCAGGCGTTAGAGCGAGCCCACCCTTTTAAGCCATAATTTTCCTGATGTCCAGGAAGGTAAAGAGAGCTGCCCTACTTTCTCCAACAACAGTTTTAAGAGTCAAACGGTAGGATGTCCCTAAAAGAACTTCGTGCACACAGAAGCATATGGAAACGGAAATGTGTAAGTATCTCTAGCTTTCCAGGAACAGGTTGCGCATTATCCTATCAACTGAGTGGTAGTCTGATGCTCTAAAATATCTATTTTTATAAAACATGTTTTTATACTACTGCAAGATTTCATGAAGTTTGTTCCATGGAATGTTAATAGATATTATGCAAATAACAGCAACCGTAAAACCCCTTACAAATTTTACTTGATCAAGGAGTTTGGAAAAAGCTTGGTTAGGTGAAGTTCAATAGACCTCCTTCCCGTGGAACTTCCTAATATCTTTAATACGCTTGTGGGCAACACGCCAAAGGCACCATATAATGCAGTCATTTCTAAGCTTATTTGACTATAAAACCATTTTCCCTAGGGACGTCTCTTGGCAGTAATGTCCACTGAGTATCATTAGGAAACAGAGCACTAATAAAAATGTGGGAGTTTGGTACAACCTGCTGAATGAAGCAGAACCCATTCGGCATATGTCTCCAAGCTGGAATTCCAGACAGACACACAGAAAGACATCAGAGGAATGGTGCTGATTCCAGCTGAGTTAATCACTCTTTTAATGACATTAGGATAAGTAAGGCTTCTGGGCAGCAGCTATTTTAGACACAAGGCTTTTTTTTGTTTGTTTTTGTGGTTTTTTCCCACTTCCCAGGTTTTTGGTTTTTTTTTTTTTTAAGATTTTTTTTATTTATTTATTTGACAGACAGACACAGTGAGATAGAGAGCAGAAGCATGGGGAGTGGGAGAGGGAAACGTTGGCTTCCCGTCGAGCAGGGAGCCCCGATGTGGGGCTCGATCCCAGGATCCTGGGATCATGACCTGAGCTGAAGGCAGACAGACCTCAACAACTGAGCCACCCAGGCAACCCCTACTTCCCAGATTTTAAAGTAAGGCTCAGGTAAGCTGATGTTGTTTGGCCAAAACTTACCCACCCACATCACGGAGCTGTTCTCCCTTCTCACCCCACACCCTGAACTCATATTCTATTACCTCATGTTCTGCTCCTTTTGCTTTTCTATTCAACACTTATGATCCTAAATTTTCTGGGTCCCACCTGGACATCCTAGTGGAAGAGAGCATATGATGGTAAATAAGAACTCACACAACTCTGGATTTGAGTCCTAGGTTCAACACTCACAACCGACTAGCTGGGTGGCCTCAGGCAAGTTATTTCACTTTCCCTGGCCTCTATTTCCCCCAGAGTAAAGAGAATAAGATGGGCATCCTTATTATTTAAATTTAGGAACTGAATACATTTAAATAAATCCTTTCCTGTTCAAACTCCCACTACTTCCTGTCTGAAAATCAGGAACCAATTGATCTTGCTAGTTAGTATCATATCCCTTGTTATCCAACCTTGCTATCCAAACACAAAATAAATTTGACAGCAAGGAATATTTATGGTACCTACTTCATAGAGTCATTGTGATGATTAAAGTGGTGACTATTTGTAAAGCACTTTGAGACTGGTACATAGTATTTCCTATTTCTATTGTTTCAACCAATATGACATAAAAATTCTATTCTATTAATACAGACCTCTTCTATGCAATTTGTTTTTACTTAACAGAAGCTCTTGGTACTGTGATCCATATATTAAGGGACCAACCCTCAAATTTTACTTGTGTGTTCATTAGCTTGTTTTTACCTGAGGATCTTTTTTAGGAAGGAAAAAAACATGAGGGTAAATCAACAGACTTCATTTCTAGTCAAACTAATTTCAGGCAAAGTACTAGTCATAACCCATCAGGCAGGGATGTAACCTATCTCAGTTTCCTCCTCAGGAAAATGGAACACATACCTGTTCTTTTTACCTCATGGGGTCAAGAAAGAAAATGAATGTAAACGTGATCTTCACATACAATGCTGAGGAAAGAGGCTGCTTTTCACTCCACCCAGACCACTGCTTATTCTACTTGTGGACTATGACCTCAGGATTAGGGTGCTAAGACACACATGAAACTCACAGTCATGAACCAATCCATTCATGAGTGTATTTCACACTGTTTAACACACTGTTGGTCATACCATAGGAGGTGTTGGAAACAATATCCACTCAAGCCATAAACACTTCATTGAACACCAACTAGGTACTAGGAGCTGTTCTTGGTGCAACGGTGGTTGAATCCTGGAATAAGTGACTCATTACCTACAGAAACAGATGTTCCTATGAATTTTCCCTCTAGACTACCATATTGCTGGTCCTTATCAAGTCTTTTATATTCTTTGCTCTAGCCTCCTTCTCTATAAAAATGGCCTCCTGTTTCACGAGACTAGGACTATTCATAAAATCACGTTACTCAAGTGTGTGCATTTCCTCAAAAGGAAAAGTATAAATGAAAACCAGTTTACTTATCAGTAAAGTACCAGGGGACTGATTTCCAACTGCAAATGCTTGCTTTGTTGTTCATTCACTTTTTTCCCCTCAGAAATTTAATAAACTTTATCTAAAGGTCATGAGTTCTTCCTGAATAGCAGCAGCAAAGGTATTTGTATAGTATTTAATATTTAGCCAACCCTTTACAACTTTACTGTTTATCTTCCTCCTAGCAACCCAAATTAGTTCATTACTATCATATTCTTCTTAGAAATGAAGAAGCTGAGGTCCCAAGCCCTACATGAGTGACCAAGCATAACATCAACTTTAGACTTACTCTATCAGTCAAGTGAGAAGGAAATCATCAAGTTGGACACTTTCAGCTTTTTAAAAATTTTATCCCCAAAGAAAAATTGACTGTGCAAAGAAGAACTAATCCTAGCAGGGAGGGGAAAAAAAAAGGCTCAGATAAAATACGAATCTAGTGCTTTACAATAAATATTATTGCGTTATTTAATATAAAAGAAATTCTTCTTTCCCTATTTTCAATATCTTTTTTTCCCTTACCCCAAGTATCTGCTAAATTATCCATGAAATATGCTCTCAGCTTATCTCATACTAATGTAAAATTCTGAAAAAAGAGAGAGAGAAGATAAAATTCCAGGAAACGAAAAACCTTGGGTGAAAAACACACAGGTGAAGTCAGTAAGAGTGAATTCCAACAGCCCAGCCCCTGCGGTATGAGTCGTCGAATTCCAAAGCAACGTGTTCTTCTGAAGAAAGATTAAAAGTGGCAGCTGTCTGAGATCACTTCTAAGTCATGCTCTGCCCTCAACTGGGCCCTTGCTGACCGTTAGTTTCTATGTTCTTATTTGTGTCTCATCCCACTCATGTCTTGTACTTCACGCCCAACACATAGATTCTGCAAGTTACCTCAGTTCTGGTAAGTGAATTTTGACCATTTAGGATGAATGAAAGAATCTTTCCCTTCTCCAGTTCCTGATTCGCCTAAGCAGACAAAACCATCTCTCACTGGCAAAGGAGAGGAAAACAAATCACACTGAGCTTCATCGGCTACCCTCTCCCTCCCCGCATGTCTCCCTGCTGCTCAAGAAAAGATACTCCACCTTCTTGCCAAGGAAAACACTTTCAGCAAAGTCCCTCTGCTGCTTCCCTATGGCTGTTTTCAGTCTTTATTTTCCACCACCCCTCAGAGAGACTATGTGTAACATCCATGAAAGTTAAACTCTGGGGGCACCTGGGAGGCTCAGTCAGTTAAGCATCTGACTCCTGATCTCAGCTAGAGCCCATGGGTTGGGCTCCACACTGGGCATAGAACCTACTTGAAAAAAAAAAAAAAAAAAAAAGTTAAATTCTAGAAGCTAAATTTTCCAGAAATTTCTGTCATGCGTAACAGTTGGGGGAATTAAGAACTTTTCCCCCAACGCCTATAAGTTCTCTCCACATATTTATCTCTTGAGAACCTCTGGATTATTTTTAAGAGAGCAAGACTTGTACTATTTGTCTATGCAATAAATGTTGTCCATGAAGATAGTAAAACTAGAGAGGAGTAACGGTTTGAAAAGGGGAAGGTAGAAGGACTCTGCTGCTTGGGATAACATGAAACCTTGGCAAAGGCCTTGCTGGGTTCCAGCTGCTGTTCTTAGTACCTTAGGGATATGACCTCATTTTTTTCCTTCTAAAACACTCTGTAGAGTATCTACTTTTTTATCCCTAGCTTACCATGAGGAAACCAAACTGTAGAAAGATTAGTAAGTTACCTACGGTCCCTCAGGTAATAACAAGGATTCCAACCCAAGAGTTGTCTTCATGTCCCATGCTCAGAACACGGCTTCCTGCTGCCCTGCAGGGCTGCCCACCATCCAGGCTGATGCAGAGCCCTGGTGACCACAGCTCCATGTAGACCAGTTTTTACAGTTGCTTATGTTTTTATGTTTTAAAAATTACCAGTATGTCTTCCCTCCCAAAAGACATCTTGCATACTGTGGGTAACCATCCCTGAAATTCTGTCATTAGAATCTGTGACTGTTTGGGCAAGTATCTTTCGTCCCCCATCCCTGCTTTAAATAGTAAACTCCCTGAGAGCAGGTTGCGTGTCTCCTTCCTCTTTGCACCTCCCCGAGGGACCTAGCACAAGGCCATACATGCAACAAAACACAGAAGTAAATTTCTAGGTGCAAGGACTCAAATTAGGTTCTCATTGAGTCTGAAAGGAAGTTTATCCTCCAGCATTCTAAGGACGTGAAGTGGGTGACAACCTGAAACTAATATCAGCCAGGACCCAGGACCAAGGCAGGGACAGGCTTATCAGATGACTCTAGTCACTGCAGAGCAAGGATCCCAAGGCAGTGCTGCAGGGATGCAAGACAGGCCCAGCCTGTTGAAACAGGAAGTGATGCAGCTTTCAGGGAGAACCTTCCCAGGCTCTGCCATCCCTAGGGCGAACCCTGAGAACAAAGTGTACCCTCTCCAATACCCACCCAGAACTCTGCTCCGTCCTTTAATCTAAAGAATTCATTCACCCAAACATCCCAGGGCTGTTGCCCAGTGTTCTCAGTTCCATGGAGACTGGACATGGTGCCTTCTGTGGCATCAGGAAATTTCCACAGCCCCTTGGGGTCTCTCGGGCTTTGTCTCCCATTCTCTTCTCCTCGTGCACCCAGCTCCAGCCAGCTGGCCTCCTCCACTCCATGGAAGCTCCTTCCTCAGCACTTCTGCCCTTGGTCTTGCCTCTGCCTGGCTGGTACCCTCACCTGGTACTCTGTGGGGGCTTCCCTAAACAGCTGATTTAAAATTACAGAGGCTCTGATGATCACAGACCTGTACCCCTGGGGCAAGTAATACATTATATGTTAATTAAAAATAAAATAAAATAAAATAATAAAATTGCAGAGTCCCATCATCCGTGCTCGACGTCCCATCACTTGCTCTCCTTTCCTCTAACCGACTTACCTCTATCTAACACACTATATGTTTGGCTAACTTATTTTAATTATTGTCAGCCATTCTGCACTAGAACATCAATTTCATGAGGCCAAGAATTTTGCTATTTTAATCACTAATGTATCCCTGTGCTTATAAAGTACCTGGAAATGGTGGCATATCACAATTACTTTTTGATTGAATGAAGTTTCCTTCACTTTTGTTAATGATTCATTACCACCAAAAATACTTATGCACTTGATATGTACATAGATATAGAAATAAAGTCATATATACACACATAAATATGCATAGATATGTATACATATACACATATGAACACCCACATATGCTCCTGGAGAGTATATTAGATATATTAAGAACATGATTAATACTAAAGACTGAGTGTTCTTGGAGTAAACACAGACATCTTAGGAAATATGCGAACTCACCCTCTATCCCATTAGCTTACTTTCTTAGATGTTTACACTGGGGCACACATATCCTGAACATTATCACTTCTCCTTCTGAGAATAAATAAACAAAAGCAGGAAATAGAGGCCTTCTTCTAACCCTCCAGAAAGAATTACATAGTATCGTCATTTTACCCACCCCAAATCAGGTCTCTATCTGGTCCCCATCTGCTGCACAGAACATTTGTAATTACCACCTGGCTCATCCCAGGCTTCCTGCCAGCTCCCCTCCTCATCTACTTCCCTTCCTTAGTCTCCCTCTCATCAATCAATGAGTAAAGTCTAGGGCTGGCTCCACCAGGACCTTAAATAAAGACACTCCCTCATCACCATGGCAATAATCACCCCTCATACAACATTCTCTATACTGTGCCACTGGATCCTCTATTACTTCAAGCAAATACTGAGGGGAAATTAATCACAAGAGCGTCCATATGCACAAATCAATTCAGACCTGAATGTAGCAGGTTGCTTTTATACCCTACCCGTCTCCAACTGACAGTTTCAGACAGTGCCAAATCATTCAGGAAAAGTGACTTTGGTTCAAGACAGAGAGCTAAAACTGAGAGAGAGCCCTCCCGAAACTAGGGCCCTGGGGAAAAGGGGCTAAAAAATTCCACCCTGTGGCCAAGAAACACAGGAAAGCAACTTGTCTTTGCAGAGACCTGGTAAAGGAAGTCAAAATAAAACAAATGTGGTCTTGTGAAAAAGCAAAGCTCTTCGTCTACCCTACGTGTGGGTATAGAAATGAAGTTTACGCTACCCCCATTGCGCTGGAATCTTCTAGAGGAGAATAACATAAAAATTGCCCTCACCAAAGATACTACTCAGGCACCTGCCACACACAAACTCAGAACTTCTCTATAGAAATTTATCTACAACCGAGCAATTGGATTCCTGCAGAAAAATCATCCCAGTGGAAGATGAGTTCACAAGTAAAGATATAGATTTCTATAAAAAAAAAAAAAGGCTCCCCAACAGAGAGTCAACAAGGAAAACAAATGAAAGTTTTGTATAGCACTGCCAATTCAAATACATAGGTTTCAATAAATATTTAAGAGGAAAGAAACAATAATGGTATAATGCTATAAACAGGAGGACCAATAAAGAACTCAATCAAGCTTCTAGAAGGGAAAAATAACACCATTCACAAACAATCAGTGCATACCATATCCATGAACTGTGGTGGTGAAAGTGGACCATCACCCTGGTGCCCTCCAGGAAAACCTGAAATGAGTCCATTTACATTTTATAAAAAGGAACTTTTCTAAGATGTCAAAGGGTATCACTCTGCCCCAATTCTAGCAATGAGAAAGCACAATAATTCTCTTCAGAGCCCCAGGGGAATGATACTGACAGAGGAACAACATAGGAGGATCCCGACTCAGTTGGGGTTTACACAACTTCTTGTCGTAACATAGTGCTGTGTCTAGTGAATACACAGGCATTCTTGGAAGAGGAGGCTTGAGGACAGCAAGTTGAGTTGCTGAGACAGACACTGAGGGTCCAAAGAGGGCCCAGGGGTCTTTTGAGTTTTACCAATAGGTAGAGGCAGCACTGTCCCTTTTCTTTTCCTTTTGTAATAAACACTGAGTGCAGATATATGACCCTAGATATACTTTTTTCTGGACTTTAGATAATCAGACAGACTAAACAATGCATTTTTGTAGGCATATCTTTGATGCAGACCCATGTTGGAAAGAAAATATTAAATTCTTTCTACTTACCCAGCCCCTGGCAATAAGCTAGCATCCAGTGACCCCCTGGGCACCACTTTTGCATCGGTAATGTCCTTCTTTTGAGCATAATACATCTTTGTTGCATTATCTCCTAACCTGAATTGTTCCTCCAGAGTGCCTTCCAAAAGGGAAAATGGACACAGAATCAGAAACTCATAATGGTTTACAAAGCTCCCTCTGAGAGCTGTCCTTTTTTTTGGGGGGGGGGACTGTGAGCTGGCTTGATCTGTTGGTCCACTGACACCTGCAGGGCTTCCTAGTGGAAGGATGTTAGAGGATGTACCATTGTTTCCAGTACAAAATGCTTTGGGGATTAGTTCTTTTTAGGTTTAGTCTTTCTTGCATCACATGCCAGAATAAATATTATATTACTTCATAAGAGATCTCTAGTTTAATCTAGCTCAGAACATGTAGTTAGTCAACAAAGGGAGTCACTTTTGCCAAAATTCAGTAAGGTATTCAATTTGAAATGGTTACAAAAGTAACACCCAAAGCCCATAGAAATAAAAATTTTATTTTTATTTACGACAGTAATTTTGCAGAAAAAAATCCTGCACTAAAATTCATGGGTTAGTTTAGTAATCCCAAAGAAATCGTTTTAAGTCCTTTTATTCCACTTTTCCATAGTCCAGTAGTACTAAACTACCCAATTGACTCTAATAAACAAAATTGTGCAGGAAAAGCTTGTGACAAATGGGGCTGCAGGGGAAAATGGTCTAACCATGACACCCAATTTACTACCAAGAATCAAAAGAATATTCAACACGGGATGGGAGGCCAGTTACATTTTGAGAAAATTGTGCTTACATTAGCACCTTAAAAAAACTTCAGAAATCACATCTATATACATTAATAACAACTTAAGACATATTTAAAATGTATGATTTCAGAAATTTTAATTATCGTCACAGATTTTTTTTGCCTTATTTCCTTTCCCCATCTTCAGAAAGCCATTAACGCCAGTTTCCTAAACCAATCTGAGCTGTAGATGATACAAACTTTGGACATGTCACATAAAAATCTTTTGCAATCACTTTGAGGAGATGAAGATTTTCATTTAAAAGCAGTATAAAATGAGCCTGAGTAGGACTAGTGAAATGAATTAGATAAGACTAGACTTTAAGTCATATATGTAAGAGGTCCTTGTGTCCATTTGAATTTTTTAAAAATTTCCTATCCATAGTTTGGTGCTTAAAAAACAAAAACTATCCCAATATTAATTTTATCATTTTAAACAGAATGACCCAAATGATTCCATATGAAAACCTCCTTATAGTATGTCTGCATTTCATGCCCTGAAGACACTCAAAATCCCTTAAACTATCTTTACAGGCTCAGGAAATTGACCAAATTCATCAAATGGTTTAACATTTACAGTGATTAGTTGGTAGGATTTCTTTTACTTAAAGTTTTTAATTTGGCAATCCAATATAAAAATAAGAATTACAGGGGCGCCTGGGTGGCTCAGTGGATTGAGCCGCTGCCTTCGGCTCAGGTCATGATCTCAGTGTCCTGGGATCGAGCCCCGCATCAAGCCCTCTGCTCAGCGGGGGTCCTGCTTCCCCCCCTCTGTCTCTGCCTGCCTCTCTGCCTGCTTGTGATCTCTCTCTGTCAAATAAATAAATAAAATCTTTAAAAAAAAAAAAAGAATAACAGAAAACTGGTTTAAGTGTAATTAAGACTCATTTCTAAAATTACATCCTAAATATTCACAGAATTAGAGCCCACTTTTTTTCATTGTGCAGTGTCTAAAAGCCTACAAATAACGAACAAATGTGATATTTTCCTATAAGGACAGATAAGTAAAATGCAATGTGGTGAACACCACAGAATTTGGTCTTGAAATGATGACGAGGTCTTAAAGAAATCTGGAAGAAAGTAAATGTTCTGTGTTTGCTTTCAGGGCTGACTTATTGCTGAGGACTGAGAATAAAGTTATTACAGAATGAGTCACCTGGAAAACACAGGCAAATAGAAGAATGCTGAGAACATGAGGACGTGTTACTCTTTCATTGGTACTTTAAGGATAAAACGTAAAAATTGGATATTGCAAAGTGTCCCAAAAAGATTAATTTGTGAAAGCAATACATGATTGCATTTCTTTCTTTCTTCCTTCCTTCCTTCCTTTCTTTCTTTCTTTCTTTCTTTCCTTCTTTCTTTCTTTCTTTCCTTCTTTCTTTCTTTCTTTCTTTTTTGAGATTTTATTTATTTATTTGGCAGAAAGACAGAGAGCACAAGCAGGGGAAGCAGCAAGCTGAGGGAGAGGGAGAAGCAGGTTTCCCACTGAGGAGGGAGTCCAAGGCAGGTCTCCATGCCAGGACCCTGCAATTATGACCTGTGCCAAAGGCAGACATTTAACCCTCTGAGCCACCCAAGCACCCCTGCATTTCTCTAAATAACCATTAGAGAAGGTTGGGGTTTTTTTAACCCCAAATTATCCAAACTCAGATTTTGAAACCAATTCTTCCATTTGGAGAAAAAATATAACAGAATTCACTGGCATGCAAAAGACACACACAAGCACATTCAAGGCAAATTTGGAATCACAGATCACAAAAGAATTATTCTGATCTCCTAAGAAAGATCAAATATATTCGCAATTATATACTCGATTATATGCACAAAAAATGTTGAGGGTTTGGAAAGTTATTTATTATTATTTGACAGATGAGAAAGTTATAAGCATAATAGTCCTTTCTTTGTGAGCCTCTTGTTTAACAGTAATCAGTGTTTTCTGCTGTGGGTTAAAATATTAAAACTTACAAGTTTTTTGCTTGTTAAAGAAAACTTTGCCAACTTTAAAGTATTATATCCTATGATAGAGTATACCATGTGTTTTACTTACCAGGCTACTATTGATATGTATCATTTTTGTTGTTTCCATATTATATTGCGGTTCGTTTATCACCATCCCTTACAAAAGGCCTGCCACATCAGGGCAAAGACAGGCAGATAATAAGAGAGAAAACTCTAGTCATGGCCACCTGACAATGTGCTGGTTCACTTTGGATAGCAAAATAATGATATAATGGTTTTCGAAGGAGGGAAGCTTAAAAAACTCCCAGAAGACATTTCCTAGAACTGAAGTCAAAGGAAAGCTATCTCAGAAGGCAGGATTAGGCTTTTAAAAAGTCACTTGCCTCAAGAGGAATGACAGCTTCAGAGGACATCTCTGCTTGTTCAGGGCCCCACCCTCAGAAGTGTATTTGTCATGTAACAATATTGACTCTAGGGTCAAACTCCAACTGCCAAGGACACGTCTCCTCAATGTATTTCAACTCCTTCTTTCATATATGGCTAAAGAAGTTATGATGAGAACCAAATATGTATATAAATATTTTAAATCACCCCTATTTCCAGCCTATCCAAACTTTTCTATTATTTTTTATATCTTCTTTCCTATAAGACACATCCCCTCTATGATCTAAAAGGATTTCCAAATATGGGACTTTATTCAGGTAAAGCAGGACTTGAAGACCTATGAGACTAGGATTCCTTCCAGTTGAGTACAAGGTATAACATATCTGATAACTAGGAAGAAGTGTTAGATTGTCTATAAAACAAGGACAGAGAGCTAAATTAAAAAAAAATTCTAAAGCTGTGGGCTCCTTGAGATGCCTAATTGATATATGAACACTCAAGTAAGAATGTTTAAGCTGGGGTGGATGGATTCCTCCAAGGAGGAACGTGTATGAGCATTTTTCCTACAGAGAACATTGATGGATTTCATCACCTAGACCATATGAAGAATTGTCCAAATCATCCTACTTTAATGAGTAGAAGGGGATATTTTTAATTATTATACTCAGCCACAGGCCTAAAATGAGACTCTTCTGGACAAACTGTATTCATGACCCAAGAAAATAAGCACTACCATAGCAGAGAATTTGGCTTTTTTTCTCACCTTCCTAAGTGGACGAGTATTATGACCAAGGCTGGGTGCTGAGTCGTGTGCTCAATACTTTCCCTTGAGAAACCCATCCTATCATACAACTTTCAATATAACATGTCAATGATGACTTTGCAGCCTTTGATACATGTCACAGCCCCAAACTTTAGACCCAGGAACCTCTCTCCATGTGAGAGGTAAGTCTGCTCTTTCTTTGTTCACCCCTGGAAGGAATGGAAGTAAGACTAAAACTGATTAAGTTCCTCAGATCTAATTATTTCTCAGAAAAGGATTAAGAACTTCTTTGTCTGAAGTTGAAGAATAAGTTTTGAAAGTATTGGGATAACCTTCATGTGTTTATTTAAGTGTTTGTAAGATATAAGAAAAGATATTTTAACAAATCTGAATATTAGTCTGTGACTCATTAAAAATAACCTAGAATTAGAATCTTAATTTAAAGGGTATAGTTGACTGTTTGTGAGTAATATTTAAAAGGTTCATTGAACTGAAAGTAATATCCAGTAATTTCTATTTATGATATTTACAAGAACTACTAAAGTGCTTAGAAAGGTTTTTCTCATTATGTCTACAAATGTGCCCTATTGGGCAATTTAAATTTTAAGTGAATTAGATGTTCTGGTATTAAATTTATAAATTGTAGTTAAAAGTATTTGGGGGAGTCCCATTAGCAAAGTTTGTAAAAGAGATTATTGATCCACTGAATTTAAATCTATTGACACAAAAAAATCAATTTGTGACTGTTTAATTGAATCTATTTTTTTAAAGATTTCACTTATTTATTTGACAGAGAGAGACGCAGTGAGAGAGGGAACACAAGCAGGGGGAGTGGCAGGCAGAGGGGGGAGCAGGCCTCCTGCCGGGGTCGGGGGGGGGTGGGGGGGAGCTCCATACCAGGACCCTGGGACCATGACCTGAGCCAAAGGCAGATGCCCAATGACTGAGCCAGCCTGATGTCCACAGATTAAATTTAATCTGATAAATTTAATTTACTGAAATTGATTCTTAAGCCTGTAGATTTAGGAAAAGCTAGGCTTTAATTTATCACCTTTACTACACTGAATAGCAATTAAACTCCACAAAGTGGGAAACAAATATTTTTGTATGCAAAAGCCCCCATCAAACATCAAGATAACTAAAACGGCAATCAAGTATATGTCAAAATACTAATGTTATACGTCTATTTCTCCAAGCAAGAGTTTAGGAAAAGCATATTTATTCAGCAGCCTGATCTGCAGTTAGATAAATATTTCTGAAAAGCCCTCCGTGAGGGGCAAGTCCTTTAGGACAAGAAGCTATTCTTTTCCTCTCCGTAAAGCTCATCATTATTCCATTTGGTTGGGGGAAGGTTAACATTTGCTTATAGGTTCATCTCTTTACTTCCTGACATCAGAAGGAAGCTTGGTAGACAGAAAGGAATATTTAATTAATTATCAGCAATTATGAGGGCTCTCAGTCATCATCCCTCCACTCATCACTTTTGTGGCACTGGGTCAATTATATCCACACATCTGAATTTATTTTCCTTATTTTTTAAAAGAATTGTGTCTGGTAAGGTTGTTATGATGACAATTTCATTTTTCCAACAGTGTGTGTTGAAATTCTAAGCCTCGTGATGGATTATAACCAAAGATTATATAGGAATGAAAGATTCTGCAGTTAGGGAGTTCACTGACTTAATATTATGTAATGGAGTTAATGGACTGAGACCTAAATGATTATAACTCAGAGAAGCAAGTGATACATTCTGTAACAGTAACTAATATTTCTAAGAGCCTGCTCTGTGCTATGTACCACTGAAGCACTTCACCTCAGTTATTTTATAAAATCTTCCATGGATATTAGAAAGGTCTTGGATATCAGCTCTTTGTCTGATATCCAAAGATATTTGCAAATATCTTCTCCCATTCCCTGAGTTGCCTCTTTGTTTTGTTGATTGTTTCCTTTGCTGTGCAGAAGCTTTTTATCTTGATGAAGTCCCAAAAGTTCATTTTTGCTTTTGTTTCCCTTCTTTGCCTTTGCAGACACGTCTTGAAAGAAGTTGCTGGGGCCAGTGTCAAAGAAGTTACTGCCTATGTTCTCCTCTAGGATTTTGATAGATTCTTGCCTCATGTTGAGGTCTTTCATCCATTTCAAGTTTATCTTTGTGTATGGTGTAAGAGAATGGTAGAGCTTCATTCTTTTATATATAGCTGCCCAATTTTCCCAGCACCATTTATTAAAGAGACTGTCTTTTTTCCAATGGATATTTTTTCCTGCTTTGTCAAAGATTATTTGACCATAGAGTTGAGGGTCAATTTCTGGGCTCTCTCCTCTATTCTGTTGGTCTACGTGTCTGTTCTTGTGCCAGTACCATGCTGTCTTGATGATCACAGCTTTGTAGTAAAGCTTGATATTCCCAGCTTTGTTTATCTTTTTCAACATTTCCTTAGGATTTGGGGTCTTTCCTGGTTCCGTGCAAATTTTAGGATTGTTTATTCTAGCATTTTGAAAAATGCTGGTGGAATTTTGATTGGGATGGCATTGAAAGTATAGATTGCTCTGGGCAGTATAGACATTTTAACAATGTTTATAAGATCTATAAAGAACTCCTCAAACTCAACACTCAAAAAACAGATAATCATGTCAAAAAATGGGCAGAAGACATTAACAGACACCTCTCCAAAGAAGACATACAAATGGCTAAGAGACACATGAAAAAATATTCATCATTGTTTGCTATCAGGGAGATTCAAATCAAAACCACTTTGAGATATCACCTTAAACCAGTTAGAATGGTCAAAATTAACAGGACAGAAAACAACATGTGTTGAGAGGATGTGGAGAAAGGGGAACCCTCTTCCACTATTGGTGGGAATGCAAATTGGTGCAGCCACTTTGGAAAACAGTGTAGAGATTCCTCAAAAAATTAAATATAGAGCTACCTTATGATCCTTCGATTGCACTACTGGATATTTACCCCAAAGATACAGATGTAGTGAAAAGAAGGGCCATCTGTACGCCAATGTTCATAGCAGCAATGGCCACAGTCACAAAACTGTGGAAAGAACCAAGATGCCCTTCAATAGACGAACGGATAAGGAAGAAGTGGTCCATATATACAATGGAATATTACATAGTCATCAGAAAGGATGAACACCCAGCTTTTGTATCAACATGGATGGGACTGGAGGAGATAATGCTGAATGAAATAAGTCTGGCAGAGAAAGTCAATTATCATATGGTTTCACTTACTTGTGGAGCATAAGGAATAACACAGAGGACATTAGGAGAAGGAGGAAAAGTAAATTGGGGTATATTAGAGGAGAAGACCAAGCATGAAAGACTGTGGACTCTGAGAAACAAACTGAGGGTTTGGAGGGGAAGGGGTGGAGGATAAGTGAGCCTGGTGGTGGGTATTATGGAGGGCACGTATTGCATGGAGCACTGGGTGTGGTGCATAAACAATGAATCTTGGAACACTGAAAAAATAAAATAAAATTTGTTTTAAAAAACAGCAAAAAAAAAAAAAAAAAAAAGCAGGCCATGCTATCTATCTCCACTTTCAACTGAGATGACTAAAGTACAGAAAACTTATGTGATCTGCAGGATTTAGTAGAGAATGTCATAATCATAAATCTGGATTTGAACCCAAATCACTCTAAATCTACAAATGGCCCTGTTTACCACTGCAGGATACTCCCTCTTAAGGGTGAAATCTAAACTCCTTATAATGACATCAGAGGAGACAGGCTCCCTCAAAACACCTTTCTGAACCTATTTATTGCCTCTTAACTATCCAGAGAGATCTCACTCTAATACCCTCATCCCATTAAATATCCAACAAATAAATAGACAAATAAAAATTATCCAACAAACATATTTTAAAAATTCTTCATTTTCTCCATCTGGAAACCTTACTTTCCACTACCACTGTAAACATTGTAGTGGATAGAAATCTCTATCTTCTCTTTAAAATAATAACAGCTAATGTCTGTATCAATTACTTGTCCCTTATTGGATGAAATTCTCACATGGATAGTTAATTTTCAGTGAGTTTCTATCTTCATTTTTCAATCAGATTGTACATAACCTTAGGACAGTAACAATGTCTTCAACTTCTTTGGGTGTCCCCATGACTGCTTACTCCCTGAATGACAATTTTCTAGGTATATTTCTGGCTCCCTCAATAACTGACCGTTTCTTATTCACCTTTCTATCTTTAGAGTCTGGCATGGTATTTGCTACACGAATAGGTTCAGTGACTATTTGGTGAAGAAAAAAAATAATGTGTGAATGCATGAAGTAATATAGTCACATGCCCAGTGCCTAGTGGATTTCAGTAATTGCTAGTTATTATTGTAATTCTCCAAATTCTGCTATAAAATAGAAAATAATCTACTTTAAAATCTGCTTAAATAAAAGCCTCCAAAAGTATGATAACATAAATGCCTAAAACACAAATGTATAGCATGCACTTAAACAACCTATTGTTAGGGTCCCTGGTACTATGTGTAGTTTCACTTGCCAAACATTATCTTATATATCACATTATCAAATCCTACTTGGGGACTCAAAATGTTTATTTATTGGGCACCTGGATGGCTTAGTCAGTTAAGCGTCTGCTGCCTGATCTCAGCTCAGGTCTTGATCTCAGAGTCATGAGTTCAAGCCCCGTGTTGGGCTGCATGCTAGATGTGGACTCTATTTTTAAAATAAGATACAGTAATTTATGAATAATAGGGTTTTACACTACTTGGAAAATCTGAAAGACTGATTATATGATGTCACTGTTAAAAGTAATGAAACATAAAAAGAAAAACTGGTACCGTCTACAAAACCCTCATTGCTTCACCCCAAGACAGTTACATATGCCGAAAATACCACAGTCATCATGACATGTCTAATGTATGTTCTAATAATTACTTCCTCCCTGACATACTTTGGTCACTATGACAAATACTAATGGCACAAAATCAGGCACAGTAGTACAGTTGAATAATTACGATACCATTATAATTCATTATTATAACAGATGCAAGATGTTTTCAAGTACCAAGTGTATGGTCTGAGTTCGCCCCTCAAAATTCACATGTTGAAATCATAATACCCAGTACCTCAGAATATGACCATATTTGGAGATAGGGTCTTTAGAGATGTAAGTAAGGTAAAATAAGTCATTAGGATGGGCCCTAACCCAAGATGACTGGCGTCCTTATAAGAACAGATTAGGACACTGGTACAGAAGAAAGGCCATGTGAATATGTAGGAAGAAGATGGCATCGAGGAGCCAAGAGGAGGCCTCACAAAAAATCAAATTTGCCAACATCTTGATCTCAGTCTTCTGGTATCCAAAACTGAGAAAATGAATTTCTGTTGTCTAAGCCGCCCACTCTGTGGAACTGTGTTTCAGCTCATTTAGCAAACTAATACACCAGGTACTTTCTCATTTCTTAATTCATTCAAATCTCATTTAGTACTCAAAACAATTATATATGGTAACAGTAACCCCTTTTTAAAGAAAAGGAAAGCGAAGTTTCAGGGAAGTTAAATGGCATCTCTGCTTATCCTGCGAGTACACACCAGGATGCAGGATTCAGACTGAAATCTTGTGCTCCCAAATCCTGCCCACTTTCTACTCTGAGCAGGTGATGGACTAGAGGACCCCTGGGCTTTGGTCCCAGCAATGCCCTAAAGGAGTTGTGGGGACCCTCGGAGTCATAACTTTTTATCATCTTTGTTTTTTTCTCTGCACAGTTGAGGGGGTTGAGTTGAATATGAATAGACTAAGGGTTCACATAAAAGCCTTCCCAGTTTTAAAGTTTAGCTCAAATCACTGCCTTCCAAAACTTTTTTTAAGATTTATTTATTGACTTGAGAGAGAAAGAGCACATGCACAGACAGAGGGCGAGAGAGAGAGAGAGAGAATCACCAGCAGACCCCTGCTGAGTGTGCAGCCCCACAGAGGGCTCATCCCACAGCCCTGAGTTCACAACCTGAGCAGAAATCAAGAGTTGGAAGCTCAACCGACTGAACCAACCAGTCTTCAGTCAAACTTTGGAAGAAATTACCTATGTAAACTCAGAAGTGAAAGAAAATTCAGTACTTGGGGAATCACTATTTTGCCCATGGGAATTTTGGCTTTATAAAAATATATATATACTTGAAAATGTTTTGAAATATTATGATCTTAACCTATTTTAAAAGTTATTTTATAGGGTTTGTATCTCAGTTAATTTTCTATTGCTAAAGATTTACCCATTCTGAGCTTTAAGGATTGTATATGGCTTCATCAACAAAACTCAGGATTGAAATTTTTTATAGGAAATCAGTCTTGGGCGCCTGGGTGGCTCAGTGGGTTAAGCCTCTGCCTTCAGCTCTGGTCATGATCCCAGAGTCCTGGAATCGAGTCCCGCATCGGGCTCTCTGCTCAGCAGAGAGCCTGCTTTCCTCTCTCTCTTTCTCTGCCTGCCTCTGCCTACTTGTGATCTCTCTCTGTCAAAGAAATAAATAAAATCTTAAAAAAAAAAAACAGTCTTAAAATCTTTAGTGAATGACTGTGTAATCTTGAGTGAAAAAAACTAGTTGCAGACCTTAGTTTCTAGGTCTGAAAAATGAAGTAAATGGCTTTCTGCATGCCTCACAGGAAAGTTTGCAGTTAAATGAGAGAATACCTGTCAATTACTTTTGAACTTTTTTGAGGGAAATTGCTGCATACGTTCAACTACAATGTAATTAATAAAAACCCATAGTATTAGTTTTCTTTTTTTCAGTAACTTCCTCAACTTTGAAATACTTTGTGATTGCTTGATTTGTAATTTCTTCACTGCCATTGTGAATATACATTTTGTTTGCCAGGAAGAGGAAGTGTACGGTGGAAAATAATTTGTACTACAATGGAGGGTAGCAGGTCAAAGACTGGCAGAGTTAAGAATTGTGAATCATCTCTTGTGTGTTCTCAACTACATAAAGGCAATCTGCCCAAGGGGGAGGGGAAAAATAATCTACAAACCACACACTCCATCCAATCATGTAAAGACAAATCAGCCTTCAGGCAAATCAAATGTCTTCATTTAAAGTTTACCTGGATTTGGCACTCTGCCCATCTTTTCCAAATCTCTTAACAATATACTTTCACAAACAGTTAAAAACATGCATACTGAAAAACATATCCTTTGCACTGTTATTTTTAAAAAACATAGAACTCTTTAGCCCAGGGAAGATCATCCCTGGGGAAAAGGAAAGTTCCTTTCTGGGTTTGCAACATGTAAATACGGGATCAGTGGGTGGGATTGAGGTGTGCTCTGCACATAAATAGAAGCGCAAAGGGAGCCAGCACCGCAGGAGGCTTGGACAGCACAGAGGCGGCTGGCTCACACCGACAGGTGGGTGGGGAAACCAGGTAAGACTCCTGACAAGACTGTCCTGCAGGGCACTCGCTCTGATTACCTTGTAAAGTTGTAGGAACCCAAGGAGAGAAAAGTTCAAAGTAGTTCCCAGGGACTTGGATGGGGAATAATGGACTTTCCATCCAAGGCTTACTGGGGCCTCTCTTTGGGCAGAGCTGGGAGAGGGCTGTTTCAAGGTAATGCTTTCTCCCTCTAGAAACAACGGGTTTAGGATCGGGTGAGCTCTAACAGCGTTCAGGCCTGGGACAGGGCCCTGCGTCCTCTGCCACTGTGCACTGGTCACCATCTAATTCTCTGCTCTCACCCATGGCTGGAGCACAGACTCATGGGCTTGGCCAACCTCAGCTCGGACTGCCCGCTGGGAACTGCATTTCACGATTATCACTGCACCTCAGGAAACACAGTTCTGTCTCTCCATCTGCCGTGAAGATATTCTTGTTGCATTTGCAGTCTTGAAATTCACGGCATAGGCTCTAGGAGGAGAGATCTGGCTGCTTTCTGGAAGCATTTACGAGCAGGGACACTGAAACCTCCTGCAGGTTCATTCCCTACTAAAGATAAGAAGACAGAGTTACAGTGACCAGTAAAAAGGGCTGTTCCATAGAGTGTGTGTATGTGTGTGTGTGTGTGTGCATGTGCACACACGTGTGCATCCAAATTCTCTCTCTCCCAGTTAGCGTTCTGTTTTGAGGTGGTTCAGGCAGGACCCTTGCAGAGCAGAGTCTACTCACTCTGCAGAGGGAGCAGAGAGCTCTGCAATGAGAACCCGATAGAATGAATCTCAGAAAGTGAGGCCACAGCAGTGTGTTTATACAGCAGGAGCGACAATAGGCTTCAGTGAGTCATCCTGCCAGAAACTCAGGCATTAAGTGCATCTTCCAACCGCTGAGCTACAGGACTATGACAAGGGAGCATGCCGCAAGAACCCTCCATGAGCCGCACAGATCAAATGCTTCACCCCCGAGTCACGGTTTTTTTCCTAAGATAAAGAGAGGCTATTGCTATATATAAAAGACCAAAGCAAATGTTTGTTGGTAAATTCCAAGGAGTTATTTGCCAGTTAGAGGTTATAGGTCATAGGTTTCTGAATCAACTCATATTTTGAAAGTACAATCAGGCTCACATCAAAGTTCCTGGGATGTGTGTGTGTGTGTGTGTGTGTTTCTCTTCTATATGAAAAAGAACTCTTTGTACTAAAACGGCTGGGAATTACTGACCTATAGGACACATTCTTATTCGAGTAGAAAATGAAGCAAGTGTACCTTTGCTTTTTGTTTAGGTCTTCTTTCGAGTAAGACATATTGTGGCCACATAGTATGATTTGGATAGATGATAATTGGTCAGGTGAAGCCAAGGCATCATTGGAATTTGGTAGCTTCAAACGCTTTTTTTTAAAAAAGAGCAAACGCTCACCAAAAATTCCCACTCAAGCTATCAGAACATGAGAGGCTTTCCGCCTTAAAAATACCAAACATTGATAGTCCATCCTGCTTCCTTTGCAGTTTGCTGAGGCCTACACCCATGTTAGTGAGGTTTTTGTGAAGCGAGTTCAGTCTTTGTCTCTCCTGGAATCCCACCTCTAATCGTGCCCGCGATGGGTAACTGTAGTGATCTGCCAGTGTGACTCTCTTTACTAGTCAGACTCCCTCACTCACTCATCGACCTTAACGAACCGTTCCCTTTCCTGTTTATGGGCATCTGCTTTGTAGTGGTGTAACTTTTCTGAAGAATTAACTGAAATTCTGGAAGGGGAAAAAAAATTTAACAAGGAGACACACAGGGGTTGGTTTCTCTGTCTTATAAGCCCCGTAGAATATTTTTGTGCCCCAAAACCCATGCCCACCATCACCTACTGATACAGGTCCATGGAGAGACTCAAAGAATTGTTTCAGTAGAATAAACCCGTGTGGACATATTTGGGTCACCTCAGAACTAATAAATGGAATTTGAGTGAAAATTACACGAGGGAGAGTTAGTTGGGCCTAAGTTTTCAGTTATGTGACAGAGTTGGCAGCTTTGAGTTATATAAGGATTCTCTTTACTTAGATCTTACTCTTTAATGGCAACGGCCCCATTTTCACAGAAGGCTAAAGAAGTACGTATATTGGGGGTGATCGTTTCAGGATGGGGAAAACAGGAGCCAGTGCTGAAAAATGGCAAGATGCAGAGGACTTGGGGAGTGGGAATGGAGGAGGCAGCCCCAAGGTGCCTTCCAGTGGTAAAATTTTTTAAAATATAAAATTTAAATGTAAATTCCCTTAAATGTAAGAGTGTATAACATCTATTTTCCTAAAATACATCTATATACCTATTTCTATACTGTAGGTTTCTGTGGAGAGCTCCCTCACTATATTTATATCTACGTGGGTCTGTATCTGTTGATGGATCCAAAAGTAGATAGATACCCTAGCATGCTTAGGAAAGGTCTGTGGAAGGGAGTGTTTCACACCAGCTGCATGTTTTCCGTCTCAGCTAAACGTCAGTTCCTTTGTATCCCAGGGTCACGATACAGTCTAAAGACTGAGAAGGCTCCTAATTCCCTTTTGTTTCACTGACATTTCCCTTGTTTTCCGTATCAGATTTGCCATGGAGAAGATCTCCGTGTCCGCATTCCTGCTCCTTGTCGCCCTCTCTTACACTCTGGCCAAAGACATCACAGCCAAATCAGGAGCTAAGAAAGACACCAAGGACTCTGGACCCAAACTGCCCCAGACCCTCTCCAGAGGTAGGAGTCCGCTTCCGGTCAGCTTTCAGTGCCCCTTCATTGAGAACCCAAGGCTTGGGTGCCGAAAAATATTTTTGCACTAAATTTATCAAAGTTGATCATTGTTTCAACTTTCTTTAGAGGGTTTTGCCTCTGATTGGTATTCAGTATATATTTATTCCAGACTTTACCACTGCTTTTCAACAGCTTTAGTCAGAAATTATAATAGTTTTAAATACACCCATTCCTTTTGCTCTAGGTTGGGGTGATCAGCTCATCTGGACTCAGACTTATGAAGAAGCTTTGTACAAATCCAAGACAAGGTAAAGATACAGGTTACAGAGTTCTCTCCAAGCTCACAAGAGCACCCTCTAGTGGCATGTCGCTCTACAAGAAATCTTGCTCATTAAAAATGACCCAATCTCTCTTTGTCTCTTATAGCAACAAACCCATAATGATTATTCATCACTTGGATGAATGCCCACACAGTCAAGGTAATTTATTCTTCTAAATATAATTTCCTTTATCGGCTTTTAGCTTTAGGGACAAGGCTCAGGTCACTCATCTTTTTATTCTTAGCGCCTGTCACAGTTAAATAAAACAGTATCTGTATGTAAGAAAAACATATTTTAAAGTAACTTCAAATATTTCCATACTTTGTGCTAACCAGTGGTGCACATTTTGAAGGGGAAAAAAAAGCAAATTCTAGGATTCATCCTGACTTCTTGCTTTCTCTTGTAACCCATATCTACTATGCTAGCAAACACCTCCCAAATATACTGCTTTACCTCCGAAATATACCCAGAAGCCAGCCCCAGCTTGAAGGATGTGCAAACTGTGTGTTCACACAAGGCGGGGGGCCTGGAAGGTTTTTGTGCTGGATTTAAATCTCTGGTTGTTGCTGTCTTAATATTTGTAGAATTTTTTAATAAGGGGCTCCATAATTGTGGATTTTTTTTTTAAGATTTTATTTATTTATTTGACAGAGATCACAGGTAGGAAGAGAGGCAGGCAGAGAGAGAGAGGGAAGCAGGCTTCCTGCTGAGCAGAAAGCCCCATGTAGGGCTTGATCCCAGGACCCTGGGAACATGACCTGAGCTGAAAGCAGAGGGTTTAAACCACTGAGCCACCCAGGTGCCCCATAATTGTGTTTTGTCCTGGGATCCATGTATCATGTAGGTCCAGCCCCGAATCCAGCCACTTCTTACTGACTCCTTTCTACTGCCCTGATCCAAGCCAAGATTCCCTCTGGTCTACAATACTGTATCAGCCACCTAACTAATCAGCCCACACTCAGCTCTCCACACTGAAGCCAGACTGAGGCGGTTAAACATAAATCAGACTCTTTCGCTCATGTGTTCAAGTGGCTTCTTATCACAAGTAAACGAAATCTGAATTCCTGATCATGGCCTACAAGGCTGGACATAATCCGGCCCCTGGCTATCTTTGCTTTCCTTCCTACTCTGCCTTTGTGTTTTCTCTACTCCCTCTAGCCTGGCCTTTGTGCAGTTTCCTCCAAGCTCATTCTTGCCTCCTGGCCACTGCTCCTGCGGCCTCCTCTGCCCAGCACGACAGACCCCCAAAATCTTCTAATGGGTCATTCTCTCCTTTGATGTCATTCTCTCCTTGGATGTCACCTCCTCCGAGAGCTCTGCCTTGAACAGTCTAGAGCTCTTAAACCTCTTGCCTTGCTTTATTTTTCTTCGAAATATATATCTCCAACTGAAGTATTAGATAATATATTTGTTTATTTATTTTTGGTCTGTTTCCCACAGAAGCATTTGAGCTCTAGGAAGCAACACATTACTTTTCTTTCTTCTTCTTCTTCTTCTTCTTCTTCTTCTTCTTCTTCTTTTTTCCATAAAACAGTTTGTACCACATGACAAGCAATAAATATAGGTTGGGGGAAAAAATGGATGAATGAACGAATGGATGAAAGAATGAATGAGTGAATGGCAAGCATCAAAGGTAGTGAATGGACTAGATATTACTTCACTAATTGTTTGCTAAAAAGGCAAAGTTGGATATTATATTGAAAATACAGTTCAGCTTAAGATATAACAGAGAGCAACGGTTTCAACCAGCGACGAGATGGATATTTACTGATTCTTTGGTCTATTCTAGCTTTAAAGAAAGTGTTTGCTGAAAATAAAGAAATCCAGAAATTGGCAGAGCAGTTTGTCCTCCTCAACCTAGTTGTAAGTTCAGTTTTCGTCATCACCGACATTTCTCCGCGGCTCATTCTGTGAAATGGATGATTCAGGTTTCCTATGCATGTTAGTCATACTGCACTGACTGGGGGCTGTTCCGGAGAGCTCATTTCACAGATGACAGAGAAAAAAGAGATATTTTACTCAAAATCTATCTTGCATGGCTGTGCTTTTATTCAGTAATGAACAATTCCAGGCTGAAAAATGGGCTCTTGTGGTCAGGATTTTCTCTTTGCTGTAAAAATGCAAGGTCTCTTTGCAGATCTCTTCCTGTGCCCTCTTCCCTGCAGTCCTGATGCTCTGCCTCCACTTCTTAGTCCTCAGCTTGTCTCTCCTGGGGAGTGACAGGTCCCCAGCTGTCTAAAGCACCAGGTTTAGCCTCACTCATTCCCACCTTACTTTGCCATCAACACCCTTGCTGTGGGCCAAGCTTTCAGTCCGCAAGGTCTTTCTATTCAGATGCAAACGGTTCCACCTTCCTTCCAAAGGGAAACTAGTAACAATGAACAACTCACAAAACCACTCTCTCTAACCCTAGGTCCTCTCCTGCCCTTCCTCCCCTTTTCCACCCACTTCTTTCACTGTCCCTCCCTCCCTCTTTGCAAGCTGACAAATTTGGCTTCTTCAAAGAACATTCACATCAGTGGTTCTTCCTCACCTTCCTTCCACAGGCTTCTCCCCCTCTTTCTACCTTTTAATATTAGTGACTTGGTGAATCTCTGCCCGCTTCTCTTCCTAATATTTTATATTCTTTTTAATGTTTTATATTCTTTGTGTACTTCATCTACATCTGCCTTTAATCAATGCCCACGCACTGGTAATTGCCAAATCTTACCCAAACACGCAACAAGTCCCGACTTGTGTGTGCAGTTGTGGTCCACATTTTGCATTATTAGCTTAAACTCAACGTGCTCAGTGCTGGATTTATCAGCTTGGTGCGGGATTTTCCAACAGCTCTTCTTTCATTAGTCCGTGTTTTACTGAAAGTTTCATTCGAGATTCCACTCTTACTCCCCTCCAGCAGTCAAGAAACCCTGTCGTTCTAACTTCTAAATATTTTCACTGTAGGTCACTTCCCTATAAAGTGAGGACCACTGTTTAGTTTAAGAATTTCTCCCTCTGCCTAGGTCACTACAGTATTACTAAATGGCTCCCTGCCTACAAAATAAATCCTAGCTAATCCCACATAGCCTTCAGGGTAATGACTCTAAAAACCAAACTGGGATCATGGTACTTCTAAATCCCTCCAGGGGTTCTGATCTATTTATGAACACAGGCAAAAACTGGCATGGTGTGCAAGACCTCTCACGAGCCAATCCCAAAAGGAGCTCTCTAGCATCTTCTCTCACCACTGCCTCCTGTGTCCTCTGTATTTCAATCCTCCCAAAACACACAGTCCTACCAGAAAGTGCTGTGCCTTCCCTCTACCTTTGGACAAACCCTTCCCATTACCTGGAGTAAACTTGTGTTCGATGTACCTGACTCCTACTCATTTATTTATTTTTAATTTTATTTATTTATTTGTTAGAGTGAGAGAGAGCACCGTCAGGCAGAGTGGCAGGCAGAGGCAGAGGCAGAAGTAGGCTCCCCGTGGAGTGAGGAGCCCAATGCAAGACTCAATCCCAGGACACTGGGATCATGACCTGAGCCAAAGGCAGCCACTCAACCAACTGAGCCACCCAGGTGTCCTGTCCTATTTATTTTTTTTAAGACTTCTCCCTCCCTAAGTCTTAGTCCAACTTGCATACAGGGTTAAATGCCCTGCTTTGGTCACCCACCGCACCTGCACGGCCTCCATAATACCACACCAAGTGGATCCTCGGTATTCATTTTCCTACCTGTGTCTCTCAGCTGACCGGTGTTCCTTAACGATGAGTGCCACAGACAAGCCTGTTTGTTTCTGTAATTTTCCAAAACTGACCTGTTTTTTTCACTACTCTATTTCCCCCTATCTCTCTCATCCAAGATGTCTTCCCCACATACTGGAACTCCCTCTATATTCTCCCTTCTTGAATTTTTTTTGCTCATGTTCCTTCAGCTCTCTACCTCGGGTTCTGCACTGTGTTTGGCTCTATCTTATTTATTATTTCATGTGTGTAACTCACCTCCTCATCTGTATTATCAACTCTCTGGGGAAGAGAGATGCCTTACAGCATTTCAAGACGCCTCCCCCAGTAGAAGACATATTTCTGTATTAACAAGTTTGACAGTACCTGAAGAACAGACAAGCTAAAACTGTCCTTTTTTTAAATCTTAGTATGAAACAACTGACAAACACCTTTCTCCTGATGGCCAATATGTCCCCAGGATCATGTTTATTGGTAAGTAAAAATGACAATGAGATTAAGCATACTGATAATTGCCCAAGCACTTTGCTATCTCTTCCTCGGAGTTCCCCTCCCTCATTTGCCACTCCATCAGGGCCAATGTCACTGCCCCACCCTAGCAAGGGGTGTAACATTCCATTATGTTTCTCAACATTTCTTCATTACAAAGTTCAAGCTTCTACCTATTTCCTCATTTGATTCTCATCTGCACATGTAAACTTATCATGTCCCATCACAAGTACATCGAAGAGGGAAGCACCCTGCTAACTTTTAAATGTATTGCCTGTTTTCCTGAGACCATCAGGCTGGTAAATTCTTATTTTTCATCAGGCAAACTTCCAATTGGTATGCTGGATTTTTCTTTCTGACATTTTTTGGTAATTATTTCTGGGCAAGTTAGGAATATGGCTGCCAGGAAAGAAATCAGAGGAGCCATGCTCCTTCCAGCTGCTGGTACTTTTCACATCCTGTTCCCTCTGCTGGAAAGCTTTTCCTGCTTCCCCCATGCACCTAGTCATCACAGTCGCTCACTGACCTGGCACAACTAATACCATGTGCCCATGTGGCACCATGATCCTCTCAGCCGTCATTCTTCCCTCAGTTATAATTCTGCATTTATGGGGTCATGGTATTTGCTTGTTTGTTTAAGATTTTATTTATTTATTTGTCAGAGAGAGAGATGGTGCAGAAGCAGGCAGAGGCAGCAGAGGCAGAGAGAGAAGCAGGCTGCCCACTGAGCAAGGAGCCTGATGTAGGACTTGATCCCAGGACCCTAGGATCATGACCTGAGCTGAAGGCAGTGACTTAACCCACTGAGCCACTCGGGCATCCCGGGGGTGATTGTTTAGTATCTATTTTCCCCTGTAGGACTACAGCTCTTTGTGGCTGGGGTTGTGTGGGTTTCTTCTGACCATCATTTTATTTTCAGCATGACGCTCTTGTTAAATGACTGGACACATGAATTCAGATTAGCTTTGAGCCAAGTCATACTGATTTAAGGACAACGCATAAATAAATCCATCACACGGCAGAACCCGCATTGATCAAGTGCTTTGGGGCTGGGATCCAGCCAAGTCCACGCTAAATGCACAGGACAGGGGAGAGGAACACGTGAAGGAGTGAAAAGCAGGAGGGCTGAACTCGAGCTAATTTTATACACTCAGTTATGTGAGGATTTAGAAAATCTAGAACATTTAAATTGGGACTTTATGGGTCATCTTGTGACACTTTGTGCTAGAGTTCTTTTTATAGCATTTATTCCTGTCTAAGGGCATTGTAACCCACATTCCATGCCTTCCAAAAGAACCAACTAGAGCTCAGGAGCATGGACACCGGCTACAGATTAGAATCACCTGGAAGATTTTAGAAAAACAAACTGCTGGGCCACACCTCAAACCAATTAAATCAGAATCCTGCCAGGAATGGGAGGCAGGAGGTATTTCTTAAAGCTCTTCAGGTGGTTCAGGGGGGCAGCTTTGTGAGTCTAGGGTTGGGTGTTTCAAAAGCTTTTCTTATGTTAATTTATCACAAAGAGTAGATGTGTGTTTGTATCCTCTGCACTAGCAGAAGTATAATAGGTTTTAAGTCTTTGTTGAACAAATAAATGTCTGCTTCTTGTCATTAACATCAGTGGGGCCCATTCCAACATTCTGAAATGACAGATCATCCGCTTAAGTACCAGGGCCAGACTGCACACAGCCAACTGGGTCTCACGTGCCTCCACCATCTGATTTCCAGGACATGCTCTTTGGGCCTTTTCAAACCTCTCTGACAAGAGAAGGTTTCTAGGCCTGCATAGATCCTAGTAACTCCCTTGTCGATATGCCTTATTTTAAAAATGCCTTCTTTTCCCATGAGTGGATAATTTCAAAATAAATATAAAACATGGAAAAATGGATTTTAAACTCTAAGGACTATCATAGGTATGCATAAAGGAAGACTCCTAAATCTTTGTTTTTTAAATACAGCTAGATCACAAAAAAGTAAAAAACAGAGAGGGGCCCTACGTGCTTATTTGAACTTTGCTGCCCTTTATGGTTTGCATTCTTTATTCATTAAAAACAACCTTTTATTTCGAGAACTAGCATTGGAAGTCGGTTTCTAATTAGCTAGGTTGCTCCTGGTAACAGGCTGTGATTACAACATAAGCATTTCAAAAGTTCAAAATGCCTTAGTATAGAATGCCAGGGTTTTCACCAAAGCACCCAACATCCCCCTGCCAGTATGTCTTCTTCTGTTTTCAGGTTGCTATAGATAGGATAGCAGGGTTCATAACCTTGGCTACAAATAGCATTGTGCAGCTGTCGGGGGCTCTGGGCCCTGCTTTGGGGACTGGCAGCCACAGTCTGGGTTGCCAAGTAGATGGACTAGACCTTCATGAGGGGGATCACATGCTGTGTTCCTTTCATTGGTCATGGACAAGTACATGGGCTTCCCTGTGCAACAGAGCTTCCTTGGAAACATTGATTCCATTCCCATTTGCTTTTTCATTGTAGACCCATCCCTGACAGTTAGAGCTGACATCACTGGAAGATACTCAAATCGTCTCTACGCTTATGAACCTTCAGATACAGCTCTATGTAAGTGTCGCCTCCGGTGAACGTGTCTTGCTGTTGCACTTATAGTCCACGATGAGGAGGAAGGAAGCTGGGCTCAGACGTGCAGAGAATCAGTGTGACCCTAACTAGCCTTGTGCCCTCAGGCAAATCATTTTCACTTTGGTCTCATTTATTTAAGTGAATGATTTGTGAAAGAGTCTTTTGATTGGCTATCTTTTTCTCTGGGAGGATTCTTTAACCGTATTACCTGCTTCTCAAGGTTTCCTCAGGCACCCTGTCATAAAGAGTCCTACGACAGAATAAAGTGCAATACAGTAACTGTCCTATTACACGAGTAATAGGAATCTTCGGGCCTTCAGTATTTTTTCCAAATAATGAAAGTAAAATGATATGGTCCATTTGGTGATGCTGAGTTTAAATTCAATTTTAAAGATCAGTAGGAAGATGGTTCCCAGAAGCTGGCAAGATACTCACTATCCCCAGAGTTGCCAAAAAATGGAAAGGAAAAAAAGTCAAACTCAGAGCAGACAGAGCACCTCAATAGGAGACTGTACCTGTTGTGGTCACTAATGAGTCCTTCTGGGAAGACAATTGGGTTTGTCTTAAGAACCAGTTCAGCTCAGTGACTAAGGCTGCCTGGAACTGTACTGCCCAGTAATTGAGCCATGAGCTCCATGTAGCTCTTTAACATAATGTTAATTAAAATTCAGAATTCAATTCAGCAGGCACACTAACTACTGTTTGAGTTCTCAATGCACAGGCACTGAATATTTTTGTTCATCACAAAAATACCTGTTGAGTGGCACAACCTCAAACAGTATGCTAGGGAAGCCTAGAGGCTGCATCTGGGCAGCAGCAAAGATGCTCATGGTCGATTAGAAATGCCTCCGGTGGGTGCAGGGAGGACCAGGGAAGCACATTCCAAGTACAAGCCCTTCTCGAGATAATGGCCAGTCTTATTAAGAAATAAGACTTTGAGCTCCTTAAAAGCACGTATCTGGCATGAGTAATATCACAGTGCTTTGGTAGAAAAGACATGTGAGAAATATTGGGAGAAAACTGGATTGTAGTAAAAGCCATGTCACATGCTTTGAGAAAAAAATGTTTAACAAAATTACCAACAATACACCCTATCATGAAATAGCGCCCCATTCAATAATGAATAAAGTACCCAAGGGGTTTACTAGAGTTTAGGGGTTTACTAGAGCTATCGGTATAATTCTGGCAATATCTTGACCTTGGCAACTTTTTCGCTGTTAGTGCTCGACAACATGAAGAAAGCTCTCAAGCTGCTGAAGACTGAATTGTAGAGAAAAAACGTCTGCAAGCTTTTCCCTCTGTGTCCGGCCCTGAGACTTGGATCAAGAGGAGATCCTAGAAGACTTTGGAGAATGCAGGCACACTGATGGACATGCTGATTAGATTATGGTTATTGTTACAACAGATATTTTTTAAAAATCTGGTCTCAAGTATACCTGTATGAAAACAATATTGCATACTAGCATAGTAAGCCATGCTTTTTTAAAAAAAAAAAAAATTAAATCCTTTTGAGGTATTCAGACTGTTGTTGTCACCCCTAACTTAGTCCTTCGGAAAAAAGCTATTCAGTTCATTCACCCAACAGGACTTCTGTACACATGAAATGTTCAAAGAGGAGACAAAACAGACTTAACTGGAAGTAATGAAGACCAAGGTCAAAGTAATCACTTCACTGTAGAACTTCTCAGTGGGTGACGAGAAGTAGGCATGAGCTTAGTCAACAGAAGTATCAAAACAGAAGATGTGTTAGTGCAAAAGAATGTGTAGAAAGGCACCCCAAGATCAGGTACCTCTTTGGAGACAGCCCTTCCCACCCTGACCAGAAACTCCTAGGTATACACTTCACTTCAAGAATTCAATTTTAATTAGATTTTGTACAACTGAACCCTCTCAGGGTAAGTCTTTACAGATAGCTTTCTCTATCAGAGCCCTAATTTAGTGAAAAGGTCATTCAAAGAACATCTGTACCCATGAACATAGCCTAAAGAAATCCTAAGAATTCATCTTACAGTACATTTGGTCTCTCAAGATTTTAGAGCACTGTCCTAGGATAAATTTAACTGAGTTGTTCCCCTCTTCACCAAAATGTGACTAGCTGGAAGAAGAGCAAAGGGTAATGACATCATGTCTACGGAGCAGAAGTCAGAGGTCACCACTTACCTTTGAAGTTGAGAGAGATAGTGGCATCAAATAGGGGAGCGGCTTTTGCTACTTTCAACTCTTGATTCTGAATGACAAAAATTAGAACTGTGTATTAATTTCTTCACTACATATTTAATCTCACATTCATTGTCACATGGAATTGCCTTTTCACCCAGCCCCTGCTGACTTCTTTGGTCCACAAATGGCTGTGGTGGGCTGCACGATGCTTGGAGTACTGAGATATTGAATAGCTACTTCTTGACAAACTTTTCTTTGGCATCATTATCTTTTCCAGGGCAGAATATACATTTTAAATTCTTTTCTCTTTCACAGTACTATCAGAAATCTATGTACTAACTAATAGGTTCTGTGCACATATGGCTGATGTAATGACATACAAATCCTCAGTAAAAACACCGGCAGAGGGATTGGGCTCTCTTCTTACAAATGGGTTCATATGTTTAGAAAAAGTTAAATATCCTATTCAGAAAGTTCTCAGAGTTAATGAAGGGGAAAAAAGCAATTTCACTTATATACATTTTTTAAAAGATTTTATTTATTTATTTGACACACAGAGAGACAGAGATCACAAGTAGGCAGAGAGGCAGGCAGAGAGAGAGGAGGAAGCAGGCTCCCTGCTGAGCAGAGAGCCCAATGTGGGGCTCGATCCCAGGACCCTGAGATCATGACTTGAGCCAAAGGCAGAGGCTTAACCCACTGAGCCACCCAAGTGTCCCAATATATACAAATATTTTGAATGACAGCTTCTAAGATGTTCAGGTTTCCTCTATAGTACAGCAAAATAAAAATTTAAAAATTGGCTTTTTTATTGGGCTAATAAGATTAAGTCCTTAAAATTTGTTGAATGACAAAATGTTATTTTAACAACATATATAATTTTTAAGATATAATACATTTCTGGGAAGTCAAATGTTAAGGTTTCAAGGAAGATGAATCTCCCTTAGAAAAGTGTTAAACAGAGTCATGGTCTCCTCTACTTCTGAGAATTTGTCCTAATACAAATCAGGAAATCATTCACGAGAAACAAAGTTCTGTGAAGATGTCAATGGCAACATTATTTAAACATACTTAAAATGGCAACTATCAAATATAGTGGTTACATAGTGTTTTCACACAAAGCGCAGTCTGTTCTCATCTATAAACATAAACACTGTGAAGAAACAAAGAGTAAGTGAGCCAGAATGTAGGTATTTCTGTGCTCTAACTGTAGCTCCAGGAACACCGGTTAGAATGAGAAATGAAGGTGCAAAGGGAGGAAATTCTGCTTGAAGCTTATAGAGTTATTAGCAAAGCCTGTTTGTTCTTGTCATCTCACAATCTTTCCTTTGTATTCAAATAAACTGAAGGGAAAGCATACCTTGACTATTTCTCCAACCACACAGAACTCGAAGAAAGCTGTAGGTCTAGAGAGCATTATTCCAAACCACTGAAGAAAAATGTTGGTAACACAGTGGGAATACAAAATGGTACAGCCACTGTGGAAAACAATATGACTGTTGCTCAAGAACTTTAGCAACGAATAACCATACAATCCAGGAATTCCACTTCTGAGCATGTACCCAAAACCCCTGAAAGCAGGAAAGCTCTATCTGTGCATTCACTTTCGTAACAGCACGAATCACAAGAGCCAGGAGGTGAAAGCAACCCAAACTCCATCGCTCGCTGAGTGCATCAACAAAATGGCAAACGCCAATGATGGGACACTATTCAGCCCTTAAAAGAAAGGACATTCTGACACCTGTTATAATATGGATGAACCTTGAAAACACTATGCTAAGTGAAAAAAGAAACCAGTCACATAAGGACAAACGCTTTGTTTCCACTTACCTGAGGGATCTGGAAGAGTCAGATTCACAGACACAGAGAACAGTAGTTGTCAGGGGCTAACAGAAGAGGGGGAGGGGGAGGGGAGGAAATGGAGGTGGGGGGATTGTTTGCCAGGTGCATACTGTCAGCTTGGGAAGATGAAAAAGCTCCTGGGGGATAATGGTTGGGCCACAATGTGAATGTACTTAATGACACTGTATTGCACACTTAAAAATAGTTAAAATGATACATTTTATACTATGTGTATTTTACCACACGAAGAAAAGAATGTTTTATTGGTCCTATTGGAGGCCCCACACCTGAAGAGGGGAAAGGGTAATTTAGAAAAAGTTGGTAACATAAATCATCTGTGAGTCATTTACATGGTGAGCAACACGTCTGGTTAAACCATTTTCACCTGCTTGAGAACTGCTGTCCTCAAACAATCATCTACACTGATTAGCTCTGCTCTGGGTTTTGTGTGTTTCAGGCATTCAATAATCCCAAGTAGCTTCTTTTCTCTCCTAAGGTCCTTATATTTAGCAGTCACTGGTGAGCACAGGAGTGGGGGAAGAATAATTTAAAAAAAAAAAAAAAGAAAAGAAAAAGCTCTTAGGCAAGAACAGAGCTTCCTTCAGTTACTCACGAAGGAAGCAGACTTCAAAATCCAAGTAAAATGAGCCTCGCTCTTTTAAAAGGTTATTTTTTAATTTTTTTTACAGAGATCACAAGTAGTCAGAGAGGCAGACAGAGAGAGAGGAGGAAGCAGGCTCCCTGTTGAACAGAGAGCCCGATGTGGGGGACCCTGAGATCATGACATGAGCCGAAGGCAGATGCTTAACCACTGAGCCACCCAGTTGCCCCAAATGAGCCTCGCTTTTTAAAAAGGCACTTGTCAAGTTGTGACCCCATAAAACCAGATCCTGAAAGTAAGCAACGGTGGTTTCACCTTCCAAGTGGTATCACAGTCCACTGTTTGCCGTATAATCTAACTCAGGCAACTCCCTCCCGCCCTTATTTGAGAATGAATTCCCAAATCTGATTTTCCTGAGGAGAGTGGAGGAGAAGTAGCCTGGCATATGGCAGAAGGTCTGATTTTCCTCCTTGCCACTGTCTCAGGGGTATGTTGATGACTACAATTACCCAGTCATGATGGTGACAAACAGGAAGACCTCTCTTCTCTTTTCCCTCTCTCTCTCCCCCTCCCTGGGAGTTCAGTGGAGAAATGGGACAAAGGGCATGATTGGGTTGTTCCCTTAAAATTGTTTAGAAAACACTGACCAATAACACATACCATAACTGCATCTGGCATGAGTAGCCAGGTGTAAAAATTAACCAGCAGCTGCCAACATAACGAGCATAGCAACTTTACACAAATCCCTTCAACATTTCCACAAACCCAAAAAACTTAGTCTTTAATTTTACTGTCAACTCTAATAAAACTGACATGTGAAAGATCATATTTGTA
Source organism: Neogale vison (assembly GCF_020171115.1). Taxonomy (NCBI): domain Eukaryota; kingdom Metazoa; phylum Chordata; class Mammalia; order Carnivora; family Mustelidae; genus Neogale; species Neogale vison. Next base: position 173,450,151 of record NC_058094.1, on the reverse strand, counting down.
CAATCACGATGCCTGAAAGTGTCCTTTCCTCCTATGAAATACTATCAAAAAAAATTCTGTTCTAATTTCGTCAGTACCAGCTATACAATGAAATGGTTTCATAAATTTACTTGGTGCCTTTTCAAAAGGATGAATAAACTTAAACAGAGTTAAACAAATATTTAGAAAAATTGCAGGAGGTTTTTCGCTTAAGGAAACTAAGAACTTGACACCCCACTTCTGGACACTTTTCTCTCTCTGAAAGGTTGTACACAGCAGCAGAGGACCTAGGTTGAACACGCAGAACTGGTTTTCAGACCAAACTGGCTGTTTTGATCACGCGGTGTCTGAGATGAATTTATGCCCCATGAACTCTGGTTTTAGAAATTGCAGCCTAACATTTTTCCCTTATATTTGTACTTTATTAACTCAAGTTTCACCCTTCACATCAAGGCTATGTTCTAAGAACCATTCCCCTAAATGGAATACATAAGTAGGGAATAAGAGAAATTTTAAAAACAAGTAGAGCTTCTTTCTTAAATAAATGCTAGGTGGAGAGATGCAGAGAGAGAGCTCTTGAGTATGCATTATGGACACTTGTTGTAATTCAAGGACAGACTGCTCTGAAACACCTTCCTCTGATCCTATGTGTTTATGGGCAACATTTCTATGGACACAGGCAGCGGTGTTCCTGGAATCGTGGGATCAGCCCGACTTCCGCAGCCTCATTCGCAGCCACTGAGGAATCAGGATAGACCTAGTCAGAGGCCTTTCCAGCAGGTTTATAATACACTGCAATGTGAGCTGTACGTCAGCACACAGACACAAACCAAGATCGCAGGAGACCTCCCAGGACAGTCTATAACCTTCAGATCTGCCTGCGGGAACAGAAAGCCCAAATTCATCTAACAAGGCTGCTCTTGGTACTTGAAAATGGATTATTTCCTGAGTGGTTAGTCATTAGTTACAATCCACTCTTATAATCCTATAGTTCAATAGCCCTAAAGATTCATGCTTCCCAGGCTCTGATTTGTAATTGCGTTGGCCCAAATAAGGCGACTGCAATCAGAGCACAGACCAAGGCTACGGAAGAGCTCTTCCCAATATAGTCACTTGCACCAAGAGAAATATTACATGAAGAGACACCAGACTCTCATGGGAACTTCAAAATCTGACTAAGCAAACAAGGCAAATACAGAATGCCTTAAAATGAAGACAGTATCCAAAAAGCTCACTTGCTCTGTGTGTCATTTACAGTTTCATCCGTGTAAGTGGGAACATCGTTAGTGTTGCCCAGAGCTCAAGATGGCATTGAAGGATAGCAGACTATGGCACTCTTTGACATCAAGATTATTTTGAGCTCATTATTTCTGAAAACATGCAGACACAGGGATAGCTCTGTAAACAGAGAAGTTAACCCTTCATTAAGAAAACTTTACACTTAGAAAGGAAATCTCTGTACTTAGGAGCGTCTCCTCTCTGCAGCATGAGAAGGAGGATTCTAAATCACAAGGAACTTAGCACTGCAGAAGTCACTGACTTAAATCTCACAAGTCTTATCTTTATTTGGCGTCCTTTTCCTGGTGCTTTTACCCTCCTAACTGCCCTTCCTCCAATTCCCACACCCCAACACACACATCTTTATTTCGTCTTTGGCTAAAGATAGCATCTAACATGGTATCTTGGGCCATCTAGGGGAATGATTCCATTTTGGCTAACATGTATACATGCTAGTAGATACGCATTCATGTTCATAAACCTGTTTTGCTCTTGTTAATCTCACCTGTACTGGACAGGGCCTAAGACAAGAACTCAGAAGAGTAAAGGGAAAATTATTTTTCCTCCCTTACTTTATCACGGGAATTGCACAATCGGGTTCTCTTGCAAGATCAGCCGGTCTTCTAGAGTCATGGACGTGAAATGACCCCATAATACTCTAAAATTCTACAGATCAACCACTGGCCTTTCTTGGCCTAAAACCTGCCATGATGCCAATTACCAATAAAATACTATATTCTACACAGAATGCAAGACAAGAACTTAATAACTGTCAGTAACACGAAAGAACTTACATATTTTCCCCAAATAAATACAAATGACCTCTCTTCTAAAAAACAGTTCTTGGGCACCTGGGTGGCTCAGTGGGTTAAAAGCCTCTGCCTTCGGCTTGGGTCATGGTCTCAGGGTCCTGGAATCGAGCCCCGCATTGGGCTCTCTGCTCAGCAAGGAGCCTGCTTCCTCCTCTCTCTCTGCCTGCCTCTCTGCCTACTTGTGATCTCTGTCTGTCAAATAAATAAATAAATAAATAAAATGTTTTTTAAATAAATAAATAACAGTTCTCACTGTGGAGAAAATATTAAACACTGAAACATTTCAAGAAAGAATTTGGGGAGGACTACCAGTAGACATTAGTGCTGGAAGTTCATTTTTGTGGCTGGATTATACACGGAAACAGCAGCACTCAGTTCTAGGTCAAAGGAAACAAAGCAATAAAGGAAAGAATTCCACTTAATCCATTTAGCAATTCTTCCATTACTTTTAATTGAAACATTCATACACGAGGAGAGGTTTCCATTCTTTAATTTTTTGACATAATATACAGAACCACAATACTATTTCAATTTCAAATTATGGGCGCTTACATTCAAATACGCTTGGATTTGACAAGCTGCTGTTACAATACTGAGAAAATTCATGAAAAAGGTATTTAACAATTTGTAAGATAATCAAATATCTTTTTGCTACATGGGCCAATGCATTAATAGTAACTTGTTTAAAAATGCAGTCTTTTGGACCTCAAATTATTATAAAAGAATATCAAGATTATATAGTCATACTTTCTGAATTTCTCAGACCCATTCCATTTCAAAAGCTGAAGGCAAATGTTACACATCAGAACATTCATGAGATCATATCTGCTCTGTACTTACCTATTAAAATAAAAAATCAGACCATACTTTCCTAAAGACACAGCTATTTCTAGGCTACATTAGTGTAATCATAGAAGACTACTAGAACTAAATTATCACTTTTATGTTAACAATTTTCACCACAATACATCTTTCCTAAAAAGATTTTTTCTAAAAATGCAGGATTTTGGATTTCCCTTACTGAATTTAACATAATAGGCTCTCATACTTTCTGGCTTTAATAAACTTCAACTCTTTTTTCCAACAGGAACTATCTACACAGCACAGTGCGACATACAATTAATTATTCCAGTGAGATGTATACTTAGATTTACAATATGATCAACACAATAGTGCCATACAAAGTTTTTCTGCAGGTAAAAATGCTAAGAAAGGCCACAGTGGACAGTGCCAGACACTGTGAATACAGTAGATTACAGGTACCACTGAGGGTCAGAGGAGACCACAAGTTTCTAATTTTTTTCAGCAATGGGAAAAGTAAAACATTTAGAGAAACATAAGAATAAAAATATATAATTCCACTGTCAATAATAATGTAACTTTTCAGATACTGCTTTCTTAAACAGGCAAATTAGTTGAACTTTAAGTTAGAGAAAGTGAACAAGATCCAAATACGAAAGATGTTTCTTGTTTTCTCATCAAAGGAATGCACTAGGATTAGCACGAGGATCTTTCTGGTTCCTGTATCTGTAGGTCAGCCAAACACCCAGGATCTGGAATGGAAGAAAGAAGAAAAGAAGAAAGAGAAAGTATCATGGTATCTGTTTCTTCAGTTTATCAGTACACAATCCGGAACCTCTGAAGCACTTGATTTTCTTTGTTCAAAGAGGAAGAGATTTCTTTTTCCCGTGAAAGTGCTAAAAGTAGCCCAAATTGAAGCCCTAAAAACAAGTAATATGAATACTAGCTCTCCAGAGATGTCTGTATCATAATCCCCAGCACCTGGGAATAGGTTACCTCACATGGTAACAAGAACCAGGCAGATGTGGCTTGGTTAAAGCTATTGAGACAGGGAGATCATATGGGTGGGTTCACTGATGTAGTCACAAGGGTCCTTATAAAAGAGAGCCAGACAAAACAAAATCAGAGACATTGAGAAAAGATAAAATGATGTCAGAAGCAATAGGAAGCAGAGTCAGAGAGAAGATGTGGCATGGCTCCTTGAAGATAGAGGACAAAGCCTTGAGCCACTGAGTACAGGCAGCCTCTAGAAGCTGCAAAAGTCAAGGACACAGCTTCTCGCAGAAAGCCTCCCGGAGAAGCCTGCCTTTCAGGCTTCTGACCCCAGCAGTAGAAGATAATAAATTTGTGCTGCTTTAAGCAATTCCATTTGTGACTATTTGTTAGAGCTGCAAGAGGAACTTTTACTGCTGAATTGTCTGCTGAAACACTGAATAGTCTGGATAGCTAAAATACCACATTATTTTGATAACTGAGAAACAAACCGGGTTCCGGAAAAATTCAGCAATAACGAAAACTCCACAATAACAAATTTTGCTAAAGCAGATCTTTAAAAAATATTCTAATTCCTCTCAAGGCCTGGGGAATCTCTCATTTTAGAAAAATACTGAGTTGTTACTGTTACTGTTTAATACTTAGTACTTTAGTATTTAGTACTAAATACTGTTAGTATTTAGAAAAATACTGAGTTGTTACTGTGACTGAGTCGTTACTGTTACTGTGTTGTTTCCCACACTAGGTTCACCAAAGCGTTAACCAATATAATTTTTTTAAATTAAGAATGTGTTCATTCTGTTTCCACTACCTCAAAGTTGATTTACTTAAAATAATCAAAAATTCTTTGAAAAAATTTTAATGTAACAAAATGAACTTCAAATCACACCTTCCACTTTAGATCTGTGCCAACTTTTCATCTAAATTTTGTTTGACTTCATAACTACCCATTAGCCCTTTAAGCTACTTCTAGAGAATTGTGATCAATCCAAAATTTTCTCATTACCAGAGTAATAATCCCTGTGTTATTCTAAAACTCACGACTGGCACGGATTATAGTTATAACACGTAAGAGCCGATGGAACTATAGTTTGTGAGCCGAATCAAGGAAAAATAAGTCTAATTTAAGGAAATGGAAAGTTTGGGGTGGAGTATATATAAGGGGGGGTGGGGATTTACTTAATAAACACATAAGGAGTACTTTGTGACAGGCTCTGTCGTTCACACTTTCCAATTCAAACAGTCCTCCCAAACACCCTGGATGATGGGAACAGTATCCTCCTTTTACCATCAAGGGAACTGAGGCAAAAAGGTTAAATAAGAGTCACACAGGTCATGAGGCCTAGAGCCATGGTTCAAACCTACAATCTATGCCCTCAGTCATATTTGGGGATGTATGTGTAATCAATCTGATATTCTAAAGGTCAATCTCGGGGGAACATTCTACCCACCATGGCAACCAGGCTGGTTTTTACAACACTGAAACCCTTGCACACCTGTTGTGGACAGCAACTCCTCAGACACCCCTGCCCCCCTCCCAATCTGCACAAGCATCATTTCCTTCTCCCACCTCAGAAACACAGGCACACAGGGAGAGAGTTTGGGTGAGAATTTTTTGAGCTTTTAAATAGTTTGATTATCAGCCCTGGATATAGGCCAGTAGTATAAGTTACAGGGAAAACAAAGCAACTGCGTAAATTAAATTAGACACTCATAACCTGAAGCCACATTTTACCAAAACTTCATTCCTCCGTTTCAGCTGTAAGTGACAAAATCAGACTGTGTCCCATTGTTGAACCACGATCTCATCCCTCCCTCCCCAGGAGAGTCTGGAGGGGATGCCACACCCAAAATACAAAAAGATCAAAGTTAGATAACTAATGGATTTTAAGCTTACAAAGCTGGTTAAAATGATCTAAAGAGTCCCAAGAGTAACTTTGATTAGAACTGATCATGAACTCCAGTGATCCTAGAACCCAGGCCTAGTATGCAGCCCACTAAGCATATAGTATATTACACAGAAATATGTGCAGTGAGCCTATACATTATTTTTATACTTATTTATTAAATTGTATGCTTATTTATTACATATAGAAAGGCAGAAAGTAATATGCCAAAATATAAACGTTGGTTATTTTTCATTCACGTTAGTAAATCCATCTAAATTTTCATGTTCAAAAAATTTTCTGTATTTTCTAAAGTTTCTACAAAGAACATGTACTAACTTTAACTTGTTAAAAGTTATCATGTCTCAGCTATTTCTCAGATTCTAAGTCAAAGCTTCTTTTATGGCTTAAATTTATTTTCAACTATTATAAATAGTTCAAAATCAATCTTTTTCACCAAGGAAAGGAAGTCATTGGTTAGCTTCATCTCTCAGATTCAGTGAACTACTGAATAAAACAAAAAATTAAAAAGTTAGTATAATATATTCACTATCCAGAAAATACCAGGTTGGATAAATTATTATTAAAATCTCTAGCCACGTATGTAAAATATTAAAATATAGAGCAGGATTCCATGAAAGAACACCAAGTCTTCTTAGCTCTTAAGACACCTAAGACTCATGAGTTTATACTTTTTGTTTTTAAAGATTTTATTTATTTGAGAGAGAGAGAGAGAGAGCATAGGTGCATGTGAGGGGGGGCAGGGGCAGGAAGAGAGAGTAAGAGGGAGTGCAGGGCCAGACATGGAGCTTGATCCCACGACCCATGAGATCATGACCTGAGCCTCAATCAGAACAGGTGTTGTTCAACTGACTGAAACACCCAGGCATGCCCCCATGAGTTTATATTCTTAAAAGAATTAATATTTTTTAAAAAACAGTAGAGGGAAGGATGAATAGCAGAACAGAGAAGATTTTTAGGGCAGTGAAAATATTCTGTATTATATTCTAATGATGGATACAAGTCATTATATGTATGTTGAAATCCATAAAATGTACAAAAGTAAACCCTAATGTAAACTATGGACCTTGAGTGATTATGATGTGTCAATGCAGTTTCATCAGTTGCAACAAAAACACTCTCTGTTGCGTAGTGGTGATAATGGGGGAGACCATGCCTATGTAAGGACAAAGGATATATGGGAAATTTCTGTCACCTTTCTCTCAATTTTGCGAAGGACTTAAAAGTGCTCTTAAAAAAAAAAAAAAAAAAATAGGGACAACTGAAGGTAATGTAACCTGATGAGAAAGAAAGAAAAGAAAGTGGAGCTGCTCAAAAGAATTAAATTCTCAAAATAAATTCCAAATATAAAAAGGAAGCCATGTGGCAAAATCTGGCTCACGGGCTATATGGAGATTGCTCATTCCGGTTTTTCTCCTATCTGTATTTTTAAGTTTTCATGAAAAAAAAAATCGTACTTTTAAAAAGGAAATGAAGGAATAATGCACAGAATTGTTTTTAAACAGTACATCAATTTTCTTGAATCAATGTCACAACCAACCCACAAGTAAGACAGCTCTTTCATGAGAAAAAGTGAAATGAAAAAAAAGAAAAAAGCTCAAGATAAGAAGAGATGTCAGGGGAGACTTCCTGTAAGAAATGAATATTAACTGTGGTCTTTATCTCTACTTTGTTAATAACAACCAAATGTGAATTTTTCATTCTCCAGAGAAGAAAAGAAAACTGAAGAGAATAAAATATACATATATATGTATCTATAATGTGCTGTATATTGACCCAACATCATATCCATGTAGAGTGGATGCATTATCTACACAAATGCAGTATACGCATTATATATACCACATTAAATTTTATTTTCTCCTGTTAATCAATCTCATGCCATTCTGACTGCCCAGCTAAAAGGAACTTAAAGGGCAGAAAAAAGTGTTCCTTTCCCACCCACTCTAATTTAACCAGCTCATTACTGAAGAACACAAACTGGCCCAAGGGTTTGCAGTTATAAACAACAAACATTCCTTTCTAGTCATTTAAATAGCCATATGATTATCTCCATGAAATAAAGTGCTATAAAATAGAATGTATGAATTTTAAAAATTTTAATTTTCATACATATTGTTAAGTCAGCTATCGCAAAAAACATCTGTAGATATTTAGAGTTTAATAAAGACACTGCAAAAGGAATTAGCATTCCTCCAAAATTATTAAATAATGAGTGTGGTTTTGCTTACAGACACCTATCTTATACATAAATGTATTAATCAATATGATAGATATTTTAACATAGTATAAATATATGTAATACAAATAAGAAATTAATAATAGTGTTTACCTGTAGTTTTTGGAAAGCTAGAGATAATGGGAGATGGGCTTGAAAGGCCATTTTTCAAAGCATATCTTTCTATGTATGTATGTGAGTGTGTTCTATACTATATGTATTAAACAGTGTGAATGTCTTACCTATTCCAAAATTAAATTTAGAATTATAATTTATCATACAACTCTAATAGGAGAGATTCTAGAAATAACCCAGCCTAAATCCATTTCATGTATTCATTAAATTTTACATAATTTAATAATCAAGCCTCCACCCTGTATAAAATTAATGCTAGATCTGTGGGGTCTTCTGATTTCAAGCCAGGGCTCCTCTGATTATAATACTAGTTCTCAATAAACATATTTATCAATACAACCCCAAAATTAGGGGCCATGCTAAGGCAAAATGCCATGCCCTCTTGCCGTATACAACAGAAAACCCCCTGACGAAAATGGAAAGATAGTTACTTGCACATACCTCTGTAAAGCTGAAGAAGAGACCAATGCCCCCGACAAACCTCAAAACCTCTCCAGCGTATTTTCCTATTATTGGAGCACACGGTGAGCATGGGTGGCTGCTTTTGACACAGCTCTGTATGAATTTGGAAAAAAAAAAAAAAAAGAACTTTTCTATCAAAGTGCAGTTATGAAAAGCAGATAAACACTGAACCCACCTAAAAATGAGTGGCTGGAATATTATATCCAATCTGGGCCTGGGCTGTTTCGTAGCATCCTAAATTCTAAAATGGTTCCCACTGGGCACCTGGGTGGCTCAGTGGGTTAAGCCTCTGCCTTTGTCTCAGGTCATGATCTCAGGGTCCTGAGATCGAGTCCCGCATTGGGCTCTCTGCTCGGCAGGGAGCCTGCTTCCTCCTCTCTCTCTCTGACTGCCTCTCTGCCTGCTTGTGATCTCTGTCTGTCAAATAAATAAAATCTTTAAAAATATATAAAATAAATAAAATGGTTCCTAAGTTTCCCAAGCCCAGTATACACAGCTTGAATAACCCCCCCACAGCTCTCAGCTTTGAGCATGGATGGGATTTGTGAATACGACAGTCACTCCCATCTTTACCATGTGGTTACACAAAGACACCATCTATGTTAACGGAATGGAGTGATTCTCATGCTGACTTGGAGGCCGCCATGTTGTGAGATGGCTGTACAGTTAGAACCTGAGAGCAGCCTCCAAGAACTGAGGAAAACCCAGCAAGAAAAATGGAACTTCAGCACTACAACTACCAGAAGCTGAATTCGCCAATACTGGCTGAGCTTGGCAGACCACCCCAGACCTCGGATGAGATTATCCCTGGCCAACACCTTGATTTCACCCAGGTGAGATCTTAAGTGGGGAACCCAACGAAGCCATTCTCACGCTCCTGATCCATGGAAACTGAGAGAACACCTGGATAGAATTCATGTGTCACATAGCACTAGAAAAATAATAATCCCATATAAGAGGCCATGTTGAAAGGAAATCCAGCTCTCAGTTCAGAGAGACGGTAATAGGAGTTTCCTGGAAATTTAAACACATGTACTTCCTAGGACAGTCAAGCTCCAAATCCAGCCTCATGTTGGGGTCTGTCCTGGGACAACAGTACGGCTCTAATTTGTCCATTGCTAACTCAGCTCCCATGGAAACAGCATGAAGTTGTAATGGGAACGAGGGGAGGGAGGAAAGGGGTTAGTTTCATGTATCCTCCCCGCTGGGGATGTTTAACTGGTTAAAAAGCCCCAAATTCAGGAAAGACCATTCCTCCTACTGCCCTGAGATGCTTCAAAACCAAGATATTTCTACAGCTCTTCTGCGCCTCTAAGACTGATGTAGTCTTATTTTTCTTCCACAACTTGTTCTAGGAGGAATTGCATGGGAAGGAATTAGGGGTAAAGAACTGTGAGCATCTGTGTCTGGCAGGGCTCTGGGATACTTAGTACTCTCAGGAGTGGATATGAGAACAGACAAATGACACACCAGTGTACATGAATATAATATAGGTTCATGTAAAGCATTTTAAAAATACAACTCAGCATAAGGAATTCCATTTTCTTCACGTTCATCATTATTCCTCTGTATATAATACGTCTCCAGAAAACATTTTATACTTTGTACTTACAGCCAGACAGGTGTCATTTGGGTTAAAACTTCGAAACCCACAGCAGTTTAAATTTCTCTGGATGTCATTTCGAGCACTTGCTGTATTGTTCCAACCCACTTCCAGAAGCTGACCCTGGAAAATGCATGTAATACATACACTGACATGAGTTATCCCTGCACAAAATGTATAGAGCTAAAGCTTGTAATTTTTAATACTGAGTGTACCTAAAATAAATGCTCTTCCTAAGATGATTAAAAGTTTTTAAAGGGTAATACCTAAATCTACAACAAAAATTAAAGCACATTGGGGGCACATGGGTGGCTCAGTGGGTTAAAGCCTCTGCCTTTGGCTCAGGTCATGATCCCAGGGTCCTGGGATCGAGCCCCTCTTCGGGCTCTGCTCAGCAGGGAGCCAGCTTCCCTTCCTCTCTCTCTGCCTACCTCTCTGCCTACTTGTGATCTCTGTCAAATAAATAAATAAAATCTTAAATAAAAAAAAAATTAAAGCACTGCTTCTATTCCAAGAGTGAAAAGTCTTCATTTTTACATGCTCTTTAAAAGAAGCACTTAGGGGACGCCTGGGTGGCTCAGTTGGTTAAGCAGCTGCCTTCCGCTCAGGTCATGATCCCAGCGTCCTAGGATCGAGTCCCACATCGGGCTCCTTGCTCAGCAGGGAGCCCGCTTCTCCCTCTGCCTCTGCCTGCCATTCTGTCTGCCTGTGCTCGCTCTCTTTCCCTCTCTCTCTCTGACATATAAATAAAATCTTTAAAAAAAAAAAAAAAAAGAAGAAGAAGCACTTAGTTCAAAAGATTCTCAGACTGAAACAAATTTTCCACTGTCCTAAACAGAACTGCATATTGTTTCACAAATTAAGAGTTCGAAAAGTGTAATTGCTAGAAAGGTATCACAAATGTTTCACTGCATAATGGTTGGAAAAGGCAGGGTGAACATCTTTCAGCAGTGGCCCTTTTAACCCAGGGAAGGGAAAAATCTCACTTCAAGGATACCGAAAAGTAGCAACACTTTATGGCATTTCAGGGCTCCAATCAGCCCCACTAATACAATCAGGAACAGCAGATTCTAGCTGTCTCCAGTGAAAGGCCATTCTGAGGGAAGAGGAGTTATCATATATTCCAATCATTCTCCCTCTTTTTTTCCTACACTATACTGTGAGGTGTAATAAAATAAGAGAAAAAAAAGTCTTGGCTTACCTGTTGCTCCTGGTTCAGGGCTAAGCAAGCACATGATACAGAAAACTGAACAATAAATACAAGTAAGAGAATAATCATGTACTGAGAATTCAAGTTAAGGTATTTCTTAACACTCTTAAAATAACAAAATAGAGGTACTGACAACTTCGGAATGTACTAGAAGGCATTCAACCAGGAAACAGAACAAATGGCACCTAGAAAGTTTACAAAGAATATACACAATTATTATTTTCATTAATACACTGTAGATAGTTCACAATAAAAATACTAATACTTAAAGGATAAAATATTAGAATTTCTTTTAGATTGAAATAAAAATCCTTACATGTATAAAATAAGAAATACATATGGATAAATGTACGTAGGTTTTCTTAGTATTAAAATCTTAAAAAACAATCACTGAAATTCTCAACCACATACTAACCGTTTGGAAAGGGTCTAGAGGTCACTGAATCAGTTCAATTTACCTCTGAATTTGCAATGTATAAAAAGGACTATAATTTGTAGAATACATTCTTCATGATGTGAAAAGGAGAAAGTGGGAACATATAAAAATACAGTAGTCTTACCCTAAGAAATATTCCTAATGTTGGTGGAACAAACACACATAGGGCATGCTAGGAGTTGCTCTCTGGCAATGACTTTCCTAATGAGAATTCCAAATCAGTGGCAGTTATCAGAAGAATAAGCAATAGAAGGACAAACTCAACTGGGTTAAATATTCTGCTTTTAAAAAAGGATACAAAAAAAAGCAACACCTGATGGTGCTTTACGGCTCCAATCAGCCCCACCAACGCAATCAGGAACAGGAAGATGCCCACAGCGATGACCACGCCGACCACCCGGAGGCTGGAAATCAGCCCGAAACCAATGCCCCACGCCGCGATTCCAATGAGCAACAGACTGACCAACTACAAAGACAACCGGAAGGGTCAGGGATGGGATGGAGGCAGGGGGAAGAGAAGGACGGGAGGAAAACAGCAATTTCTATAATAATACAAAGAACATTTTTCAGTGTCTTACAAATGACTGCTCATACTCAATAACAGAATACAGGCTAGATCTTAATAGATAGTATTGTTTTAACAAATTAATTTAATCCTCGGGCATGCTTTAAAATAAGTAATAATGAGCTATGAAATTGTTATGAAGCCTCAGAGGTCATCTGGCTTACTAAGCCTAACTGATTTCTGCCCAAGCTTTTGCAATCATGGCGTATGTGAGACTCCCAGATGCCAACACACCTCAGTCCAAAGTATTCATTTCTTCACATGGACATTACTTCTGCTTCCTTCAAAGCCAGTTGTGACCTTCTCTATGATGCTTTCCTCGTTTTCCATAAACTGTTCTTCGAAGTTGGTTCTATTGTTCCCCTCCCCACACTCTCATTCTGTTGCCAAGCCTGTCTCTCCTAGAAGACTAAGAGCGCCTTGAGAGGGGGCACCATCTTCTCATCTGTCTCTATTCCCAGAACCTATCACAGAACCCGGGCCTTGCAAACAATCAAAACTTTCTCAAAGAATTGTTGGAAAAAAATTGCTTTAGGTATCATCGTGTATCCTATGAGAATTCAGAGAGAGAGAGAGAGAGGTCATTACAACTCTTCAGACAATGTAAGAGACTAGCTCTTTTGAGTAAAGTGGTATACTGAACAAGATGAAATTATTTTATACTCCATTTATTTATATACTTATAAAACAAAACTAAGTGAAGAAGTAGAACACATGCCTGAAAATCAGCCATTACCTGTAATAGACAAAGTTACAATCACTTCTTTAAAATAGCAAATGAAGAACACACCATGTATATATGATGTTGAACTGATAGAAGATGAAGCTGACACAGGTATGTGGGAGGGATGGGGGTTGGGGTTTGGGGCAGGAAAAAGGCCGTATCCTCTGAAAGTCAGCCATTTCCTGGAGCAAGGTGACAGCGTCATACACAGTAGAGAGGAATCAAAATACATAAAATACACTTCCTGGCATCAAGACCCAATAAACTTTGTTTTGAAAGATAAAATAAATCACCACTCACTCAAAAGGATTTTTACTCAAATATTTAATTTTTTATATATGAAATCATAGCTTAGGAACACAAATTCTAAATATCTTCCTATCTAAAATGCCCTCCATGTGTACAGATACAAGTAAAACTGCTTAATATTGACAAAGAACATGTATTTGTATTTTTAAAAGCTTTTATTCATTTGAGAGAGAGAGAGCGAGCACAAGAGAGCACAAGCAGGGGAAGTGGGAGGCAGAGGGAGAGGGAGAAACAGATTCCCCACTGAGCAGGAAGCCTGATGTGGGGCTCAATATGGGGCTGGATCCCTGGACTCTAGGATCATGACCAGAGCTGAAGGCAGACACTTAACCCCCTGAGCCACCAGGCGCCCCACCTGTTTATCACTTATGACAAAGCAGATCTAGAGAAGAAAGAAACTGTCTGTAGCATGCTAGAACCAAGTCACGGAGTTACATGGAGTTGCAGTTCTCCGCGGTACTTAGTACACACAGAAGGCTTTTGTTTTCAGAGGGAAGAAATGCTCAGAACGTTTGCCACCCAAAAATTGCCTGGTCCCTCTCGTTGTCTCAAGTGCTCCTCATCAACAGGTCCATTTGCTTCTGGCTTGTTTTTCTCTTCTCACTCACCATCTTCTCATGGCTTCCTGCTATACTGGACTGAGAAAAAGTCCTCTGCTCCATCCCAAGCGAGCTTACATCCAACTCCAAGGCATCCAAATATAGCAGGTTTCCTTCCACAAGGGGTGAAAGAAAAGGTGAGAAATGCGGGCACAGGCCTCCGCACTGCACCGGGGTACCAAACAGGGAAGGTGCTCTGCGTGTGCAGCAGATCAGAGCAACGCGCTCTATCTGTCAGGGTTCTCCTGAGTAGGAGATCTAACAGGATATATATTTAGAAATAGAGATTTATTTTAAGGAATTGGCTCATGCATTTGTGGGGCCAGCATGTCCAAAATGTGTGGGAGAACAGCAGCTTGACAATTCAGGCAGGTTTTCTCTCATACAGTCTGAAGGAAGAATTCTGTCTTCCTTAAGAAACCTCAGTCCTGGGATGCCTAGGTGGCTCAGAGGGTTAGGCCTCTGCCTTCGGCTCAGGCCCTGATCTCATGGTCCTGGGATCGAATCCCACATTGGGCTCTCTGCTCAGCAGGGAGCCTGCTTCCTCCTCTCTCTCTGCCTGCCTCTCTGCCTATTTGTGATCTCTCTCTCTCTCTCTCTCTCTCTCTATCAGATAAATAAATAAAATCTTTAAAAAAAGAAAAGAAACCTCAGTCTTGGGGCGCCTGGGTGACTCAGCTGGTTGAGCATCTGTTTTCAGCTCTGGTCATGATACAGGGTCCTGGAACTGAGCCCCGCATCGGGCTCCCTGCTCAGTGGGGAGTCTGCTTCTCCTTCTCCCGCTGCCCCTCCTTCCTGCTCCTGCCCTCGCTCACACGCTCTCTTTCCAATAAATAAAATCTTCTTAAAAAAAAAAAAGGAGGAGAAGAAGAAGAAGAAAGAACCTGTCTTTGTTCTTAAGTTTCTCCACAGACTGGATAAGGCAGACCACAATGGGAGTAATCTGCTAAACTTAAAGTTAATTGAGTGTAAAGGTTAAGTCTAAAACAATGCCTTCAAATCAGTAGCTACACTAGCATTCAACCAAACAAACATTTGGCACCACCGCCTGGCCGAATTGACAGATAAAATTAACCAGCACACGTGCAAACTTCAGTTCTTGGGTTTGATGCCTATTGCCCAATTCAATTAAATTTGGGAGCAGGATTGTCACTCTCTACTTCTTTATTTGAGTCTTAGAGTCAAAAAGATCAAAAGCATGAATAATATGATAGTTGTAATTCTTTTAACCCCATTAGTTTCAAAGAATCCTTTTGGAAGTCTACCAAATCCTTCCTATATTAATGAAATTCTTACAAGTCTAAATAGCCAACAACAAGTAACTATTGCCCACTGTACACCCAAAACCAGAGATAAGATATCCCTACTAGAACAAAGGTTGGCAAATTTTCTCTATATAAGCCTAGATATTGATCATCCGTCCTCATGGATCACACAGTCTCTGCCACAACTAGTGGATTCTGCAACTCTAACACAAAAGCAGCAGTAAACCAATGAGCAGAGCCGTGTTCCAGTAACATTTCATTCACAGATACTGAAATTGAAATTCACGTAATTTTCATGTGCACCAAATATTATTCTTCCTATAATTTTTTTAATCATTTAAAACTATAAAGCCCTTCTTTGTTGGCAGGCTATCCAATAACAATTAGTGGGATGGATATGACCCAAGAGCCATAGCTTGCTGACCCTTGCTCTAGGAGGCAGGGTAGCAGAGACTAAAACGTTAAAACAGGATGAATAATTGCCTTACCGGATATTTTTACAAGATGAGTCAGAGGACACAACAATAATCCAAAAAAATCTAGATAAATAGAATAGGTCAGAGACTGCAAAGAAATAGTAAAGGAGCAGGTAATGGGCTGAAAAAAAATGACTATACTGTAAATACTATATTATATAACAAAAGAATAGGATATAAATATTCTATTATTTGTAATAAACATATAATAATATTTATAAAACATTTTATAAATATTATTTTATATGGCAAGAGATGTGACTAAATAAAAAATCTTAAAAAGAGGAGCTTATCCTGGCTTATCAGATAGACCTTAGATGTCATCACAAGTATCCTTATAAGAGAGGCAGAAGGAGACACACAGAGAGGAGACGGCCACGTAATGACAGAGGCAGAGGGTGGCATGGCTCGAAGTCAAGGAATGCCCTCAGCCACCTGAAGATAGAAGAGGCAAAGAACAGACTCTCCCCCGGGGCTCTCAGAGAGAGTGCAACCTTGATGATACCTTCATTTTCGACTTCTGGTCTCCCAAACTGTGGGAATTAATTTCTATTGTGTTTCAGCTGCCATGTTTGTGGTAATTCATCCAAGAAACCCTACAAAACTAACACAGAACAATTTACACATCTCCATTACAGAAAGCTGCCTGCTATTTTACCACTAGTGGAATCCTACCATGCGGCTGGAGTGAAGTATTCAGGTATCCTTGTCAGCACCCTCCTAGAAGACCAAATGCTTTATTTACAGCAGCAGCATCTCAACAAAATGTGAAAAATGTCTTCTACTCTGTCAGTTACCAACTTACAGAGTCATTAATAATTAGAATATTTTCCCTTTTGAAAAACAACATCTACAACTAAAAGAGAGAAATACTCTTCCAGGTCACAGACTAGGCATTATGCTTTTATTGAGAACGTTACCTAGAACATTCACAAATATCTCCGCTCAGATTTTTCTTTTCTAAGTAGGGGAAGAAAGGGGCTACTCCCATCAGTAGACCTCTCTGTCAAAAGTATTTTTCACCAAATTCACTCTGCTGTGTCTCTCACATAGGCATCAGACTATCCCTATCGCTAATACAAAGTGCTCCTTCTTGAAAAACACTGAAGAGAGTTTATCAGCATGTCACTTTAACACATCATCACCAGTTTCATGGCTTAAAAGAACAGATTTATTCTGCTGCAATTTTGGAGGTCAGAAGTCCAACATGGGTTGTTAAATCACATGTCAATAAGACTGCATTCCTTCTGGAAGCTCTGGGGGCAAATCCCTCTCCTTGCCTTTTCCACCTTCTAGAAGACACTTGGATTCCATTACCTGTGACCACTTCCACCATCTTCAAAGCCGACATTGTCCCATATTCAGATCTCTTAGTCTACAACCTGTTTCCCCAAGCACATCTCTTTCTTTGAGGATAGCTCTCCTGCATCCCTCTAATAAGGACCTTTGTGATTGCATAGGGCTTTCCCAGATAATCCAGAATAATAGCCCCATCTCAAAATGCTTTACTTAATCACACTGCGAAGTCCCTATTACTGTGGAAGGTCACATAACAATCCATAGCCAAAGATTAGGATGTGTACCTTTGGGGGCAGAGGGATATTATTGAGCCTACTTTAGAGGGTTCTGAGGTCATTGACAACTGAGCAACCATAGAATCTTTCCTACTCCAAATACTTTAAGATATTGTAAAAGATTGTAATATTTTATTTAAATATATACCTGAGCACCAAGAAACAATGGGAAAGTTCTACAGGCCAGAAAGGAAGTAGAACTGCAAAGTCAAAAATACAATCATAGAGCTGGTGGGGGTGAGGCAGGAGTTCTGGATGGGAAGGATAGGAAGGAGTTCCTAGATCAGAACAGTCCCTAAAGAGGAAGGACTTGGGTTTCAAACCGGGCAGGACTGGGATGGAGAGCTAAGACTACTTACGAGCATTTCTAGAAAGCTGTATTTTCAGTGTAAGGTGTTATAGAAAAACTATACTACCACACCCAGGGTGATAACAAAGATATTTGAGTCCCTTCAAAAAATTTTTTGCCAGAAAGAGAGGCTCTAGGCCTAGAGTCTGGGGTCTAGATGTCATGACCCAGGCATGCAGGAAATGGATTCTGATCAATCAGCCAAGCAATTCAGATAAAAGCTGATCACAGGCAGTGATGGGATCTAGGGAAGGAAAACTCTCAGAAGGGAATCCGGAATAATTCAGGAGGGACATCTGCAAATTAGAGCCCTCACACCAGTCCCAAAGACAAAAGAAAAACTTTTCTGTCTATCAAAAAACACCTAAGGAAAAAAAAAAGAACTACACTAGAGAGAGAAGACAGACACAGCAAAAGAAAAATCAGAGCCCCCAAGAAGTTGAGGTAATAGAACTAACCAAAATTAGGAACTAACTAAAATTATGATGTTTAAACGGACTAAAAAGATAAAAGGATAAAAACAATATGGACAAAAAAAAAATTTAAAAGAGAGACTTGAAAAAGAGCCAATAGAGCAAAGCCAAAGTAGAAAGAAGAGAAACGTATTAGAGGAAAGATAAATAAAGCTTCCTTAAAAAAGAAAAGAATGACAGGCCTTCAGAAAAATTATTTTTTAAGAAAAAGAATAAGGCTAAATCCCTCCAAAATGTCATTAGCTGATTAAGAAGAGCTATCAAAAACTCAAAACAAAAATCATATTCAATAATAAAGCCTGAAAAACATTTCCTTCAAAATTTAGGATTAAGACCAGGGTGTTATCACCCCTTCTATTCAGCATTATAGTGGAGATCTTAGACAACTGAGTAAGAGTGAAGCTTCAGAGGAAACACAGCTGTCATTATTCATATTAACAGCAGTAGCCACATGAGAAATAAAACAAGAGGCTGCAAATATTAAAACTGGTAAGATAGAGAAAAGTTACTATGACCAGAAACAATACACAAACATCAACAGCATCCTGATGCACACCCTCCAAAATGTGTTATGCATTTTTTTAGGATGTGATTTGTAATGGGCCCCACAAATATCAGGTATATATAAGTAAATCTAAGAAAGGCATTATAAGACCTTCAAGGAGAAAATTGTGAAGTTAATTGAAGCACACAAAAAACTGCATTAATGAAGAGATAATAACATGTTCATGGGGGGAACACTTATTTATAATAAACCATCGATTTGCCTCCAATTTAGCCTACAAATTCAATGTATTTTTTTTTAAGATTTTATTTATTTGACACAGAGAGATCAAAAGTAGATATAGAGGCAAGCAGAGAGAGAAAAGGGAGTAAGCAGGCGCCCTGCTGAGCACTGAGCCACCCAGGTGCCCAAATTCAATCTAATTAAAGTCTCAATAACTTTTTTTTAGGGTGGAACTTGATATAACGATCCATTAATTTCCATGGAAGAATAAATGTTATTTGTCCCCCAAGGACTAGGAACATCTTTTAAGATTAAAGAGAAAAGCTGTATCTGCTCCACTCCTTCTCAGCCCAGAGGCACCTTTGCCAGCACCATGCTTAAGAAATGCTCTTAGTAGCAAATCAGCCTTCAACTAATCATTCCAGACTCTCTATTTGTTGTTGTTTTCAACCAAGCTCTGAAAAACCTGGGCCTGACTCGACATCTTTTGGGCAGGTTTTATTTATTTTTTTAATCAGTAAAATTAAACATACAAATAAAACTAAACAACTAAGTTAAAAATTCAAACAAATATAACAACTTGTTGTAATGGTTCGATAATTAAAACCAAGTAGTTGACACAGATCTAAATAAACCACCAGTGTAGGCTTGGAGGGAGATGGAACTCCAAATCAGCAGGGAGAGGAGGCTTTCAATAATAGCACTGTGATAATTACCTGCACATTCTGAAAAAGAATAGGAGTAGTCCCTGCCTCATACCACAGATTTAAATCCTAAATATGAAATAAAACCAAACTTTTAGGAAAAAAAAAAGTAAAGAAAAATGTTTTGACTTTGTAGTTAAAGAAAAACTTCTTAAACAACCCCCACCCCAATCAAGTATCATACTAATGTAGTGTCTACTATGTGCAAGAAAGTATTCTGAATGCTTTACATTCACTAACTAATTTCATCTTCACAATAACCCTCAGAGGTAGATAGTACTACTGCCTCCATTTTCCAGACGGGGAAAGTCAGACACAAAGATGTTAAGTAACTTGCCCAAGATTACACAGCAAGGAAAGGACAGAACTGGGATACGAACCTAGGCTGAATGGCTGCAGATTCTGTGTTCTTACCTATCACTCTATATACCACATAATAATTTTAAGATTCTACACAATAAAAATCATCAGACAGGGGCACCTGGGTGGCTCAGTGTGTTAAAGCCTCTGCCTTTAGCTCAGGTCATGATCCCAGGGTCCTGGAATTGAGCTCCGCATTGGGCTCTCTGCTCAGCAGGGAACCTGCTTCCTCCTCTCTTTCTCTGCCTGCCTCTCTGCCTACCTGTGATCTCTCTCTCTCTCTGTTAAATAAATAAAATATTTTTTAAAAAATCATCAGAAAATGTAGGATAAGCTCAGAACTAGAAGATATTTGAGCTCATATATATCAAAGAATGCCCACAAATCAATTTAAAAGAACAAAAAGCACACAGTAAAGCAGACAAAGGTAATAAGAGGCAATCTGCCAAGGAAGAATCCAAAAGGCAATCAATACCTGAAAGATGTTAAATCTCATTATACAATCAAGAAAACAAAAATCACAGCAATGGAAAATCATCTCACATGCACCAGATTGGGCAAAATTAAGCCTGATAATACTGAGATGTGGAGAATCTAGAATTCATTCAAGTCAAAGTGTAATTTTTGAAGCCACTTCATAGAACAATCTGGAAGCACCTAAGAAAACTAAAAATACATATCCCTTATTAACTAGCAATTCTGCTTCTAGATTAAAACCCAAAAGAAATACCCATGTCCCCAACCAGACATGATACATCAGGATTTTGCTGCAGCCTTGTCACAATAAAAAACTGAAAACCACTTCAGAAACCATGACTATGGCATTCATAAACCCTGATGTGACCACACAGTAGAATACAAAAGATTTTGATCTATTTCTATTAAATCAATAAATTTCAAATAAATTACATAAATATAGAAGACATACCACTTAATAAACTTTCAAGCACACAAAAAGTTACCCTATTTATGTTTTGTTTTGTTTTGTTTTGTTTTTTTAAGTGGGGGGAGAGAAAGAGAGAGAAAATCTGAAGCAAGCTCCACAGCCAGCACTGAGCCGGACACAGGGCTCCCTCTCCCAAATCTGAGCTGAAAGCAAGAGTCCGACGCTTCACGGACTCAGCCACCCAGGTGCCCCACAAAAAGTCACCTGATAGTCTTTGTGGTTGACTAATATCTCAAACTGTCGTAAGTACATAAACGTGCATGGAAACGACGGGTGTTGATTTTAGAACAGTGATGACTTTTGAGGAGGGGAAAAATGGGAAAGGAGATGGAGGCGGCCTTTAGCCGTGTAACACTTAACTTCTAAAAAACAGGGAGACGTGGCAAAACACTGGCATCTGTGGAATCAGCCTGCTGGGTTCCCAAGAGTCTACCATTACATCTTCTCTGCACATGAAATATTTCCTAATTAAAACCAGCCTTGAAAATGTAACAGCTTCTTTCTTACCATGGCACCAATTCTAAATTACCCTATTTTGCTTTCCTCCGTCAATTGGTCCAACTTTCCTCATCCAGCCTTTGTTTCCCCTGTTCCCCAAACACAGGCCCATAAATCAAGATATTCTCAATCATCTCTCAAATATTTCATATTAATTTTAATTTTAATTTTAATTTCATATTAATTTGCATCTTCAAGGACTGTCCATATTCTCTCCTGTGATGGGCTCCCAGTTAGGAAAAAGGAAGGCTTTCAAATGACGGTAGTATAAACACCTGAGGGCAGAGCCAATGATTTGTTGTATCTTCACTTGTTTACAACAGAAAGCAAAGGTTTGGACCGGTCACACTTGGATGATCGCATGTGTGAAAAAGACACCACCCTGGGGCATCTGGGTGGCTCAGTGGGTTAAAGCCTCTGCTTTCAGCTCAGGTCATGATCCCAGGGTCCTGGGATCAAGCCCCACATCGGGCTCTCTGCTCAGCGGGGAGCCTGCTTCCTCCTCTCTCTCTGTCTGACTCTCTGCCTACTTGTGATCTCTGTCTGTCAAATAAATAAATAAAATATTAAAAAAAAAAAAAAAAGAAAAAGAAAAAGACACCACCCTATTTCTCCTTCTTGTGCCTAAGTCTCAGGCATAGGCATGTGGACACACACACAAATACACATTCTCATCTGTAAGCTGGAACAGAACATTGAGTTAACCGTCCAATCCGAAACAAATTCTGCAGTTATAACTACAACAGTATGACTGTCCAAACATAAACTTATTTGGGCTAGTCAACTTTGTGATAAACCCCCAAAATATCTTTTAACAAAATAATTGAAAACAACATAAATGTTACATTCTATGTGGCTAATGTTTCTAACACATTGCAACACGGAGCCCACAAGTATTCATAATTAATTTTTAAAATTAGAAATCGCACCCAAAGGTTCATGTTATGTCTTTAATTAAATTCCATTAATTAAATTTGCCTATCAGAGTTTCTTTAACTTTTACTGTAAAGAAACCCTTTAAAGATAGTAATGAAACTATTTATTTCTGACTAGTGGTAATTATATGTTTTGGTTGGCTTGTAATTTTGAAGAGAATGGGGCTATATGAAGTCTTCCAAACTAGTGATCTAAAAATTATTGATTCTGATAAAATTAATTCTAACTATATAATTAAAAAGCCTAAGTTTGTCCCTAGAACTTGGTAGACAAAGGAACTGCAAGAATCCTTTGTTCGATAATAACAACAGTTTCCTATGAGACCAATTGTAATAGAAAGTAAATTTAGACCTATGACAAATAGTTTCCTTCCTTTGGGATACAGAATACTGATAAAAACAGATTATGGATCTGTTAACTCCTTGATAGCAATGTTTTTATGAGCAGGAAGCACCAACCTTTCCTGTTTTCTCTTTAAAACAAAGAGAAGCGTATCGCATGAAAAGAGCTTCTAAAAAGAGAGATTAGAAGAGCTATAATGGAAAAGACACACAAAGCAGGATTAGAAAAGTAACTACAACTCGCATTACTTCCCCAGCCAAGCCCTGAGAGAAGGAGGTGGGGGCAGACACAACAGTTCACAGGGAGTGGACTGTGAGGAAGGGGCTAGTGGAAGAGACAAGGCAATCCTAAGCAGGGCTCACAAGATAGCAGAAATTCACAGAACACCAAAGCCCAAGGCTACCTGGCCAGTCATCTATTCCCTTCCATTTTATAGTTGATAAGAGTAATGAAATTCCATGCCCAGTGACACAGAGGCAGAACTGTGGCAAACTTTCTGCTTGGTGTGTTTTTTTTTTCTCCCTGTGGGAGCATATCATAGTGTGTAGCATTATATTTATGCAATTTTTAACACCGAGATATAATACTAACAACAATGTTATAATGCTAAAGATACAGTTCTTGCTTTGTAGCCAGATCCTTGTGGGTTTGCATAGCATCTCTTCAACTTACTCCCCAGGAGACCTGGTTGCATAGCCACATAAAAACAGGAAGAGTGAAGTCTTCTACTTATATGACTTTTCCATTTGTTAACTACCAAATTCATTTTGTGTTTTTTACTTTCCCTTTATCCACCCCAGAAATGTTGGCACATACACTGACATTCACACAAAAGTCCATAGTGCACTGTCCAGAGGAAGGGAGCAAGAAGGAAAGTGTTTATCTTCGACATCACTCTAGCACATAAAATTATTCAAAATAAGCATGCATGTACTTGTAAACTTGTGGATACATGCAACACCATTTCAGAACAAAGAAAAAAATACATTGTGCATAATGATCTTTATAATCTAGCTTAAAAGTGTGTGTCGAAATATTAAACCACCACATTAAACTTTTCAAATGATGAAGTTGCTAGAATATTCTAGAAGGAGGAACAGAAGAACAAAAGTACTGCCCAGAAGAAGAATGAGACCTCTGTAATAGACATATTTTGCCTAGCACATCCATCTCCTATAAGCCTCTTAATCATGGTGTTTTACAGCCCCATCTGACCACCACCAGCACAGAGACACACAACATAGGCCTCTCAATCCTGGTTGCCCAGCCTCCTATCCACAGTGATTGATCCATGGAATGGGTCCATAAACGATGGGTCAATCAGCTGCTCCTTTCCATAATGAAAGGATATTGAAAAGAAAATAAATGGGTTCCTCTAGCATACCAAGAACTATTAAAATTGATGCTGCCAGTGGCCACTTTGGCACATGGAAAAAATCTATCTTCAAAAAGAATGTAAGCAGTGTCAAGCTGAGCTGAGAAAAAAGGAGCAAGAGAGTTCTGACCCTTTCTGAGCCCCTTGATCCAGCCATACTTGAAAATACACCTCTTTGGATGTCCCAATTCCATGTATGCTGACAAGGGTTTGTGCTTTCTCAAAAACATATTCTTTAAAGCTCATCTAAAACCCATAAGGAATTCTGGTTAATATAAGCTTCATCTCCCAAGTGTTGATCATAAATTTTTTAATACCTTCCAACTTTCAGAGCTTTTGTCTACCTTCACAATTAGGACCACATTCCCCACCTAGACTAACTCAAAATACTTCACCTTGAATGTAGGCTTTTAAAAAACATAAGCACCCACCCTGTTGGCTGAAAAGACCTGGAAACTTGAAGGACAAAACAAGAAGGGAAATCAGTGATCCAGAGAAATGCCCTATACCATCTTCTGTCTGCAAACAGCCTGTCTAGACTTACCAAACTTAACTCCAGCCTGAACTCTACCACAGAGCAGGTCAGTGGTTGCTTGCAGATTGGGAGCAGGGGTTGTGCAGCAGGAGGGAGGGATTACAAGGGAGGATAAGCAAACGGTGGGGGACAAGGTCTTGAATGTGGCCACGGGGTTCAGAGGTTAATGTATATACCAAAATTTACTAAATTTCTACTGTAAATACATGCAGCTTATGGCATATAAATAATACCTCAATAAAACTTTTAACAAAAGACACAGTTTTCCAAGAAAAAGCATTTTCCAAAAAAAAAGCATTTTACAGTATCATCCTTCTTCGGGAATGGAGCAAACATAATGCCTAGAGTTGCCAATGCAACTTAGTGAAAAGGAAGAAAGTTACAGGCCAAGAAGGGTAGAGCAGGAACACAATGATGACTGGGACATTGATAAGACCCTTAAATCATGCCCCTGCTCTAGACTACCTGCTTCTGGACATTTATCTACATGAAAATAATAAAGCTTACTATTTTAAGCAGCAGTAGCTGGGTTTGTATTACCAAGGGCTGGACTCTCTTCCAGAGACAGTGGTCTTTGGTCTTTTTCTAAAGCCAGTAAGATCTGGTCCTTCCCAGGCTGGCGATCAGTTGTTTCTCATCTTGGAATAAAGTCCAAATCCCAAGCTAACAAATTCAAGGACGTGAAGAGCCTGGATGACTGCTGGAGGTAATTCATTAGCCATTATTCCCCACTCCCAGCCAGACTTCAAATTCTTTCAAAGAGCCTTCTATACTTTAAGTGCCACATAAGCGAGGCACATGTTTTTCTGATATTCCTAGCTCCTGGCAAAGTGCCTGGTACAGAGAGGTACTCAAAATAACACTGCTGAATCAAAGAGCTCATGAAATTGCTCACCTGCTTTAAGGATAGGTAAATGCTTCTTCCCTAAACAGTAATATTTTGGGGAAAGAAACTCAGCCTAATGATGTCTCAGATTATTCTTTCTCTATATAACCTATAAAAACTGGGGCACCTGGGTGGCTTAGCGGGTTAAGCCTCTGCCTTCAGCTCAGGTCATGATTTCAGGGTCCTGGGATCAAGCCCCACATCGGGCTCTCTGCTCAGTGGGGAGCCTGCTCCCCCACCCCCCACCCCCCATTTGTGATCTCTTTCTCTGTGTCAAATAAAATTTAAAAAATAATTTTAAAAAATTTCTTTCTTTCAGATACCCACCACATTTCAAAACAAGAGGCAAAAAGCAACTTGAACTATTCTTAAAATACTTCTCATTACTTCTACATGGTTTTTTTTAGCCTCTGAATTCTACCAGGGTAAGTGAATTGCTTTGAGGATGAAAGAGGAATAGAGAACATTGGACAAAACTGGATTTGATTTTGTATTAACTTCTTCAAAAATATTTTATCAGCACTAAAGAGAGAGAAGTGATGATAATAGTGGAGGATACGAAATCTAAAACAGGAGTAAGATTCAGAGGGACTATACCACCAAAATGTAGCCCAGCATCCACAGACACATAAGGAAAGCAAAGACCCCAGACAGCCTTCCCTGTTCTTGCTTCAACATTCATCACCAGCAATTACACTTGATCACTGAACTCTCCCTCTGAACTTCTGCCTAATGTGAAAAAAAAAACTGAAGAACAGTTCAGCGATGATCAAGCATGCATTTCTAGTTTCTATGATGCCAAACATCTGGATAGAAACTTAAAAATTCTATAAATAATCTAGATCCTGTTAAATATCCACACGTTTAGTGTTGAAGCCAGGACCTCCGTTCCTGGTTTCGTTTTTATTCTTCAAATGACACAAAGATGCCCCACATGCCTTTGTCACATATTTTCCTTCCTTATGTTCTCCATGGTGCTGAGCAGATTTTCTATTCACAAAACACATATACTGTTACATAATATCTGCTAAGAAGAAGTTATATAAAAGGATTCAAAAGTATGGGATCCTGACTCATGTTCCAAGGGTAAGAGTTCAAGGTGGCCCTCACAGCTGTCAAGCAAGTGCCAACTTCCCCCCTACTCCTGCCCACCATGGGGCAGTTCTGGTAGACAAGAAGTGGGGTTACAGGCACAACAGCCCTGCACTGATTCTCTCATTCAATTAACTAAATGTCAACCATATGCCAGGGCTGTGCTGAGCCATCAGGAGAGGAAAAGTGATGAAGACCCTGTCCATACTGTCGAGGGGCAGAGTTTGCCCTATGAAAAGCATGATAACTGCTCTTTCCAACAACCTCATTGATCAATTCCAGAACTGAGTCTTAGCCCCCATTTTACTTAACAGCATTTGAGACAGATGTTCAATTTTGCTTCCTTAAAATAACTTGCATTTGGCTTCGAGGACACCGACCTCTACCTCTTACCTTCTCGGGCTCCTTTCCTGGTTCCTACCTGTCTGCTGAGCCCTTATTTAAAAGGCCCCTCGGTTCACACCACAGATGACGGCACTTCTCCATCTATCCTCACTAACTTGTGGATCTCATCCAGCATCAACCTTAAAGCCCATTCTCTATGTTGGTGGTCACCAGGATTTTAACTTCCAGCTACTCCTCTCCCCTGAACTCCACTGTTGTCAGCCTCCCTACTGGGTGACATCTCTGTTTGGGTATCTGATTGGAATCACATCTAATACTGAACCCCTTATCTTCTTCCCAAAGCCTCCTCCTCCACCCAGTCTCCCCATTCCTATTAATAGAAGATCCATCTTGCCAGTTGCTTAGGCCATAAATCATGAGTAATCCATGGCTCCTCTCTTTTTCTCACACCCTATTCCAATCCACCAGAAAGTTATGTTGGCTCAACTTTCAAAATACACCCCAAATTGGACTATCTCCCTTACACGGACATCACACTGGTCCAAGCCCTCCACATCTCTTCCCTAAATTACTGCAGTAGCCTTCCATATAATCTTACTACTTCCACTGTGGTGGTCTATAATCCATTCTCAATTCAGTGGCCAGACAACACTTTAAAGGAAAAATCAGGTCCAAAGCTACCAATGGCTACCGTTTCACTCTATATAAAAGCTCTTATCCTTCCAGGGGACTCAAGGCTTTCATACCTGCCTCTCACACCTTCTCTGACTCACATCCTACACCCCTCCTCGCCCTGCTCACTCTGTCCCAGTCACAATGGACTCATCTCTGTCCCTTGCATAAACCAGGCATTCTCCTCTTCCTCGATCTTTTCAAAATTCCATCTATCTGAAATGCGGTTCCCAGATATCTGTCTTTCATCTCCTTCAAATCTTTGTCCCAGTGTTTGTCTTCCCAAGCAGGCTAATCCTGGCCATATATTAAATATGGATTTATCCTCCCCTACCCACCCACGCCTCACCATACTTCATTCTTCTTGCGCCATTTCTCTCCACAGCACTTTCTTACCTTTTCATATGATGTATAATTTATTTACTTACTCGCTCACCATCTACTTCATCCCGTAAACTTAAGACCCATGAAAGCAGCACATTTTGGTTTGTTTTCCTTATTTCTCTTAATGCTCAGTTAATCTTTATTTTTGGAATGAATAAAATAAAACATTATTTGGGATCACCTTATATTTATATAAGACTAAAAATAATGTATTAGACTAATAATATAAAAAATCCTAGCCAACTATGATTTAGAGTACAATTTTATAGGAAGTGGATTTGTTCTTCTGAAACGTTTTAGGAAAACCCGGGAAGTATATGAAAGGTTGGCCAACAACAGAGGATAAAAGAGTATTTTAAGAAATATATTAGATCTGGGGCACCTGGGTGGTTCAGTGGGTTAAAGCCTCTACCTTCAGCTCAGGTCATGATCCCAGAGTCCTGGGATCGAGCCCCGCATCGGGCTCTCTGCATAGCGGGGAGCCTGCTTCCTCCTCTCTCTCTCTCTTTGCCTGCCTCTCTGCCTACTTATGATCTCTGTCTGTCAAATAAATAAATAAAATCTTAAAAAAAAAAAAAGAAAAAAGAAAAGAAACATATTAGATCCTAACAGGGATATATAAAAGTAATGTCTACTTATTATTTTTTTAACCCAATGTTAACTTTAATGTTTTAATATATTTGCCTGCCTTCTAGATTTGACTTTGAATAATTTTTTTTAAAGATTTTATTTATTTAGAGAGACAGAGAGCATGAGGGCAGAGGGAGAAGAAGAGGGAGAGGAGAGAGAATCTCAAGCAGACTCTGTACTGAACCTGGAGCCCAACATAGGGCCTGACCTCACGACCCTGAGGTAACAGCCTGAGCCAAAACCGAAGGTCAGATGCTCAACTGACTGAGCCACCCAGGCACCCCTAATATTTAATCATTTCTCTTGACTAAATATTAATAATTTTTATCATTTTTATGAAGTTTTCATTAGGAATGTTTTCCAGTGGTGAAAAGGGAACAATCATTTCTGTAAAATCAATTCAAGGAGTATTTAGAGTGTATAGCTTTTACTATACACTCTACAGTTGTTTTTGTTTTTCTTTTTAAAAAAAGTGCTACACACTGAAGGATCTAGCAATGAGAAAGCTAAGATCCCCGCCAACAATGACCAAAAAAAAAAAAAAAATGGTTAATGATCTAGCTGGGGTAAAAAGCAAACACAAAGCAGCTTTATCTACGATATGGAAAGTTGGGATGGTCAGTGGCAAAGACAAAGTAAAACAAAATCTTACAATACTGACTCAGTTCTCACTGTAATTTAGAATTCGGTAGGAAAAAAATAATCACATGCCTTCACTTTCTCCACAGATCTGACTGAATTAATCTGGAGTGGCACTCAAGTAGTAAGATTCCCAAGTAAAAATGTGAGGAAACAATGCCTTCTGATTGAGGAAATAAGAGGCTTTATTTGAGTAACTTTACAAAGACAGAGCAAGGTGTTCTAGGCTGAGGGCAGAGGATCAGCAAAAACAGGCAACAAAGGGCATTTTGTGTGGGGAATTCTCTGTGGTGAAAAGATGTCCAGGGCTGCAGATGGAAGTGGCAGATGGTGAAAGATCTCGAAGGACAGTATGGAAGTTGGGTTGATTCTCTAAGAATTTTCACCTATTATCACAAACGGGTTTGGATCACTTGTTTTACAGCGGTAACATAATCTGGAGCATAAATTCAGATGAAATGGAACACAAACAAAAAGGATCTAAACCTCACCTGCCATCACCAGTGGGGTGTGTGTGTGTGTGTGTGTATGTGTTTGAAGTGATAATGGCCCACTTTTAAACCCCTTAAAACTGTATGCAAATCAAGCCACCAAAATACTCAAACCTCACTTTTCAAATATGGGCTGAAATACAACTTTCCCAGAATGAATTGTTTCTTTCTTTGTAATGCCTCTTACATCATTAAACTTTATGAAAGTCAATAACCTCACTCTAAGTAGAGAAATGGCATAAATAGCACATTTTTGTTACCGTTTTTAAATCAAAAGGCTGGAAATTTTACAAACATACTTGGCAAAAAGGCAGACTATAAATATCAGCACAGCAACATCACATGAAAATCTCAGGTTCTATAAACAGGGAATCATTTTTAAATAAAAAATGCAAGAAAATAACCAGGCACCATTTAAACATTTTAAATTCATTCAGTAGTTTGAGCAAGAACCGGAGAGAAATAACACAAACCTAAGCACACATGAAAGTATTAAACAAGAATAATTTGAAAAACGATGATCAGAATTTTGAAAAATGACAGTGTAATCATTTGAAAGAAACGGCAATGAATAGATTTTTCTTTAGCTGAAATACTAGTGTTTCTCATTTATTTTGGAGTTAAGACCGAACAAAATCATAGTTTTCTAGCACTCTAATAACCAGAATGAGACTCAAAAAAATGTATAGGTAAATCATTCCATATTTTACTTACTATACCACAGTCACTTTTTTTCTTATAACTAGAAGATTAATATTACAACTTTGCTGCCTCCACAGAGCCTGCTTGAATCAACACCAGCTCCCATTAAGTGCTAGAATTCCAATAGCTTAAAAAATCTTCATTATCACAAGCAGGTTTGTAATTCAGAAATTTAAAATAAACTTTTTCATCTTGAAGCCATAACAACTTAATTTTTTCTTTCTGTGGCACATCCAAAGCATTTATCCACATTTTCCCATTTTATCCTAAAAACTCATGAGGGAAGGATGAAAAATATCATCACCAGTTTATAAATGGAAAAACTGAAGCTTGAATAAAGGGAGCTGTTTGGCGAAGATTAAATTCCAAGCAAGTTGTAGAGTTGATATTCAAACTTAAATTTTCTTCCTGAACCCAATTCTTTCTCTTCCCATAGACTGCAGAGACTTTTTTTTTTACCTTTATGTATAGTATGTTTTATCTACTTTAAGACAATTCAGTTTCAGAGATATTAAAATGTAAATTCTTGTAAATCAGGGTCTATGAAAGGATATAAATCAGTATAATTTTTGATGCTGTATGGGAATTTTTCCCAAAGCAAGCAAAGTTATGGGGGAAAAAATTGGAAAAAAAAAAAAATTAAGGGGCATCTGGGTGGCTCAGTGGGTCAAAGCCTCTGCCTTCCACTCAGGTCATGATTCCAAGGTCCTGGGAGCGCGTCAGGCTCTCGAGAATCTGCTTCCCTTCCTCTCTCTCTGCCTATCTCTCTGCCTACTTGTGATCTCTGTCAAATAAATAAATAAAATCTCAAAAAAAAAATCAAGAAAACAAACTTGGAAAGAATTTAGAAGAATGAATATGGAAAAAGAAACTCTGAAATGACCCTTCTCATTTTAAGATCAGGTACTTATGTTCTTTACATTCTCAATTAAAACTATTCATATAGGGGTGCCTGGGTGGCTCATTGGATTAAAGCCTCTGTCTTGGGAGGGTCCTGGGATTGAGCCCCGCATCAGGCTCTCTGCTCAGCAGGGAGCCTGCTTCCTCCTTTCTCTCTCTCTGTCTGCCTCTCTGCCTACTTGTGATCTCTGTCTGTCAAATAAATAAATAAAATCTTTAAAAAAAAAAACTATTCATATATATGAATATATATTATATATATAATATTTAATACATATACTAAAAACCAGCAGTGCAACTCCTAAAAATCTCTTCTTCTCTGCTAAGGAAGCACAAGGACATAAATTATAAATCTTCTAAATGTTCACGTATTTTAGAATATCACTTATTTCATATTCTTAAAATTCCCCACAAATCATAAGTACAATTTTAAAAAGTTGTTTGTCACTCTTTGTCAAAGCATTTTCAATCAGAAGTATTCTAAAACAAACTACTAAACATAAAATAGGCCATTTCCCAAAGTACTTTTCATTTGCATTTATGTCGTAAGCAGTATGAAAAAGATTCATGCTATTTCTACATTTTCTCCCATTTCTTTATAACTTCTTCACTACCCCGACTTCTTTAACCCACAAAGGTGTCCCCTCATCCTAAATTTTAAGGTACCTCGAGTCAGTCATTCCACCTATCACACTTAATTTTCCCATCCCATGAATCCTAACTAGATCCTGTTTTCACACAGTGGCGAGGTTTTTGTCTTTGTATGTGTTTATTACTTCCCACAGTTCTCAGCAGAGTATACACGGCAGGCAAATGTTTATTGACCGAATAAAGCTCCTGAGGTCATACAAAGAAAAGAGTAATTAAACAACAACAACAACAAAAAAGAGGCTTCACGAAGCCATTTTGATTTTAAGGCCCAGTTTGTTTCACTGGTGTCTTCCCAAACTGAGAACAGTGCCTGTCATAAACAAATAAATATTTATTGAGTAAACAAACATTCAATTCAGTTTCTTGAAATATACTAAAGTTCTGAAGCCAGTTTTCTTCTTTCTGCTAACACCATGAAGGTGCAAGGAAAAGAATTCTGCTTCTCCTCTTCGTACCGTATCTATAAATAGTTTATGTTCACTACACGAACTTATACAGTAGTAGGGATCCTATGGATTAAAATGACCAAACCCAGGGAGCCTGGCTGGCTCAGTCGTTAAGCGTCATCTCAGGTCATGATCCCAGGGTCCTGGGACCAAGCCCCACATTGGGCTCCCTGCTGGGTGGGAAGCCTGCTTCTCCCTCTCCCAGTGTTCCCTCTCTCGCTGTGTTTCTCTCTGTCAAATAAATAAAATATTTAAAATTAAATTAAATTAAATTACCAGGGGTGCCTGTGTGGTTCAGTGGGTTAAGCTTCTGCCTTCAGCTCAGGTCATGATCTCAGAGCCCCACATCGGACTCTCCGCTCAACAGGAAGCCTAAGACCTGCCTCTCTGCCTACTTGTGATCTCACTCTCTCTGTCAAATAAATAAATAAAATATTTAAAAATAAATGAATAAATAAAATAAAATGACCAAACCATAAATAACAAGAATCAACTGCACCTTTGGCTAGTGATCAGAAGACCATGACAAGTTTGAGGGATGTTCCTTCAAGCTATTTGAGTGACATTCTTTCTGGTCCAACCATGAATTCACTCTCTTCTGAGGCTCATCTACAGGCCACCTGAGCATGTGGACAGTCTGGCTCACAGAGTCCTAAGT
This sequence comes from Neogale vison, assembly GCF_020171115.1. NCBI lineage: Eukaryota > Metazoa > Chordata > Mammalia > Carnivora > Mustelidae > Neogale > Neogale vison. Next base: position 173,417,064 of record NC_058094.1, on the reverse strand, counting down.
TCCTCAAGAAAATGCTTCAACACAAAAGCAGGCCGTGGCCTTTACACCCGCCACTCCCATATGCAATCCTGGCTTTACTAACACTTTTAGAAATGACCTCAGACTCAATCCTTCAACTCTGTGCAATTTTAGAGGTAGTTATCCTGGTGAGATTGGAACCTATGAAAGGTCCACCTATTTGTACCTTAGAAGTATCTCCCAAGTCTTCAACTTCAGCCCTGCCCCCAACCACTTCACAATTCTCATCTTCAATTATGGAGGGAGAGACGACGGAAGATACATAATCTCAGTAAGAGTAGTGGCTCATTTTCGCCATCTGTTTAAGACCTGTTCCAACTTTTTTACCTTTCACTCACCCCCAATCTAAACTGCTCACCTTATTTAAGTTTGCTCACAATATATAAGAAGTACACATTAATTAGTCTTAAAAAATATCCTTTTTATCTAAAAAGTCTAGGATTTAAAAGGATGCTAACCATTTTACAGCCTTATAAATTTCTAATTAAGGTTTACTGCAATAGCTATTCAAATCAATAGAATACACTTTGAAGATCAGTAAGTTGAATTATCTACTTAAGTCTTAAAATGTTCTTTTAGAATCACCTTTCTCCTTGCTTTCCTAATACACAGTGAATACAAATAGAAGGGACCTATCTTGAAAACAACTAGACTTAAAAATAACTTGCCTTTTAATATATACTGCACATTAACCTATATAAATCAACTGTATTATGTATATGTATATATATTGCACCTTAATTTCTATAGACGTCTCAGTCAAGTAAGCATGCAAAGCAGATCTTCCACTGTAAGCACACATTATAAGGCTAAGTGTCTGGTGAGCAGATGACTAAATCATGGGGTGGGAGCAAAAGTCAGGGCACAAAATGGTGAATTTGAAGTTCTAAGCAGGCCCTCCATGCTAATAAAAGAAAATACCTGGAGAAGTGGTCAGCACTTACTTAATAAACAATCAATATGATCAACATGCTTCAGGTGAGACAAAGGTGGATTTTGCTCTGAAACTTGACACACTCTCCAATTACAAGGAGATGAATCACCAGGTGTTTTACAATTCCCCTCCCCCATGCCTACTATCAGTGACCTGCTGATTAGATTCCTACTAACTAGCCAGAAAAGCAGACTTTATTCCACTGTCTCGCCTTCAAAGCTTAACAAGCATGTTCATATACAAAGGAACAGTAATGGTAAAATGATCCAGGCTTGCTCTTCTGTTGGTGACCACAAGGCCTCTCCATTCCAAGGATGTAACCTAAGCTTGCACAGATGGCCTAGCTTTCTGCTAATGCAGGGGAGCTGGGTTTGTTTTCAGGGTGGGTGCTGCAAACCACCAGGTGTATTTATAGAAGGGAGCAAGACTAGGATGGAGGGATGATGACAGAATAGGAAGTTTCTTCCACCTGGGAGAGAAGCCCGTGGAAAGATCTGGATCCCACAGTCTAGGTTCTAGTCCTGACTTGCCAACTATGTAAACTTAGCTGGGGGGGGGGGGGGACACCTTTTTGGTCTATTATCTTAAGTATAAAATGTAGACAATGCCCCTTGCCTTGGATGGCTGTCAGAACGAGGAACGAAATCCTGGGATGTAGTAGGCAATGGATAAGCGTCAACCTGCTCCCCCATTCTCCTGTTCACCCAGAACTGCGCCTCAAAAATCATAGAGATAGACTACCCCTTTAAACTAAAAGGCCCAAGCTTGTTAGGAAAAAAGAAAGAAAAAAAAGAAAGAAAGAAAGAAATGACTCGGGTGGAGGCTTGCTTATTTACTGGAGGATCTCGCTTAAAATGGAGTTAGGATATTAATAAGATGGGAGACCACATGGAAAAAGCATCCAGTATGAGCAAACTAACAAGAAAAAAAAAAAAAAGGAAGAAGAAGAAAAAGAGGAAAAAAAAAAAGGAAAAGAAAAGAGAGCCCTTTATGTAAGCACAAAACTTCGGAAGCTGCGGATATCCTGTAAACCTACTCGGTGACCTCAATTCAAATCACAAGACCACGCAGAGCTAACCAAAATGCTCACTATCCATATGCCGCCTTGTCAGTTTCAGACCACGCTATTTTTGCAAAACTGTCCTCAAACCTGAGGCGGCTCTGCCGCCTCCAAATCCGCCCCAGATGGGTCTGGAAGCCAGGAGGGAGTATCAGAAGGAACAGCGATGGGAAAGTGGGAAGGTTGGTCAAATGACTGAAAAACAAGGCGGTGGGTGAGGGGGCGGGGTAGAGCAATGTGGCAGCGCCGTGGCCAGTGAGCCAGAAAGACGACGGCTTCACAATGAAGGAAAGGAAGAGACTGCGACAAGCGCCGGCTCCTGGTCTCCGGCGGGCACTGATGGGGAGGCCAGGGGCGCGCAGAGCGTGGGAAGACGGGAACCGGGAGCGGAATGAAGTCAGAGTCGCTGGTCCGGCAGGAAAACCAAGGAGGAACCGAGCAGGTGCAAAGCCCCCGGGAGGAGAGGACCGGGCTCAGGGTACTCACTGTGTAGAGCAGGTTCAGCGCACACAGGCAGTTCTTGGAACACGCGAAGCCCCCGCAAACCATCTTGGAGCCTGTGGTTCCCGCAACCGCAGGTAAACGTGGCTCGGGCGGAGCCTCCGGGACAGCCTCTTTGTCCTTGCCTTCCGGGCCTGGCCGAGGCCGGGGTGGGGGGCCCTGGGCTGGGGCTGCAGTGCGCTGCGCGCCCGCCGCGGCTCGAACCCGCTCTGGAACCTACGGCCGCCGCAGCTGGAGCCGGAGCCCGAGCCCCGCCCAGCCCCCCCGCCTCGCCCCGCGCGCTGATTGGCCGCCGGCAGCGAACAAAGGTAGAAATATGCAAATAAATGCGCTCCGCCAGCCGGCAGCGGGGAGGGGCGGGGCGGCCCCGGCGCGAGGGGGAGGGGGCGGAGGCCGTATGGGACCTAGCTCCAGGCCAGAGCGTGTGACCGCCGCCTCGCTGTCGTTTCCTGGGGAGCAGGTGAGGAGAAGAGGGCGGGGCCCGACGGAGATCCACGCTGGCAGGGCAGAATATGACAGCACCTCTCGGTTCTTGGCCCTGGTGGATGACGTGGCACCATTTTGAATTAGATTTGAAAATTAAGCACCTAGCCTTGTTTGAATGAATAGGTGGAGAAATAAATTAATGAATGTGAAAGATTTAAAAGAGACAACACAGTGAGGGAAAATGAAAAGAAGAAAATAAGTGAAAGAATAAAAGGAGAGAATGAAATCTCTGCTACTCTTAGGAAATAGGTAAAGTACATGGCCTATAAATGTGAGGACTCCTGTCAGGCCAAAATTTTTTCTACAAGGATTTGCAAAATACTAGTAACTATGAATATGTGCATGCAAGAGAAAATCAGGAGAGGTAATTTTTGTCTTTCAATCTTGAATTTCAATAAACTTTTGTTTTTTCACAAATAAGGATTGTGCAAATGTTTTTAAATGATAGAGTCTTCACGTCAGTCTTTGCATTGGCACTATTGAGTGTCTACTCTGGAAATACATCTTGTATTCTCAGATCCCTCACCTATAGATTGAGTTATTATGTTAAGCACTTTTTGCACAGTGCCTGGCACAAAGTAAGTGCTCAATGCATGTCAGCTAGTATTTGTAGATCTAACAGTTTTTTAATACCTGCTGTGTTCCAGGCAGTAAACTAAGCCAATAAAGGCTTGGTTGTTTCCTAGTACCTTCTCCCAAAAAAGGTTCCTTTTATATAAAGAAATGTTCAGATACTTATGTGGAGCCTAAGGGTTCATGTTGAGTAAATTATGTGAAAGCAAATGCTAAATATATGTTAAATAGAACATTGCAGCTGATCAAAATAGTGTTCATGTAGTTTTCTGCTCCCGCTTCTAAGCTCTCTTTACCTCTCCAAACCCTACCACACCAAGAAGGTTTCATTGATTCTTTAGCTTTTGTATTCCACATTAACCTTTTGTAGACAGTCAGAACTATTCCAAAAATTACTCTGGAAAATGACCTTCCAACTCAAACAATACAGTGCTGCCCAGCTTTCCTTTCTAAAAGCCAGAGACTTATTAAAGAGGTATTAGCAGGAAGATCTATTTTTCCTCTTCTCATTGCTGGATGCTGCCAACACAGCTACCACTTCATTGCTCCCCCAACCATGGCAACTCTTCTTTGACTTCTTCATAATACCCTCTCCTGTCTCCGTGTGGGTTGAGTCTTTAATTTATCTCAGAGAAATGCTACCAATGTGTTGGTCAGGGTCCAGTGGAAGGATAGAGCTCATTCAAATATCATAATTAAAAAGAGTTTAATAAAGAAGCTATTTTTAGGGCACCTGGGTGGCTCAGTGGGTTAAGCCGCTGCCTTCGGCTCAGGTCATGGTCTTAGGGTCCTGGGATCGAGTCCCGCATCGGGTTCCCTGCTCAGCAGGGAGCCTGCTTCCCTCTCTCTCTCTGCCTGCCTCTCCATCTACTTGTGATTTCTCTCTGTAAATAAATAAATAAAATCTTTAAAAGTGTAGACAAGTTTAAAGGAAGCCAATAAAGAATAGTGGAACAGTTCAGATCTAGCAAGAATGCGTAATTGCCACTTCCCTTAAGTCTGACCAGCAATTTAGGAAACAGTTACAAAAGTCAAGCAAGAGCTGTAGCTGTAGAAGCATTGTAAGATAAGAGTTATGGCCTTTAATAGAGAAAACCAAGGAACTACTGCAAATTAGAAAAAAAATGAATACAGTGGGTTTCTTTTTAGGATTTATAAAAGACCATTTAATCCCATCCTAACAACAATGAGCCAAAAACACTACAAATTCAGTTTACCAAAAAAAAAAAAAAAAAAAAGCTATCAGAAAACTGAAGATCCAAAGACACCTAACAGAACTAAAATCCAGGAGGAAATAAGACATTTTTAGGAAGAAGAGTTCACAGCTGCTTTTATCTCGTGTGGATTGGTTGCAGAAAGAACACTACATCAAATGAGAGACAAAGAATAACTAGCTGATCATTTAACCATCTTTTAATCTCCACATGTCAACTATGACAGTTCCAGGAGGCCCCAGCCACGAGTGAGTCTACAACTACTTGCCAGCTTTAACTTATAAACCTTCACTTAGTACAAGGGTTACATGTTTCAAAGTCTGTGGTCAGAGAAGAGTGCTCTTTCCCCAGCTATCTCAAGGTTAACAGATCTCCCTCCCCCAACCCAAAAAAGTGATTAACAACTGGGGTAAGGATGGGAAAGATGAGAAAGACCCCTACAGAACAATATGGGTCTTTAACTAATCGAAGGCATTGGCTGCTGAAGACTAAGGGAGCAGCAGAAGAGAAAAATCCCTCTATGGTATATTGTTACAGCCCTCCAGACATGAGCTAGAACAGTAGGATAAGGAGAGACCTCACAAGGACATGAATGAAAACCAAGAACATGACTGGAGAACAAAGACCACTCCCCAGCAAACAAAATGGTAACAGCTAGTTTGTAAAGCACAGAGACCTTCCAGGGGTCAGAAAGCTGGTGACTGGGTATAAAGTAAAAAAGCTCTCTACACAGACCTCCTTTCTGTAGGAAAAAAGTCTTGATCATTCCCTCAAAAATATTTGAAGCCAATGCTGATTGAATCTAATTAAACCTCTAACAAATTCTGACCCCTCCCAACTATAGTTTAGACCGAGTTAAGCACCCAGTATAGCAACCTGATAGAATAAGGCATGTACCATTTTCTGGGACTAAATATTATTTAATTTATTCTCAATAGATCTTTTATACATACTATTTGACACATAATAAAAAATTATGAAGGTTGTGGATGATTAAAAACTTGGGGCTTAAGGTCAAAAGCAGAAATGATGAATAGAACCAGACCCAGAGATGATCCTGATGTTAGAATTATCAGACAGGTACCGAAAACTCAATGTGACAAATGTGTTAAAGAATTCCATGAAAAACAAGTAGGAACATATGGGGAATTTTGAAAATCAAAATTGTTGGAAAAAATTTTAAATGAAATGAGAGAGACACTCCGAAAAATTTTTAAATGTGATTTAAGCAAACTGAATAAAACAGACAGAAAAAACAAGTTGAAAGTAGGTCAACAGAAATTGCTCAAACTAAAACACAAAGATAAAAAGAGTCCCCCCTCCCCAAAAAAAATGTACCAGGGCCTCTGATATTTGTGGGACAAGATCGAGTAGTGTGTGTGTGCAGAAGACAAAAAAAAATCAGAGAGAAGACATATATAAAGAGAATAATGGTTAGGAATCTTCCAAACTTAGAACTATCAACCCACGATCCAAAAATGGTCATTTCCACCATCCCCTACTGAGCAGAGGAACATAAGCCTGCCCAGATTCAACAAGAGGGGAACACAGACTCCACCTATTATGGGAGAGTTGCAAGGTCACATTATAGAGGAGCACATATATAGGAAAAACTTCAGTGTATCTTTGGAAAATAAAGCCTGCCACAAGTAATGTCCTTTTTCCATATTATGCCTCCAAACTGCCCCTTCGTTGACAAATTGCCCCCTCTTTTTAGAGAAAGAGAGAGAGTGAGAGAGTGCAAAAGCAGATGATGGGGGAGGGGCAGAGAGAGAATCTAGCAGGCTCCATGCCCAGCATGGATTCCAACAAGGGACTCAACCTCAAGACCCTAACATCATGACTGGAGCAAAAACCAAGAGTCAGATGATTAACCAGCTGAGCCACCCTACAAATTACCTTTGTTTATATGAGGAAAAAGAACAGGACATTAGACTGTAGTTCTCAGAGAGTTTCAATGGAGACGAAGCTAAGAGACTACATTTTATTCAATGGAAGAGGAAGTTTTATGTTTATATAATAAATTTATCTGTGGCCATAAAATCAATAGAATGGATAACTGAAATTTCTTTTCATTTTTATTTTTTAAGATTTTATTTATTTATTTGTCAAAGAGAGAGAAAGAGAGAACAAGAGAATGAGCACAAGCACAGAAAACAACAGGCAGAGGCAGAACCAGGCTTCCTGCTAAGCAAGGAACCAGATTCAGGACTCCATCCCAGGACCCTGGGATCATGACCTGAGCCAAAAGCAGAAGCTTAAACGACTGAGACACCCAGGTGTCTCTGAAATTTATTTCCTTTAAAAATTCGGTCTCCTAAAGGGGAACCCTCCTACACTGTTGGTGGGAATGCAAGCTGGGGCAGCCACTGTGGAAAACAGCATGGAGGTTCCTCAAAAAGTTGAAAATAGAGCTACCCTATGACCCAGCAATTGCACTACTGGGTATTTACCCTAAAGATAGAAACATAGTGATCCGAAGGGGCACGTGCACCCAAATGTTTATAGCAGCAATGTCCACAATTGCCAAACTATGGAAAGAACCTAGATGTCCATTAACAGATGAATGGATAAAGAAGATGTGGTATATATATACAATGGAATACTATGCAGCCATCAAAAGAAATGAAATCTTGCCATTTGCAACGATGTGGATGGAACTAGAGGGTATTATGCTTAGTGAAATAAGTCAATCAGAGAAAGACAATTATCATATAATCTCCCTGATATGAGGAAATTGAGAGGCGATTTGGGGGATTTGGGGGGTAGGAAAGGAATAAATGAAACAAGATGGGATCAGGAGGGAGACAAACCATAAGAGACTCTTAATCTCACAAAACAAACTGATGGTTGTTGGGGGTAGGGGGGTAGGGAGAGGGTGGTTCGATTATGGACACTGGGGAAGGTATGTGCAACGGTGAATGCTGTGAAGTGTGTAAACCTGGCAATTCACAGACCTGTATCCCTGGGGCTAATAATATATGTTAATAAAAAAATTAAAAATTAAAAAAAATTGGGTCTCCTAAGCAAACCATTTTTAATAATGTTTAAGTGGGAATAAGTGGGATGCCTGGGTGACTCAGTCAGCTGGGCATCTGCCTTCAAACTCAGGTCATGATCCCAGGATCCTGGGATCAAGTCCCATATCGGGGCTCCTTGCTCAGCAGGGAGCTTGCTTCTCCTTCTGTCTGCTCTGCCTGCTACTTCCCCTGCTTGTGCTCTCTCTCTCTGACAAATAAATTTTTAAAAATCTTTTAAAAATATAAAATAAATGGGAGTAAGAAAGATAAACTAAATTTAATCCATTTTACATGTAATTTATTGGTTCTTAAATAAGTCTTTAATATGAAATGAATTGTTAACAATTGAGGAGATTGGTACCCTCTTTTTCTCCTACTCCTTTGTTTTATTTTGATTATTTTGTTTATTTATTTATTTATTTTGAGCCAGGGAAACAGCATTCTTATGTTCTTGTGCATTAGTCCAGATCCTTGGAGAGGCAGACACCAAGAGTGGACTCTTCCAGTGCAAGAGATTTATTGGAAGACACATTTGTGAGCTTTCCCAGGAGCTACAGGAAGTTGTGAACACTAGAAGAACATAATGGAGGTCTGACCTCTGTGAAGTAGAGAAGGAAGGAAGGAGAGAGAAGGAGGGAGAGAGGGAGGCAGAGGGGGAAGAAGAAAAAAGAAGAAGGAGGGAGAAAGGGAGATATAAACTTCAGGGCAGTTTTAAGATTTGGCAAGGCCAGAAGAGAGCCAAAGTCAGGTGTCCAAAAAATCTAGCATACTCCCCTGGAACGCAGTTGCCTCAGTATCCCTACCACACTTATTGGCTGGAAACATCAGCACAAATGCAAGGATGGGTATCAGAATATAAAATTGAGACTAGCTTCAGTTATGCTCTTCACAACAGATCTGAGAGGTTATTTTTCTTGAAAAATAATTCTAACTATATTTTGCCCTTATGTCCTAAAAATATTTCTGTGGTCACATTTCAAACCATCTTTTAATTTTTCAGTCCTCATCATTTTATCAGGGAAGGAAATTCTCTAAGTTCTTCTGGGTAATCCATTTCAGGTTTTAACTCTTCATGGGGTGCCTGGCTGGCTCTATCAGTAGATCATGTGACTCTTGATCTTGGGGTCATGAGTTGGAGCCCCGCACTGAGCATAGAGTTTACCTAAAAAAAAAAAAAGCTGTTAAAAATTTTTTTTAATAAAAACTCTTCATGCTTTAGATTGAGCTTGACATTGTCTTGAAATTTTTATTTTTTTTTTTTGCCATTCAAGTTTAAGGTCAACATTTTTAAAAATAATTCAATACAAGGACTTCATTGTGTTCAATAATTTTTTTTTAAGATTTATTTATTTGACAGAGAGAGAGAGAGAGTGAGCACAAGCAAGGGGAACTGCAGGCAGAGGGAAAGGGAAGAAGCAGGCTTCCCGTGGAGCAGAGTCTGATGTGAGGCTCGATCCCAGAACTCTGGGATCATGACCTGAGCCCAAGGCAGCCGCTTAACTGACTGAGCCACCCAGGCACCCCATGTTTAATAAATCGTGTGTGTGTGTGTGTGTGTGTTTTCAATAAATCTTAAGCAAAATAATTCCTAAGCTTTGGTACAACATTGTTAACTGGTCTACCAAAAGACTTTCTGGACTTCTCAGAAATATGAACATGAAATTAGATAAACATGAAATTGTTCATACGCATTTTATAGTCACAAAACATATCTGTGATATAGATCATTTTAAATCACTTCAACTGCAGTACACCTTGCTATGCTAAACCCTAGTATGTTTCCTGAAATCATTATTAAATAAATCAAATGCCAATTGTTAAAATATCTGTCAATGATTTTAACTAAAATTGATCCAGCTAAATGATTTCTAATGCCCGATAGATTTTTTTTCTATTACACATTTTTTTTGTCCATTATTCCTCTGATATTCTACTATCTCCGGGACAAAAAAAGAAAGAACTGTAGAATCTTTCCCTTGAAATGATCTGTAATCTTTTGGTTTCAGTGAAGCATAAGAAATGAGTTTCTTGGCCAAAAAAAAAGACAAAGAAACTGATCAGTAGCTGCTTCTCTCCTTCCGACTCTATCTCTTCCGCTGTTTTCTCTGTGTTATCCTTTTTGATGTTATGCCAGACTTCAGCGATTGAAAGCGACATATTCTTCCATCCTACAATAATATTGTCTCCCTTTTGCTATGCAGGATGTTTCATTATTGATGCCAAAGGATTTTAAATAATAGTTCATTTACAGGAAATTTTTTCTTCCAATCACAAATTAAACTTGAAGGTTTTTTGTTTTGTTTTATTTTGTTTTTGCTTTTACCAACTTCTTTTTTTTCCTCCCCTGTGTTGTCAACGGGACTAAAAGTATGCACCTATAGAACCATTTTGTCATATGCTATGGCACTAAAATCTCAATTTTGAATTTCTGTGACTATTTTTAGTAGTAGATTCAGCTATGATAGCACTGCATGCAATTCCAGGCACTAATGGGCAAATCTAGCTTGATGGCCAGACAAATCAACCAGACCACTGATCAGCTGCCTCAAATGAGGGGAGAAAATCAGCTTTCAGGAGGAGATAATCTGCTCACTCCTTGCCTCTGTTTTCTCCACATCCTCCCTTCCAAATTTTTTTTCATATGCTGCATTAATGAAGTACCAATGAGAGTACAATTTGAAATGAATTGATATTTTTAAGGTTCCAATCACATCCGAAAGAACTTTCTGGAAATCTACCCTACTGATTCTAAGGCCTGATCTGTTTCCATTCTGAGTATTGTAAATCCACTTATATTGTATTTATTTAGTCCAATAGCTACTTCAGTAAAAATGTAATTTTTATATTGAAAGCTAATAATACTGCCTTAGTGAATACATATGTATCAGAGAACAATAGGTAAAATTGAATAGGAAAAGGTGCAATTAAAGGGGTCTACTGAATTTTTTTAAATAAGCTGACATTGTGTTTGAGAATATGGAAGGAAACCCGACATTTATAAGGAGAACCAGATGTTAAATTTTTTTAAAAACTATCTTTTTGCTTCTTATCTATGAACAGCTTATGAGTTCTAAAAGCAAGATTGATAGAGCATAATATAGCTCCTGGCACAGTGGAAATCATTCAAGCTGGAAACCACTCAGATGTCCATCAATACTGGAAATGCATAATGAAATCATGCTACAGTCACATGATGGAAACCTATGTCCAAACTGAAAGTGAACAAAATACAGCTACCTCAACAAAGATGCATCTTACAAACACGGAGTTAGAAGAAACCAGAAATATAAGAATGTATATTGTATAATTCCATTTATATAAAGCTCAAAAACACCAATTCTAATGCAATATTTAGAGATGAGTACTAGAGGGTCAAACCAGAAATAAAAGCAAGGGATTGATAAACATGACAGGAGAATCAAGCATTTGAGGAGCTATGTGAGGAAACTGTGATTGGAAAAAGGCACAGGGGGACTCCTGGGGTGTCGGTCATGGTCCTGGAGGATCCCTTTGTGATTACATTGTGAAAGAGTGGAGGAGGGGAGAAAAATTTATAGCCTGAAGTAATCTCAGATTTTATACTATTTAAACAATATTCTTGTTATTCTAGAAAAAAATAGTAAAACCATCTGTGTATTTTTCAAAACTGGTTACTTGCACAGATTTTTTGTTTGAATGGTAACTTTTTTAGGGAATGAAGCTGATAAATTGACCTTTGTCATTTCACATCAGAGGGTTTTGGGTATTAGCCTTATTGCCATAAAGTGCCAATTGTGTCTTCATGATATTTTTGGCAAAGTCTACCACGTGCCATTTAGGGCAGCAAGACCTAGTTTTAGGAATTAAAAGTGTGCCAGAGTTAGGTCATATCCTGTTTACACAGGCTTAAATATACTGGCGCACGTTGTTTAAAACTTTCCTGAAATAGGGAGCATGGTAAATTTTCTGAGATCGTAGAGTGGCCAGAAAATATTTTCATTCTTCTTTGTCATTTTATTAATATCTCGTAGTATATTGAAATCCAGGTTGGATATGGTTTCTCCTTCTAAGTTTGAAGGGCTTTCTCTAATAAATTTTATCTTGCGGTGCTTTTGAAAATTCCACAGTCTCTTTGATTCTGATACTTTGAAGATTTTTTTTTTTTAAATATATACTTGAGAGAGAGTGAAAGCATGGGGAGGAGCAGAGGGGGAGAATCTCCAGCAGACTCCACGCTGAGCCTGAAGCCTGAGCAGGGGCTCGATCCCACAATCCTGAGATCATGACCTGTGCCGAAATCAACCAAGAGTTGTACACTCACGTGCCCCTCCCGATACTCTGCTTATGACAATTTGTATTTTTTTCCTCTTTGGAAGCTTGTAAAATCTTCCCTTTGACCTCAGTGTTCTGAAAACTTGGAGGATCTCTTTAAGAAAAAGAATACCAAAGTACAAAAACAAATGAACTTAAGTACCAAAAATAATTGTTTAAAATGGAAAAAGAAAACAATGAATTCTAAATTTTTAAAACAAACGATAAGTACTACAAACCTCTCAAAATGCCAAAAAAATCATATTGTTTTTATTAATTAGCCATTTGATATAATCCTATAATACACGTTCACTATATTTTGTCTTCTTACTCTCAGATTTCCTCTTTATATGAAAACCATTTTATAGTGTTTTCTACAAAAAAGATAGAAGAGCGTAATTCAATCTTTCCTCTAGCACACAACTGTTGAAGTTTAGTTTTTATTATCAGTAATTTAAACAAACATTTTCTGCTTTACAACTTACAGTCACAATTCATTATCGGTAATTCTATATACATTTGGGGAAAACCCCTCATCATTATCTATTTCTACAGAACACATTACCCCCATATTTAGTAGCTCAAGACAATAACCGTTATATTATATCTCATAATGTTAGAGGTCAAGTATTTGAACAGGGCTTGGCTGGCCAATTCTTCTGCTTCACATGGTATTACCAGAGCCACTGGTGATATTCAGGCAGCAGCCAGGTAGTCTGGAGGGTCCGTCCTCACAGGCTTGGGCTCACCTGGGACGTCCTTTCTCCATGTCATTTCAGGACCTCTCCATGTGATCTCTGTGAATTTGCCACATGTGGCTCAGTGCTCTAAGAGCAAGGTGGACACTAACAAACCTCTTAATAAGTGGGACTCGGAACAGGAACAGTATCTCCACTGGACTTATCAGGCGGAGCTGCCAGAGGCTAGGCCAAATTCAAGGGGAGAGGAAAAGAGACCAGAACTCTTGATAGGAGTATGGTGAAGATTTTGCAGCTGTTTTTAATTATACCACAGTGATCCTATTTCAGTTATCTCTCAGCTACCTAACAAACCACCCCTAAAACACAGAAGCTTAAAAAAATAATTTGTTATCAGTCCTTATGGTTCTGTGTGTTTTGGGTACTCAGCTTGTCCTCTCTCACTTGAGAGTTCTCATTCTGTTGCCGGCAGTTGGAGGCTAACATTAGAGTGATCTGGAGGCTCAGATTGGCCAGACATACAAGATGGCTTCCTTATTGCACGTCAGGAGCTGGGATGGCTGAGCAGGTGAGGAATGCAGGCTCCTCACATGACTAGCATGAGCTTTCTCACATGGTAATCTCAGGGAAAGTGGACTTCTCCCGTAATCTATTGCTGTTCCTGGAGTGTATGTTTCAAGAGATCCAGACAGAAGCTGCAAGACTTCTTAGAACGTAGCTTCAGAAGTCACCTCTATGATAGAGGTGATATGGCCAACCCAGATTTCAGGGGAGGAGACTTAGCCCTTATAGAAGGGCAGAGCCCCCAGGAGGCACTGGGGTCTATCTTTGATGCTAGCTGATACCCTATAATACATTTCTTTAATTTCAAGGCATTTCATAATCTTAAATACTCTTGAATTGACAACACTCAAGAAGTTTGCATTGATGTCCATGTGTAGTGAAATATTAGGAGTTTTATGTAATTCTGATAGGAGAAAACTTCCATTTTGGCGAAGCGTGGTTGAGACAAAATCTTCCATTTGCAATTTTACATATCCAACGATTAATAAAACTTTCTACAGACTTCTGGCCCTATACCTCACAAACCTTTTTTTTAATATTCTTTTTGTGCTGGGTTCCATAGGATAAAGCCATAACACATTATGACTTCTAGCACTGCATCTTCATGTTTCATGGGGTGACATGACCCAGTGTCGGTATGAATTTTCCTGGAAGCTAGTCCTACAAGGGACTGGCTAAACTATATATGAAATATATGTGGGATAACTAATGACATATGGCAGAGACTGCAGGCTACACAACTATTCACAGTGAACCTAAATGAAATACATCCCCAACTCAACTTCCCCTTATTCAATCCAAATATGTTGACAGGCTCTACAAAGCCATTCAACAAAAGGGAGCAGATTAATAGAGGGGGCAGTTGGCATAGGGAGAGTCAGGTGATGAGGGTTAAAATATCTTGTGTTCGCAAATTTTAGAAAAACACTGAACTAGGGCGCCTGGGTGGCTCAGTGGGTTGAGCTTCTGCCTTCGGCTCAGGTCATGATCTTGGGGTCCTGGGATCAAGGCCCGCATTGGGCTTTCTGCTCAGCAGAAAGCCTGCTTCCCCCCCTCTCTCTGCCTGCCTCTCTGCCTACTTGTGATCTCTGTCTGTCAAATAAATAAATAAAATATTTAAAAAAAAAAAAAAGACACTGAACTATTTGAATACATTGCAAGAATCCATCCCAAAGCCAGCAAAATGTCTTACTCATAGTCTTCTCCACCCCACACCCACCCTTCCTTCCTAGACTTTCCATCAATTCAGGACAGCTTTCCCGGGGCTTGCTGTGCTAGCCTCTATAACTAGCCTCCTTACCTCGGATTTTAGCCTGCTTCAATCTATTCTCTGTCCTGCAACTAGAGTAATCATTCTAAAGCACAGAAAGGATATGACCTGATTATCAGGCTAGCTTAAAATTTTACTGGCTCTTTGCCATTTGTCCAATGCCTTAACATGGTTTACAAGGCTCTTATCTTTTCTTTCTTAAAAGATTTTATTTATTTATTTGAAATAGATAGAAAGAGTGCACAAGCAGGGCAGAGGGGCAGAGGGGCAGAGGGAGAGGGAGAGGGAGAAGCAGGCTTCCTGCTGAGCGGGGAGCCTGATGCAGGGCTCCATCTCAGGACCCTGGAATCATGACCTGAGCAGAAGGCAGATGCTTAACTGACTGAGGAGCGAGGTGCCCCTTCAAGGCTCGTTTCAAAGCTTGGACCATACCCATCTCTCATCTTAATACTTCTCACTGCCTTCAAGCACTCCTTAATCCAATCACTCCATATTATTTTAATTCCCTGATATTCTTTCTCTCTAGGTCTTCTTAACTTCTAGGTCTGTGTTGGGTTCCCTAATAGTTAAGTATGGTAAACTAAGCTACAACAGAAGTTTGACCATTGACTTTCATAATCCTAACAATATAGACCTTTTTTCCTCACACATGCAAAATTCAAAGTCCGAACATCTGTCTTCTGTGCAATGACCCAAGAGCCTGGAGAACACACACCTGCCATTAAAGCCTCCAGTCAGAAGGGATCCATGCACCTTCTATTCACTGTCCCTTGACTAGAATGAATTGAATAATTGGAACAATTGGTGAACACCACTAACTTGGTCACATTATTCATCAAAGCAACCCTCATCCCAGCTTCTACCAGCCCCGCTGACATCTTCATCCTAACATTCGTAGGTCTTTTGCTTAACTCCCTTTGTTTTACTGATATATGATAAATTTCATGAGATAAGGAAGCATATTAGTATAGCTTAACATTTTGTTCTTCCCTAGTCTCAGCAAATTCTAGACACTCAATTCATGTTTATTGAATGAATAAACAAATGCACAAAATATTGACACTATTACATGTTTATTAAAATATTTCTAGCCCCTACTTTCCATAATGCCCTGAATAAAATATAAATTATAACACTTATTTTTATCTATTCCTTCACTTGTTTTTGTACTATACTCCAATGAGATCACTGTAATTTTTAATGTTATTTACTCTATGTTAAGGACCACAAAGTTGAGGTTTTAGGGATCATAAGGAATTTGTTACTGGTCACATAGTAGAGCAGCTTGGTTCTAATTCTAGGTCCCAGTCTACATCTAGGTACAAAAGGGCTCATTATTTTGTGCAGGTCTGAGTCACTCAAACCCTGAGTCTTAAGAAAAGAAAAGCCAGTCTTAAGGACTGCCCTGGACCAGTTCCTCCAAGATGGCCTGAGCCCTTTGAATAGCTTACTTACATGTGTTTGCATGCCTGAGGTCATGGGCTATGTGTTTTTATAGTAAATGTCTGTTTTGTTCTGGCAGGGCATGTGGGCAGGGAAGAGCCTGGAGTCTGAGTGGCGGTCAGTCGTACTGGACTGCTCATCTACGGGACTGACCCCCAATAAAAGCCCTGGACGTGGAGGCGTAGGTGAACTTCCATGGTTGGCAACCCTTGACATGTGTTGTCACACCAGTATTGTTGGGAGAATTAAGTGTGTCCTCCCTGTGAGACCCCCCCGGAGAAGGAACTCCTGAAAACTTACACCTGATTACCCCTAGGCCTCTCCCCATGCACCTTTTCCCTTGGCTGATTGGTCTGTATCCTTTCATTATAGTAAAGTGCAACCATGCGTATAACAGCCTTTCTGTATCCTTCTAGTGACTCCTGGAGCCCAAGGGTGGGCTTGGGGACCCCCACCACAGTTCCTAATACACTATGCTAATTACCCTACCGGGTCCTGAAGTATGTTCATTGTAAACTTAGGTTTTCAGTTGGAAAATAAATGCTTTTTATAAGTAACATTTGTATCATAAAACATTCCAATGCTAATTTTTAGAGATACATAGTTTTAAATTTGGAGTTTACTTACAAAATAACACCAATAAGAGAGTTTTCAATCACTCCTGTGTTTCTTGGCAAGCACAAAGTAAACTTCCAGTTTTAACGAATTAGCTAAAGCAAAATGAAGTGAATTAGTTTATGCTGCTAAAAGGAAGTCTATTGCCTCATTTTTAAAGAAAATCATAGGAAATATGACTATTATATTTATTTAGAGAAGTGGTTTTTGATGCGTGTCATGATACAAATACCACTGATTTGGGAGTCTATAAATCTTGTTTTAGCCACAGATTAGACCTTGGTTAAGCATGACCCTCATTTTACTCATCTAGAACCTACAATTATACTCTACTTGTAATACCTTATTAAATCATAGTGAAGAGAAAAAGAGATAAAACATACAGAAAAAAAATCTAAAAACATGAAAATAGTATGAGAATATAAGACTTTGTTATATAGTCTCAACTTAGTGGCAAAAAAGCAATATTTTCAGTGCAGCTCATTTGTGCTCTTAAGTGGACTCTTTTATAGTAGTTACTTTAATCCTTTACCCTGAAACTCATATTTAAAAGCTTGGGAATTTTAGTCATAAAAATAACATACTTTTGGGCACCTGGGTGGCTTAGTTGTTAAGTGTCTGCCTTTGGCTCAGGTCATGATCCCAGGGTCCTGGGATCGAGTGCTGTACCGGGCTCCCTGCAGAGCAGGAAGTCTTCTTTTCCCTCTGCCCCTTTCCCCTGCTCATGCTTTCTCTCTCTCTCTCTCAAAAATAAATAAATAAATAAAGTCTTTTAAAAAGAAAAAAAAAAAAAACCTTCTGGAATCTAGTACAGCAAATTCCTGGGTTCCTTGGTAGATTGTACATGCACAATTTTATGTAACAGACATGGGTTGGCCTATACTATGCCTTATGGGTTGGGCACCTCTCCAGTATCCATTTACTCCAACTACCTTCTCCCTTGATAAACATATACACTAATTTCCCAAGCAGTTCATGTAATACAGGGGAAGGTAATCTCACACTATCTACAAGGATGAGTCTTCGATGGTTTAATAGCCTTCCCTTGGCCAGCAGCTCTAATTCAGATGTAGGCATGTGAAAAAAGTGGTCTGATTAAGGAGACTCTCAGCAGTCTTACTTGAAATAGTTGGGCAAAAGTTTCCTTTCATAGTGGGCAGATGTAAAGCACGGAATGTGCTGTGGTAAGCATGAGGATGAGGGTAACACAAAGAAATCACAATCAATAGAATAAAAAAGAAATGGAGTCTGAGTCACTGGATTGAGTCAATCATGAAGCCCTGTCCTTCTTCTACACTTGCAGACAGAGGAGACCCGCATAAGTCTTCATAAGGCCATTGAGTCAAGTATTCCCTGGGCAACCAAAGATATTTTAACAGATTGAACACCTAAATTCTGAAAATACCTGCAGGTCTATGACATGTACAATAAGTTCATATATATGCAGTGAGGTGACCAACAAAGCTTCATTCAAAGGCCTGGATAAAACTGAGTTTACATGACAGCGTGTATGTTAACTGAATTAAAATTGGTAACTCTATGGGAACATTGTAATGAGGCTCATTTTATGTGTCAGAGTTGTCCAGAGAAAGGGAGAAAGGAGGAGATTTATTTATAGGAGTCCACTTATACAATTATGGAGGCCAAAAAGTCCCATGATTTGCTGTCTGAAAGCTGGAAAAGCCCTTGCATAATTCAGTTTGAGTCACAAGGCCTGAGAACCAAGGGAGCCTATGTTATGTCTGAGTCCAAAGCCTCCCAAATCAGAGAGGGGTCAATGATTTAAGTTTAGGTCCAAGGCTGAAAACTGGAGAACCAGAAGTGCTGATGTTCAAGGGCCAGAGAAGATGGATGTCCCGCCTCCAGCAAAAGGAGTGAATTTGACCTTCCTCTGTCTTTTGGATCTATTTAGGCACTCAAACAATTGGGTGACCCCTACCCATCTTGGTGAAGTAGATCTTCCTTACTCTGTTTACCAATTCAAATGCTAGTGTCTTAAAACACACTTGGGGACACACAAGGAAAAAGGATTTTGACAGCTCTCTGGGCCCCCCATAGTCCAGTCAAGTTGACTTGACTAAAATTAACTGTCACACTCATTAAATAACCTCTCAGATGAACTCAGCCCTGATCTTTTCCTTTTTTTTCTCCTTACCTTTTGTTATGGACTTCGGAAAATTTCTTTATATTTTCTTTCATTTTACTCAAATATCATCCCTTACCTGCTCCACCCCAGCAGTCTCTGACTTATGCAGCAATATTTAAGAGATACACATATTACTGATACAAGTGGCACGTATTTTATGCAAAGAGTTACTTTACCATTAATTGAAATTTATTACTAGCAAGCAAAAAGTTTGGTAGGAAAGAGTTAAAATTGGCTGAATATTCTTTTTATTTTATTTTATTATTATTATTTTTTTAAGTAGACTCCATATCCAGCATTGGAGCCCAGTACAAGGCTTGAACTCACAACCTTGAGATCAAGACCAGAGTTGGCATCAAGAACCAGAAGCTTTACCAACTGAGCCACCCAGGTGGCCCTGAACATGATCTTTAAAATGTGGCTACTATATCATGGTATAGATTGTTGGGGAAATAGAATTAAAAACAACATCTTCTTTCAACCCAGAAATCCTCTCCACAAAGTAAAAGAGCAACGTGTGTGTGTGTGTGTGTGTGTGTGTGCGCGCACTACTGAATAAGCATTAAACCAGGACGTGAAACAGGTCATAGGCAACCCTCTAAGTGACTGTAAGAACAGAAAGGACTCACATACCTTCCTGTAGCTAAGCAGATACAACCTATCATATACATAATTGCAAGAAAAATAATAACTACTCCTCAACTAAGGGGATGTGACCACACCATCTGTCACACAGAGTTCATCCTAACTTTACCTGGCAAATGAGTGACCATCTATGTTAGCTAATTGGCTTTATCAAGAAGAAAAACATTTATCTTTATGATAGAAGGTAGTTTTGCAACCTGGAGCAGGTGCCCACCTAAGTTAGGCTACCATCATCCCAGGGAAACTGGGAGAGAGGGGTCCCATCTCTCTTGATGCTCGCGTCGCAAAGACATGGCTCCCAGGTCCTTGAAAAACATATTCTCCATCATACCACTGGCCAAGTGCCAATCTAGTCTGCAAAAGAATTTATATACATTTCAAAGAGAGGAGAAGTACTTCCAATTACAACTTTTCTGGAAAATAAAAGTTGGGGGGGGAGGAAAAGCTCTTATTTTCAACAGAGAGACTCAAGCCTCTTATTTTTAATTTATATTTATCCTTACATGATGCACATATTTTATTTTAGTGTCCAAGAAAATAAAATGGATAAAATTTCATTCAACACGTATTTCTAGGAATGTCTACTGTGGGCAGGCGTGTGCTGGACAAATCCAAAGTCCTTTATTCTTATTCTAATATTTAAGAGGCTCTGAGCATTAGAAAGTTGTTAAAAATCCGGTGCAGAGATTCTTTCTGTAGCAAAACTTAACTTAAAATGACATGAGACAAAGTGCAGGCTTTTATTTATTCCACTTAGCATGAATAATTTTAATACATTTTACTGAGAATTATTAATGTGCTTGAATACCAGACAATATCCTACACTCTGCTCAATTAGGCTTAGTGATTGTTTTATTTTAATTTTGGAGGGGAAAAAAAGCATTAAAACATGGCACAGTGAAAGGGAGGAGATTAGATTCAATACACATAAATTGCATCTAAAGAATTTAATGCCATGTTATAACCAGTTAATGTAGATATAAGAAGTTAAATGATGAAAGTTCAACTGAGTAAATTTTAAAGATCTAGGTGGCTTTATTAACTGATTCATGAATCAGGCAGCATCCTTTTTAGTAAGTAGAGGGCAGTTCCAAGGACTACAGAAAAGGAAAGGTTTTTGAAGATAAAAGGGGCGTGAAAAAAAGGAAACTATTAGCAAAGATTCCATTGTTTGAGGCAGGGTTGCCCTCCTAAGGGAAACAGAAGGGAACTATCAGTACAATTCCTAGTGCTGACCAGGAAATTCCCACATTTGCTAGTTAAAGTTTACATATCTGGGGGGCTGAAGCAGCAGTGAAGTTGGGTATTAGGTCTCAGTTTACTGAGTTGGGGACTTAACCTAAGTAATGCCATTTTGAGCCTGTGGTTTTCTTTTTAACAAAGTAGAAAGAGAAAGTAGACAGACTGAAGGAAAAGGAAGATGCCAACATGATGTATACATACATGGGCAAGGCTCATATTTATTTTTGGTTAAATATCCAGAATTTAGCACAGAGCCTAAAACAAAGTAGACACTCGGGCGCCCATTTGGCTCAGTTGTTAAAGCTTCTGCCTCTGGCTCAGGTCATGAGGTCCTGGGATCAAGCTCCCTGCTCAGCGGGAGGCCTGCTTCTCCCTCTCCCCCTCCCCCTGCTTGTGTTCCCTCTCTCGCTGTGTGTCTCTCTGTCTAAATAATAATTTAAAAACTGAATCTTTAAAACAAAGTAGACAATAAATATTTCTGTCATGAAAGGTACAGGACGAAGGACAGCTGGAAAAGAACAGAAGATAGAAAAAGACATTCAAAGCAAAACCACAAAGGGAAAAGGAACAACCAGCCCATTCCTTAAACAAGGGTGGTGGGGCGGGGCGGGGGGGTAGGCAGGTGGCGCGCACTCTGAGCCACAGGACGGCTATGAAGAGACAGGAAGGAAGGGGACAGGGGTGTCTAAACTATTACCCTTGTGACAGCTGTAGAGAGTGGAGAGAGACTTCAAGGTCTATTATCTTTGATCTTTGAAATGCTAATTCGCTGATTAAAGACTTTCTGACACTTGTTATTTATACTTAAATTTTCAAGGCACAGCACCTCCCCAGGCAGGACATTATTCTTTTAGTTGCACTGACAGTGACTGAGGAGCTGAGGTGATGGGGTGAAGTCCTGGCACAGTCTGAGGCTGCCCATCTTTTCTTTAGAATGAGTAAAAGAGACCCCAGCATCCGAGATGTTTGCACTTGAAAAGAGATGTTACACAGCAGGCAAGAGCATTGTTCTTTCCCCCCTGATACTTTGTGTTTGGAAATATCATTCTCGGGCATTCATTCTCTAAGGAGACCTCTGAATAGGCATGATTCAGGAGATCCTTAAACCTTCAAATTGTTCCATGGATGATGTCTCCGATTTTGATTTTTTCCATTGTAAAATGTGGTTGTTCTTGTTAGACCCCAGATTTAATCTAGGTGCGAGGGAAGAACAAGAACCCAGGGACAGGGATAACGGAGACAAAAGAAACCCGTCTGTGAGGAAATGTTATCAGTTGTTATTATCAGTTAGGTGATGTTAGCTCTAAGATCCACAAGATTATGAGAAAATTGGAACTTAAGGTGAAAACAGCCTAATTTTAGCCTTTTCTCATCTTAGAGCTGAGGAAGCTTCATATATACTTTTTAAGGTTTTATGTATTTATTTGAGAGAGCAAGAGAGGGAAAAGACAGTGGGGGTAAGGGAAAGGAGGGGCAGAAAGAGAAGCAGACTCCCCGCTGAGCAGGGAGCCCAGCACCTCCGGGCTGATCCCAGGATGCTGGGATCAAGACTTGAGCTGAAAGCAGACACTTAACCAACTGAGCCACCCATATGCCCCGATGCTTTTAAATACACTGATTTGTTGGTTTCACTTCAACATATTTTGAGCCAATTGCTTCAGACTGGCTCTTGTACATTCATATTAAATACACACACACACACGCATGCACACACACACACACCACACTCCATGTAATTTTAATGAAAATCCAGAATTGACTACCTCTGCCCTAGGTGACCAGCTAGTCTCCTGTTATACTGAATACTGTCTACACCACTACAGTTCTCTTCTGACTTAAACACTTTTAACTGCGTGTGTTGTTTTACCTCAAACTTAACTCTTAATTTTTATACCTCCCCCTTCATTCTTCTCAGGTCGGCCATCTCCTCCAAGGTACCTTCATCATGGCAAACAAACCTCATCGCGCCACTGACTCATGGGAAAAACCCACCTGACATCCTGCTGCACCTCACATACCCCCACATTCCATCATCCAGTCCTGCTGATTTTACTTCTGGGAAATCTGTCTCCTTCCCCAGGTCCCTTTTGTCCTTACGGTGCTCCAGTCCCCCCTCATATGTACCTGGGTTGCTAAGATGGTCTTTGGACAAGCTTCTCTTCTTCCGCTCTTCTTTTCCTACAATTCATCCTCCACGTACATTTGGTTAGGACTCACTATTGCTCAAGGGCTTTCGGGATCTCTCTTAGGCTCGATGGTTACTAGCGTTAGAATGGAGAAAATGGGGAAGTATTAGTCAAAGGATACAAACTTGCGGTTATGGCTTGAACGAGTTCTGGGGATCTCTGTGCAGCATGGTGATTGTAGCTAATAATTCCATTTTATATACTTAAAAGTTGCCACAAGAGTAGATCTTCAGGGCGCCTGGGTGCCTCAGTGGGTTAAGCCGCTGCCTTCGGCTCAGGTCATGATCTCAGGGTCCTGGGATCGAGTCCCGCATCAGGCTCTCTGCTCAGCGGAGAGCCTGCTTCCTCCTCTCTCTCTCTGCCTGCCTCTCTGCCTACTTGTGATCTCTCTCTGTCAAATAAATAAATAAAATCTTTAAAAAAAAAAAAAAAGAGTAGATCTTCAAAGTTTCCACTACTGAAACAGAACAGTAATTATGTGATAGGAGGAAGTGTTCTCTCCACCGGTGTTCACTCCACAAAATGATCACCACCATTGCACTCCAGTAGTAATCATTTTGCAATATATAAATGTATCGTGTCAGTTTGTCATACACTTCAAAGCTACACAATGTTCTATGTCAATTTTATCTCAATAAGGCTGGAAGAAAAGATAAATTGAAGATTTATCTTTTCAATCAAGATAGATTGAATAAAATCCAAATCGTTTAATTTGTCCCAGTCTACTTTTTACAGGCTTATTTCCCAGACTCCTTCCCCAACTCCCCCTGCTTCTGCGTCTTCACTGACCTTTTTTTCTTTTTCTATTTCTAGGCCACATCGAATCTGGTCTCTGTGTGGCCTTCATGCAGGATCATTGTTCATTCTGCCAGAACTGTCCATCTTCCCATCTTTTCTTCCCCAACCCCACATCCCTGTTCCCCACACCATCTCCTGTCATGCTGGTCTGACTAAATTCTGTGCACCTTTAGCTTCTCAAGTTAAATGTTACCTTCATTCTAAATTAGATCTATCTAACAAATGCTCTATCACCTTGTATTCTTCCTTCGAAGCATTTCCAATAATTGCAATTAAGTATTTTTGTATTTACATAGTTTTCTTTCCCAGTAAAACCTGAGTTCCTCAAAGTCACAGACTAGGTCCGTCTCCTCAGTGCTGAGTGCCCACCATGGATCACAATACAGGTCTCCCAGTCCTTGAACATTAGATATCTGTTAAACAAATGATTAAAATTGGAGCTTCCTCTTTACAGGGCATCAGTATCCATGGATTTCTCTTGACTGGAAGACTGATACATACTCGTGATTCCCAGTTTGGCTCTAATGGGGAGCTGAGGATGAGGACATGAGGATTGTAAGAAACTGTAGACAATCCTGAGTAGGCGTAGCCCTGAGGTTTCCTAGTAATCTGTGTACTTTTACCTAGTCATTTTTGATAGATTAGCATCCTTGATAAAAGGATGTGCTTGTTGGCCCAGAAGGCTTTGGTGGATTACTGTTGGGTGTTACAGTAAAGCAGATATCTGTCACGTAAGATGTGATGTAGCTCCTGGAACATGAACTGTGGGGGAGGTATGACAGCTAAGAATGCCACGGCAGGCTCCCACTGACACCAGGGAACAGATCTCCAATCACTAACGTACCGTCAGTCATTCCATCACCCGGTGCAGCAACAGCACCACATCTCTTCTGGAGGAGCTATACAATCTAGAATCATCCTTACCTTCTACCACACGGACATTTCTACAGTTCCTCCAGTGTTATATTAGCTATTTAACTAGACTTTCTATTCAATAAGAATAGTGGAATCATTTCTGTTTCACAGGCTGCTTACAGAAATATCAAACGCTTCTGCCACTTTTATTCTGGTCCAAAGATATGTAAACAATCAAAGAGAAATCTAATCTGTTCTTTTTTTGGCAATCATCTAATCATCTAATCACCAATGGAAAAACAATCTACTTTTTTTAAATGGCAAATAGTAAGTGTAAAAAAAAAAGGAGGAGTAAGCTCATAATACCTAGAATTATGTAGGAAGATAGTCCAGGCATAGTTTCTAACATACCCAGCTTCAGCCACTTGGCAGTGACACAGTTAACTAGATTCTAGAACTCATCAAGGAAACTGTTGGGACTTCTGAAGGCATAACCCAGCAGAAGAATGCATAACCTTCCTCCTTCCAGACACCCGATATCATGGGCTCGGTCATCTGCAGGAAGAGCTGCTTGTTTCAATATACAGAGCACCTCCAGACAGCAAATAATGCATGGGAAGCAATCTCGCGGTGGCCAACCAATAGCCACAGCTTGGAAACCTATTTTCTAGTCTCAGGGGAGCCGTGGAGAATGAGACACATCATGAAACACCTGTAGACACCCAAGTCCAGCAGCAGACCCCCATGAGCACTCTGGGTGAATGAGACACATCATGAAACACCTGTAGACACCCAAGTCCAGCAGCAGACCAGGCCCCCATGAGCACTCTGGGTCTTTCTGCTCAACTTTCTGCGTTATCCCTACTGATACACAGGTAAAAGTACAAAGGTGCACAGGTATAAAGAAAAAGAAAAAAATTATCTATTTTTAAATTTAATGAGTGTAAGCCAAAGATTTATTCCCCCTCTTTACTATTCTTTTATTGACTATTTTCAGTGTGTATAATAATGACCCATTATTATGACAAATGTGTTTATCAATTATTCAAAGAATCTTTTTGCTATTATTAACAACTAATATAGTTATATATTGTTACTATATATTATATATTGCTATATAATCTTGTTGCTATATAATATATATCTTGCTATATGATATATGCATTTTATATATATTTAATATATAATATAGTTGCTATATAATATATCCCTTGTTGCTATTATTAACAATGAATATAGCTATAATATAATAGAGCTTACTCTGTGCCAGACAATGTGCTTATTATATGCATTTTCTCATTTAATTGTGACTACAAGTTATAACGGGCTAAGTAATTTGCATAAATTTATATATAAAATATTGTACTATGAAATAACTTTCATCTCATTCAATTGCAACCTGTGAGAGGTTAATAAACTTTTGTATTAGGGACTGAATAACATTAATAAAGGGAGGCTTGGGGGAACATTTGTGGGAAAGAAAAATCAAGTCAAAGAAAGTGAAGTCAGATTTCCATGACTTGTTTTCTGTAAAAATTTGGATGACTTAGTTTTTTTTTTTTTTTAAAGATTTTATTTATTTATTTGACAGACAGAGATCACAAGCAGGCAGAGAGGCAGGCAGAGAGAGAGAGAGAGGAGGAAGCAGGCTCCCCGCTGAGCAGAGAGCCCGACGTGGGGCTCGATCCCAGAACCCTGGGATCATGACCTGAGCCAAAAGCAGAGGCTTCAACCCACTGAGCCACCCAGGCGCCCCTGGATGACTTAGTTTTGCCAAGCTGGTTCATCAGCTGTAAAATCAGATTAATAATAGCTCTACCCTATAGTTCTGCTTTGAAATTAAAAGATAGCATAATTATTTGGCCTTAGGAAATTAAGCATAATTACTGAAATGAAAATGCTATTTGCCTAATCACATTTATAGAAACCTTATTTGATCACTGTAGGTTTTAATTCAGCAAATGTTTAAATTAGCTCTGGGTGCCAACATTCCTAACTCTGAAAAATTTTAGAAAATGATAGGATACTGCATATTTCATAGTATTTGTTATATTCATGTTTCTAAAAGCAATTTCTAACCAATTTTAGGATGTTCAAAATTGGACATTTCATCTTAATTCTACCCAATACCTTAAAAGATATTTTTAGGCAAACCTGGTCCCAGACAGCCAAAGACCAAGCTTGCTGCTTTATCTTCAGTTCCACGTGGATTACCTAATGTTATTAGTTGGTGTCTTAGTCAGCTCAGGCTGCGATAACAAACGCCCATAGACTGGGTGGCTGACATAACAGACATTGATTTCTCGCAGATCTGAGGAAGTTCGCGTTTGGGGTGGCAGCATGGTTGGTTTCTGGCAAGAGCTTTGTCACTGTGTCTTCACAGTGCAGGGAGATAGACACTGTAAGCTCTCTGGTAAGAACACGAATCCAATTACGGGGCCCCACTCTCACGATCCCATCTAAACCTAATTACCTCCCAAAGGCCCCACTTCTAAATACCATCACATTGGGAGGTAGGACTTCAAAATATGAATTTTGAGGGACACAAACCTCCAGTCTAGAACATTTGACTAGGGCTGCCATGGCAAAGGGCCACAAACTAGGCAGCTTCCACAGTAGAAATTCTTTGTCTTCTGGGTATTGAGGGTGGGAGTCTGACATCAGTACATCATAGGGCTGGTGCCTGCTCAGAACCAGGCAGAACCTACTCCATGACTCTCTCTCAGCTGCTGGCGGTTTGAGGGCAACCTTCGGCATTCTTTGGCTTCTGCTGGATCACTCTGATCTCTGTCCTCATCTTCACACCATGATCTCCTTCTATGTCTGTGTGCAGATTTTCCCCATGCCATAAAAACATGTCATCAGACTAGGAGCCTACCCCACTCCAGAATGATCTCATCTTAACTAATTACATCTGCAGTTACCCTATTTCTGGGTAAGGTCACATTTTAAGGTATTATGGGTTAGGACAACAATATTTGAATGGAGGGCACAGTTCAATTCCTAACACCTAGTTTCCTTGAATATTCGTTAAGACTTAGATAAGGAGATGAAACATTTAGTCCCAGGTATCATAGGCTATATTATTTTTTCACATCACTATAAAATAATATTTAATGTATGATGTGGTCTCTGTTTTCTCCCTTGAGAAAATATACTTTTCTTCTGGGAGAAGTATAGGCAATTGAAAGAAAGTTCTGAGCTTCGTGAATGAAAGGCAACTCTCATTTACACAAAGAAATTGAATCCGAAGTGTCATCTGAGAACACTTTGCCAAATCAAATTAGGAATTTGCTGAGTTTCCTGGTATGGTACCTCCAGTGTTTAAAAGTGATTTCTAAATTAGCTATTAAAAAGCATTTAATTTTGCATAAAGCAGCTTTCACTACAGAGCCTTAATTAAAAGTCACTATTCAATTATTTATGTACCACTCAGGGTATTCAAGTGATTTAGAAGGAACCAGCAAGTCACATTTTACAGATCCAGGCCCACTGACACACAACCACCAAGGCAAATTTAAAATACTATCACAACTTTCCTTCTTAGTGTTTGTATTTATTCGCCTTTAGGCAAAGCTGCCAGCTAATGCGGTCTCTAACCACATCAAAGCCAAGAAGATGTTGGACGTACTTTGAATACTCAAAAGTCCAGAGCAATTCGGATCTCAGAAGTTTTACCAGCTTGCAGGAGAACAATAACATTGATAATACAAACAATTTTTTTTTTGAGTTGGCTCCACACCCAACATGGGGCCCAAACTCAGGATCCTGAGACCAAGAGTCACATCCTCTACCAGCTGAGCTAGCTACATGTGCCAAAACAACATATTTTTTTAAGAGCTAAGCACTAATCACACTGACAGAAAGAAGACTCTGTTATCTAATGCAACAAGGCATCTTCCACTCTTTGGTTACCAGGGACCTCTGAGGCCACTGGAGGCCCCAGTCTGGTGGCTTCCAGCCCCGGTCAGTTGCATTACAGGTTCCTGAAGAGGAGAGAGTATAAAGGTGTGCCATGGTCTCCCAAAACAATAAACAACACTCACCACTTCTCTCTGGTAACTTGATGAAATCCAAGAGGTGTTCTACAACCTGGACATCTAGTGCAGGGGAGACCTACCAAGGCTGGCACTGCCCATCACAGACAAGTAGCTCAGGCAGGAGCCGTGGGTATTATACTCTAGGTGGAAGCAGGTCACATAGTTCCCGGTGTGGCTGTTTGGGGCAGTGAAGCCTGGAGAGGCAGTGCGGGCTCCCACCAGCTACAGCTTCAACTGACAAGCCTCAATCTCTCTTTTTATATGCACAGTATCCCGAAAGTCTTAGTCCAGTTTTAAGTTTTAATATCTCCAGTAGTATAGATACTACAAACTTACAAAAGGAGTATCATTTGGAAGACTCGTTTCTCTACATTTACTTAGTTTTGAAATATTTGGAAAATTAATGGTTAATTTTTTTTTAGTCCCGCTGAAGAGGGTAGACACTAACTAAAACAAAAGATTAAGTTAAAAATGTATTATCTGGGGGGCACCTGGATGGCTCAGGGAGTTAAGTGCTGGCTTCCGTTCAGGTCATGATCCCGGGGTCCTGGGATTGAGCCCCGCATCGGGCTCCCTGCTCAGCGGGGATCCTGCTTCTCTCTCTCTCTCCTTCTGCTCACCCCCCTGCTTGTCTCTCTCTTACTCTCTTTCACGTAAATAAATAAAATCTTTATATATATATATATAAATATATATATATATATATATATAAATATATATATATATATATATTGTGTGTGCTGCTGGTGGAAATGCAAAATGCTGCCGCCGCTGTGCAAAGCAGGATGGCAAGTCCTCCGAAAATGGGAGATGGAGTCACACTTCTGGATATGGAGCCAAAAGAATTGAAAGCTGGCTCTCGAGGAGATTCTTGCACACCCATGCTCATGGCAGCATCATTCGTGATAGCCGGGTGGTCGAAGCAACCCAAATGTCCACCGATGAATGACGGGATAAACAAAATGTGGAACACATACACATTGGAATACTGTTCCGCCTTAAAAAGCAGGGAAGTTTTGACTCATGCTACAGTGTGGATGAACTTCAAGGACATGATGGTAAGGGAAATGAACCAGCCACAAAAAGACAAATGCCATACAAATCCACTACTCTGACATATCTACAGTGGTCATATTCATAGAAACAGAAAATAAAATGATGATTGCCAGGGGCTGGGAAAAGAAGAAATGGGGAGCTGTTGCTTATTGGGAATGACGTTTCAGTTTTGCAAGATAAAAACGGTCTGGTGATCCGCTGCACAACAACGTGAAGATACTGTACATTAACAAACAGGGATGTTAATGAGTTTTTTACCCCAACAAAAAATGTAGCTTTCAAACTTTCTTAGTGCTGCATGAAAGTGTGATAAATGTAAATGATTGTATTTTCAAATGATTGGTTTTTTGTTTTTTGCGTTTTTTTTTTTTAAGATTTTGAAGCATTTATGCTTCTCAGATTATCAAAACTTAAAATGTCACTGACTTTTGAGTTATTGTACATTTTGGAGCTTCCCTCCATTTGTGCCTGATAGTGAGCCCTAATAGGTTTAGGTTAGTTGAAATGCTCCTGCTCTAAAATCCATGTGGTAAATAAAAGCTTCAGCGTAATTTTTGAAACACTTGATATTTTAGAACTTTGTGTGGATTTGAAATGCACTTGCATTATCGCAGAAATTTTGTAATTACCTTTGGCAATACTTCCCAGCATATTCTAAAATAAAATTTTAAGTGTATATTTTAGAATAGTTGTAAGAATAGTTTAATTTTTTCTCTATTTGAATTATGAGAAGTTTCAAATATCTTAAAAAGGAAGAGAGATGCTGGGACAGCTGGATATCCATATTTAAGATTCACTTGCGTGCCTATCGAAGGAGTTGGTGGGTCAGAACCCTCACAAAAGTACTATGCTACCGAGGAATAAAGAATTTTGTGTTATGTTTTGAAAGCAGCTGTTTTTAAAATCAACAAAGTATTTACTTGCAAAATCAAATTTTACCAGTAACAAGGCTGTGGGACACTCTTACTTAAATGACTAAACTTTTCTTTTTCTACGGGCTGAGTTGCTTCCAACAAGATCATTTACAGTAATCATGAGAGCTGGTGAGTCAACTCAGCTTCCTAAGACAAACATTGTTTACAACTTCAAGTGAACAAACACAATTCTCCAAAACAAATATTTTCACAAACACTGCTTTCCATAAAACAAAACAGTTCTAAGGTCAATAGTGCTTAGAGCATATTTTTTTTTTAAAAGATTTTATTTATTTGACAGAGAGAAATCACAAGTAGGCAGAGAGGCAGGCAGAGAGAGAGGAAGGGAAGCAGGCTCCCTGCGGAGCCGAGAGCCCGACATGGGGCTCGATCCCAAAACCCTGGGATCATGACCTGAGCCGAAGGCAGAGGCTTTAACCCACTGAGCCACCTAGGCGCCCCGCTTAGAGCATATTTAATAAAACAACATTAAATAGAGATACAAAAAAAAACAAATAAAAAATTTTAATACTAGGGGAAAGTTCCCTTCTTTTAGGAAACAGACTAAGATACTTTAGTATAATAAGGAACAGGTCGAATGTTGATTTAACTTACTTTTTATGGCAAATAAGGGTTAAATATTCTTTATCTTCCTTCCTTATTTTTCTAAATACATAGTTATGACTGACCTGGTGCTTTGAGTTCTTGGAGTTAATTTGTTTCAGAACAGTTTCATTATTCTTCTCAGTTTTCACTTTAGGAATCATTATTTACAGTAGCTTTTTTCCCTTTAACTTAATCAAGGCTGAATTAAAGTGCCCTGAGCTAATCATTTCTTTTTCCCCTTGTAATGGTTCATTGTGAATGCACATTACAACCAACCTTCTTTATATCCTATTGACATTTTGACAATAGTTTTATGTTGAATAATGCTACGATCTCCCTTCCCCCCACAAAGATACCCATGCCCTAAACTCCAGAACCTGTGAATATGTCTCTTTAGGGGATACAGGAACTTTGCAGATGTGACTAAACCAAGGACTTTAAGATGGGAATGTGTCCTGGGTTGTCCTGGAGTCACCAGAGTACTCTAAGTGGGAGAGCAGGACGTACAGAACAGAGACTCTGCAGCTGGCTTTTTTTTTTTTTTTAAAGATTTTATTTATTTATTTGACAGCAAGATATCACAAGTAGGCAGAGAGGCAGGCAGAGAGAAAGGGAAGCAGGCTCCCCACTGAGCAGAAAGCCGGATGCAGGGCTCCATCCCAGGACCCTGAGATCATGACCTGAGCCGAAGGCAGCAGCTTAACCCACTGAGCCACCCAGGCGCCCCTGCAGCTGGCTTTGAACAGGGGGGAAGAGACCACAAGCCAAGGAAGACAGGCAGCTCCTAGAAGCCGATAAAGGCGAGGACCTGGACTCTTCTCTAGAGGCCACACAAGGTATCACCCTCGACCTGCAAGGACGACAAGAAGCCCCAGTTCAGATGTATCTTCTCTCTATTTCCACAAGTCTACACACTTATATATGTTTACATGACCAATCAACGAGCAGGGTGACCAATAAGGGGCCAAGCAATGGGGAGAGCCAATAAGAGTCCTGTTACTATGCTGATGAAATTTGAAACAGCCAATGATTATGTCCTCCTTTAGGCGGGCTTCACCAGAACTTGCAGCTATTTTGCTGGCAGTGAGCCAAGCGCCATCTTGTAATGGTGGGGACTTTCCCCGCTGGAGGCGGTCCACGACAACAAGGAACACAGTTCTACTGACCCATTTTATACTTGTGACCACCTGAAGGTGAAGGTGGTAAATCTGTGTGGTTTGTAAGCCACGTCTGTGGTGATCTGTTACAGTGTCAGGAGGAAATTAATAAGAATGGTCTGCAAGCAGCTTTCCCTCATCTCCTTCATGGGATCTGAAGATGTTGCCTGTGGTGCTGCTTTTAGGTGTCTTTGCGTGGCCAGTACTGCTCACGCAAGTGCCTCCTGTTAGTGGCCTGAAGCGTGGTTGAGACGTGAGGGCAATGGTGAGCCGCCTTCTAGTAAACAGCGGGGTTTCTCCCACGTGTGATGACCTCAGTAACAGATTAGAAAGCCATTCACTATAATCAAAACACTAACAAATTAAGTTGAAATAAGACAGACTTTCTAGAGGACAATTCAAGGAAATGGCATACCTAAACCCAATTAGTACCTCTAATCAGTAAGTTTCAACTGCTCCCCATTCCTGCTTCATGTCACTTGAGTTTCCGATAAATTTGAGAATATACTCATCTTGAATCTTTATTGTTTCGAGATAAGTCTGGAACAATCAGATAAAATTGATATGAAAAATGTTTCCCAACTGCAATACTTTTATGCTCCTTAATTAAATATCGATCTTTGAGGTTTTCTTTGATTATCCTCTTTCCCATTTGGTTCAGAGCCCAGATTATCTTTGTACTTCTGCTTCCACATAGAATTAAGACTACTGCTCTCTCTCCTTTTATTCTTCCGGGCTGGGTACTGTGATTGCTTTTTCTTCCCCATCCCCACCCCCAACATTTGCCTTCCAAGATAATAACCTCAGAGCTGGTATGTGTGTGTGTGTGTGCGTGCATGTATGTGAATGTGCACATCCGTGTGTCACCATGTTCTCCATTTTTTTTCTGCTGAAATCCTGCTGAAAGAAGGCCTGGGAAGAAGAGTTTTTTTTTTTTTTTTTTTAACAAGGCAAGGCTTGAAGTTATATTTAGTTCATCCTGGGTTTCACTATTCTAAATGTTAGCACCACCTCCCAATATCCCGATCAAGTTTTGAAAATTAGATCTTTAGCACTATGTGTTTTAATTTAAAAGTTTTTTTTTTCAGTGTTAATAAAACAAGGAGAAAAATATCCAATTTATCTCAAACAGACACGAGTAGGTACAGGCTTGGTATAGTGGTGAGCAGAGCTGCCTGCATTCCATAGCTCACTATTGTTTTGAACAATGCAAGTTTATCACCTTAGGGCTTTTTGTTTTGTTTTGTTTATATAAGTTTATATAAGTAATATAAGTTTTTTTTTTATTAACATATAATGTATTATTAGCCCCAGGGGTACAGGTCCGTGAATCGCCAGGTTGACACACTTCACAGCACTCACCATAGCACATACCTTCCCCAAGATCACCTTGGTTTTTAAAGTCAAAAATGTGTCATAGGTTACCTAACCTACTCCATATTTCTTAGAAAATGGGCTATACTTTTTTCCCGAAACAGTACCTGTCGTGTTCTGAGGCTACACTCCTAACCGACAGGGACAGAAAGTTAGCGGGTCACTAAGCCAGGCCCTTCAGCCCCTCAGCCCCGGTTCTTCCCTCGCCCACCCCTTCAGTCCTCTCTCCGCTGAGATCCCTTTGCTCTTCATGTTTCCGTTGTGAGACTATGTCAGAAGGAAGAAAATCACCCAGAACAAAAATGTGTTGAGAGTGGGGGCTTTGACGATGCAAACACATTTCACACGGGCGTTCGTGGGCCCAGCGTCCCTCTGCCAGGAGTTAACTGGATACCGCTATTTGGAAAACCCTTGCTGGTTGGCTGAGACTTTTTTTTTTTTTTATCCGCGTAGTCTTGCATGAGTTCTATGCACTTTTCCTGAATGCGCACATTTCTAACATATTTTGCAGTCCAATCTTCAAAGGCATCTTCTGTATTCATTTGGTTATTTGCAAATCTTTCACTATTGGAATCGGTCTTTATTTCCAGCATGATTTGAAGAACCGGAATATTTTCCCCACATCTAAAACAATGCACATAGCGTAAGAACCTCTGGGGAATTAATTTGTTTACTTGAAACTTTGTTGGTCATTGTCTTTGAAAAATATTTTTTCTTTCATACACCAGGGCAAGAAACAAACAAACCTTTGGACTCTATCTAAAGCAACTTTAGGAATTAACATTGACTTGACTATTTTTAACCACAGGATGGTGGAGGAACTGGTCCGTGGCTTTTATTTGGCTTAAAAAATTTTGCTATTGACCATTTAAAAAAATTGTGGTTTGTGGTATTAGCAAGTCTTTAAATATTTCTATTATAACATTCTTTACACTTTCCTGAGAGTTTAGAGATAGGGTTCAAAGGGGTCAGAAAGAAGTTCTGGAGAATCAGCAAGTCTCAGGTCTTATGCTTGAATTATGGGATCACACACACTTAGAAAGATAGATACTCTTAGATTTCATCGTGTCTAACCATCTGATTTTGCAAGAGAAGTAAATCAAGCCCAGAGAAGATAAGAGTGAAGAACAGAGAGCACACGGTCTCTTTTATTAATTAAAAAAAAAAAAATTGGAGGGGAGAAACCATAGTTTCTTAAATCACATATATGCACTTGTCCCAAAAATGATGTTACTTCAGACTTTGAACATAAACATAGCCCTCCAAAGCTATTATAGAAATAAATGAATGATAGAGCTCTATCCATCTATCTCCCTCCTAGTGTTTTATTCCTCTGGTAGAATTCTGACTAACACAGATATTGGTATCCTTGTATTTTGATATCATGTTATGATACAAACAATTGAGCCATTGAATAAGCTCTGTCATGTAATGAAACCCACGGTTTATTTTTAAAGTTATCATCAGTCTATTTTTAAAGTTACCAGTTTTCCCTGTAAAACTACCAGGAAGTAAGGCATTATTTATAATTTTGTGTTTTTCCTATCAGCTAGAACATAACAAGGTATAATAGCTTTCAAAGGCGCCTATCAGGATATAAAACAATCAGAGGCCTTATAATGCCCCAGTCTCCCGTGGTGTGACACTGTGATGCTCACTCACTGTGTGATATTAATTCTGTTATATAAATTATGACCTAAAGGAATGTTCAGTCCCTGGCCTTTTTTTTTTAAATATAGTAGTTAGCATAGCTGCCTTCCTGGTTAAGTTTTGTGTGTGTGCGTGTGGGGTTTTTTTTTTTTGGTGTTTTTTTTTTTTTTTTTTGTCATTGTTTTTGTTTTTAAAGAATATATTTATTTATTTGACAAAGAGAGAGACAGTGAGAGAGGCAACACAAGCAGGGGGAGTGGGAGAGGAAGAAGGAAGCTTCCTGCTGAGCAGGGAGCCAGATGTGGGGGCTGCATCCCAGGACCCTGGGATCATGACCTGAGCTGAAGATAGAAGCTTAACAACTAAGCCACCAGGCACGCCCCCTGGTTAAGTTTTAACAGATATTTGTCCTATGGACCTTAAAATAATTTTTATAAAACATCTGCTTTTCTTGCTGCTGCTAGGTAACTAATGTCTGATGGAGATGATATTTAAACTAAAAGAGAATTTCTAGAACCAGAACCCTCTCCTTGGAGCTGTGAGCAATCAAGTTGAACATAAGTTAACTGACTTTCATACATATCTCTGAGTAGGATCTAGGCATGGAACAGAATGTGAATTACTGTTTGAGTTTATTGAAGTCAGATGCCAGATTCATAGTGGCATAGGCTCTTCCTTGTTATCTCTTAGGTCTCTTTTGACTTTTGGGGGATGCTGAACCCCACCTGAAACCATTTACAATAACATGATAAATTGTTTCTAACATTAGCTTTCCAGATGTAGAAGCTACAGAGGTCCCCCCCCCAGGTTTTTTAATGAGAAAAATGTAACATAATTGAAAAAAGCTTACATGTAGTAAATATGTACATGAACTAGGATAGCTATGGCTATTGTATGTATAGAGCTGTAAGCTGGACTAATGGGCTATTGAATAAGATTCCTAAAAGAAGGGGTGCCTGGGTGGCTCAGCGGGTTAAGCCTCTACCTTTGGCTCAGGTCATGATCTAACTGTCCTGGGATTGAGCCTGGCATCAGGCTCTCTACTCAGCGGGGAACTTGCTTCCCCTACCCACCGCCCGCCGTCTGCCTCTCTGCCTACTTGTGATCTCTCTCACTCTCTGTCGAATAAATAAATAAAATCTTTTAAAAATTCCTAAAAGAATTTATTGTTAAAGTTCCTGCTTCTGGTAATGGCCAAGTTGTATCTATAAGACCAAACTCCCTATAGATAACAAAAACTCCAAACAAAGTAAGAAAAACAATTATTTGAAGTTACTGGAGAATGACCAAAACTCAGGCAGGTATGGTGGAGGGCAGAGAGTGGGAGGAGTTAACACTTAGAGGAAGAGCAATGGGTGAGTGTGTCTCCTCCATCCTTCTAAAAAAGCATGTATGTGCGTGCGTGCGGGTGTGTGTGTGTGTAAATGCTTTGAGTTTGGGGCAGTTCCAAAACATTCATTTGAAACTCCCCCAATCTCTCACCAAAAAAATGGAGGTCAGACAGCAAAGCAAGCTCTTTAAGGGACGGAAAGACAAAAATTGCAATCTTAGAACACCATCCAGTGAAACTATTCTTTAATAATAAAAGCTATTAATAAAGACATTTTCAAGTAAAAATTAAGGTGATTTGTTAGCAGGTCTCTACCTCTAGCAATTATCAAAATAGGGCTTTTTGGTTTTGGTTTCATCATTAAGAGAAATGATACAAGGTAAAAACTCAGATCTTTGGGAAAGAAGGGAAGCCCTAAAATGGTACATAAATGGTTAGGTATACAACAAGTATTTTTTAACTAGAAAAATACACCAAACGGTTAAAACAAAAGGTGATTTTGTCTTCTGGAGTGTTTGCTGTTTGTAGATACAGTCTATATGATCACTATTACAAGAAAGGATGGGAGAGAGGGTAAAAAGATCTGTACAGTTACAAGGAACTTATATTTTTTGTAAAGTATTACAATATTAATTCAAACTAGACTGAAAATTTGTGTTTGTTCATTGTAATCCTTAGGGCAACCACTAAAAAGGTAACAAAGAGGTATAGCTAGAACGCAATAAATTAAAATGGAATTCTAAAAAAATTCAATTAATTATAGAAGTAGGTAGGAAAGAATGGAGAGAGGAGTAAAATCCAGAGGGAAATGGGAAAGTGGAAAGTGGGAAAACAATCGTAAAATTGTACACTTAAATCTAACTATATTAGTAGTGGATCATACATGCCATTTAAAAAGCACAGAGTGTCAAGATGGACTTTTTAAAATTATTTTTATCTTTATTTTTATTTTTTTTAAGGTTTTATTTATTTGACAAACAGAGATCACAAGTACGCAGAGAGGCAGGCAGAGAGAGAGGAGGAAGCAGGCTCCCTGCAGAGCAGAAAACCCAATGAGAGGCTCAATCCCAGGACCCTGGGATCCTGACCTGAGCCAAAGGCAAAGGCTTTAACCCACTGAGCCACCCAGGCGTCCCAAGATGGACTTTTTTTTAAAAGCAAAACTCAGTTATATGGTGTGCCCAAGAGTCAACCTTAAAATACAAGGACAAAGATAGCTTGGATGAAAAAAGATATGCTTCCTAAAAAGGGCGGAGGAGCTATACTATCAGAAAAAGTGCACTTCAAGATAAAGATTGTTACTAGAGGCAAAGAGGGACATTTCATAATGAAAAATTGGCCAGTTCATGAGAAAGACATAATAATCTTTAATGTGTATCTATCTAATAACAGAGCCTCCAGGTATATGAAGCAAAATTGGCCAAATTAAACAGAGCCATGGGCAGTTTACAATCAAGGTTCATTTTGATACCCCTTTCTCATCAGTTCATAGAATTACCGAACAAAGAAATCACTGAAGACAGAATCTCTGAACAACTCCATCAACCACCATGACTTCATATATATTTATAGAACATTCCATCCAACAACTGCAGATTAAACATGACTTCCAAGTGCACATGGTACATTCACCAAGGCAGACCACATGCTGTAAAACAAGTCTTAATAAACATACAAGCTCTGAAATCATAATGTGTGTGCTTTCTGACCACAATGAAATTATGGTGGAAAGCAACAGCATGTTAAAAAAAACAAATATCTGGAGATTTTTAGAATTTATTTATTTATTTTTAAAGATTTTATTATTATTTTTTAAAAGATTTTATATGACAGACAGATCACAAGTAGGCAGAGAGGCAGGCAGAGAGAGAGGAGGAACCAGGCTCCCCGCTGAGC
Organism: Neogale vison; assembly: GCF_020171115.1. Classification (NCBI taxonomy): domain Eukaryota; kingdom Metazoa; phylum Chordata; class Mammalia; order Carnivora; family Mustelidae; genus Neogale; species Neogale vison. The sequence goes on along the minus strand of NC_058094.1, from coordinate 173,378,483 downwards.
AGAGAGCCCGATGCGGGGCTCGATCCTAGGACCCTGAGATAATGACCTGAGCGGAAGGCAGAGGCTTAACCCATTGAGTCACCCAGGCGCCCCTTAAATATTTTATTTTTAAGCAATCTCCATACCCAATGTGGGGCTCAAATTCATACTCCTGAGATCAAGACTCAGATGCTTCAAGACTCAGATGCTCCAAGCCAGTCAGGCACCCCAATAACTGGAAATTTAAAAATATACTTATAAATAGTCCTTGGGCCATTGCCATTACTCATTACATTTCAGAAGCCACTGAGTGTTCGCATGCTATGATGTGAAACAGGTTTTGATGGGAACAAAAGACTAGAGGCCATATGGGCAAAGTAACAAACAGCTTCCCTAAGCTCTGTGGAAAAGCTTTAAGGTTTGGCCAAAAGAAGATCAATGATCAGCGAGTTCATCTGTTATTTTATCCCCAGCAATACTGCAGCATCAGAACTTCACAATCCTTTTTTTTTTTTTAAAGATTTATTTATTTTAGAGAAAGGAGGGGGGAATGAATGAGCAAGCAGGGGGAGGAGTAGAGGAAGAAGGAGAGAGAGAAACCTCAAGCCGACTTCCCACTGAGCAGGAAACTCAACATGGGAATTGATGCCAGGACCCTGAGATAATGACCAGAGCTGAAACCAAGAGTCTATTTGTCCAACTGACTGAGCCGCCTGGGCACCCCTTTTACCAATCTTTTGTTACAAGCTACCTAGCCTAAATGGAATTCTCCTACTTATGCGTGGACACACAGACTTCATCTTTCACTACTCTCTTGCCCTTATGTTCCTCACCATTATCCAGAAATCTAGTTGGAGATATGTTTGGGCATACTTATCTTCTAGATTCCATTGCATTTGGAAAAGCTGCTGCTTGTTACTAAAACCCTGTGTTTGGTGATGAGCATATTGGAAAGAGGAAAAATGAAATATGTTTTCATCTTATTGCTCAATAAGAAGATGAAAAGAAAAAACATCATTGTTCAGAAGAACTATTACTTTTTAGAAGTCATTCCCACACAGTTGGGAATGAGTTCATACCAGCTTTCCAGCTACTTGCATGGCTTGATCTAGACTGTACAGCTACAGGACACTGTTATCTTCATCCTCTCACAGCACTGAAGCATGCCAGGTCATCTTGCCTCCAGAGATATTTTTTAGTCTCTGATCGGCCTCCAAAAAAGTGATGTCTTTCACCTCAGCTAAACTCTTATTTGTGCCAAAGCCTGGTCCTGCCTCTGTTCTACTTGTCCTCCTACCCTGTATCTTCAAGAATGTGAGCCAAAGTGGTCTACCACTCAAAGTTTAGGTCCAGCCAGTGTTTTTTTTTTTAAACTGAGCCTGCATCAGAATCAGTAGAGTCCTTCTTAAAATAGAATGGAGGGGAAAAAAAAAAAGATTGGAGGGTCCACCCCCAGAATTTCTGATTTAGCAGGTCTGGAGTGGCTTCCAACAATATCCACTTCTAGTTCCCAGGTGATGTTGATGTTGTTGGTTCTGGGAGTCTACGTATAGAAAACCACAGGATTTTCCTGCTCAAAGAGAAAGAGAAAGCTAAGAAAGAATCCAGTATTTACTCAACAGATTTTTTTTTTCTCTTGTCAGAAGTCAAGACTGTCTTAATTGAGATGTTTCAAATCCTTTCACACCTCTCAAGAATACTTTAGAATTTCAGAGGAAACAGGAGTTTGAGAGAGCTAGGGAAGAAATTATAGAAAGTGTTTAAGCTAGGTTCAGCTCTATGGGATTGGGTTTCTTCTACATCCCAGCTACCAAGGGATTAGAAACCATCTATCCCAGGTTTTTTTTTTTTTTTTTTTTTTTTAAGATTTTATTTATTTTGAGAGAGAGAGAGAGAGAGAGCACGTGAGCACAAGCCAGAGGAAGAGGCAGAGGGAGAAGCAGACTCCCCGCTAAGCAGGGAGCCTGACGTGGGACTTGGTCCAAGAACCCTGGGATCATGCCCTGGGCAGAGGAAAATGCTTAACTGACTGAGCCACCCAGGAGCCCAATGGTTCTTAATATGTGGTTCGTGGACCAGCAGCAGCAGCAGAACCTGGGAATTTATTTGAAATGTAAATCCCCAGGCCCCACCCTAGATGTGCAAGTCAGAAATTCTGGGCTGTTGTCAACAATCGGTAATCCACAACCCCTCCAGGTGATTTGCATGCCCATTAAAGTGAGAGAGCTAATGATCTAGCCCATGAAGGCTTCACCTTTCTTAGATCTGTTCTATGATGGGGGTGTGGGCTGAGTGGCCCACAGTTGTTCAACACGGTGTTGTCAACACTCACAATGCACTCCTCTGGAGTTTGGCTAGACAATACTGCAACAAAGTATTTTTGCTTCCTTTGGAAACAGATTAGGGATAGTTTCCGGATCATTTCATCTGTTACGGGCCCACATGTTATTGGCTCTTTTTTAGAGAATACCACAATCAATGATGCATTTCTGCAGAGTATAATAGTCCAAATTCTTACTAAGTACCAGTCAGGCTGTGGTCTCAATGATGAACTTTAAACAAACAAACAAACAAAAACAACATATAGGAAAACATCAGAATGAATTTATGATCAACCTTTTAAAAGGAAATTCTTAAGGCACATTCACTCAGTTATTCATTCAAACACTTACTGAACACCTTCTCCTCGAGCTATGCATCAGTCTAAGATACACAACTGAGCAGAACACAACAACCCACCTCCTTTGCTGAAGACATCAGAGACTGCAGAAATCAGCACGGGAATGGGTCTTAGGAACCATCTGCCCTGGTGGTTCTCAGTACCGTCCTCACGCCAGGAGGATCAGTTATCCCCTGAAATTTGCCTGCAGACCTTGCCCGAGGTGAGCTTCTGAGTCAGAAACTCCCCGTGGAGGCTTGGGGGGAGGTGGGGCCAGCGAACCAGATTAAGCCCTTTGGGTGATCTGGACGCACACTGAGGATTCAGAATCATCAACCTAGCCTAATTATATTTTATCTTTCTTAGGTCACAGACCAGTCAGAGAACAGACTGAAAAGAGTCTTGTGTACAACATTGCGTGGTGCACGCCGTGAAATCCCAGTTTAAGGCATGATCAGGTCCAGGCCCTTATTTTACAATTAAGCAAAGTAAATACTGAGAGTTAAGTCACTCGCTAATTAGTTAAACAGCTAATTAATGGCAGAATGCCGCCTCCAAGCTCAAGCCAAACGATCCCAAATTCATCTCTGTACTCCTCTGCCTACACAGCAGCAAAAACAAAATGTGGGAGACAGAACACAGAATTGAAGCCCCACTAATCTGAGATTTAATTTTTATTTTTTATTTATTTATGTATTTATTTTTAAGATTTTATTTACTTATTTGACAGACAGAGATCACAAGTAGGCAGAGAGGCAGGCAGAGAGAAAGAGGGAAGCAGGCTTCCTGCTGAGCAGAGAGCCTGATGTGGAGCTTGATCCCAGGACCCTGAGATCATGACCTGAGCCAAAGGCAGAGGCCTAACGCACTGAGCCACCCAGGTGACCCTGTGATTTAATTTTTAAAGAATTGATTTTGCCCATTTAAAAATGGGACTACTCCTTGGAGAAGGCAGCCACGATTTTCTTTTTGTAATGTCTACCATGAGGAAATGTGTGTGTTCCAAAATGATCTCTGAAAAACAGATATTATTCTCTGTGCCAAAATAAAATAGTGTTACTTTTGGCTCATTAAAAAAATAATGTTCTCGGGGCACCTGGGTGGCTCAGGTGGCAAAGTGTCTGACTTGATTTCAGCTCAGGTCATGATCTCAGGGGTGTGGGATGGAGCCCCTCATCTGGTTCCAAGGTGGGCACGGAGCCTGCTTAAGATTCTCACTCTCAAAAAAAAAAAAGAAAAAAAAGATTCTCACTCTCCCAGGCGCCTGGGTGGCTCAGTGGGTTAAAGCCTCTGCCTTTGGCTCAGGTCATGGTCTCAGGGTCCTGGGATCGAGCCCCGCATCAGGCTCTCTGCTCAGCAAGGACCCTGCTTTCCCCTCTCTCTCTGCCTGCCTCTCTGCCTACTTGTAATCTCTGTCTGTCAAATAAACAAATAAAATCTTTTTAAAAAAAATTCTCACTCTCCTTCTTCCTCTGCCTCCCTTAAAAGATAAAAAAATGTTCTCATGTTTCACCTGCTCTTGCTGAAAGGGCTGGGTATCACTGTTGGTAGAGAGACTGTGCTCACTTAATTACATGCCAGAAAGGAACTGAACACAAAGAACAACAGCGAGGCAAAAAGTTGAATGAAAGAAGGCATAAACAAAATAATGCTGTCTGCATCCGTTTCAAAGATGGGCAAAATGACTCTGCTGTCAGAACGCAGGATGATTTATGCTGAGGAGGTAAAGGTGGAGATTGGGAAAGGCATGGGGGTGACTCTGGAATTCTGCTAATGTTTCCTGTCTCATTGGATGGCTAGTTACGCAGGTGTGCTGCTTGTACTCAAGCCATAAACTATGCATTTTTATTTATTTACCGATGAATAATTGAAACCCACAAAACCAAGGCGTAGAGATTTTAAATGTGGAAAGATTAGCTCTAAAAAGGTGTTTTTCACAGAAAAATGTTTTACTCACACCTATTGTGTAAGAAGAGGGCCACGACAGTGGAGAAGCATCTATCCGGAGAGACCTTGATGCCTATTATCTTTCAAAAGTATGGGTTGGACAGAAGTAACTGCTATTAGCTCAGAGAAGGTGAGGTCAGAGATGTTGAATCAGATGAGCCTAGAACACCACATTTGCTCAAATCAGGCGATTCTAGAGCCAGGCAAGACCTGAAGTGTTTCCAGGGTGCTGGTTTTCTTGGTTTGAAAATGAAATATTTTACTTTCCCACACTCTTACAATTTAATACATTGGATCTGCTGAATTTCATATCTTGAGAGGCTAACAGTTTTAAAATTTCTGATTAAAATGATACTGCCTTGAACTCTGTCTGAAATGGAGTAAAATGCATTCAAATGTATAAATGCAAATTCAGAAAATATGACCACATTGTGTTAAAAATATTCAAATTCTTTGACCCAAATTCCATTTCTATTTTTCTGAATAAGTATAGATAAAGATTTATGTGAAAATATTTTGAATGGTTATTTTTATTTATTTATTTATTTTTCAAAGATTTTATTTATTTATTTGAGACAGAGAGAGAGAACACAAGAGCGGGGGATGGCGGGAGAGGGAGAAGTAGGCTTCCCGCTGAGCAGGGAGCCTGATGCAGGGCCGGATCCCAGGACCCTGAGATCATGACCTGAGCAGAAGGTGGCCGCCTAACCAACGGAGCCATCCAGGTGCCCCTTAAACAGTTATTTTTAAAAGCAAAAAGTTATAAAATGTCTTATCTTGAACCATAGAATCATAAATATGTCCCATACATAGCATGAACAATTATATGTATTGTAAAATCATGTTTTTGAAGAGTTATTAATGTGGTAAAATGTTACAGAATATTTAATAAAGAGTAGGACATAAAATTGATATAGAATGGACTTATTATTTAAAGAATTAAGCAAAACCATATTTGTAAAAATGTAAAAATATTGGAAGTGCTCATCTCTGTGGCAGAAAACTGTGTAATAGTTTCTTCCAAATTTTTTTTCCAAAAAAACATGCTTTAGTTTTTTTAAATTAATGAGGTATTGCATGTTCTTTCTAAAGAAATTCAAGTATATAGAGTAAGAAGAAAAAAGTTCTCCTCCTTCCAGCACTGCCCAAGACTAATGCAAAAATAACAAATATTAGAAAATACCATTCCCTTTCTATGTATTTTGCCATTCCCTTTCTATGTATTTGTAAAGGTACATTGTATAAACACAGCTTTCCTTAATGGGGAAAAATTGTTTTTAACTTGTATTTTCCTTTGATGATGTATTATGAACAAGTTTTTGGATCTACCTCATTCCCTGATATGGATTTATCACAACTTATTCCACTAGTTCCTTTCTCAGACATTTTATTATTATTTTTTTAAGATTTATTTATTTATTTGAGAGAGAGCAAGAGAGAACAGGGGTAAGGGGGAGAGGGAGATAATATGCAAGTAGCTTCCTGCTTAGCACAGAGCCCATCTCAGGGTGGGTTTGATCCCACAATCCATGAGATCAAGACCAGAGCTGCAACCAAGAGGCAGACACTGAGTCACGCATGCGCCACCTCTCAGACATTTAGACACAGACATTTTAAGAATGCCTCAGTTCCTCCCAGTTTCATCAATAGAATAATCACTGCACATATGTCTGTGGGTACACCTATGGGATGGATTCCAGAATGGAAAAGCTGAGTCAAAGAATATGAGATTTTTTTTTAAGTGTTAATATTTATTGCCAAATATTAACTCAAAAGGCTGTGTGCAAAAGGAAAGAAGCCATTTTTCCCACACACAGTACTGTGGATTATTGGTTTTAGGAATTTTTTCAAACACAGTGAGTAAAATATTTCATCTTATTATTTTGAACATCTCTGATTAACAGTAGGGTTGGCCATCTTTCCATGTTGTCCAATTTTAATTGGCTTTTCATACTCATTTTGCATTTTAAAAATTTTATTGATTTAGAAATGTCCCTTATATTGTAATTTTTATAAAAAGTATTTTCATCTAATCTGTTGAAACTGATCCCACATACATTTGGTGTTTATTTACTCATATATGAATGTTTCAATATGGAAAAAGTGTTGACATTTTATAATCAGATTTTGGGGGGAGCTTTGTGTTAATGCTTTTTCCAAGCCTGTTATAAAGGTATTTCCTACATTTTCTTTTAGTGCTTTCATTGTTTTAAAATTAAATGAAGAGTTGTGATCTATCCAGACACTTTTTTTGGTCAGTTTTAAAAATACTTAAGATGCTTTCTTTTATTTGAGTATAATTGACACACAATGTTACATTAGTTTCAGGTGTACAACACAGTGATTCAATTCAATACATTATTATGTTATGCTCACAGCAAGCATAGCTACCATATCACCATATGCTATTACAATACCATTGACTGTATTCCCAATGTTGTACCTTTTATTACCATGACTAACTCATTCCTTAACAGGAAGCCTGTATCTCCCACTCTCCTTCACCCATCCTTCACCCACTTGCAACTATATTTGTTCTTTGTATTTATGGGTCAGTTTCTTCTTTTTGTTTGTTCATTTGTTTTGTTTTTTAGATTCTACATGTTAGTGAAATAATATGGTATTTGTCTTTGTCTGACTTATTTTACTTAGCTTAATACTCCCTAGGTCCATCCGTGTTGTCACAAATGCCAAGTCTGTGTGTGTGTGTGTGTGTGTGTGTGTATACCATATCTTTTCTATTTTAACTATTGATGCAGATAGTCCTTGCTATTTGAGCATCCCCCCTCCATGCTTGCTTACCTTAAAATCACTACCTCAAATTCTGTTTGGGAAAAATATTCTGTGCTTGAAAGTGCTAAATATTTAGTATCCTATTGTTGCTACATTTTATAGTTTAAAAAATTGATTTTCTGGAGGTTTCCAGATGTTTATTCAATAAAATTGCTAGTTTAAAAAACACTTGCTTGAACTGTGGAGACATATTTCATTAATTTGATAGTAGAACATAGGGGAGAAAAGGAATACAGATGTGGGACTCAGAAGGTGGGACCTTAGTTCCATCTTGGTCACTAACTTTAAGGCTTCAGACAACTCCGTGCCTTTCTAGGTCTCAGTATGGTCATTTTTGGTACAGTGGGAACAAAGTCAAATATCCTCTAACACACTTTTAATATATGATCTCCTAAAATGAAGGGGAAATTCTCTTACTCATTGATGTATAAAATTAAACATGATGTATATAAAGTAAGACATAAAAATTGACAAAATTTTTATTACAAATTGCAATATTCAAAATTTTACCTTTAATAAGTCTATTTTTGTCAAATATCAAATACATATTTAACTTAATACACTTCTGAAATATGCCACTTTTTGTAATTGGCAGTCAGCACTTATCAAATTAGATGACCAAATTTATGTTCCAACTAAAATTTTTCATTTTCCATTCAATTAAACACATTAGCATGAACTCTAGGATGCAACTACCACTTCATAATTCTAATTTTTAGCTAGGAGAAAGGGTAGGTAGATAACAGAGGCCTGTCATGAACTGATGGCCTAGAAGTTATCAGACTCCTCTCCCTTCAGGTTCCTGCTTTTCCCTCACAGGACTATTCTAGAACAACACATTCTAGAATTGTCCCTTTGTTTAGTACCAGGTGGTGTCCATCTCTGTAACAGGAGACAAATTAGTATTTTCTTTTATAAAACAGAAGGGCAATTGTGAACAGCTAGACCGGAAAGGAAATCTAGTCTGGAAGAAGGGGCATTGCTCAGCAGAATTTCAAGAAAAAGAATATTGGACAGATGTCCATTCAGGGGTACTCTAATCACTCCAAGGTGCTGTAAAGCTCTTTATGCCTGGCTTAGTTATTCTGTGCTTACTGTTTCCAGTGTAATGAAAATGACATTCTCACATACAGATGATTTTTCAAAAGGATCTATGCTGGGGTAGAGAACCTGACAGTGCTCTAATGGGAAGAAAGGAATTCATCAAAGACTGAGTGTTTAAAATACAGGAGGAATCATCATGTTACAGATTTAGGTATGAGAATAAGTCATAGGGAAAAGATCTCCTTTTCTTCTTGAGGACAAACAGGTAACCAGAAAGCTGTCTTTTGATTCAGGATGATGATGTGACAACATAAAGTTCTTCATGTAGTTCACTTGCTGATGTTGTTTGCCAGGCATCCTCCTTGTTTCAACTCTTACTTAGGAAAAAATGTTTGTCTTGGAGATAACCATTGCCCTGCCAGCAACAGGTGCAGGCCTTAAGTTTTTCAAGAGTTAAGAAAGAGCTGTGTAATAAAACTATGAACTTTTATGAACAGGAAGATGCTTTACTGTTACTACTGAGGACAAGATAATTTAAAGACTAAACTCACCTAGTTAGAAATATAAACAAAGATCTATTTACATATGTACATCAATTAGCTCTCCTCCCAACAGGGAAGAAAGAGACATGTGGAACTATGCATTTACATACCTAATAATTATTAATACTATCAACTCATGGTGTTAGTGATAATGTGCATGAATTCTGGGTCGATTTCTATTTCGGTATGAAGACAAGTGAAATGTGCTACTCACGATGGTAGAAGAAACAGGGTTGTTCCTATAGATGACAAGAAATTGGACAAGTAACCATTCACAATGTTGGGTGGAGAAAAAAAGCGGAACAATGAGAGGTCATCTGCTTAAGAAGTCAGGGGCACTGAAGAAATAAAAGCTCTGAGAATATAAGCCCAGATTTTTAAAAAGCCATTTATTTTAAAAAACTGGTTTGTCAAATCACATACACAAGCAGATACACAACTACCAAAGTGGCCCTGTTATAGACACCAGTGGGGCGTTCACCACACAGTACCTGAAAAATACCGCTAAAAAAGAGTAGGAGTCTGTTGAGTATTTAATTTCAGATACCTACTTGACTCCTTGTTGAATGGCTTTAAGTTAGCATATAGTGAGTGAGAGGTAGAGTCCCAAGAATAATAGCTGATGCCTCAGGGCTCCATTTAAAAACAAAACAAAAACGAAAACCATTCCCCCCCTCTGCACAAGGGAAGTCTATCCTATTTTTTTTTTTTTTTCTTCTTCTTCTTTGTGAAAACAGAAGCCAAGTTTCTCTTCTCAAATGGTTCAGCATTCCCAGTAAAAGTGTTGTGTGGTAGCCTAGGTATTGTGCTTTGTATGTCATTTAATTTTCTTCACCTTCCGATTCGGATTCTAGGGAGAGAAGAGAAAGTCAGGGATTTTATTAGAGATTCCTTTAAAATTTTTTTTAAAAAGATTTATTTTTTTATAAAAGAGAGAGAGAGAGTGTGTGTGTACCAGTGGGTGGAGGGGGGGAGGGAAAGAATCATCAAGCAGACTCCCCAGTGAGCATATTGGGGAGCCTGATGCAGGGGTTTGGTCACAACCCATGAAATCATGACCTGAGCCAAAACCACGAGTCAAGAGGCTTAATGGACGGAGCCATGCAGGCTTCCATCCTTTTTAAAAATTTTATTCAGTAAATTCTATGCCCAATGTGGGACTCCAACTCATGACCCTGAGCTGCATGCTCTGCTGACTGAACGAGCCAGGTGCCCCCAGAGGCTCCTTTAAATAAAGTCATGAAAGAGTTTCTAATATGCTACCCCACCCCAACTCCCCAAAGACATTTTTGTGCCGTAGGCATGCATTTACTAGAGAAGACAGTCATATGTGAGGACAGTAGGAAACTTCGGCTCCTTTTTGCTTTTCAATGAACTTTGCCTTTCTAAAAATGCAGCTTGCTCATAAATATTATTAGAGACTATAATTACTTTTACTCTTCTGGGTGACCTAAAATAAACTTCTCATGCTCAGTGGGATTCACTCTCATCCATTATTATTCCATCTAGTGCTCCAATTTTAAATCCCAGTAACTGGTTAAGGTGTTGTAAAAATCTATATAATCCCATAAAATGTAATTGAGCCAAAAATTATCTTTTCCTTTCACAATGGCTAAAGATTTATTCCTTTGTTCCCCATTAGAGTGGATAATTTAACAGGCTGAATTTCTTTCTTTCTTTCTTTTTTTTTTTAAACCACAAAGAACATTTTATTGCTTTGATTTCAGAAAGGAAGGCTAAGTTTGCAGGCAAGATGTCTGATATAGAAAACACCCTAAGCAGTTGAGTTTTAGGAAAGCAAAAGAAGTCTGTGGAAGAGGTGGATACCTTAAATTAGAGTGAGAAAGTATTTGCTAAATGGCTACCAAAGTTGTTAAATGGAATCATACCTTCCTCTGCGTTCTGTAGCCACTCAACGAATTTCTTCATCTGGTCAAGAAAAACACTTTTGCCTTTGGCAACGTGTGCTTCTTTGTACCATTTCAATATTGCTTCTTCACTCAGTACGTCAGCTGCAATTTCAAATCAAAGATTTCAAAGTTACAATGGAAATGTCATGTTTTAAAGCAACTTTAGGCCTTATAAGTTAACAGAAAGCAATCATTTTAAATATTAAAAGCCCTGCTATGAAAGAAATCCATATCTGAAATTTATCAAGAAGACAGGAACCAAGCTCATTTCCATATAGCATGGTGCTGAATTTTAGGAGTTTGCTTAGCAAATACCTTAGTGACGATGATGACGATATACATCTCATCAGGCCCAATACATTGCAAGCTTATCTGTGAGTCACTACTGGGAGTTGGAAATCTTTCCCAGCACTAATGTGCTGGTAGGAAGTGGGTTATTCTGTAATTTTGCAAATGAATCAGCAATTCCAGCAATTCAGAACACTCTGTGTTCTGCCAACTTCAAACACATCTTGATTAAGCAGCAACCTCAAATGACTGTCTTTTAAGGGGATTTACTCTCTTAGGAGAAAAAAAAAAAGGCAAATAAAAACACCTAAGTAGAATGTAATAATGCTATCAACAATTAAATGTGAAGATGAGCAATCTGGGTGTATCACAGGACCAATACACACATTACTCAAAATTCTACATTTATTCTATCACTATGTCATGAATTTCCTATAACATAATATCCTAAACCACAAGAGTAATATTTTCCCTGTACTCTATTAAGAGGAAAACAGAGACATTAGGTAGACTTCTTACAGGACTCTAACAAAAAGCATTATCTGTTAACTACTCATTACCTTAAATTCTAAATTCCACAGATGTGTCATGAAACCCTCAAGGTACCATTAATTTAGATTACTTAATATTAAGAATAGGAGGGGGAACAGGAAAATAATTGTCTACACATTTGCCAATGTTCCAATGGATGTTCTTTTGGGATTTCAGAAATGAGATGGGAAGCAGATTAAAAGAATTTATTATTGTACCCAATGCCTGCCCAATCCATTATAAATGCTGAAAAATCACACTAATGCTGTTTTTGCAGTTAAAATATAATTTAAACTTACAAAAATGAGAAAAATAATTTGATACTGTTTTCATTGAAATCATCACTGTTTTCATAACCAAAACCTGAAGTTCTTTTTTTTTTTTAAAGTTAGTAACTGGCTTAGATTCAGTGGAAGAGACCAAATTGACTAAAAATGTCCATGATTGGTTTTAGAAAATATCATGTTTGTTTCCTTTATTTTCATCATTAAATACACTACATTTTGCAAAGGAAAAGGAAGTCTGGATTTGCTCATTCCTAAGAACTGGGTATAAAAATTATAATCAGGAGTCCTACAGAATTACTCTTAGCGTCTAGTCTTTAGCTTCCATTTCCAGCTCCCACTCTCCACTCGGAGCGATGAAAGAACTTTCCTGCCACTTGCCATCAAAGCCCAGTGTTTGTAGAGATGAGGAGCACACACTTCACAGCCAAAGAAATGACTTGTTCTTGTGTAAGACCGCTCTGCACAGATTTTTCAAGAACACTTACTGGCTCAAACATGGATTTTAAAGAAGTCCTTTTTATATAATTTGTCTTTGTAACATTTTTAGATACTTGTGATTCATTTTTTATAAGATGCTATTTATTCATTTATTTGAGAGAGAGGGCAACAGTGGGGGGCACAAGAGGGAGAGGGAGAAGCAGACTCTCCCGTTGAGCAGGGAACCTAATGTGGGGCTCAACGCCAGGACCCTGGGATCATGACCTGGGCCGAAGGCAGTCACTTAACCAAGTGAGCCATCCAGGCACCCCAACCAAGATGCTTGTGATTTAAAGCACTTAATTTCCAAACTGTTTTGGTCATGCTCTCTATCAGTAAGACAATTTTGAGCATGTACATCCAACATGTTTTTCCATTTATAAATTATATGCAGTACTATAGAGCTATTATAATTTGATGGAATTTAAAATGTCACAAACACGCAGAGAAATACTATTTTACCTCCTCACTTTAATGAACTGTGCACGATACAATGCTCATGGTGGAAAGCTGAATTAGACTGCCGGTGAAGGTGCCTCTTTGCCTCAGGTCTTCCTTCTGAAGATTGAGAGCTCATTCATGTGTTTTATTGCCCCACAGAGGCCGAAAGAGGTCATGCAACTACTACATCACTGGTCAGCCACAGACACCAAATCATTAGGTAAAACTAATCAGATGCCCCGTTCACAGAAAATGAGACAAACCGCAAAGGTGAATTCTCAGAAGAGTCTACTTTAGTAATGAATACTTGCCACAAGACCAAATTTCTGCAACCAGGAAATAAACCATAAGGAAGCAAACTACCGAGGACAACTTCGGAGGCAAAGCCAAACATTGAGTTGAAGAAACTCAACTTCTGTTTAGTGAAAAGTGTAATTTAAAGAGGAAAGAACTTTCTGAGGGATAGAGAACTTTTTCTCCCCGACTAAGGAAAACTGGGGAGACGAGTTCATCAACATTGAACAATGGTGTTTGATGGGACCTCCCAGAAATGCCTTGCTAGGAATATAGAACATCAGTAAAAATACAGTAAGAAAAACACTCTACAAGTACGTGCAGAATTCCTTCAGATTACAAAATATTTTTCTCCATTCTATCTAGTCGAATACTGTAGGTTCTTCCTCCAACATCCCATCGCTTTTCATCCCCCACTGTGTGAGTCTTATTTTGGAAATGAAACGGTGACTATAATTCTCGGTTTTCTTCTATACTTTGAAATTTAGGAGGTCAGGAACTATTTTATCCATCATCTCATTTTCAGCATTTAATGGGAGGCCTGCCATCTACTATGCATTTGATAACGTCTGATGGACAATTTCATCAATGTGATGAGGAAAAACTACTTATTTCTCAATTTGTAGAGTTAAAATTTAAATGTTGGGTTTTCATGAGAATCAAAGAGAAAATATCCTGGGATGCCTGGGTGGCTCAGTGGGTTAAGCCCCTGCCTTCAGCTCAGGTCATGATCCCAGGGTCCTGGGATCAAGCCCCACATCGGGCTCTCTGCTCAGCGGGGAGCCTGCTTCTCTCTCTCTCTCTCTCTCTCTCTGTGCCTCTCTGTGCCTGCCTCTCTCTCTGCCTACTTGTGATCTCTGTCTGTCAAATAAATAAGTAAAAATAAAAAAAAAAAAAGAGAGAAAATATCCTAGTGGTTTAAGTGGTTTAAAATGGCAAAGCAGGAGGGAACATTATTTAGATATTTAAGTTAAAATCCACATCACTTGCAGGGCACCTGGGGCCTCAGCTGGTTAGTGTTCCACTCTTGGTTTTGGCTCCGATCATGATCTCAGGGTTAGGGATCAAGCCCTGCATCAGGCTCCCTGCTCAACATGGAGTTAGCCTAAGATTCCCTCTCCATCTGCCCTCCCCCAACTCACACACTTGTATGTGTGTGCACCCTCTCTCTACAATAAATATGTAAATAAAATCTTTTAAAAATATATTTAAGAAAAACCCCAAACCACGTCACTTAGAACTTAGGAGACTCGTTATTTTAGGGGTATCCCATAGAGACACAAGTCAAAAATAATTTACCTTAAGAATGCTGAGAACACATGGTGAAAGGGCCAGTCAAGTTTTTTTTAGGACAAGAAAAGAAAGTTTCTTTCAGAAAAATACGCATGAAGGACAGAACTCAACCTAAGAACTATCTGCAAATAATACAATCTATGACAGAGGTACCGACGGTGCTCGAGAAGAGACTCTTCTATTTTTCTGATCTACATGCTGAGACTGGTACTTAGCTTTAGAAAGAAAGAAATAAATAAAATCAAGAAATTTCAAATAAAGAAATAAAATCTTGGAAAAAAAAAAAAAGACCATCTAAGTCCTTGTGGGGGGGAAAAAAAAGTACATCTCCTAGTACACAGGTGTTTGTCATGTAAAATTAAGTCAAAGAAAAAATACTATCCAAAAAAAGTAAGAAGGTAAACATGGTAACTCTTTTAACAGTAGGATGGAAAATCATTCCTTGCGGATTCCATCTTTCTGAGAGAAAAAAAAAAAGTAATTATTTCATTCAGAAAAACAGACTCTATGTATAATTTTGTGGGAAATTATGAAATTACCTAAAAAACCGCATTTAGTTTTCACTTCTCAGTGATGTATTTTCAGTTTCCATTTTACAGTTTTCTAATTTCATTTACAACAATAACTAAGCCAGGATAAATTTGATGCTGACACCTTCCTGTGTTCCCTCGGGTCTGCTTATACTTTCTACAGACTGTACCGACTGTTGTTTAAAAAGTGACCACCTAGGGACGCCTGGGTGGCTCAGTTGGTTAAGCAGCTGCCTTCGGCTCGGGTCATGATCCCAGGGTCCTGGGATCGAGTCCCACATCGGGCTCCTTGCTCAGCAGGAGCCTGCTTCTCCCTCTGCCTCTGCCTGCCTGTGCTCGCTTTCTCGCTCTCCCTCTCTCTGACAAATAAATAAATAAAATCTTAAAAAAAAAAAAAAAAGTGACCACCTAGTTAATTAATGGCCTAAGGAAGACCTAATGCTGCTGCTTTTTACTTCTTGGTACCCACATCCGGTTATTTTATAATTTCAGGTCAGTGTTCTTTTAGCATTTGGGGCTGAAGAATAGGGAATAACTCAAAGCAACCGGTTTTGTTGTCAGTTGTCGTAAGGAGCACAATGGGGAAGGATGTCGACATTCATGGTTAAACTGGGAAACGGAAAAAGGATTTTAATAGACACCCTTACTGACAAAAAGTTGTGTGTGTATGTGCATGTGAATGAGGTAAGTCCAATGATAAAATGAGGTGCTCCTAGGGCGCCTGGGTGGCCCAGTAGGTTAAAGCCTCTGCCTTCGGCTCAGGTCATGATCCCAGGGTCCTAGGATTGAGCCCCGCATCGGGCTCTCTGCTCAGCAGGGAGCCTGCTTTCCCCCTGCTCTCTCTGACTGCCTCTCTGCCTACTTGTGATCTCTGTCTGTCAAATAAATAAATAAAATATTTTTTTTAAAAAATGAGGTGCTCCTGCAGATAAGGCTCGAGTAAGTATGTCTCAGTTACAAAAAGATTTGGTAAGAGACACTATAGAGTTGGGTTAGCTATTATGTGACAAGAAAGTAAATTGTGTGCTTAGGCTACTAGTTTATAAACAGTTTGCTTTTCTGTAGAGGAAAATACTGGCCACTCACAAAGCAAATGTGAAACCTGTCTCACAGGTCTCTCTACCAGTTTACAATGGAGTCAGCTATGGCTGGTGTTGACAGAATGGCCACCGGCTGGACAGACACGGCTTCTCCTTCTTGGCAACTGGGTACCACAGGTGGGTTGGCAATATGATCTGCAGGTTTGGTTCTGATGGGTCACCTTGGGTGTCCTTTAAGCCCTAGTTTTAGGATATTGTATCTCATGACCATGTCTAAGAGGACTTCATTTGATCTGGCCAGAGGACAACACCAATTACTGAACTTCAAATAGGCCTTGGCAGTCAGCATGTTCTCCTGATATAAAAGTTGTGCCAAGAACCTTAATGCTGAGAAGTGAAGTATCACCCAAACACCCGTGGGTTAAGACCTACGCATCTAAAGAAACTGGATGGCCAAAGAAAACCCTGAGATGCTTGAACATGTTAATAGCTATTTAAAATGAGCTATTAATCAATAATGTAACATTTCTTACACTTCACATGACCAAATTATCATTCAAAATTGACAAATTTAAGAACACATAAAAAAGAAAAGAAACATTTGGTTGATGTTAATTTATACCTTTTTTTTTTAAATTAAATTGCCATTTAAGATTGTAGTACCTTCAAACAAGCATTTTATAATGGTCAAAATGTTATCATTTCTTCAGTTCTCCTTTTCCCCCCCATAAAACTACATGAACTCAGACCAAAAAATAGTTCAGGATCTTTTTTTATATACTACAGGTGTTGAGACAAATCAGTTCAAAAGCATTCATTTATTAAAGGCTGTGCCAGTTGTCATGACAACCTAATCCTTACAAACTCGATGAAAAGACAGTAAAGTGAAAAATCTAAAAATAGTCACTTCCTTAAAAAACAGGAGAACGGTTGGGCCAAACAATTAAAATACAAAGTAAAAAGCTAATTATTTCAGTAATTTTAGTCAGCTATTATAGCACCTGGGAAGGTCTGAACATACTACAGGCAACCTTTGGTAGCACTGTTATTAGACCTAAGCCTTACAATTCAAAAGCAGACCTCATTACTTTGTGTTATTACAGTCTTTTTCACCATTCCTCCCCACCAAAAGTAATAACCGGTTTATCACCAGTCTTCTGGCAATGTGCCCAGGGGCCTAACCATGCATATATGGCATTAGTACTTTCTTCACAAAAGATGGCTGCCTCACTGAAACTTGCAAAAATTAGCATGAACCCCAATGTCCCCCTCTGCCTCAACCTTTGTGCTGGGCTTCAAAGAGCTTCAGTAAAACACGGAAATACACACAAACATACACACACACGAAAACAGAAACAAAAAACCAAACCAAAACAAAACCAAAAAAACCCATGGAAACGCAGGGGTAGAGCAACATGGATAGATACCTTTATAAAAGAGAACCACGATCTTCTGAAAAGCTTTCATGAAATGGATGTTGTCATAACAATATTCTTGAACCTTCTGGAGGAGTATGAGCTCTGACTGGCCTTGGGAGCTGAACACAGCCAGCAGCGGAGCGTATTGCTGGAAAAAAGTGGGGAGTAAAACCAACCATTAATTTTCATGGGAGGTACAGGGCCAAGAATACTTGAATCACAGCAGAAATCTGGAGATTTGCTTAGAAAGCATTCACTTTTAGGAATATTTTATTATAACATTATGTCCAATCAAAATTTACTTTTTATTTATTTTTTTTTCAAAGATTTTATTTACTTGACAGAGAAATCACAAACAGGCAGAGAGGCAGGCAGAGAGAAGGGGAAGCGGGCTCCCTGCTGAGCAGAGACCCTGATTCGGGGCTTGATCCCAGGACCCTGAGACCATGACCTGAGCTGAAGGCAGAGGCTTAACGCACTGAGCCACACAGGTGCCCCCCAAATTTACTTTTTAATCCTAGTATCTTGGGGTGCCTGGGTGGCTCAGTGGGATAAAGTTCAACTGACTGAGCCCCCCAGGTGCCCCCAACATTGTGTTTAGTAAGAACTTACCTTCAATATATTTCATAGACCCTTACACCTGTGACATTTTAGGTAGTGGCAAATTTGGAAGAAATAAACAAACAAAGCAACAACAAAAAACCAAAACACCCAGGAAATCTCTCTCTGGCCTAAAGCTGGGTGAACTGCAGTTGAACCCATGTGTCATGCGTACAGTTAACAAGCTGCAGTTGGCCTGCAACCAGGACGGGTCCCTGTTGACCCTGTACCTTCAGGTGCTTAAGGGCCTGCTCTGCAACCAGTTCTTCTTTCTTGTTCCACTCAACGGCATTCATTATACAGGTCCACAGAAGTCCAATCACCGCTGTCTCGGGAAGGTCATTCCTCTTCATTTCTTCTTTAACATAGAGCACCACCTGCATTTCATGGAGAAAGGAGTCAGAGACTAAGAGGCAGATGGGCGCTTCCTTTTCACTGTGCCTGGTTAGTCAAAGGCTTTTGGGGGGACAAACATTCAGCTTGGTCCCTCTTTTCCTAGTACCTAGTCTCAGATTACAAGAGGAAGAAAGAACAATGATTTGTTCACAAAGCACAGTTATTTTATTCTATTTTTTTTAAACCACAGTTATTTTTAGTCCAAAAATTAATAGGTTTCTGTCCGGCCAGGAGCTGCTGGGGAATAGGAAATAAGAGGGAATCTTTGTTTCTTAGGGGGTAATTCTTTTACATGCAGGAGCCCCTCTGGGTCCAGCAGAGCTGATTACTTGAGCTGGTTTGATTCTCTGGGGTTTAAACAAGGCAACGGAACTATGAATCTTTAACTCCAACTCTCAGCTTTAAACCCCTTGATGAATAATGGCTTGGGTTTATGCAAGTCCATCCACCACAATATATTCCTTAATATATTGATTCCTTAATACAGAATGATTACTTTTGAGGACCCTCATGCCCCATGTGAGTAAACTGTCAAATGCAAAGGCAATTTTTTTTTTTTATAGGATTCGTATCAATGCAGCAACTCTGAACAGATTTCTCCCCTTACAACCATGTTTAAATATGCAAATTTATCCTCAAATCTGATGACATGGGATAAAAGATCTGCCCAGCTTAAAATGTATTTTATATCAAACTGGTTTAGAAAAAAATTTTTTCCCTTTTACAATACAATCACAAAGACAGGTTAGGTCCCCAAAAGTGATTAAACACCATCATCTATGTCAAGTTGTACTACTCTGTGACTAACGCAACTCTCCCCCCTCCCTGACTCAAGTGAAAAGACACTGTTTCCTTCCCCCTGGCCTGGGACGCAGAGGTGTCAGGAATGGGGCTAGTG
This sequence comes from Neogale vison, assembly GCF_020171115.1. NCBI lineage: Eukaryota > Metazoa > Chordata > Mammalia > Carnivora > Mustelidae > Neogale > Neogale vison. Next base: position 173,359,116 of record NC_058094.1, on the reverse strand, counting down.
GCCTTCAAGAAGAGAAGGAACTGGAAAGCTCCAGTGCCTGGGCTGGCTAAAGAAAGCTGCAAAGACAGGCGACATGTTTGCATCCAGAAGCATCACAACATTTTTTGATTGTCCCCCCCCTTTTTTTTTTACCCTCCATGGACAATCATGTTCAAGTTCTTGCTTGGAGAAACGTTACTCAATATATTGCTGACCTTACTGCCATGAGATTTAGAAATATTTTTTGTCCCAACACCTCCATCTGCTGGATAGCATTGGTCTGGGATTCTCCAGTCAAACCATGTAAGGGGCCACTCAAGAGCATGCAGAGTGCTAAGGGTTGGGGACTTAGAAGCAAACAGAAAAAGGAAAGGACTTGATTTAATTTTGGATTATCATGTTAAAGTTCAAATAGGAAGTTTTCTGGAGACAGGACTTTTAAAAAAAATTACAAAGATACAGTCACAGCTCTATGAACTACTGTTATAAAAAAATGTAATATTTATATTTACAGGGAAACCCAGCTACTCTGAGTGTGATCCAACAAGTCACTGGCCCAACTTGTCCTTTTCCACAATATGAATTAAAAAACCATCAACATTTTTTCTCTTAAAATAAAAAAAGAATGAAAAAACTATATATTCATACCTGGTGATCCATGAAATACCCAGTGTTGCTTTCAAACACTACCCATATGCTTAACCATATTATATTACCTGTGGTCAAATGGAAAAACCACCATATCATGGCGTATACTGATAGTGGATGGCAACTCTATCTGGCAGATGAGCTAGTTTGCTCATCACAGTGGCCTGATACAATAAATCACATGTGTGGAAATGATCACTAATTTCTGGAACAAGCTAGAGGATTCTGAACCAAAACTTTGGCACTGAGCTAGTTTAAATGGTATACACAAGTAGAGGAAGTTCACAGAAGTAGACAATGGGAGGTCTCCTTAAGGAAGGTCAAGCTTGTGTGACATAATGCCATTCCTCTTAGGGCATGGGTTTCCCGGTGAGGGAAGCTGACAGTTCCCCACCTCCTTGATTGGACATTCCTGAGAAAGACGCTCCTGCAGCTCCTTCTGCAGCTCCTTCCTGGTGCCCAGGGACTGCTGGACGCGAAGGAAGTCAGAAAGCTCCTTCAGGCCTGCATCGGTGAAGTATTTAGCAAAATGATCCACGCTCTGTCTATTAACCGGAAAGAGCTCCTGAAAGACAAAAGGGAAAAGACTGCTAAACAAAAAACCATTCAAATTCCAGCAAGCCTAAAGGACAACATTTTCATATTAAAACAGCACTAAGAATATCTCATATTTGGAATGCCAGAACAGAGAATGATTGCCGAGAAGAATAAATCTTGGGTATATTTCTTGAGCATTCGCTAAGCACCTTCTAAAATTAGGCAGTTTTACAGAGGAAGCAAAAAAAAAAAAAAAAAGCTAAGCAACTTACATAAACTAGCTTCACCCATTTTGAACCATATTTACTTTTCTTTCACTTTAATCAGAGTGTAGCATGTATGAATACATAAGTAAATCTGCTAAATTAAGTGCAAATAACATGGTAACTTACCAGTTAATAGACAAAAGTCAGTTTTAATAATGGGGAGATGACTTGAGATAACATCAGAAAAACAACATTGACTATTATCTCAAGAACCTCTATTCACATTCTAAGATAATGCTATTATTCTAATACTAGCTTGGAGCTAAAGAGAATTCTTGTCTTATCTGTGGCTCTAAATTAAGTCACAGTAAGATCTAATCTAAACCCACCCTACCAAACTCTGGTTCATTACATAATTCTGCTGGAAATTTTTAAAGAGAGCAATTCACCATGGCTGCTTGCATATTTTTACCTCATTTCCATTTTACCTTACACAGCTTGGCAGAGTCTCAGTAACACTTAGTCATGTTCTAATCCTGTGTGACTTCAACACCCAACTAAGATATTAAGACAGTTTTCAAAGCTCTCAAATTTTTCAGACTGCTGCAGTCTAAAAAAATAGATCCAAACTTTATGGAGGTTAGATATGCACACACGCACGGTCAGTGGTTATATGGCTCCAGTAAAAATCTCAGTAGAAAAATTTGTAATATGTTTGCCACCACATACAGGGACAGAGCCAAAGTCTTCTATGACATGACTCAAAGTTCAATTCTCTGTATCACCCCAAAACTTCCCTTGTTGAGTTGTAAGTTTCAAAATGTCAGAAGAGTTGATGGGAGCAGCTATTAAACACACGTTCATGTTTAGCAAACATTTCATATCATACTGAAATTCTGCCATTTGTTCTCCCATTCAAAAAGTCTTCCAAATTTGGGATGCAGGGAACTAATCTGAGTTTCTACCATGAATCAAAATGTGGTGGGCATTCTCCTCATAATTATGTAAAGTAAAAATTTTTACAGAGGATCAATTAAGTCTCAATAAGGCTAAGTAGCTTGAACAAAATTATGCAGCCAGATATATTTAAAGATGTAACTGAGTATACTCATGGCCGATAATTATTCCGTTATTTCACACAGGCATTCAATATTCAATTTAGGAAGAACGGTACTGCAAAGTTTGATCTAAAGTTACGTTCAGAGAAATAGACCATCAAACATATTACTGGTGGCTTATTTATGAAATATATCCAAAATCCTTATAAATGACACATAATACATTGAAGATTATTATTCAGATTAAACTGAAGTCAAGTCAGTCTAAATCCTATCATGACATTTACCCCTTGGAACACGGTTTGTGTTTGTTAGAAAAACCCTATCCAGATACAAACATCCATCAGATTAAGGTCTCCCTGCTTCTACTTTTGTTTCTGAGTCCATTCCCAAAACAAAGCCAAAGGGATCTCGTTTAGACCCTAAACACATGTGCACAGTTCTGCTGAGAACCTTGCCAAAGCTTTTCTTTCATCTGACTCACCAAACACATCCTCCCCTTCATATGAGCTTCCACCCTGCTCAGCCCACCTAGTCACTTCGATTTCTCCTTCTATGTGCAAGGATCTACCCAAAGTCAATGAAAAAGTGGGTTCTTGAAGGCAGGGAACTTTTCTGTCCTGTCCTCTCCTGTCTCCTCAGCTTCTAGGACCATGCCTGGTCCTAGCACAGACACTCAAATACAGGCTGACTAAAAATTATTATCAGTGGCAGAAAATAACTGGATTCTATACCTTTCTTCTTCTTTATCATATTCTAAAGACTTTAAAGACCCTCAAAGTGCTGTTTTAAGGTAAACTTCAAGAGACAAAGGAATTTTAAGTGACTGAAAGTAAAAGCATTTACAGTTAAAATTATTCTTGGGTTTTCTGAGGGGAAGAGCCCATGTTTAGAATTAGACTGACAGATACCCTTGCACACTGCAATACCTCAAAAGTACAAAACAGAGGACAGACCAGGTGAACAGAAGATAGCAAGGGTGTCTTTCAATTTTAGACTTTGTTCTAGATTGTGAAAGCAATGTCACTTGCAGAAATTTCTTGTCATCTGCATAGCTGTTGAAAGAAATTGTAGAGAGCAGGGAGAAATTCAAGAACAAAATATTACTCTTGCTTTTTTTGGAAAAACATAAAGATAGAGAAATAAACATATAATCAAACAATTGTGATCACGGGCGCTTCAAATCAACCACAATAAACTTATTTCCTTTCCTAAAAACCCAAGTATTTCCATGGTATCTTGGCATAAACAGGGAATCCTGTTATGGATTAACAAAGTAACAACTACGTGAGATCAGCATCATCTATCTCTAACCTAACATAAGTGTTTAATTAGGTGGGACTGATGGGACTTATTATTACAACTTTAAACCTGTATAGTTACTAGTTATAAAATAAAGTGTTAATTCTGATCAATGTTGACTCAATCCTGACAAACTACCCAATTTGAAAGTCTCAGTAGTCCCTATGACTCTTTAATTTCATCATTCCATTTATTTACGAAGATTAAGATGGAATTTGTTTCGATCTGCCAAATAAACAGAAATAAACGGAACCATGTTCCAAATGAAAACAGACCCAAGCATTTCAGTCACGCATTGTCAAAGCCACAACTGAAGCATCAAGAGTACAATCCCTTGTCTAGACGACACTTACAAGCAGCCTCTTGTCTAAGTTGGCTTTTCTCAAAGAAGAGGTAACAGAGTTGGCATCTTTTTCTGCCATCCATGCTTTAAAAAGCTTGACAGCAAATGAGGCTGCAATGCCTGTTTAAAAAAAAAGAAAAAAGAAAAAAGTGAGAGTTTCATTCCTTTCATCAGCACCCACTGGGTTTCCTGAAATGAGTAAAGTGCTCAAAGACTTGATTTGGTAGAGGTAAAACAGAGAGCTCTCCAGGTACAGTTCTAGTCTCTTCTTTAGGCACAGTTCTATTTTCATTACTCAAAAGAGAGCATTTTCATTAGAAGGAAAAAGAATTAAAATATTTTTCAAAGTGGGTCTCCCTAATGCTAGCCTGGTATAGTTAACTGTAAATTTATTTATTTAGTTTTACCTTGGTTTAAAACAGATTAAAAGCCCAGTATTTTCTAGTGACTTTGTCTTTACTTCACCATGTGGCTCACCAATATTTCATGTGTTTAACAATGATCCTGAGGTACAACAAACAAATCTTGAGACATAAAAATGAAATGGCAACATGAACTAATTTGCTAATAAATGATACCAGTTAAATACCATTAATAGTGACAGATATAAATAAAGCTATACAAGAAAGTACATCATTTAACTTACAATTTTACTTTTGTAAAAAGCATTTGAAAATGCTCATTGAGTTAAGCTATAAAAATATTGATGCTGTTTCAAATTGAACTTTTTTCTCGATATTTTTAAAGAGATGATTAAAAGAGCTATATTAATCAGAAAACCACTGAACTACATATCCATACCTACATTAGCGTTTATTTCCAAATATAAATAATTATCATTAGTAGATAGTTCTTCTGTGAACACTTCAACTTTGCAAGGTAATGTTACATTTACTTAATGAACAATTCAAATGTAGTTGAAATATTAAACTGGTATTTCTCAAGTGAAGTCTTCACTATTTTTGATCTAAGAAGCTCTACTCCCCTTTCCACTTTCCCAAGAGAATTTCAATTTTGGTTAGGCCAGGTGACTTCTAGCCTAAGTTCTGGTACGACCTCCTTCTGCAATGATTCATTTAGAGACTGCAGCAGAAGCCCATCTGCCCAGAGCATCTCCCTGGCAACTGTTACCAGGCCAAAACTGGTCATGTGGCTTATGGCAGCCAATCAGCTGAAGGCAAGATAAATTATCCTATGTTGAAAATTACTCTTCCACTCAATTTGAGCAAGAAAGCATGTGCCTTAACTACACTAGCAGGCATCTTACAGTTACTAGGGAAATCATCCTTGGAGTGAAGTTGATGTTATGAATGGTAGTGAGAAATTATGGGATAAAACATTCAAGACCCGGATGCCATTGTTGTTTCATCCTGTAGTCTATCCGACTTTTATATTTTTTTGTTACATAAGAAATAAATGTTCTTATATGCCAACAAATGTTCTTATATAGCAATTTTAAGTCTTGTCTTTGAGTTAGTTGCAAGTAAAAGTGTCCAGTTGATATATCATTTATACAAACATCAGCTTTGTCAAATTTTCTTTATTTAAATAAGCAGAGGAACTAGCCAAAAAAGAAAAAAACAAAGAAACAGAAACCATGGCTAGGACAATAACACAGGTGCTACAACCTGGAGGATTTTATATTTGTTGACATGAATTTTTAACACTCCCGTTCACCAAGTCGGTGTAAAATTTCCTATATATTTATGTCTTTAAATCAAAATAACAATTAAAATGTGGTATAATCTGTATTTCACTAGAAACAAAGCATTATAATATTTTAAACTAAGAATCCAAATCTTGGGACGCCTGGGTGGCGCAGTTGGTTGGACGACTGCCTCCGGCTCAGGGCGTGATCCTGGAGTCCCAGGATCGAGTCCCGCATCAGGCTCCCAGCTCCATGGGGAGTCTGCTTCGCTCTCTGACCTTCTCCTCGCTCATGCTCTCTCTCACTGTCTCTCTCTCTCAAAAAATAAATAAAATAAAATCTTTAAAAAAAAAAAAAAAAAAAAAAGAATCCAAATCTTGGCTAAACCTATCACTTTGCATTAACAGTGTTTCTTGTTAGAAAATCTGGAGAATTTCTCTGTACTCAAGATTCTCCTTGGTGGGATAATCTTATTCTCCTTAGCTATTTGCTGGGTGCAGAGTTGGGAAAAAAGGGTAATTTGTATTAATATGTTTCTACTTAGGAAGCAAAAGTTTAAGCCTCTAATTTCTTTTTTTTTTTTAAATTTTTTATAAACATATATTTTTATCCCCAGGGGTACCGGTCTGTGAATCGCCAGGTTTACACACTTCACAGCACTCACCAAAGCACATACCCTCCCCAATGTCCATAACCCACCCCCCTTCTCCAAACCCCTCTCCCCCCAGCAACCCACAGTTTGTTTTGTGAGATTAAGAGTCACTTATGGTTTGTCTCCATATAAGGAACTTATAGATCTCATGTAGGATTTTAATACAACCAGAAAGACAAGTATTTTCTGTTATAAAGGCTAGGATAATCTAATATAATTAACATATACTGTTTACATTTTACGTTGATTTATTTAAGTGTGAAAATGGCTCACAACATCAATAAGATGTGCAATATCACCATTTCTCTTCAGGAAAACACTTCAAAATGTCATAATATTAGCAACATATTAGTAACAATCACAGAGTCAGAATTATCATAAATCTAAGCTATGTTTTGCCAAAAACTATAGAAAATCTCTAAATAATATCTTGACTCTCAATTTACTAATCTTTTTTCAGCCAAAAGAAAACTATAATCCATTTCACTGCAGGCATCAATGAGGCTGGGACTTCAACATTTGTAGGAGAAAAACTAAGTTCTAAGAAGAAACAGATGTTTTCACAAAAGCTCCTTTATTTTTAAGAAAAAAATAACTCTTTGTTTTGTGTCACATTATAACTCGAATATCATTATCCTCCTCCAAGAGCCCACTTTTGTTGTATTCTCTAACCAAATGATTGTATACATGCCTATTAAAATTCTTAATGCCTTAAAATTAAAGCAAGACTTTGATGCATCCATCTGGACTTTTTTCTAAAACTGAGATAATGAATATCTTAAAATGTGATCAAAATGAACATCTGAGCACAAGATTTTGAGAACTAATGGTTTAGAAGAATGGTTCTAACAGGGAAATAAACATTCAGGGCAGGAGAGGGGGACATTTGGAAACAAGAAGGGGCCTTTTTCGTTATACTAAATAGAGGTGGGTGCTACATGTCGGCATTTTGTGTCCGAGGGCAAAGAGGTTAAATGTCCCACAAAGCACAATGAAGCACTTTTCAGCAAAATATGCCAGTGACAACTAAATGGAGAGAAATGGCTTAGACTACAACAATTTCAGGGTATCTGACCTAGGCATTAAGTCATACACCCCAAATTTCAGTTTATTATTGGTTTTTCTTTGTACAGAAGTATGCGTATTCTTTCTTCCAATTCTCCACAATAAACATGTACAATTCTTACTGTTGAAAGATAAACAGAAAATCTCTTACATGGAGAATGGGTGGGTAGCAGATCACAGGAAGAAGAGGTGCTGGTATTTTCCTAATCATGTGTGGCTTTACTTTTCACATTTGCCAGCTAAGAAAACACGAGAGCCCTTACCTTCTTTGACTAGGCTGTCGGTGAAGAGACTGGTAAGGATGGTGGCGGGAAGGGTGCCATTGCCCAGCAGGATCCCCGACAGCATTGCCAGCTTTGTCTGCTCTGTTTCGGAAAAGGCTTTAAGGAAGAGGAGAAGCTGTGGGTCAAACAAAAGAAACCATGTCTATAAAGCAAAGGACCAAAGTAGGAAAAGAACGAACAGAACATCCATGCATGGCTAGATGTGAACAACCAGTTGGTCATACGCAGAGCAGAATTATTGTTCATTAGAAACACATACATAGGTTCACTTAGAAATTAGATGCTAAGGAAAGTGACTTTCTCAGGCATGGCTCCTTTCTTCCAAGTTTACCTACACATAGCTATAGATAACATCCATGGGAACAAAAAGAGATATTTGGAGAACAGTGTGAATAGGTTACATAAAAAATTTACATTTGACTTTGTACAGGACTAAGAGTAAGTTTTACATAATAAGCATAACATTTACTGAAATACATTATTGTCCTTCACATTTCTCATTTTTGAGGGTGCCTTTGTCCCCCCCACTACATCTATTCATTTTTGGGGGGCCTGTTATAGCACAATGAACAAAAAACAGGAAGAAGTCTGTAAGTTTCGACATGAGCATTCACTTCTCTGAATTCAGAGCATGTAATATTCTTTAAGACAAGAGTGTTGGGTTAGAATGGTTTTCTAAGTTCTTGATGCTCTTATAAAAATAACAAGACTCAAACTTGCTATTTCTTGGATCATGCAGCTTTGCCAGCCCTGGTGATGAGGTAATGGAGGATCTGACCCAAGTTCTTTTTTTTTTTTTTTTCAATTTATTTTCAGAAAAACAGTATTCATTATTTTTTCACCACACCCAGTGCTCCATGCAAGCCGTGCCCTCTATAATACCCACCACCTGGTACCCCAACCTCCCACCCCCCCGCCACTTCAAACCCCTCAGACTGTTTTTCAGAGTCCATAGTCTCTCATGGTTCACCTCCCCTTCCAATTCACCCAAATTCCCTACTCCTCTCTAACGCCCCTTGTCCTCCATGCTATTTGTTATGCTCCACAAATAAGTGAAACCATATGATAATTGACTTTCTCTGCTTGACTTATTTCACTCAGCATAATCTCTTCCAGTCCCGTCTATGTTGCTACAAAAGTTGGGTATTCATCCTTTCTGATGGAGGCATAATACTCCATAGTGTATATGGACCACATCTTCCTTATCCATTCATCCGTTGAAGGGCATCTTGGTTCTTTCCATAGTTTGGCGACTGTGGCCATTGCTGCTATAAACATTGGGGTACAGATGGCCCTTCTTTTCACGACATCTGTATCTTTCGGGTAAATACCCAGGAGTGCAATTGCAGCTGACCCAAGTTCTTAATGGAGAAAAGGCCTCTGATGTAAGTTGGAAAGAGCAGTTTTGGAGGGGAAATAAAAAAAGTAGCAACCCTAAAGAGGTTAAAGGAAAACCAATGCAAACGGGATTATACCTCACTTACCATTTTTAATTCTAAGAATATTCAGCAATGCCCTCCTCTTTCCTAAGGTTCCCCCACCTAATGGGTTGACTCGATTCCATGACTATCTTCTCTGTTTCATAGTCCTGGGGCATGTTACCAAGATCCCCAGGGCTCACTATCACTATTGGGTGGGGCCTTGCTGACTTTTTCACTACTTTGCACCAACCAAATGCCATTTATTTTGTGCAGCCCAAAGGGCGATATTGTTACTATCCCTGACAGTTAAAGAATTATTACATTAAAATAAATTATCTGATTCTAAATATTTGTATTATGAGTAAGCGACAGAACTGGGATTGAACTAGTCCATTTCACTCCCATATCCCAGTAGGCATAATAGGTTATGCCTATTAAAGTCTCAATGAATTAAAGACAAAGTTGTAAGAAAACACCAAGGGAATGAGAGCATCAATGGGGAAAGCTCCAGGGAATACCAGGAACAAGGCAGAGTAAAAGGACTGAGAAAATCATAGACCCTTCCCATTACTTTCACCTTTTCCTCTGATTGTAAAGATGATTAAGATTCAAGTGAATAATGAGAAATGGCTTCCAAAATAAACTTTTAAACACTACTTTTGAAGCACATCAATTACTCACAGTCATTAAAATTACTCCATTATAACAAAATAGTGCAAAAGATAGATTTTTTAAATTAATATTCACATTGGTCAATTACATATATATTTTTAAAGATTTTATTTATTTATTTGACAGATGGAGATCGCAAGTAGGCAGAGAAGCAGGCAGAGAGAGAGGAGGAAGCAGCCTCCCTGCTGAGCAGAGAGCCTGATGTGGGTCTTGATCCCAGGACCCTGGGATCATGACCTGAGCTGAAGGCAGAGGCTTTAACCCACTGAGCCACCCAGGCGCCCCTGGTCAATTATATTAATCAATACACACAGCATTAAAATCAAATGCTGTGTGTATTCCAGAACATTCCTTGAAAAATGGATATATTGTGAAAAATAAATAGTTCTTCAAAGCATATTTATCACATGAATATAATAGCAAAGGAAATTTTCAATGAGCTAAGCGAAGTAAAAATATGAATGGTATTATTAGACAAAAGTGGTAATGTGCTTATTTAAATGCTTTACATAATTTCCCCCTATTATTTCCTCTCCTTTATTTAATCAAGTGCTTGTTATTTTGTAGGCACCTAGCAATGTAATGGATCACACTTTTTTTCCCAGTTAAAAAAGTTTTAATATACAATAGTAAGAATAAAATCGACCACCACAGAATAATAAAAATGTGATCTCCCCTCTAACCCTGCTTCCTTAGAATTAAGATTATTAGCTATTTAATGGGTGTACTTCCAGATTTTTAAATGCACTTATATAGGTCTCCTATTATAAATAACTATATAGCTATATATACATGTATATATATATATATATATATATATATATATATATATATATATATATATATATATACAAACACATATTATTTTACCTGAATTATACAGCTAAAACTTGTCAAGGGTACCAGCTATTTTTCTGATTCCTTTCTCTGTGTTAATACCTACAAAAGCCTTGATCCTCATTTCACAGAAAAGTAAACTGAGGCACGCAGAATTTAAGTAATATGCCTGAGGTTAAACAACCAAATGGCTGCTTTGCACCTTCTCCAACTTGTCAGGGACATTCTCCTGACTAGCGGGAAGCAAGTAAGTAGCAAAGTAGATGTTACGGTTCCTTTTTCCCTTAATGTATAATTTAGGCAGATACCTAAAATTGGAAACAATAAAAGGCAACACACAAATCTATAATAAGGTAATGGAGTGGGTGCTATATGTAAACATCCAAGAGTTAGAAACTGGAAGAGGGCGCATGTTGCAATTACTGAAAGGAGGGCTTTTTAAAATGAGGTGCGACTATTTCTTTTCCCCACTTGCTAGAGGTCACTCAACTATTCACCACCTTATAGGTTATTGGGTTTATTTCCACAAAACTATGAGGTATGTCATCTTATGGCAGCTATTTTACAGATGAGAAACACCTCTGAGATTGACACTCATATATTATCTCCCAAGAAATGCTTTTATCCCCTTTGCTAAACTGTATTTTTGGAAATTAAAAAATGTAGCTGGGTATTAGCTGCTATCCATACATTCTTTCACTTGCTTTAACTGATTAAATCACCACACCTTGACTCTTTGCTTGATATAATACTTTTTCTTGCATATTTTGGTATCTCTAGTTTTTACTTGAAGCCCTCAAAGTCTGGGATCAGACGCTATAAAACCATTCCTATGGAGCAAAGTAGGCTGCTTACATTAAACATGAATGAACAAAGTCTAGGCTAATCGTGTATATTTTCCTACAGCTATTAGCTAATGACCTGTCGCATTCATTCATTCGACATATTTATTAAAAGCTTACTATGTGGGGCGCCTGGGTGGCTCAGTGGGTTAAGCCGCTGCCTTTGGCTCAGGTCATGATCTCAGGGTCCTGGGATCGGGTCCTGCATTGGACTCTCTGCTCAGCGGGGAGCCTGCTTCCCTCTCTCTTTCTCTGCCTGCCTCTCTGTCTACTTGTGATCTCTGTCTGTCAAATAACCAAATAAAACCTTAAAAAAAAAAAAAAAAAGCTTACTATGTTCATGGTACTTCAGCACTATCACTGTATATGCAAAATTTTTGTCCCCCTCCACTTCATTACTTTAAAGAGATAAGACATCACATTTGAATTTTTACCTTTTTCATTTCATCCTCAAATGCTTTTTCCAAATACTTATATCTCCTGATGAGTTTATTGAAGACCTAAACATAAGAGAACCGTTCAATATCATATAAACAATTCTAAAAGACAATAGATGTAGAAACTCACCACAACCACAACATGGACCTCTACTAATAGTAATAGAAAATTGTACTTACACGTGTGCATTCTGTGATAAAAGAATTGGAAGGATTTCAAGGGGGTTATTATGACCTGGGGACAGTTTGGGGGGATGAATACATCCATGTAGAATAAAAGAAATTCAGTCAGGAGTAAACAGGTTAAGAAACCAAAAATAACTTTGATGGAAATATAATAATGCTAAAACTGTGAGACGCAGAGATTAAAAGTGGAAATGAAGGGAGTTGTAGATATCATCACGAAGACCACGGCTATGATGGAGATGAGAGCAGACTTTAGGGATATCCTACTCTTAGACCTACATGATTAAGTTTTTTGGCAGACAAGCAAAAATTGGTATAACTTAATGGTAATAAAAGATTACTAGCCCTCAAAATCTAGTCAGATCATTCAAGCAAGGTTTGCCACTGTGCCAGTAGAATTCTGGGCTGTTTTTTGTTTTTTTTTAAGTGTAATGATGTTTGCTATGGTCTAAATGTTTGTGTTCCTACTAAGTTCCTATGTTGAAGCCCTAACCTCCAATGTGACTATATTTGCAAGTAGGGACTTTAAGAGAAGAGGTGGTTAAATGAGGCCATTAGGGGGGCCCTAATCTGATAGGACTGATTGCCTTCTAAGAGCCAGAAGAAACTGTACCGGGATCCAAATTGGCTGACACCATGATCTGCCTCCCCAGCCTTCCTAACTGGGAATAATAAAATTCTACCATTAAAGTCATCCAGTCTACAGTATTTTGTTATGGTAGCCTGAATAGAATAATACAATGTTCTTATTTAAATAAGAGATTTTATAAATGTTGATTATTTTTTATTATAACTGGAAATGATTTCTGAATCCAATTCCTTTCACTTATAGCCACATAATAAGCTCTCATCTAAAACTTTTAGTATGCTTATCCCTTAATTTGATCAAGATGGAGTCCAAGAGTAAAAATGACACTGTCGCCCCATGAGGAAAGAGTAATGACTCAGGCCGGCAACTAGAATGCAGTAAGGAAAAAGAATAAATGGTATGAAAATCCAGCAAACTTGATTTCCACTTTACACAGTCACTCGAGTCCTGGGACTTGCAATCATAGTCTAGCTGAGAATAACAACTGACTGTAAGAGCCAGTGACAGAATACGAAGACACCAATCTTAAACTGACTAGTCACGATGCACGTATGTTCAGCCTTACAAGGTCATGTTTACCAGGCTGTTCCATTCTACAGTTCCACCACTTCCTGACCTTCAGCGTATCTGTAGGATAAGGTCCTAGACGTGGAATGGGTGGGGGTCAAAGGAAGTGTATAGTTTTAGTTTTAAAAGACAGTACCAAATTGCTCTCCCTAAACATTGTACCAATTTATACTCCCAGGAGAATTTATGCGAGCAACTAATCCTCTGTGTTCTGTATAGGTAAGAAGTAAAAAAAGCCTACTTTGGCAAAGTTTTATTTTTTTTTATTTTTACTTTTTTTCCATACTTTGGCAAAGTTTCAATGTCCACTGCCTTATTATGAATGCAGTTGAGTATCCTTTCATAGGTTTAAGAGCTATCTAACATTCCTATTAAAGAAGTAGCCTGTAGAATTTCTGAACCCAAAGTTACCCAAATTCTGCTCAAATGTTTCTCTTCTTACACAACAATCTCTAAATGAGGGGCTCTACCTGAGCATAATTTCGGATGGTTTCATGATCTTCATTTGCTGAAAACACACAGTGGTTGGTCATCTTGGTCTTGTCACCATCATCTATGCGTGTTCCTCCAGGGGCTGAAAAGAGAAAGGTAATAATTAAGTCAATACTGAAATGAAAGGAGGATTTGCAGAACAGATCAATTCCTGCACATCTAGGAGAACAGTAAAACTAGATGTAAAAATCTAGAATCACATAAAAATTCATAAGATAGGATACATGTGGAGATGCATATGTTGTTACATATTTGTGTCTATTTCTAATAGAAAGCAAATCAGTTGATCCATTTTATAGTACCACGATAGCGTGTGAGAGTAATGTTCTATCACTATAAGATCCTATCACTTTAAGATCCTATCACTTTAAGTCTGGACTCAATTATTCTCCATGTAGTTCCTGATGTGTCCCACACTGGAACACGGTTCACTTTTTCAGGCTTAATAATATTTTGTGGGACTCCAGCTCACCACAACCACTGAGGTTGGCCAGACTTGGCTCTTAGAGCGGATCTTGTTAGTTTCACTTCAGTAGGTTTGAGACCTTTTCCCTTCTCCACTAACGCTACTATCCAAGCAGGGTTGAACAGTCTACATTCCGACTCCTTGCTATTTGTATTTGATGACCTGGCAGCTGTGTTGGTTAGCAAAGAGTGTGTTTCACTCTCTCTCATCTTTTTTCCCCATGGCCTATATAACATCATGGAATAAATGGACTAGAACAAAAGAAGGTCTCTTTTTCCTATGATTCAAATTTGCACATTCAAAGGCTTCTCCTGTAAGTTTCAATGATGGCTATTACAAACCCTGGTTGATTAGAAGAAAAGAATCAACACTAGGTGTTTTTGTTTTCTGATTCTCCTTCATTGTAATTAGGGTAGGGAGTTTGGATAAGCCAACTAATGCCTTTCAAACACTCAACAAATACTTGACGAATATATATGTGTGCCAGCCACTTCTTTTAAGCATTTATGTAACTATCTTGATTTAATTTGTGATTTCAGATCTTTGGATGAAAGTGCTAGACCTAGTCAACCTTCTTCAGACTCCAGCATATCATTTTATAAGCAAATTACTTTTTAGAAAAGTCAGCTCTTTCAGGAATCTATTTTCATGCAATTAATTTAGGCATAAGATTTTAATTAGCCCTCTGTAATGAATACAACCACCTGGAACAAAATTTTATTAAGATGATAATCTTCTAAAAACTTTGGGCTAATGACTCCTATCTCACAGAAGTTATATAACTGAAACGTCTGATTTTGAAACTCTAGTGTTATCTCTTAAGAGGTTAAGTTTTAAAAACTGCATTCTTTTACAAAACATTTGTTACACATTAATAATATTGCTGCAGCTTGTTAATTTCTTTTCCCCTGATACCGGACTCAAGTATTAATTGCCCGATCTAAAATTTTGTAAGCCTGCTCTTTTCCTCAAAATATAAGCAAAAGAAAATATTTCTTTTAACTACTCTTCAAAAAACACAACTAAAAAACCAAGATGACTACTGTTTTAAGAACAATGGAAGAAGGTAAATTTTATTTGTGGCTATGAAGACAATTCCCATTCTCACTAAGTAAACAAAGTGTTTATGTAAAATGAACATGCCTGGCTGGCTTTCTTCATTACATCATAGGTCTGGCCTCAGTAGATATCTGGGGGTTAGGCCAGCTGTGCTCCTAAGTCTTACCATACATGCTGCCTTACCTTTTTGGATATACAGATGTGGAGTCAAAGGGCAAAATCTGGACTGCAGATATAAATTTGCTGATCATCATAATATAGATGGTTAATGAAGAGTTGAGATTACCAATGCAAAGTGTACAGATAATTTAATCCATACGTGGGGGCAGTAAGTATGGAAACCCAAGAGTCATGTGAAAGGCATCCAGAGAAATCGAAGTTGAAATGGTCTCATGCGAGAGAAGAAAGTAAACCATTTTAAGAATGACAGAGGGTCAGCAGGAGCTGCCAAGAGGGCATTAAGAACTGAAAAAGGTCTACAGGAATGACTACTAAAGTCATGAGTGACGTTGGCAAGAACTGAAACTCGCTGGAGACTATTCTTGTGTAGAACTTACCAGTACCTCAATAAAAATATATCATCATTAATGAAATAGGAAAAGCCAATCATCACATCAGAAAATGTTCAACTTCACTATTGATTTAAAGTTTGTGAATGAAAACATCACTTACCTAATGGGCAAAATTTAAAAAAAAACTGAGAAGTTTGACAGTACCTAATATTATTGCTAAAGGTATAGGTAAACTTGTAGAAACACAATTTTTGATAAAACATTAATTAGAATATTCCTTTTGAGGGCTGGTCTTCTTTCTCTGATAGGTAGACAAAGATAGATAAAGATAGCTCTAGCTCTATCCTTCAATTCATTAATCCCTTACTAAATATATAAAGATATAATCAGATAAAAGTACAAAGTTATGTGTATAGAGATACTAACTATTCATTATAAAGAAAACCAGGAACAAATTAAATATGCTTCAAAATCAGTATGATTCTGGTTCTTTTTGGAATCATCCAAGATAACACCCATAGGCAGAGTATCATACTTGTATAATATCACCCTATTCTTACAAATAAGCATATGTAGGTAAAGAGATTTCTAGAAGGGAATTAATCAAAATATTAACAAGTTATCTCTTGGGAAGTGAGATTTGAACACAATACACATAGCTCTTATACTTGGACTTGAATTATCAGCCATGATAATATAAGATCTTTAAGAACAATAACAGCAATGAAACCAACCAGGTATGTGGTGAAAAGCAGCAGTACAGATCAAAAGGGGGTCAGCTAGTAAGTGGAGCCACATACCCCAATGGAGAGATTTCTCAGAGGGAAGAATTTTTAATTGTGGCTCTAACTAAAAATGCATGAAAGTACGTACGTTGTCCTTAAATAGGATGGCTTAAACAGGGTTTCTTTTGTCTTTCTTTCTTTTTTTTTTCTTCAGATTTTATTTATTTATGACAGAGAGAGAGAAAGCAAGAAAGGGAACACAAATACCGGGAAGCTGGAGACTGAGAAGCAGGCTCCCCACTGAGCAGGAGCCCGATATGGGGCAGCGATTCCAGGACGCTGGGATCATGAGCTGAGCTGAAGGCAGATACTTAACAACTGAGCCACCCAGGCAACCATTAAGCAGTATTTCTCAAAGAAAGGCACAGATACCACACTGGACAGGGCCATTTTTCATTACACTGAATAGCCCTTGCAGAGCAAAATAGGTGGCACACCTCCCTCCACTACCAAGTCTTGTAGCAACCCAACTATTTCTACACACTTGCAAATGCCCCCGAGGCAGCTGAAAATCACTGGCCTAAGGGATCTGACCACCTCTCTTGATTTATGGTTACCACAGGAACTAATTATAAAAGCTAAGTTCTAAGAATAACTAGGAGAGGAACAATGGGTCATTATGGCATCTAATCACCATTTAGATCAACATACCATGTCACTGAAAGAGTATTCTAAAGCTTTCTTCCTTGATGCCTCTGCTCCATAATTTTTATTTTGCTTTTTTAACATACCTTTAAAAATTTTAGAACTTCTACCATTACTCCTTTTACCTATATGCTCACAACTACTCATTTTTTAAATTTTTATTTATTTATTTTTTTAAAAAAGATTTTATTTATTTATTTGACAGAGATCACAAGTAGGCAGAGAGGCAGGCAGAGAGAGAGAGAGGAAGGGAAGCAGGCTCCCTGCTGAGCAGAGAGCCCGATGTGGGGCTCGATCCCAGGACCCTGGGATCATGACCTGAGCTGAAGGGCAGAGGCTTAACCCACTGAGCCACCCAGGTGCCCCACAACTACTCATTTTTTAAAAACCAGATTTGAACTGTATTTCTGACATTTTCTTATTTACGGATTAAAAAGCATTTAATGAAAGAGAATTACTTTTAAATTTGTTAATAGTTACATTTCACCACATGAAAAAAGGCTGGGCTTCGAAAGAAAGGTGCTGTGGCCTTTGGGGGTGAATTAAATACACTGGAAGGAATCAGCAGACATGCACAGAGTTATACTCTACTACAGAAATTACTTACTCCTCCTGTATCTGCTCCAGAAGCACGTGACAATTAAGGACTCATAAGCAGCTGGCCTTTGGCTGTAAAGCAAAGTGGCCATGCTATGACATCCATAAAAACTGATATTTCTAAGCCTTTCTTAACTACTAACTGTTTCTACAGCCCTGCCACTAACATTCCAAACTGCAAAGTAGGTAAAAATTGTAGAGGCTCCCATCTGTGTGTTTTTTTTTTTTTTATCAAGTCTCATTAACGTGAATTTGTAAAGATTCTATCTTACAAGGAAATACTCCACTGGAATGGAAAATACTAGAGGAAGAATCGATAACGCACGGCTTACCAAGCATACTGCCAGCCACCAGGATATCGAAGAGTGTGTCTGCATAGCGACGATAATCTAATCTCGAGCCTGTGGAATCCAGAAACTTGGCTACAGCTTCAAGGTCGTCACCAGCTTCATTAAGCCCTTGGACAAGTGTATCCCTGAAGACTGTGGGTTCGAATTTCTCTTTTTCATCTAAAATAAATAAGTTACAAAATATTCCTTTCATTTACAGAACTTATTCCCCGATGCAACCGTACATTTCCTTTGTTCATTATTCTTTATTTCAGAGTGTGGTTGTTTAAAAGTTGGAAGACAACTAATTTTTTATTAGATTTACATGTTCTGAAACCCCTTGTTGAAACATTTACTCAATCACATGATTTATTTTCTATTTAAAGGGGTCACAAAATATGTTAAAAGTTGAACTAATACATAATAAAATTGATAACTGATCATTTCTGTCATTTGTAGGATAGGCCAATGTAATCTATTAACCCTAACCACTTGAGAAAAAATAAAGTATAACAATCAAAACTTAAAATTTTGTTTTATTTAGGATAAAGAAAATGACTCAGGGAGAATTGCCTAAGAATAAAGGAGAATATACAATTAACAAAATAAAGATTAGGAGCAAGGAAATGAAGAGGGACATTTCTTTGTTCTTTATTATTATTATTCTTATTACTGACATATACTAGTTTCAGTTATCAATATTTCAATTATATAACTGACACATTATTTTCAGATGCGCAGCACGTTTCAATGTTTGTATATTTTGCAAAATGATTATCACGGTATGTCTAGATAACACCCACCACCATACACAGTTAGAATTCTTTTTTCTTGTGATGAGAACTTTTAAGATCTAGCCTATCAGCAACTTTCTATCATACTATACAGTATCATTAACTGTAGTCACCAAGCGGTACATCACATCCCTGGAACTTACTTATTTCATTACTGTAAGTTTGTTCCTTCTTACTACCTTCACCCATTTTGCCAGCCCCTTCACTCCCTGTCCCTGGCAACCACTAGTCTGTTCTCTGTGTGTATAAGTTTGGGGTTTTTGTTTTGTCTTGGAGATTCCACACATAAGATCATATGGTGTTTGTGTTTTTCTGTCTGACTTATTTCATTTATCATAACGCCCTCAAGGTCTACCCATTTGTCCCAAACAATAAGATTTCCTTCTCTTTATGGTTCAATAATATTCTATGGTATATATGTATATACCACATTTTCTTTATCCATTCATCCATCAATGGATACTTAGGTCGCTTCCATATCTTGGCTATTGTAAATAATGCTGCAGTGAACATGGGGGTGCCTCTATCTTTTCAAATTACTGTTTTCATTTTCTTTTTCTTTTTTTTTTAAGATCACAAGTAGGCAGAGAGAGAGGAAGGGAAGCAGGATCCCCGCTGAGCAGAGAGCCGATGTGGGGCTGGATCCCAGGACCCTGGGATCATGACCTGAGCCGATGGCAGAGGCTTTAACCTACTGAGCCACCCAGATGCCCCTGTTTTAATTTTCTTAAGATAAATACCCAGTAGTAGAATCACTGAATCATATGGAAGTTTATTTTAAAATTTTAAAAAAGATTTATTTATTTATTTGAGAGAGAGCGTGGGCGCCATGGGAAAAGAGAGAAAGGGAAAATCCTCTAGCTGACTCCCTGCTGAGAATAGAGTCCAACTGGGGCTGGATCCCAGGACCCTGAGATGAGGACCAGAGCTGAAATCAAGAGTCAGCCACTTAATCAATTCAGTCACCCAGGTGTGGCTATGCCATTCTACATTCCCACCAATATTTCATGAAGATTTCCTTTTCTCCATATGTATATCAACACTTATTTTATTTTACAAGATAAGTTATTCCAGGGCACTTAAAATATTTAATATATATCATGAACTATTTATGTATACTTATGGCTTCAGAGCAGATGTTCCCAATCTTTTTGGTCTCATGACCCCTTGCCACCCTTAAAAAGTATTGAGGATTCCAGAGCTTTCTTGTGTAAGAAGGTTATAACTATGGATACTTACTTTATAGAAATTAAAACAAAATTTAAAAATATTTATCAAATTAAAAAAAAATTAGTGTGAAGACAGGCTTTGTTTAATCTCTTTAATGCCTGGCTTAATAGCAGACAGATGGATTCCCATATCCACTGTTTGCAATCTGTTGTGATATCACACATCATGTAGCCTCTGGGAAACAGCCATAAACCATGAGTGAACATGTAAAAGAGGCAAAACAAATCTTAGTTATAATGAAAATAGTTTTGATTTTGTAGAACCCCTGAAAGGGCTTCAGAGGATGTAGGGATATGGATATATGGAGTTTCCTACCTTTAGCAGACTCAAGAGAGACTTCTTATGGAAGGTCAGTTTGGAGTCAGACCTTATTTTTTTTTTCTTTTCTTTCTTTCTTTTTTTTTTTTTTAAAGTAATCTCTATGCCCAGTGTGGGGCCTGAGCTCATGACCCCGAGATCAAGAGTCCCATGTTTTATCAACTGAACCAGCTGGGGGCCCCTGGAACCAGATCTTAAACAAAGCAAGGATCATACACTGTTGAAAACAAGTGAAGATGACAAACCAGAGGTCAGTAGAGGCAGAAAAAGAATATGACTAAATTAAAGGTAAATGTAGGGTTCAATTCAAAAGGAGTTCACCTTCCTCTCTTCTTTCCGAGAATAAGTTTGGATGTGGAAAGGGGTGGGGAGTGGGGGAGGATGAATGAGAAACTTCACAAAAATCCCATCATAAATTCCTTTAGAGAGATAAGCAGACACTGCAACTGTAAGAAAGGAGGAGGAGGAAGAAAGGAAGAATAAAATGTTAAAAAAAGAAGAAACATTTCATGAATAAAAAGAGTTCTTGGAAATGAAAACTATGATAGAAAAAGTCAAAAACTCAATAGAAGAGTTGAAAAAAAAAGCTGAGACTATCTCTCAGAAACTAGAAAAAAAAATCAAGAAAAAGAGACATAAAAAATAGGAGCAAAAAAAAAAAAAAAAAAGAAAAAGGGCACACCAGTCAAATGTCCAAACACTAATTTTAATGAGAATTTTTTAAAGATTTTATTAAAAAAAAAAAAAAAAATCTCTATACCCAAAGCAGGGCTCAAACTCATAACCTGAGATCAAGAGTCACATATTCCACAGACTGAGCCAGCCAGGTGCCCTGATAATTTTTTTTTTTAAAGGAAGAAAAGGATTTAAAAATTTCAAGAAAAATTTTACAGAGTTGAAGGACAGGAGTTTCTCAGTAAAGAGCCATCTGCAAACAAGGATTCAAAGTGGACCCACAGTAAGACGGTAAGATGCTGACGTTCTCATGTAATCCCAATGCCGGGAACAAAGTAGCTATCTGCAGTTTCAGGGGCAAAAACCCAAATCACATATAAACTATCAAAAAAAAAATGACATTAAAGATGTTTATTTATTTATTTTTTGACACAGAGAAAGAGAGAGCTCACCAGTGGTGGGGGGAGGGGGGTGGCAGTCAGAGGGAGAGGAGGGAAGCAGGCTCCCCGCTGAGCAAGGAGCCTGATGCAGCATTCGATCCCAGGACCCTGCGACCATGACCTGAGCCCAAGGCAGCTACTTAACTGACCAAGCCACCCAGGTACCCCAGAATGACATTAAATTGCTCAACAGGAATACCAGAAACCAGAAGAAATTTCTTCAAAATTCTGATGGAAAATGGTTTCCAAACTCTAAGTCTGGGGTTCAAACTGTCAACTAAGCATAAAAGCTGACTAAATGTATTTTGAGACATATAAGGCCTCAAAAATGTTTCTCACACACTCTTTTCTAAAAAGCTACTGAAGCCAATGCTCTACCAAAATGAGAGAATAACTCATGATCTCATGATTTATCAAGTCATGAGATCCCAGGAGAAAGAGAAAAAAAATAGGAGATGGAAAACAGGACTCTCCGGGACAGTGGAGAAAAGATACTGTAAACATCTCACATTGTCAGCTGTACCACTGGCCTAGAGGGCTTGTCACTATGATAGCATCATCTGATAGATAATAAGAAATCCTTAAGTTTTTGTATTAAAAGAGTTACATAATGAAGGGAAAGGTTGGTACTAAGTCGTGTTAAGACACAGACAACAACAGCAAAAAAAAGGGGTAAATTATGAAATTTAAATTATGAAACATTAACTCCAAAGATCAAATGATGTTCAAGAGAAGAAGAGTAATGCAGCAACAGCTGAACTGTGAAGGGTGTGCACTAAGTCACAGCAAGAGAAACCCTATGCAGTCGTCTAGCTAGAAGAATCGAGATGATGTCTGCAGGGGAATATGTCAGTGATGAGAGCGAAATCCTCATCTTCCTTAGTATCAAGTGCAGATACGATGCCTCCCCCAGAAAAGTCAGGAAACAACCATGTAAGAATGTTCTGTGGTTAGGCAAAGGTACAATTAAAAGGAGCCTATGAAGAGCAGAAGGCATTCCTCTGGGGAGTCTATCTGCCGTTGCTAGAACATGTTTTGCAGAAATGTTTGACTATTTAAACCATGTGACCTGCATACATTTAAAAGCTACTTGAAAACCAGATAGTACCTGTCTGGTTTGTACAGACTGACTGCTTATACTGGTCCAGTAAGAGGGCTGAGTTATAAGGGGTTAACCCCACGGCATCAGAAGCAGAGAAGAACGGCATTCCCAGTACCAGTCAGAGTCACACAGCGGAAGATGCCATCAAGACAGACGTAACTTGAACACTATTTTTCACGAACAAGAGAGAAAAGTTCTTTTGATGCCATAAGCAAAACATTATGCAGCCAAGAACATGCCAATGTTGACTGCAGGAAAAATATAATTAAGGTCTTGTTTTGTGGAGGGGGAGGAAGAGAATGGGGAACTCCAGAGGAACCGATGACAAGAAGCTGGAGGACGGGGCAGCTGCGGCTGCGCGGGAAGAACTCACTGGCAAGCGAAGGACATTTCACCCCCCACTCGGGGTCCAGCCAAAAGGTAATTCTCCTAACCCCCTGGCAAAAAAGTTTTCTTTCCTGTTATATGAGAACATGAGAAATGAAAACACCACAAGTTGTTTATTGTCTCGTAACCAGCTTTCAAAACCAACTGGGGCCATTCCAGCGATGGCACTAAGACCTACTTGAATGTTGATTCGGGTGGTTGGGAGAGACTTCGGTGATTCAAAAATTATAAATTTGAGGCACTGGAAAATGAAAGTTAGTAAATAGGTAAAACATCTAGACCATGGTAAGAATTCACGCAGAGGACTTTGGTTTGAATCAGAGAGACAACTTAAAAACTCGTGTTTGTATAAAGCCCTTCATTTCAGTTCTATTTTCCCAAGAGATGTGCCAAGGAAGAGGAAAGTAAGGCGAGGAAGACAGCATGTCATGGCCGAAGATACTCTGGCAGTGAGCGATAATGCATTAGGTCAGGATGATCGCCTGTAGCTCTGGCATCTTAAGAAGTCGTGATGGCATGCAGGGATTAATCATGCTTTTGCAGGCTGAAAAGAAGCTCCCATCTGTTAAGATGAAATACCCATCCAGAGGAATACAAAATTCCCAAACAAGAAAATGGCAAGAACACTGACAAAAGTTTGGGGAAACACAGACAATATTTTACCCCAAAGTTCTTTTTTATCTGAAACGAAATTACATATTCTTTGTATTCCACTTGAGGAGAGTCTAGCAAAAATACCAATAAAATCCTAAAGAAAATACGCTATTACTTCCTTGTGTTTCCATTTGGCAGGTATAACCTCCCTTGAAGTGGGAAGTGTATAATTAGGGTCTCAAATGTATACTGTGTTGGTGACTCACAAGTGTGACACTAGAGGGTTAGTCAGGCTGGCCCATTATACTGACAAAGAGAAACAGGCTTATTTCTAATGCTCATATATGCCTGTAAGTTATCTGAACACATTGCTTCCTCTGGGAACCACAGTAACTAGTTAATGTAACCTTTTTCCTACTGTTGATTAAGTGAAAAATAACAAAACCTACATCCTTTTTTGAATGTTACTTAAGTATAGTAAATGAATAAAAACAATCATGGGCTTTCTAACCATAAACATACAAATATATTCATATATATATATATATATATCACACACACACACACACATATATATATCACATATTTCAACATTTGAAGGTTCATTAGATTAGTGGCTAACACTTACTATCTCAGAGTGATTAAAACTGCCAAGACAGATGAAAATTCTCAGGGGGAACCCAGGGTTTGTGGGCATCCTGGATGCCTGTAGTTGGTCATTTTTTTCTCTCCTACTTTCACTAATTTTAACCCGATCTCTACAAGATTTATAGGGAGGCGAGATCAGTTATTAAAGATTTCATTTAGCTAAGCATAACAATATCTACGGGGAGAAATTACCACTGTTTCAAATTCCTACAAGCCATGCTAGAAAACATAATTCTTTGAAGAAAATACCATAAATAAGATGTGTATATTTTATAAAGGAAAAGAGTCTGAATAGATTTCTAAATGATGGGTCCTATCATGATGTTTAATTTTGATGTTAAGCAATAGAAAATACATTCTTTTTTACTAACTTGACATGGAAGAGTATTAGCTTTGCTAGCAAACAGTTTCAAACTGAAGACAGATCCCCAGAAGACAGCCTATGAAAATGACCTTGAAATAGCCTCACTAGATTTTTTGCCTCAGCTCTATAAAACTGCCAACCATTTATCTGAAGTCAGCCCTATCATAATCGCAAAAGAAAAACAAAGACGATAAATCATCAGGAGGCAATTCACTAGCATAAAGTGTAGAAAATGAGGTTGACTCCATTTTTTTTTTTTTTGCCCCTGCCAGCATTTTGGCACAAAATGGCTCAAGTGCTTCTGAAATCCCCAGCAGCCCTGAGTTATATAAATCACGATCAACTGACAAATAATACGTATTTCTGAGTAGCTCTCTCTGAGTATTACAGCAGCAGGAAGACACAGGCACACTCTTGCCCACTGAATGAATCAGAGACAAACTAGCTCAGAATTAGAGAAAACCTTTCCAGTTCAAAACTGAAGACTGACTCTCTAAAGGCCAGTTTACTTGTTGCGTCAAGTCGGCTGTTGTGCAATCCTTGGGTCCTCTCTTGGCTTTTAAGCTCAGTTACGGTGAATCAGCGTCACAGGAATAAAGCTGCTCAAGCTGGAGATCCAGCTCTGAGATTAACACGTTCCCCCAGTGGGCAGGGGAAAGTGAACCTTTCTGCACCTCACAGTTGGGCATATGTTAGATATTATCACATTACCAGGCTCCACAATACCTTAACTATAATTAGTGTTCTGAACTATACTGTTCTTACAGACAAAGTCCTTTTAAAATCATCTCGACATCATTTCTTCCCCATTGCTTTTAAACCATGAGATAATGAAAGTAATGAATTGACGTAAGATCTCGTATTGATAATGTCTGGATTTCAATGGGGAAATGCAGTGGGGACACAATTTCTAAGCCCAAGATAAGGGCCAAGATGAGGACCAAGCAAGCAGAGGGAGATAGATGGCTCATGCCACATGCCTTAGTTTATAGGGATGAGCCAGGGATGAAAAAAAAAAAAAAAAAAAAAAGAAAAGGGGAAAGCACAAGACAAAAATACTGTACAAAATAACCACCTTTTGCTTACTTTACAGTTTTTTGTTTTCATTTTTAGTAGGAACGTGAATTCCCAGCAAGCAGCATTTATAGTTAAATTCAGCCTCCAAACAGTGTGGAAATTCCTTAAGAAATTAAAAATAGAGCTTCCCTATGACCCTGCAATTGCACTACTGGGTATTTACCCCAAAGATACAGATGTAGTGAAAAGAAGGGCCATCTGTACCCCAATGTTCTAGCAGCAATGGCCACGGTCGCCAAACTGTGGAAAGAGCCAAGATGCCCTTCAATGGACGAATGGATAAGGAAGATGTGGTCCATATACACTATGGAGTATTATGCCTCCATCAGAAGGGATGAATACCCAATTTTGTATCAACATGGACGGGACTGGAAAAGATTATGCTGAGTGAAATAAGTCAAGCAGAGAGAGTCAATTATCATATGGTTTCACTTATTTGTGAGGCATAACAAATAGCATGGAGGACATGGGGAGTTAGAGAGAAGGGAGTTGAGAGAAACTGGAGGGGGAGATGAACCATGAGAGACTATGGACTCTGAAAAACAATCTGAGGGTTTTGAAGGGGAGGGGGATGGGGGTTGGGGGATCCTGGTGGTGGGTATTATGGAGGGCATGTATTGCATGGAGCACTGGGTGTGGTGCATCAACAATAAATTCTGTTACACTGAAAAGAAATTAAATTAAAAAAAAAAAAAATCTGTCCAAAAAAAAAAAAAAATTCAACCTCCATTGCTATCTAGTGACTCTCATGAACTCTTCTACTCCAAACAACTGATAGCATTTGGACTTCCTCTCCTTCTGCAAGGCTGGACTTGCTACTTATGCAGTTAAGTACTGATGCAAGAGAGCAGAAGCTGCAGAGGCCAACCCAACATTGGAAATGCCAAAGCCATATACTATGGGCTATGAGCTATCAATTCCACAATTTGGCACTTGGTGATCATTAACCTGCCATCAAGCTTCACCACAGCAGTGAGGCCTGCACAAGAGCTATCCAACCGTCGTTCATCTTTCTACATGATACTTCCTTAAATATGTTTCAGTTATTGTCCTCAGTGTTATTCAACATAATAATTTCCTATCATGTTTCCTTTTAAAAAAAGTATCCTTATCAAGTTATAGCTCAATTATTTTTTAAGTCCAAAAGGACTTCTATATAATCACACAAAACTGATGAAAAATTTACAACTATTCTTTACACAGGAAGGATGGTAAGGTGAACACAGCATAAAAAGAAATCACTTGGGGCACCTGGGTGGCTCAGGGTTAAAGCCTCTGCCTTCGGCTCAGTTCATGACCCCAGGGTCCTGGGATCGAGCCCCACATTGGGTTCTCTGATCTGCTTCCTCCTCTCTCTCTCTCTCTGCCTGCCTCTCTGCCTACTTGTGATCTATCTGTCAAATAAGTAAAATCTTTAAAAAAGAAATAAAATTGTTAAAAAAAAAAAAAGTCACTCACACAAACAAAAATGTTACCAGTCATTAAACAGGGTCTGTTACTACCTTTCCACAATAAAAGACATTTGAAAATATCCTGAGTTTTAAAGATATTTAGGCAGCAAATTTAATTTAATTTGACTTCTTAAATTTTCAAGTGTAAAAACTCATCAATATCTCCTTCCCTGATTTACTTTTCTCTGAAATTTTACCATCTTTGTACTCAACATTTCCTTAAAAACAACAAAGGAAGCAAAACTAAAATACAAATGCTGATGTCAAGAACAGTAGAGTTTATTGTCTTCATAGCCTCACAGGAGAGTGAGGAAACCTGACCAGATAGAATCATTCTCCTTTAGTAGATAAAGATACAAAGTTCAGACAAATTAAATGATCTGTCCAAAATCAAACATGTAAATAACCTGCCATTCAAAGGCTTAAATGCAAAACTTCAGATCCTATATCTAGAGCTCAAAAGAAGAGAATAAGGGAGAGTCAGTGGAAACAGGGACAATTCTAATCCCTCTGCAATCTCCCAACTTGATTAGAACTTTACCCACTTTCCCAACCCCCATATACACGCAGACACGCAGCACCACCTTACCCCTTTTCCGAGTTTTGAACCGCTGGCCTGTTAGCACTGGCTTCTGATGCTTATTCATAAAATTTCTGAAAACAAAGAAAATAAATATTATATATTTCAAATAAGCAGTTCACATAAAAATATATGGCTAATAAGCATATGTTCTACCTCACTCGTACTGAATATACTTTTAAAAGCAGGTTTAATTTCACTGTTGAACTAGCAAAACTTCTGAAATCTAATACTATCTAGTGTTGGCAAGAGACACAGGGAAAACGACCACAGGCATAAACTTTGACAGAGGGAATAAATTCTATGCAGTACTTTGGGGAAGCATTTGGTGAATATAAATATTTACATGTACATAACCTGTGATCCACAATTTTTTTACTAGAAATTCACTTTGCCGTTTTACCCACACAAATATGCATACTTATGCCTGTATGCATGCGTGTATGTGCGTGTGTATAAAAGGATTTAGTCATGGGGCACCTGGGTGGCTCAGTGGGTTGAGCATCTGCCTTCAGCTCAGGTCATGGTCCCACGGTCCTAGGCCGGAGCCCTGGCATCAGGCTCTCTGCTCAGCAGGCAGCCTGCCTACAACCCCCCCCTCCCCCACCGCCCATCTCTTTCTGCCTGCCTCTCTCCCTACTTGTGATTTCTCTATCAAATAAATAAATAAATCTTAAAAAAAAAAAGTGTGAAGTGTAATTTTCTGGTTAAAAAGGGAATATACATAATACTTGCTTTTCTCTGCAAAGAAAATTTAAGATTATATTATCTTCAAACAAAAAGTAAAAAGAACTTGCTCTCTAAGACCTCTTACATATTAAGAATAATTTTGTGGCACTAATATTATAATATGAAAATATGTCCAGATTGCAAAAATTATGAAGACAACACAATTAAGAAAATGTAAAGCAAATTATTTAATTACCTTTCAAAGTTCTTTTTATTTTATTTTATTTTTTTTAAAGATTTTATTTATTTTTTTGACAGAGAGAGATCACAAGTAGGCAGAGAGGCAGGCAGAAAGAGAGAGGAGGAAGCAGTCTCCCTGCTGAGCAGAGAGCCCGATGTGGGACTCGATCCCAGGACCCTGAGATCATGACCTGAGCTGAAGGCAGTGGCTTAACCCACTGAGCCACCCAGGCGCCCTCAAAGTTCTTTTGAAATTGTGATTTGAGAATATCTAGATTTTTTAAATTAATTAAGTCACCACTAAACAATCAAGAAAATGTGCTCTATTCAAGTGAACGATTTTATTATGTCTCAAAGTTTTAAAGGATCCTTAAGAACATGTAAAAATTATTCTATTTATATACCAAAACTTTACATATCACAAAAGAAGAAAATCTATTTTCACAGGGAAAGTAATCTGTTTACCACTTAAAACCTTAATCATAATTTAAAAAGTGGAATGGATTCAAAAGAAAAGTAACAAACACAAAAAGGATTTTCTGTTATGCTTTAAGTAGAGAGAATTTTTATTAATACTATAAAGTGAACTTAATGTATCAGGCTTTAAGTTATAAAGGTGACTAAGCCAGATTCCATGCCCTCAGGGAGCACAGGGCCTAGAGGAGATAAAACAGGCAAACATTTACCATACAATAGCAGTACAGATCTAGAACAAAGGGTAGAGAAAGGGATCACTCTATGTGTGTGGGGCAGCAGCTGCACACTGAAATAGTTACAAATGCAATAAACTTAATGAAATCTCATTTTATTTGATGGAAGTTAGAAATAGAGCTTCTAATGCATTATTTACATTCTCTACTAAACTCTTTCATTCAGAAATTTCCTTGTTGGCATTTTCAACAGATCACTCTGGACTAGCAAACATTTCACTGGGGTACTCAAAATGAATATTCATGTGTGTTTCTCGTTTCTACACCTCCCCAAACACTACAAATATTACATAAAATATTTTCCTGTGCCAGCAAAGAAAAAAATACCTGCTAAAGAGTTTAGGTCTCATATTGAGGTATAAAAATAAAAACAGACTCCAAGTAGCCTGAAACTTTTCTAGCAGGTGACCATGCTACGGTTACTCTTTGCTAAAGATGTCTCTATTTTGGAATCAATAAAGAATATTTTAAAAGTGGGAGCCTTCTCTAAAAGTTTTATTTTACAGTCCAGAATAGAAACTCACAGAATTCTCTAACTCTACCTTAGCATTTTGTTGCTGTTTTTCTGCTAATGAGTAATTACCACAAAACACAGCCTACTGCCAAGGACGAGAGAATTACTCTATTTTAAAAATCTATAGTTCCGTTTATAGTTTCTTCAGTTCTAAGCACAAAAGTTTGTTTCTTCCTGGTCTCATCTTGTGACCTTATTTTGCATGCCCTCCATATACGGGAGGTGGAAAACAGCAGAGTAACATGTTAACAAAAATCATACAAAGATTCTGACGTACACAGCAGCAAAAATTAACACAAACACAAACAGCAACTAACCCACTGGTATTGAAAGACTAAATGAAGATATTCTGTTCACCAAAAGTCTCTACCGCTTAGCTGTTACTATTTAGAGCAGAGGCTTGGCTTGTCTCTAAATTTAGCCATCCGTGCTACATTATAATCTGCTCCAGCGAGGGTCAGGCTTTATAAGGCACTCACTGAAGCCCGGGTGGGAGAGGGAAGCAAGGGCACTTTGAATAAGAAACTGTGCTAGTTTCAATCTGGGAAAGTAACGAAGAATAACAAAGAAGGCTGCATTAGGCCAATGTCAAATGCTTATTTTCATTGGGTTGCACGAAAACAACCAACTAAAAATACATACACATAGGTATGTATACATACATATTTTAAATCAGAGTTTTAACAGAATCCTCAGAGACAAAACTTATCTGGGGTACAGTCTACAATGCATTCAAAAATCCTTAAACCAAACATACAGATAAAATAAAAATAAGCTCATTCCCCGCCCCCCAACAATGTTGAAAAACACAACTGGATTTAAACATTTCACGTTATCTAAGAGACTCCCTTTCTTGGATATTCCACAAGAGAAATGACAATAAAATACTAAAAAGATTCAACTCAATCAAAATTTCAAAACTAGGGACGCCTGGGTGGCGCAGTTGGTTGGACGACTGCCTTCGGCTCAGGGCGTGATCCTGGAGTCCCGGGATCGAGTCCCACATCAGGCTCCCAGCTCCATGGGGAGTCTGCTTCGCGGAGTCTGCTTTGCTCTCTGACCTTCTCCTCGCTCATGCTCTGTCTCACTGTCTCTCTCTCTCAAATAAATAAATAAAAAATCTTTAAAAAAAAAAAAATTTCAAAACTAAGTACATTATTAATGAAATAAACATCTTTTGAATAAACTCCTGAACTGAAAGACCCAACTAAAACATTTTTCGGTTTAACACATAAGAAATAAAATTGCACCCACCTCCCTCTGTTACTATTCTGTCCTGGTTCCTTTGTAGATTCTACCCCTTACTCCCAACTGACTCTGGGCCCAAGTGTGATTATGGGCCAGCAGTTCAGATGGACTGGCCTCTTGGCAACTGTGTACTAATTCTGCCAGTTGCCCAGCACACCTTGAGTGGATTGACAGGTTGTGTGCTGTCCTGCCTGTTTTCTTCTTTAATTCCCTTCATTTTGGAAAGAACCTGATCTACCAGAGAAAGACTGATTTTCTTGTTGTTCCTATGAGGGGATGACTGTTCTGGTCTGGATAATTGCTGAACTATGATAATCTGCCTTATTTCATATGTTATACTGCTAATATATACATATAACTAGGCTATTCAAACAACCTCATATATGAATATGAATATGCTAATGGGGGGTCACAATCTTCTCCTATAAAGTGATAAAAGAAAATGAGACATATGGTGTGTTCCAACTACTCAGTTCTGCTGTTAGAGCCTGAAAGCAGCCATAGATCATATGTAAGCAAGTTATTCCAATAAAACTTTATTTACAAAACAAGCAGTGGATCACACTGGGATCTCAGGCTATGGTTTATCATCCCCCATTCTAAAGCCATGTATCCAACAGAAGTGTCTGTGATGGTGGAAATGTTCTGTCTAATATGGAAGCTACTAGACACAAGTAGCCCTTGAGTCCTTGAAATGTGGCAGTGTAACTGAGTGTAACTAATTAAATAAATTAAATTTATTTAATTTTCATTAATTAAAGTGAAAATAGCCAATATTGCTAATGGTTATGTTAGACAAGCCAGTTCTAAAGAATTCATTATGACCCAACACACTTCATTTTGATAAAAGAGGTGAAAATACATCCAAAGAATAGAAAGTTTTCAATTAACTTTTTTTTTTTTTTTTCCAAATAATGTAGCTCTGAGGAGCATTCTGCCCAAATTTCAAAACCAGGAGGCTATGGTGAGAAAGAAAAAAACAAACAAAAACAAAACAAAACAAAACTTGAAAGCAAAACTCTGTGTGTAGTAAATAATCCTGGAGACAGTGAGAAGAAAAAAAGATTTTCTTTTTTTTTTTTTTTTTTTTTGAAAAAAAGATTTTCAATTCTAAGATAATAAAAATTATAGGGCAACAATATCATCTCCAAAGTATAAAGTGTTTCATAAAGAAACAGTAACACTAGCACACAATACCCATAATATTACTGAGTCACTTCATTGCAACATTCTCAGGAAGTACTTTGTGTTTAGGAGTAACTTCCAAGAACTATCTTTTATTCTATGTTCCAAAGGAGCAAAATAATGTACAATAAAAAGAACAAACTAAAAATCGCCCATAGTTATGAATTCTTCTTTCCATTAAAGTGAAAACTCCAAGGATGTACATCATAAAATCCTTTACAGAAAGTTGTCATGTCCAGGAGTCATTTGGGTTGATAACAATGATCTCAAAAGAAGCAAAAATAATTAAGGTGCACTCTGAAAGTGTAAATTATTAACATTCTAAAGCAATAGACCAGATAAATGTTTACAGTAACGCTTACTTTGCCCAGAATAACATTAGCTTGTTTAATGTCCTTGTCATGATTTTATACCAAATAGCCTCTCTATAACCAAAATCACCCAGCCTCTACAAAATGTTTCATTGCATCTCCAAGCAAATTCTATGTAGGTTTTAGTTTTTATAATAATTGAAAAAGATGGAATTTAAAACAGTAGCCTACCTATAAAAGAAAAATGTTTCTAAATAAAATCAGACATTCCCTTCTTTAGGACAAAAATATTACTGTTATATTCATATCCCCTTTACTCTCTCTTATTTTTAATGGTATGAAAGCACAAAAATAATCTTTCTTAAAGAACACCAATCTTTAAAAAAAAAAAAAAAACCAAACTTAATAATAGTTCACTCCTCAAAAATTTACAGCTATGTATTTCCAGAGGGACATTAATGGTGGAAACTTAAATTGTGCTAAGCAACCACCTGACAAGGAAAGAAGGACCAATGCCCAAGGGAATTATGTTGCGAAAATGAGTACTAAGAGCTAACTGTTCATCTAAATCTTTTAAGATACAAAGACATCATGATAAAATTTCCTTTAGCACATTTCCCAATTTCACACCTTAAACTTATAAGTATACCTACCTTGTTTCCAAATGCTGATAAAATAGAAATATTCTAAAAATTACATTTTAAGTATCACCTACCTCTTCATAGAAATAAATGAAGATAATGTGTAATGTCATTTATTTCCTCCTAGTGAAATTAATTTAGAAAACCTTAGAATTAGAAATAAAATCCTAATAAAATGCTTTCATCCTACCAGTTCATGCTCTCTGCTTACAGTCACTTCTACAAAGCACCCTGGGCACATACATTCCCTTCTCTGAGCTTCCATTTTCCCCAGAAGCAATCTCTCCCCAGATCCTTCCCTTCCTTTAATAACTGACCAGGCATATTCATTCAACTTTACAGATGGTCTAATCCTGCTGATGTGATTTTGAAGTCTCTCCATACTTGAAAAGACACAAGCACACATATACAACAGACACTGTGGCACACTTTGGCTTTTAGTAAACCAGTCCCTCAAATATAATGCTTCAAAGTATTTTAATAGCAAAATGCTCCCAAGCCTCTGTTCCGGGTAAGTTAAGCCACTTAGAACTTTCATCTACCAGACAACAGCATTGTGATGAGTGCATATCTACAATATTTCAAACCATAAATTTTGAGAATTTAGAGGAGATGGTGGTATAAAACAAGGATAGGCCCAAATATTAGGCAGCTGTGGTTTAAATGTTTATTAATTTGTATTTTAGGGCAGCATTTCATTCTGGGGTCATTGCATCTCCCCAGGGGATATGTAGCAACGTCTGTAGATCTTTATTTTGTCACACTAGGGAAGTGGGGACGCTACTGACATCTAGTTGGGAGATGCCACGGACCCCACTAAGTAATGGACACTGCACAGGAGAGCCCCTGCAACAAAGGGTTCTCTGGCCCAAAGTTTGAATTGTGCCAACACTAGAAAATCCTACACCTAAAAGGAAAAAATTGTGAGCAAAACCAGAGATGTCCTTTGCTCGCAAGAGTTAAAAATTGTGCACATACATCTAGAACATTCCAGATCAACAACGAGGCAGATATTTCCTCAAGTGACTTATTTCTGTTTGCCAAACATTGATGTTAATTTTAGAGAAAACACATTTATCACTGAGTAGCCTGTCATAGCTAAAATCAAAAGTGCAATTAGTATACAAAATAAATGCTTCCCGCTGTCTTTAATACTAATTGCTGTCTTTCCACACTGATGATTTTACACCCTCTGATAATCGGGAAGATGGAGGGTAGGCAACAATATGGGAGTGAAGAGGGAGGCAGAAAAAGAGGATGATGAGCAAATAAATTTTCCTTACTTTTGGATATCACAGTAGTGAGAACAGAAGGACAACAAAGAACAAGATAAAATACATGACTGAAAACTGCAATTGTTTAATTTTTCAGACTTGGAGAAAACAATGTTATGTTAAGTAGGAACAGCAAAGCAAAAAAACAAAAAACAAAAAACAAAGAAACAAAACAACCCACAAAACAACAAAAAAACAAAAAAAACCCACCCAACAAATTCTATATACATGATATGATCTAAGCTACGTAAAGCCCACAAGCACTCAACAGTGGTCAACATGAGCACTAAGTTCAAAGGGCATTTTCCTCTTACGTTACTGATCTGTATCTTCTATAATATAAGGATATATAACTTTTTAATTAGAAAAATTTTATGTGTTTAAATGGAAATGATTTACCTTCTTTTGAAGTTTAAACCAATCCCCAGAGGGTCACAAATAATATTATCTGTGCATAACGAGAAATAGGATGAAGGATCTAAATATCACACCCTACTAAAAGAAACAAAGGTCTCTTGGACAAGTGGCTGATTCTAAGGTTGGAGCATGGAGGATACCATATGATCCTGAGATGCCTTATATCAAAAAAGTGAATTGCTTTTAACAAAAAAAAATCAAACTACATAGAAACCATCCTGAGGACAATCCACTGGAATCACCTGAGACAATCTGGCCATCAAAATAATGGAAAATAGCAAGGATAATGACTCATTGAATAAAGAAAGAATCTACAAGTCCATACTCATTTATTTCAGGCAAAGCAAACAGATCAGTGCACAAGGGGAAAGGAATTGGGGAGAAATGAAAGTTTTCTTTTCAGTAGAATGCCAACTGATAGAGAGGGAAACATGGGAGTAGAAAATCACCATTTTGCAATCATTGTACCAAAAATTGATTCTTGCAGGAATCACCAACGTATAGCAAAAGTGCTGCGACACGTGCGCGTGTGGGCAGGCGTGCTTGATGATCAACACGATATTCAGATAGCCTCACGCATCTTTGTAAAAATTACAAAAAGAAAAATGGTAACTCCACAGTGGAGAAACAAGGTCATGCCTTAAACCCAGAGACAACAGACATCACATGGCTCTGGGTGCTTATAGTTAGAACAGGATATTATTTATGTGGCATTTCAAACAAAAATGCATGATCTCAAACTAATATTGAGGAAACAAATGCAGATCTGGGGACACACATCCTTCCAAACAACTGGCCTGCATTCTTCAAAAATGTCAGTGTCTGAAAAATAAAAATCAAAGAACGGTAGCCAATAAAAGGAGACTCAAGAAGATGTTATTAATTGCAGCATGCAATCCTTGACTGGATGCTGTACTGCCCTGTAAAAATTTGTTAATATACTCAGGACATCACTGGGGCAACTG
Source organism: Neogale vison (assembly GCF_020171115.1). NCBI lineage: Eukaryota > Metazoa > Chordata > Mammalia > Carnivora > Mustelidae > Neogale > Neogale vison. Next base: position 173,323,124 of record NC_058094.1, on the reverse strand, counting down.
ATGAAATCTGAGTACAGACTATGGAGATCAGTATGGTTTCTATGTTAAATCCATTCAATTTTAGTACTGTACTGTGGCTCTTTACGAGAACAATCTTCTTCTAAGGAAATGTGCTCTGATGTAATAAGGGGCAAAGGCTATGCGACCCAGTTTGAGATGGTTCAGAAATAAAGTGGATACATACGTGTAGAACCAATGGGTTCTTCCAGGATAATCCTGGAAGTTAGGCCAACCCTGGCCAACTGGAAGGCCAACCCTGGAAGTCCTGCAGACTTGAGCGACTCAGGCTGGGCCAGGAGAACAATTCAGGGAGCCGAAAAAGCCCAGCACTCAAACAACCCGGGGATTCTGTATTTTCTGGGACTGCTTAGAAATAAAGCTTGCCACAAAGAGGGTTACTATAACCTCCCAGATCCTACAGAATTTGGTCAGGTGTGAAGCCGGAAATAATCCTGCTGTATGGATTGCACACTCCAAGAAAAAAGCAAATAATGCAAAAGTCAAATCTTGATTTGAAGAAGTCTACGATGCTCCTCTGGTTAATATCTCTCCTTGTACTTGACTGTCCCATGTGCGAGAAAATAGTTCCCCCAAACACTCTGACCGTAACATCAGAATGGAGATTCTTTATGCCAGTGCAAACAGACTACACAAAATCTTTGGCGAGAGCCAGGTACATGTGTATTATCTCTGCCATGGAGATAGTCTTCTATGTTACAGGCTTACTAGAGGAGAGAATGAGAAGTATATTAAATGAAACTGAGTATTATTAAAGATTACCGTAATAGAAAGAATAAAGTAAACAGAGGGGGGAAAATGTGTATGTACGCATGCAAAATAGTATGTGAGGCTTTTAAAGATAAGAAGCTCTAACTTGGGCGCCTGGGTGGCTCAGTGGGTTAAGCCGCTGCCTTCAGCTCAGGTCATGATCTCAGGGTCCTGGGATCGAGGCCCGCATCGGGCTCTCTGCTCAGCAGGGAGCCTGCTTCCTCCTCTCTCTCTGCCTGCCTCTCTGCCTGCTTGTGATCTCTCTGTCAAATAAATAAATAAAACCTTTAAAAAAAAAAAAAAAAAAAAGAAGCTCTAACTTTTACTATGTCAGAACAAATACCTAAAGGCAAAGTTATGGTTCCTGAGCAGACAAGGCTTCTAAAAATTTTAAATGAAACAGCCCATTGTTTTTTTCCTGTATATTTAAAAAAATGTTTATCAAAGCAAAAAGCATGCTAGTATAAAATGTTACATAATAACTGATTTAAAAAGACCAATTCCAGAATTTACCTACCAAATTAATTTCTTCCTTCAATACAGGGTAACTATACATTAAGTTAATTATGCTGTCATTAATCAAATTTCCTTTTAGTAGCATTTTTATGAATTCCTTTTTAATGTAATAGTCAGTGGCAATGGATATACTTTTCTTGTTCTAAAAAAATATTTAATTTATTTGCGAGAGAGGGAGAAAGAGAATCCTAAGCAGACTCCATGCTGAGCATGTGGGGCTTGGGACTGGATCTCATGACACTGAGATCATGACCTGAGCTGAAACCAAGAGCCAGACAGACACTCAACCAACTGAGCCACTCAGACACCCCTGAATATACTTTTCAGAAAGCAATTTAAAATATTTACTGATGAGGTGCCTGCCTGGCTGGCTTGGTCAGACGTGGGATTCTTGATCTCAGGGTTGTGAATTTGAGCCCCACATTAGGTGTAGAGATTATTTAAAAATAAATAATTAAATTAACTTACACACACACACACACACACACTAACACCCAAAATACATTTATTGATCAACTGTATTATCAACAGAGGAAATACAAAATCTCACAAAGTGATGATTTAGAAGGGCTATATGTACCAAGATATGGTTTTACGTTACCCACTGTTTATTTCATTAATATATGGTCATATATTTTATATATTATAATGTATAACTATTAATTCTTTGAATAAGGTATGAAAATACTTTTTATAGAGAAAATAATTCCTTAAAAATTGATAATAAAATTGGCTCATCATAAATTCATTACTGCCCATTTAGGGTAAAGAGGGAAAAAAAGATGGAGAAAAAAATATCTATAATTCTAACTTTAAGTAATGGCCACTGTATACATTTTAACATACTGCTTAATCTTCCACTGGGAGAGTGCATATATGCAGAAAACATTTAAATCCAATTCTATCATCTTCTCTAATACCACAACAAAGAACAACTTTAACAAAATTGCATTAGAACGCACAGTCACAAAATCCGATTTAATGACATCCTCTAGGATCTTTATTTTAAAAGCCACATGTTCTAATGCATCACTTTAGGAAAATTGGAAACATTTTATTTTATTGGGCTCTTTTAAGCTGCAAAGCACTACTAATACACTGATGGCACAAAAAAACCTAGCACAGTATAAAAGTCATAAAAGTGAAAAAATAAAGACCACTACTTTCCAACTTTCATTCGTTATCTTATGTTCATTAAATGGAACCCCACTCCACACAAAAAATAACAAATACTTCAATGTTGTCTTACGTATCCTTTCAGAAAATGTCTATGCATATATGTCAGCAAGTCCACATAAGTGTGTATAAAAAATGGGTTGAGGGGGCAAGCTGGATGAACGTTGGACTCTTGATTTCAGCTCACGTCACCTTCTCCAGGTCGGGAGATCAAGTCCTGTGCCACTGCTCAGGGCGGAGCCTGCATGAGACTTTTTCTTCCCTCTCCCTCTACCCCTCCCCTACCTCTCAACTAAGTAAGTATTAAAAAAGAAAAGAAAATGACTTGAACATTTCCGATGGGAACCCAAAATATGCCAGACCATGGGCTATCAAAAGATCCATAAATTCATCAGTTGTACCAAATGTACTACTCTCGTAGGGGATGACGATAATGGCAAAGGCTGTGTTATGTGTGGAGGCAGAAGGTCAGTCAGGTAATCTCTGCACCTTCCTCTTAATTTTGCTATGAACCTAAAACTGCTCTAAAAAAGCAGTCTTAAAAAGATAAGAATCAGCAGGGAGTGGTGCTAACTGCCAGAGAGCAAGTCAATTTATTAAAGCAGATTTTGTATCAAAACAAACCTGTTAAGAGTATATATGACTACTAGTTCTAGTGAGAAGTTAGAAGATATTATTACGACAAGGAGGACTGAGGTGTATTTCATTTTTCTCAGGACTTTAATTTAGGACAGGAAAATAGAATCCCCTGGGGCGAGGGGGAGAACACTCCTGACTAATAACCAGTGGGCAAAGTCAGCTTTGGAGCATTTACTTAAACAACATGATAATGGACCATGAGGAAGCTCAAAGGTGGTGGTGGGCAGGCATCCAACTTTCCACATTTATGAGTTCTCTCAACCAAGCCACCCCTGCCTCCATCCTCCCAGGAGGGGGCCTGCCCAAGCCTGTCTAGCAGATGAAGCTGTATTTGAAGGCTTGCACACAAAAAACACTCACCACACACACGGGTATTTCACAATGGGCAGAGCATGAATTGGAGAGAAATGCCGAAGCCAAGCCTAGGTCTTAATGGTAATTCGCAGACGATACACAGCACACTGATGATATGGGACCGTATTCCCCGATATGATTTTAGAACAGTTGACTACACAAACTCAAATTTAAAAAGACGAGAAACCAAAAACTTAACAAACAAAACATCAGAGAGCTATAAATCCTCAAGTATATTTTTTTTAAAGGTGTAAACCTAAAGAGAACCATGTGTTTGTATTTCTTTATCAAGTGTACAACTGGTACTGGTCAACAGTACCAGTTTTGGGGGGCTGGCCAAAACAGTGGCATGGTGCTCACTCTCTAGCAGGTGGAGACGGGACCCAAGCACTGCGCCAAAAAAAGCCCAGCAGTGTGAGTTAACAAGAAGAAATGGCCTCCAGTATGTTAAAGGGATCAAACGATGCATTTGAGCTGCAGGTGTGTTTACTGATGTTTTAATCATTAAATATGCGTTTCTTAGTTGACATCCATGAAGCATAGAACACTTTGAAAAGCAGGGACCTAACACCAGATGCTCATCTAACAATGCAAGAAGGCTCTCAGGTACCACACCACTTGCTTGAGGTCATGCATTCCATCCTAACATTGGTGATGAAGGAGAGATGAAAGCAAAAATTCCCTCCACCACGAGCTTACATTCAGGGAACAATGAGGGCCAGAACCTGATCAACCCAGTCCCCATCTTAGTGTACTTTGCAAAAAGCCAACCAAAATCGTTGCTGTGTCTTAGGCCATTATTTATATGATACTCGAAGGCAGCTTTTTCATTATTTGCCTCATAGATTTTATGGTTCAGAATTAGAGAGAAAAGCATAAATATTAATGTTCAAGTCTAGTTCAGCACTTGGATAAATTGAATTGGCATATGCTACCTCCCAAATGCCAAATCATCTTCCATGGAGTTCTGTTAAGGAAAAAACATTTATCTTTAGTGAGAGGAATTAACAGAACTCCTGCCCTTGAGGGACATGTAAATAGTAGGAAATTTATGGCACCATGGCTTCTAGTACTACAGAAGCTGATTATCATATTGTTTCCTGCAGAGACTCACCTCTAACAAAAACATAATCTTCACACTCCTGAATACTGATGCCACGTCCCTTCCCCCAGCCAACAGTTTCCTCTGTCCCAGCAATGTGGGGTTCTCCTTCCTGTTTATAATAACCCAATTCTATTACCTTGTATACTGAGAAAAACACATGTCATTTTTTTTCTTAGAAATGATCACATGAGACTTCATCAAGATAAAAACTGCAGAGCAAAGAAACAAACAACAAAACTAAAAGGCAACCTACCTTTTGGTAGGTTGAATGAGAAAAGATATTTGCAAGTGACATAACAGATAAAGGGCTAATATCAAAAACCCATATAGAACTTACCAAACTCAACAGCCAAAACCCAAAAAATTCAGTCAGGAAATGGGCAGAAGACATGAACAGATGTCTGTCCAAAGAAGACACATAAATGGCAAACACATGAAAAGATGCTCAATATCACTTATCATCAGGGAAACACAAACCAAAACCACAATGAAATACCACCTCACATGGGTCAGAATGGCTAAAAATAACAATTCAGGAAAAAACAGTTGTTGGCGAGAATGAGCAGACACGGGAACCCTCTTACACTGCTGATGGGAATGCAAGCTGGGACAGCCACTCTAGATAACTATGGAGATTCCTCAAAAAGTTAAATACAGAGCTACCCTATGACCCAGCAACTATATTACCAGGTATTTATCCAAAGAATACAAACATAGTGATTCAAAGGGGTATGTGCACCCCAATGTTTAGAGCAGCAAAGTCCACAATGCCAAATTATGGAAAAAGTCCAGACATCCATTGAAAGATGAATGGATGAAAAAGACTACACACACACACGCATACATATATATATTATATATGCACATATATACATACACGTATACATACATACATATGTGTATATATACACATACACACATATATAATGGAATATTACTCAGCCATCAAAAAGAATGAAATCAAGCCATTTGCAATGGTGTGGATGGAACTAGACTGTATTATGCTAAGCAAAATAAGCTATTTTGAGAAAGACAAATACCATAAGATTTCACACAAATGTGGAATTTAAGTAACAAAACAGACGAAAATTGGGGAAAGGAAAGAATAATTAAATTAAATACAGAGAGGGAGGCAAACCATAAGAGAATCTTAAATATAGGGAACAAACTGAGGGTTGCTGGTGGAGAGGTGGATGGGGGGAAATGGGGTAAGTAGGTGATGGGCATTAAGGAGGGCCCTTGATTTAACACTGGGTGTTATATGCAACTGATGAATCACTAAATTCTACCCATGAAGCTAATAATATACTATATGTTAACTAACTTGATTTTAAAAAGATCTTAAAAAAAAAAATCACAAATCCAGGAAGCTGCTGTAGTTAGTTTGAGAAGTAGTAAGGTCCTTGGTGGGAATGTACAAGAACAGGATGATAGTAGAATATTCTAAAACTGTTTACCTCACAGTGACTGACAATATATTCTCTGCAGTGTTTAAGAGTTGGTGTTCCTTCTTATTACTTACCTCTGCCTGGGGGTTTTCTTGTGATTTATTTATAAGTCTTCAAAGATCACAGTACATCTAACAACTGGTTTTTGTTTTGTTTGAAGATTTATTTCTTCATTTCAGAAAGAATGCTACACAGATTCAAATGAAGGAAGGATGGAGGGACAGACCCTCTCCAGATCTCCATCCCACAACTCATGAGATCATGAGCTAAGCTGAATGAGAGTTCCATGCTTAACCAACTGAGCCCCCCAGGTGGCCCAAACAACTGTTTTTGAAAGTCCTCATCTAACATAAAAATAAATTGAAATATGAATAGATAAAATATAATTCTACATCTTTCACAGATTTAAGTTATTGTTTTCCTACTAAAATGTTATTTGCATAATTAAGAAAATTAAAAATAGAAAATTGAATGACATATATTTATGTAGATATGTAGGTAAGTATTAAAGACTCCATTTACTTCAGAGAGAGAAAGAGTGTATGAGGACGAGTGGGGGCAGGGGTAGAGGGAGAGGGAAAGTGGGCTCCCCGCTTCTTGTGGGGCTTGATCCCAGGACCCTGTGATCAGGACCTGAGCCAAAGTCAGACACCTGACTGACTAAGCCACCCAGGCACCCCAAGACACTATCTTTAATATTAATGTGGGGCATTATGCTTTCTTATATGTTATTATATTTTTCTTTTTTGACATAAAGAAACAAAAGATACATCTGATATTAAAAATCAAGAAAGCGGGCGCCTGGGTGGCTCAGTGGGTTAAGCCGCTGCCTTCGGCTAAGGTCATGATCTCAGGGTACTGGGATCGAGTCCCGCATCGGGCTCTCTGCTCTGCAGGGAGCCTGCTTCCTCCTCTCCCTCTCTCTGCCTGCCTATCTGCCTGCTTGTGATCTCTGTCTGTCAAATAAAATAAATAAAATCTTTTAAAAAAAAAATCAAGAAAGCATAACAAAGGCACTGTCTCTTTGGCATTTGCCAAAAGAACAGTTCATTCAATGAGTTACTCAAACCTTTATTTTCAAAATAGATGGTTTACACATATAACTATCAGAACATTTTTTGGCACTCTTCACTCAACACATGCCAAATCCAGAACAAGCCAAATCATTCCATTTGGCATTTAACTGCCCAAAAAACACTTACTGAAGAGACCCATGGTATCAATACCAACATTCAAGTGAGCTAAGAATGGAAAGTATTCTTGTGTATATCCTAATGTTTGTACATTTTATATTAAAAATACAAAGACTATTCTAAACCATCAAGTGTTTTATTGCCTAATAGATACCAAGGGAAAATGCTGCAAAAACTCCTAACGACATCCACAATCCTTCATTGAAATGATTCACATTAATCTGATTATTAAGTCCCTGTCCTATCTCTCAGGTTTAATTTGTTTCAGGATTCAACTGATTAAAAGTAGGGAGAAAAATATTAGAATAGTCTGATTAGAAAGAAGTCAAATTGAAAGAGTAAGAAGTCTTAAGATTTCTTTAAGGTACAGATTTTAAAAATTCCATGGATCGGATATGCGGATAGATTTTATTTAAAAGTAAACCTCACAAAGAGCTTCCAATTTATTTCCTAGCTACTTACATTCTAGTTATTTTGAATAATTTCAAGTCACTGTGTAATCAAGGGCAAAATATTCTAATAGATACATGACTTTCTATTCCATTGTCTGTTTTAATGTCTATTATCAACTTCCTGCTAAGGCCAATGCTGAAGACAGTGGTTTGTAATTTTAAATTTAGTCTGAAACATGCGCCGTCACATTTTATAAACTACTTGAGAGCAAGAACACCATCAAAGTGTGCTTTAATATAATCTACTACTTCTATGATCTTAAAAAGATGACACACTGAGGAAAACATGTTTTTGGGTGAAAACCATTGCTAGTTCCAGTCTGGCTGCCTGTAAAACTGTAGCCCATATTTATCTTATAAATATTTATAATGTTATAATATTTTTTATAATTGTTTTTCTAGGGGGTTGTTCTCTCTGGCTTGCCAAATTCACCAATCCTTCCAGACTCAGTTCAAAATTTCACTTTCTCCAGGAATTAGCCCTCCCACTGAGCTCCACCCATTCTGGAATTCACACTCATGTCTGTACAGCTCTGGCTGGAGATTTAAGGCTGTGTGGAGGAGGGGTCATTTGAGCTGAGAAGGGTTTGAGTAAAATTTGATATGCAAAAATGGGCGGAGGAGGGCATTCCAGGATCAGGAAGCCAGTGGGTGGGCAGAGGAGTAACAACATCGTTCCAGTGAGAGCTGATAGACTGGCAGGCCCTGGAGAAGCCACTTGAACAAGGAAAGGGTTCTCAAAGGTTATCTGACCAATGGGCTGACATAAGCAGGACTGAGCTTTAGGACGATTACTTCATACTGTCCCTATTGGTTCAGGGACTGGCCTGTCTCCTGAAGGATAGTATAAGCCTCTTGAGGATAAAGAAGATCATGTCTTATTCTCTGGAATTCATTAATCATAACAGATTCCTATTAACATATCAATTCTGGGCTATAATTCTAGAATTGTATCTTTTATGATTCTCTCTTTTAAAAATAATTTTTATCTTGGGGCACCTGGGTGGCTCAGTACATTAAATGTCTGCCTTCAGCTCAGGTCATGATCTCAGGGTCCTGAAATCAAACTACGGGTCTGGCTCCCTGCTCTGCTTCTGCGCCTCCCTATTGCTTCTGCTTGCTCTCTCTCACTCTCTCTCTCTCAAATAAATAAACAGACTCTCTAAAAAAATAATTTTTATCTTCCCAAATTAAGGAAGACAGGTATATAGCAAATGCTAACACCAATACAATTTTATATTGAAATGTTTTATCAACTGGCATATAATTGTGTTTTTCCCAAATGTAAACAGACAGAATTGGCCCTAAAAATAACAACTTGTTTTTATACAACATTTCACAGTACAGAGTATTCTCAAGCATCCTCAAAGTCACCTTGTAAGTTTGGTGAGCATCTCTACTGTATATATATGAAGAAACTGAAAGCAAGGGAGATTGCTTTGGAAAATACATCTCACCCAGAAGCTGGAGCCATGGTCTTCTCCCTCCAATTCCCAAGACTCTAGTTGTGCTTGGCCGACTCCCAGAGACCATCCATAATCATTTCCTACCACATTAGAAGAGGCTACTTAATGGGCCTGCTTTACTCCAAGATCAACAGACCAGGAAGAGGGTGATCAATGCAGTTTAAAGGGCTGCTTTGTCTTCCAGGTTTAACACAATCGCACCATAGACAATCAAATGACAAGTGACAAAACCACCAATTTTCTAGCCTAAATGTATTAATTGGTAATGAAAAGGGAATACTAACTTCTTCCTTCTGATGCAGAAGCAGCTTTCTATTTTTAATTATTGGAACAGGTCTGTTATACTCAGATAAGAGGCACTGGCCTAGAGTTTTAAATTCCACAGCAATACAGTTTATATATATATATGAGATGAAGCTGGAGATAAACTAATGTGTGCTTCAGCAACACCTGGCAGTGGTATAGACTGGCTACCTTGTCCTCAGACTTGCGAAGACTTCATTCTGAAGCTTAAGTAAATCTTCAAAAATCCTACAAAGTCTAGGAAGACCTGTTAAAAATGATACAAGCAACCTCCATGTTGGCCTTGGGAAACATTAACATTTTAAAAGTCCAAAACATAAGAAAAGAAACAAACATCAGGAAACCTTAAGTTACAAAGTTGTTAAGAATCTAAAAAGTAAATGTGAAAATAAGCATGCCGTTAAGCAAACCCTGAGTAAGAATCTTGCAGGCACAAGTTCTGAGTCTGGCCCTTCTCTTCTTACTTTAATATACTTGTCCTAACAATGCTAATATTGCTCATAAGAGTTTTGGTACTTCTTTTTTGGGAAATTGTTTATGAAACATAGAAGAAAACCAGTATCTCCACTTGATTCACATCTTGGGTTTTTTTTTTTTTTTTTTTTCAGTTAAATTAAATATATTTGTACCCTTTGTTCAGACTTGTCTGCAAATTACTTTGTCATTTTTCAAAATAGATGAAAATTAGCTTCCAGGGAGATACTCATAAGCCTGGGCCACAAGCACTGAGCAATGCCACCTACCTTTCAGTTTTGTGGAGAAGCTAAAATGTGATATGAACAGTTTATGGAAACGCATTGTTCACAAGATCCTTTGCAGATTTGAGGTGCAACTGTTTTAACATTAAACGAATAACTGCATAAGCTAAACTCTGAGCGTACAGAAAGAACATTTGTATTCCTAGTATTTCTTCTGCTTTGTTAAACAACAACAATTTTTAGAGGCTGTAATACTTCCAAACTCTCCTTTTAAAAACACCATTATGGATAATTTGAAACATACACAAAAGTAGAGAGTATAATGAAGTCAATGTACTCATCACCCGGCTTCAAGTGTTAACAAGTCAATCTCCTTATTAATACTCTTAAACTCACTGTTTGTCCCCCATGGTCCCAGAATTATATTGAAGCAAATCTCCGATGCCATACAATTCCCTCCTTAAATAATTCCATACGTATCTCTAAAAGACAAGGAGGGATCTTTAAAAACATATATATATATAAAACTATTGTAGATAGATAGATATCGATATCTATCTATCTATCTACAATAGTTTTTTTTTTTCAAATGTAAAAGAAAATAAAGTTCCATGATGGCATCAAATATTTTCTTAGTCAAAAAGTGTACCTAAGAAAAGATAATCAAATGTCAAGGAAACATTACCCAGAAAGACACAATGCTCAAAAACAAGCTCTTCCCCTGCAACAAAAAGGAAACAGCAGTCTCTGAAAGCAGAGAGTTGGAAGTCTGGGGATTTAATGAGGGAAATCCAGGAATGGTATGCAAAATCTGTAATGTGCATATCAACACTTTTTTTTCTTAGTTGACAGGATTCATCAATCAGAATGTCAAGAACCTTGAGAGCTAAACATTTCAAGACCTTCTGCCCTTGATTATGGCTGTGTGTGCTCAGTGCCACATCACTTCAAATTGCCAGGAAGGATTACTCGAGTACAGAAACAAATCCACCTAAAATAACTTAGAGATCAAACTCAATTCAAATCAGCAAGCACGGAGTACACACGAGGTGCCAGACGCTGGGATATGATTTTGAGAAGCCATGAGGTGCCAGACTCTGAAATATGATTTTGAGAAACAAGGGTAAGTTAGTCCTAGTTAATTCAGAGTTGAGAAGGAGATGGGGTCAAACAGGTTAATAAGAACTATAATAGAATGTCATGAAAAGGTACCTGCTTCAGGTATTTTCATGGGGAGCCAGGTAAAGAAGCAATGATTAGGATGGGGAGACCTTAGGGTGCCTAAGAAGGTAGGAGAGACTTAGGGCATGCCAATAATGGTACCAGTGACTCCTGTTTCAAGATTTTACTCATCCCCCTCAAACATAAGAAGAAATGTGTTTCCCAGCATCCGTAATGCCCCACTGGATAAGGTGGGAGAGGTGATCATGAAAATAAGTGGTATTCTGAAAGCTAAGCAGGCCATCAGATCTGAGGAGGAGACAGGAGACTTAGTGGTGAAGGAAGGGAGGGCATTCCAGGAAGAGAAAAACAGGAACAACGGGGTGGAAATTACTGGCATGTAAGGGAACCAGCAGTGTGGTGACCTTAGAGTGTGTGGGAGGGGCTGGCTGACTGGAAATGCAGGCTGGGACCAGAAGTTGGAGCCTTCCAAGCAAGAACTGGGCCTCTGTTCTGTGGCCAGTGGAAAGCTATTGACATGTTTTAAGTGAATCAATTCTGTCTTTACAGAGTATGTCTCCTTCTTGGGTGGATGATGGGTGCTCCAGGTTTATTGAACGGGAGGCACCTTGAATTAGCTGCATGGGGGGAGATGAGAGAGAAGCAGGCTACTTAAGGAATCTGCAGCAATGCCAGGAGGGGAGGAGACATAAAAATTTCAGACATTTCAGAAACATTATTTTTAAAAAGGTGACAAAAGAAACAGAAGAGAGACCAAAGCATCATGCAAATTTTATTATGCAGTGTGGAACAGTGTGTTTGTATGCTCCAAGTTCTGTCAAAAAGTGGGAATATACATATAAGCTATAAACACATAAAATATTTCAAGAAGGATAGGAGAGAAACAGATTACCAATGGTTGCAGGGCAAGCCAGGAAAAAAGACAGGGAAAAGAGGTAGGAAAGAGACTTGTATCTCTGGCATGCTGAGATCACATGAATGTGTTATCTATTAGAGAGTTGAAAGAATATATAATTTCCCCCTTACTGCCAGCCACATAGGTGGAAAACAGTAAAAAGAGAAAGGTTTGGGAGACAGATCTGGGTTCCAGTTCTAGCTCTGACACTTCCTAACTGTGGGGCAGTGGGCAAATTTATTAAGTTCTTTTAGTTTCTGTCCTCTTATTTGCCACAACAGAGATTACACTGGCTACCTCAGGTCACTATAACATGGTTAAATTTAATCCCATAGAAATCATCTGTTAGAATATCTGGCAAGAATTAAATACTCCGTAAGTGGGTGGTAGCTATTTTATTACCAATAAAACTTCTTTGACATGGGGCGCCTGGGTGGCTTAGTGGGTTAAGCCGCTGCCTTCGGCTCAGGTCATGATCTCAGGGTCCTGGGATCGAGTCCCGCATCGGGCTCTCTGCTCAGCTGGGAGCCTGCTTCCTCCTCTCTCTCTGCCTGCCTCTCTGCCTACTTGTAATCTCTCTCTGTCAAATAAATAAATAAAATCTTAAAAAAAAAACTTCTTTGACATGAATAAATTCTTAGTACAAGAAAAGTTCCTTGATCAAGTTTAAGGTATGCTCACTAGTTAATCTGATTCTTACATTAGGTATTTACCCTGTACAAAATGATTAATGTAATCCATCTGATGAATGCTATCCATTACACATCTGTTTCTAGGAATTTAAACAACTTATTATTTAATCTGCATTTCTTCACAGATGTTAGTTTTTGTCTTGAAATGGCACTGACTAAATGTACTGAGGTCATTGTATTCAGAGGACTAAATACCAACCACATGCCAATAAGCACCAAGAAAATAGGTAATAAGCTGCTATCCTCGAGGAACTAACAACTTCAGTGAGACAAACAGGTGTGACCTTCAAGTAACCATGGCCCCAATCTGGCACAGTAGATGGAAATACTGGCAGTGAAGTACCCAATTCTGGACACACATCCACCATAAGATGTTCAGTCACATGCTAGAAGAGGAGGTTACTCTGCAAGCATTTTCTTAGGTTTGTGGGTTTCTTCTGCATGATACTGTATTTTAAATCAATTGTAACTATGGCAGTAACAGCATTTTAAGTGTTACAAAAGATGGGTCACTCTCAAAAGCCTTACTACTTGTTGTTTGAACAAGGCACATCATTATTAAATGCATCATCAAACAACAGTTTCTTTGTTATACATTGAGATGAATAATTACAAAGTATTTTCATGTGAGATATTCTGGCTCAGATCTGCCCCAGCCTGTAAAGATGAAGCCTTAAAAAGAAAACAGCTGGAGTTTAGAAAAGATTTTGTTAAATGCAGGAAATAATGATGAACATCTTCCAGGATTTCAGAAGTGTTGGTGAATGCTTAAGGAAAAAAAGGAAGAAAGAAAGAAAGATGAGAGAAAGAGAGAAGGAGAGAAAGAGAGAAGGAAGAAAGAAAGAAAGAAAGAAAGAAAGAAAGAAAGAAAGAAAGAAAGAAATGGAAGGCATAAGGCCAGAAGAAAATGCATTTCATTTCACATAGGGCACTGTGGGGAGAAAGTGGGTGGTGGGGATGCTTAACAAAAAAGTCTAGAGGATTATTCAAATATTTCTCTTTGAAGTAGATGGGTCTAGGAAGAAAAATCAATAGTAGTCCATAGAGAAACAACAGTAACACATAAACACTTATTTCTAAAGAAGCTTTCATTGAGGCCGTAAATATGTTAAGGATGCGCGCCCTGGAGGAATGACCGACCTCATATTAGCCAGCAAGTCTCGTTTCTGAGCCACAGGAGGGTACACACTTGTATTTACCCCCTAGCTACCTACGGTGTTAGCTCAAAGCTCGAGGCAACATATTACAGTTGAATGAAGGTTGGATTAAGAGGCTAATCTAAGGCTATATATAGACAGCAACACCAATTTAATCTCCGCCCCCTTCCCCTCCCCTCCCTATTTCCATAAATCTCCAGATCGGAGTTACAAAGAGACTGGGAACTCTAGCAGAGCAGAGGCCCTTCCTTCCCCCTTCCCCCCAGGCCATCTCTCATAAACGCAGTATTAGTTTAAGTGTAAATTGCTTCCAAACATCCTTAACAGGCACCATAGGGCGATCAGATCCGGCTTTCTTCTCCGGCTTCCACAGACGCCAGGAGATGACAAGTAGTGTGTGTGTTTTGGACGGGGTTGGGTGGGGGGGTGGCGGTCGAGGCGTGCCAACAGAGAACTACCTTCTTCAGAGACTATTCTCATGATGCGCTCAGCTCTCTCGCACCGGGGAGCTCTCCTCCCCATCCCACCCCTAGCCCAAAGCCCCAGCCCCGGCCTCCGGGGAGCCGCATCTGGCGGTGCCACGCACGAGACGACAGGCACCCGCAGCTTCCCATCGCGTGGCCCGCCCCCGCCGGCTCGCTGTCCCGGGGTCTCCCCGGACGGCCAAATGTGGCAAGTGGCGACTCTTCCATCGGGTGTACTGACACGGTATATGCGATGGTAGTGGGGTAGAGGGCAGGCTTCCCCACCGGGGGACAGGAAGCCGCCCCAGGAGGCACATGCTTCCTGCCCGCCAGCTCCGGCCCGGATAGAAGCCCCAGGCGGGGCGGCGGCCGCGCTTCCCGCAGCCTTCCAGGTTTCCCCTGTCCCACCTGGGTTGCTTCTCACCTGTCCGAGGAGGTAGCGGCGACGCGCGAGGCTGCAGGCTGCGGCGATTCCGGCAGCGGCGGTGGCACCCGCGGCAGTGGAGGCGGCAGACAATGGAGGAGTGAAGGACAGACACATTGACATCGACCCACAGAGCCCGGCGCAGCCCCGCCTGCCGCGTAGCCCCGCCTCCCAGCCCGCCCCCGGCCCGGGCTGCGCCACTCCTGGGGAAACGATGGGGGCTTGCAGAGGCAGCCAAGGATCTCTGCACGCGTCGAGCAGCCATGGACGGACCCAGAACTTCTGAAAAGAGAATTTAAATATAGCCTGTGTCTAAATATTGAAAAGAGCTGCGGTGGGGGGTGGAGAACGTGGAAGAGGAATTTAATTCCCCCCTTTGATTTTCTCCATTGGGTTTTTCCTTGCCAGGCTGCTCCAATGGGAGTCTCTCGCTGCCGCCTCCTGTAGCTCCTCCTCCCGGCCTGGCCAATGACGCGCGGGCGGGCGGTGACTGTCGCTGGGTTTGCAGCGACAGACCTCCCGGCTCGCCCGAGCTCGCCAGCTGCTCGCCAGCCTGCGGGAGGGAGGAGAGAATTCGAACGCTTCCGCGCTTGGCTACTCAGCGTCCTGGTCTCGAGTTGCCCCACTGCGGTTGGCATTCCTAACACACATACATAGTTTCTTTTTAATACCGCCAAAGAAACAGAATCATCTTCAAGCTGGCGGGAGCAATGGTTCATATAACGAAAGGCGAGCTGACCCAGGAAGAAAAGGAGCTGCTAGAAGTCATCGGGAAAGGTATGGGTGCTGGGCTGCAACGGGGCGCTGCCTGCCTGGTCTGGGGGCGTGGCGGAGCCCTGGAGGCGCCACTGTCCGGGCTGACCCTCCGGCGAGGTTTGGCGAGGTTGGTGGCCTCGCACCAGGAAATAGCATTTCCCTCGGTGGTCTGGGACCGGTTGCGGGGGCGGAGAGGAGGGGAGCAAGAAGCAGTGCTGGGACAAGAGCCGAGGTTGCAGGGGTTCGTCTCCCAAACCAGCTTTTGGAAAGATACACATATACAGGCCCCAGCTCAGGTTATAATGAGCGACCTCGGCGTGTGGGTCCCACGATGCGCATTCTTCAAAACTCTCAACGTGATTTTGATCACCGTCAGTCTTGGCGACGGTGGCCTCAGGTTCTTAGAAGGGTGTCTAAAGGGCCCTTTCGACTTCCGGAGGCCGAAAGATCTGGATCCCATAGTTGTCCCCGCCCCCGCCTGGGGGTGGAGGGAACTCAAGTGGAGAAGGGTTCTTTATAAGGACAGAGAACTAGGTCTGTAATTTGCCACATGGAGGGTTCTGTGTCCGGGCTTCCCCGGCTTCTTTTCAGAAGCCCCCCGCCTCCGCAGGAACCCTCAGGGAAGCGAAGAGGTTGGCTAGGCGTCCACAGCCTTCGGCGCACTTAAGCACAGCTTGATCTTCTCCCCGCTCTCTTCAGCTCCTTCCCTTCCACCCTCCCAACGCCTATCCCACTTCCGCCTCTTCGGGTGTTGGGCAGGGAAATGTAGGCCGCCGGGACGAGCCAGAAGCCATGTTTCTCCTTCAGTCCCCGAGTGGATGTCCCAGAGGAGTTCCCTGCTGAGTCCTGTTACCTGGCAGGTGCCAAGCGCGTGACTACGTGGCTTCTCCTGCATAGTCACCGCTCCGCGGGGGGACTGTGGACAGAGTTAAGGTGGTTGGTCCGGGATGAGATAGCCACATCTGTCCTGGAATGGCACAGAGGCGTTATTGCAGCGTAAGGGCTTCCCAGTTTCCAGTCCTCTTTCTTTTAAGCAGTCAGGCTCAAATCTGCACCCCCAGAGAGTGAGGCAGATTTATTCTTCGTACTGACAAGGGAAGTCTAAATGTAAAAGAGAAAAAAAGTCGGATTTGAACCAACAGGTGCTGATGAGCTGATCCCACCTCATCTGATCTCAGCAATTTTAAGTCAGTCACAGCTACATTTATCATAAGTCGTCTTTGCCTAGAACTCTGGGACATGGACTTGGTGCTTTTGTTGTTTGTTCTGCACAGTTCTGGCCGAACTTTTTGGCAAGGCGGTTTTTTGTTCTTCCCGTCTCTGGGTAATTTCTCCGTTCCCTCTTTGGTTCTGGGATTCAGTTCAGTGAACATGTGAGCCCCAGCTGTGTGCCAGGTACTGTGCTGGGAGAAGGAAACAGGATCCACTCAGAATCCACCAGGAATGGACATTCTGCTTTTAGACAGTCCGGAGCTATCAGTTTTTCAAATTATAAACAATTGAGCAGTTTTATAAAGTGGGTTTTTGGAAGAGATGGGGGGAAGGAATCCTTGGATATTTCCTTAGGTATACACCAGTTTTTATTTTAAAGATCATATAAAAGAATTAATGTCAAGTTTAGTCTGGTTAGTGCTGTGATGTTTCTGGGTCCACATTGTACATCAAGTTGCATTCGTGCTGAGACAGTGTGGTTCACCAATTTCGTTGGCCCAACCCATGAGAAAACAACTGAGATGGACTCAGTCTGTGATACAGTCTTGTCAAGTGAAGGTCCTTGGGCCATCACTGTACTCTCAAAGAAAAATAATGGGAGATGTGAGAAAATAATAACTAGTCAGCCTTTATTGAATGTTGGTATGAGCCAGGCATAATTATTAGCACTTTACATGTGTTGATACATTTTATCTTGATGAGCTAGGAATTATTTTTAAGCAACAGCATGCTGAGAGACTACATGGGGTGGTTCACCATTCAGGTCTAATTTGGAATCCTACCACGATCATGTTCTGGTGATGTGGCCTTGGGCAAGTTACTGTCCTGAGCTTCTCCTTGGTACTGACTTCATAACATTGTTGGGAGGATCAAATGAGTTAGTGGCTGTAAAGCATTGAAAGTGCTATTTGTCTTATCTATTACTGTGGTAATACAGTGATCTCCAATTTATAGACGCAGAAATTGAGGAACTGAGAAGTTAGATAATTTGTCCAGTGTCACACAGGAAATAAATGGTAAAGCAGAAATCTCTTTTGGCTTATAGTCCTAGAAATACAGTGGACTTGAAAACGAATTAAACAGGAGCTCCTGGGTTGTTCAGACAGTTATCTGCCTTCAGCTCACATCATTATCCCAGAGTTCTGGGATTGAGTTCCACATCGGGCTCTCTGCTCAGCAGGGAGCCTGCTTCTCCCTCTCCCTCTGCCTGGCAATACACCTACTTGTTATCTTTTTCTTCCTATCAAATAAGTAAGTAAAATCTTAAAAAAAAAGAAAGAAAGAAAGAAAGAAAACTAAAGAAAAAGTGAAACCAGAACCATATCTGTCCATACCACATTCACTTCTAGAGGGAATTTAATATCAGCAACAACAGTATCATCTATCAAGTTAAATTCACTTTAATTTTTAAATGTTACTGATTTTGTAGTTTTGTGTACATTTGATTTGTGAAATATTTTTTGGTTTAGAGTTGAGTGAAGGTCCTATGCCAAGTTTGTATTTATACTTATAAGAAATATATTTTTTTAAGTAGGTGGATAGAGTTCCTAATTTTTTCCCCCCCGTTGATACATTTCTCAACTTTGGGAGGTACTAGATCAGTTAGCACTAGTACTTGGAACTGACAATAAACTTTTATTCAAGTGTGACCTGTCATTTTGGCCAATCCAAAATAAACTCAGCATATGACTGAGTATCTCTCTTTGGTCAGTCAGCACCTTTCAGAAGTTAAGTAGACTGTGAGTGAGACTAACAATTTAGAGAATACTGCACATTGCTCCTGGACACTTTCAGAACAATTCTTCTTCAGGTGACTTCACATGCTAGGTATCTTACAGATTGTATATTTGTTAGAAATACCAAGAAGTTCCAGTTAAAACTGAGAAGCTCTTACATATATACCATTCATATCATAGTTAATGATGGCATCCATTCAATGACATTTAAGAACAGAAAATTGGAATCACTGAAGCACATCCAATGGGCTTATATTACGTGTACATTGACCCATTCTTCTAACTTCTGATATCTTTTTTCTTGAGCACTGAGGAAGCACTATTTCAAAATAAATTAAACTTTCCTTAAGGGTATAAACCAGAAGATCTTCCATTACTTGTTTAGTACCTGAAATCTCTGGGATTGTGGACTTAATGAGAAAGTAATGAATTTATTACTTTTTTTTTCATTATTTACATAATGAAAAATTATGAAATGGGCTTGGACAATAAGGTTTATTTTACCAACAAATTGCAGTAAAAAGCATGATAAGTGGTACATATTTTAAGTGTATTCTAAACCTTCTATAATTTTCTAGTGAATGTCATTAATTTAGGAATTAAATTAATTAAATTAGGAAAATAAAATTAGAAATCATCACAAGTTTTTCTTCTTTGGGTATTTTGCTCATCTGTTTTCCGAAATCTGGAAGCCCAAACAGTTTGAGAAAAAAAATTTCATCCTGGTCCCTGCATTTTAAAAAGTGAAGTGGAGCTTTGCACAGTGGCAGTATCGTAGCCAATGAGGTTTATCCGAGGCGCGATTATTGCTAATTAAAAAGTGAAGTGGAGGGGCGCCTGGGTGGCTCAGTGGGTTAAGCCGCTGCCTTCGGCTTGGGTCATGATCTCAGGGTCCCGGGATCGAGTCCCGCATCGGGCTCTCTGCTCAGCAGGGGGCCTGCTTCCCTTCCTCTCTATCTGCCTGCTTCTCTGCCTACTTGTGATCTCAGTCTGTCAAATAAATAAATAAAATCTTAAAAAAAAAAAAAAAGTGAAGTGGAATTCAGTGATATATGTGTTCATCCCTCATCTTTATTTACTTACATTGAATTGCTTCCTGACAAGACAGATTTAACTTAGACTGTTGGCCATTGGGCTAAACACTTTATAGAATTATCGACCTATTTTCTTGCAGGAGCCCAATGTTTGTGATTGTAATCCCCACCCTCCCCTAACATGGAACGTGCTTTGACATGCTCACAGTCCCTCTAGTATTCTCCCTTTCCTGCATAAATAAACATCTCCTAATCAGATGGAAAATCACTTCATTCATTTCTCACTGGATAATGGAATTCAGCCAAAGCATCTTGCTGAAGTAAAATTGGGTTGCCAGAGTTTTTGTTCTATTTTAATTCCTTTCTAAAGATGTTGGAGAAAGTCTCTGTTGAGAAGGCCAGGGATGAATAATGTTCCATGTAGAACTTGCTCATAAGCTTGAGGGCTTTCCCCCATTCATCCTGTAGTCCTTCAGCCAGTGATACTAAGTGCCCTCCAGTGGAGTAGAGGGTCAGAAAAATGCACTATTTACATGATAGCTGCTGTCAGAATCCAGGGATTTGTAGATCATTCACTTGACACATTACCCCAGCAGAGCTATTTCTCTGTCAATCTAGGAGATATTTCTCTGTCCGTTCCCTGTTCATGTGAGGCAACCAGATGACTTGCCTAAGGAGCAGGTCAGGGAGAGAGAAGAATGCTAATCTTTATTCTGCATTCCACATTTAACCTGGAAAACTAGCAGAAGTTAGCACATTCTTAAACTGTAATTTTCAGTTGAAGGAGAGAAAAAACTCCCAGTTGTGGGATGTTCCTATTCTTTTATGTCCTTGTGAAGGAGAGGTTTGTCTCATTCTTTCTTCCTGAGAACATTCTAATTTCATTGTTCTTTTCCCCATCAAACCAGAAATTTTATGGCAGAACAAGTAGCTGACTATTATTAACGATGATAATAGCAACATTCTTGCAACTAGTTGCTTATGTCATCAGTATGCCTCACGGAAGACTAGAAAAACTTGACAGTTGTGGCCCAACTATAGCTTATTTCCAAATTTACAAAGGGCTAACCTTCAGGTTTATGTTCGAGGATGTTCAGTATGACAGTCTGAGTACTGACCATAGGCACTTTTCTATGGAACTGGGCTACAAAGAAATGTTTATCTAAGCATTTCTTTTTTTTCTTTTCTTTCTCTCTCTCTCTCTCTTTTTTTTTTTATCTAAGCATTTCTAAACCAAGAATTCTATTATAAGTATGCTGCCATCAAGTCACAGGGCCTGATGATGGCAGAGTATAGAAATCCTGATTGTATTTTGAACTCCAATTATTACATGGACTGGAATTTAAGCTTTAGATTGTGGGTTAGACTAGATGCCCTTTAAGATTTCAGTAGTAAGAGTCTGCTTTGTGGTTATTGTATCACTGCCAAAAGGAAAATATGGCCAATTTAATATACTGTAAGGTCAGTGGAAGTAAAAACAAGGTGGAGCTATTTTCGTTTCTATAAATCTGTTCTTCTGTCTAATTACTCGGTGGAAAAAATGCTGTTATGTTGATGCTTTATTTCCTAACAGTCTAACCAGACTAGTTTTAGTTTTACATATAACCCTTTTTTTTTTTTTTTTTAAAGATTTTATTTATTTGACAGAGAGAAATCACAAGTAGACGGAGAGGCAGGCAGAGAGAGAGAGGGAAACAGGCTCCCTGCTGAGCAGAGAGCCTGATGCGGGACTCAATCCCAGGACCCTGAGATCATGACCCAAGCCGAAGGCAGCGGCTTAACCCACTGAGCCACCCAGGTGCCCCAAGTTTTACATATAACCCTTTAACATTTGTTTTCGTGATGTTAGATTTTTTTTTTCTGTTGTAATGATAACCTTATTTTTCATTTCCTTCCTTCTTTCTTTCTTTTCTTCTTTCCTCCCTTCCTTCCCTCCCTTTCTCCCTCCCTCCCTCCCTCCCTCCTTCCCTTCCTTTCTTCCTTATTTTTCTTTTTTAAAGGTACGGTCCAAGAAGCTGGAACCCTATTAGCCAGCAAGAACGTCCGTGTCAACTGTTTGGATGAGGTAAGATTTAAAAAGTTGAATAAAGTGCTTTGCTTTTTATAAGAGTGGATAATACCTAAAATGTAATATTCACAGTTGTTTGCTAGCATTTGTGCTTAAGTTATACTAATCTCTAAGCCAAAGTGAGCAGACAGGTTACAAAGACAAATAAGCATGTAAAAACATGTTTAATTTTATTAGTCAAGTCCACATTAAACCACATCATATCATTTCTTATAAAGAGTGAGAAACACTGGACTTCTCTGTACTAATGAATTAGGTGTAAATTGACATCACACACTGGAGAAAATTTTAGAATATGTGTCATTTTTAAATATGCATACTTTTGATACAGCAGTTCTACTTCTAGGGTAAAGCTAACCAAACCTAAACTCAACTTCCTAGAATAACTGCTCTTCAAAATAACTTTCTGCATTGATGGTGGTGTCTTTCCTGGCCGGTCCGATATCAGCCATTAACCACGTGTGGCTAGTGTCTTCTTTATTTTATAGTGTGTCTCTAGTGTTAGAAAGTTAGCTGAACATCACTTGCTCATGCAAAAGAGGAAGGGGTTTTTACTGACCTTCTACTCAGAAATAGGTACCAAAATTAACATCAGACAAAATAAAGTTTAAAGCAAAAAATAAAAAAAATTTTAAAAATGACTTTCTCATCGATTAAATTAATAATTAATAACCTATCAAGAATATTGTAGCTTTAAGCCTTCACTTAGAAGCTTATAAGCTTTGAAGTACATAAAGAAAAAGAGAATTCAAAGGAGAAATTTGTAAGACCACAGTAACGCCTTTAAGAAACCACCAGATTCCCACCAACAGTGTAAGAGGGTTCCCCTTTCTCCACATCCTCTCCAACACATGTTGTTTCCTGTTTTGTTAATTTTGGCCATTCTAACTGGTGTAAGGTGATATCTCAATGTGGTTTTAATTTGAATCTCCCTGAGGGCTAATGATGATGAGCATTTTTTCATGTGTCTGATAGCCATTTGTATTTCTTGATTGGAGAAGTGTCTGTTCATATCTTCTGCCCATTTTTTGATGTGTTTGTCTGTTTCGTGTGGGTTGAGTTTGAGGAGTTCATTATAGATCCTGGATATCAACCTTTTGTCTGTACTGTCATTTGCAAATATCTTCTCCCATTCCGTGGGTTGCCTCTTTGTTTTTTTGACTGTTTCCTTTGCTGTGCAGAAGCTTTTGATTTTGATGAAGTCCCAGAAGTTTATTTTCGCTTTTGTTTCCTTTGCCTTTGGAGACGTATCTTGAAAGAAGTTGCTGTGGCTGATATCAAAGAGATTACTGCCTGTGTTCTCCTCTAAGATTCTGATAGATTCCTGTCTCACGTTGAGGTCTTTTATCCATTTTGAGTTGATCTTTGTGTACCGTGTAAGAGAATGGTCGAGTTTCATTCTTCTACATATAGCTGTCCAGTTTTCCCAGCACCATTTATTGAAGAGATTGTGGAGATTCCTCAAGAAATTAAAAATAGAACTTCCCTACGACCCTGCAATTGCACTCCTGGGCATTTACCCCAAAGATACAGATGTCGTGAAAAGAAGGGCCATCTGTACCCCAATGTTTATAGCAGCAATGGCCACAGTCGCCAAACTATGGAAAGAACCAAGATGCCCTTCAACGGATGAATGGATAAGGAAGATGTGGTCCATATACACTATGGAGTATTATGCCTCCATCAGAAAGGACGAATATCCAACTTTTGTAGCAACATGGACGGGACTGGAAGAGATTATGCTGAGTGAAATCAGTCAAGCAGAGAGAGTAAATTATCATATGGTTTCACTCATTTGTGGAGCATAACCAATAGCATGGAGGACAAGGGGCATTAGAGAGGAGTAGGGAATTTGGGTAAATTGGAAGGGGAGATGAACCATGAGAGACTATGGACTCTGAAAAACAGTCTGAGGGGTTTGAAGTGGCGGAGGGGTGGGAGGTTGGGGTACCAGGTGGTGGGTATTATAGAGGGCACAGCTTGCATGGAGCACTGGGTGTGGTGAAAAAATAATGAATACTGTTTTTCTGAAAATAAATAAATTGGAAAAAAAAAAAAAAAAGAAACCACCAGATTAAATAGCAAAAAAGTAATTTAGGGAACAGAAAATTTGGGTAACTAATTGATAGTCAATGCACTGTGTGTAACTTGGACAAAAATAGTACATTGTCTTTTACATGGGACACTGATAAAAATTACTCTATGTATTATGCAATTTTATAAAGGCAATTTTAGCTAATTTCAGAGAAATTCACTTAATGCAGTAGAATACACTGAAAATACACAAAAATATGATCCAAATAATAAAACAACCTGAAATTTTAATTTTAATTCTAAGTAAATCTTGGGTTAAAGAAGGACTAGAGGTAGTAATTGTCTGCAATTTAGAACTGTAAGCAAACTTATCAAAAGTTCCTATTTATCGTGGCGCCTGGGTGGCTCAGTGGGTTAAAGCCTCTGCCTTCGGCTCAGGTCATGGTCCCGGGGTCCTGGGATCGAGCCCCGCGTCGGGCTCTCTGCTCAGCAGGGAGCCTGCTTCCTCCTCTCTCTCTGCCTGCCTCTCTGTCTACTTGTGATCTCTGTCTGTCGAATAAATAAATTTTAAAAAAAAGTTCCTATTTATCAAAAGCTTTGGATTATATGGCCAAAGTGATAGAAGAAATTTTGCAGCATTTATTATTATACTTTCAATCTGTGTGGTGTTGTGAGCTTTTAATTTGAAATTTTTAATAAAGCTTAGGCTATACTCAGAAAGCAGAGGAAATGAACCAGTGAACGTGAACGTTTGAAAAAGCCATCAGGCACCAGCAATAAAAGGAAAACTGAAAACTAAAATTTTTATGCTTCACAGTATGCCATGAAAAAAGTGAAAAGATAATCCACAGATTGGTTTTACAAATCACATCTGATAAGGGACTTATAACTGGAAGCTATTACAAATTCTACAACTCAATAATAAAAAGACAAATAACACATTAAAAAATGGGCAAAGGTTCTGACTCGATACTGCTCCAAAAAGATATTCAGATGACCAATATGCACGTGAAAAAGTGCTGAATATTAGCTACGAGGGAACTACAGCAAGGTACCACCTCACACTCCCTGGGATGGCTATAAAGACAATGAAAATGAAAAGCAAATGGAAAAATGCTCAATATTAGCTGCCCTCAACACTCAGCAGAGCACCTGCCTCTAGCTTTCCCTCTCCCTCTCCCTCTCCCTTTGCCTGCTACTCCGCCTGCTTGTGCGCTCTCTCTCTCTCTCTCTCTCCCCCTCTCTGTCTCAAAACAAGACAAAAAAAACCTTAGAAGAATGGGGATCAAGCCAAGGAGATTCCTGGAGATCTTGGGGACAGTTTTGGCTTCCTTGATATTCCTTGAAGGCAATACTTCTCTCACACAGAGTTTCCCACTTGCATTCTCTTCCCCTGGAGGTTTCTCCACTGGTCATTTAAATCCTTTGTGTAGCCACTCCTTTTAGGAAAGGATTTGTCCAAAGCCACCTGCCTAGAGAGACATTTCTTAACTCTCCTTTTTCAACTAATAATCTCTTCTTGCTCTCTGCCATTCTGTTTCCCTCTTACGCGATGTTCTTTCTCTAGAGCACTTGTACCACCTGCCCTGTTGCCTCAACTAAAATTTGAATGTCAGGGACTTAGCCTGGAGGAGCACGGAATTAGTTCATTGCTACCCACAGCGCATAAACCTGTGTCGGATATATATTAGGCACTCAGGAAATATTTGCTGAATGAATGAAAGCTTTAGGTAATGATAGAGAATTGTAACATAATAGGCTAATATTGATAAATTCTTCGATTTGAGAATCATGGGGGAGAAGCTTCAGTTCTTTTTCGGTCATTAATATCTAAAGAATTTTAGCTGCTTGTTTTTCAAGCAGTTCAGTTAAGCAGACTTCTTCCAAAGTTGCCTTTGGGAATTGACAAGGAAGTGGGGAATTTTACTCTCGGTGTTTCAAGTGATTCGAATATGCCATAGATTATAAGACTCATCCAGATTTCAGAAATAGTAAAAAAAAAAAAAAAAAAAAGGAAGGGGGTGGAGATTGGTGATAATTTGTAAGATTCTAATATTTGCGAAGGACAACTCAGTTTCAGAGATATTAAAATATAACTGATGAATTACTTGTAACACTGTGATAACATTTTATGAAACCTTATTTCCCCTTTCGTGATTTGAGTTGGGATGGACATGAGGTATTATTTTTTTCTAACTGATAATAGCTTGTTCCATTTTTGTAACTAGAAGATGACATTTTCAATTTAATTTATTTTGAACATGGACATATTCTTTTCTATATCTAGTAGATTGATAATATTTTTAAATTAACCAATTCCTTTTCTTGATATTTTATACTGGAATACATAAAAATACTAGAAAGACTAGAAAATTTGTAGGATGGTAGCTGCTTTATATCTGTTTGGAACATCAAAATTTATTAATGTCACTTCCTTTTTTTCTTTGCCCATTGAGATGTTTCCATAAAGAACAGTCTATACTATAACTCAGATAATGCATAGTAAAAATTACATTCAAAATTTGTAATTCTTTTTGTTCTTATGATTCAAAATTGAACTAAGAAAGTGTATGAGATATCCTCTTACTTGGAAAGCTTCTATACATTTCATAATACACATTATGTTGTATACCTGAAATTAATACAACATTGTATGTAAATTATACCTCGGTAAAAAAAAAAAAAAAAAAAAAAAGAAAAGCTTAATATAAATTATCAGTTAGCACATGTTTGGCTTCTGTTTCCCAGGATCAAACAGCCCAGCACTGACAGCTGATATGGGAAAAAGATACACGGCTTTATAGACATGACAAAGATAACAAGTTCAGAGATTGCACAGAAAATGATATGATTGGGTTTGCTCATTGCCCCTTTAAAAAGCTCTCATGGATTGCCTCTGAAAAACCAGTCCCTGTTAAGACTGCTGGTAAATAAGAAAGAGCAAAAAGAAAGAAAATTAAAAAAAAAAAAAAAGAGGAAACAGGATCAGGAATCAGGGAGGCAGGCAGATGAAGTGGACAGAAGTGATCAACACAGAGGACAGTTAAAACACAAGCAGACATAAACAGGTGAGGACACTTTGCAATGTAACCTCCCCAAATTTTGCACATCTTCTTTGTTCTTAAGCATCTTTTTCTCTTTGTGTTGAATGCTGCTTTAGATTTTTTAAATATATAGAACAGTATATATATGTCCTATATTATATTTATACGTCCTATATTATATATAGGACAGTATTATAGTGTTAGGCTTATTCATTCAGTCTTTCCTTATAGGATGGGGTTGGGGTGTTATTGACTGCCCATCTGCCTGTACTGTGTCCTTCCCCACCTCACAGCTTAATTCAAGCTTCTTGTGTCCAGGTAATAGCATCTTTTGGGGGCTATCACCCTAGCCATGTTCTGAATACATTTTTGCCTCACTCAAAAGGTAATAACCGTATAGTTCATTCCCACCTCCTCAAAGCTGAGTGTGTGTGTGTGT
Source organism: Neogale vison (assembly GCF_020171115.1). Taxonomy (NCBI): domain Eukaryota; kingdom Metazoa; phylum Chordata; class Mammalia; order Carnivora; family Mustelidae; genus Neogale; species Neogale vison. The sequence goes on along the minus strand of NC_058094.1, from coordinate 173,295,869 downwards.
GTGTGTGTGTAATGAGATCCTGATTACCCGCACCTTCCTGAGCCACTCCCAACCTTGAAATACCTCATTCTTGTAGATACTCCCAACAAAGGAAGTCTTAACATTATAGTCTTATCAATGTTTTATTGTTCTCAAGAAACAATGAGGACTCCTGCTGGAATGTCTTCTGGAGAGCCTCTTGAAGGTCCCAGCCTTCCTATAATTCTCGCATCAGTAACCCTTCAAGAATATTGGTTGGGCGCCTGGATGACTCAGTTAAGTGTCTGCCTTCTGCTCAGTCCTCGTATCCCTGGGGCATCAGGCTCCATGCTCTGCCTGGAGTCTGCTTCTCCCTCTGCCTGCTGCTCCCCCTGCTTGTGTTCTCTCTTACTCTCCCTCTCTGACAAATAAGTAAAATCTCAAAAAAAAAAAAAAATACTGCTAGCTTCTGTTCATAATAATAGTGTGGGATCATAAAGAACAATTCAAAGCATGTTAGTATTCGGAGGTTTAAGAGATTGTGTTTTGGAGAGGTTTTTATCAAAAACAGCTTTGATATGCCAGCATTTATAGCTTATCCTGGTTTACTTGAGAACAACTTGTTCATTTATCTACCAAATAGTATCAGATTCCCAGAACAAATAAAGCTGGATGTTTCACTGGATATGCACAAAGCATATGGAGACTAAACAGTGGAGTGTAAATACTTCCAACCATTTCTCAGAATTTATACATTCAGTCATGTATGTGATCAAATCATACATATTCAAAATGTACATGTGGTTTGGGGATCATTATTTTTTAAATGATACCATGGAAATAGACATTTGCTGCATCTTGTTTTTCTCATTGTCAGTAATGCGTGGAACTCTCTCCAGTTCTCCAGATACAGATTCGCTCCTGTCCGTGGCTTCATGGCCTTCCATGTTGTGGATATAACATACTCCATTCAGCTTTCTCTTTGATAGGCATTCTAATTGTTTTGTGTTTGTTTATTGGTTTTTAAAAATATTTCTGCATTCGGGCACCTGGGTGGCTCAGTTTTGCCTTCGGCTTGGGTCAAGGTCTCAGGGTCTTGGGATCAAGGCCTGCATCGGGCTCTCTGCTCTCTGGAGAGCCTGCTTCCCCCTCTCTCTCTGCCTGCCTCTCTGCCTACTTGTGATCTCTCTCTCTCTGTCAAATAAATAAATAAAATCTTAAAAAAAAAATTCTGCATTCGTATTTGTTGGCTCATTTGTTTTCCTAGTAACTAAGTGTGTATGATAGAGATGAGAGCCCAGATGATCTAGGTTTGGTACCTGCCTGGCCATTTTACTGCTTATGTGAGGGTGAGCAAGTCTTCTCTGAATCTGTCTGCTAAACTATTAAAAAAAAGAATTAGGTAACAAAACCATCGTTTTTCCTCAGCAGTTTATGAAAGAGCCAAGTGAGGAAATCAACATAAAGTACTTTACAAATTATAAAGATGAATTTATTAATTCATGTTTCTTTTATGTTTTTGAATAATTGCAGGAATTGTTCATGGGGAAGAGGTAAATAAGTAAAATTAATACTTTTTTCCTTTCTGTTGAAGAATGGAATGACTCCTCTAATGCATGCTGCCTATAAAGGGAAACTTGATATGTGCAAATTACTTTTACGACATGGAGCTGATGTAAATTGTCATCAACATGAGCACGGATACACAGCCCTCATGTTTGCTGCGCTTTCTGGTGAAGTTTTGGCGTTTATTGTAATATCTTACTATTAGTCATCCCTACAAATTTGTTATAAGTACATGCATACTTTTAAATTAAATGCGTTTTCATTATAGTAATTTTAAGATCGGTTCTTATAGAAAAGGTAGGAATTGGTTTTTGAAGTTTTAACGTATGAAACATATTTAATTTGGTAATATGTTTCTTTACTTATTTAAATCACTTAATTGTACTTACGGTCTATTTTGTGTAGAGTTAGGAAGTTAAATCGTTTTTCTTTCAGATTAGTTCTGTTGATGTTCTGTATCTTTGTATTGTGAAGTAATCTGAGAACTTTGTTCTCTTGAGAAAATAGCTGCTATGATAGAGTTGTCTCTCTGTTTCACTGACATTTATGTACTGAATTCTGCTGATCCAATTAGAAATTTACTCTTACTCATGTTGCTTATGATTTGTAAATAAAGACAACCGGGAAACATTTAAAATTAAGTGGAATTAACCATAGCTGTAGTTTTTTTTTTTTTTCCTAATAAACTGAGGATGTAATATAATATTCTCACACTTGAAAAGCAGTAATCTGTATTTTGATAAGCCTGGGACAGGAAAGCATGGGGGTGCTTAGATGGGCTAGCTATGTAACGCGTATTAACGAGGGCATTTGCTGTGGGCAACGGGCGTTGTACGTAAGTGGTGATTCACTGAATTCTACACCCGAAACTAACATTGTACTGTGTGTCAACTAGCTGGAATTTAAATAAAAACTTGGGGGGATAAAAGGAAAGCATTTCTAAATATGATACATAAAATATACAACTAAAATAGGACAACATTGACCAATTTGATTATATATAAGTTTAACATTTCCAAATATAGAATATACCATATAGAGAGTAAAATACAAATGCAAAACTAAGGAAAATATTTATTACGTATCTCTAAGGGTCATAACACTCTATATCAGGAGCTCTCATAAATGATTTAGAAACAAGTGCTATAATACAGAATTGTATTGGACCAAATTGAACAGAAAACACAAGAAATAGAACTAGTTCATGAGGATATGAAATGCTTTCACCAATAAACAAAGAAATGCAGATTACAAGAATAAATGATCATTTGTCAGTTACCATATTGGCAGTGGTCAAGAAGAGAGCTAATGTCCAGCATTGGTTGTAGGGATTTCTCTGAACCATTTTCGGATATTCATATCAGCCCAACCTTGTTGGAAGTCAGCCTGGCAAAATGCAGCTAAAATATGCATGACTTTGATTCTTGCGATGTTTTCCAGGAACTGTTCTAAGGAAATCATAGTTCAAACTTGCTAAAATTAATGGAAAATGCTGGTCATTGAGTATAATTTTTAATAGCAAGTATCTGTGATGATTACATTAGTAATAGAATGCAAATAGAATAAAGGCAAATGGATGTTTAGAGAGAAGAGTATAGAAAGATAGACCATCACCTGTTAAATCATTATTCCAGGGCCTATAGGTGTGAGGGTTGGAATGGGTTGGTAGATACTAAGTGGAAATGTGTTTTCATTTTCTCTCTCTTTATTGTTGATATTTTTTTGTTTTGCCTTTAACTAAGAATTATCTGTCAGAAAAATATATTTGGTTTTGTTAGAAAAAAGTGATAATTCCTAATTCCATACCATTTTTTAATTGCCTGAAAGCGTTTTACGCAAAATGAGGTTAATTTCTATGTGGATTTTAGTGTCATTTTCCCATTTACTATAGTTACGGTTTATACTTTAGGGAAAAAAATGAAAATATTCACAAGATAGAAACCTAAAATTAAATGGGGGACAAGGGTCCAGATAAATTAGAAGGAGATATTTGAATTGTGCTACCCTTAGCATTAACCGACAGGTTCCTTTTTAACATCAGGTAACAAAGACATCACATGGGTAATGTTGGAAGCCGGAGCTGAGACAGATGTTGTCAACTCTGTGGGAAGAACTGCAGCTCAGATGGCAGCCTTTGTGGGTGAGTTTTTATGGCAGTTTTAAATTTAAGCTTTATCTAAAGTGTCCTCCATGAAAAAATACCACTTTGCTTCTCAGAATACAAGCTGTGTCATGTGTGTTTATTTATTTTTTATTTTTTAAAAGATTTTATTTATTTATTTGTCCGAGAGAGAGAGCGCGCGCGCTCAAGCAGGGGGAGGGGCAGGCAGATGGAAAAGCAGGTTCCGTGATGAGCAGGGAGCCTCATGCGGGTCTTCATCCTGAGATCATGACCTGAGCTGAAGGCAGATACTTAGCTGACTGAACCACCCAAGCATCTCTGTCATGTTTATTTTTAAAAATGCAAAATGTATACAGTTTACTAGGTTTTGTCTAACTTAGCGAACTATGTAGTAACACTGTGGAGATAACGAGGCTGTTTGAATTTGTGAGATACCAAGAATAGTGGGGCCATTTGGGTTGTAGTTAAGTGCTTTGAATGAATATATTTTATTTCTCTAAGGGAACTAGTTTACCCTAAAATCAAGAACATGAACTCTGAAGTCAATAATCATCAGTTGAAATTCTTGCTGTACCACTCAGTACCAGGTTACTTAATCATTCTGACCTTCAGTTTCCTCATTGTAACTCGGTTCATGGTTATTGAAAGGACTAAGTGAAATGCTGATGTAGGGAGCTTTTACAGGTAGCACGAAAGAGATGCCATCAGTCACCGTTGCTAATAAAAATGTCAACAATGCAATTTCTTCCTAGAAAGGAACATTAATAATAATTTAATATATAGCTGCCTCATTATCATCCTCATCAAGTACAGACATTTATTTTATCTGCCCAGTATTTCCTGGAAAATCAGTCCTATTCCAGGACATAATAGGAAGGGTTTGGAAGAGAATGGTGTGCATATTTGGTCATTGGTATTTTGGTCCCACTGATTTGGCAGTTGAGAAGAGTCCAGAGATGGACAAGCAAATATATAGACATCTGATTTATTGGGAATGCAGCCGGTGGCCTTTTTGGGACTAATAAATCATTAAACAAATACTTAATGTTCATAGTCCAGATACCAAGCATCGCTCTAGATGCTACCAAGCATCGCTCTAGTGGTGAACGAGACAGAGGCTCTTCATGCTGTCACGGCAGTGAGAGGCTAACGGCAGAGACAAGCATTGTGGAAATATACATCATGGGGCATCTTAAGGGTTTCATAGAAATATATCAGAGAGAGGGATCTTTTATCCTGCCCCAAGGGGGTTTCAAGAGAAATTACATTTAAGATGAAATATAGTGGGAATTAGTCTGTTGGTCTGATATTAGGAGGCAGTGACTGTGTATTTTGCCAAAAGTTGTTACTGTCTCAAAATTGCAAATAGTAGCTACCAATGATTAAGTCAGATAGTCACTGAGTCACTCTGTGACAGCTCTGTCAGAGCAGATATTCTCATTTTACCTCAATTTCAGGAGGATTTGAGAAAAGTGTGGCCTTGCATTGTAAACTTAAGAGAATTCGTATTTATCTCCTACCATTAGGGGCTCCCTGGGTCCCCCCAGCTCTCCTCTCAGTTGTATGTTGAGGCTGTCAGTATAAGGGGAAAATAAGACTAATCTAGGATGATCTTGATTCTCCTATTTTAATTCATGTCTGCTGCTAAATCATGACAAGATCACAGGCAAATCCCTTCCCTCCACAGACCTCCTGTTTTCTGATCTGTGCCATGAGGCCTGGCAGTTAGATCATAGGAAGGTCTGCTGAACTCTGCAGGTTTTCATTTATGTCCCCAGTGTAGGAAAACAGAGGTCAGACAGAGATTCGGGAACTTTCCTCAGTTCACAGGGCTAGAAGTGGAGGAGCCTGTTCTTTCAAAAATTAATACAGTGTTCTTTTCCTTAACACTACTGTATCCATAAAAATTTAAGGTAGAAATTGTCCACCATCCCATCCTAAAATAAGAGAAACAAGAGTGATATTTTCATTCCATTTTAATCTATATAGAGTGACTTCATAGGCAAAAATTAAACCCTATTAATTGACATTATATTTTCCTTTATGGTCAGTCCTTTTAAAAAGTCATTGTCCCCTTTTATAGCCCATGAGCGGAAAAGGTTATATAAATATGGGCACACGTGTACAAGATCATTATCTTTTAAAAAATACCTTTTTATCTTTTAAAAAATATTTTATCTAAAAAAAAAAAAAATTTTATCTTATAAAGATACTCCTTGTGATTGTTTCCTTTCCTGACCAGTATGCTGTGGAAGTCCCTCTCATCTCAGTAGGTCTAAATTCAGTTCCTCCAACAGTTACCTAATATTCCATGATCCAGGCACTCCTAGTTCATTTAGCTCTCCCCATGAATAAATTTTACAGGTTTTTAAAAAGATTTTATTTATTTATTTATTTAAGAGAGCACACTTGATTGCAGGGGTGGGGGGGTGGCAGAGGAACAGAGGGAGAGGGACAAACAGACCCCACTTGGAGCACAGAGCCTGACACAGGACTCAATCCCATAACCTGAGCCAAAATCGAGAGCTCGATGCCCAACTGATTGAGCCACCCGTGTGCCCCGTTGCACAATTTTCAAAAATCACTATAAATAATACAATGATCCTTTGATCTTACATTTTTACATGGTACTGCTTTAATACGTATAAAACATATTCTCAGAAGTTAAATGGATGAGACGCACGGTCTGTATTTTTAATTTTAGTCTGAGTCTAGATTGCTTTCCACAAGGGCGTAGAAATTCACACTCCTGTGAAAATCTTCTTCAGCACTGGGTGCTTTCACTCTTCTGTTTTTGCCAATCTGATAGTTGACAAGATGGTATATTGTGAATTTGCTTTTCCCTCATTATTCATGAAATTCAGCTGCTTCTGTTGTTACTTATCTATATTTTCTTTTCTGTGGATGACTACTCATGCTCATTATGTATTTTTCCTTTGGGTTGTCTTTTCTTACTGCTTTGAGGAGCTTTATGTGTATTATGGATGCGACATTTTGTCTATCACACGTGTTTCAGATACTCCTTATATATTTTTCTTTTGACTTTCTGGGAAATTTTGCCATAGAAACTTTATTTTTAAGTAATCATAGTTTTGTTTGTTTGATTGTTTTAAATTCCTTCCATGGTTCTTGTCTTGTCAAAAGAGTTCTTCACTGTCAGTTAGTTAACTATTCTCCTAAATTTCCTTCAGATTTATTTTTTTACTTTTTTTATATTTTCAAGATTTAATTTTTTTAGAGTTCATTTCCTCCTGGATATTTAGTTAGTTATGATAGCACCACTTACAAAACCACTCAACATTCTCCTGCTGAAAGTGAAATACCAGTTTTGTGGTAAGTTAAATTCTCTTCTCTACTGGTATCTCTTTCTGGACCCCATATTCTCTTCATGGGGCTGCTTGTCACTTTGTGTATTAATACCACCTTTTCTGATCACATTGACTTTAAAGCAAGTGTTCCCTTTACTTATTCCTCTTTCAATACATTCCTCCCTCCCCTCTTTCTTTGTTTTTTTTGGTTTTGTTTTGTTTTTTATTTGTTGGTTCTTGTTGGATTTTCATTAAATGGTTATGTAATTAGTTGCAGAGACTGCATGGTATGCCTATATATTGCTTTTTGTTTCTTTTACTTCTTTTTTGTTCTTTGGTCTTATCCATTAGCTTCCCTCACAGCAGGTCTTTCTTTTAAATAAAACTACATTTTTTTTCAAGTTTATTTCTAAATAGTTGGTAGTTATTGCACATATTGTAAGAATTCCCACCACCACTTCCATGCTGTCCTTTCTAGCTGGTTATGGACAATAAGGAGAAAGTCATTGATTTGTTTTTTTGCTTGTTATTTTTACTAGAGTCTTCCTGGCTTTATAGCTATTCAATTTCATTTATTTTCTATTTAAATTAGCTCTAGGCTTCAAAGTAAGAAGAAATAGTAATAGTGAAAATTGGCATGTCTGTTTTTTTCTGTTTTTAATGGAAATATTTTTTAGCTCTTCACTTTTTATAATATCGCTTTTGGTTTTGCCATTGCTGTAGTTTTGCCATTGCTGAATGCCACTCTTCGTCTTGTTTCAGTTTTTAGTTCTACTTTTTCTGATAGTCCATTCATTTTGAATTTTTGGGTTTTTTGTTGTTTCTTTCTTTTTTTTCAGATTTTATTTAAATTCAAGTTAATTAAAATATAGTGTATTATTGGCTTCAGGGGTAGAATACAGTGATTATCAGTTGCATATAACACCTAGTGCTCATCACATCAAGGGCCCTCCTTAATGCCCATCACCCAGTTACCCCATTCCCCCACCTATCTCCAGTCCAGCAACTCTCAGTTTATTCCCTATAGTTAAGAGTCTCTAATGGTTTGCCTCCCTCTCTCCTTTTATCTTACTTTATTTTTCCTTCCTTTCTCCTATCTTCATCAGTTTTGTTTCTTAACATCCACATATGAGTGAAATCATATGCTAATTGTCTTTCTATGACTGACTTACTTCACTTAGCATTAATACCCTCTCTGTCCATCCAGGTCATTGCAAATGGCAAGATTTTGTTGTTTTTGGTGGCTGAGGAGTATTCCATTGTCTATATGGACCACATCTTCTCTATCCATTCAGCAGTCCATGGACATCTGGGCTCTTTCCATAGTTCGGCTATATTGCTGCTAAAAACATTGGGGTGCATGTGCCTGTTTGAATCACTATTTTTGTATCCTTTGGATAAATACCTAGTAGTGCAGCTGCTGGATGATAGAACAGTTCTATTTTTACTGCTGGATGATAGAACAGTTCTATTTTTAACTTTCTGAGGACCCTCCGTGCTATTTCCTAGAGTGGCTGCAGCAGTTTGCTATTATAGTCCTTCTTGATTCCTTTTTGGGTTTTTGCATTTGTCAGTAATTTCTTTGCCCATCTCTTTGTTCTCTGTCTTTATTATTTCATTATATTACGGTAACTACTGCTACATCTATATGTTTATAAACCCATGTACATGTGCTCTGTTCTCTAACACAAAATGATAGTCTCTGGCTTTTAACAGGTACTCAGCTTGTGCGTATATATCATTACTGATAACTTGATTGCATCCCTCCTCTTTTACCTCATTATTTTTATGCTTTGTTTTACTTGGTGGTTGCTGGTTGCCTTTGTCTGTGCTTGTGTATTGTGTGTGTGTGTGTGTGTGTGTGTGTTTCCTTAATGTGACTGGTCTGGTCATGTTAGAGTACATTTATTTCTTCTTTTATTAACTAGAAAGATCAATAATGTTTTCCCATTCCACTAATGCTTACTCTCCTATTCACAACACTCCCGATTAAACCCATATTTGCCAGTTAAAAGCAAGAACAAAACTCTCCCCCGTGGCCCACCCGCAAGGCACTGGATTTGCCCATTTAACGGTTCCAACATGAGGAAATCCTTCCAGCTCACTTGTTTTTCCACATTCTCTCTCTCGTCAGACAACGCGTCTTTCCTTTCCTCCTCCACCATTGCCACCAGCCGTGGACTTAGTTGAGAGGGTTCAGTATTTTTAGTACCAAAATGTTATTTGCATGTCATCCATCATGGGTTACTTCTCTTTGACTAATCCTCACAGTCAACAAGATAATTTCTCAGACAAGTTGCCTCCACCCATTATTCAGATGAACCACAGTTGGTGTCCTTAATGCCCATCTTAATCCCCCTTTCTCCTTCACCTTGCTCCATCTTCACCTGTCTGTTCCCATTTAGATTTGGGTTACAGGACCTTCTCGCATGGTTTATAGGTTGAATATGGTTTGAAATCCATGGTAACTGAAATTCTCTTTCTCCCTGAAATGTGAGTCGGACCAGAGCTGGTTTCACGGTTCTTGGATCACTGTTCTGTTCCCTCCGTCATACATAGAAGTTACTTCACGCTTTTCTGTTGTGAAGTTACTTCACACTTCACACTTTGGAAATGAGAATTTATTTTCCCTTATAATAATCATTCTGGAAGTAGATTTCCGTTTCAGTTTATCTTAGAAAATAAAAAATTTTACTAACATGTGATTAGTCGTGTATATGCTTGCCCCGAGTAAACCAGCCTAGGACTGACTCAGTGAGCCTATTCAGTGAGGAAGACTCCAGTCTAGTGATGGTAGTACTGGCCCCAGATGCCCTGCCCAAGCCCCTTGCCCAGCATTTATTTTCTGTAATAGTCATACTATTTTATTTGTATTTATTCAGAATTCATTAAATTAAACACCAGTAAAACTAAATATTGAATTGTTTCAGTTATAAACACTTAAATATAAATTAAGTAAAAGTTTATGATCATTAAGTATATGTCACTCTAATGTAAATTATTAGCGGATAAGTTAAAATAAAATATCAAAATAATCTAAGCTCTACCTAAAATGTAAAAAAAATTAACCCTGAAGTAAAGAAAAGGTAAAGTAATATTATGTTGTCCTTCTTACAAAGGTGTAATTTTAAGAGATCTCTAGTCTTGTGATACTGACATTGTTATGTAGCTGGTATTTTTATGTACAGATATTGCCAGCTGCTCAGAGGGATTTTCCTGACTATATTAGTAGAGAGATTGAGGAAAAAATAAGAGTAACAAACTAATTCCATGTTTCCCCCGACTCCTTTATTTTCAGCTCATTCTCTGTCAATTTTGTTTTTTTTTGTAGGAGCTATTTTATTATGTTTTTAATTGAATTTAATTTTATTTAAATTCAATTAATTAACATATAGTGTATTATTAGTTTCAGAGGTAGATTTTAGTTGTATATAACACCCAGTGCCTATTACATCATGTGCCTTCCCTCATGCCCATCACCCAGTTATTCCACCCCCATGCCCTTGTAGCAGTTATTTTAGAACTTTTTTTTTTTAATTAAATAGCATCACATACCTGTTTATCGAAGCTGGGTATAGATTGTGTTTTAAGGAAACAATATAGTTTGTCTTCATCTCTGGTTTCTTCCTGCATCATTGTAAATTACCGCAAACAGTGACCTGTGTTAATTTTGATGCCATCATGTCATGTCCTGCTTATAGTAGGGGATTTGCTTGGTTGTTTTTGCCTTTTCCTTCAGGAACGTTATGGAAATAGAGATGATTGTTTGCTAAACAGAGCACCTCATATTTTTACTGAATGCTAGTATTGTTTGACTCCTCCCCAAGTTACATATATCAGAGCTTTCCGATTAAAAAAAAAAAAAGAAAGGGAAAGAAAGGCAGAAAGGAAAACAAACAAACAAACCCAAAACCCCACCCTAGTGTTTCAGTACTTAAGAATGGCATTAAATACCAAAAATGTGTTTTGTGATCACTACTAAAATTTCCTTTTAAATCAGGGATGTGTTCTTCTATCATTTGCTTAGTTCTTAATTCTCCATCCATTTCTCGTTTCTCTTCAAAGATTTCTACTATTTTCACCTTTAAATTTCCTGGATCTGCCCTTCTGCTCTCATCTCTTCCATAATGATATCCATTTCCTCATTTTTGTCTGTTTTGAGATATTTCATCCACTTTTTCTTCAGTATTACTCTTTTAGTCCTCAGTAGTAACCTGGAGTACCTCTTTCAGTTTGTCTCTTGATTTTATTTTAATTTTTATTTTTTGTCTATTAATGTTAGAATTGTGAATCTTTCTGCAGTCCACAAAACTTTACATTTTGTAATTGATCTACTTAAGTATTCTTGCTTGGTGATTATGGTTATGGTTCGGTTGTGGTTGTGGTCCATGTTGTAAGTGTACTTCCTACCAAAGAGGCCGTCTGCTGGAGGCAGTACACAAGTCTTCCATGATGCTGGATCCCCTTGGGTTCTTCGCTCCTTATCTCCTATGCAGCTGGGTCAAGCTGATAGTGGTTATGAAGCAGTGAAGAGAAGGGCACTGTGTCGAACCCAGGGGTATAGAACTCTAAGTAAACTCCCAGACAAGCAGAGCTCTCTGCCAGCCTCAAGTACCAACGTCCACCCTGCAGATCACTTTGTCAGCAGGATCGAGCAGATGCTCGCAGGACCATGCACAAGTGGACTGGACTGGGGCCACATTGGCCCCCCAGGGCAGATTGCTCTCCAGGAGCCCCGATGCCTGGTCCCAGAACTCTCTGCTGCTGTTTTCCCTGTCTTGTGGACAGAGATCCCAAAGGAGCCTGCACCTGCCAGTGTGCCCTGAGGGTTCTGCCTGTTTGCCCAGAATGGCCACTTCCCTTCCCCAGAGAGTTAGTGGCGAGGGAGCTGGGGAGGAGCAGGAAAACACGTTCAGGTCACCAACTTCCCCAGGGACAGTCTTGCTTCCCTAGGACCAGTTTTTCCTCCAGAGGTGTTATAGACAAGTGGCATAGGGATCTATAAGAAGCCATAATACGAATTCTGAGCTTAAGCCAGCGAAAGCTTTTTCCCTTCATTTCACAAAGAGGCCAAGCTCTTCTCAAATTCATTGGGAGGGGAGATTAGTGTAATAGTAATAATAATAAGCTTTATATAGAATAAATTTATATTCTGTGTAAAGAAATCCAGATGTGATTAGGGAAGAATGGCCATCATTTCCGTAGGGCTGGAAGAAGAGACATTTAAACTTAATTAAAAACAAGCGACTTTTGTCAAATATTGAGGGTCACTCAAATTGAACTCCATTTTTTGATAATCCACATAACCTTCTTACATACTGTGGATTCTATGTCTTTAAAAGGGAATTATGTTTTGGACTTCACAAAGGGTGCTTATAGATGTTCCTCAAAACATTTTACCTCTCCTTGTTCTCTTCTACTGACTTTCCCTGAAAATTAAAGATGTTGGTTCATATTTTACCTCATGAGAACATCGCACCCTAATTAATACAAAATTGGAAAATGTCATATTTTGAATAACAAAATAACAGATTTCCTGTTTTTCTATTAAAAAGGTCAACACGACTGTGTGACGATCATCAACAATTTCTTTCCTCGCGAGAGATTGGATTATTACACTAAACCCCAGGGGCTGGATAAAGAGCCGAAACTGCCTCCAAAGTTGGCGGGCCCACTGCACAAAATTATTACTACAACCAATCTTCATCCTGTCAAGGTAATGTTGTGTTTATTGTCTTTGCTTTTTATTTAAATATTCCTTCAGCATTGAAACTGCTCTTAATTCTGTAAGATCGTAGTTGCCGTGGTTGGGTTTTGTGGATCTTGAGGTGAGGCTCTGTTGTTCAGTTGGTACAGTGAAGGGACTGCTCAGTTTAAGCCTAAGAGCAGGTGAGGGGCACAGGCTAGACTGGGAGGAAAAGCCAGACAAAGAGGTGGGTTCAGCTGAAGCCCACCTTCCACCTCACCTTACTGGAAGCTCTGGACTCTTCATGGCTCCAGAGAAGCAAGGGAGCCATTCTTTTGGATCACTCAGTTGCCGTTCGCTGAGGGCTGTCCTCAGAGGGAAAGGACAGGTTCCCAGGTAGTTCCCAGGAAGGCAACATCCGATGAATGGAGGTGGTTCCCTGGAGAAGGAGGCAGCTCTGAGACCCCTAGCAGCCAACAGTCCCGGAAGCTGAGAGTGGGGGTTTTGGTGGGGCACCAACAGCATCTGCTACAATAATTATTCTTCCAAGAAGTGTTCTGAAATGTCATCCTGAGCTCATATTTTAATATAAGTAACTATTTGATGCCTTTAAGTAATACAGTTCTTCCAGTATTAGTCAAATCACACAGATTCTCAAACTTTTTAGACTAACCCAGAAGTTCATTTGACTTACCAGAGAAACTTCAGGAGCCATTTGGAACTATTTTCACTGCTCTTTTCTTCAGAGTTTATGTATAACCTTTTTTGTTTATTTACCAAATTTTTTTTTATCTTTATTTTTTATAAATCAATCCAGATGAGTATAATCTCCTTAATGAATCATTACATAAAACTCTCTAGATGCTACAGTGATGCTCTCCTTTTTCAAATTTTACTCATGTCTATCTTCATTCATGTATAGATTTGTTAGTAATTCAGGACTGTTTGGTGAGCAAGGTGGTAAACCGGATCAAACACTGAGGTTTTCTCTTAATAAAAAATGTTATTATAGATGCAGTAAAATTAAATTTCCCTTCAAGTCTATTACATTGAGTCTGTGGAACATACCGGACATCATTAAAATAAGTATTATAAGTAACTCTTTTGAAGACTAGCACTCCTTTGAAGATAGACGTTCCAAATTTTATGTAATGTTATTACTTTATCGATGCTTCCCTTTCCACACAGACTCTGAACCTCAAGAAACAAACAAACCAACAAAACATACCTGTTCTGTGGCTTCCCACCCAAATTACTTTCCTGGGCCAGTAAGAGAGAGGATGGACTCGCAGATATTTTTTCATAAGATAGGCTGGTAGAGCCTCTTCTGTTTTTATTTTTCAAAACTCAAATGTCCTTCCCATTCTGAAAGAAGCCCCGGAGGTAACACTTGTGATCCTAAGAGGGCAAAAAAGAAATTCAGCCATGGACCGTATGTTCGTATTTACGGTGGAGAGTATATGGAACTTCGAATTTAACCTTTTAAAAAATAGGTAGCCTCTTCTGTATCAGTGTTTTGTTTTGTTCTGTTCTGTTTCTTTCCCGGCACACACAAGCGAAGAGATAACGCCCGTATAGGAGCGACTTATAGCACCCTTTCTCTTAGTGGTGGGGCAGGCTGCGTAGGAAGACAGGATTTTTCCTAGGGATACATTATTTCTCAATATGGAGAATGTGTGTGGATTGGGTCCTTCTTGTTCTCCTGCGGCCCAAGCATTATAGAATCTTCAGGTTTAGACCGATTTGTAGAAATTCCCTGTGTTTTTCTGATTTACTGTAATTTATGTTTATGTTTCTACCCCTTAATGTTGCAGGAATCTCAGTGATCACAATAATTGAGTCTATAGAGTAATTTTTGGATGTTTACATGGAACCTAGACTCTCGGGGTTAAATGTCCTAAGAATTAGTTTATCTCTAATTGTCTATAAGAGCACCTGTTTGAGTAAATTAGAATAAGGGTATATTTATACAGGCAATAAATGGTAAAGGTATAGAAACGCAAATCGCCTACATTCTATTTTTTTTTTTACTCTTGGTCTTATAAAAGATACTATTCTATGATTATAGTACCTTTCTCCAGACTAGACCTTGTTTTTGTAGGTATAAATGATCTATTCACTTGAAAACCTTCCCCCTTGCCCCCCACACTTTAGATTAAAGTTGTACAGTGCTTTTGTGATGCCTTATTTTCGTTGCTTTAGCCCTTTCCAAGCCAGTGAGGGTCTTCCTGGGGTGTATTATAAAAAAGGAACTAACAGCCATTTTATAAAGTCAAAGGTCTTTTAAAAGCAGCACAAAAATCCTCCTCAACACACGATGCCCCTTTTCACCACAGTGCACGTCACACCGCTGCATTGGCGGTGAGGGTAAATGGTTCCTGTGGCATCAGGATGTTTGTTTTCAGCAGGGACTTGGGCAGTTGTGCTGAAGCCCAGAGTACACAGGTTATAAAGGAGAAAAACAGAGTCACGGGAAAAATAACAACAGAATTGAGCATAGTCTCTAAGGGGTCAGGGGACAGATGTACACAAGGGATCCTGTCTTTGATTATTAACTTTCTTGAGTCCAGTTGGTTTGGTAATTTTTTCTTAGAGGGTATTTAAAAAATAAAAAGAATTCAAAATGCCACTACATACACATATTCTAACATTTTTGGGGAGAGGAGCTATATCAAGCTTTTGTACTTAATGGAATACATTTATTCCTCTTTGATAATTAATAATGAGATTTTCTTTATAATGGATGACTTTGTAATGCAGAGATTAGAAGAATGTAGCTAATTCAAATATTATTCTTTTGTGATTACCTGTGAAATGTTTCAGTAGGCTCATAGTAGAACTGTGGTTATATATCATTTTTCTTTGGGTATACTAGTATATACTTTGAAGTAAATAAAGCATAACATCTTGGGGGACCTGGGTGCTCAGTTGGTTAAGTGACTGCCTTTGGTCATGATCCTGGCGTCCCAGGATCAACTCCTGCATCGGGCTCCCTGCTTGGAAGGTGGTCTACTTCTTCCTCTGTCCCAACCCCTTCATGCTCTCTGTCTCTCATTTGATCTCTCAAATAAATAAATAAAATCTTTAAAAACAAAACAAAACCTAATGTCTTAACAAAGAAAAAAAACATTAATCTGGGTTCTGAGATTTTTTTTTAAAGTTTTTACTTGTCAGTTTAAGATCCTATGCTTTGATTATAAATGCTTTACCCCCAAAATGTTGAACAAACAGTTTCAAATGATTAGTGTTGACAGTAGACGTATAAATGTGTGATTAATGAGCCTTCTCTGCCAAAAGTTAATTTTCGATATATGGTATTGTAGGGAAAGTCATCGGCACATTTACCAACAAATCTTCTTATACTTATTTCATGACCCCTCATTTATTACTGAGTGCTATATTTTAAGTAAAATACTAGATTATACATCAATCTGGTAGTCTTAAAAATAAGTACAAATCATATTTTAATTTCACAAGAACACTTAATCTGTGTTAAATTTCCAGGTAGGAAGGTATGCATGGGATTCACAGAAGTTAACAAATGATCTTCCTCTCGGAAGCAAAGGATCTAATTCGTGAAATCTGCTGTCTGTGATTCCCTGACATTTACATTCCCCATGATAGGTGTTTTGCTGTAACACATAGGTTAACAAACACTGACTTTCTGCCCTGTGCATACAGTTGTGCCTGTGTTACACATGTGTTTACATTACTGGTATGTCCCCATGAATGTTCCCAGTGGCCCTGTGCAGACCTACTTCAGGTAGGTAATCATCCTCCCAGTAACAAAGCCAGTAAAAAACAGTACTCAGCGTTACACTGATTTTGCACTTAATCTGTGCCTATATGAGACGTGTGGGACTCATAATGCATCAGATTTGATAACTCTCTAACATTCCTCCTTGAAGGCTTTTAATTTGCTCTCCTCTTTGACCTTTTCTCATTACCATAGATGATAAGCATATCATAAAAATTTCCACAGAGAAATGTAGTTCATTGGAAAGTAATACACCTTTTATTTTTAGACTTCTTTGTGTAAAAACCTCATCTTCTTACAATTAATAAGAATTAATGAGAATTACAGTACTCCTAGCCGTGAAATTCTAGTAATGTTAGCTAGAAGTGGTGATTGCTTGGGGATTTGATTCTGTATATAAAGGAAATGTACGTGTGCCGTGTCTACCTTTAAAGTGCTTTTAGGGGCACCTGGGTGGCTCAGTGAGTTAAGCCACTGCCTTCGGCTCAGGTCATGATCTCAGGGTCCTGGGATCGAGTCCCGCATCGGGCTCTCTGCTCAGCAGGGAGTCTGCTTCCTCCTCTTTCTCTCTCTGCCTGCCTCTATGCCCACTTGTGATCTCTCTCTGTCAAATAAATAAATAAAATCTTAAAAAAAAAAATAAAGTGCTTTTAACAGAGACTCTAAAACCATGACTGTGAGTAGCATGCTAACACCGGGTTTAGCTTGATAGCAGATCACTGGATAACTCAGATACACAGAGTTCAAGAGATTTCAGAATGCCGAGGTCCTTCTGTATTCGTTTTAGAACTTGGATCATTGGCAGTTTGCGTTCCAGTTTGAATTAACATCATAAACATGTGACCCTGAGAGACGCTTTATTTGGTCATCTGTTGAAATCAACCCAAAATAAGTATCCAATCTGTACATGAAAAGTCTCTCATGGAATTTCGAAGCTTACTGGAATGTCTTCTAGATCGTGATGCTTGTCAACGAGAACCCTCTGCTGGCAGAAGAGACAGCCCTGAATAAGTGCTACAAGGTGATGGATTTGATCTGTGAGAAATGCATGAAGCAGAGAGACATGAATGAAGTTTTGGCTATGAAAATGCATTACATCAGCTGTATCTTCCAGAAATGTATTAGCTTCTTAAAGGATGGCGAGAATAAACTGGATGCTCTGATCAAAAGGTACCATTTCAGCCATGCCACATGTAAAATATACTCAGATGGATAATGTTTTATTATACAAAGCCTCATCGTGGATTAAAAAATTAAGCATTTTAGCAGCAGTTGTTATTGTTGGGCTCACATTTAGTCTGCAAGAAACAAGAGTAGTGTTCTCTTTAGGTTGAGTGACTATTCAGTTCTCTACTTTTTACAACATGGTTTCATTATCCCCAGTTTACAGGTGAGAAAGCTGAAGTGTTTAGGTAGCTTGTGTAAGATGTAGAAGGTAGCCCAAGTCCAACTTTGAGGATGGGTGTGCCATGCCTCAGGTTGTTGCTCTGGGTTCATCATGGTGCTCAGCCCATCTCCATTATTATTGAATCTGGGAGAGCTGCGTGTTATCCTTGTTCTCTGACCCCCTGGGGTCAAACCCCCCCTCCCCCAGTTTTACTGAGAAAGGTGAACTGTGTCAGAAGGGTGTAACCTAATGAGAGTTTTCACTCTTTGTACAAATAACTGGCGTGGTAATGAATAACTAGCTACTCCCTTAATGGCGGTTCGTGTATGTTTTATGGCAGGGGTCCCTTTTACGAATACCTCCCAGGGCACATAAGCCGGATAAAGACCAGCCAAACATGCAGGTAGAACAGCAGTTTGAATTAAGTCTGTCAGCATGATTGGAAGAGACAATGAAAATCTCGGGTAGCACAGAAATTACTCCCAGTTCATGGGTTCTGCTGGGAGGAAATGCTTAGAGATTCAACTCCAGTTACTTTTTAAAAAATATCTTTCAGCTTGTTAAAAGGCCGAGCTTCAGATGGCTTTCCGGTATATCAAGAAAAGATCATAAGGGAAAGCATCAGGAAATTTCCTTACTGTGAAGCCACACTCCTCCAGCAGCTGGTGCGAAGCATTGCTCCTGTGGAAATTGTAAGTTAACTCTACCAGTAAGACCTGATTACCATATTTTGTACAATTACAGACAAGTTCTCTTTAGCATATGGATTTATTAATGTAATAGAGAGCTAAGTATTTGTTATTTTAAACAGTTTTCAGAAACAGACAGGGCGATAGGCATACCTGTTTCTGGACATCCGTTTCCCCTCTCTTGAGCCTCTCTTTTCATTTTTATATAGCTCATGGTTTAATAAGTAGTATTCTCCTATGTCAGAATGTAGATGGTTATGTGGAAAATTACATTTTAAAGACCTCCGTGAAACCGTAAATGTGGGTAATACAGATACACACATGTACAGTTGTAGCTCATGAAAAACCAGTACAAAGTCCCGTATTAGATGGAAGTAGGAATTGATTGTCTAGGTTGGTGGTTCCTGGTGGGTGGGGATGTGAAGGGATGAGCCATGGGAGGCTCATTGTATGTCCTGATAAGCAATCTCAAAGTATGTCTCAGCTTCTCATATTCTACCTTAATGCCTCTGATTATAAATGTTCCATACTTAACAAAATTCTGTTTATACTTCTATACTTCCATATGCTCCATATATACAGCTATAGGAAGCAAATTTCACCTTTATTATCTATTCTTTAAATTATTTATTGTCCTTTAATCATATACTTATTTACGTAGTATGTCTTTTTTTTTTTTTTTAAGATTTTATTTATTTATTTGACAGACAGAGACCGCAGAGAGGCAGGCAGAGAGAGAGAGAGAGGAGGACGCAGGCTCCCCGCTGAGCGCTGAGCAGAGAGCCCGATGCAGGGCTCGATCCCAGGACCCTGGGATCATGACCAGAGCCAAAGGCAGAGGCTTAGAGCCACCAGGCGGCCCTAAGTAATATGTCTTAAGATTTGCTCTCACTCTTTGTGTTTTGAACACATTTCTGTTCACCGTATCTACACCAGTCATGCCTTGCTACATTTCAATCAAATCCTTTATCAGCCTTTGTCTGTTGGGTAAGAAGCTGATCCTCACACTGGTCCCATCCATGGCTTCCTCCCACCCTCCAGCAAATGTCGGTTCTTCTCTGCCTTCTCTAGGCGGTCCCATCCTTCTCAGTGTGAGAAATGAGGACAGGTGGGTTCTCAGGCCTCCTTCATATATTAAGACTTTGTCTGCTCAGAGCCATGAAATAAGAAAGACCTGAAGAGACAAGGTGATTTCATGAAGTTCATGCATTCATTTATCCCGGAGAGTTCTCCATGATTTCACATAGAGATATTTTTACCCTTACTTTTTAATATACTTGGCTATTTGGTATTTGGACTTTTGGAAGATTAAAGATAGCAAATTATGAGGGTGGTTTATCAATTATGAATTTGGTTTGGTCCACATATCAAACTCCAACTAACCGTGAATTAAATCAGTAGGGTTTATTCATTGCCATATACTCAGAAGCACAGAGATAGGCAGACCACATCCATCACAGATCTTCTCTTAGCTTTGCAGGTTGTCTGGGGGAAAAGAGCAGTTTCGGTTGGTCTGGACCCTGCTCCTTTGAATGATGTTCTGCTTCTCTTGGTGGAGAAATTGGGGGAATGGACGTCAGAGAAGCAGCTAGCCAACCAGCCATGGGCTGTTTTCAACACTAACAAGTGGTAGCTGACATTTCACCTTCAAAGTGGAAAACAGCTCCTGAAGGCAACTGAAAATAGCTCAGAGTACTTTAAAGAAAAAGTCAAAGCAGAACAATGTGGGGTTGAGCCATTCACTGTAGCCCTGTGTCATAGCATTATTGTCCTTCGAGTTGATGCAGTGTAATCATTAATGTTTACCCTAGTGATCTGAGTCATTGAGGAAAGGTTTATTAATAGAGAGAATAGGATATAATGCATCTTAGAAAATTTTTCTCTCTCTAAAAATTTTTCTTCTTACAGGGCACATGGGTGTCTCAGTCGTTAAGGTCTGCCTTCGGCTCAGGTCACAATCCCAGGCTCCTGGGATCGAGCCCCAAATCAGGCTCTCTGCTTAGCGGGGAGCCTGCTTCTCCCTCTCCTGCTCCCCCTGCTTCTGTTCCCTCTCTTGTTGTGTCTCTCTGTCAAATAAGTTTTTAAAAATCTTTAAAAACAAATAAATAAAAAATAAAAGTAAAAACTTTTCTTCTTTAAGAGTTATATATTCTCTCTGGAAAACTTGATTTATCTGGACAGTGCCTGTGGTTGTGAGTGTCCCAGGAAGCCACTGTTTACTTCCTAATGGGTTTTGTTAAACTTGCAAGTTCACAAGCCACTGAAGCAGCACTAACCATTTCCTGTCACAGGGTAATTCTCAGGGTTGGCCTGCCATGAGGATTGCCTGTGGCACTTTCTGACTGTGCTGATGCCTGGGCCCTCCCACCAAGGTTTCGGTTCCCTCTTCCTCCTGTGGATCTCTGGCTTCTCCCTGTCACAAAGCTCAGCAGAAAATGTGAAGCAACAGAGTATCCTATTAAAGTTGTTGTGCTTTATCACTTGCCAGAGTATATTTTGACTTCTGGGAGACTAGCTAATGTCTCTGATTTTATAGGATGTGTTGAGTAAAGCATCCTGTTTGTTTTTAAGTTGAGTATCTTTCTGTGGGAGGAGCTCTGGTGCTTAAATTCTTATATAACAAAGTAAATGATGAGATTTTGTATAACGAGAAAGAGTTCTTGCCACCAAGATTTTGTATAACAAGAAAGAGTGACAAGAAAGATTCTATGTCGTTATTCAGGGGTACCCTGGATTCTTTTCTGAAGCAGTAATTGACTCTGACTACCATGCTCTTATAAGGTAACATAGATGAAGTGTAGGTCACCAGCAGCCTGAATGACTCCATCTCTGGTGTGCCTGCTTCTGGACATCATTCATGGAGTGTCATCTCTGTAGTCTTCCGATGGCAATTTTAAAGTGTGCTTTCCTCTTCTTCATACCTCCTCTAGGGTTCTGATCCCACTGCATTCTCTGTTCTTACCCAAGCCATTACTGGTCAGGTGGGTTTTGTGGATGTGGAATTTTGCACTACCTGTGGAGAGAAGGGAGCAAGTAAAAGATGTTCCGTCTGCAAGATGGTAAGAATGAAGTTCCTTGAAGTTCTTCAATATGGTTTAGGTTTCATATCGTTTGATAACTAACTTGTAATGTTCTCTAAAATGGTTGACGTTAGTTTTCTAATACATTCTAATAGAGCATAAATTCTAATTCTGTGCATCTAATAATTAAAAGTCATTTTGAAAGAGCAGTATGGGATAAATGTTCGGCGTAGTTCTTTGCCATATGTTCCAGGCTGCCGCAGCATCTGGGTAAACCGAAGAAGGAATACAAGTGTATGAATGAGAGAAAGATTGTCTGTAACACATTGACTTTTGCAGATATGAGCGCCTAGAACAGGCCAGTTCATAAATACGCCATCTTAAATCTTCTGATGGTGACTTGAACTATAATCTCTTCATCATCTCTTGTAGACCGCCAGCTCCCTTGTGACTGCCACCCATCTTTAAGCTCTTCTGACCTCCACTCCCCACTTCTGCCACCATGATCTTTGTAAAGGGCCTACCTTCTCCTCACAGATATTACCCATAAGCATTCATCTGTACATTCACTTTACCCTCTAAGTTATATTGATTTATTTATTTCATTATATTAATCTCCTCTTGTTTTCAAGTTTGGAATTCTTCAGCATATTAATAATAGCTATCACATTTTGTTGTGACTTACTTCTGCAGCTTCATTCTCCTTCAACTACTTACTTCTTTGAACTTCAGTTTCCTTGTACGTGAAATGGGGTTAGCGTTGTGAGAATTCATTCATTGAGACCATCTACGTAGGTTAACCGTTGCTGCATGTAAAACACTTATGACAACAATCATTTGCTAATTTCCCATGTTGGCAGCTGGCTGGGATTAGCCAGGGTACTTTTTCTCCCTGTGTCTCCTGTCCTTCTTGGACCAGCAGGCCAGGCTGAGCCATTCTAATAATGACAGTAGAGGTAAAAGGGCACAAGGTCCCTCATAGTCTAGTCTTAAAATTGTCATATTCTTACATTCCTTTGGCCAAAACAAGTCACAGGGCCAAATTTAGAGTGAATTCTCCTTCCCATCAAAGAAAAGAACTTTGAAATCTCATGAGGAAGTATACACAGGAAGGGAAGAATAAAGAATCGGGACCAATGAAACAGTCTACAGTGCATGTCCTCTCTATGTAAGGGTTTAGCACAGTGCTTGGCATATAATCTTGCAAAAATCTCAATTCCATTTACAAAAACTCCTCCCTGTCCTTGAACATATAATTCACTTTCCTTCTTGCACTTTTGTACAAGATAATCTCTGCTTGGAATGCTTTTTGCCCATTTCTCTGTTGACTGACTCTCTTCATACAGAGTGAGTCACTGCTTTCTTTGTGTTCCTGTTGCTGTTACAACCTGTATTACGATGTGAGTCATGTTGGGTATCTGCCTCCCTCCATGCCGTTCCATCCAGCTCTTTCTCAAGCTTAGTTTCCTCTGAGACAGCTCTATCTTCCTTGTCATTGTACAATCCTGACACATAGTAGGTTCTTCTTAAATCATTTGTTAAGGTCTTTGGTAGACCACTTAATATATATCTATTGTTGTAAAGTATAAGTTAAAAATGACAAATATAAATCAGTGGCCATCGTGGTTTTAAAAAGAAGGCGTAGGGGCACCTGGGTGGCACAGTCGGTTGGGCGTCTGACTTGGTTTTGGCTCACGTTGTCATCTCAAGATCATGGAATCAAGCCCAGTGTTGGGCTCCACACTCAGTGCAGAGTCTGCTTGGGACTCTGTCTTCCTCTGCCCGCCCCCATCCCCCCCAGCTCTCATTTGCTGTCTTTCTCAAAATAAATAAATCTTTATAAAAATAAAGGAAAGCATAGAAAACAGCATTTTTTACAACATAGCTCTTGGCTTAATGTCATAGTTGGAATATCATGCAGTCACAGCTCTTGAAATGAAGTAAACTTACAATTGTTTTCAGGTTATATATTGTGATCAGACCTGCCAGAAAACACACTGGTTTGCACATAAGAAAATCTGTAAGGATTTAAAGGACATTTACGAAAAGCAACAATTGGAAGCTGCCAAAGAAAAGAGTGAAGAGGAAAACAGTATGTATATAAAAAGCGAGCTCATACTGCTTCTCATTGGGCAGAGGAATGATATTGTTAATGATATTAATACAGGCACCAAGGAACTGAGTCTTCTCTGGGAACCAAAGATACTTGGACTTGACCGATAAAAGAATCACATTTCAGTGTGTCCCTCTTTGGAGTTGTTGGGATAATGTACAGAATATGGTTAGCCTAGAAGTCTCTGGAAGACAGAAGCTATAGAATTCTAAGGCATATCCTTTATTCTGTATTCTATGTTCTGACTCACAGGAATGCCCTGCAATGATGGGACTCTAAATGAGTGTTCACTTATACTCGGCTCACAAGGGATCTTAAGGTCTTTGACTAAGGAAATAATTAAATTTCCCCTAATGGCTACCCAAAGATTTTAAGGTTGGGAACCTTTAATTTTTTCAATTAAAAGACAAAGCTGTAGGTGAAATTACAGAGTAAATTTATAAATTACAGATTGGATTGTAGCTCTAATGTACGGATTAGGTTTCTCCAAGTATCTAGGCATTGAACTCCATATTACTTTCTCTCTCCCTCCCTCATGAGGTATATGACTCATTTTCATCAGAAACAGTGAGTTGCTTTAGCAGGGATTCCCAGACTGCAGTGGAACCCACCTCCAGGCCCGCGTCCCACCCCAGAGAACATATCGTACATTTTGTGGAGCACATCTAGCTTGAAAAGGTTGCCTGGTTGACTGATAACAAAGCCCATCCACCCCCACCCTTCAGTAGACTGCATTGCCTTCACTGCCTGCTTGAGAAACACTAGGAATAGGGTTGAACAATTTGTACAAAATTTAATTTGTATAAATAATCGTCAGAGATTATTTATCTCATCAGAGAATCGTCAGGCTTTCTGACTGCCATGCCTTCTCCTGTCTTCCGGACCCAACTTGTATCCTGCATGTTGAAGAGACGGAGGATGACAGCTGGTCCTGTTACCTAATGAGGGAGAGAGTAAGATGGTCAGGACAGAGGGAGTTCCCGGCTGGTAGGCATCAGCAGGGGCCGCCCACTCTTCGAAGTGTCACAGACACCTTTATTCTCCAACTGTGTAGGCGAGGCTTCCTTACCCCCCACTCCACAGGTAAGGAAAGCACCCTGTGCAGGCACTTACCCAAAGACCTCAAGCTTCCTCAAGGCAAAGATCTCTTCGAAGGCAGGTCCCAGACAAGCATTTCAGAGATTTCCAGGCTTGGCTGCAGAGCCAGAGGCTTAAGTCCAAATCCTGGTTCTGCTGCTATCCTGACTGTGAAACTCTGAGGCGCCAAGCCCATCTCTTCTCAGTTTCCACATGTGTAAAAATCATGACAATAATGATAATAGGGGTCATTTACCTCATGTGGCTGTTGTGAGGATTCAGTAATTTAATACACGGAAAGCATTCAGACGATAGACTGACACGTGATAGGAACAGCAAAATGACCTTCTCTCTCTCTCTCTTTTTTCTTTATATCAGATGGCAAACTTGATGTCAATTCTAATTGTGTTCATGAAGAACAGCCAGAGGCTGATGCGGGGATCTCCCAAGAGACTTGTCAGCCTAAGGAGTCTGTGGAAGGGGAGAAAGAATGTTCTCCAAGTGGAGCGGGGTTGGAATGCTTCCAGGATGCTCCTGCAGGCCCGCAGGAATCTGAGGAGTGAAGGGCAGAGTGGGGCCGGCATGGATGGTTCATGCCCTGGCAGGTAGCCAGAGAGCTCACGTGACTGTGTCCTCACTGCCTCGTGACCCCTGCGTGGCACCATGGTGGGAGACCATGTTTCCTAGAATGGATGCCTTCAAGCAAAGCTCTGTCTACCATGCCCTGAGTTCCTCGTGATTTCTGTACTGTGATTGGACAGTTACTCCAAGGGGAAAATGTGTGTTTCAAAGTATCGCAGAAACATTTTGACTCCTTTTCTGAGGCCAGCTTCTCAGAAGTTGTTCTCAAAACAAAAGACATCCCCTTCAAGAAGAAATGTAGGCTGTGGGGAACAAAGGGGCAAGCAGAACAGGCGTTGGAGAAAGATTCTTCAGGAAAGAAGACTTTACTAGCCACGGAGATGGATAGTTAAACAAGTCATAACTTATATGTGAATAAGATGCATATAAATAGCATTTATAATAGTGAAGTCCTACTTATTTAGATGCAGTGAAATGAAGAAAAGGCGTACATTATAGGGTCTGTCACAGTTCATTCATTGTAGTTTTGTATAGAAACAATTTCAGCAGTCTGAACTTGATATAGTTCCTGCAGTGACATGTTATCTACAGCATTTGTACCTTCAGATATGTCAGAACAAAGGCATAGCCACAATTATCTCAGCATGTGCATTAAAAGGGGTGTCTCATGAAATTTCTGATAAAATAATGGCTAAACTTAGTGTGTCCCCAGTTATGAAACAGATTCATGTGCCATATTCTACTTGAAAGGCTTTTTTCTTTCTATAAGCTTTTCATGGGGCTCTTCCTGCCCAGAAACTGATTTATAACTTACTTTTAGAATGTGCTGCTGCCACGGCTCAGCACATGCCATACGGAAGCCAGGCTAGGGCCTGATCGCCGAAGACAGCACTGTGTTTCAGAGTTTCTTGTAATGATTGTAAAATAAATCATGCCTACTGATATAACCAACACCACATCTTGTTTCCTGGTTTATTGCTGTTGAGGGATGGCAAACACTAGAGAAATTAATTAGAGAACCTACATTTCAGGAAATTCAGCAAATGCTAGAGAACAGAGTAAGAAGGGTTTTCATGAGTACTATTGCAAATCAAGAGGACTCCAGTTCCCACCTCACTTCGCTGATCAAGATTCTTCTATGTTGCTGGTTCTCCCTTCCTTCACTCATTGACTTTTCTCCCAACCCCAGCACTACACCTGTACACCCTCTAATACACTGTTCCACGAAGACTCCTTGTGAGTGAATTCAATGCAAACCGTTAGCTGGGTAGGAATTCAGCAGGCAGATTGGCCCCTAAACTTGTCAGTCATGACAAGCCTCACTTACCGGTCAAGGTACCTCATCTACACACTGAGAAACATCCTTTTTGGACTAGGAAAGTCATCCTCACAGGCTGCCCTCTCCCACCGGTGTTTTTATGCGTGTTATCTGATTTTTTAATTGCCTTTTTTTTTTGGTATGTGTTACCGCCATTTTGTGTTACCGTTATGATGCCTGTCTTTGAATATATAGAGAATTATGCAAAAGCAGGAAGAAATAGGAAAACTGAGAGATGTGGCAATGGAGAGGAACTTTTTCCCTTCGTTGAAGTGAATACTAACAGGAATCAGAATCTAGCATGGCTATAACTGCCAGTGGACAAAGAGGACTTCAGGTATAAGCCGTGTCAATGTTAAAATTTTCTATGAAGTATTTTGGGGAAGAGGGGGTTGGAAAATGGAGTTTAAGAGACAATCGGATTGGTTCTGATTATAATCCCTTCCTTTGTCATACATAATCTCCAATTGATATTTCCATTATAATATCAATATAAATGGATCATTCTGTTTTTAGCCATGTTGAATTATTTTCGATATGCTATCAAGAAACTTTTCTTGGAGCACCTGGGTGGCTCAGTCAGTTAAACATCTGCCTTTGGCTCAGGTCATGATCCCAGGGTCCTGGGATGGAGCCCCGAGTTAGGCTCCCAGCTCATCAGGAGTCTGTTTCTCTATCTCCTTTTGCCCCTCCCCCCACTGCTCATGCACTCTTGCTCTCAAATAAATAAATAAAATCTTTAAAAAATACATAATCTGAACACTTCTGCTTCTGGAAGCAGAATAGACACACTTTTCTTTATTCCTTCTGTTAGGTAAAACTACAATCCTTGGACATTATATATCAAACAAACCTAAGAAGACTCTGTAAGATGGAAAAAGAATGAAGCAAACCTTTTTTTCCATATAAATGAAGACAAATTTCCATTAGTTCTTTAAAAAGGAGAGTAAATAAAATTTGCTAGCCATGTTTTTATAATTGGAATAATGTTTTCATCCTTTTCAGTGATAGTGGGATTCAAAATAAAATATCTGGCTACACATTCTTTTATAATTCTTTTAGTTGTTAACTGGGACACTATAATGTCCAATTTACTCCAGTGGAATTCGAAATTAGTATTGCCGATGCCACTTATGGGCCCACTTAAATCTGATCCCAAATGTATCGTTTCTGTCATGAAATATGTTGCTGCTCTGCCCACCGAACTTTATTGCTTCATGGGGCTGACAGTACTCAGCTCATGATGAGTAACTTTGGTCCAAGTTACTTGATGTTCGTTGATCAGGCTCTTAGTGCTAGGGTGGATGCAGTAGCCTGTCCCAAACTTCTCTTCCAACAATGACCAGTTCTCTGATGAAGATGGCCTTATTCAAGAACCTTTGAGACTGCACCAGGACTCTCTTAGATTTTGCAAGACTCCACAAAGCCTCCTTACCTACCACAAATACTTGAGCACCATGGATTTTACTGAGTTATTCTATTCGTTATCTATTGCTGTGTAAGAAGTTACCCCAAAAATGTATCAGCTTGAAGCATCCACAAGCATTATCTCATGTAATTTTTGTAGGCCAGAAACACAGGAGCCGCTCAACTCGGTGATTCTGACTTGGGGATTCTCGGAAGGGTGTGGAGCAGCTTTTGGCCAGAAGTTCATTCACCTGAAAGTTTCACGAGATTGAGGATATGCTGGCAAAACTGCTCTCTTATAAGGTTGCAGCGACAGGCCTTAGTCCCTCATTGGATTTTCGGAAAGTGGCCTCAGCTCCTCACCGATGAACCCCTCCAGAGGACTGCCTAAATGTCCTCACAACATGGTAGTTTGCAGAATAAGTGATTCAGAAGAAAGAACCAGAGAACATTTCGATCCTTTCTGTGACCACATCTGGGAAGCCGCACACCATCACGTTTGTCTCGAGCCACAACATCCACATCGATGCTCAGCTCTCTGCCTTTTCTTGACCTCTGGCAGATCATGCCTGAATTTTCAGACCCTGCCTTTTACAGAATCAGAAGTGCCCACAAGTAAAAGGAGGTTACAGATTCTCAGGGGCAGTTCACTGTTTCCTCTAGGGCTCCTGTCCCTTGTCTGTTGGATTTCAGCCCCACTTGTCCAGTGTGTGTCTTTTCTGTCTGTGTTACTCAGCGGTGGTCGAAGCACAATCAGACAGGAGAAGTGACGCTGCTTTTTATAAGGTTTTGTTTGTTTTTTTTTTTTAAGATTTTTTTTTTAAGATTTTTAAAATTTATTTGCCAGAGAGATCACAAGTAGCCAGAGAGGCAGGCGGGGGTGGGGGGTGGGGCGGGAAGCAGGCTCCCCGCTGAGCAGAGAGCCCGACATGGGGCTCCATCTGAGGACCCTGAGATCATGACCTGAGCCGAGGGCAGAGGCTTTAACCCACTGGAACCACCCAGGCACCCTTGCTTTTTATAAGCTTTTGATCTAACTCTTTAGCTTAGCAGGGGAAAACCAGAAATGTATTTTGTCTCTCAGCACGAGGCAACTGCTAAACGCTTTTCTGGTTTCTCTTCCCCCGAGCAGCAGGCCTCCGGGGAGGCCACGCTCACATCATTAGCCCACACCCGCAACGGGCAAATGCCTTCCAAGGCAACATCGAAAGATGATAGGCTGGATAAATAAATTGTGGTATCCTCATACAATGAAATAGCATACAGCAATGAGAACACAGAGCTATCACCTCGAGCAACAACATGGGTGAGATTTACCGTATTGAGTAAGAGAAGCCAGACGCGAAATAATGCAACTTCTCTGATTGCGCTTATATGTCTTTCAAAGACAGACACGATTAATTGATAATTTAGAGTTCATCACAGTGATGTCTCTAAAAGGGTGGCTCCTAATAGGGAATAGGACTGGCAACAGGAATGAAGAGGCTGTTCACATGCTGGTAATAATCTCTCTCTTGATCTAGGACTGCTGTTACATGAACATGTTCATTTTTTTGAAACTCTGTTGAGCTGAACACAATGATCTGTGTACATTTCTGTAGACATGTTTTACTTGAACAAAAACGTAAAATGTGTGAGGATTATATTAGTGGTGTTTCTGCTTCTGTTTACGTGTTTCAAATAATATAATAAATGTATAATATGCTTGATCACAGAGAAGTTTAATAAACAATAAAAATCCACTAGGATTTCTAGAAATACTAGGGGCTATCTCAGCGTAACTGTAAGCATTTGAGCGGGTTCTCTGCCTTTCTCGTCAAGGTATTTTTCCTCTCGTGTTGGAACTGTGTCCCAGTTCAGGAAGGTAAAAGCCATAGCTGATCTCTTCAGGGACCTTACAAACACAGCATCTTCTGGGTCATCGAACACAGTTCTGCAAAAATGGCAATCATGTCAGAAAAAAAAAATCCATTAAGCCACAGTGAAATTTTAATTTAAACAAATGCCATATTTTTCTATGCTATTTATAGCCTAGTACCACTAACAGATAACTTTGGGACTCTACTGACTCTATTGACTCTCAGAATAAGAAATACTATTTTTAATGTATACATTGTTTATTTTTTAAATAAACATAAAATAAAAATAAACATTTTTTAAATAAACATATTTAAATGAACATATTTGGGATCAGCTATCCCAGTTTAAGTCTCACACCTTAATGTGTTTATGATTTGAAGCCAGTGCTAAATGAGGTGATTAAAATATTTGTAGATGTCATATGCATATGCACATTTTATTAGAAAGTTATGATTTCTCCACATGATGCTCTTATTTTATAAATGTGTTTGGGGATGATATTTTTCAACCCTGAATCCAAAGAAAAAAATGCCTACGTGCGAAATTTAAAAAGAGTGATGATTTTTAAAGCTCATCAATATTCATGAATTTGAAAGGTTTTCCATAGTTTAATGAAGTATTTGCTTTTTAAAATGTAAATCCCAAGGAATTTAAATGTTAATCTACATAACTTCTGTCACTGAACATATTTAGAGGAATATTAAACATTTGTAATTTGCTAATAAGTTTTAGGTTTTATTTTTTATGCATTGAATCAGCTTTTCATTTTTTTTCTGGCTATAATAATAATATTAAAAACCTAAGTATGTCAAATATGAATAAATAGCTTGAGCTTATATATCACAGAAAGACAGCATTTTTTCCCCATCTATTGAAGTTAGTCATTTTTTAACTCATTAAAATCTACTTTGGGAAATGAAGATAATTTAAAGTCAATGCAATTATGAAATAATTTGATAATAAAAGTAAAGTTAAAAAGCACTTACTTGTCTACATTATTCGCAAAAGCAAAATCTAAAAAAAACACATTTCTGAATTAGTATTTTTCAAATGTTTACTCAGCATTTAAAAACAGTGGAACTTTTCCTTATAGGAAAAGTCTAGAACCCAACTCTCTGATTTTTGAATGGTTATTTAGATGAATAGAATAGTTCAATCCTTCAAAAAATGCCTTGATACCTGAGCTCAAACTTAACTTTTCTCTTAGATATAGTGCCTCTGGCTTGCCTTAGGTTTTGAGGCAAATTCTTTAATTCAATACAGATCTGAAAACTCTGAGAACAGAATGCTTAATCAATTAAATTACCAGTGGAATCCAAATGGGGATTTTTGTAATTAAGATACTGAGTCTCATGCAGAAACCAATCCTTTTTTTTTTTTTTCCCCAGATAGACACATGCATCTATAAATGGACTAACAGACTGAACGAGGAGAAATATTTCGGGCAGTTTAAACCATTTGGATTCTTGGCATTAACTTCAAAGAAATCGAATAAACAAATCCTAGATCACAAGAATCTCCATCTTTCCTAGCTTTGGGAGCTCAAAGACTAGTCCTCAAAGCCAGGATTTCTTATGGTATCTTCCAGAGGCTGTCATCGCTTTGTTCATTCCTCTCCAGAGGCCTCGTGCCTCTGGAACGTACCAGCACCTGTTGGGCCACCAAAGCCCACAATGTGAGTCCTGCCAATCGGCAAGCAGCAGTTCTGCCTTCCGAGATGAGCTCGTGGCATCCTGCCCTTCACAAATGGGTAACCCAGGGCTCCCATTCCCTTTCTGATCTCCTCACTCTTTTCTTACATTTTTAAAGATTATTTATTTATTTATTTTTAAGGAATCTCTACACCATTGTGGGGCTTAACTCACGTCCCCAAATCAAAAGTCCCATGCTCTTTCCACTGAGCCAAGCCAGGTGCCCCCTCCTACATTTTTTAAAAATTATTAAGTGCACATTTTGCTTACAATGGATATAAACGGGAAAACAATAGAGAGCGAAACTTCTTGTGACCTTTCTCCTTCCTCTTCTCGGAGGTTATCACTGTTAGAGGTTTGTATGTATGTTTCCAGCCTCCTATGTGCATACACACATGTACTTACATACATGTATGTACCCCGCTCCAATTTTGTTAGTACTCTGCATTACACTACTCCATGATGCATGTTTTATACTCAATATATCATAGAATAATTCTCAAGTACAACAGTGCATACTGTATGAATGTGCCATTACTTAATATTCTGTGAAGGACCGGGACGCCTGGGTGGCTCAGTTGGTTAAGCGGCTGCCTTCGGCTCAGGTCATGATCCCAGCGTCCTGGGATCGAGTCCCGCATCGGGCTCCTTGCTTGGCAGGGAGCCTGCTTCTCCCTCTGCCTCTGCCTGCCACTCTGTCTGCCTGTGCTTGCTCTCGCTTCTCTCTCTATGACAAATAAATAAAATCTTAAAAAAAAAAAAAATTCTGTGAAGGACCATCCAGAGTATTTTCATTATTTTTTTCTACTACACAAAATGTTTCAATGAATAGCTTTACATATAAATCTTTGTTCCTATATGCAAATACTTCTGCAAAGAGCCTACAAATTTAATTGCTATGTTGAATGATTTGCAAATTTTATATGTTGGTGGATGCTTCATATTGTCATATGATCGTCCAAGAAAGATGAACTCATTTACACTCTCATCATGAACATGTAAGTTGTACTTTTTCTCCCTTAATTATTCACATTTTATTAACCTTTTCAACTTCTAAGTATCTGCAGGATGAAAATAATATCTCATTTTTTAATTTTGCATTTATTCACGCACTAGTAAGTCTGGTCATTAGATATCACATTTATTCCCTTCTCTAAATGCATTATCCATAGCTTTTGTCACTTTTTAAACTTGGAGTTTACAAATTGATTTATAGAAACACTGTAATATAATGGGAGTTAACTTTTGCCTATTGTATGTATTGTAAAGATTTCTTCTAATATCTCTTAATTTTGTCCCTTCATCATATAATGGTTTTCATTTATATGTAGTTTAAATCTGTCAACATTTCATTTTTGTGGCCGCAGGTTTTATGTAAAACTTTGATTGGCTGCCTTCTCAGAATTATAAAAGGTTTTTTCTTTTTTCAGTACTTTTCATTTACATTTAGATTCTTAATCTTTCTGGAACGTATTTTTCCCTATGATGTCTCCCTAAGAAAGTGGTTTTAGTTTCTTCCCTTTTTTTTTTTCAAGTGGGCTCCATACCCAGCGTGGAGCCCAACACAGGGCTTGCACTCACGACCCTGAGATCAAGACGTGAGCTGAGATCAAGGGTTGGAATGCTAATGGACTGAGCCACCCTGGCACCCAGTTTTAGTTTATTTCTTTGGCCCAGGGTCCTCCATAGCATGCGTCAGGGCCAGCGACCCCATCATTATTTTCTTTTTTTTTTAAAGATTTTATTTATTTATTTGTCAGAGAGAGAGGGCAAGAGAGCAAGCACAGGCAGATAGAGAGGCATGCAGAGGCAGAGGGAGAAGCAGGCTCCCTGCTGAGCAAAGAGCCCGATGTGGGACTCGATCCCAGGACCCTGAGATCATGACCTGAGCCGAAGGCAGCTGCTTAACCAACTGAGCCACCCAGGCGTCCCCCATCATTATTTTCTATGCAAATGGTGCCTGCCTGGCTTCCATGGCATGCTCTGCTCCCTGCTGATTTTTGCCTTCCCAGATTCTTCTGACCCTGCACGTTTCTCAATTCCCAACCAATCTCCAGATCTCACACTGGCCTCTGCTACCTCTCTGAGGCTTCGTGGACAAAGAGCACTTGGCATTTGCTTTCCAGGGTTTGCCCGGTGTCACTGCTACCCAGAATCAGGGATGTCTTTAAAGCCTGGCTTCCTGAACCTTCAGTCCCCCAGCTCAAAACTTTTAATTTTGAAAAATTTTTAATTTTTCCACCTGGGTGGCAGAATCAGTTAAGCATCTAACTCTTGGTTTTGGCTCAGGTCATGATCTCAGGGTCGTGAGATTGAGCCCTGCATGAGACCGTGCTCTGCACAAAGTCGGCTTGAGATATTCTCTCTCCTCCTCTGCCCCTCCCACTCCTGCTCTCTCTATCTCTCTCTCAAATATGTAAATAAATCCTTTTTTTAAAGATTTTATTTATTTATTTGACAGAGAGGAGATCACAAGTAGGCAGAAAAGCAGGCAGAGAAAGAGGAGGAAGCAGGCTCCCCGCTGAGCAGAGAGCCCGATGTGGAACTCGAACCCAGGACCCTGGGATCATGACCTGAGCTGAAGGCAGAGGCTTTATCCCACTGAGCCACCCAGGCACCTCTATGTAAATAAATCTTTAGGAAAAAACTTCTAGTTTTCACGTTTCTCTGGATTCTGTCTTCTTGCCTTATATCTGAATTCACCTACTGTGGTGAACTACCATTTTTTAAACAGTCTACCTGATTTTCTTTTTGGTTTTCTTCTTACTCTTCCTAGCACATGTGTCAGCTGCTAGGCCCAGGCTCAGGGACATCATCCCCCAGCCCTGTCTCAGCACCTGGAGTTCTGTCTTATTTAGGGGAAAAGAAAATATCACAGAAACCCAGCAGCTTCACTTGGACCACTAGAAGACATTTAAAAGTTTTTTTGATATTTTCATTTCATTTCTTTTATTTTTAAGATTTTTTTTTTTTTTAAATTTGAGAGAAACAAGGAGAGTGAGCCTGAGAGAAATAGAAGCCATCGGGAGGAAAGACAGAGGGAGAGGGTGAAGAAGTTTCTCCACTGAGCAGAGAGCCCAACGTGGGACTCCATCCCAGGACCCTGAAATCATGACCTGAGCAAAGGCAGCTGCTTGACCGACTGAGCCATTCAGGTGCCCCTATTTTCATTTCTTTTAAATGCCCTTAATGTCTTTTCCCATTTAGGTAGCTAGTGGGAAATCTGTAAATACCTGCTTCTTTAAAGCCGTATAAAAAGCCCACAGCGTTTTAATTCTGAGGTTGTTGATTATCGTGCAAGAAGCACGAAAGACAGTAATGGAAACAGGTGCATGTATTTTGCTCATATCGATTTGACAAGTATGGATAGCTGGGATTTAAAGAAATTCCAAGTTGACCTTTACTCCTTGAGCTATTTGAACATAATTGGTTTCTCTCCCAATTTAAGATTAAAGATAATGAAATCAAAATGTGGTGTGAAAATTGCCTTATGCACAGTTTTAGGTGTGGTTTCCTTCCAGTAAAAGAATTCAGAATCCTAAATGTTCATGTCCCAGCAAGATGAGACTAAACATCAAAGCAAATACAGAAACTATATAACTCTAAGACGTATTTTAAAAACCTATTACATAGTGGGTTTTATTAGTTTCTTTATACATGGTCAGCTACTAAGATAAGCTAAAATAAGCCAAGCTAAAGTATTGGACTAAAAATACTATTTAGTTGCTATGATATATTGGCATTCTGTAGGAAATTAGTAGATTAGAGTCATGCCAATTTTTAAGAGGACTACAGTCAACATAGCTATGAATTAATAAGAACAACTCTCAAGTGCAATAAAACACTCTCCCTATTCTTTCTTCCGCTGATTTTGTTTTTAGAGGCTTAATATGGAAAAGCAGTAAAGAGAATAAAACGCTAATAGTTTTTTCAAAAGCAATCTGATTGCACCAAAGAAAAGTACTAAACGTCATGATCATTGGTCCTCCTCACACCTGTAACTACTGTAGCCAAAAAAAAAAAAAAAAAAATTCTACTGTAGCTAGAAAAACATTAGGAGTGGAGATTTTCTATGTGGGGATGCAATTCCTAGCACAGCCTGGTTCACTCACACTAATCTGATAACGTTCAGTTTGCGCATCTTAACATGAAGTGAAAGAAAACCAGGGTCGAGACTAACAGAGCAGCTCAGTTTATGACGCCCTCAATATGTGGTAGATCAGGAGCTGCAATATTTCCATACTGAGTGTCGTCATAGCCAGAGGAAGATACAGGCCCTATTTTTAAGAATCAGAAAGCTGTGGTGGCTCAGTGGGTTAAGCCGCTGCCTTCTGCTCAGGTCGTGATCTTGGGGTCCTGGGATCGAGTCCCGCGTCGGGCTCTCTGCTCAGCGGGGAGCCTGCTTCCTCCTCTCTCTCTCTGCCTGCCTCTCTGCCTACTTGTGATCTGTCTCTGTCAAATAAATAAATAAAATCTTTAAAAAAAAAAAAAAAAGAATCAGAAAGCTGAAACAAATTCATGTCCGGGCTAATATAACTACTAACACAGCTGGTGTCCAAACCTAGGGGGATCTGATCCCAAAACTTGTGTTTTGTGCTCTCTCCTCTACACGGGTGGTTCTTTAACTGGGATGTGTCTCAGGATCACCTGAAAGGCTTGTTAAAACACAGCTTTTTGGGTCCTGGAGTTTCTAATTTAGTAGATCTCTTTGGGGGTAAGATTTTGCATTCATAATGCGTTCTTAAGTGATGCTGCTGTTACTGGTCTGGGGACCACATTTGCAAAACCAATGCGCTACACTAGTCCCTTTTGCATCCAGAACATGGCCTACAGACATTTTTACCATTCTTCAGGACATGGAGTCACTAGAGGAGCAAGCTCAATGACACCTCATGGAAACAATCATACAAATTGAT
Organism: Neogale vison; assembly: GCF_020171115.1. Lineage (NCBI taxonomy): Eukaryota > Metazoa > Chordata > Mammalia > Carnivora > Mustelidae > Neogale > Neogale vison. The sequence goes on along the minus strand of NC_058094.1, from coordinate 173,259,412 downwards.
GCATTCTAAAGGGTAACTGGCCTAGTCCCTAAAAAGTCATGGAAACAAATTTAGAAATTTATTTTAGGGGTGCCTGGGTGGCTCAGTGGGTTAAGCCTCTGCCTTCGGCTCAGGTCATGATCTCAGGGTCCTGGGATCAAGCCCCGCATCGGGCTTTCTGCTCAGCAGGGAACCTGCTTGCCCCTCTCTCTGCCTGCCTCTCTGCCTACTTGTGCTCTTTCTTTCTTTGTCAAATAAATTAAAAAAAAAAAAAAGAAATTTATTTTAAATTTTAAAAGAATAAAGGTCCATAACAACCAGATGTAATTATGAACCTTGACTGATGTCTGGGTTGAAAAAGCAGCTACAGCAACCATCTTGAACCAACTGGGAAACTTAGAATATGTATTGTTGTATGTTAAATAATATCTGTACACAAAGCATTTTTTTAGGTATGATGGTGGCATTGTGGGCATATAGGACAGTGTCCTTATTTTTAAACTTATAGGCTAAATTATTTAGGAGTGAAGAGTCATGATGTCAACAAGTAAAACATTTAAATTGCTCAGTGGTATTTTGATGTTTTCCAGTTTACATTGAGTTGGTGATTTCCAATCAGATGTAACTAGAAGCTTCTGAGGAAGTCCTTAATGAAAAAAAAAAAAGGCAAAGCCTCATCTATGAAGGGTGAAAAGGGCAGAGTACTAATAATCATATCATACATGAGCATATGTAGGTATTTAATATTCCTTCAAGCTTTCCTCTATTAGAAAATTTCTCACATTAAAATTTGAGGGGAAAGTCTTGATTTTGCCTTTTTTTTCATCTCTTGCTCATTTTTGATTAGCTTAGCCAGTTGTAGAATTTTTGGTTGACAATTACTTTTCCTTAGCATTTTAAAAGTCTTGGATCACTGTATTCTGACTTCATAATTGCAGTTGGGGATTTTGTTGTGAATCTATAAATTATTATTTTATAGGTAATGTCCTTTTTCATTCTATTTTTAGATCATTTTGCCTTCAGTGTGGGTTTTTGTCATCGCTGTATGTTATTTATGTCTTTGAATATCTAAGAACTCATAGCTTATCAAATTTGGAAAATCTTCGTCATTATCAGTTCAAACATTGCCCTCTGCCCAATTTCTCTATTTTTTCCTTGCAGGAAAAAGAAGCTGATACTGGACCTTCTGTTTCTAATGTCTTCTTGTCCCAAAGCTAATTAGTATTTTCTACTTCTTCTTTCTCTATGCTGTATTCTGGGCAATTTCTTCAAAATTATTTCCCAATTTAATATTTTTTCCTTCATTTCTATAAAATATATATATATTTTTAAATCTATGTTTGTCTCTTGGGCAGAGTGTCATGAAGAAAATGTTTCTGTCTTTGCACCTTTTTTTTTTTCTATCTCCTGTGATGCCTGGTGATGTAAGAGCCACCTTGTAACCAAAAAGCACACTAAGAGTAGATATGGATATATTCTTGAACACCAATGATATCATTGAACTTTGTGCTAACACAGCACCCCCTACCTTTGTACTCTTTGCTGTGTGAGAAAAACTCTACTTCTGTAAGTCATTGAAGTCGTATTTCTGTTACGTATAAGAAATTAAATTCCAACAAATGAAACATCACTGAAGGTGTATGGATCCAACCAAAACATTAACAGTGATTATTTCTGTGTGAAGGAATTGCAGATGATCTATCTTTCTTCTTAATATTTTTTCCATATTATCAGCAACTTATAGTTTTAATTGGTGAAACTGCCCAGTGATACTGGTAATAGTAACAACAACAGATCATTTACTGAGCCTTTTATACTGTACTAGAAACTGAAGTAAGAACTTCAAGAAAATATGTCATTGTTATCATTATTACTTCACTTAATTTAATATATACAAATGAAGATAAAATTGCATCTTGCTTTAATTAGACTAATAAAATTGGAAAATATTCATTTCACTATGTAGATATTTCACTTATTATAAATTGCAGTTGTTACTATTACAACCCAGTTAGCCGAAGTCTGAGCACTTTTAATTTCATTTTTCTTCTTTTACAAAATACCTGGAGGTACTCTCTGGGCTGGTTTTTGCTTAAGTGGTGCTCTAGGATTCCACGAGGCATCTACTCTTCTTCCGAATGCTATTGATTGAACGACATGAGTCCTTTTATGGTTAAAAATGGTAATCATTGATCTTCTCTCATCTTCTGTAACTTCTGACAAATGCAAATAGTAATGTTATTGCATAGCATTATAGAGATGCAGAGGCATTCAGAATACAACTGAAGAGTTTCAATAATGTGTTTTTCTGAACTATGTTATATGTGAACACACTGTCAAAACCGTGAAGGGCAGTCACAGTGATTTCCATAATCTTACAAATGCTCAGTATATGCCACTCATGTTGCAAGGCACAGATCCTCCTAATGCATCCCAAACACTTTCTAACACATCACCGTGGATGGCTGCAATCACAGCTATGATACAGTCCTTCCTTTCCTCAGGGCTGTGAGGAATAACAGGAATAAATGTAGGTTTTAGATATCCTTGTTGGGGAGTTAGTAATTAATTATTAAGAATGTTCAAACCTATAGAGATAGAAAGGTAGGTAGAGGGATGGGGAACACACTTGGAGGTAAGAGAGGCTCCCCCGAGATGTAAAGTAAATGCAGTGAGGCTGCTTATCTTTGTGACTCAGATAAATCAGACATGCTAGTTTGTCTTCAATGTTTAAGATGTATTCATAGAGAATTATCATTGAATATACAAGTTTTAATATATATGTTTACAGAATTGCAAAGAATATAATTTTTAGAACTTGAATAAACCTTAAGAGATTTAGTCCAATTCTTTCATTTGTGAAATAAAACACTAAAATACCAGGAATAGATGATTTGGCATTCAACACATTCATGTCCAAATCAGGATGAGGAGACCCTATTCTCACACTCAGTTAGGTGGCCTTTTCCATACAGTGATCAAGAGAAATAAATTCCTAAACTAGGGCAAATTTCACAGAGCAAAAATTTCAAAAATAAGTCATTGAAAAACCTTCACTTACAAAGAGAACTATTTTCAAAGACTTTCAGCATTTTTAAACTAGTGAACTATAAGACTGCCTTTCAAATATTTCTCTGTACGAGGTATCCTTACGTTTTCGGTCAAGATATTGTACTTCCGGAAGGTGGTAGATTATATATAAACGGTACAGGTTATATTGGCACAAAGGGTTTTGGTAGAGAGCTGCAAAGAAAGAATCCAAATTAAGATGTCAGATTTCAAAACTGGTTTCATTTATCACTGGATAAAATTTAGGAAATTGCAGAATTAATATGAAACGTAAGAACATGTAAAATTCTGCTTCATAGATCAAACCAGTGGCCTCCCTAATCTCACTTATTCAGAGCAGCACTTATTTCTCATTTGTGAAATTCATTCATTCAACAAATATTTTGAGTGCTTACTATATATACTAAGAACCGTGCAAGGTGCTGGAGACATAGTGTTGATCCAATTCTACCACGAACGAGGAAATTTTTAGCCATCAGTTAATTAGTAAAGGAAGAACAAGAGATCAGCTCTGTGGGGTCTTGATGCTGTTCTCTGTGACAGGATTTGTTCACTTGGTTCTCTTCTTCCAGTCTCAGAGGTCACACGGGAGCCGCCTGGAGATGGGTAGAGGTGCCGTACATGGCACGGACCAAATAAAGTTTTCCTTCTCCACTTAAAACCACTGCACATATTTCAGAGTACCTAAACACCTGTAGCAGCTTCACATCTCTGCAGGAACAGACCAGAGCAGGTTCTGATCTTGGATGGTGTCTCCCTCTGGTCAGATGCACGTGCCTCTGACTTCCTTAGCTCAGGTGCCGGGATCCCTCATGAATCACGCTGTGTCCCACAGTGGCTGGAGGTGGGAAGCAAGCGCAGGTGGAAGAGCTCCTGGCGTGGCTGACGTCACAGGCTCTACGCATCCACATGCAGGTACATTTTTTAAAATCTTCAACTAGAAGTTGTGAGAGTTTTATTTTTAGGGGAAGAGTAGTATCGCTACTCTATTCTTCCCTGGATATATTAAACAGGGTTATTTTAATGCAATGTGAAATAAAACTTTTATGATTTCCAGGTGGGTATCTTTAGCTCTTAGAGTCTGCTTACATGCAATGAATTTGCAGACAGCCCTTGGGGGGGAAAAATAGCGTCTGGGGAGGAGAATTACCACTAGGTGGCAGTAGGAGAAAGAGTTCCAGCCGCCGTATAACCACATCACTCCCTCCCGAAATGGGGCTCATTTATTGCACATGTTAAATTTAGGAGTAGCGCTGTGGCATTTGACTGTAAAATAGAGAGAGGCTTGATAAAAGCACGAAAATATTAAGCATTAGAAGCCCAGGAAAGAGCAGTTGGCAACATGAAGAAGACGAGGGCGTGCTTAGAACACAACGATTTTGCTAAAAACTGAAAAAATTAACTCCTCTAGATGTTTTCCCTGTAGGTTATAAAACATTTTGATATTTACTGTATAAACACAAACTTTTCTGGCTAATCAAATCATTACTTATGGCTCTTCCCTGTGGAAAACTTGAGCTTTAGAAGGACTTAGAACAGGCAATGGAAGACACCTGGTAGCTCTTAAAGGAAAGTTCTCGGAACGAGGAAGGCAGACAAGAAACTGGAGAGCTGGGACGCCTGGGTGGCTCAGTGGGTTAAGCTGCTGCCTTCGGCTCAGGTCATGATCTCAGGGTCCTGGGATTGAGTCCCACGTTGGGCTCTCTGCTCAGCAGGGGGCCTGCTTCCCTTCCTCTCTCTCTGCCTACTTGTGATCTCTGTCAAATAAATAAATAAAATCTTGAAAAAAAAAAGAAAGAAGGAAACTAGAGAGCCAGGAGCACCCAAGAATTTAAAAAGACAGGAAATGTGTGTGCAGTGAGGGAAAGAGAGAAAAAATGAAATGGAAGATTTGCAGGATTTCTCGAGTGACAGAAAGGGTTTACATTTTAAGCTTAAAAGGGAGGGAATTTAAAGTGGTAACCAATAATTATAAGTACCGGACAGGGAGTAGAACGGATGTATATTAAACCAATAATAAGGACAGGTTCTTAAAAGATCCACGGGGATCACGCATTGTAGCTTGAGCCAGAAAGAGAACAGAAACGTCCTTCAGTGATGGAAAAGCAAAACACTGTCGTTGCTAACGAGAGTTCAGGAGGAAGAGAAAGCCCCATCACAAATGCTTTAGTGCAGAAGTCGGCTCTGCGGTTGCTGCCTTGGAGAATCCCATCTGACAACTCAGGACCCTGTGGTCCATTCTGGCAGGGGGGAGTGGAATCTGCCGCTGCCTATGATGTTCACAGAACAGGAACCAATGACGTTTACTCTTTGCATCCCCTTCAGACTCTTTTCCCTCTGGGAACATTCCTATTTCATGTCTTCTCTTGGCTTCTCCCAGTCTTTAGTTAAGTCACTTCTTTACGTAAATTGAAAAACCTTCTAGCTTCAGCGAAACAGAACATCAGATTTAGACTTACTGCCGTTACAGGACTTATGAATAACACGTCCCAGTACTGAAAACTTTAAGGCTCACCGTTTATCGCATCCTAATGTAAAATCTAAGGGACCGCAGGTCAGAACAATGGGCTGGTAGCCCAGCCTCTGCTTAAATTAGCTTAAAAAAAAAAATAGAAATGAATAATTTAAGAGACATCTCATCTTTATGATTTTCCCTTTTTTCTTTGCTCTTAAGTTTTAGAAAGAGGAAATCTTATTTTCAACTCTCCCCCCCCCCTTCCAGACTATTAAGCATTTAACATTTTGGATTTATGAGTTTTGGATTGCTGCTATAAAATTATCATAAATTAAGTTTCTGAGATATGAAATCAGTTTCCTGTGTCTGAAAGTTCTGAAGGCCTCCCGTGATGTATGGGTACATTCCTTTAGAAACTATGAAGCAAAATTGCTTACACTTTCACTTTCAATAGGTTAATACTATTTAATCCACTTTCCCCCTAGGCTACTTATGGAGTACACCTCCGTGGCGCCAGCACTGTCTTGCTTATCTTAATTTTGGATTCTGAGTCTAAGCAATTTACATCTATCCAATAATATATCAAAATGCCTTTACTACCTTACTGTACAAGCTTGAATTACATTAGTCCCATGTATGAAGCTACTTATTACTGAAACAGAGGAGAAAAAATTATCCAAATAGTTGGCTTCAGTCAATTTTTTAAAACTTTAGAAGCTAAATTAAGAAGCATCATTTAAATGAACATTAGTTTTTAAGACCACCATTGAAAGAAAGTTGAGTTGATTGGTAATGTATCAAAACATCCACTTTTTAAAAAGATTTATTTCTTTACTTGAATGAGAGAGAGAGAGAGAGAGAGAGAGCGCATGGGGAGGAACAGAGGGAGAGAGAAGGAGAGAAGCAGACTCTGCTAAGCATGGAACCTGACATGGGATTTGATCCTGTGACCCTAAGATCATGAACTGAGCCAAAATCAAGAGTTGGATGCCTAACTGACTGAGCCACCCAGGTGCTCCAAAATATCCCTTTTAATATATGGGGAAAATGATACAGAGAAGTTAAAAGTCATAATGTCCTATGTCTATGCAGACCAGCCTGTGGGAGTGAGTCTAGCTGTCAATGGTCAGACACTATGATTTTTGAGGTTCGGGTTCAAGGTTGCTTAGTTAGGTCAGCCCCTCCATCATTACCACCACCTTGCTTTAACATCTATGGGCCACTGCACACCATGTGCTTGTACTGAATATGGAAATCATCCTCAATTTTTGAAAGGGGAGCTTGGACTAAAGCAGGGGATGAAAAGAGTTGGAAGAGTCAGAATATGCTCTTTTTCACCACAAATAGCCAATACTCACTTGGCTCTTTTTATTGGGTGATTGTTCTGTTTAGTCATTCGGGAGGGGTGGTGCCACCTTGAAGGGCATTTCTGGTAGAGGCTCAGATGAAGAGACTGATGAGATCATAGTCACACCCTGATCTCCGTGTCCCTCTTCAGCCCATGGCTATTTGCAGTCAGTGGTGGACTGGGGCCAAGTGAAGAAGGATAGAAAATGTTTTAGAGTAGAACCTGAAGAAAATGGAGACCCTCTCCTGAAAGGAGCATTCTGTCTCTAATGAAGAATCCTTAAATCACCACTAAGAAGCAAGTCCTAAAAATTAAGGAATGTAGGTGTCTAAGTGTAATTTCTGACAGTGGAGCTTAATGAAACAAACAAAACTTGAGAGAAATGAGGGAAGTAAGATTTTAGGAACGGGAGAATGTCAGTATCTAGTGACTGATGCGGTGCTGTTCTCCCCATGTGCTAGGAAAGAGGCGGGGAGACGGAAGGTCAGGGAAAGTCATCAGCCAGGAAGTAGATCCTGACTTAGGAAGACTTTGCAGAAAGGGAGGGAAGAGGAAAATGGAGCTGGAGAGGAAGGGTGTGGAAAGGTAGACCGCCTGGAGAGAAGAGGTGGGGCCCTCCTGACTCAGTCTGGAAGTCGGGAATTCCAGTTTCCAGGACCTCACACTCGGCAGCTGGGTTAGGCCTCCCTGAAGCTCCCAGCCCTGCTTCTCCTGGGCCATCTCTTGGCAATCCTCCTCATAAACGCCAATGGAGGGGAAAATGCCAAAATGGATTAAAGGTTTCCCCTCCAGGCTGTTTTCTCACCCTCTGAAGACCTTGTAATTGGAGTGGAATAATAACCACACTTCAGCACTTTATACGGTTTTAGGGCTTGAAAAGGCAAAAATTTTAACATTGAAAGAGCATGGATCTCTCATTTTAATTAATGAACTGAATCTAATCTGTGATTGCAAATGAGGCTCATAGAAATGGAATCTGGGCACATCACTGCCCCAATACAATTAGTAGTCTAGTACTTGGAAACTTTTCCCCCACATAATATCTTTAACCAAAATGGGTCAAGTGTTCACTGTATGCATTATTTGCTACCAAAACTTTTCTAAAAATGCTTTCTTTGAGAAATTGGACACAGCATTCGCTCCATTTCAAAAAATGACCTCACTACAAAGATTCTCAGTTGGAACCATTGTGGTTATGTAACTTGAATTATAATCACTATGGTTTTAAGTAGAGGTCACTTAAACTGTTGTGACAGGTAATGACAGGGACATTGTACTACCAGGTTGGCAGAACAGCCTTTCAAAGAACTGGAAAAGACCCTCCTGTCTCCCACCTCAGGGCTGACACAAGTCTGTGCTCACACACACATGCTGAACAAGGGAGGCATGGACTGGATTTCAGACACTCCTCACTCCTGGGCCAGGCACCTTCGTTCAGGGCATAATCCTGTTGACTATGATAGGATGACCTTGGCTGCTAACTTCCAAATCTTGTATTGTAAGAAAAGTTTCCTTAAATTACTGAGTTCTTACATTTAGCAAATCATCCAATTAGTTTCATATCAAGCTCCCTCAGCTCTCTGAAAAATATTTAGGCCGAAAGTTATAAAACCATAAACCATGGGACTTTCGTATCACCATGTATTAGAGTGTCACATGATAAATATTTACTTAATGGATGAATAAAAGATAAATACTTATTAAACAAGTGAATGAATAAATGCGAAACAAAGAAACAAGGCATGAGTTTAAGTTTTGACATTTCTTAGTAGTTTGGTTAAAGCTCGGACACTTGCGTTCCCACCATTCAAGAGGAAGTCATTCTAATCCCATCATAGGATTTCTGTGAAGATTTAAACGAGACCGTAATAAGAAAGCATTTTCTCAACAGGGAAGACATTCAAATATGTTGTTATAACAATTATTATTTCAGATGTCAGTTATATTGTTAAAAATCTATTTACTACTCAGCAGACTTTCAAGACTGTGAGCATCTTAATTCATCATCTAATTTACATAATCCACAGTAAAACCATTTTTGGTTTTTGTCACTGCTTCAAAATAACATCAATGTCAAGAAATGCTCTTTAAAAACATGTCTTACGGAGTTAGCTTGATATTTGAGGTGATCCTGAGAGCTACCTAGTAGCCCATTTTATGGAAAAACGAAGGTAAGTGAGAGTTCCAGATCTAGCAGAGTCAGTCTTTTCATCACAGAAGCGTTTGTTCAGCGCACAAGGGCCAGATGGTTCCAGTACACAGGCCAGTGCTGAATCTTTCACAGAACTTATCATGTTTCAAAAATAAGCATGGGATTATTTGCATGTTAAAAGGTGTCTAAGGTAGCAAAGCGGCCATGCTGCCAGCTCCGGGGGGGCACCATCCAGTGTGTAGTCATAGAAATGCGCCCCATGGGGCGCCTGGGTGGCTCAGTGGCTTAAGCCTCTGCCTTCAGCTCAGGTCATGATCTCAGGCTCCTGGGATCGAGCCCCACATCGGGCTCTCTAAAAAAAAAAGAAATGTGCCCCTTAGACCTATGCTCTGAGAAGAGCAAGATGGGAACTAACAGGAGATAATGAAAACCCATTTAAATAGGGGGAAGCAGAGAAAAAAGGGTGGTGATAGGTTCATAGTAACTAGTGAGTGGGTAAGGACGGTAAGGGAGTGTGGATCGTCTTGACCAAATGTACAGTTTCTGGCCTGAGTGGATGTGCTAAGGGGAGATGTGGGATGTGGGAATCAACTCAGATTATTGTATGTTTGTGAAACTTCTTTTCAAAGGGAAAATCAACACAATTTTAGATTAACAAAAAAGAAGCATGGAATTCCCATGAACTTGGTATAGTTTTAATATTTGGGTTTAAACAATGCACATGAGTCATTTCTCCTCAATACAGTAGATGTTATTACTGATTAGCACTAAAAGCATATGAAAACTATAATTACTCTGTGTATTGATCTGATCAGAACCTTCACCATCAACACCAGTTTGCACATATTCAAAACATTGTTTCAGGCAATTCTGAGAAGTGAATAGAAAATGAATAGGAAAAAAAACCCATCTATTTCATGACATTATATAAACAAGTCTCCTAACTCTCAAGTTTGGGAACCCACTCATCAGTCTGAGTGTCTTTTCCCTTGGTACACCCAGAAAATTTCATCCTCTGTTGCAATCCTGTGTGGGTTATTTACCCTTCAAGATTATGAGCTTATTGAGCAAGAACTGTGTATTATTTATTTTTCCAACCCATTTCACAGTTTCTTCCACGGCGTAGGTTACCTGCTTGGTGGGTGTGAATGAATGAAATTTGCTGTTCACCTACTGGAAAGCTTAAAAAAAAAAGAACTTAGAGTGCCTGGGTGGCTCAGTGGGTTAAAGCCTCTGCCTTCAGCTCAGGTCATGATCCCAGGATTCTGGGATCGAGCCCCACATCAGGCTCTTTGCTCAGCAGGGAACCTGCTTCCTCCCATCTCTCTGCCTGCTTCTCTGCCTACCTGTGATCTCTGACTGTCAAATAAATAAATAAAATCTTAAAAAAAAAAGAACTTAACTTTTATCTTTTGGTGTCAGTTTTATTAATATAATTCATATACCACATGATTTGCCCATTGTAAGTATACAATTAATGTTTTTTAGTATATTTGAAGAGTTGGCCAACCATCACCACAGACAATTGTAAAACATTTTCATCACTCCTAGAAGAACCCCACACCTCCTTATTCTTTAACTAGGCTCCCTGGTCCCCTCTGTCCCCCAGTCCTGGACAAACAAGAATCTATTTAAAAATAGCTATCACTCAGTGTGGTTATCTCCATAGGTGTGTCTATTCGGGACACATCATGTAAACGGAATCATACAACGCGTGCTAAAACTTAGTTCCGAGATAAAACCAAATACACAGATTTAAACAGGTAAACCTTTTGTCACTTCCCTTTGTCATACCATGTCATGTCTCAAAAAATGTTTTCCATCTGTTTTTCTTGCAAGAACATGTTTTAAAAGAGAATAAGATTAAATCTTATTTTCAAGAATATTTAAGGATTTCGTTATAAACATTGATCAATTTTAAACTTAAAAAATGACCCCTGTCCTGTGTCGTTACTCTTTTAACTTATGGCCATAGAAGCAAACAAACAAATACTTAGGATCTTCAGATTTGGCATCCCCTTTAATTCCTTCACTGTGGCGTCAATGTTTGTTAGCTCATTGTGGTGGAGCAGGAGCAAGTACAATGAAGGCAGAGAGTGCAGGCCTGAAAGACATTTTTTTTAAATAAGATTTTAAACATTCTCAATGCTAATTAAACATGCCAGCTAAACAAAAGCAAAAAACACATTTCAGCTGGTACAAGGAGTCATTATTAATAATAATGTGATTTATCATTAAATATGCAACAAAGCACAAGAATTCAAATAATTGAGTATGATGTGGACATGTAGAACCAACTTCTTTCCACTGTTATTGTTTTCTGGTTTTGTTTTGTTTTGTTTTCCTGTAGCAATAATTTTGTTTGTTTGATTTCGGAGGGGTTATTTTCTTTACTCTTCCTCTTTTTGTTGTGTTTTGTTTTGTCAGTGTTACTTAGATTCATAATGCCAATCAAGGGGAAAAAAATCACTAATTTAATTCAGTACCTACCCCGTGCTCAGCTAAATATTTTCTTTACACACCAGGAAGCCACATATTCATATTATTTGTGTTGATTCTAAATTTGACATATTCCCACATTTTTAACAGAAATGGAAGTGGGCTGTGTCTTTACCACAGCCACATCGCAGCTGACTTGGCAAAGTTTCTTTCTCCGTGGTACATGGAATCATGGTGGATCTTAACATTTATGACATTTTGACTCGATGATACATGAAATTTAAAAAGATTGTTTTGGGCTGTGCCTCTTTGTATTTCGTGATCCTAGTACATGGTGTACTTTTATACCTGACTTGAAGTCATCAACTTAGAGATAGTTACGCATGTAAAATTAACTCAGAGCGAAAAGAGGAATTTGGCTGCTAAAAATCATAGCCACTGAAAACAGTGAGGCTATTTGTGAAGTTTTTATATTGATTAATGCTCCCAAACATTGTTAAAATTTGCTTCCCTAATACCCACTTTGTGTTCAGCTATGCAGGAGCATGGCACAATTTCTATTTAAAACAAGATTCTTTCACATTTTGAATAAGGCACAGGACAATATTATATTAAGACTGTAATCTGAAGCACATTTTTCAAAATGAAATGTATACAAGAACATTTTAAAAAATGAATTTCATCCCATATTTTCACCAGAAATGTTCTAATAGATATTTGCATGCCATTAGCAGTATGATAGTTATTAGTTCTTACTCAAGTGAAAATCTATTCAGTCAGCAGAAAACATTGAAGACATACCTTCTATGTCAAATATGGCATTGTTGTTCAGATAGAGCTCTGACAGACAATAGTTTCTAGTTAGGAATGTTAATCCTTGGAGCTGAAAATGAGAGAGAATAATATACTTTCTATAGTAATTTATATATATGTATGTGTATTTATATCTATATATATAAATAAATGTGTATATATATTTATAAAATTAGAGTATGACCAGAGAAGTTTGATGTTTGCTATCGTTATTATTTCTGACCATTTGGTCTGAGTTTCCATCTGGATTGTCTTTGAGGACATTGGGATGAAAAAGACTTTTTCCGCTAACTGAAGACAAAGCTCTCATCCTATCTCTCCCAAACTTCTTGCATAGTTTTCAACACCTCTGTAATCTGACCTCGCCCCTTTGCTCTAACTCTGTTTCTCTCAGTTCTGCCGCCTGCAGTCTCACTGGATCTGTCCCCACGCACCCACTTACCCACCATCACACATTATTTAGTGACCAGTGTGTGCCCAGGGCTTTCTCCTCAACGCTGAGGCCATGTCTGCATCTGTGTATGAGTCACGCTTTCTCCTTTGCCTGCATAACTTTTCTCCCTGGTGCATTTCTGGTAGTTCTTAAGGATCAGCCCTTGTCCAACCGGACATACCAAACCATGGTGGAGGGGCACCTGCGTGGCTCATCTGGTTGAGTGCCCAGCGGAAGCCGTGATTTCGTGACACCGAGCTTGGGGCTCACACTCAGAGGGGAGTCTGCTTGAGATTCTCCCTCTCCTTCTGCCCCTCCCATTTTCCAAACAGTATGGTGAAGTCACATCTTTTTTTTTTTTAAGGCTTGGTTTATTTATCTGAGAGGGAGAGGACGAGGGAAAGGGAGAAAGCATGAGGGGGAGAGGGTCAAAAGGAAAAAAGGAAGCAGTCTCCTTGCTGAGCAGGGAGCCCCTGCAAGACTGGCTCCCAGGACCCTGGGATCATGTCTTGAGCTGAAGGCAGATGCTTAACTGACTGAGCTACCCAGCCACCCCTCACATCTTACTTTTAAGATTATATTAGAAATGTAGTTGTATGAACTGCAAATAGTCAAAAGCAGTCTTGGAAATTCCTCAAATGAGCCATTAAGTACTGTATTCAGAAACAGGGTATTCAACTCTAGACTGAGGGTCAGAAGTGACTGTTACTCTGCAAGGAGAACTGATTTTTTAAAAAATATTGACTCTACAACCTCGATAAAATTTAACAATTTGCTTGAGTTATGAGGATGGTAGAGCCATAGAGGTGTGGCAGGTATCTTCTAAAAGCAGCAGGTTAGTTAAATATAAAGCTATCTTTCTACTTAATACAGGATCAGGGAGAATATTCCCATTGAATAGTTACTGACCAAGTGCTTAGTACTTACTATACAGAAATATACAACACCTTCTATGCAGAAGTATATGCTCATGATTAGACATTAATATTAGGTGTTTATTAAAGCTTATCATAGCAATGATTGTTTTCATTAAATATAACTGTTTTGGCCTTTGATGGATTGATTCAGATAGATGCCGATGCATTGGACTCAGTGAGGATTTATTGCAAATTTTAGCTCTGAGACATAGCTCCGAAAAGCTATTGTAGATTTGTATGCAACATTTCAAAACTGTTTTCTTTAATTTTCTTTAATTTTATTGTTGCATCTGCAACACACATTATGAAGCTATGAAAGGCACGTGTGCTGCTCATCTCATCGTTTCACAGATTCATCTGCATCCAATTAGGTCAGCACCCATGCAGGAGGGCCACCAGCAATTTCCCACAGCTTTTCCTAAGTCATGAGAGGGACTATGTTCCTCCCAAGCAGGAGACCATGCAACGCACTGAGGGTGCGGGGGTCCCAATGGGCTTCCTATCCTTTTCTCCTCTTCCATTCTTCCTTCCACTCACCACTACCTGATCGAACGATGGCCACACCTGACACAAGAATAGAAAACAAAACCCAGTGGAAACCATGACGACTACTTCTCTTCTTTCTCAGTTGCTCGCCAGACCACACATCAACAGAACCTTTCTAATTACTCGACTTTCATTTCTTTTGCATGACTTATTAACACAAGAAGAATACTAATAAACTTAATAGTTTCATCTCGATTATAAAATCATGCTTTTCCCAAGAGCCTTAATATCCTTTGGGCCATGATTACTGGGATTTTAAGACTGCACTGTTGTTGGGGTAAGATGGGTAGGGGAATGGAGTGGAAAGAGATAAAGCCAGTTCAAGAGGACCCTGGAAGCAATTACAAGATTTTGTGCAGAGGACTGTGACTGTCCAATTTTGTTTTAGAAAGAAAATGGCAGGAAAGAACGGAGAGTAAGCATAATGGCAGGAATTGAATGAGAAGGGCGTTACGCTAATTCAGAAGACTATGTGGTGGTCCAGAGTAGAGTAATGTCAGTGGGAGAAGAAAAGTAGAGGGAATTGAGAGAGAGTTCCAAGGTAGGAATCACAGGACTTAATAGACACTGCAATGTAGCAAGTTGTTGAAGTCAAGATCTAGGAGCGAAACTGCAAGACACGCTGATTGCCCCGACACTTAAGCCATCGTTAAAGTAAATGGCATATATATAATATGTATAGTATTATAATTATCCACTTAGAAAAATCTACACTATTAATCTGAAGGATCACCATAGGATTTATGTGGAATGTGACATTTCACAAATCATTTATTTTGGTTCAGGGCTCGGCACATAGCTAGTGCTCAATAAACGAGCTATTATTACTTAACCATTATTTTTTATACATAAAGAGAGAGAGCTGAGAGTACTTCCATTTAAAGTAAAGCATTTACATGTAGTTCCCAGGGTAGTAGTGGAGGAAAATTTATGCCAGCATGAATTTAAAATTAAAGAGGCATTCTTTTAGAACAGGGCTTCTCAACCTCTGTAACTATGGACATGTAGGGCCAGGTTATTCTTTGCTGGGGTTGGGAGTTCTGTCCTGTGCATTGTAGTATGTTTAAGAACAAATCTAGTCTTGGGACGCCTGGGTGGCGCAGTTGGTTGGACGACTGCCTCCGGCTCAGGGCGTGATCCTGGAGTCCCGGGATCGAGTCCCACATCAGGCTCCCAGCTCCATGGGGAGTCTGCTTCGCTCTCTGACCTTCTCCTCGCTCATGCTCTCTCTCACTGTCTCTCTCTCTCAAATAAATAAAAAAAAAAAAAAAAAAAAAAAGAACAAATCTAGTCTCTACCCACTAGATGCCAGTAGCACACACACACTCCACTTGGGACAATCAAAAAGTGTCTCCAGAGATTGCCAAATGTCTGCTGTAAGGGAAAGATGGGGTGTGTGTGTGTGTGTGTGTGTGTGTGTGTGTATAAAGTCACTTCTTGTTGAGAACAGCTGATTTAGAGTCAAGGGAAGAGGGAGTGTCATATTGATAAAAGGCTAGCTATCATTGGCCCCTGTGCTAGATGGTTTCACAGGCATTATCTAATGTGGTGCTTATAGTAGCCCTGTGTTATTTGCTTTATTCCTTATTTACCTAGGAGTAAACTGGGCTCAGTGAAGTTAAACAACTTTCTCAAGGTAACAGAGCAAGGATAAATCCAAGTCTGTCTGATTCTCAAATCAAAAACTGGCATATAGTACATCATAATTGGGTTCATTAAAATAGTTGAATCTCTATATAAAGTAGCCAGAAGACATGAATTTGAACATACTTTGAAGTAATGGAAAATATTGTTAGCATGAGCAATGGAAAATACTTCTTAAATTATTTTTCTACTATTTCAGCAATGTTTTTCACCAAAAATCATATTTAAAATACATCCAAAAATATTTGGCATAAAATGGAAAGAAATAAAAAAACTAATCTCACAAAATATATGTCCACCAAAGTACTACACACATACTAAACCAACTAAAATTCCATGATGTATGTTATAAAGCTACATGAAAAAAAGTAGCAATTCAAAAAATTCTTTAAAAGTATTTAAAATAGCACCTTAAAATTATTTAGTTTTTCAAATGTTCTAAGCGAACTTATTAGGTATTAAATGTGTATTAGGTATTAAATGAATAAATAAATATATATGTACCAGAATATTACTGAAGGAACCAACTAGCATTGTATATACTGGCATATGGAGCATTTTCCAATACTCAATCTAAAATTTTCCATTGTTGGGAGCCTGGGTGGCTCAGTGGATTAAAGCCTCTGCCTTTGACTCAGGTCATGATCTCAGGGTCTTGGGATCGAGCCCCTCTGCTCAGCAGGGAGCCTACTTTCCCTTCTCTCTCTGCCTGCCTCTCTGCCTACTTGTGATCTGTCTGTCAAGTAAATAAATAAAAATCTTTAAAAAAATAAAAAATAAAAAAATAAAATTTTCCATTGTTCAAATTACTAATATTTTCTAATCAAAACATTTTCAAATTAATGTCTTCTCAATGGTATATGTATTATATATATACTTATTTAATCTTCACAACAAACTCATGAGGTATGAGTACTATTATTACCTTATTTTAAGGTAAAATCATTTTAAGTCCAAACTAGATATATAGCGTAGATATCTATGACTCTCACAACCAAGCAGTGAAGCCTTATTTAGGTTAGTCATGTTGATTTCCTTTTTTTGAAAAGGTTTTAAATATTTGGCAAAATATAATTCTTTCAACAAAGTTGACATAAAGGATAGAATTAATGTTGCCCTGAAGCAACAGAAACATGTAAGAGCCCAAATTAAGTGGAATGCATGCTAGTTCATTTTATTCCTTAACAGTTTTTGTGCTCTGCTATGGGATTTGTGCAGCTCTAAATTGTTTTTTAGAACAAAGTATGTTATGTATAAATGAATAAATAACTATGTATATACCTAGACCTTGTTGAAGGAACCAACTAAAATTCCATTATGTGTTATAAAGCTACTTGGAGAAAGATAGTAATTCAAAGAATTCTTTGCGACTATTTAAAATAGCACATTAAAAATAATTGTTTCATATTTTAAATTGTGATTTGCTAATTTTTTACATCAGTATTCCTTTCTAAAATATACATATTTGTGCTATTTACCAAATTCTCAATATGCGCCAAATGCTTAGGAGGTGGGAAACAGTAACATTTTTAAAAAAAATTATTAAATATAATGTATTGTTTGTGTCGGGGTACAGGTCTATGATTCATCAGTCTTAGACTACACCCAGCGCTCACCACAACACATACCCTCCCTAATGTCCGTTACAAAGTCACCCCATCCCCCCACCCCCCTCCCCTCCAGCAACCCTCAGTTTGTTTACTGAGATTAAGCATCTCTTGTGGTTTGTCTTCCTTTCTGGTTTCCTCTTGGGAAACAGTAACATATCTTAATGGCATAGAAGAATGAGTCCAGGATCTTTCTTAAAGTGATTTTGCTTATTTCAATCAGAGCATTCTCTGGTCAGTTAGTAGAGAATGTGTCATTACAAATAAGTATTTCAATGATTTTTTAAATGATGAAGGTTATAAACAATGACTTTGCCAGAAGAGGTATTTTTATTTGAATTTAATTTGTAAAGTTTGTCACCTGTTTTGTCTTTACTACCTGGCAGAAACTCAGAACCCATTTTGGACAGTCGCTTGGTGAAGCTTTCTATAGGTTTTTCATCAAATGCTGCTTCTAATCTGAGCCAAATCAAATATTCCAAAGGACTACTAGTTCTTCCAGAAATTAAAGGATACATACCAGCATTGTGGGACTCAGTAGAAAATTTTTGAGGTGATGAGCTCAAACACAAATAGATCAATGGGTAGACCATTTGAAATTGTACTGTTCAAGGCTAGTCACTCCACTTCTCATGGAGGGCTGGAAAGGATTGACCATGGACCTAAACCTCCTTCGGTCAGGCTTGCTGGAAGACGAGGCAAGGGAGTCTTTGGAAGGCCTCATCTAAGAGGATCTAAGAGCAGCTGCCTCCCTCTGACTCTATGAGGGTAGCTGAATAAAAGGCGACCCAGAAATGGAGATGATGCAGAACCGGTGACTGACGATGCAAGTATGAGGAGCAAGTAAGCCCTCAGAGAGCATCCTGAAGGAAACGGAGCTGCCTGAGCAAATCTAGCAAAGCTGGGGCATTGGAAGCAACTTGGCTTCTATTCTGCTAATCCAGGGTCAGACCAGAAGCTCCAGTCTGGTCACCCACTATGTGATAATGGGGAGAAGTGCCTCTGCTCCCAAGTATGTTAGGTTCCAAATATATCAGACTATGTGCATTGCCTCCCCAAAATATTGCTTTCTGCCATTCCATTCCAGGCAGTTGGCAAATGCCGTGCCCTCACCATGAGCACAGCCACTCCCTCTGCCCTTAATTTTATTAGAGCAGGTATTGTCACATTTATTGTTGTATATTCTATCAGTGGCCTAAGGTGAGTACACAACAAGCCACATCAGATAGGAGGATTTTGGCTTTGGGTAACTTCTGAGCTCAACTCAAACTGGCCCATTAATAACTGAGAACCTTTATTTTCTCACATACCAAGAACTCCAGAGATAGTGAGAGCCTCCCTCTTAGTTCATAATGATTCTCTGGGCCATACTTTTCTTTAAATGTCACCTACATTCTCAAGCTGATGGGAGGGTTTCTGCTTCATATCCAGGCAAGAAAACATCAGGGAAACGAGGGACTGCTCTGCTAGTGCTCTCTTTTAGGAATGAGGAAAGCACTCACAAAAGCCTCCCCGCAGATCCCATGTCTTTATTACCTTAACTGGGACATGTGCCCATTCATCTATTAGCCACTCACAAGGACGATGGGATTATCCTGAATGGGTTAGACAGTTCAGGATCCACTTCCTAGAACCGGGGATGGGGTCACCTACCTCAGTAAAAAGGAGATGTATGTGCCAGATTCTGCTCAATAGGTAAAAGGAAAAAATGGACACTGAATGGACAACCATAATATCCAGTACATACATCTCAGCAAAAGTACGGATTGGATAAATGAATCAGCAACAAAGATGGGTTCATTTTACTACTTTGTGCCTTCATTTTTCCCAAATAGAGGGTAGTTTAAGATATTCGCTAGTGTCAGAACAAGGCTGATCACAAATTCAGACCACTGTTAATTAAATGTTGCAATTCTAAATATTTACCTATTTCTACATATTTACATATTTAAATATTTAAATTCTTATGTCAATGTTAATGTTTTCCATGATATTTCTCCACACCATTTCTATGCTGGTATAATGACTTCTTAATGGTGATCCTATTGCTGTCTGGATTTTATTTTATTTTTTAAAAGACTTTATTTATTTATTTGATAGAGAGAGAACACAGGCAGGGTAAGCGGTAGAGGGAGAAGCAGGCCTCCCTCTGAGCAGGGAGCCTGATGTGGGGTTAGATCCCAGGACCCTGGATCATGACCTGAGCCGAAGGCAAATGCTTAATGACTGAACCACCCAGACGCCCCTGCTTTCTGGATTGTAAAGAAAAGTAATAATCAAAGTTTTACGTATGAATTTTGGTGAAGTACTATCATAGCTAATACGCTTATCAGAGTTTGGGATTCTGAATAAGACTTTAGTTTTTTCATGGAGTGTGACTATTCAGGCAGGAACCAGTCAATTACTGGCCAATAGGAAAACTCTCAGAAGTTTATTTACTTACCCAAGCAACACTCAAAACTTGTTTTGGGGAGGATATCCTTTCGGTGTTCTAGGAACTAAGTAAGTCTATTATTGTAAAGAACAAAGTTAAGTGATGAGGATTTTGGAAATAATATAGTTGGTTTGTTGAACAGAAAGAGTCAACACAAGGAGAGAATTCAGTCTCTTGCTGCATTCCTTCCCCACCCACTGCCCTTCGGAAACAGAAGAAATTGTTGGCAGCGTATACAATCCCTTCCTATGTACATAATGGATCTGTAATTCAATTGTGTGAAAATTCAATGGTTGGAGAGGGGATGGTGTTCACTACCAAAAGCCAAAAAATGTTTTCAAAAATCTCTAATTATCTCTCTCCCTTTAGGCACACTGCGGACACTGAACATGTTCTTTCCTTCAGAACTGAACCCCGCAAGAGGCACACATGGAAAACAAAGATTAGTCACTTCTGCCATGCCTTTGATGATTTCCACCTTTATCAGAAGTCGCACACTGGGACCCAGGATAATTTTTGGCAGGGTGTTTAAGAGTTTTAAACCTCCATGCCCTTTCGTGGTGCGTGCAATTCCCATTTCAGCTGCTGGTCGCCTGGATCTCAAGGTGATTGCATTTGTTCTCCTAGAAAGGATTTCAAGCTTAGGAGACTTATGCTTCCACTTAACAGAAGAAGAAGACCGGAAATCCCATGTAATATTGCAATGCTTTTATAAACATGGCTGCCTAGGGATTCAACGCTGTGAATCTGGGCTACACAAGCAGACTACTGCTAAAAATTGAAATTATTTCTTTTTAATCAGTGGGTGTTCAAAATGTTCAGATTGGGTATTCAATTCATAAGGAACAAAAATACAAGCTGTTGGAATGTCAAATTACTGGAAGTTGAGAATAACCAACTGACTAACTGTAATGATTGTTTGTGTTTGCATTTTAGTTCAGCCCTACTCTTTGACATGGAGGGAACTTGGAGCCCCAGTCAGACACCCACTAGGGGGAGGCAGTGGGAGGGCATCACCTCCTGAACCTTAGCCTCTAAGAGAAACTTCAAGGTTCATGCTCAGTGACATTGACAAGAATTGCCTGCAGTTGGGGACCTATTGGTCCCCTATGTCTGGTAATTCCTGAGAAAACTAGATCAACTTGGGTAGCAGCTGGGAGGTAACCACCCACCTTGGCTTCTGACAGCAGGAAAAACTTGTGAGTGCTGGGACCTGCACACCAGGCCACAGAAGGCATATTGATCTGGGGTACTCCACAAGGAATCCCACCAAGGGAGTAGTCTACCACAGCTCAAGGCTGTCAGTTGTAAGTACCACTGGGATAAAAGTGGAGAGGAAGTCAGGAGTGGCCAGGGAAGAGGAATTAGAGTTGAAGAAACCTACTTCTGAATAATCCGTTAAGAGAAAAGACGTTGACTTTGAACATGTGTTAGTACCAGATGGTACAGATCAGGTAAGAACTTTGTTTCTCTCCAGCCCTTCCTCCACACCTCCCCATTCTATGTCAATGTTGGGTAAGGAAGGAAAAGTGAGGAGAAGGAAAGGAGAGAAAAACAACCAGCTACACCTTCTAGCTAATAAAAAAGGTAGGCGGCCACCTGCAGTCAACTCCAGCTGAATAAGCAAGGGGATGTAGGGAGATGGCTTATTTACAAATGAGGACTGGAAGTGGATTATTATACTCTCTTAGACATTCTCATTGCACCCCCCCCTTTTTTAAAAGATTTATTTATTTATTTTAGAGAGCACAACATGCTAGCTTGCGAGTGGGGGGAGGGGCAGAGAGAAAGAATCTTCAAGCAGAATCCCCATTGAGTGTGGAGCCCTATATGGGGCTCAATCTCATGACCCATGAGATCCTGACTGGAACTAAAAATCAAGAGTCTGATGCCTAACTGACTGAGCCACCCTGGTGCCTTGACATTCTCATTCTGAACTGGAACCACAAATAAATACAAAATAATCTCTTTTTTAAAGGTTGGGGGCGGCACCCACGTGGCTCAGTTGTTAAGCGTCTGTCTTCTGCTCAGGTCACAATCCCGGGTTTGAGCTCCATCATTGGGCTCCTGCTCCACAGGAAACCTGTTCTTTTCCCACTCCCCCTGCTTGTGTTCCCTTTCTAGCTGTGTCTCTCTCTGTCAAAAAATAAATAAATCTTGAACAGGAACCATGGCTAGGACTCCAATGGACTGTAAGATTTTGAATTACATAAGAGGAATGGGAAGAGTCACCAAGATTGCTGAAGTTTTCTTCCAGGAGTCCAGAAGAAATAGCCTCCACTGGGCAGTTTTGACAGGACATGAGAGACAAAAGTAAAGTTGCAGTCTGATAACATCTCACAAATTGTGCAGTTCAATATAGTAATGTATGTATGTGTTTGTGTGTATAGAGTTTCTTACCTAAAGTTAGTTAGGAGTATAAAATATTAATACTTTTTAAAGATTAACTCCATTATAAATAGGAGATTAAGACAGTGATTTAAGTACAGAGCTATTTAATGATAAAATATGACACTACCTTGTTGTGATGTAGCCATAAATATTTTAATTTTCTAAACCTAGATAGATCAATGACCTCTGTCAGATTCCTGAAAAGAAAAGAAAAAGTGAATATTAGCAACAATTAATTTATTCATAGGTAAGGTGAGTTATATAGTAGAACTTTGGAATAACTGGAAAGGCCTCTCTCTTATTTCAAAATTGTTGTCACACCTACTTACTAATTTCTGAAATACTATCATTAAAACTTCATCCATTTTTTTTTAAGATTTTATTTATTTGACAGAGGGAGAGACAGCAAGAGAGGGAACACAAGCAGGGGTTGCTGAGAGGGAGAAGCAGGCTTCCCACAGAGTGCAGAGCCAGACGCGGGGCTCAATCCCAGGAACCTAGGATCATGACCTGAACTGAAGGCTGACACCCAAATGACTGAACCACCCAGGCACCGCAACACTTCATTCATTTGGATTAATATTTTTGTCAGCCAGTTTAAAAGAAACACTGAAGGCAAACACTCTATCACATTACTAGAAATTTATACTTCATTATGATTACATTTATTGGGACCTTAGTTTGAAAAAAAAAAAAAAAGATTTTACTGGGGACTGGGTAGAGAGGAAAAAGTAAGTGGGGAAGACAGTGGATTTGTGCCTAAAATGTGAAAACCCTGTTGGCTCCTACTTGGACAACGTCTGCAAGGTTCTTGCTTTGGGCTTCTCCAGATCTTGGCCACAATATATTTAAGATGTGGAAATGGCCGTATGCCGAGAGACAGAGACTAGGGGAAGTATTTTATTTTCCTTTATGGTTTAGTAGCTATGGGGTCAAAATATTACCATCCTTCTTGAACTGTGCAGGTGGTCCTGAACCTTGTTGCTGTTGCTGCTCTCTCTGCAAAGGGACAAGCATGGGTGGGGAAGAGGAGTGATCACAAATGGGGCAAAGCCCTGAGGATTGGTCCTTGACTGCTATGGGCTAGAATATTCAGATCTCTTTTATTTCTCAGGGCAGAAACTGTTCCCAGGCTGGATATGTATACATGTGTGTCTTTATGCATCAAACACTATAGAGCACACACTCTGTGCCAGGAAGTCTTCCAAGTCCTTAACCAATACCAAAGTTCATTAATGTTACATCTGTTAACTCATTTGCTGCAACATCCTTTCACAAGTTTTTTTTTTTTTTTTTTAAACTTTGGGATACTGAGGGGCTATATTTTTTAAATATTTTAATGAAAATGCTATGAAGTTTTTAACAAAAATTTTTAGGAGAACGTGCTTTTAAGTCATGTGAAAATATTTCTAAACAAAGGAAACATTTTTCAAAAACTCTTTTATATTGAAAGATTTCAAAACTAAAAAATGTTGAAGGAATAATACAATGAAAGGTTGTAGAGCCCTTATAATTTTAAGTATTTTGCCACACTTAAGCTTGCTCTCTCTTATCTATATAATAGATGTTACTTATTGGTTGATAATTTTCTTGCTGAATCATCTGAAAATGAAATTGCAGACTTATCACCATTAGGGCTTTCACTCCTAAATACTTCAGCATGCATACCCCTCAAACAGGGACGTGCTCCTGCATGGCCACAACACTGTTATCACACCTTAAAAATTAAATTGAATTCAATAATATCACTAGCATTCCTTTCATATTCATGTTGTGCCTGTTGCCCCTAATTTTTTTAATAGTTCTTTTCTTTTTCAGTCCAGAATCCCATCAACATTTATGCTTTGCATTTCAGTTGATATAATCCCTTAGTCTTCTTAATTTAGAATATTCCCCTTTTATTACCTTGACATTGATTTTTGAAGAGTCCAGGACAGTCATCTGATGGAATGTCTCCTGTTCCTGATTTGTCTGCTTGCTTCCTCATGATTAACTTCCAGGTGGACCATTTTTCAGGAACAAAGGTAGTGATTACTGCATCACAGAAGGAGGCAAGTAATGCCACTTGGTCCCACTCTTGGTGATGGAAGTTCAGCCCCTTGGTTTTGGCTTTGTCCACCAAGTTTCTCCATTGGAAAAGCACAAATGCTGTCATTGAGAAGTAACATGTGGGGCAAACCTCTGATGACTATGTGTATGTCTCAAGCCCCAATAACTTATTCAATGGCTTTAGCTTCAGCTGATGATTATTGCTGAATCAGATGGTTTGGGATTTCTGTTAAATAGGTGATGGGTATTAAGGAAGGTGCTTGTAATGAGAACCAGGTATTAGGTAAGTGATGAATTCCTAAATTCCGCACCTGAAACTAATATTACACTGTATGTTAACAACCTGCAATTTAAATAAAAACTTGAGAAGATCATCCACCCTTCCCCTTTCTTTCAGTCACTCTCTTTCCCACTCTACTTGTATCTGAAGTTTTTCTTATTCCTTTTCCATTTTTTTTTTTTTTAATTCTCAAACTATCCCAAATAAGACTTCAAGCAGACCACACATCCTTTAGACATGCACTCTTAGTCTTCGAGTGCTTCTCTGGCACAACAAAATATTCCAGACTCGTCAAGAGCAACTTCTAATAGGAGACTTATACACATAATGCATTCTCTTCTCACTGTAGATATGTAGCCTATTTCTTGGAAGAAGCATTTGGATCCTGGTACACCTAAATTTTTCATTGGGCAGAAAAGATAATACATTAGCTTCATCCGTTCCTGTGAAAAATAAAACAATCATTATGTGGTAGCAGAGAAGCTCAAACCCCACTTAGAGGATTTCCCCAAGGATTTCCCAGAAAAGTTATTTTAATACATTAATACTTTGAAATATCACCTGTGTCAAGTTAATGTCATTAATTTTCCTATGCTAGTGATTTTGATGCTGAATTTCCAGCTATTACATAATGTAACAAAGTGCTTCCCTTTTAAAGGGATTTTAACTCAAGTCAAAAGATTTAGTTTTGTGGGTGAGGAGCAAGATGGTGGAGGAGGAGGAGACCTAAATATTGCTGGGTCCCAGGAGTTCAGCTAGGTGATCATCAAACCATTCTGAATACCTACAAACTCAATAGGAGAGAAAAGAGAAGAGCAGCAATTCTAGGAACAGAAGGCGACCACTTTCTGGAAGGTAAGACATGTGGAGAAATGACTCTGAAGTGATACATGGGAAGATAGACCTTGGGGGAAAAGGCTGGTTCCCGGCAGGTGGCAGAGCAGCAGAGCACAAAATCAGAACTTTTAGAAGTCTGTTCCACTGGAGGATGTCACTCCAGAGGCTAAGCATGGGGTGGAGCCCTCACAGGGACAGTGTGGCCTCAGGATCTGCTGGGTCACAAAAAGACCAGGGGTGTCTGAGCATAGCAGAGCTCCTAGGTATCAGAGTCAGGAAGCCGGCTGCAGAGATGGAGTTGAGGACTATGCTCTCAGCTCCGGGTTACCTTACACTGTGATCCAAGGCACAGTTGGACCACTGGTCTTAAAGCAGAGACGCCAGAAAAATATACACTAACAAATCAGAAGAGACCCAAAACCAGGGGCAGAAGAAAGGAGGGGAGAAAAAAAAATACACACACACACACACACACACACACACACATACATATTAGACTAGTGAATAGAACAGGGCCACACACTTGATTTTGATTTGGGGTGTATTTTGATCTGTAAGAAAAAACTGCTTCCAAAATTTTAAAAAAAGAAAAACTTATATATATATATATATATATATACACACACAAAAATAAGGGTAAGCATGATGAAGGGATGGAATGTAACTGTAAAGGTGACAATGAAAAAACATTTTAAAAAAAGGAATTGATAAGAAGTTGGTTGAAAAAGAAAAAAAAAAAAAAGAATGGGATCAGGCTGGAGACTAGAACAAATCCCTGTGCTAGATTTAGGGTATATTTTGATGTGTTAGAAGAAACCATATCCCAAAATTTTAAAGAAAAAAAAAACCTATATAAACACAAAAAATAAGGTTAAGTACAGTGAAGGGATTATAACAATGAAAATTTTAAAAGATTCTTAAAAAACATATTGATAAGATAAAATAGTTAAAAAGGTTAAAATAGGAAAGAGGAAACATTTAAAAAGTAGAATAGGAAAAAATAAAATTAAAAAAATTTAACTTCGAAAGATTAAAGAATCATGGGGAAAAAGCCATGGATTCTATGTGTTTTATTTTCCTGGCTCTGGAGTTCCACAGCTCTCATTGATTAGTGAACTTGGTCTTGGCTGGATGTTCTTGCTGATCTTCTCAGAGAGGGGCCTGTTGCTGTGATTATCAAATGTCTTTGCCTGAGGTGGGATTGCACCACCCTTGCCAGGAGCCGGCCTAAATAATCTGCTTGGGTTCGTTCTCTGAAGCTTTTGTTCCCTGAATGCTTTCCGTAGAGTTCTGGAGGACGGGAATACAAATGGTGGCCTCCCAATCTCTGGCCCAGAGGAGCTGAAAGCCTGGGGCCCCACTCCTCAGTGAGCCCTCAGAGAAAAGCGCTCAATCGCTCCTGTCTTCCTGGTCTCCGGTCACACTCCAAACTCACCCAGCATGTGACCGAGAGTTTCTATCTCTGGCGCACGGCCCCATGTGGAGTTTCCAAACCCAGTATTTTCCTGCCATGCTCCCGTGCCACTTCTCCGGAGGAGGAAGGAGGATGTTTCCCCAATCTACAACCTGTTGGGTCCCTGCTTGAAGAGCAGTGGCCTGACTGTGCCTCCGATCACAGTTTAAGGTAACCCTGAGCTGAGAGCCCCTCCTCGGCTCTGTCTCTGCAACCGGCTTCCCCGCTCCAAAACCTTTATTGAAAAGGAAAGAGAAAAAACCCAATTGCTGCCAATATGGCTATTTGGGGTCTTTTCTGGTTCCATATAAATTTTAGGATTATTTGTTCCATTTCTTTGAAAAAATTTATAGTATTTTGATAGGGACTGTGTTAAATGTGTACGTTGCTTTAGGTAGCATAGACATTTTCACAATATTTTTTCTTCCAATCCATGAGAATGGAACATTTTTCCATTTCTTTGTGTCTTCCTCTATTTCTTTCAAGAATACTTTATAGTTTTCTGAGTACAGATTCTGTGCCTCTTCGGTTAGGTTTTTTCCTTGGTATCTTATGCTTTTGGGTGCAATTGTAAATGGGATTGACTCCTTAATTTCTCTTTCTTCTGTCTTGCTGTTGGTGGATAGCAATGCAACTGATTTCTATGCACTGATTTTATAGCCTGACACTTCACTGAATTCCTGTATGAGTTCTAGCAGTTTTGGAGGGAGTCTTTTGGGTTTTCCACATAAAGTATCATATCATCTGCAAAGAGTGAGAGTTTGACTTCTTCTTTGCCAATTCCGATGCCTTTAATTTCTTTTTGTTGTCTGATTGCTGAGGCTAGGACTTCTAGTACTATGTTGAATAGCAGTGGTGATAGTGGACATCCCTGCCATGTTCCTAAACTTAGGGGAAAAGCTCTCAGTTTTCCCAAATTGAGAACGATATTCACTATGGGCTTTTCAAGGATGGCTTTGATGGTATTGAGGTATGTACCTTCTATTCCTAAACTGTGAAGAGTTTTGATCAAGAAAGGATGCTGTACTTTGTCAAATGCTTTTTCAGAATCTATTGAGAGTATCATATGGTTCTTGTTCTTTCCTTTATTAATGTATTGTATCACATTGATTAATTTGCAGCCCAAGAACAGATCCCACATGGTCATGGAAAATAATCATTTTAATGTACTGTTGGAGCCCATTGGCTAGTTTTTTTTTTTTTTTAAAGATTTTATTTATTTATTTGAGAGAGAGAGAGCATGAGCGAGGAGAAGGTCAGAGAGCGAAGCAGACTCCCCATGGAGCTGGGAGCCCGATGTGGGACTCGATCCCGGGACTCCAGGATCACGCCCTGAGCCGAAGGCAGTCGTCCAACCAACTGAGCCACCCAGGCGTCCCTATTGGCTAGTATTTTGGTGATAACTTTTGCATCCATGTTCATCAAGGATGTTGGTCTATAATTCTTCTTTTTGATGGGGTCTTTGGTTTTGGGATCAAGGTAATGCTGGCCTCATAAAATGAGCTTGGAAGTTTTCCTTCCATTTCTATTTTTTGGAACAGTTTCAGAAGAATAGGTATTAATTCTTCTCTAAATGTTTGGTAGAATTCTCCTGGGAAACTGCTTCAATCTCCTTACTGGTTATGAGTCTGTTCAGATTTTCTATTTATTCCTGGTTCAGTTTTGGTAGTTTATACATCTCTAAGAATGCATCCATATCTTCCAGATTGTCAAATTTGCTGGTGTATTTTTGCTTATAATTCTTGAGATGTTTTTATTTCTTTGGTGTTGGTTGTGATCTCTCCTATTTCATTCATGATATTCTTAATCTCAGGAAACAAACCAAGGATTGCTGGGGGTGTGGGGAGAGGGATAAGGTGTTTGGGTTATGGACATTGGAGAGGGTATGAGTGCTGTGAATTGTGTAAGACTGATGATTCACAGACCTGTACCCCTGAAGGAAATAATACATTATATGTTAATAAAGCAAAAAGATGTGCAGACAAAAAAGCAAAAAATAAAGTGTTAGTTCTTCACTTAAACCTGTTCAAAATCATTAATGGGCTGTTGCGTTTCAAGGTGATGCCAGTGGAAGACAAAGAGAGGAAATCCTAATGATGGCAATGACTCGTGCTGAGAATAGTATATCAGCACTGTTGTTGTATGTGTTCTCCATGATTACTCAAGGAGACATTGATAAGTCACCCCACCCCCCCAACACAAATCCAGGGCAATAGAGACTCAGGCAAATAACCTAGTTTACCCACTGTATTGATCTCTGGACTGAGAAACTTTTTTTTTTTTTTTGTACCAGATGGATTGCATAGTTACTTAGTATTTTGGGGATATAAAATGTGTTTCCTTCACTAGAGAAGACCACTAATTGCCCACTGTCAGAGGACCAATATTTCTATTTTTTCCTCTAGTGTTTTAAAGCTTTTCTTACTGTTCTTTATTTGCCCTTACAGTGTACTGTTGTTAAAATCATGAAAGGTTTGGAGTTGCAATCTTTTGACCACATAAAATATGTATTGTTATTATAAAACTAACTGATCTGTAGAAAGAGTCCAAGAGTAACTTTAAGTGTGTCAGAATTATCTACCATACTGTTCCCTTCTAAAATACATATTTTTAAAAATCTTGAATTGGCCAGCTATTTTTCCCCTTGGACTGTTACCAAGACAAATATTTTTCTCTGCACTTAAAACCTGAAAATATATATACACATAACAAAAGAAATACATTTATTCATAAAGGATTTCCTCAAGTAACCAAAGATAAAGTGATTAAACTCAGTGATAAAGTGGGACATCTTTGGAAGGTAGCTGAGTTAAAAAAAAAAAAAAAAGAGTAGTTGAGTTCCAGAGAATACATGAATAGAAATATAACAAACTGATTTTAATATCATACATGGAGTTCATAGAAATTAAAAAGCATGAAGTGGGGGGAGGAAGAGTAGGAATAGGATCATTGTTGTTAAATGCAATGTCTAGTTGCACAGATGTCACTTGCTGGCAAGCAAAACCTGTGGTGTCAGAGTCCCATCTAACCTGTAACTTCCTCTTCCTCTTACCCCTGGGTTCTCTCTCAGGCACTCTGAATACTCTGCAGAAGAAGAGCCCACCTTGTTGGCTGCCACCTTAGGGAGTTGGAGGGGTTGTTACATAACGAAGGTTTCCTACTTACCAGTGAAATTAGTACAGGGATTGTTGGTGAGGGGTCTAGTATCAAAGGGTTATTATTATAATATAGGGGTATGATGAGCCATTATTTTCTAGTAGTAGTAATTCTGTTAACTCTATCAATGCTCACTGAGCGCTTACTGTGTAAGCATCTCTTCTACTTTCTGTAAGACCCTCTTCTACTTTCTTCTAACTCACCCAATGTTTACCTAACAACCCTGTGAAAAAGATAGCATTGTTATATTCAGGAAGGAGTCTTGCCAGATGAAATACAAGACCCATTTACATGTGAATTTCAGAGAAACCCAAGGAAGTACGGGACAAACTTAATACCAAAGAAAAATTAAATTCATTTGTTTCCATTAAATTTACATGTAACTGGACTTACTGTATTTTTATTTACTAAACTTGACAATCCTAACAGGGAGGTTGATGACATGCCCAAGATCACCCAGGTGGAAGGGGTAGAGCTGGGCTTCAAACTCAGCATGGTTCCATAATCTTTGTTTTCATCCATTTCCATCTTGCCTCTCTAATAGAGACTTGGACACCAATGAATAGAATGGTAAAGTAATTAGAGCATAGTACTTGCCTATCCAGTTCTTGGGGAAAACAATGGAAAACAACATTTGAATCTGGGACCCCTGGGCGACTCAGTCAGTTACATATCTGCTTTCAGCTCAGATCATGATCCCAGGGTCCTAGGACTGAGTCCCGCATCAGGCTCCTTGCTCAGCGGGGAGCCTGCTTCTCCCTCTGCCTTCCGCTCCCCCTTCTTATGCTTGCTCTCTATTTCTTCCTTTCTCTCTGACAAATAAATATATAAAATCTTTGAAAAAAAATCTGAATCTGTGAAACATTATAATATGATGCTCTTCTATTTCTTATATAAAGTACACTCACATTTGAGAAAGGAACAGCTCAAAGACATCAGCATCCCTCTTGAAGCCACATATCTTTAGTTGATCTTCAACTGCCTGATAACATATAATTAATCTGTCAAGCCACATTCCACTGAGCAAAAATACAGAGACATTTGCAGTCAATAACAATAACGTCTACAAGAAGATCAAACGAAAGGTGAATACGGAGGCAACCACTCTAAACTGATAAATTCCAACACTACAATTATATACTATTTAATCATTTTTGTGGTTGAATTTCATTATCCTTAATCCTGGGCACAGATGTGTAAATAATTTTTAATCAAAGAGAAAAAAATGCGTACGTGTACATGAGCACCAAAAACAAGTTTTCGGTTCTCTATGAGGCAGAGTGATTTGGTCTTTAAATATTCTTAAATGTTCTTTCAAACATGAAGAACTCATATTTACAGAAGATATTTGGTGCTATGATTGCAGGTGGAGTGTGATACAATGCACATTATCGTACAGGTGCTTGACACTGTGAGTTCTCAATAAACGTCAGAGGAATGCATGAGTGAATAAATATCATTTCCTTTCTTTGCAAAGGAGCCATGTCTTCATTTTCCACCAGTTACTAACATTTTTCCTTCAAAAACAGCAATTTAAGTGCTTTGCTTTTTCTTCCTAAGAGCTTTTGCTAGATTACAAAATATCATCTACAAGCCACATGGCCTAAAATGATATGGAAAAAGTAAAGCCTATCTATAATTTGCCATGAAGGAGTAAAGCTAACAAGACACAACAGAAGTAGAAAGTATAATTGTTGCACTACTGGAATCTGACAAACACTGTAATTATCACAGTCAAAACAGTGACCAAAGTTCGGTTGGCATTTGTTGTGGGTGGTGAGGTTGTGATGTCATTAAGTGATTTATGAAATTTTGACAGGAGATTTGTTATTTAGTAGAAGACTTTAAAAAAAAAGTTAGATTTAATGGGATGAACACATATCATAAGAAGTGAAGAAGATAGATATATCAGGGATTGAGTGTCATTGCTAATTTTTATCCCGAAGTTCTATTTTACCTTGTCACACAAGCTGAATCTTGGGGCTTAGAGAATTCGTTGGTTCACATAGAGGTATTTCTATCAGGGCATTTCGTAACTCTATAAAAGGCAAGCTGATTTTAGGGCTTAGAAAAAAACCCATTGGAGGAGGCCTCTGCATCTGGGTCTGGATGTTTTAACTTAAACATCTAAACTAGCAGCTTCTTCTATACATAGTCAATCACAACTGTGTCAAAGTAGAATTAAAACTTTGCAATGCCTGGGGCACCTGGGTGGCTCAGTGGGTTAAAGGCTCTGCCTTCAGCTCAGGTCATGATTCCAGGGTCCTGGGATCGAGCCCCACATTGGGTTTTCTGCTCAGCAGGGAGCCTGCTTCCTCCTCTCTCTCTCTCTGCCTGCCTCTCTGCCTACATGTGATCTCTCTCTGTTAAATAAATAAATAAAATCTTAAAAAAAACACAAAACTTTGCAATGCTCTATTAAAGTTATAAATGTGCTTTTAACTCAATCCTGCCATTCTACATCCAGCACTCATAGCAGGACTCGAGTGCACACATATACATGATTTGATACATTTGTGAAATATGCCTCACATTAATGGGAATATAGAATTCCCACATTAAAGGAAATTCTAACTTCACAATAGAATCCTGTGTAGTAACTTAAATATATGCAGAAATAGATACCTACACATCCAAAATTAAAAATGCCATTGGAGTTATATGTCAACACTGTTTTTATTACCAATGACATTTATTTTTATCTATTTATGTATTTTAAAGGGAGAGAGAGAGAGCAAGTGGGAGGGGCATAGGGAGAGGGAGAGGGAAACTCAGACAGACTCCATGCTGACTATGGAGTCCTGTTTGGACCTCAATGTGGGGCTGGATCTCACAACCCTGAGATCAGGACTGGAGCTGGAAGCTTAACCAGCTGTGCCTCCCAGGTACCCCGTCAATGACATCTATATGCACACAAATGCACACACTCCAAATTGTTAAGAAAATAATCACTTGAGATCATGCAGGAGTTTCACGTTCTGAGCAATACATTTAAAAATAATTATTTGACAAAAATTAAAAAAAATAAAAGTAACATTCAAATATTTTAAAATAAGCACCTATTAATTTAGTCGTGGCAGAATAACACAAGCTTTGAAAATTTTAGCCATGGAATGAATATTTAAGGATTTAAGTCAAATTTTGAAAATTAAGAGATGAAGAAGGAAATTGAAATTATCAGCATAATATCTAAGTCACTGCTATAATAAATTATTTATTTATCCAGCTTTTTATCATGGTATTTTTCTTTCCAACCAAAAATTTCATATGACTCTAACAACAAGCATTAATGTCAAAGTGCCAAAGAACATAAATCTGTGCCAAGAAGTTTCAAGTTTCAGTGAATCCGTTGATTGGGATCCAGTTCCCAATCAACACACAACTTCACCAGGAGCATATTCTTTTCATCTAAAGAAGCACACCAAGCATTCTTCCCCTGAACTATTTTTTTTTTATTGTGGTAAAATATATAGACTATCGGAATTTACTGTTTTCACTGCATAGTTCTGTGGAACCATGGCCACCATTCGTTTCCAGAAGTTTCTCGTCTTCCCCAAATGAAACTGTATGCCTTCAACACTAACTGCCAATTTTCCCCTTCCCTCAGCCCCTGGGAGCCACCCTGCTATTTTCTCTCTCTATAAATTCGACGACTCCAGGTGCCTCATCTAAGTGGAATCAGACAATATTTGTCCTTTTGTGACTGGCTTATTTTGCTCTGCCTAACATCTTTAGTGTTCATCCCCGTCGTAGTGTGAGTCAGCCTTTCCTTCTTTTTTAAGGCGGAATCATGTTTTATTGTAGGTGTATACTATATTTTGTTTTTCCCTTTATGTATCTGTGGACACTTGGGTCGCCTCGATCTTTTGACGAAGCAAAGATCTTCAGGAAGATGACTCTGGGAGCACAGTGTGTATGATGGGCCGAGGTGCAGAGAGAACTGCAGATAGGAAGCAAGGCTGCCTCTGGCGAATCAAGGCAAGGCACCAGGAGAGCGGCAAGTGGGAAGGAGCAGTGAGTGAGCAGGCATGACAGAGGGCGTGCGAGAGAATTGATGGAAACTGGCAAATAATGAGACAGAAGACAGGCTAGCAAAGTCACAAGTGGTGATGCTAATGAATGTGTTCATGCGATGATGATGAGAAAGTGATTGGAAGGGAAGACGGACTCAGCTGGAAACATGGAAATTGGGGTGCTGGTGAGACACACAGGTCAAGGCATCCAGCAGCAAGCTGCCGGTGGAAGAGAGGAGCTCAGCAGAGATATCAGGCTGGGGATGACAGCCTGGTCGGTGCACAAGAGCAAGTGGGACCCCGGTTCAATCACTGGGAAGGAGCCACATTGAGAGAGAGGAGGAGGGAATGAAGCTACAAAAGCAGAAAGCAGAAGAAAGAGGGTTTGGAGGGAAGGTTGCAAAGTTGGAGAAACAAGAGCACAGTGGGAGCTGAGATAGCAAATTTCAAGAAGGTAGAATTTGAATCTGCAGTGTTGAGTCGGGTAGTAGAGGATATTACTCAGCAGAAGTACTGAATTCGGACAACAGTTTTCTGACTGGGGTGGGGAGAGGAATCAGATTTCAAATTAACTCATTAACCAAACAGGGATATAAAAACAATGCAACATGGAATTAGGGTATGGAGAGTTCCAGCACAAGGAGGATAATAGCAGTTTCCTCCCCGGACCCTTGCCTGAGGATCTAGATAAAACAGGGAAAAAGTGTTTGAAAACGGTGGGATTATGAAATCCCAGAAGAATGAAGTCTGTGTTAAAATCTATAGACGAAAACGTTCTCTTTGCTGACTTAGGTACTGCAGCGATAAATTCCTACAGCTACATGCAAGCCACACGCACCGCAGCTTAGTTAGGACTTAGTGTGCGTAGCTTTCAAATCCTTACAGAAGCCCCAGCCTTGATACACATGGCAGTCCCAAGCCTCCCCAGAGCGCCCTAGAACTCTTCAGCACTTGGGAGCTCCTATGGCCAACAATTCTGACAAGTTTTCCCACTCAAGCATTCTTTAAGCTTAACTGCCCACAACTCTATTTGT
Organism: Neogale vison; assembly: GCF_020171115.1. Classification (NCBI taxonomy): domain Eukaryota; kingdom Metazoa; phylum Chordata; class Mammalia; order Carnivora; family Mustelidae; genus Neogale; species Neogale vison. Next base: position 173,224,363 of record NC_058094.1, on the reverse strand, counting down.
ACTGTTCATCAAAGAAACCTTCCTCCTCCATGTGTCCATTTGCACTTTATATAAATAACCCAGAAATGCCCTCTTTAGGGGGAGGGCATTTCTGGGTTATTTATATTTGTGGGAGAGTCAAGATTCCAAATTGGTGGTTTTATTATCTAATCTCTAAACTGCCAATGTTACATAGGCGGCGGACGGTAAGCCAGGAAAGGTTCATGTAAATCCGCCAGTGGGGATCAGAGGCATCCCCACACCCTACCCTGGAGATTACGGACCTCCAGCCTCAGTGGAGGGCCTAGGGTCTGCCATTGTTCTACCCGCTCCGGCCGACCGCTGGCTGGGGCTTTGGCGCAGGGACCTGAGGGGCTCGTGGCCTGGAGAAGGGGTGCCGCTTACCCTGCGGCTGATCTCGAAGGCAACTTCCGGAGCCCTGACTAAGCTCGTAGAGTGTAGGGAGACATGGGGCAGATGGTTCGGGTCCCAGGCCATCAGGGCACTAAGGGAGGCCAGCAGCACCTACTAGCCATCCAACCTAGCTCCACGGCTCATTGGTCCGTTACCAACAGTTACCGCAATCTGGGCGACTAAAAGCCAATCCAAACTAGGAAAGATTTGAAGCCAGTCCCTTCTATGACGTTTTCACGTGTGGCCCTGTAGCGCCCACCACGTTGTACCTTGAACACACTCGTGTTTATTCAGCGTGCCGTGCAGCTTGCCGCCCGTGCCAGAGATGGAGGGGTCCGCTATGTCAGAGCACTCCAGTGGCAATCACCCACTAATAATAATTTCATTGATCTGAGCTCTAAATACTAGAAAGCTTAGCTTTCTGAAGAGTAGACGTACCACTGGCCACATGAGGGTGGGTTGAAGGAATGCCCTACAGAATCCTAGTGGGGCTTGAAGCAAAGAAGAAAAAGAATCAGTATTGCTCATCCTCCCTTATTTAAAATTTTGACATTCTGTTCATCATGAATGCTGTTGCATTAATTTTGAATTTTACATATATCTATATATATCTATATATAGATATATACATATCATCAGCACTTGTTTTGATTGCTGAGTTTGGATTCCTTACATTTTTGTAATTTTTGTACTAAGACCAGTGTCTTACTTGCCTCCTCCTAGACCCGGTCCTGGAATGCAGGTGGAGGTAGCAATATCAAGGAGACCCAGATTCCACGTTTGCGGAAGAATGGAACTCTTGACTGATCTTATTGTGAAGGGCAAGGGCATGTTGGTTCAGTAGCTGAAAACTCCTCCCTCTAGCAGAAAATGGGTAAGTGGAGCCACTACGTGGCAAGGTTTTTCCAATCTTCAAGGTGTTATTGTTGTTTAATTGATAGCTCCCCTACTTCTATTGGAACCTCTTACATAGGCTATGTTATGATCTTATTTATATGAGTCTTGTTCCCCTCTAGCTTGGGACATGTTGAAGGCAGGATTCTCTCTGGTTCATCACTGTTTTCTGCCTGGGCCTAGTACCCTGCATTCTGTAAATGTTGATTTAATTGAATGAGTTGGTTTCTTGGGTCCAAATTTGAACTTGAAATCTAGAATTAAATGTAGCTGTTAGAAAGGGATCAGGCTACTTGCATGAAAAAATGCTGGTGTTGGAATAGAGCATTTACAAATGTCTCAGAAAAATCAAACGCCCACTCTTTTAGTACTTCTGAAATGTATTTGGGTCGGGTAGAGTTGGGTAAGTAGAAGTCTTCCAAGTTATCACAGAAGGAGGGATCATCTGAGAATGATTGTCCAAGTGGTTTTATATCCCAGAAATAAAGATCAATTAAGAAGAATGATCCACTGAGAAAATGCATAAAGTAGTTGACTGGTGTCCTGTCTCCCATTTTTGCTCTTAAACATGGGTTATAGAATTTCAAATATCATTCATGTATATGCTACAAGAAAAATGGAAATACATGCTATTTGTTCTACTTCGTACATTACACAAACGTGAATTTTAGAATCAAATGCAAAATGCATTTCCAGAGCATCTTACATAAATAAACTACCACCAGTTGATTTCTACTAAAATCACATTTAAAGATTATATCCTTTATTTTTTAAAATCTTTTTAATGAATATTAAGAAGAGAAAAAGAAATTTTGAAAAAGAGCTCTATTCTTCGTAAAGGAACTCAGAAACTCATTTATTATAAGATCTTAATGTGTTCTCTCTTTGAGAAAAATTCATAATTTAATTGACCATGAGGACTAAAACAATGCAAATTTAATTTCAGAATGTCAAAGTTGGAGGTTAGCGAAGCACATTTTTGGTAAGAGGCACTATCTAGAAATCCTCACATTGGTGGCATAAAGTTTTTACAAAATAAGTATCTTTAGCAGAGTGAGCAGAGATTTTTTAACCTCTGTGAGGTAGGATTAGAGCCTGAGGAATTCAGCTTGAAATTTTAAAAATCCATGTAAAATGTACATTCTGCTTTACAATCAATCTTGTTTTAATATGAAAATAAAGTGGCTCCCATAACTCCCCTCAAATCTTTGAGTAATATTTACACTCAAGCAAGACACCCTGTGTTTATCCTGTGGCTTTACCTCCCTGGCAAACTGCCATTGCCTGCAGGGGTGTGCATACCCCATTTGAAAGCTCTATCATATCATGTATGTGGCTTTGGATAAGAAGAAAGAGCCTGGGCTCCAAGTCGGGGCATGTGGGGTTTGGTCTCAGCTCTGACATTAACTAGTTGTTGGCCACTTTCAAGTCACTTAATGTCTCTGGGCTTCAGTGTCTTCAATAGTAAAATGAACAAGTTGGAAGTTTAGCTCAAAAATCTAATTACACTCCTCTAGAAAAGTAGTATGTATTGTTGACAGAGTAAAATGTTCTTGTTGAGATGTTGACATGTGATTGTTTTTTAAGAAGAATTTTCCAGTGGAAAATGTGTGAGAAAAAAAAAATTATGGGTGTGATGGTTACCATTAAAGCTAAATAATTTTTAAAATCTTCTGATTTTTGCCTGAGCAATTCCAATAATCAATCTACATGCTATTTTTGCAAGTGAGTGAAAAATATTTATTGCATGAAATAATCATAATCAGCCATTTTTTACTGTGTAGAATGTGCATAGAATGAGAAACATATCAGCCACAATCCAAATATATTTTTATGTGTTTAAAAATATATCTTTCTAATGATAGTTGATAAGCACAGTATCAACATTCATTGCTTTAAGTTTAGGTAAAATACCATTTTAGATAATAACTACAATTTTTTATTTACATAAAATGAAAATGAATGAAATATTGAGAATTCATTGAATTCTCCATGAGTCTTTCATGTTACTGTAAGTCTTATAGGAAGAGACACTGACTGCCTTTGTTCAGGACTACATTTTAAATTTTTATAATGAACACACTTGGAAGATATAGTGTCTATCTCCTGAGCAAATTGTGGGTGAGTTTTTGGTTTTTTCACTAAGAAGCATAATAAATGCAATGTCTCCTTCCCTTATAATAAAGATAAGGTCAGGCAGACTTTTACTGTCCAGTATAAAAGATTTAGGTTTTCTAAGTTTAGCATTCCTCTCCTCTAACACAGTCTACTGTGTATGACCACATCACCTGGCCTGCTTCTCATTACCTTTTGGAAACTGTGGCTGAAGGATACTCAGGCTGTGCTGTTACTGTGAGTAGTAAACGGTCCTTAGTCTCTGACCCAGAAGTCTCATATCATCCAGCTACCTATGAAACTGTGGCTTGCTAACAACTTGTTTCTGCCTGTCTGGTTTTGTCTTTTTTTTTTTTTTTTTTTTTTAAGAATGGAATGCGTCCTTTTTTTTTTTAATATTTTATTTATTTATTTGACAGAGAGAGACAGAGAGACAGAGATCACAAGTAGCAGAGAGGAAGAGAGAGGGAGGGGGAAGCAGGCTCCCTGCTGAGCAGAGAGCCTGATGTGGGGCTCGATCCCAGGACCCTAGGATCATGACTGGAGCCAAAGGCAGATGTTTAACCAACTGAGCCACCCAGGTGCCCGGATTGCATCCTTCTAATTTGTTCTTCAGCTTTCATGTTTCTCTTTACCATCTCATGAACTTCCATCTTTCAACCTAAACTACTGGGTTGAATTGTTGCATTATGTTCCCTTGTAATGTTTCTTATGGTTTATTTATGCATTACTCTACTGATGGACATTTATGTTGTCCAATTCTCTTTTCTTTTTACTATGATAACCAATGCTATAAGAAGTGTCTTTGTAATCCTGAGTATTACATTAGGTGAAATTCTTTGATGGTATTAATGAGTCGTATATGTGTTTCTTTCTCTACAGGATGGTATTTTGTTAAATTTTGCCAATCTAATTGGAGAAAAATTTTATCTTGATGTTTTAATTTGTGCATACTTAGTGAAGTTGAGTATCATTCAAGTGCTTATTGGTCCTTTGTATTTTTTTTTCCATGAATTGTGATTTCATGTTAATTGCTTAACTTTGAACATGAAGATTGAAATGACTGAAACCCACCCTATGAGCTAGATCTGTAGAATTTCTCAGTTATTTCTTAAAGTCACCCAATGATTCAAGTCATCTTGTACCATCTTGCACAATTGTCTTCCCTTGCTCTCTCTCCCTGGCTAATGTCTGCTGCTTTCAGAATGCTGAGATAAACATTATTTCTCTGTCCCTGAAGTACTCTTTTACTGATCTCAGGGATCCATGCCCAGGATGCTATCACCTGATGTTCTAAGTGTTGCCATTGTTTAAATCATCTGTGGGTTCTGAGCTAATAGGGAAACATCACTCTCTCTCCAACCCCATGACATGTTTTGTCACCAAAATTCTGAAGGAATTTTGTACATATTTATTAGTTCTTGAACTCTCACAAAAAAAGAAAAAAATTAGCCATTTACGGTTCTGCCTTTCATACCTTATTTCCTCTCAAAACCCACACACAATCCTCCAAATAGCTACCTGAACAGGAACAGGAAGTGGTTCAAGTTTGGAAACAATCCTATACTCTCTGGAAAAGCTAAAAACCTCTAGATGGGACTATAACTTCATCAAATAGTGTAATTTTCAATTCCACACCTGTGCTGATTTTGGTGTGATTTTACATATTCTCCCACAGTCATTGGGTCCCATGTCTAAGCTCTATCCATGCCCTCACATAGCCACCCTTTGACTATTCATTGTGCCTAGAGGAGCATATATGCCCATCAGGGTATATAGGTATAGAGTATGGAAAAGATGAGGAGGCAAGTATTCCAGGTAGGCTCGTCTAGTTGTCCAATGGGGTGGGCAGGGTTGGAGGTGGTGAGTTCAGAGGAAGATCTGAACAGGGGCTTTTAAATCATGGGGCCTAGTACAGAAGACCTCATGCCTGAAATTAGAAATTGTAACTGGGTGGAAAGGTTATACAATTCTTTAAAATTAATTTCTATTGTAGGATTTCATTGTGTGATATCATTAAAATTACTAACTGTTCCCTCACTTGGTTCAATTTAGACTTCTTGAGTTACTGGTAGAGAGAAATTTATCTTAAACTGGCAGAGAAGTCTTGATAATACTAGCAGGAATGCTGTGTTTTGTCACATATATAATATCACAATTAGACATTTGAAGCATAAATTCTCTCTATATATAAATGTGTAAGGATTATGTGTATATATGCACATGTATGTATGTGTGAGTGCATGTATGCATGTATGTGTGTGTACATATACATTCACACACGTATGTCCATGCACACACACACACACACACACACACACACAAACACAAAGTAGACAACCTCTACAATACCCCCGGTGATCCCTACCTCCTGGTTTTCACATCCTTGTATAACTCCCTTCCCTTGCACATGGGCCAGATTTATGGGCTTCTGATAAATAGAATATGGTAGGAGGATAGGATATTACTTCTGAGATTAGATTTCAAAAGGACCGTGGTTTCTGTCTTGGTCCGCTCTCTCTTGTTCTCTGGCCTGGTCTGAGGTAAAGTTGCTGTCATGTTGTGAGCTGACCTAGAGAAAAGCCCACATGACAAGGTATTGTTGTCTCTAGCCAAAAGCTGGAGAGGACCTGAAGCCTGCCAATAGCCATGTGAGTCATCCTGGAAGTAGACACACCCCCACCAAAGCCTTCAGTTAACTATAGCCCTGGTCTGGCTTGCAGCTTTGTGAAAGACTCAGGGGCACCCAGTTGAGCCACACCCAGATTCCCGACATTCAAAATGGAGATAATAAGTGTTTGTTGTTTTGTTTTTAATTCTGAAGTGATTTGTTATGCAGTAATAGATAACTAATTATACATTTTAATGTCTATTTTTTATTACATGTATATTAAATATGTATATATGAATTTAAATTACGAGTATGAAGAGATCTAAAAAGCTATATTTCTAGTTGAAAAGCTATTCTTCTCAAAAGAATTCTTGTCCCCTGTTACCATATGTAGTAAAATCTGACAAAATTTCTCCTTCTGACAATTTCCAGATTAATATTTAAATCTGGAAAGCCAAATTTACCCTTGGAATGCTAGCTACATGCAACCACATGTTTAGTTGTAAAAATAAACCTAACTCTTTTATCATAATAGCCGGTAATTTATCGGGCTCTCTGCTCAGCAGGGAGCCTGCTTCCTCCTCTCTTTCTGCCTGCCTCTCTGCCTACTTGTGATCTCTGTCTGTCAAATAAATAAATAAAATATTTAAAAAAAAAAAAATAATAGCCGGTAATTTAGTTGAAAGATAATTTTAAAAATATTTATTATTAAACAACTTAATCTAAGTTGTGTTAACTTAAAAAAAATCATTAACTGAATGAATACTATCAGCAAGTCAATAAATATTCTTTCATTTCTTTATGAAAACTTTTTCAAATGTGATATATACTTAAACAATGGGACAGTATTAAGTATTATTATTTTGTCAACTTTGGGGTGTTATTTTGGGGCTCAGTTTTCACTTCTCAACATAATAGTTTTCTCCTACGCTCTTTCTAACTCAAGCATCAGAAACTGCTGAGATTTTCTTCACACTCCCATAACTTTTAAAGTACATTTCAGGGGTTGCCTGTGCTCAGTGGGTTAAGCATCTGCCTTTGGCTTAGGTTGTGATCTCAGGGTCCTGGGATCGAGCCCCGCATCGGGCTCCCTGCTCAGCAGGGAGCCTGCTTCCCCCCCTCTCTCTCCTTGCTGCTCTGCCTACTTAGGATCTCTCTGTCAAATAAATAAATAAATAAATAAATAAATAAATAAAATATTTTTTTAAAAAGTACACTTCAAAATGAAGACTCAGCTTGGAAGTCATTTTTTCTTTAAGGCCTGGATTAGTTTTGCATAATAACATCACTGTTAGCAGTGGCATCCAAAATTCCTGGGGACAGATTTTTTATTGGTCTTGTTTACATACTTACAGTGACAGAAAAAGATTCCCAAACTAGCTCCAGGAAGCTTGGGATACCATGTGTGGCCAGACTTGGGCCATCAAGCCATTTAAAGAGCGCTTCTTTCTACATGAGGAAGCTATTTTAGATGACCCGATATCCTTCATTTATGCACTCATTCATTGAGTCAGGCATTGAAATTGACTGAATCCCTACCATAAATCACATACTCTGCCAAGGAACGGAGAATGTGAATTAAGACACTCCAAAGAAAGGGAGTTATGAAGCAAATAGTATTAGCTCCCATAGCTCTAAACATACTGTAATTGTGTTTGGTTCTGCTTGATATTGGCTGGCATTCAAATGGATCATTAAAGATGTTACTATTATTTGCTTAGAGCCTGAAGTGTTTCAATTACCCTTGTACAGAATTCCAAACTGTCTTATTGACTGTAATAACTGTGTGCTCTTTATTGCCTTTATTCAGTTGTAAGGTTCATATTAATGATGCTTTCATCACCAACTTTTCACACAAAACAAATAGGAGACAAAGGTTCAATAATCATTTTAATTATAGGCACTACATTTTGGAAAGTAGTTCAGAAGAAATCTTTTTCAGAAGAAGTACAAAGACATGAAGAGGTTTTTTTGCATTGCAAGTTTAATGCTTCTAAAGTTTTAGAAAATAATTTTCATCTCATGAATTCATTTTATGTTATAACAAAGAAAGAAATTGTGTTTCCACCACTAGGGTACAGTTTCCAAGAAGTTTAGCAATTTTCCTTAAATTTGGATAGAAAAGATAGACAAACAGCTCACTTAGTTTTGTCCAATTCTTTACCCTTTACCTCTAGTGATCTTACTTACGCAGTAAGCAGCAGAAATCAAGCTCAATGCCATCAGATTCCTACTATTTGTATAGGTGATGGCTGTGAGTGACTTTTGTTAGCATGAACTTTTAAAAACAGGGGAACAAGGTAAAGGGAGTGAGAGAATAGAACAAAGGAGAAGGAGGAGAGAGAACAAAAGGGAAGAAAAACAGAAGGGGAGGGTTGGAGAGAAAAGAGAGACAGGGTGAAGATAAGAAAGAAAAGAAGGAAAAAAATGTAAAGAAGCAGGTGATAGAGAGAAGGAAGAGAGTAGCAAAGGACGGGACATAATTGTGATTAGGAATTATATTGTTGTCTTTTGATCACCCACATCTTACCTTTTGAAAGGCGATGTCCTTCTTTGGGGGCACTGCTTTATCCTTGATTGTATGGCCCAGCTCTCAAAGCTCTCAAAGCTCCTGGCATCAAAGGTGGGCCTATAATCCAAGATAGACTAAGCAGAATAATTACTCCTAGATTTTTCCAGTTGGAATTAGGGGGAAAGGAAGCTATGTGGTTTACGACCTAAAGTTAATATTACATGTTGCCTTAATATCTAAAACTGGGAAGGCCTAAAATGACTGAACCACGTGCTCCCTCCTTACTCTCTTCCCACAGATAAAGTCTCCTAGCCAAGTGATGCTCCTCATCCAACAGAACAAATACAGTGCATATCCTGGGGTAGCTGGTTTCACTTCTCTGCCAGCCAAAGAGCTATTGAAACAACCCAATCACGTCCTTGTGTGGGAACCAAGGCATCTCACCCTCTGGTTACCGCCAAGTCTGCCTCCTAAAGGCTCTGGCTGTCCACTCTGTTCCAGAGCACAGCCCCTATGGAGTCCTGCGTGGTCCACAGTGTCCTCCTCCCCTGGGCTGTGAGGGCAGGAGATGAAGAAACTGTTGCCAGTCACATCTCTCCAGAGTCAGGTGTCATGCGTTTGGTCATCCCCAGAAGCCTGGGGTGGGGGTCCTCCCCTTCCCAACAATCTGAAGAGGAGTTAGGGAACTGGGTGCCACCAGCCATGTTTGTAGCCATGTAAAGGGGCTGGGCTGGGCGTGAAAAGTCAGCACATGACGAGCGGTAGAATTGGGAGAAAATGGGTGAAGGATGCCTGCAGATTTAGAATTCCTGGCTCTGTCACCACTGAGGTTCTGACTTCCTAGCAGTTTTTCCTCCTTTTTTTTTTTTTCTTCTTCTTCCCCTTTCTTGTTGGTGTTTCTAATGACATCCAAGAGTTCAGATGGATGCAAGCAGCAAGGGAAAAGAGGGGGAAGAATGAAAAGAAAAGAAAGAAAAGTGGTACATGGTGAGTTGTCTTATCATTAAGCTGCTAGCCAATGAGCCTAGAAGATGCTATTGGCCATGTTTCTACATAGAAAGTGGATTTACAATAGAAGAGAATAAAACTACCATACAGAGCAAGAGAAGGTCAAGTCTAAAGGTAGTCCACCATTGTAGCTAACTCCACACCTGCTTGTGGTTGACTGCAGTTTGGATGCAAGTCAGTTTACTTTCCTTCTGCTTTAAGCTAGTTTGCATTAGATTCTTTACTTTAAATCAAGAGTCCAACCATGTTCATTGATGTGAAAATATTATCTTGAGGGTGAACCTCATAATGTCATGTCATTTTCACATCTATGGGTCATTTCTTGGGTCTACATCTGGCCCATAATGACCCTAATTTTTACTGTAACACTTGCCCAGAGCTTGTGTCTACTGACCTCCGCCCCTTCCCTCCACTAAATTAATTAACCAATAGGTAAATGTGAAATTATTTCTGGTAGCCTTGTATCCTTCTCTTTCTCTCCAAAAATCTACATTACAGTAATTGGATAGCTGCCAAGAGCTTGAAGTACAGCTGCATTTTTTAATTAATTAAATATCATAATCCTGTTTGCAGCTTCTATCAGTAACTGGAATGAATGTTATAGAAAGAGCATTCACTAAAAGGAATGTGTTGTGTAATCTAATGTATGCTAAATGTAGGTGGTCTGAAAACTATTTCGCTGCATTCCTACTTTTGCTCATAAACTTTAAAAAATTTGTCACTACAGTGTGAGTGCCATTCAACGAAAGGAAGTCAGCTAAGCCCTTTATAAAACATTATTTTAAATACTCTTTTCTACATTTTCCAAGGCAGATTGTATCGTTAGTTAATCCGTCTACCTATTGTAATAGTAGGTGGTAAAAAATGTCCTGCATCCTGTCTCCATACATTCTTTTTCAATTTCCCTTTGTTGATTTTTGTTATATTTTTGTATCATAGCTTTAGTAACTAGGATGTCTTCAGGTAAAGAAAATCCCTTCTTTCCGATCTTTGTCAACTACAAGTTAGTGACTCAAAGTATTACATGTGCACTCCCATAATTGTTTATCTTGGTGTGGCCCATGCTGAATATTAGTGCTGCTATCAAAATTATTCTGTTCTCTGACATGATCTCTTGGTATTTCTTGGTTATGTTTTCTCTAAAAGTTCAGGAATTGCTTGTCGGAAATCCCTTGACAAGAAAATTTACCAAGGACGTTACTACATTGGTAAGCTTGACAGTTTCTTTGCTAGGAAATGCTAGCTTCCAGAGCTTAACTTCTTACCCTACAGCTATTTTTTCCTCTCGTGTCATTGTCTTCTTATACTATTCTGGTTGAATAAACTATTTTTTATTAACTTCATTTTATTACTTTGATAGGGATCATACCTAAACTGTACAGCTATGGTAACATAGCACGTTCATACTTTGTAGTAATTAAGACAATTTAAAAAACTTTATTTAACTGGTAAAATGACCCTGAGGCTCTCATGTAGAACTCCACCTAGGAGAGACCCACTGGAAAATCACAAAGTCCAGCTATGGCTTTTTCCTAGGGCAGCTTCCATACCCTGGATCGTATACTGTTTATGTGTAAATGATTTTGGTTGTGGCTTCCAGTAACCCTGAGGGTAGGTCCCTCTGATTCATCATGGACAAGGCCACTAGCAGACTCATTGTCAGGGACAGGGACCAACTTTGGAGTAAAGGGATTATCATCGGTTAGGATGTTTTGCATTATAGTATCAGAACCCTAAGCTTTACCTGTTTAAGCAGCAAGGCACTATCTTGTGTCCATGAACAAGAAGTCCAAAGGTAGATCAGTTCTAGGTTCTAAATAGTCAGGGCCAGAGTTCCAGATCTCTGCTCGTTTTAAATCCTGCCCTCCTCTAAGCTGGCTTTCATTTTGGGTTTTCAGTTAGCCTTTCCCCTCACGAGACAGTAGGAGCATCTCCAGGTTTTACATTCTGACATGCCGCTATTAAGAGGAAGAAGAGGGCTTACTTCATGTTCGCCTTATAAGAGGCACAACATTTCCCTAAGTGCTTCCCTTCCATGTATGCTTGGCCAAAATGGAGTCACATACCCACCTAAAATCAGTCAGTGGCAAGGGGAGTGGTGTCTCTATGACTGGTAGATAATCAAGATCCACTCTGATGTGTTCTCAGGCTGCCCTGCCAGGTGGACTCATCCCTCACTTCTCTTGGAAGCAGAGAGTTCACACCCATCAGCCTGGACTCCCACAGAGATGCACATGGACGGCCTCCCCCACCTGCTAGAGCTTCTACACCACCCGCCAGGCTGCCCTTCTTCAACAAGGACATGATCTTCCCGTGGCTTGAACTCTGACACTGCACACTCTTCCCATCTATCCTCCCCCACCCCCTGGGACAGTTCTGGTGATGTGCCAAGGCTCTGAATTCCCTGTATGGGTCCGCTGTGTGCAAGGACACCTTCTCCACCTGCTTGGGCTCTGACACCTGCACCCTCCTTCATCCTGTGGAGTCTGACTTCTTGCCAGCAGTGTTCTGTTCCAGAAGGAGTTAAACTTTGCTCAATGCAATTTTTATAGCAGTCTATTTAAAGAATAACAAATAGCTATCTATTTAAAGAATGGCAAATAGCTATGTACAAAGTAAAAAAAAAAAAAAGCAATGAGATTTTTCCACTCACAGAAAAAAAAAAAAGAAGGTGTCAGAAGAGAAAGCTGTGATAGTGTGTGCACACTGTTGCTATAGTAGAGACAGCTAATAAGTGTGGTTTTCATAAATTAAGAAAAATAGATAACTACTTCCCCCACCTATCAGCAGTATCTCAAGTTACAGAAATGGAGAGTAGCAATTTCAAATGACATTTCAACTCTTCAAACTGGGTGGTGATCCTTGTCAATTGGAAATGGAAGAATAAGAATGTGGTCCTATTGTTCCCAAAACTGAATTTAAAATAAAACAGTTGTGTTTTAAGAGTTAACGTCATGGTAGTCTTGATCAGTCCCCAGCATAAGTGCATTGCAAGAAGGTAATTTTGAGTGGCAACAAACCTTTGATTTACCTGCAAGATTTCCACACAGGCTCATTTTATGGATGAGAAGCCTGAGGCACAGAGGGTTAAGTACCTGGTCTGGGGGTCACAGCAGGTGAGCGGAAAGCAGCCTGATTCCTTTGCCCTTCTTTTCTAGAATGTGTGCTGATCTGTGGGAAAAATACCTGACTGCAGTATTATCTTTAATAGGAGAAAACTGGGAAGTAACGCTAGAAGAGAGAGGATTAATGAATCATCCGTTCTGTGGAAATGAAACAGCTGTTGAAGAATGAGGCAATCGAGTCGCATTTATTGACGGGGAAAGATGTTTAGTTTATCACACAATGTTTGCTGTAAAAACTGGGTGGGGACCATCTACGGATTATAAAGAGAGTGTTTGTATAAACCCATAAATGCCCGAAGCAGGGCAGAAAGATTCTGGCCAAAATGTCCACAGTCTGGTGGACGGTTGGGGAGGAGAGCAGAGTTTGGGATATGAAAAGAGCAACGTTAGGGGATGGAGTTGTAGCAATGGAAAGGAAAGGTCAAACAGGTCAGCTGAGGAGGAAGAATGCTCAGGAGGTCTGCGCTATTCAGAGGATGGGGCTTGATCTCACAGGGCAGAGGCAAGGGCTCTCCTATCTCGGTTTCATGCAGGGAGATCAGCTGCCAGGACCAGCTCCAGGGTGGTATCAGGCATACCTAGGCCAGGTGTGCTCAGCTGGGTCCCTCATCTTTTCAGGGTTAACAGGAACCCTGTGCCTACCAGCCCATCTCAGGTAAATGGTACACAGAGCTTGGGTCCGTGGAGGGTCCCTAACCAGATGAAAAAAACTCAGATGGGTCCCAGGGACCCAGGTGTTCCTTTTGGAGCTTCTGTTGAGGATTGGCCAGCCCTTGCTCATGGAGGGTCTACTCAGAATCTTCTCATCTGGCTTCAGGAGAAGTTCAGGAACCTCTATCATGTTCTGGGGCAGTGACTGGTGTGGGGGGCCTCACACAGCATTGAGACTCAGTTCTTGGCCTGTGGTGGTGGGGGGCAAGTGGTCATGGTTAATTTGTCAGTCTCTTGCCTTTGAAACTTGTGCCATTCCATCTGAGAGGTCATGTTTTCTTTCTGACAGTGAGGACCAGCTTCCAGAATTCTGGGTCAAATGGGTAAGCCTTGAAGCCCTTCTGTCAGAGTAGCTTCTTCTGTTTTCATATCAGTCATCAGATGATGTTACTCATCAACATATGAGTAACACTGGGCCTCCCTGATGGAACTGAACTGCACAAGGGCAGATCCTGTCCCCATGCAGCCCAGATTCTGAGCCTAGGATCAGAGAGGGAAGACAGCCTGACTCCTCCGAGTGGCCTCCTCTAACTCATCACAAGGTCCACAGGATAGTTGGGAGAGCTCTGGGACCTGGTAAAAGGGGAAGGTCCCCTTGCCTGAAGTCTCCATTGCTACACTCTGATGGTGGCCCCAGGGTGGAAGAGGACAGAGCTCCAAGGCTTCCCCCAAGATGACAGGGTCGTTATGCTCATATGGTTTAGTCTCTTAGCAAATTTGCTATTCAGTTTCAGTATTTTCCTAAATCAATCTGTCTGTTTGGCAAATATAAGAGACAATTTGGGTAAAATTTGATGAATTCTGGAAGTTAGAAACTCGATGAAATTAAAATGGAAATAATTTTATGGAGAAAAAAGTCCAATTGGGATTGTGTTAAATTTATAGATTAATTTAGGGAAAATTCAGATCAATATAAATTATTGTGATTTCCCACCCAGGTGCCGGAGCATGAAATCTCACTTGATTTGAGATCGATATCTCAGAGGGTTAGATCATCTTCTTTGCTCCTCCGGCTCCTACCCCTCTTTTTTTAAGTCTGACTTGGCTATTTGTGGTTAAACATCTGATATTGGGCATAGTCCATGACAGAATTTGTACTTGATCTTATTGGGGTAAGTCTTCTGGAGCAATTTGAGGAAGAAGTGATAGCATTATACCAAAATCTTTGGTGAATCATTTGACTCTGGAAGTTTCTTACGTGGTGATTTTTGGAATAATGAAGGGCAAGTCAGCCATAGCCGTTCTGTTAAATAACGTTACTGTTAGCTCTCTTCTTTCTGTCCACCCTTACTTCTCACGAGAATTTTATTTACCCCAAAATACCTGCTTACACTCTCCTATATTACAAATACTGTTTTAAGCCCTAGGAACTTAAATAAAAAATAAAAATCTCATTAAGATTACATTTTAGTGAATACAGTTCAGAGATACAACACGATGTATCTTCGTCCATAGATGTGTCTGTGCAACACGGGAAGAAGTTGCCTCTTTCTTAGTGGAGGTATAGCACCATTCGGGCTATGTGTCATATTTCTGGTCCTTCCCCACTTCCTGGCATCTGGCTCAATTGCACCTCTTTGCTCCCTTCTGAATGAATGAGGCCAGGTGACAAGTAACTGCTGATGAGTCGTAAGTAGAAATAATTTGGGTCACTTCTGAGTGGAGGCATTTAAGTGGCGGAATGAGATCGTCCAGGACACTTCTTCTGCTGACATGAGGGTGGGCGTGATTGTGATGGTGGCTGCTTCCTCAGTCGGGGCTACCGATGACTGCTATACAAAGAGACCACTTCTCCCTTACCTACTCCCAGTGGGCGAGAGGTTGGCTGAGACATTTTGAGATACTGATCTTCTGAGATTTTTGTGGTGGAGGCATGGTTTGTTACTGCAGGATAGCTCAGCCTCTGCCCACTGATACAGCACATTTAAAGGAAAACGAAATGGAACATTTTATATGAGGACCTGCGAGCAGTTAGGTGCAGAATTGTACTTGTACAGCACAGGTAGGCAGATAGTGATCAAGCTTTGTACAGTATTTCTTCCACTAGATATCACTGGAATCATCTAGTAACTGTCTCTTGTCCTTTCCATTTTCCTGTTCTTGATCGCTGGCCCCACATTCTGCACTCACAGCTCTGGGTCCTTCCCTATTTAGTGCCTGAGACCGTCTCTTCATACACTCTGTAACACTGTTGAATTGAATCTGGTTTTGACGTTCTATTGTGAATACCACCTATTTCTGGTTTCAGTCTTTCTATACTCTACATTGTGCCAACTACAACATGAAAGTCTTTTTTTTTTTTTTTTTTTTTTGGCAGCCGAAATAGTTCATTCAGTCTAGATGGCATGTTAATTCACTTGAGCAGGCTAAGGTGCATGGTGGGTTCCAAACCAAGGTGATAGACTTAGGCTGACTAACATTTCCAACATTATTACTTTATTAGTAAATGATATTTTAGTTATCTATGTTCAGTCCACTTTCCTCCCCAATTTAAATGAGTGGAGATGGATAATAGTGGTGGACCACTTAGGCAACTAGAACTCTGGGGCATGTTATGAGGTGGTATTTTTCAATATTGGCTGTATGATAAAATCAGGAGACCTAAAAGATCCCAGAGCCCAGGAAGCACCCCAACCAGTTGCAGAGGAATCACTGAGCCTAGGACTTTGGCATCAGTATTTGTTAAAGACCGCACCCCCACCCCTTGGCTCCAATGGGCAGCTGAGGTTGAGAGTCACTCCTTTAGACATTAGTGCTGGGTTGGATGAAGGCAGGTAACCTTTGTAACTAGCAGCAGAAGGGCAGAGAGGAGAACACAGCCTAAAAGATAAAGTTTTGCAGGGCCTCCCAGCAAAGACTGACCTGTTGTAAGCGTTGTCCCTGACGTACACTGAAGCTGGACTTAGACCCACATGAAGACTGCAAGGATTCTGTAATCCCGGCGGGCTTCTCCTCCTCTCTTCTGCTGCAGCCAGAGCATGAAAAGCTACTAGCAAATATTTAAGAGTCATATCTAGGTGAAAGGAATCACACTGCAAAGTCCAATGAGAAAGAGAGGCAAAGCCTAAAGTATGAAACATGCGGAAGACCCTGGAATGGAGTCAGGAAGTTGAGCAAAGGTGAGAGGGAAGGATGGAATTCCAGACGCAATGGTACAGCTGGGCTGGAGAGACCCAGCTCCGTGCCTAGGCCAGCCACCTTCAGAGAGTGTGCTGAGCTGGGCTGGGAGGAAATAGCAGATGGCATGGGGCAGATTTTGAAATAGAAACCAATCCTTAACAAGTAATAAAAACAGCCTTCTAGGGGCGCCTGGTTGGCTCAGTGGGTTAGGGCCTCTGCCTTCAGCTCAGGTCATGATCTCAGGGTCCTGGGATCGAGCCCCACATCGGGCTTTCTGCTCAGCAGGGAGCCTGCTTCCCTTCCTTTAAAAAAAAAAAGAAAAAAAAACAGCCTTCTAGCAAAATTGTTTCTGTATTTATTCTCCTTGAATAATACAATAGGGCTATATCACAGGGTTTTTTAGGCAAAGAATATTTTTCATTTATGAGAAAAAAAACCTCAAGCAGTTGAATGTCTCATAAAAATGACACATCTTAGGGAGAAAGTAACCAGGGAGTCCACCTAGATATTGTACCTCAATAGAATTCTACTAGGGTATTTTGGGGAATAAAGGTTTTATGCTTTAAAGATGTATGAAGATATTCTGTAGGCTGGTACAGCAGCCACTTCCATGCATACATGCTTTTCCTTTCTCTCCCCTGACATCCTTTTTGTTCCCTGGCATTTTCTCTCTTTTTTTTCCTCATCTTTTTCTATCCGTCTGCGTTTTTTCAGTCCCCTGCCTGCCACGGAGACTTCACCCAGCAGATCAGCACATTGGGCAGCTCTTGCCCTAAGCTCTGCTCACTTAATCCATTCGTCAGTACCACCCTTTCTGTCCAGTTGGGTGTCTCCTCTAATCTCAAATTCTTGCCTAAATCCTGTGACCTCATATCTCTGGGCCTTCCACAAGACCCCCGAGAAGCCTGAAGCTGCAACTAAATCTTCCAGGACTCCTTGCAGAGACTTAATAACCAGTGAAGCTTTGTTTAGCATTCCCCAGAAATGAGTCACTTGAGCCCTCCATGTTTGGGGAAAGCTCCTGCTTGCCTGCGGAGGCACATGCTCTGTGAACCTGAAACCTACAATCCCCACTTGAGAGCATCGTCATTTCCTCTCCTTGATCTTCTTGCTTTGGATCTAGTAGATCATCTCCTTGTTCTATCTGTTCCAGCGACAAGCAGACCCTGCCAGAAATCTGTCTGGGCATGATTCCCTTGATTCTTTGTCTCTATATCCTATAGTGGGGGAAAAAAAAAAGCGAGGTTTCAGGTAGAAAACGTTGGGGGGTAGCTCCCACATTCATTCTGCCTCTGTGTCTCACTCCTTGGTGCCCTGAGACCTCTTATTTCTCTGCTCTCTGTCCGCTGTCTCCCCCAACTCTGCCGTTAAACAAAGATTCTTAACTTGGTGATGAGGGAAGCTGAGGTAAGAGGGAGAGAAAACAGAACCTCTCAGAATCCCTGAAAGCAAGAAATCATTGAAAAACTTTTCATTATTATAAGAGTATTGTATATTTATTTATTTATTTATTTGATAGACAGAGAGATCACAAGCAGGCAGAGAGGCAGGCAGAGAGAGAGGGGGAAGCAGGCTCCCTGCTGAGCAGAGAGCCTGACGTGGGGCTCGATCCCAGGACCCTGAGATCATGACCCGAGCTGAAGGCAGAGGCCTAAACCACTGAGCCACCCAGGTGCCCCAAGAGTATTGTATATTTTTAAAATAAACAAAAAGTTTTGCTTTTTTTTTTTTCAAGTTATGCTCCAGTGATTTTATATTGATTAACTGTTAAAAAAAATTTTTTTTTAAAGACTTCATCTATTTATTTGACAGAGATCACAAGTAGGCAGAAAGGCAGGCAGGCCGGGGGTGGGGGGCGGGATGGAAGCAGGCTCCCCGCTGAGCAGAGAGCCCAACGTGGGGCTCGATCCCAGGACCCTGGGATCATGACCTGAGCCAAAGGCAGAGGCTTAACCCACTGAGCCACCCAGGTGACCCAATTGTAAAAATTTTTAAAGGAATCTTATTTTTCTCAAAATAGAGTCAATTTTTTTAACGGGTCAGTATAAAATTCCTTACTTGGTACACATCTGTTACAAAATACATCATTCAGTTCCTAATGTCCTATCAAATAAATACTTTATAGATGGCATTTTTTATGTCTTGTTACATCACTCAGGGGACACACAGTGTCTTCTGACCTGTTTTTGGTGATCCTTCTTTTTTTTTTTTTTTCCCAAGAGTTAATTTATTTATTTATCAGACAGAGAGAGAGAGAGTGAGAGCATAAGCAGGAGGAGTGGCCAACAGACGGAGAAGTAGGCTCCCAGATGAGCAGAGAGCCCAGTGCAGGACTCCATCCTAGGACCCTGGGATCATGACCTGAGCTGAAGGCAGACGCTTAACCAACTGAGCCACCCATGTGTCCCTGTTTTTGATGATCCTAGGAAGGATCTGCAGATTTAGGAGATGCCAGTCAGATGATACCATTGTAACATTCTTATCCACCTTCCCCCTAAAGGTTTAGAGCCTTTGATAGTGCCTAATTGCTTTATTCCATCAAGGGTTGCAAAATTGTGACTTTTTTTTGCAGTCTTTCTGTATTTATTAGCTCTCTGTATTTATTAGTTTTATAAATAACTTTCTCTTGTCAACAACTTGTTACCCAGAAAGAGAGTTCAAACCAGCACAACAGAAGAAGTGCTTTATGTTTTTCAATTTATTGATTCATTTTCAGAACAGTGGATTGGTAGTAGAAACCTCTAGGGATGTCCAGGGAATTTTTGTTAAGGTTTTAGTATGACTACATGGATTTTCATGTAGTTCAATCCACTGTAGTCATTGTTATTTTTTAATCTACTGTCATTATTGTTCAAATAACAATATACTAAGCTTTTCCAAATTTTCTTATCTGGTGGGCATACGCAGATGACACAGTAGAAATCCTTAAGGTGACCTGTGGGTCAGACTATGATGAATAGGGATTGGTGGGTGCCTTATGTTTATGAAAATGGGCTTGGGTATGGTAAAAGGCTAATGATAAGGTTATGGTAAAAGGTAATGGACCGGGGCGCCTGGGTGGCTCAGTGGGTTAAAGCCTCTGCCTTCAGCTCGGGTCATGATCCCAGGGTCCTGGGATCGAGCCCCACATTGGGCTCTCGGCTCGGTGGGGAACCTGCTTCCTCCTCTCTCTGCCTGCATCTCTGCCTACTTGTGATCTGCCTGTCAAATAAATGAATAAAATCTTAAAAAAAAAAAAAAAAAAGGTAATGGACCTATGGGTTTTCACCATAAAATTCTTCCAGCTTTGCTGTAAGTTTGAAATATTTCACCATTAAAAAAATAAAAACTTGGATAATAAGTTAATACTCTGAAATAAATAAGTGGGACTACATAAAACTAAAAAAAGCTTCTACACAGCAAAGGAAACCATCAAGGAGAAAATGTTTGCAATTCATATCTCTGATAAGAGGTCAATATGAAAAAAAAAATTAAAGAACCCACACAATTCAAAAAAGCCAAATAATCCAATTTAAAAACGAGCAGAGGAACTGAGTAGACAAGTTTCCAAAGAAGACATACAGACAGCCATCGGGTACAAGAAAAGTGCTCAACAGTACTGATCCTCCGGGAAATGCAAATCAAAACCACAGTGAGAGGGGCACCTGGGTGGCTCAGTGGGTTAAAGCCTCTGCCTTCAGCTCAGGTCATGATCCCAGGGTCTGGGGATTGAGCCCCACATCAGGCTCTCTGCTCTGCAGGGAGCCTGCTTCCTCCTCTGTCTCTCTCTGCCTGCCTCTCTGCCTACTTGTGATCTCTGTCTGTCAAATAAATAAATAAAATCTTTAAAAAAAAAAAAAAAAGAACCACAGTGAGATTTCACCTCACACCTGTTAGAATGGCTATCATCAAAAAGATAAGAGATCTCAAGTGTTGGTGAGGATATGGAAACAAGTTAACTCTTGTACACTGTTGGTAGGAATGTAAATTGATGCAGCCACCACGGAAAACAGTATGGAAGTTCCTCAGATTAAAAATAGAACTACCATACGATCCAGCAATCCCACTTCTGGGTATGTATCCAAAGGAAATAAAAACAAGATTTTGAAGGGATACCTGCACTCCCATGTTCATTGCAGCATTAATCATAATAACTAAGATACATAAACAACCTGAGGGTCTATCAACAGATAAATGGATAACGAAGATGTGCTATATATATATGCCATGGAATATTATCCAGGCACAAGGAAGAAGGAAATCCTGCCATTTGGGACAACATGGATGGACCTTGAGGGCATCATGCTAAGTGAAATAAGCCAGACAGAGAAAGACACATGCTTCATGGTGTTGTTTCTATGTGGAATCTCATAGAAAGAGAGTAGGAAAGTAGTTACCAGGGCTGGGAGATGAGGGAAATAAGGAGAGGTTGGTAAGAGGGTACAGACATTCAGCTATAAGATGAATAAGATCCGAGAATCTAACACATAACATTGTGTCTATAGTCAATAACACTATATTGTATAACTGAAATTCACTAAGAGTAGAATTTAGATGTTTTTGCCCTTCTACCACCACAAAAAAGGTGGATGTGTGAGGTGATGGCTGTGTTAATTAACTTGATGGGGAGACTCCTTTCAAAATATATATGTATGTCAGATCATTCTGACATTTGGTTTAAATATCTTACATTTGTGTTTAACAATTATACCTCAATAAAGCTGGAAGAAAAAGTCTCATTTAGTGAATGTATTGAAAGTTGTAGCATCACACAGGAGAAAAGGAATTAAGGAGTTTTTAGATCTTGAGTATAAAGGAAGATGTATAGTCTATCTTTCCCTTAATGCACTGACATTTTTTCACAGTGGTACTCACACATCTACAATGTCTGTTGACCTCTGATATGTGACATTTCTCTCAAATTAAATCAAGACTATTTAGCTATGCAGGGATAAAAGAATCTTGATTTGTTTGAGAAACACATTTTGAAAAGTTATGATGAAGTTTAATGGGAAACATACTTGTATAGAAGCCTGGGCATAAGGTTGAAATTGATCATCACATTGTTTGTTTAGAAAAGAAAACATAACATTCAAAGAATATGTTGGAAGCATTGGATTTCTTCACATGAGAACACACACATTGAAAATGATGAGGCTTGGATAAAGCATAAATTACAGCTCTTTTTTTCCTTGCTTAGAAGTGTTGAGCTTTAAAAATATGCATATATTATTGGGTATTCCATAAATCAGAATATTTTTGCATAGGGAATACTTTTGGGAAGAAAAGATATAAAATAATAGAAGCATTTTTTGAATAATACTAATGATCAGAATCTGACAATTATTCTTCAAATGGAAGAAGAAGACGACAGACAATTTCCAGCAAGCCAAGTACACAGATTCTAGGCTGTAGCCTATCATTGCTCGCCTGGGTGGTCTCCCATTTCCCAGAAGAGTGAATCGCTGAACTTCATGATAGTCATGATGTATTCTGCACCTAAGGGGCCTCTGTGTGTGGGGAGGGCCGAGAGGAGGGAGGATAACTTTGTAAAATGTCATAGAAAGGAGTCAAAAAAATCATGGAAGAAACTTTACAAGTTATATAAACCAACCCATTTACCCCTAAGAAAAACCACACCTAAATTCTTCCAGACAGATTAGAATCTTTCTTATTTTTAAAGACCTCCTGAGAAGGAGTTTCCATTTCCTTACTTGAGTATCTAACAGGCTTCACTCTCAAGAACACTGCTCTCTTGCCTATGTTAAATCTTTCATGGTACTGCCAAGATTTTATTTGTTCTTATAATTTCCTCTATACGGAAGGAAGACAGCCAACTGAGCTTGCTTCAGGAACACTTTGTCCCTCTGCTTCCCTTGCCGCCCACCCCCCCGGCCTTTTCTACACTTATAATTTCTACCTTCTGAGGCAGGGATTGCAATGCCGTTAGGGGTCAGGTGGATAACACCTAACTTAAAGGATTTAAGATTGTAGGGAGTGGTGGCAGAGTGGAGAACCAGTGCTTCTTTGAAGGCATTTAATTGCATAGTCATTATATGCACATTATATGACTTTGGGGTAAATTCTGCTTATGAGCTACACTTATATCCTTGCTTTAGACCTTCCTGAAAGGGTAGAACATGATAATAAGATTGCCTTTGGCTGTGTCTACAAGTGGAAAACTGAGACTTGGTTTAACTGGTGAAAGATGCTGTCTGTATTCTTCAGTACTCTGAATACTCTCACTATAATATAATTTCTTCTGGACCCATATATTCTGTAGGAGATTCTAATGTACACATTAGCTCCAAGATGGCCCTCGGTGATCCTTGTTGCTTGGTATTCATATCCTTGTGTGCTAGCGGTGTGTGACAGCAGGATATGGTGGACATGAGGATGTGTGCCTTCTGATGCTAAGTCATGTAAGTCATGTGCAGCTTTCCCTTCGTCTCTTAAGTCACTTGCTCTGGAGGTCACTAGAGCTGTACTGCGAGGAATCTTCAACAGCCCTGTACAGAGAACCCAAGGTCCCCAGCCAACACTGGGATGAATTTGCCAGTCTTATGAGTGAGCCACCTTGAAAATTCACCTGCCAGTTCCAACCCAGTCTTCCTATGCCTGCAGGACCAGGTGACAGCTGACTACAACTGAATGAAAGACTCCAAGTGAGAACTGCCTACAAAAGCCCTGAGTTCTTGAGCAATGGAAACTTGAGATGTAAGACATGCCTATCGTTTTAAACCACTCCATTTTAGAAGACATTGGTTGGGCGGCCGTAGATGACATGGCAAGTAGCGTGGGTGGATTTAGAACCATCCTTCCACAGCTGCAGCATCTATTACTTAAAAGGAGGAGACAACGCATAGGAGCTGAGGAAAGAAGCCAATGCCTAAGTAGCTGTGATTTGTTAAAAAAAAAAAAAACAAACAAACAAAGAACAAAAAAAATGCTATCTGATTTCTCTACCACAAAATATGCCTACACATCAGATACCACAGTTACTTCAGTTTTGTAAGTATGAGACTCCATGAGACCCTGCCGAAATCTCTTACAACTACACCGCAGTCCAAGCCTCTCCCTCCCATCCTTTTTCCTTGCCTCTCTCATTCATCTGAAGTGGGACAAGCATTAGGGTTTAAGAGGCACCTCCTTCCCCTGTACCTCTCCAGATTCCCCTCACAGGTGTTATTGCCTCAAATTTATCTCTTGCATATTTAGTTCTGTCTTGGCATCTGCTTCTTAGAAGGCATAGACTAGCATGTACCGTAGGCACAAGGGTGTCTGGGGTGACGGCATGACAAGAAGATGTCATAAGCAAGCCTAAAAGGACTTGGGGAGAATTCAAAAGATAAGTAACAAGTTGTATAATTTTGGTTAAGCAGCACTGGTGCTGTGCTTAGAAACAAATCAAAGATTATTTATGAGGACGTTAAGAAGAGCCCTATTAGCAATGGAAGTGTGATCTGAAAAATGAAGATACATAAGGATGGGATGTGTGGTGTTCCATCCGATAAAGTGAGGTAGATTTAGGCATGTGAAATAAAGAATACTCACATGTAGCAGGTGCTTGGGTGCCTGGCTTCATCTTGCCCTTGGCCCACATCTGACTTTAACTGTGGCAGGGGTGGACGATTCTGCACAAGCTCAGACTTGTGAAGACAGCATCCTATCTCAAACATGTGCCAGGAGAAGAGTTACCAGATTTAGAAAATCAAGAATAAGAAGAAGGAGAAGAAGGAGGAGAGAAGAAGAAGGAGGAGGAGAAGGAAGAGAAGGAGGAGAAGGACAGGGAGGAGGAGGAGGAGGAGAACAAGGAGGAGAGAGGAAGAAGGAGAAGAAGGGGGGGAGACAGTTTGCCTAATTAAATTTGAATTTCAGATAAATAATGAATAATTTTTTAGTCTAAATATGTCTCATGTAATACATATAATGAAGAAGTATTTACTATTTATCTGAAGTCCTAATTTAACTTGGCATCTTGGAGTTTACTGGCACCCCCTAGCCAGGAAGTTCTTCACTTTTCTGTCCGGAGCTTTTTTTAAAGCCACAGGAACTTTCTCAACCTGTACCTCTGCAGCCCAGCAGTGAAAAGGTTTTGATGTCCCAGCAGGAACCCTCAACTTAATGGAGAACTATAGCTAAGGGTTCAACACTCAGCAGCTGTCCTTCCAATGGAGAAGGGAGCTTCTGTCTGTTCCTGAGGTCCCAGCAATATGGAGTCTCTCCTTCCCACAGCAGCAGTCTCAGGAACACGAGTCTGTACTGGCCTCTCCTTGTCTTCTCTCTCTTCCTGTTTTCTTCTGCTTCCAGTGACTGCCTTTCAAATAAATTTAATTCCATGTCTTAAGATCTGCATTGGGGGGAATCTAAATTAAAACAACGTAATTATGGATAAAGGCGAGTAGATGCAATCCCATTTTCCAAAAATAATTTCCAACACCCATAACTTTGAAAAACGAGTTTGCAGAAATAGATCGTTACCTAATTATATGAAGATATAATTTTAGATTCTAGTAAATAAAAAATTAGGCAATTTACATTTCAGGAAGGGACATTTTCCTTATTCAACTGTAAATAAAATAAACCACAATTAACTTACGGTTAAAAAAAAAAATTCTCATGAAAACACGGACCCACCAGTATGTAAAAAGTCAGCAACTAAAGCAAAGCAAAAACATTTTCTAGCATTTGCACTTTAAAGACAGTACTAGTTTTGTTTAAAGAAGTGACAGAAACAGTTTGTAAAGGTATCTCTGGTGAGTTGGGGAAGTTTGTGATTATGAGCTCTCAAGTACTTCTGGTCATCAGTATAAATATTGTGATACTATTGAAGAGTTACGTTCATTTTTGGCAGTGTTTTGCATTTCATCACAGTTTTCCAGTGCCTTCAGTCTCCGCGAGGTTGGACATAAAACAATCAATCATCCACTTTTGGCTGTTTGGCTGAGACAACCAAAGGCTTGTTCTGTCATGAACTGAATTCATATATATTCATGAGGCCCAGAGAAACACTTCATTGTTTCAGATTGTTTTGTTATTTTAGAATAAATCATAAAGACACCCTCCCACCCATCGCTGGTAAAGAAATATTTGTCCTATGATCCTCACCTTTGTGGTTTGCAGTGTTTTAACTTGCACAGCTTAGCCCATATTACATTTTTTTTTTTACAGTAAATTGCATACCTTTTTTAAAAACACCATGCCTGTGCTCCCTGGTATCAGCAAAACTGAGAAACATCCAAAGACCGAAATGACATGTGTCTGAAGTTAGAATGATTTCATTTTCCCAGACCGAGGGAATTCATGGAATAGTAAGTTTCTTACAGGTAGATATTGTGTAAGCTTCCAAACTTCAGCAATCTCAAACTTTTTGCCCCTCATTCATTTGTGCAGAACCTTCCAAGAATCAGTTGTAATTACATAATTTTGTATTCTGCCAGATGTCTGCATGAACGTCAGTACGAGCCACACAACACCAGCAGCATGAAAACTACTTGCTGAGAAAGCTATTTTAACACCTCTGATTAACAGAAGAGGAGGTGGGTAGTTATATTTAAAGCCACCCAAATTCCTCACATTGTCTGTCTTTCCAGATTAGTCATCCTGTGCTGTAAAATCTTGTAAAATCGAGGGAAATAAAATCCAGAGACAGTGAATTCCAGAGACATAAAAGCCGTTGAACACCCTTAATTGCCACCAATGGGGTTCTCAGAAGAGACAGTTTATTGGATCGTCCCTTTGAATTATGAGTTCAGTTATCAGACTTGATTCAAACAGTTACTGTCTTGGCTTCTAACAATGGCTATTTGTTTAGGTGGCACAGTGCCTATTGAAGACTTAGTCAAAGTCTTGCCATGGGGATCAACAATGTTTAAGAGGACAAATGGTAATATAAATGTGGCTCCACACAGGGCTGGAATCAGACGGCTAGGGTTGAAATCCTGGCCGCAGACGTGTTAGCCAGTGAAAATCAGACAACTTACTTGATTATTTACCCTGGATTTTCTCATCTGTATAATATAGATAATAGTGTTTATCTTATTGTTATGTGAATATGTGCGGGCTATACGGTAAGAACCTGTGCATTTTAGCTCTTGTTTTTATTCTTATCAATTGGTGTGCTTCACTGCCAAAAACAGCCTGCTCCAGCTGGATTAAACAGAAAAAGAATTTTTTTAAAGGAGACCAAGTCGCTCAAATATTTTGGACGCATAGAGAATCAGACTTGGAAGTGACATTTAGGGGGCAACAGTCTACGTCATGCTGTAGAGCTGCTGGGGGGCACATTCTTGGGGCTCACACAGGAGTTTCACAAACTGTGGAGCACAGTGCGAAGTGAAAGTATGAGGTGTAAGGCCACATGTTCAAAAAGGAGGAAAATTTCCATTGAAGTCGCTGAAATATACAGCTCTCTCCTTTTTTTTTTTTTTTTTTTGCAGTCTCTCGCACAACCCATCACAGTGGGATTTTTTGGTAGTTCTTTTTGGATTTTGTTCTTGCTGCTTTTGTTATTATTTCGTGTTATTCTGATCAAAGAAAAACTAATTTTTTGAAATTCTTAATATGAGGGGTGCCTGGGTGGCTCAGTGGGTTAAAGCCTCTGCCTTTGGCTCAAGTCATGATTCCAGGGTCCTGGGATTGAGCCCCGCATTGAGCTCTCTGCTCAGCGGGGAGCCTGCTTCCTCCTCTCTCTCTGCCTGCCTCTCTGCCTACTTGTGATCTCTGTCTCTCAAATAAATAAACAAAAAAATCTAAAAAAAAAAAAAAAGGATTATTAAAAAAAATAAAATTCTTAATATGAATTTTATTCTGCCTCATGTTGTACTTTGTCAGTCCTAAATGCAGATACAAGAGCATTTGACTCATGCGCAGAATGACCAAAACCACCACAACCCAAATATCATGACCTGTGTGTGCCTGTGTTTTTCATTCTTACCAGAAGAGTAGAAACACTGCCCCAAATTAACTCAACTTTTCATTTCACTTCTTGATATGTGGGCATTCTACCAAAGCTCTCTACCTGTGGCATTTTGACAAGCAGGAAGAACTGATAAGAAAAAGAGACACGGGTTGCCCCATTTGTCCCTTTTCTTCTGTATCAGCCTTTTCAGTGTCATAGACTTGGCGACCACAGAGGAATACCATGAGTGAGAAAAGCTATGAGAATGTTCCTTGGCGGTTGTATTTCTTGGAACAACATTGCCTTTTTTTTTTTTTTTTTTCTGTTTTGGAAGTAAGATCTGGTTCAAATGGGGAAGTGTGGCCTCTCAGGGCTGTCAGCTCTCCTCACCCCCACACCTATCACCCCATGGTAGATGTGAACTTGTTCACTTTGTCCTTGCTTTGAACCTTGCTGGACTCCTACACATCGTGGGTCCGTGGACTGCTGTGCTTACTGGGTCAGGACATGCAATATGCAGATGGGCGGTAAGGAACTGTGGAAGACGTGTATACTGTGCAGATTATTACATGTAGCATAGTCTGGTTGGGGTATTCCTTGAAAGGTTTTATTTTTAACCCAGAAAGACACATGCTTTACTCTTTCAATGTTCTTTTCCAAGAAAGTAAATGCTCGTATCAGAAAATGCATCTACTTGAAGAAACTCATATCAGGCTGCATGAAGCTAAGTGGGAGAAAGGTGTATATAAATCCATCGGTGTCCTCTTAAGTGCAAAGATCCTAAGGACAACTGTCATCTAACAGAGTATGTTGCTTATGATCCAGAACTAAAAAAAAATTCACTATTGGAAAAATTTGCAGGAGCTTAAGCCATCTTTGTTATCCCATAAAGTCTGTTCCCAAGGATCTTCTCTTTTGAGCTGTCACCCATATAAACCCTCAGTATACACTGATGAGCTGAACACGAAAAAAAACAAAAACAAAAACAAAATGCCTCCTCCAATAACTAGGCTTGAATATGCAAAGTCATCATGATAGGCTGTCCTGAAATCTTGAAATTCATTTTCAGATTCATTTTTCTATTATTTTAGTCTCATATTATTCCTTCAAGTCTAATTTGTTCTTTAACTTTTAAGGCACATTAATTTTGGTGCATAATATATTTCACTTTATCTGATGTATTATTCAAATAAATTATGTAAAGAATTTCTTGGCTGTAAGATTTTGGAATATTAATCTTCCTTTCTGCTTTGTTTCACTATTGTAAGGAACCTTATGTTTTGCATGCTATAACAAAATGCTAAGTTAAGTCAGAAATATACAATTCTTTTTTTCAAGATAGAAATACTATGGATAAACTGGCTTCTCTTTTCTCACTAGCATTTATCAATTCAGATGAAATGGATGAAATTATATAATACAGATACACACACTGCACACCGGGAGCCTACTTTGTTACCTTATTTCTGGTGTGTTTTTAGAACTGACATAAGAACCTATTGCTCAATAAATATTTGTTAGGATATATAATTCTATGAGGAACTTATGAGCAACCTGATGAAGGTATTAATCTACCTCATAATAGATAAAGAAAGGTAAAGAAGCTTCTCCAGTTTGGGTTACTGACATTTTCAATCACATTTTAAGAAATTTTTTTAAAGGGATTTTAAAAAAATTTTAAAAGCTCAAGAATTTGGAGA
The DNA here is from genome assembly GCF_020171115.1 of Neogale vison. Lineage (NCBI taxonomy): Eukaryota > Metazoa > Chordata > Mammalia > Carnivora > Mustelidae > Neogale > Neogale vison. The sequence goes on along the minus strand of NC_058094.1, from coordinate 173,195,295 downwards.
AAAAAAGAAACTTCTTTGGAAAAAGGGTTGCATGGGCATTTTTCGAAACTGAATCATGAAGTTATTAAGCACCACCTTGATAGTCTGTCCACTAGTTCTGCCCTTAATCCTCAGGAAAACAAAATACAGCTGGGCTCATTATGGCCCGTATTAAATTTCCCAGACCCTCTTGAAGCTAGATGTGGCCATGTGCCTGGATTTCAAGACCAATGAGATATGAGCAGAAGGGATGTGTACAATCCAGATTGTTTCATTAAAGGTAGAAGAATAAAAATCAATCTTATACAAGTGTTTGTGATTTTGAATTTATAGTATTTATGGCTACATTTTTGTTCTAAATAATGAAATACCCAAGATAGAATGTTTTGGGTGACAAAAATATGGTAAGAACTCATTAATGTTCTAGTGAGCCAAATTATTGTAAGATGGGAATAACACACACACATATATATATGTGTGTATATATACATACACACACAGAGAGATATGTGTCTGTATATGTTAGTTATAATAATTAAAAATTTATCTTCCAAATAATTTGCCTCTATTCTCTACTTGGTTTTGGAGCTCCAGTTTTCATCAAACACTTGCTTAGGCTGTCTTTGGCCTTTCAGGATGCTTGGGTGCTGGTAAGATGGTTCTGGAGAGTTTAGAAAATAAAGCTGATTTCCTCTAGGACATGGAAAGACTTAAAGAGATTATTAAGAAAAACAAGTTACAAAATAATGTATTAAGTATAAATTCAGTTGAATAAGAAGTATGGTAAATATATTTATATATAGCTTATTATGCATGAATGCAAATTCATGTGTATTTGTCCCTGTGAATGTATAAATTAATAGAAAATGCTTTTAAGGATATCTGGAAAATTGTTTATAGGAGTTACCACTGGAGAAGGACATGCATTTGGAAGGGAGGAAGATGAAGGTGAAATTTAATTTTTCAGTCCCTATGCTTGTTTGAATGCTGTATAAAGAGTATGCATTCAGAAATTATTCATGGAGTTTATATATGTGTCTGTGAGGTGAAACTGAAATATATTATCAAAATTAAATATGTATAATATATATACTTTTAAATATTTATATATTTATTTAAGACAAAAGTAAAAGCAAACTCAAGAAGGCTTAGTTTAGTTATGTTGCCTGGGGAAAGAGACTTCAGATTATTTTATTTTTTGGTAAAAATATCCCTGGTTTAACTCCTGGTTCAATAACTTGCCAGCAACAGCTAATGGGTGAGTTACATGCATTATTTGAAAAGCATGGGTTATAATGTAACCTTGAAAGTTGGATGTTAGTATTGTATGTAATATCACCAGACCATTCATGCACCATTGCCTGATGCATTAGAGGCACTCAGTAGATGCTATTCTTATTGAGATTATCCCTAAATGTAGCAACCTGGAATGAAATTTTTTTTTTATTTTTTAAAGACTTTATTTATTTACTTGACAGAGAGAGACACACACACAGCAGGAAAGGGAACACAAGCAGGGGAAGTGGGAGAAAACAGGCTCCCACCAAGCAGGGAGCCCCATGTGGGACTCGATCCTAGAACCCCAGGATCATGACCCGAGCCAAAGGTAGCCGCTCAACTGATTGAACCACCCAGGTTCCCCTGGAGTGAAATCTTTTTAATATACCACAGTTACAATTTCATTAAGCCAGATAACAATTATGATGAAGGAAAAGATAAAGCTTGATAGGAAAAATGTGGGCAATTTTCTTTAAAGATTTTATTTATTTATTTGAGAAAGAGAGAGAGAGCACAATTAGGGGAAAGGAGCAGAAAGAGGAAGAAGCCAACTTTCCACTGAGCAGGGAGCCTAATGTGGGGCTTAATGCCAGAACCCCGGGATCATGACTTGAGCCAAAGGCAGGTACCTGACTGAATGAGCTACCCAGGCACCCTGTAGGCAATGTTTTAGAAATGAGCATACTTTGTAAGTTAATTCAGGAAAGTTACAATTAAAAATGCTTTATAACATACATAATATAATTTATAAGTTAATTTATAAAGCTATGGATCACATAGAAAATAAAATGAAGGTGTCCTATTCATAATAAAGAAACCAGTAATAGCAACAGGCACAAGAGAATCAGGAAAGACTTTAAAAAGAAATTTTTCAATCCTAGACAAAGAAGATAAAAAAAAGCATTGTTTAATCTTCTTAGATTATATATATGGGATATATATATATATACATAATTAAAGTAAGTAATTCATAAATTATATAAAATTCCTAAAAATCTGGTATGTTCTAATATAGTGTTATCAATCATAATTTAAAAATATATGTCATAGAAATATTTGTCATTTGCATCATTTGTGTGTGTGTATGTGTGTGTAAACGCTCACCAGATCCTTAACCAAGTCTATGTGTAAGTCTTTTGTAAGTCTTTTGCCATTTACAGTTATTGTTTTACTCTGTTACTTTTGCAAATGTGCTCCTGATAAAATGCTTCATCTTCGAAGAGGTTCCTGGAAAAAAGCCTGACCAATACTGTAAAATAGAAGATTCCGAGAACTTTAAGATCATTCCACTGAACTGGTTAGAGAATTTCTAAAACGCTAATGAAAAACTGATTGATTTATAAAGCTGTTAACCAAAGATGAAGCAAAACAAGAATTAACTACGTAAGATGAATGAACTGATGAAAATGTTACAATTTTTATGACTTCTTTATTTAAAACATTACTGGCTCATTAGTGGTTTCCTTTCCGCACTTAAAGTACTGCTTTTTCTATTCTCTTTTAAACTATCTGTAACTTCCTGTTATTTGGTAAACTTTCTTTGCAACCAAAGTTAAAGTATTTATCTTCTTCTCCCTACCTGATTCTTCCAGAATTCAGAAATCCTTATTAAATATTCTTATTTTCATGACAATATATGTATTTGCATAAATTTGATAAGCATCTGTTTTCCTTGTAACAAGACACAATTGGACAAGTCCTTGGCTTGGATTCCTAGCCTAAAGAGGCGTTTGAAAGTCCCATCTGAGATGCCTTATGAAAAGTTCCAGCAACACAGATTTAAAAGTTCCCACATGATCAATCACTGTTCTTGTTGTATTTATGTAAATACTCAAGCAAAGTTTATTGAAACTATACTGAATTTGCAAACAAATCAGTGTTACTATGGTTATCTTTGATAGAAATGAAGATATAAAGAGGAGAAAAATTATGTCTCAGTAATACCCTTTTGTGGATGTCAGATTGTAGCACTCTTAATTGTCTTTGAGGTTTTGCTTTCTACCTGTAAACAGGACCAAATCCTAAATTCCTAGGATTTCCTCTAATATTTGCCTGGAACATTCCAAACTAACATTTGGAACTTTCTCCCACTCTTTTATTTGGAATCCCTATTAAAATAAAACTGTCATATTCCTGAAGCCATCCAAGGTAAAGCTAGATAGTCTGATAAAAAAAAAAATTAGAGAAATCAGCACAATAGTTATGTGTGGACAATCTTCATGCCTGTTGCTATGAGGCTACTTAGTAAGATCACCAGAGATATTCATACTGCAAACTAGGGAAATCTGTCTGATGGTCACTGTTTGCCTTCACTCAATCTGAAGATGCTTTGAAATTTTCTGAGATCTAGACGTTTTCTCAAGCAGGTGCTGTCCAAAGTCAGAAATAGAACTTTTAATTTGTTCAAACTATTAACCTTTGTTTTTCTTTTGTTTCCGTGGAAGTGTATCTCATTAAAGTACCTAATTGTTCACATTATATAGAGGCCTAATCTACATAGAAGCTCATCTACAACTCTGTCCCTTGAAGTAAAATATCCTCATATCCATTCTGTCCCAAGTAATCACGAGGATGTACAATTGCTAATATATCACGTTGTGCCGATGTAAATAACATTTAAAAATCACAATTCATTTGAATTATTTGATTGTTTAAATCTTGGCTCCTGGGAATCTCTGCTCTGGGGAATTTTTTAATCCCTGGCTGTGTTCTTAGAGTCATCATATTAACCTTTCTGGTGTGTTGTATACTCTTGGGGGCTTTAAATGTCTGTCGGCAGCAGCTCACACACCAAATGGTATCCATCAGGACTGAACAACTGGATGAAATCAACAATAACCACATAAATGATGAAGATGGTGACTACATGGCCCTCCGGCCTGATGACTCAATGATGGAAACAGCGAATATGGGCCTCCTCAGCCTGGTGACATCCAGGGTGCTGACCAAGAACAACGATTAATGCTGTTCTGGTTGGTCATATTCTCAGCCTGCCAAAAACGGGAGAACCATTAAAATAAAAACAGAGACCAACCTTGAAAATTCCCTGAGCAGACAAAACTAGTGTGGTCTCACAAACAAAGCTTCATTTAGCCTATGTTCCAAGACTAATGTGACCTAGGCTATTTCTTGCTGATGCCTCTAAAAATCAAAAGCGAAACTTACACTGCTTCTCTTCTCTTACAAGGTTACCTCTGACCAATTCCTATCATTTAAGAAAATTCTAATTATTCTAACCAATGGCTGTGAAAAATAAAGTCACTGCTTCCTCACTATGCAAGCTGCTTTATAACAAAATAGCCCCAAGGCTTATTCTGCGTTTTGGTTTGAGTGCTCGTCCTTGGCAAAATGTCTTTTCAGTGTGTGCGCAACAAAATTTCACTAATTACTACTTCGTTGCTTCATGGGTTTCACTTTGGCTATTTCGGAACTTTTGACAGTTACCCAAAGGAAGTGGGCTCTGGAAGATTGAGACCCCAAGGTGTTGGCTGCCAGCTGGAAGGCGTCTACGCCGTCCTCACAGGTGGGCGACAAGCCCATCCTTGAAAGGGCAGTCAGTGGGGTGCGGGTGTATGTGTGGTTCCATCCCTGTGTCTCCCATATTTTGGAGACAACTTGACAAAGCAATTTTAAAGCTCAGTTGGAAGACTAAGCAAACAAGAGCCAACAAATTGTGGAAAAAGGAGAAGAATGAGAAGGAATTTGCTCTGTCGGGTATTAAAACACATTTTAAAAGCCTCGGTGATCCCTGGGCATACTGTCATAGGGAGAGAAGGAAAGTTCAATGACACAGATCTGAAGGCCAAAACAACTTCCTGCTCAGCTAAATATTTAGTGCACAATTGTGGGACAGCAGTTTTGTTTTTTGAGATACTCGGAAAGTGAAGGCAATGATATAATTTGTGAATATCAGGATACTGTCTGGGAGACTCACTGATAATCGGGTTTCTAAAAAAAAAAAAGAAAGAAAGAAAGAAAGAAAACCTGGATAATTTAATGCCTCATGAAAGTGTCCATCAATGGAAACAATTAGGTTGTTGATGTAAGATCTTCTGGGATGAGGCTATAAGCCCCAAATATATAAGATATAAACCCCATACCTTTAAGACTCATAGAAAAGCTGGAGGTGGGCTGTTCGCTCTGCTATGACAAGCCTCTGGGTGGAGGGTCACCTGCAGCCATGAATCCAGTGTGGAAACCAAGAAAAAGCACGCAGATCTAGTGCATCTGCTCCTGTTCCGTGGAGCTTTGCTTTTATGGATAGTTGGCTAATTAAATCATACTTACGGTATGTGTGAGGAAGAGTAGGAATATGAGGCTTAGTCTCTTCTTTTTTTTTTTTTTTTTTTTAAAGATTTTATTTATTTATTTGACAGGCAGAGATTACAAGTAGGCAGAGAGGCAGGCAGAGAGAGAGGAGGAAGCAGGCTCCCCGCTGAGCAGAGAGCCCGATGCGGGGCTCGATCCCAGGACCCTGAGATCATGACCTGAGCTGAAGGCAGAGGCTTAACCCACTGAGCCACCCAGGCGCCCCAGAGGCTTAGTCTCTTCTGATTAATCTGTAATGCTCTTGAAACTCTGAAATGTTAAGGGACAAAATCCATGGAAAATTTAGGTGTTCAGTAGACTTTATTTAAACATTTACTTAGGGGCGCCTGGTTGGCTCAGTGGGTTAAAGCCTCTGCCTTTGGTTCAGGTCATGATGCCAGGGTCCTGGGATCGAGCCCTGTGTCGGGCTCTCTGCTTTCCTTCCTCTTTCTCTGCCTGCCTCTCTGCCTAATTGTTATCTCTGCATGCCAAATAAATAAATAAAATCTTTAAAAAAAAATTTACTTAAAATTTCTTTTTTTTTTCCCCAGAGGGGTGCCTGAGTGGCTCAGTGGGTTGAGTGTCCAACTCTTGGTTTCAGCTCAGGTCATGATCTCAGGGTGCTGGGATTGAGCCCTGATTAGGGCTCTACACTCAGTGGGGAGTCTGCCTGAGATCTTCTCTCACCCTCTCCCCCTGCTTGCATGCTTTCTCTCTCTCTCTCTCTCTGAAGTAAATAAATCTTTAAAAAAATTTTTTTCTGGGCAGGGAGGAACATAACAAAAAATATCACTCCTTGCACCCTATCCCAAATAAACCTTTTGTAATAAAGTCTGTGAATCACAAAGAAATAAAATGTACATATATGTTTACCTGACTCTGGTTATAGGGAAAGCCTCTATAAGCTTGATGATAAAGTCAAAAACCATAAAATAAATGAATTATATATGTGATCATACATACCTCTGCCCATACACAGAGATTAAATCTTACATGCAAAAATCATATATGACTGCCCAATGGAAGTGGTCTTTAAGCAGAGTCTAAGACCAGGATCCATGTGCAGGTAGTTCATCTGGAAATGTGATCCCAGACAGCAGGAGTGAGTGACAGAAGAAGGAATATAGATCAGCAGAAGAAGTCAGTGCAAGCTTACATAACCCAGTTTGCTACCCTCTATGTGTTGGATTACTCTATCCCTAGAGATGTTCTGAGAAGACTCCAAATATCCACTTGAAGGTAAAAGGAAAAAGTTCCACTGCCCCCAGACCTTCTTCATCAAAGGTGGCAGTAACCAGACATTATAGATTCCTCCACATTTTGAGGTTGCAAATATGAGAGTGCATTTCTGGGATCCACTACTGTGAAGTAGTAGTGGAGCCCAGAGCAGGAAGCAAGAGGTTTGGGACAAGGGGTTTCAGGTGAACGCCCTCAGGCTGTACCCAGGAGAAGCTGGGTGTGGTCAGCAGGGAACTGGATTCCACCACAGTGGCTGGAATAGGGGAGGAGCTGAAGCCCAAGATGGCGCCCAGGACTGCTCAGAACAATGAACAAGTAAAACCATCAGCCTGATTAAACGGCAAACGAAAAAAACTGAAAAAATACTTCCTATTCATGATAAAGCATTAATAAGTTCACAGGTAAAAACCTTTCACAAATACATAAAAAGAATAAAGTAAATGCAATTTAAAAATGAAGAGTCAAGTTATCAAGAAAAAAAGCTTATGCCAAACATGAAAAATGGTCCCATTCATTGAGTTTCAGAGATGAAAATGTGATATTTAAGATACACAATTTTTACCTATTAAATTGGCAATTCAGTAAAAAATTATTCTTCTCTGTTTTAGGATGGATAGAAAGAAATGGGCACTTTTGCATATGGTTAATATATACCAATAGAAAATTTTTGATGAGTGACTTGGCATTATTCACAAACATGCTAAAATGGGCACATACAATAATATAGGAGTCATTCTTTTTATTATACTTTCAGAACTTAAACTAAATAAAAATATGGAATAATTTGCAGAATAATTTAAAATAGCCAATTAATCAATAAAAAAAGCTGTAAGTGCAAAAGAAGCGCTATGAGCAAAGAAATGAAACATGTAGTATTTCTTCCTCATTAAATTTTAAAATATTCTTTATCAATTAAATATCCGGGATTTTAAAAATTGGCAATGCTAAAGACTTTTAAAGGTGGAACTTCTGCACCACAGGTTAAGTTTGTACATGAAGCTCTGGAAACCATTGGGCATCAGGTCCTGAACATCATGGAACTTATTTTAAGGAAACAACAAGAAATACAAATACTTATGCTCAAAGATATTTTCTTCAGTGTATTCAAATTATCAAAGAATTAGAGACAATTAAAAAATGTCCGTTTGAAATACAACTACATGCATGAACATTAAGGATGAAATACTAGAGTTTCCAGGTTAAGTCAGGAACAGTATAAGATTCCTCATCATCGCTGCTTTAAGTTAATGCTAGTGCAAAGTTTTAACCAAAAGGAAAATGCCGATATATGATGGGAAGAAATATAAAATATCAAAAAGACAAAAACAAAGTTATCATGATTGTCAGACAATGTGATTACCTGGAAATACTGAGTCAACTTAAAAAGTATTAAACAGTATTAGTACTGTGGTCAGTCACAAGATCAATGATCAAATTCTGTAGCTTTTCAATCACATTGTAAGAAACTCATTTCAACCACAGTCTAAAACTTAAAATAGGATTATGACGACGCTTAAAAAACACATAGACCAATGTGAGAAAACCCTAAAACCTGGTGCATGGACAGAAATAAACAGAATATGTGGGCAAAAACTTAAAAAATAAAGGAGGTGGGAGGTGACAGGTAAGTGTATGGCCTTGACCATGGTGATAGTTTCATAGGTGTGCACTTCCCTGCAGATCATCACATTGTATAGGTTACCTATCTACTGCTTTTTTAAAATGTCAATCATCCTCAATAAAGTGGGTTTTTTTTTAAAGAAAATAATTTGTGTCTTTTTGAAGAAAAAGAACACTATCGAAATACCCTGACTTTACCCACCCTTTCCCTCTTCCATCCCCAAGAGGAAAGCTAGGATTTATGTAGCAAGAGTTTTCCCCATATCACCTCTGTTTTCTCCCCCTCTTGGTCTCCTCTTCTCGCTCTCCAGTTCTCCCATTCCCTTATCTCCCTCATTTCCCTGTCCTTTTCTGTTTTTCTTTATTAGTTTTTCCTTCCATAGAGGTGATGGTTGAACCCTCTGGTTTGGCCCAGCCCTGATTCCAAGCCTGGCTTCTTCCCTCCTCACTCCTCCGTTTGCTTTGAGATGTGTTCACCCTACACTAAATATTTCTGAACTTAAAATTCTTCTACAATCCCTCAGAGTTATCTATATAAAACCCCAAGCCAGTTGGTGTCATTTCTTTGCTCCAAATTCTTCTAGGGGTCCACACTGACTTTATTATTATTTTTTTAAGACCTTATTTATTTATTTGACACAGAGAGAGAGAGCACAGAGGCAGGAGGAGAAGCAGACTCCCTACTGAGCAGGGAGCCCAATGCGGGGCTTGACCCCAAGACCCTGAGATCATGACCTGAGCTGAAGGCAGATGCTTAACCGACTGAGCCACCCAGGCGCCCCCCCACGGACTTTAGAATAAGAGTCACACTCCTGAGGCTGACAAAATAGGGTTGATCATACTCTTGAGGTGCTTCTTTCTCCTGCCTCTCTTCTAACTCACCCATGGGAGGCTTTTCAAGCCAAGCAAGACAGTTTTGGTTTCGAAAATGCGCTGTACTCTGTCTCACTGCCAGACCTTCCTGCACACACTATTTCTTCTGTCTAGAATACTGCAACTTACTTGCTTTTTCTTTTGCCTGCTTCTGTTTATCTTCCGTGCTTCACTCAGAATTCACTGCCCTGGGAATCTTCCCGGTCCTCGCCAGTGGCTTTGAGCTCTACTTCTAGTCTTTGATTCTCTCCTCCCCTGACTTCGCTCCTCTCTGTAATTAAATGTGTGACTGTCTCTATCTTGCACCGTGAATGGAGGGGAGGTAGCTTCATTCTATCACTGCAGGGCAAGCCACAATCTCTCGTTCATCATAAGCACTCAGTCTGTGTTAGCTACAGCGATAAATGAAGGGGAACAAAGAAAGCAGATTATAAATCTCACGGGGGAGAAAAATAACTCATCCCTTTGGCATTGATAAGGGAAAATCAGTTTTTGGGTCGAGCACGGGGAGGTTGGGCAATGAAGACGAGGATTGGAGATGTGAGTTCTTGAAAGGCTGTAGGCCTTGTTTTGAATCATAGGATGATTTCACTGGATCAAAGAGTGGTTTGGCAAGCAGTTGTTAGAGGAACACTGAAACAGTGCCAACATTTCTGAGCCGATCGACTCCAGAGTGAATAAATTTTAGGGAACTGTAATTACCACGTACATTAGCCACCTTTATAATTGGAAAGGTAAAATAGCACTGAAACGGCGCTGTAAATGACAACATTTATGTGCTTAAGGGTTGCCTTTCAAGGCTCGATCTTAGGAAGATTTGATCTGCAGGGATGCGAGTCTTTCAAGTATCTCAGCCTCCGACTTCCATGGTATTCGGAGACAGTCACCCCAGGGCGTGGCTGTGCACAGTTGTATTTTGTTTTGCTGAACTTCTGAGGCTAGCCAGACTCCCGGGACTACCAAGTATGGCAACAACCCCAGCAGGACATTCAGATGGCCACTAAGCAGTTTGCAATGTCCTGGCAGGAGCGGACTTTTCCCCAGCCTGTTTTAAGTTCTTCTTTGGCCGTTTGTCAGAGGAGCCTTGTCTCTCCAAGCACTGTCAGGCCAACAGCCCCCAACTGCTATATAAACAGGCTGCAGAATTAGACCTGAAGGCAATCGCAACTTAGTTGACATAATAAAATTCTAAGCCATAAGACATTTTAAGGATCTTCTCTGTCTTTCCTTGTTGAAAGCAATTTTAATCAATGCTGCTTAATCAGAGAATAATGGTTAAATTGTTTCCATGAGATTTTTTAATTGACTTAATCTTTTGCCAACCTTAACCCAGGCTAAAGCCTTCAATAAGGATTGCAAAAGTAGCAATTAAAGGTAAAAGCAATGGCAAACAAAAAATTAAGGGTCATAATGCAGGCATGGCTTTTCCATAAAGAAATTATTTTTTCTCTTCAAAATAATCTATTAAATCTTTTCTTTTCATATTATGTGCTCCAAACTATGCCTGATGTCAGTGTGAAATCAGAGTGATATAATAGATCCTTAAAGTAGTAAAGGCATGGTTTATTGTTGTTGGAATTATATTTTAAGAGAGCAAATGGATATCACAAAATTCTACATGTAACTATGTCAAGATAAAAGAGTACTATTTCAAAAGGGAATTTTCTCTTGGGTCAATGAAAAGAAACTATCCTCTTAGGGATTAAAAAGTCTCCAGAATTGCAAGTTGAAAAATATTAAAATATATAAAATAACTTAGTATTTTGGAAATTGCAAATGTTTATGAAGATGGTATGAATTCCAGGGTAGGAGGTTAGATGTGTGAAAATATACACTAAATACAAAAAAATAGGTATGCATTTCTTTATACTTTTAAATCAATTTATTTGAGAACTCTGACCCTCATGTTTTCTTTCCTTCTCTTGTGCCTCATCAAGGGCTTTGCAGAGTTTCGTCCATAAGGCCAAGGCCACTAGGGAGGGTCCTCTAGGCAATGATCATCAGCAGTCATTTCTCACTGGTTACTACCAAGTTATTCATGTCCAGCTACATGCTCCCTTCAGGTGCAGAGGCTCTGGAATTACACACTCTACTGGAATCTCTAAAAAAGGTGGTTGTCATGCCTTTCTGAAGATTAACCACCTTATGCTTTGGGTCAGAGAGTAGGGCTTGGCTTCTGGTCTTTCGTGAAGCACACTTACCCAACCCCACTCCTTCACTCCCAATTCTACCCCCTCCTCAACTGTCTGGATGAAGGAAAGGGGGAAAACAGGGGCTAAATAATTGTCCAGAATAAATATCCTGCCCCATATATAAAGGAGATACTCTAAAACAATTTAAATATTTTATCAGTAGAAAATTAATCGATAGTTGATGTCACATCCATATAACCCAACCAATGCCGGGGTTCAAAAGAAACATATACAAATGCGTATGTTCTGATATATGAAGATGTCCAACATAGGTCCTTAAATATACAATGTGATTTGAGAACTGTATAGCATCATCCAGTCTTTACGACAAAAGTTAAAAATATATATGTGTATGTATACACACACACATACGTCGTCCTAAATGTGCTTGTAAATGCAGACAATGTTGGTAAACATCACAAGAAAACTTTCACAGTGATTATTTCTGGACAGTGGGGTTGGAGGAGAAATGGAAAGAAGTAGATTTTGCCCTACTTGATGAACTATTGACATTTTTTACAACATGCATGTATCTTTTCAGAATTTTATAATCCCAGTTTTTAAAAAGGTAGAAATCTCAAAAAAGAAAAAGGTAGAAATCTGATGATGTAATTCTTTTCTATAATAGAATAATTTTTGTATTTGTTCAATGTATCTTTCAATAAGCTTAAACCTTAGGAAGTAATCGGGTTAATTTTCTTGTTAATGGCATGAGAACATTAAGAAGGATGCTTATTCAGAAAATTTAAAAATGTAGAGCAGCATTCTCTTTCAAGTTTCACAAATTAAATCATATTCTGTGCTAAAATCTGCATATATTATTTTCTCTTCTTTAATACATTATTATACTTTAAATAATTTTACTAATCTTAAATGCATTGTGCTGTCTATTAGGGTAGGAAAAGTAAATCCCATGATTTTACTGTGATTAAAATAAATGTCTTTATATTATTTTGAATTGTAATACATAATTCTCAGTGACCCATCTCCCACATGTGCAGAAAAGCTTCCTTTCCCCCCAACTGGCCTTTCTTTTGTTTCTCATTATTTGTTAACTTAGTATGTATATTCAAGAAAGATTTCCAAGAACAGAATTTTGAATAATGGAAAGTATATTTGCAGGAATGATTGGCATAAAGGCATGAAATCAAATGGTAAGCATGAGAAACTATGATAGGAGCATAAAGTAGGGGGCTCCTGGGTGGCTCAGTCAGTTAAGCATTTGCCTTTGGCTCAGGTCACGATCCCATAGTCCTGGAGCAGGGAGCCTCCTTCTGCCTCTCCTTCTGCCCCTTTGTCCTGGTTGTGTTCTCTCTCTCTCACTCTATTTCAAATAAATGAAATCATTTTTTAAAAAGGCATAAAACATGAGTAAGGAATGATCAGAAAGAGTAGCTGGCTCATGAAGGTGTTTGTTCTGCAAGGAAAAGGATCAACTAACTTTTTAATTTATTTTAATTAATTTATTTATTTGAAAGAAATTGAGAGAGAATGAGAGTGAGGGAGGTGAGGGGCAGAGGGAGAGGGAGAAACAGGCTCCCTGCTGAGCAAGGAGCCCTGACACAGGGTCAATCCCAGGACTCTGGAATCATGACCAGAGCCAAAAACTGACTGAGTCACCCAGGCGGCCCATCAACTAAGATTTTTAAATGAGATATTCAGATACGCATTTTTAAAAGATTCTGTTGGATCTTCTTATAGAGACTGCATTTTAGTGTGATTAAGAATGGAAGACGAGAGATCATTGAAGATGATAGTGACAGCAGCCCAGGCAAATAATGATGAAACCTTGAACTAAGCCAGTGACTATCTAGGCAATAAAAAAAGGGGATCTTGAGAGATGTTTATTATTTGATTTCACATAAAACACAAGGCGTACGTTTTATAAACTTGTGGAAATATATCTACACAGTAGTTCATATTCCTTGGGAATTACTAAAAGTAAGGAATTAGACTTAAAAAAAAAACAAACCTAGGGGCAGGGCTAGATGACAGTGGATATGTAAATCAAAGTCTTAGTGCTACTTGAAAAAAGACTTCTAAGCCAAGTTCTATCATTATGCTCTAAGAAAGCACCCTACTGAATTTGCTGTCAATCGCCGGACAGATTTCTTGAGCTCTGATTTTAGTTATTTCTTAGATGATTTCTTGAGTTCTGATTCTAGGTGTCAGATTTCCCTTTGCTTCTGACCAGCACCCTAACCTCATCTTAACCCAGTCTAAACTCATTATTAAACTCTAAACTCTTCCAATCCTGGTTCCCTCAGTTCACCTCAGTCTTCCTGGTTACCCAGCTTTAAGACTTTGTTTTTGCCTTTGTCTTCATTTCCAACCACCTGCAAACCTACCTCCTCAGTGTCTTTAACCTCTGTCCTACCTTTTCCTTTTTCCTTCCAAGTTCAGGATTTTATTTTTCACCTGAGTTCTCGAAATAATGTGCCCCCTTCCTGTGTTCCAGCGTAACTCTACCTAACCCATCTCCTCAATTGTAGCTAGATTCAGTGTCCTGAAACAGTGCTGGCCTTGGCCTTCCCCTGCTTCCCAGGGCTAGTGGACATTGCAGTTAACGAGATCACTTGGGAAACTCTTTGTTATTATCTACTAAAGCTGAATATACATCACCCTCTCATCCATTTCATGACCAGATTTATATCTAACAAAAGTGTATATCCATGGATGCATCAAAAGACAGGTACAAGAATGTTCATAGCAATTTTACTCCTGACATTTACAAGCTAGAATCAATCCAGTCTAAACTGGATAAATAAATTGTTGTTGTCTATGCAATGCGATAGTACACAACAATGCTGAAAGTCATTTTTTATCGAATACTGAAATAGATAAAATTAATAACTGGTTTCAGAAATCAGGATAGTCATTTATTTTAGCATGGAGGAAGGAGGTGGTTACTAGGAAAGGGGACAGGAAGGGAACTTCTGGGTACCAGAAATATTGGTCACGTTACCTGGGTGTAAGTTACACAGTGTTTTTACTTTGTGAAAATAAAAATAAACACATACATACCATACACATCCTTCATTGGTTCTCCATTGTCTACCAAATTATATCCAAACTTTCAAACCTGCAAAGCAGGATTGTAGTCAATAACCTGCTTCAATCTACCTTTCCAATCAATGTAGTCCCGCTCATTTTCCATGTTCCCTACGTCATTCCCTTGGATCCAGCTATATGGCCCCTTACACCGCAGCTCTCATCTGTACGTAACTTAGAAGCAAATTACTTCATTAAAAATACCAGAATTGAAAAAAATTAAAAATGAAATTAAAAAATTTAAAAAGTAGATCAGAATTGAAATCAGAAATTTCTGCAGCACCTTAATTTCCCAGAAAAGACTGCAGGGGTGTTGAGCCAACTTTTCTACTACATTCTTTTTGTTCTCCAGTTTTCTGACATACCAAGGAACTACAAACTACCAAGTCACTACTAGTGATGGAAGGACCTAACCAATTTAGGCTCTTCCAGGAGGCCTGTTAGTACCTGAATAAGAGACTCCCCCAGAAAGAGTGAAGCCATACCGTGGGCTGCCAGGGCTAGGAGCCTGATGTGGCTCCTGGAATGGAGGATGACATGGAATGCTCCTGAGGTTAGTGGGCAACAATCAAAAGCACAGTGATCAAAAAATCTTGCCTCAATCTGGGTCAACACTGATATCTATGAGAATCAGACATGGCTGCCAAAGTTTCTAGTGAGTGAGGCTATCACTGTAGGTAGTAATTGTCATGTCCATCTCCATGGAACTTTGTTCCATTTATCAGTCACTGGAAGATATGGAGAGTATCCAGACCCTAGGGAGAAATAAATACAAGAAAAGAAAATGGGTTCAGGTTTTGACCAACTGAGTTAAGCTTTAGGGGCTGGCTGCCATCAGGCTGTGCAGACTGGAAGATCGGGAGAAGAGTCCTAGTTAAGCAGATTAGGCAACTGTAATGGAGACCAAGGGGATAGAGGACAGGTGTATTCTAGAGCACTGCATCTCAACCTTTAGCATGTACTACAATAACGAAGAGAGTTTGTTAGAACACAGATTACTGGGTTCTGTGCTAGAAGATTCTGACTCAGAATCTGAGGTCAGGCCCAGAATTTGCATATCTAACAGGCTGCCAGGTAATATAGGGTTTTAAAACAACTATCAGTCTTATGGAACAAAACTAATTCTAGCTCCCACTATTGGGGACAGGCTATTTAAATTAGTTTTTTTTTTTAAAGATTTTATTTATTTATTTGACAGAGAGAAATCACAAGTAGATGGAGAGGCAGGCAGAGAGAGAGAGAGAGAGGGAAACAGACTCCCTGCTGAGCAGAGAGCCCGATGCGGGACTCGATCCCAGGACCCTGAGATCATGACCTGAGCCGAAGGCAGCGGCTTAACCCACTGAGCCACCCAGGCGCCCCGGGACAGGCTATTTAATATGCTACCAGCTTCGGTTACAGTGAGTTCAGGGACTTGTGTGAGTGCAATCAATGCACAGTGAGACCATCAGTTCCTACTATGGGAGGTAGCAAAGGCCAGTGGGAAGGATGACTTAGTATTCTCTCTAGTTTGTACAATTGTATGGAAGCCCCGAATGTCTTCAGCTGTTCCCTAGAGCTTGCATGGGGGGTTTTCCTTAATAGTAGCTTGCTGGCATTTTTAGGACATTTAAAGGAGAATTTGTGTAGACCTATAGTTTATAACCCAGGACTATTTTACACACCAGGACTATATTTGGTAATGACTGAAGATACTTCTATTGTTCACAGTTGGGTGAGGGAGGTGCAGTTAGTGTCTGGTGGACAGAGCCCAGACATGCTGCTGAACACCCTACAATACACAGGACAGCTCTTATAACAAACAATCATTTGGCCCCGAATGTCAATAGCACCAAGTCTGAGAAGTTCATCTAGAAATATATCCATTGGAGTTGGAATTTCCACTTGGGTTTTATTTCAGGAGACACTGGGCATTATGTCAACGAATGTTAACACTTCATTGAATGTTAACACTTCATTGAATGAACACTTCATTGTCAATGAATGTTAACATTTATTCTACAAATAACAGCAAAAAACATTTAAACAAAATAAAAATAAAAAGACGACTAATAAAGGTGATGAAGGAGGAAGAAAATCGTACAGAAGGATCAAGTTAAAGGGGAATTCCTTTAGTGGATTTCTAAACAGGAGCTTTTGGGAAAGGGGAGGCAGCAAGCTCCATGTCTCATTCAGCTTTGCAGACTCTGGCCTACAGCGTCTTTGACAAATATTGGCTCAACACATAATGATATGAAATGAATAAAAGATGTTGATCCATGCTCTTTTTAAGGATTTTTATGTTCCAAGTTTCTGTAGTTGTTTTATTTTTCTTCTAAACTAATGATGGTCAACTATTTTGCCAGTTAACAGCTCTATCTTATTAACTGGAACTCTCTGAACATAGTAATCCACAGAAGACCAGATAGAGCTCATTGTTGCTTTCAGTAAATATATTTTGTTTATATTTATTCTGGTTCTTCCCCTGTCAAAGATAAAAAAAAAAAATTGGTCAAGCTAATTATTTTTAAGCAAAAAACGTTTATACATTTTTTATTATTTATTTAATCAAGCTAAACAATCCTTCCTTTTAACTTTTGTTCTCCACCTTAAATTGAGTTAATTGTATTTGTTGGAGACCTCTCTAATCTTTCCAAACTCATTTTTAAATTCAAAGACTCTAATGAGAAACAGTACTCTTAAATTCATGTTCAGTGACTGTTTCTTCCACATTTCTTCTGGGCCAGGTTTTGTGCTAGACACTTTCATGTTTTTTATTCTTCAGTGAGGTAGGTATGTGTGATGAGGTAGGTATGTGTGATCATGTTTTACACACGAAGCAACTAACTTAGACAGTGTCGGGAGCTATAAGTTCAAAGAGATTATGAAGAGAAGAAATAAGATTCAAATTTAGATTTTCTGACTCCAGTGCTAGGAGTCACATGAGCAACAATACTATTTAGAGCATTAAAGTTACTTTCCAGCTTCTGCACATCAGACCAATAGTAGTAATTCTTTATTGTTATTTGATAGTTAATAACAGAACAACATTGATGCCCAGCTGAGGACTGGAATATAGGTTTCAAAGCCCCAAAAATGGAAGTTGCCCAGTCTCCATATTGAATGGTTTCACATCTAAAGCTTCCAAGGTTCTAATGTTATTCACAAAATTAATAGTTTAATTACTATATCTGCATTTTTAAACAGATAATATCATATTATCTATGGATGTGTAACAAATTACCCTCAAACTTAGTTTAAACAACAATTATTATCTTATAGTTTCTGTGAATGCCTCTGGCTTGAAGACTTTTGTAAGGTCACAGGGCCTAGTCCAGGTCTGCAGCCTCACCCGAAACACTGACTTTAAGATTTGTTTTCAGACTCACCCATGTGGTAGTTCATAGAATTCAGATCCTCATGGTTTGTTTGGCTGAAGCCTTCATTCCCTTGTTGGTAAGAGACTTCCATTCCTTGCCACTTGCCGCAACTCTCCGCAGGAAAGCTTCCATCATGGTCGTTCATTCCTAACAAAGCAGGAGAGAGAGCTAGAGCAGGTAAGGAAGCCTGAAGTCACAGTCCTTTGGTAACCCAATCGTAGAGCTCACATCTCATTACTATCTTATGTTCATTAGCGGTTAGTCCCTGGGTCCTGTGTACACTCAGGGGGAGCAGATTGCTTCAGGGGTGTAAATACAATGAGTAGAAGGCTTTTAGGGGCCATCTTGATGATTGCCTGCCATAAATATTCACCAGTGTCTGAGCATGTGAAAGCGTAGTTTTTCCCATTTTTCTTTTTTAAGATTTTATTTATTTATTTATTTGACAGAGTAGGCAGAGAGGCAGGCAGGGAGAGAGGGGAAAGCAGGGTCCCCACCGAGCAGAGAGCCATCAAGCTCTCTGAGGGCTCAGTCCCAGACTTTGAGATTATGAACCAAGTCAAAGGCAGAGGCTTAACCCACTGAGCCACCCTGGTGCCCCTCCTCTATTTTTCTTCAACAACTAATTTATCCATTTATTCAGCACTATTCATAAGATAAAAGTCATTCTTGAATCACAGGGCTTTCAAAGCCATCAGACAATTAATCACTCTGGTACAATGGCTGGGGTGCTGACTCTAGACTTGAGGAGGTAGACCGCAAGAAAGCTTCCTTGGTCCTAGTTCCACCAAAAGTGAGAGTTGAAGGAAAGACTGTATTAGCTTACCATGAAGGGAATGAGGAAAAATATTCAAGGAAGACCTTCCAGACAGAAGGAGAAACGTGTACATACAAGGTTTTGGAGATGAAAAAGAACATAGCTTCTCAGGGGAATACTTTCTTAATCAATTTTATCAAATATTTTACCCATAATCTTAGAGTTTGTGGTTATTCCTAATGAAGTAGTTTTAAACTGGATGGAAGAACTGTTAATATCAAATTTATGATTTTTTTCTATTTTATCAAAGTAGTTTTCTAATTTGGTCCCCAGGAATGTATTGGACCTAAGAGCTCAGAATTTTTCCTGTCCACATGCACCAACTCTATTGCTCTTGTCCCTAATTTGCTTCTGCCTGAGGTATTATCAGGCAGAATTCTAGGTACAGATTTAACAATTATAAATAAATTCAGTCAATATGATTAACCTACCATAATAAACTGCAAATTATAGTATCTTCTCCTCCTCTCTCTCTCTGTCTCACACACACACACACACACACACACACACAATAGTAATGGGGAAGAGATTAGATTACTTTGACCCTCTTCCTTTAGGCATTAGGTCTACTGGTCAACGGTTAATATTAACATACTTCATGTAATTAATATAAAGTACCCTGATAAGTAGTCTAAAAACTTCTTCTGTTAGTATTTTAGGAGGATGCCTGTTATATAATCTCCATGTCCATACGATAAACTGGTATTTTATTTTTCAGAAAGGATATTAGAACAAATGACTAAATAAAACCTTAAGATAGAGATCTAATTATTATTAAGCCATACACATTAAATTGAATTTTTTACTTCAGTTTTTGACATTTTGATTATGTAGAATTTTGAATATACGTAAGAGTAAATAGAGTATCCACCATCCAGTCCTCACAACCATTAACCCATGGCCTGTCTTGCCTCACCCACAGTTCTAACTAACCCCTACCAAACTATTTTTGAATCTTATTCCAGATACCACATCATTTCATCAAAGAATATTTCAGTATAAATACCTCTAAAAGAGAAGTAGTTGTTGATTTTAAATAACAAAACCATAATAATACTTTTCTCCTAAAAAACTCTCATAATTTCTTAGTATTATTAAATAATTAGTCTTTTATTCTTAATTTTACTTTCTTTTTATAGTGAGATAGAGAGAGAGATAAACTGCAGTTCTCCACTAGGGTGATTTTGGCCTGCAGGGGATAGTTGGCAAAGGCTGGAGACATTTGTTGTTATAATGGTGGGGGTGGGGCTTACTAATGGCATCTAGAGGGTAGAAGCCAGGTGTGCTGCTAAACACTGGGAACAGCCACTCACAACAAAGAATTATCTATCCCTCATTGTCAGTAGTGCTACTTGGTGACATGGATGGATGCATGGATGGATAGATAGATAGATAGATATGATATACCAAATCTCCATGCTATGAAGTCATTTTAGTAACCACACGAAGGGCAAAAATAGACCTAAAACTGAAAAGAGGATTCAGGGTGTGTAATTATTCCAATCAAAATGTCCCATAAATCAGATGAAATTACATGATTTTTTTTAAGCATTGGAGAATCGCCGTGTAAATGGCACATCTGTTGCAGATGTGGATACAGAAGTTCAGGAAGGTTCTAATTTCTTACGTGGGCAGGAGAGTTGAAGGAAGCAGTGAACAAAATACTTAGTAAATACAGGTAGAACGTGTGTTCTGCAGCACATGAAAAACCTAGCAAAAATTATTTTGAATCTGCTTAGCAATAATCTGTCAGAAATGGCTTTTTTCATGAATGTTCATGATTGTGACATATTTTTCAGATGAAAACTGATAGTAGTTACTTGAATGCAGAAAGGGCTGTGCTCATTACGCAGAACCCCTGGCAATAATTTACCTAGCAGAGCAGCAGTTCGAGTAGATCAAAGCTGCATTATTTAAGTGTGTCCAGGGGGCAGATCTGAGCTCCGTTTGCCTTATACTTTAAAGGGAAAAATGTATACATATATTGGTTTGCTTCTTGAGAAACAAAATACGTTTAATAGGTGCTCCGTGCAAGTCCCACAAAACTCACACGAATTCCACCTAGTATCTGGGGCAAAACGGCTCGCTACCCTTACTCTACTCCATACTCTAAAATCTGAGGGGGGAGAACAGAACAACTGTGGGGATGTAAATCTCTTCAAATGCACAGCAGTGTATTCTCATTTAAATTAAACCCGAATGCGAACTAGATTCAGGAGAGGAAATGGCAGGGGAGAGAGTCTGGAGTTGCTATACAATGTGCCTGCCTGCTTCAGCTCCCAGAAACTGATGAAGCACAACTCGGAAATTTCAGGCAATTTGTATACCAAGCTCCTCCTTTTCTGTAGTCTTCTCTTCCATTGGTAAAATTCTTTTGCAGGGTCATGTAGGGATCCCACCCCTTCTCTGTGTTTTCACTCTGAAGCTCTATACAACTTTACACCTGAATGAACGCCAAACCTCACTGGATATATAAAGGGAATCTTGAGGAAGAATTTCACAGTTACAGTGCAGAAGCAGAAGGAAAGGAATTAACCAGCTCTCCAGCCAGGCAAATCCTCTCCTCACCATGCTTCCTCCTGCCATTCATTTCTATCTCATTCCCCTTGCATGCATCCTAATGAAAAGCTGTTTGGCTTTTAAAAATGATGCCACAGAAATCCTTTATTCACATGTGGTTAAACCTGTTCCAGCATACCCCAGCAGCAACAGCACGATGAATCAAGCCAGAAATGGAGGCAGGCATTTCAGTAACACTGGACTGGATCGGAACAGTAAGTGTCTTTTACTTGCCTGGATTTGGCTTTCTCTCTCTTTTTTTTTTTCTTCTTTGGTAGCATTAGCTCACATTCCTATAGAATTGTTTCATTGCTAACTAACCTGAACCATGTATATTTTGCTCAACAATCTGGGAGTAATCTACTGCATGTGTAGATTGGCATTCTTCCCTACAAAGTTAATATAACTAAAACAGTGGTTTGATAATGCAGGCGTGGACTGAAGTTCTATCAGACATCCAAAAGAGAAAATGTTTTTGGGAATTAAACTGTTGCTTTTTAAGAAGGGTGCAAAATGAGAATTTTTTTTTAAAGTGTGGTTCTAGATAGTTTAAATTTAGGTGGTTTTCTGTGTGTTTTAGGACACGTACAATTGTGGTAAAATGTGTAAACATAACTAAGCAGAGTATGTATAGGAAATCACAGGCTTTCCAGAAAAAAAAAAAAAAGGCTCACACAGATTTCTAAAATATATTCAGTGAAATAGTTCAGAGTTTTGATGATGATCAGTGTAAAAGAGAGATGTAACTAAAAATACTGGAGAATCATATTTTTCTAAGATGATTACTTCTTAACCAGATCAAGATTTGAGTAATTGTTTTATTTCTATGAAAGGCTGGGGAAGCTTTTCTAACTTTAGAGATTTAAAATAATAACAGTACAATAATATTTTGTACAGCGAGGATTTGTTTTCTTTTCTGTTTGCTCAGCTGACACCCTAATGAACCACTAGTTAGAGGAATTCAAATTTTTTTCTCCTAACTTTTGCTTCACTTCTTCCCTTCAAGAAAAGTCCACATGCTAACAATCAGGTCTTAAGAAAGACACAGAGAAACAGTGCACAGGAAATCTGACACACATCTTTTGCTGCACTTCAACTCCATTCAACAGCTCAAAGTAGCTCTGACCTTTGAAAAGTCAAAGCAAATATGCCTATGAATGTCTTTCGAAGAAAACCAAGGTGTTTTCACTTTCATGAAGAGAGTTGCTTTTAGGTACACAGGAAGCATCTCATTATTATTAGATTACTGAGCAGTGTGGTGGGTATGCACTGTCAATGAGCTGTCACTGTAAAAATGCCGAACATCTCTGCACAGGGGAACAAAAAGCTAGGCAACCTGGAATCATCTCTGGTTGTTTCCAGGTGCATTCCTAAGGCAGATGCAGGAAGGGAAGCTGGAATCAGTCACACAGGCAGAGCAAGCACACTGACCAGCCCACTAGTTTGTTCTTTTCATTTTACTCCTGCACTGTGTACGGATGTATGTGTATCTACAGAAGTTGTTTTACAACTACTACATCCCTTTAGGCTACATCTGTCACCTCAGAAGTACTGAGGCAGAGACACAAAGTATAACTCCTAAGTCAGTATCTCCTTCCAATTAGCTTTAGGTTTTCCACTTCAGTGTAAGGCTACTTCAGTGTTTCTTACGGTTTTTATCTTTCGAATTTCGGCAGTCTATACTTAGAAACTTTCTTTTTTTTCTGGCTAACGAGCTTTGATTTCTTTTCAAGTTTGTTACAGGCAATTCTCCTCGAGTTTAGATAACAAAGCAATGGAAAGGAAAACTCAAATATTTCAAGATTAATTTTTGCTTTAATTACAGAAGGCACGTAACCAGAAACAGTCAATTAGAGAACATCCTTACCAAATTCAAATAACTAAACAAAAAGTTTGCCATGACCAATGTTCAGGAAACGAACACCATGGCTCTTTTCGCAGTTGTAAATCAGACATGTTAGGCATTTTTCTGCCATAAAATTTGTGGAAATGTAGCCAAGTTGTTATGGCAACCATACGTTCCTGATTTGGGGGTCTTTTATATTCTTCAAATTTTGAGTTGTAGTGACATTTTGCATTTCAAACATTTTAATATTTGTTTTTAAAAGATAGCTTGGGAATTTATGTTTAAGATGTAGTTATTAAGTTTGATATGCAAAATGTCAGACTTTGTACACATATGTATGTATGGTTCTCTGCAGATGAATTTTTAATTGAAACAAAATATTGTAGGGAGCATATGCATTATACACAATATTTAAATACTTTCCACATTTTTCCAGTAGATTAAAAAAAACCTAATTAAAAGCACTTGCAGATATTAACTGCTATGACCTGTGAGAAAAGGAACATTAAAGTATACTATTTTTTAGATTACTAAAAGTGAATATTTTACACAAGTGTAAGAATTGCTTAAGCCTTATTGGGGAGTAAGTTAAAAAAATGGGGTTTTCAAATACTTTAGTAAGCAGTCAGAGAATATTATCCATGAAAACAGAAATCAGGCCTAGTTTATTTTGTTTCAAAAAATGTATAGCCATGTAAACCGATCATTTTCATGAAAGTCTCTCTATAACCCCCCAGGCAGATTTTTACATTGTGAAAATAAAATAGGGGTTCGCTTTATATTTAACAATTTGCTATGCTTTGGATACAATTTTTGTCATTGCAGATTACTTTTTTTTTTTTTTTTAAATCAAGTGTTCATTTGCTTCTTGTCTTTAATGCACATTCTTTTCTTTTTCCTGCAGCTCGAGTTCAAGTGGGTTGCCGGGAACTGCGTTCCACCAAATACATCTCCGATGGCCAGTGCACCAGCATCAGCCCTCTGAAAGAGCTGGTGTGTGCCGGTGAGTGCTTGCCCCTGCCGGTGCTCCCCAACTGGATTGGAGGGGGCTATGGAACCAAGTACTGGAGCAGGAGGAGCTCCCAGGAATGGAGGTGTGTCAATGACAAAACGCGTACCCAGAGAATCCAGCTGCAGTGCCAAGATGGGAGCACACGCACCTACAAGATCACAGTGGTCACCGCCTGCAAGTGCAAGAGGTACACTCGACAGCACAACGAGTCCAGTCACAACTTTGAGAGCATGTCGCCTGCCAAGCCCGCCCAGCACCACAGAGAGCGGAAAAGAGCCAGCAAATCCAGCAAGCACAGCCTGAGTTAGAACTCAGACTCTCCCAACTAGACTGACTCGTAACCATCTGCTTTACAGATTCGACTGCTTGGAAGACTCGAGCCTGCCATTGCTATTTTGTTACTTGAAAATATATGCTTTCTGCTTTGATCAAACCCACCAAGCTGTCCTAAGTATCAGGACCTTCTTTGGTGTAGCTTTTCCCTTTCAAAGTTTTCAAGATGTGTGCATATCCAGGAGGGTGATTTGCATTTAAATCCCAGGCAACCTGCAGTTTTAATTCCCCTCGGTACTCAAAAGACTGGTGGTACTGTATACATCACTGAATCATTACTTTTTAAACAGAAAATGGCTTCTCCATCACCCTCCACACCCCAACCCATCCCCCACTCCCATCCGTAACAAAACCCCTTCAAAATTAAAAAGTTAAAAAAAAAAGTTGCCACAAATCTTCACAGTAACACTTCAGAAAGGTGCTTTTTCTTTTCTTTTTTTTTTGTAATCTCCGTGGGAAGAGTTTAGCAGCCATGAGAGATTTTCCTTTGAAAGAGGGCAAGATATTGTGACATTTCACTTCAGAACTCAGCCCCGTAGCTTTTGACAGTCTCATAGTATGAAATTATACCCTGCATGCTGACCCTTGCTTAGAATGGAATGCCAGAAATGCATGGCAGCAGCTAATAAGTACTGATGAACTATTTATTTGTCAATGTTATTATTTAATAAGCTTTCATGTGATTTTTTTCAAAATGTTAATTTTTTATGTTTTGAAGCTTTTCCATGGACCTAAATATTTTCCTATATGATTTGTGATTGATCTAGGAATATGAGAATACGTGTTGTAGATATGTAAAATAAATATTTTAGTCTCCTTATTACATATATGTTGCATCATCAACTTTATCAATAGTATGGATCTTTTTAAATCAATAAGATGCTTTGTAAAGCTGAAATATGTAATACTTTTTTGTTTAATCTGTGCAATCAGAAGGTGATTTAACCTTCAATTCCATCAGTTTCTTTGAACAAAAATAAACACTGCTAAAAGCTATTGTCCTTGCCTTTAACATGTATGGAAAAAGTACATGTTTACAAAGATTAGAATATATGTAGCAAGGTAACTGATTTTTTTGATAAGGCACATTTTAGTTTTGACAGAATGCTTGGCAGAAGAGAGAAGAGAGAGGAAGAGAGACCATCATTTCCGTAAAGGGTTGATTTAAAAAGTTAGGAGGCAGAGTTCCTGGGTGGTTCAGTTGGTTAAGTGTCTGCCTTTAGCTCCAGTCATGATCCCAGGGTCCTGGGATCGAGTCCCACGTTGGGCTTCTTGCTCAGCAGGGAGCCTACTTCTCCTTTTCCCCACTCTTGCTCTCTCTCGCTCTCTCTATCTCAAATAAATAAAATCTTTAAAAAAATTAATAAAAATGTTTTTAAAATTAGGTGGCAATCCAGCAGTGAGTTGTAATGAGAATATCATATTTGCATACTCCCAGGAGGCCAGGTCTGCTACCTATTATAGTCACTTGGGCGAAATAGTGCAAGACCCAGTGTCCAGGCTGTCATCCAAATCACATCACAATTTCTGGCACTGGAAATCAGATATCAGCAGTTTTTAAGGTTTTGCAGGTGATCCCAACATGCAGCTAAGTTTGAGGAAAGAATTGTGAAAAAATCGCTTGCATGGCCCCCCAAACAACGAAGAAAACAACATAAAAACAGCAAAGAAAACAAAAGCTAATTTTTCAATGTTTTCAAGTCTGGTGTTATAATATTAAGCAAGATTACACAGCCTTGACCACACACACACACACACACACACGACTGCTGTGCCAATTCATTCAAATGATTGATCCCATTGCTTCAAATGAGAACCAAAGGGGCTTGGTTATGTCCTGATAAGATCTTCTTGGTTTTCCCTTTTGGATCGTGAGCATCAAGGGTCCTTGGTACTCTTTTACCAGGTTGTTCTCTTTGTAATTGCAAGTTTAAAAGTCACCTGTATATTACACATGGCACAGTGAATTAAATGAGGATATTAATATTTTCCCTCTTCTATAAGAGGTAGGAGAGTCTCAACATATATAAAGGCAGAAAACTTCTCTAATTTTATAATAATGCTAACTATTGTACCATTAGAAAAAGTGACAATTCATAGTCTACTATTGATTTATCTTCCAGCCTTATTATTTCATAGTATATCATCATATTAATATTTGAGACATTCATAATAATTATATCATAGGTTGAATATTCCAAAAATACATTGTTTTATATGGGTATTTCATTTGTTTATCATTGCTCCATATGGAAGAGTTAACATAATAGAAATTTAAGACACTTCGGCCATTTCTTCTGTCTCAACTAGATAGAACCTTTAGTAGATGGCCTTAGAGTTAATCTTAAAACTTAGTGTGTTCCAAAATCTGAGGCATAAAATGAATTTGACCTGACAATAGCTTTTCACAATCAAGAAGACTATGTTTTTGCCCTTTAATCAGAAAACACTGAAACCAAAGTTTTGATGATAATAAAATGCTAAAATCATCACTGATTGGATGGCTAATTGTGAATTGGTAAATTAATATAGTAGGAAAAGTGAAATGGAATAAAAGAAGATTATAAATAGGACTTCTCGGGGCACCTGGGTGGCTCAGTGGGTTAAAGCCTCTGCCTTCAGCTCAGGTCATGATCCCAGAGTCCTGGGATTGAGCCTCGCATCAGGGAGCCGCTTCCTCCTCTCTCTCTCTGCCTGCCTCTCTGCCTACTTGTGATCTCTGTCTGTCAAATAAATAAATAAAATCTTTAAATAGGACTTCTCTAGTCTCAGCTAAGTGAAGAATTGAATGTATTTCTCCTGGTCACATTCAATTTACTGATCTTTTCTGGCCTTGTTGCATTGATGATGCATTCATTGCATGGTATTTGGCATCAAATGAGAGGAAAAGGTCAGCAATCAATAAGAAAGGCCCAGGATACAATCAAGCTTTCAGAGAAGTGCAAATTAAAAGTCAACAGAAAGAGTAGCTTTATAGTTATTATTTTAAAATGCTAAAAAGCACTTGCATATGAATTGCTGATTATATTTCAGGTTTTTTTTTCCTCTGGTTAACTCACAAATTCCCATCTGATTAAACTCTGCATAATTGTCTTCTCGCCTTAGTAACTATCAGTTCAAAATGGTGAATTGTGACAATTTTAACAGAGTCTGACCTCTAGTTCACATTCTTAATATCTATCCATAAAGGAATTTTTTTATCAAATTTATTTTTGTCACTGTGAATAAAGGACTTTTTAAAGAAACTCAACAGATAGAAGATAGATATTAATATTGATGTGTATACATTAGATACATAGATAGATGTCAATAATAAGAATGAAAGAAAATTAATAGCACAGATGCAAATAAATAATATATATTGTGTGCTATACCCAAGTTAAACATGGACATACATAGAGCTTTTGGAAATATCTAGTGGCAAAAAAAAATATTTTAACTACAAATCCTTTATATTTATTCATTTATGTTAATTATAAGTAACTGCTAACTGACAATACTCTATTAACCATGTTTATTTTACCATGTATTTTTTGAAGAGTAATGACAATTAAGTCACTTTCTTTTAAATTAAAAAAAGACTGAATTTTAATCTACTTCAGCCCAATGTCAAATTCGTAAGGTTTTACTAGGAGATCTTGCTTTATCATTCATTCTATCTGCTACTAGAACTAGTGTTTTTAAATTATGTAACATGACATGTCTATTTAGCATGAGATTACTTATTTTTTAAGGTATTTTTGTTGGATAAAGAAATCTGGGTTCATCAATTCCCTCCCCCAGCAATTAATTAATTAATTAATTTGTTTGTTTGTTTGTTTTTAAGTAGGGTCCACATCCTATGCAGGACCCAATGTGGGGCTTGAACTCACAACTGTGTCGTGGAGACTTGAGCCGAGATCAGGAGTCAGTCACTTAATGGACCGGGCCAACCAGGTGCCCCAATATTTACTTTAATAGGTACTGAACAGAATGGTTGTACTAAGTAAGCAGTTATGGTGGAAAGGATAGTATTTAGTCAAAGCAAGACCAGAAAAAAAAAAAAAAAACAACCAGGGGCACCTGGGTGGCTCAGATGGTTAAAGCCTCTGCCTTCCGCTCAGGTCATGATCCCAGGATCCTGGGATCGAGCCCCACATCAGGCTCTCTGCTCCACAAGCAGCCTATTTCCTCCTCTCTCTCTGCCTGCCTCTCTACCTACTTGTAATCTCTGTCTGTCAAATAAATAAATAAAATCTTTAAAAAAAAAAAAAGCAAAACCAGGAAACTTCCACACAGCTGAATAAAATTTATGTCTTTGAAAGTTTAAATTTAGTATGTGAAATATCCTTTTTTTGCTATCACCATGAAATTTAGGTACCAAAATCGAATTCATTGTAGTTGGAATTAAAGCATTTGGATTTGATGTAATTCTTGAAAATGTTTTTTAGCACTGAGGTGGAAACTCACCTTAAATTCAGCATTTGTATGCTTCCTCTAGTTATACAGTTCTCCTATAAAGTGAAATGCATGGAAAATCTTTGATGAAATCCTGTAGACACCCAGAAGAAATTCAGTGGGAAAATGATTTAGGACCCTCAGTGCTAGAGTATGTTCTCTTGTTAGAATACTTTCTTCCCTCTTGGTCTTATTGGAGGTGACTCCCACCTTGGTCTTATTGGAACCTATTCCAATACAACTCTGTGTTAAATTAAATGAATCTAGATTTGTGAACTAAGTCGATATTTGGCCATTATTGTTACGTCCACAAAGAGAGACCTTCTAGAATAGACACCCCAGAAGACGTGCTCCTTGTCAGTGTCATTTTCAATTCCATTAGTTTATCCGTACTCCTGACTCATTAGCTAACATTGAATTTGGTGCCTTAGCCTGCACATTTTGCAAATTGTCTAGAAGAGCTACAGGGTAGCAACTACTACAGAAATCCCAAAGGAAAGATGTTTTAGCTTCCAGGTTCAAGAACTGATTAAAATGAATGCCAAACTGACTGCATAATTATTTCCAGTGCAAATTAGACTGAGTGATAGTTTTTCATCTGCATTGACAGACTTGCCGAAGGATTTATTTTCTGTTACAAATGAAGAATGAAACAGTTTGGGAAATTTATTAAGGAAACTAAATATTTTCTTGTGCATTTTACTAACTGCACACTAAGGATTACCTTGCATTGTCGACTTTATTTTTTAGTGGTGGGATTAGGCCCTTGAATCTGAGACAGGGTGTCTAAACTGAATGACATTGTCAGTGATATCAACATATTCAACCAAAATTCATTGTTATTAAAACCGACATTTTACTATTTTTTTTTAAAGATTTTATTTATTTATTTGACAGAGAGAGATTACATGTAGGCAGAGAGGCAGGCAGAGAGAGAGAAGAGGAAGCAGGTTCCCCGCTGAGCAGAGAGCCCGATGTGGGACTCGATCCCAGGACTCTGGGATCATGACCTGAGCCAAAGGCAGCAGCTTAACCCCCTGAGCCACCCAGGCGCCCAACATTTTACTATTAAAAGAAAAATATTAGTTCTTTTTTCAGTAGGAATAAAGGCTTTTGGGGGAGCATTTGTTATTAAATTCCCCTAAATTAACCTAAATTTGGCTTTGAAAGATAGACTAACACAAAGAATCCAGGAGTCTAGTAACCAGGACTTTTTAGCAATCCATTATGATCTTTAATTAGCACTATATATTAATGCAGTGTCCCTTGAATAACAGGGGTTGGAACTGAGCCAATCCAGGAATACACGGATTTTTAATGGTACAGTATTATAGATGTATTTTCTCTTATGATTTTCTTTTTCTTTTTTTTCTCTTATGATTTTCTTAATATTTTCTTTTCTCTTGCTTACTTTATCATAAGAAGACAATATATAATTACATATACACAATGTGTGTTAATTAACTGTTTATGTTGTTCGTAAGGTTTCCCATCAACAGTAGAGTATTAGTAGTTAAGTTTCTGGAGAGTCAAAAGCTATACATGAATTTTTTACTGGAAGAGGTTGACACCTCTAACCCCCACATTGTTCAAAGGTCAACTGTGGCTGACAATTTTTACTAACTGGAGCTCTCTCTATTTTTTTTTTTCCTTGTTTCCTCTCTTACTTCTCATCTGTGTGTGTGTGTGTGTGTGTGTGTGTGTGTGTGTGTTTTAATTCCTCACACTTAAAGAGTTAAAGAAATAACCAAATCTTTCTTGCTACGTACTTCCTTATTGTAAACCAAAGATAAAAATTGCCAGATGAATTTAATAACCTAATGAAAGGTTGCCCTTTGATCTGTTTGATACTATCTTTCCAAAGAATTGATTAATTTTGTCTACTTTGTGTACTAATTAAGAAGACTTTTACATTTAATGTGTGACAATTTGACATTTTAAAGAAAGTAATAAACAATAAAATTTTCAATTTACTTATTTGCAATTTTTTTATGTAGTCATTTTATAAAGTGACTTCAAGGCATGTAAACTTGGTTTTAAAGTTTTTATTTAAATGCCAGTTTGTTAACATACAGTGTAATATTAGTTTCATTTATACAATAGTGTGATTCGATACTTCCATACAATGCTGGGTGCTCATCACAAGTGTGTACCTTAATCCCCATCATCTGTTTAACCCATATCTCCACCCCCCTCCCCTATGGTAACCATCAGTTTGTTCTCTATAGTGAAGGGCTGTTTGTTGGTTTGCCCCCCCAAAAACACTTTTTCAGTTTGTTCTCATTTTTTTAATTTCTTAAATTCCACATATGAGAAATCATATGGTATTTATCTTTCTCTGACGGACGTATTTTGCTTAGCATAATACTCTCCAGCACCATCCATGTCATCACAAATGGCAAGATTTCATTCCTTTTTATGGCTGAGTAATATTCATTGTGAGTGTGTACACACATGTGTGTGCCACATCTTCTTTATGTATTCAGCAATTGATGGACACTTGGGGATGTTTCCATAATTAAGCTATTGCAGATAATGCTGCTTATAAACATCGGGATGTGTGTATCCTTTTGAATTAGTATTTTTGTATTCTTTGGGTAAATACCTAGTAGTGTAATTGCTGGATCATTGAGTAGTTCTATTTTTAACTTTCTGAGGAAACCCCATACTGTTTTCCAGAGTGGGGATACCAGTTTGCATTCCCACCAGGAGTGCAAGAGAATCCCCCTTTCTCCACATCCTCACCAACACCTGTTGTTTCTTATGTTGTTAGTTTTAGCCATTCTGACAGGTGTGAGGTGTAGTTTTAATTTGCATTTCCCTGATCATGAGTGATGTTGAGCGTGTTTTCATGTGCCTCTTGGTTGTCTATAGTCTTCTGGAAAAATATCTTTTCATGTCTTCTGCCCATTTTTTAATTGAATTATTCATTTTTGGGGTGCTGAGTTTTACAAGTTCTTCATACTTTCTGGACTCTACTAATCCTTTATCAGACTTGTCATTTGCAAATATCTTCTCCCATCCTATAGGTTGACTTTCAGTTTTCCTGATTGTTGTGCAGAGCATTTTTGTTTTGATGAAGTCTCAGTAGTTCATTTTTGCTTTTGTTTCCCTTGCCTCAAGACCTATCTAGAAAGAAGTTGCTATGACCGATGTCAAAGAGGTTACTGCCAGCATTCTCCTCCAGGATTTTGATGGTTTCTTGTCTCACATTTAGGTCATTCACCCATATGAATTTATTTTTGTATATAGTATAAGAAAGTGGTCCACTTTCAGTTTCATTCATTGCAAATAGCTGTCTAGTATTCCTAACACTGTTCATTGAAGAGATGGTCTTTTTCCCAATGGATATTCTTTCCTGCTATGTCAAAGATTAATATTCCATATAGTTGTGGGTTCCTTTCTTGGTTTTCTATTCTGTTCCAGTGATCTATGTGTCTATTTTTGTGCCAGTACCATGCTGTTTTGATCACTACATCTTTGTAATATAACTTGAAGCTGAGGTATGTGATGCCTCTAGTTTTTTCTTTTTCTTTTTCAGCATTTTTCACAGAGCTTTAACTGTGAAAAATGCTAAACATGTGAACTTGTAAACAGAAGACCTGGGATATAGCTTAGACAATGCAGCTGCTAATTGGTTGGGTGAAATTATACTTATGTCTTAATGTTCTTATGGCTCAACTACTTCATCTATAAAATCAGGGAGGTGAACTAGATAACATCTAATGTGCCTTCCAGACTAAAATATTCATATTCTCTTAGCCCAATTTGTCCATATTTTTCAATCACATTGACACTCACAAAAGCAGATTTGATGCTATTCTTTGGTTCTGATGATATTTCCAGCTCACTCAATCGTGAAGTTTCAGAATAAGATTTTAGTCAGAATTGTTATGGAATTGATACATTCCATCATAATCAGTACCTTGTAAATGCAAGCAATGTAAGATTAAATTGGGGACCCAGCTCCAGGAAGGCTGAGGCTATAGTCTGGTATTGGGCATTTCCTACATTTTGTCTAAACTTGAGCAAATACCACAACAGATTAAGGACCAGGGAGAAAATGAGACAATTTTGCACAAAAGGCATTAGAAATTTGTTCTTCAAGAAAAGACTATTGCTATTCTATTGCTTACTCATTTCTAGAGAAAATAATAAGAGAAAGTGGTTACAGCCTATATGGAGAATTGGGTTTTATTGTAAAGTAATGACATTATGTTCTTGTTGACAGTTTTCATTTTGAATACCTTAAATACGAATACATATTGTGATGTATGTGGGATAGTGATATCTCTGGTCAAAATATTTTGTAATATTAGTATTTGTTGAAAATCTAGTCTATGTCAGTTAGGTTCTCAGAACACATTGGTGGACAAATGGCAATTTAATTAAGAAAATAACAAGTGCCCTACACAAAATGCAGAAGTAATTACATATAATCTCATTTGAGCAACATTCATAGGCAACACTGATATGATCCATTACTTAAATTGCACTCTCTGGACTTAAAACAGGAAGAATATATTTAAGAAGAGGATGCTAACCTTGCCATGAAAATTTGTGGTAGACTATAGCAAACGGTAGAAGTATACTGGAAAAAGTGTTTTTCCTTATAATTGTCAGGTCTGTCAAATAGAGCTGAAGCTTTTATTTTTAAGGAAACATAATCTTAGCATTAACTTTCTGAAAAGAACCTATCTTCTTTTATAAAGTTGTTATAAATTTTATAGAGATTTTTCTCTTTAATTTTTTAAATTTTATTTTTTTCTCTTTAATTTTTTTTAAAGATTTTATTTATTTGAACAGGAAAGAGAGAGCACAGGCAGGGGGAGACAGAGAGGGAGAAGCAGACTCCTTGCTGAGCAGGGAGCCTTATGCCCGGCTTGATCCCAGGACCCTGAGATCATGACCTGAGCTGAAGGCAGATGCTTCGCTGACGAGGCACCCAGGTGCCCCTCTCTTTATTCAGATATTCTTATTAGCTGCTTTTTCTAGACCATCTTTTTCTCAACACTGATATTGAATATAAAAGTTCCTAATAGTGTCTATAAATTAAGTGGAGCCATTTTATTGTTAATGATAGCACAAGTAAAGGAAATAGCTATAGATAATTCAAGCAAACCAAATATTCAGATATTTTTTCATCTAGGACACCAAATATTGCTTGCACCTAACATTTACATAGAAATTTTAAAATAATCGTAAACTTTAAGAGTAATGTAACTGCAATCAATTTGCTGAGGAGAGGAAGAACATGCTGATTGGCCTGGCTGAGTAATGATAAACTTCCAGTGAAGCAATCTCCAAAAATATGGAGACTTTTATGGATTACAGCAGATAATTGCAGTGATATCATGCAATCCATACTGATATTGCATAATTTAAGCTGGTTCTCAGACATTAACATATGTTCAAGGGTAATAATATTTTAAAGACTTGAATTGCATTTGTATAAATGTACATTATATCCCCATTCCTCAATCCATATAATGGGGGGAAATCCAAGAGAATGCCTCTGGCAGATGTTGGAACTGGAACAAGGCTCTTTTTTGATCATGGTGTTCTTTTGGAGTTAAGATATTTATGATTCAGTAATATTATTAAGCTTTCTGGACATTCTGGGTTAAGAATTTTCTATTGTGTTTTATTGTCCCTTTTATTACCAGTAGTCATGATAAGTACCTTCGATGGGAAGATGACCACAATGCCAGGACAGCTGTATGTGGAGCTGAAATTAAGAGCTGGAAAATGCTGATGACAGGGGAAAAAGGCTTGTTAGGACACACAATCAACACCATAGCATGGCTTTGGAATGAGTTCTGAAAAGCCAGTCTCTCAGGACCGCTGCCCAGAATAGGAACCTTCAGACACTGCTCAAGGCCATCAGAAGACCTGCTGTTCTCTGTCCCTGGTGAAAACAACAAACAAACAAACAAACAAAGCAACTATAAACGAAAGAAAATCCTCTCTCCAGTTCTTTTGTAACTACTGATACCCAGAACTTTACTGTAGAAGATCATTTCCATTTTTTAATTTTTTTCAATACTTTAAAAAATTTTGATTCAATTAGCCAACATGTATATCATTAGTTTTTGATATAATATTCAATGATTAATTAGTTGTATATAATACCCAGTGTTGTTCACAGTATTCCACTTTTTAACATTTTTTATCTTTCTCATATACAAACATATCTGGAAGAGAAAATACATCAGGGGAGGGTTTGCAGAGTCAGTGCCTGGAAGGACCAGTGGCTTGGGAGTAAGACAAGGGAAAATAATGAGGATGTTAGAAAAATGGTCCTCATAACAGAGTACTCTGACACACAGCAGGAAAATTCCACCAACAGTACAAATACTTAATATGAAATTTCTTAATTTTTAAATACTAGCAGTAGACTTAAAAAAAAAAATCCCTACCTGCCAAACTATGTGTACCAGTCTACTTGTTAGGTTTAAGTTTTTAAAACTGTTTAAGATCAGTTTAAGCTGGCCTGTGGGCCATATGGGGCTACTGAAAGGATCTCTCAGGAGTTAAGAGACTTGAATTCCAATCTCAAAAATCTACTATTTCTGAACAGCTAAATTATATACTTCTTGAGATCTGAGTTGACATCCCTGGCATCCCAAAAGAAAACAGACAACACGCTCAGAATAAGTTAAGGTGGATTTATTTACAAGGGGACTAATTGTAAAAGTCTGGGTGGGATGTAAGGAAAGCACAAGGCATAGTGGGGGATCATAGGGCCAGCACCAACAAAGTTGTCATAAACCTAGAGACCAAGAAGAGAGGGAAGGATGAGGTTATTAGACTCTGGCAGGGGAGGGAACACATTGAAAAGAATAGTGGACTATGGTCAATCTGAGGAGTTGGTCAGAGGATCCTGCAAATCTAGGGAGCCAGGGGAATAACACTTTGTCACTCTCCATTCTCCTTACTTTTTCTTTTTTTTTTTTTTTTTTAAAGATTTTATTTATTTATTTATTTGACAGAGAGAGATTACAAGTAGGCAGAGAGGCAGGCAGAGAGAGAGAGAGGAGGAAGCAGGCTCCCTGCAGAGCAGAGAGCCCGATGCGGGACTCGATCCCAGGACCCTGAGATCATGACCTGAGCCGAAGGCAGCGGCTTAACCCACTGAGCCACCCAGGCGCCCTCTCCTTACTTTTTCTGATTGATCCCCTGCTAAGGCTCTTCATTGGCAGTCTCCATCGGAAGCCATGGGCTTGGAAGTGGTGAATGTAATCCATATAGTTAGACCTTGGGACAGAGAGCAGGGTGAAGGATAGAGGGTAGATATGCAGAGCAAAACATAAGCTGCCTGGCCCAGTCTCCTCAGGCATACTTTTCTTTACAACGTCTGTAACAGTGTACTAAATTAAGAAAGCACTGAATTGTTATAGACTCTTTCTTTGTTGGGGCACCTGGGTGGCTCATTTTAAGCATTCAGCTCTTGATTTCAGTTCAGGTCATGATCTCAGGGTTGTGAGGTTGAGTCCCATGTCAATAACCATGCTGGGTGTGGAGCCTACCTAAGACTTTCTTTCTCCCTCTGCCCCTCCCCATCACCTCTCTCTCTCTGTCAGAAAGAAAGAAAGAGAGAGAGAGAAGAAAAGAAGAAGAAGAATCTTTCTTTGTTTTTCATTTCTAGAATGTAGATACTAAGATGGTCTCCAAGGTCCCTTCCACCATTAATCTTCCCATTTCATTATTTTATACATGAGATGAGAATCTGAAAGAGACATTTGGGAGAAATCCTGAGATTTTAGATGCCTTAGCCTAAGGTTAGATATCATGTAATTCAAGAAGCCAACCATATATTATGTTAATAAAGCCAGAAAGATACAAAATCTGAGAAACTTTTTTGAGAAAATCATGTGGCACATGAAAAACTGGGGCATATTTACTGTAGAGTCTTCTAGCTTCTGAGACATTTTCATAAAGTTAACTTCTATGGATAGAGTCGGGGGGTAAGTTTTAGATGTTCATTTTTGCTATTATCATTGTTTTATATTTTAATAACAACCAAGTCATTAGGACGTCCAGTCACAGGTGAATGATTAACTATAAATCAATTTTTTTAGCTTATTTCATAAAAGTCATTCAAGCGCTGAAATAGTCTATCAGTCAGAAAAAGAAGAAACCATCAATTCCATTTATCCCTTAGGAATTAACTGAGAATGACTCACCAAGTATGATAATGGTAACCCAACGGCATTATCTAGAATATCAATATATATTATGTTAAGCCTGTTCCACAGCATTAGAAAATAAAGCATTTGAATCTGGCAGTGTTTTAGCTAGGCAGTCATTGTGATCTATAGTGAGAAGAAACCTTCAGAACTGAAACTATAAGTTGAAGGTCTGTGGATTAAAAGAAGGCTGGCTACATCACCCTGGCATGATTTCAAAACGTGTAACTCTTTCCCATTCACATTGTACTCTCCAGCACTCATCAGTGTAACCCATGAACTCCACAAAGTTATTGAAGGATATCATCATGGTCCCATATGCAGCTAGTCTCTTCCTTTGGGACGGAGATGATCATATCACAGTTTCACAGAGTGGGACGGATCCAGGGAATGATGGCAGCAGAATGCCAAGACACTTTAAATACACATCAAAGCCAATTTTGAAACTTGGCTTAGGTGTGGAATGATGGGAAATGAAGCACTTGGCTTTCAGAATTTCAAAGACTCAATTTAAGAGGAAGCACTACATAGATAAAAGACGATGAGAAAGAATGAACAGCTGTGCCAGGCTTTGCTTAGTGGTTACACTGCCTAGCACAGCCTTTAGATGTACAAAGGATAAGAAACAGTGCCAACTTTGTAATTTCTTCTTCACCTACATCTGAATGCACAGCAATAACATCTGTAACTGGAATAGTTCCCCGTTCTTCTTCTTCCATTCCCTTACACTTGAAAGGCCATATGTTGGGTTTAATCCACTAATGATAATATTACTTGATCAAACAAAGGTTCTAGAATGTTAGGGTCCTAGGAATGGGAATACAAAGAAAGATTAAATGGGGAATCCATTTAAATTACTTTTATTTTATGTTGTGTATTGTTAGATAATATTGCGTTATAGTTAAGAGTAAAAGTACTGGAGTCATAATACCTGGGTATGAATCCTGGCCTTGCCCTTAATAGTTGAGTATTTAAGCAATATGTACCTCAATTTCCTCCTCTAAAATGGGTAGTTAAATCTGCCTTAAACAAGTTTCTGAATGTAAGGGTTCACAATGTTTGTTGTTACTGCTAATATTATTGTTATTATTGTGTTTCTTAGTTGAGATGAGCTTGCTGAGTGGGGGTGACTGTAGACCTGGGTGGGGGTTTCTTCTCTAAGTCCTTGATCCAGAAAGCAGACTAAGAGTAAAGCAGGGGGAGATACAGGAAAAAAGGATGAGTTAGTAAGGTAGAAGAATGCAAGGTTAAGAACAGAAACATTTTTGGAAGATACTCTGGATTGATCTTATTTAATTTTAAGTAAAAATGAAAAGTTCTGGCATTTTGATAGCTTTCAAAGAAGGAGCATGTGTGTGTTCTCTCAGTCTCTTACTGTCAATGCCTTTATCCAATGCCTTTTTGAATCATCCTAAGTTTGCTTTTCTTATGTTGTCTTGTGTTGTCATTTCCCATTTATTTCATGTATTTTTTGACACAAAATTTGATGTAGGAAACATTTTCATGCACTTATGCTCCTTTTGCCCCTATTCTTAATCCTGAAAACAACTGGATTTGCTTACTTTACCAATATGTCACCCAAGGCTTTCTCATTCATTTCCTCAACAAGAGAAATTGTAATTTTCCACTTTATTTCTGATTTTTGTAATTCCATTGCAACATGTCAATCCAATTTCAAACATTCAGACTATTGCTATATTCTCATTTCTCTTCTTATAATTTATGTTAATTAATGACTTATAACTCTCTAAGGTCATTCTCTAAATGTTTTGAGCATGCCTCCACAAGGGGAAAAAAGAAATACTTCGAGTACCTTAATCCAACAGATGTTTATTTAATTACAAATTACACAAACATATAATCTACATTATAAAACAAATTTAAAAACAGGAATAGAATTAAATGAGTTAAAATGAATACAAATTGTTTTTCCTGTAGCCTAATGGATCATTAAAACAATAATTATAAAAATAATAATAGTGATAATGACAAAGAAGAACAATGACACGTGAACTTGCCTATATTCTCTGAAAATAGTAAATGTTATATAATTTTGGAAAACTTGTGCAAGATTTCATAGTATTTACTTAAACTATACTTCTAAGTGTTTCTTGCACATTTCTCAGTCCTCCTTTACAACCCCCTTAAAAGGCTCTAAGCTCTTAGTAATTGTATTTTATAAATTATCATCCTCTTTGACAACCTGATTAACCTCTCCCTTATTTACTAATTTCTTTGTTAATCATATTTTCTTCTAGATGCCAGGAAAATTTTATAAGGAGAAACCCAGAAGACAATGACATAAATGGAAGTAAAACATTTAACACCATTCTGAAAAGTAATGGCAAAATTCCAGGTTAATGTGCCTGCTGTATCTGGAAGTATGTCTTATCCTTGGCCGCACAAGAAGATATTTAGAAGGTATCAATAGAGGCTTTGTTACTAAAGATTCTTTCAACATAGTTTACTGGCGTAAAAAAAAAAGTGATGAAACTTTTTTTATAGTATATGCTTAATATGCCTGGCAAATTTGTTTTATATCTCTCAGAAACATTACGTTCCTAATTAATGCTTATATTTGATATGGATATGAACTCTCCATTTGTGTCTTTTTAATATGAAGAAAGGAAGAAACATGAGAAACATTAGAATTTCCATTTCTATAGGTGAAAAACTTCATTTTTTATATTATTCTGTACTAGGAATAAAGTACGACTTGGTCATTTTAAAATAGGAGTTAGAGGAGCGCCTGGGTGGCTCAGTGGGTTAAGGCCTCTGCCTTCGGCTCGAGTCATGATCCCAGAGTCATGATCCCAGAGTCCTGGGATTGAGTCCCACATCGGGCTCTCTGCTCAACGGGGAGCCTGCTTCCTCCTCTCTCTGCCTGCCTCTCTGCCTACTTGTGATCTGTCTGTCAAATAAATAAATAAAATCTTTAAAAAAATAAAATAAAAGTTAGATATTGATCATTTTTTGGTCTCGTTTATAGTTGCTTTCCATTGGTGAAACTATAAGTTACATACAAGTTATACCAGCTCTGATTACTAAGCTATTTCTATTATCATACAGCACATAAACCTTGGATGAACAATCCAACTCTTTCGAAATGGAAATAGAAATCATTCTACAGAATGCCTATCTCATCTGTTGCAACCACATACTCGACCATTTAATTGCACGAGGTTTTGTGTACATCACTTTTTTCCCCCTTCAATTAGACTGAAATTTCTTGAAGAGGTAAACCATGTTTTATACCATCAGCATAGTTCTTATGTAATAAGTGGGTAGGCTCCTGGTAGGAAGAATTCCTCTTGTTTTTCCAAACCAGGGAATTCCTTAGTGGATGAAGGAGTTGGGATTGACTATTGCTATGAGATAGATAGAGGCTGTTGAGACCCTGTTGACAAAGCAAGATGGTCAGAAGTGCCACCTCTTGCCACCATGGGAAATGTCTCCCAAACTGTTGCAAGAAGGCATGGCTACAACTCCTCCCTCCTGCTGATGGTAGGCCTTGCACAATCCCTGATTCCTGGCTGGTTGGGATCTCACTGCAGCAGACGAATGCTACACAGATGGCTGTAAATTAATTAACAGAAAAACAAAAAGTGCTGGTGAGGTTTGTTGGAAGAGGCCGTTCGGTGCGAAGATTGGATCCAGTTTCTGTCAAGGATTTACGGAAAGTCTATTTCATGTGGATGGTGTTTCCCCCAATGTTTCTTATTTCTTTCCAGCTTTCTCCAGGCTCATTATTTCAGATCATTATTTCACACTTGCAGTTCCCATCTACATTTCTTGGTTCTATTGTTCAGTCATTTTGAGAGGTGAAATCAGCATCTCAAGCAGATTTTTGAAGCCCAGACAGATGACTAATTACAGTGTGTATACCCTGCTCTCAACACAAGATTCATTGTCTAATAAACCAGAAAAATCTTAGCAATGTGGATGAAACAAAGTAGGTTTTTGTGCAAGTCTAACTGACGCATGTTCTCTTTGATATGGTTTTCTATATCAACACAGGGTTAGTTGAGTCAGGCAGTAGTATTTTGATTTTTTCCTTCTTTTTTAGTCCTACACTTATTTTAAGGATGTTCACACAGAAATCTGTTTTCAAACCATAACCAAGAAGGTGTCAATATTGCCATATTGTTTTAATTTAATGAAACCTGGGAGAGTCTAGACAGCTCTTCACTTTAGCCCTTACTTTCTACAACATGTTATTTCTTGAAACAGTTGTCTTTTTCTACTAGCGATGAGACCTGAGATCTAATGGGCCCTAAGAATGGCCTAAAGTGAGTAAGTGGATTGCTCTTACACAGGATCTGGTCTTTTTCTGGAAAGACAAACAGGGCACATAAAATGTGTTAGTAGTAAGATTAGAAGGGTGGAAAGGATTCCAATCTGTAAGACATTTATAAAAGTCATTTTTGAGCTAGTGGTATGCTCCATGACCTCATTTTTCTGGTAGATCTAAAAAGACGTGTTGATTTTTTAGTTTGTTTGTTTTTTTCCTATTGCTAGAAGAGAATATGATCTCTAAGCTCTTCATATGCTGAACTATAGTCCTGTTTTTAAGACTCTCTCTAGTTATGACTTGGATAAGCCTCTTACCTACTGACAAGTCGCCCTTGCTGTGGCACCTGCCCCTTTTACCATCTTCTGGGAAACATGTGGTAATCAAGCTATGCATACCTAATGATCCTGTGTCATTTAATTATGTCTTCAATGCCACTCCATTACAGCAATCACAAAATTCCAGTGGCATAAAATAGTAAGCACTTATTTAGATCACATGTCTAAGGGTTTTCTGGAGGTCAGTTGATCTAGATGGGTTTTGGATTAGCATGGTTGAGAACAGCTGGACTCATTTCTTCATCTGGAGGACAATGGCAGTTGACCTGATACAGACTAGGCTCGGCTGGGGTAGTTGGGCTCTGTTCTTCATGTCTCACAGCTTCCTGCATGAACCAGCCAGTTAACTGGGTATCTCATGGAGAGGCTTGTAGAAGAGGCTCGAGTAAGCTCAGTAGCACAGGTACTTTTTAAGCCTAAGCCTTTGGTCACTCATGTCCTCCTACATTCTATTTTCTAAAGAAAGGCACATAAGTAAATTTAAAGTGTGGGGAACTATACTTTGTTTCTGTACTGGGGGAAACTGCAGGTATTTTGCTAGAGGCTACTGATAATCTAGAAGGGGCAAAGATTCAATGCAATTAGTAGAATGTACTACACATACCTTCATCTGAATCCAGTCTATCTCAGACCTTGGAACTCTTCAGACTCAACCCTCCTCAGTGTATTTGTAGCTGTTGAGGAAGAGCATAGTAAATTTGAACTGAATTTCTTTCAGTTTTTATTTATGTACTATAAAGTACCTATTCTTTAGATGAAAGACTGAAAACTGGATTACTCTTCTACATGATTTTGTTAGCTGCATTTGATAAAAAGAAGTGAACAAATAAAAAGATCATCCGGGACACCTGGTTGGCTCAGTGGATTAAAGCCTCTGCCTCCGGCTCAGGTCATGATCCCAGACTCCTGCGATCTAGCTCCACATCGGGCTCTCTCTGCTCGGCAGGGAGCCTGCTTCCCCTCCCTCTGCCTGGCTCTCTGCCTACTTGTAATCTCTGCCTGTCAAATAAATAAATAAATAAATAAATAATTTAAAATAAAATAAAATAAAAGGTTCATCCAAGAAAACCCACTGATCCGTAGAACTGATTTTGATCAGACTGTGTAAAAAAGAGAACAAATCCCATCCCAAAGAGAAAATCTAAGCAATATTTTACACTGACAAAAATGATTTGTTTTATTTAAGAAAGGAAAAGGATGAAAGTGTTTTGGAGGGCAGTCAAGTAAAAATATGAATTTTATAGTAATGAAATAGAATCTTCAATCTGTTCTTGGCAAAACACATTTTATACAAATCAAATGATCATTTAACCCAAAGTTTTAAAGAAATAAAGCATATATCCATTTATGAATCCCAAGAACACCTTTTTAGTTTTAGGGCACGCACTTTGATTTATTAAGGTTGCTGTAACTTCAGCTATATAAGGAGAAGCTGGAAAAAATGAGACTAACATGCTCTC
This sequence comes from Neogale vison, assembly GCF_020171115.1. Taxonomy (NCBI): domain Eukaryota; kingdom Metazoa; phylum Chordata; class Mammalia; order Carnivora; family Mustelidae; genus Neogale; species Neogale vison. Next base: position 173,152,114 of record NC_058094.1, on the reverse strand, counting down.
TTGTGCTAACATATCCATATTCTGTCAAAGCGCTATCATTTATTCCATTGCATGAGCTATTTGTGCCTTCAGTCAGGAGATCTTTTTGCAGGGGTGTCTTTCGGCAAAATTGTGAAATGGGCTGGAAACTGCTTTGGCTTCTACAAACCTGAAACATGAATGAAAAGCCAATAGTCACTTGGGTACCTCTAACACCTATGAATTGAATGTACTCATCCATAACCTCTTGAGTGCCTGCTAGGTGCTCAGCACTATGACAGGTGCAGGATATACACTGATGAACAATTCAGATATGATTCCTCATTTGCATATTCCTGGTAAAAGTGGAAATCGGTTTAACTATTTTGGAAAACCGTGTGGCATATCTACTGAAGTTGAACATATGCATACTGGATGGCCCAACAATTACAGCGCTTCGTGTATATACCACAGAGATGCATACATGTGTTCACCAAAAGACGTGTTTCTTATGAACATATATTTATAGCAGTATTATTTGAAATAGTTCCAAATAGAAATTACCCAAATGCAAATCAGCAGTAGAATGGATAGATGGTGGGGTCTTCACACAAGTAATAACCTAGAACAATAAGGGTGGTTTACAATTATACAAAACAATATGATTCTCATAAAAATTATGTTGAACAAAAGAAGCCCAACTCAAAATGGTACACACCACATAATTTTATTGTTAGTAAGTCCAAGAAGAGGCAAAAGAAATCTTAGCTTTTAGAAGTCAGAAACATTCACCTTTGGAGTGTAACAACTTAGAACAGTACCAAGAGTCTTCTGGCATGTTGTTAAAATCTTCTGTTCTTTAATTTGGGTATTTGTTATACAGTTGTGTTCAATTTGTGAAGGTCTGTTGACCTCTGCACTAAGGATATGTGTACTTTTCTTCATAAATATTATAATTTGTTTTAAAAAATGTTTCCCTCCCTAAGAAAGATGATCACGGGTAGTTTACAGTTTAGAGTGGCAAATAAGAAATTTTTTAAAAAGATAAATAGCAGAAAAGTGCAAGGAAGGAAGTGAAGAAAGTGTAGCAAATCTTAATCAAGTATCTACAATGGGGAAAGCACATAAAACAAAGCAAACGATCCTTTGTTTTGTTGATGATCTCTTGTTTGACAATGGAAGTCAATATAAACAGAACATCTGGCTATTCAAAAGTGCCATTTGCCTTCCGGTACTAAGAGTACTCATTAAAAGGGAGGTGCCCCATCTCTAATGGAAGATGTTGTAGACTGGTCAGTGGATTGTTGTGATTGTTCAGTAATGTGCGATTATGCAACGCTCCTTGCATATTCCTGCTTTAAGATCTCTAATTATTTTGTCCAACATGCCTATGGCGTCACTTCCCCATTCTGCTAGCATCTGTTCTCTTTTATATCTCCTCTGCCCCAGAGGAGGTACTGTCAGCATTTGAGGACTTATAATGGGATGGGTGACATTAAAAACATCTGGGAAGCTGGTACTTTGGCTTCGTTGTAGATAAGCATAATTTAGACCTATTAATTAATTAATTTTTGCTAGCTGAGATCTAGATACTGCACAAATGTCTTTTTTCTTTCAGTTTTCAAAAGAATTTTTTTTCTTGGCTATATTCTTTGGTATCTGTAAAATCTATTGCATATATTTAATAATGAGAGTAGGATCTGTCACTTAAAAAATAACTCCACTGTATTGTAGTAAATGAATATTTATATATTAAACTCTAAATTAAGTTCTTTTTGAGCCTAATTTAGTCATCCACCCAAAAGAAGTTTAATTATGCCAATCAGCCAGTGAAAATCCCTGGCATCTTAGGATAAGAACATGAGTCAATAACTAAGACTTCATCATCACTTTTTCTCATCATTAATGTGTGAGCAGGAAAAAAAAAATCTTTTTTTATAATTTTAACAGCTTTAAAAAGCACAAAATCTGTTTAAAACATGCTGTTAATATGTAACAGGCTAAGCAATGTCTAAGAAATGTAATCCTGATTAGAAAAAGATTCATTTCCACTTACCCTATGCTACCAAATTTCTTGACTTGGTCACCAGACCCCTACATGTTGCTTACTATCAGTTTACATTATCTGCACGAGAATCAACTAATCTTGGCAAATTAAATTCTCAAGACTGGTAAGGAGACAGCAATTTAAAGCCCTCTTTGAAAAGAGCTATTTTAAGTCAGCTCTTGGATCCAACTACAGGATCTAACTATCTAGTTCTTTTTACCCAGGACTTTGCCTCTCCTCTCATTCCTTGACTTTTTGGTCAATCCATTCCTTATTAATGGACTCATCAAGTGGTGGGCAGGCTGAGAAAAGAGAAAGAGAAACGGATTTAATTAGTCAATTGTGTAAATGTGCACAACTTTGAGACTCTTAGTATTCTTATTTTATAAACCTTGTAGAGATAAGTTTCAAAAAAGTGAAATTTAACAAAGTGAGAAATATTGTATCTGAAATTTGAGTCTTAAAGAAAGCACATTTAAACAGTACCCAAAATGAGATATTTTCTAATCTTCAAGTTCATGATACCATTTCTGAAAGTAAAGATGATGATATCTTGAATGGTTAAACCACAAAATTCATTTTATAGCCTCTTTGGTTTTTGTGTAAAATAAATTCGGAAAAAGGTGTAATTGGTTCAAAGAAAGATACATCCTTAAGAATGGATGTTCAAACAGTGATTGCTTTTTTTCCCTTTCCCTCAAACATGAAATTGTGGTCCTTAAAAAAATAAAAGCTTAGCTAGAACTGGGTTTTAACTGAAAGGATGTCCATTATTTATGTACATTTAAAATACAAATACTTGTACGTGTAAATGTACATGTAATGTTATTTGAATATGGGGAGGTACCTGAAAACACTGGAAAAGAATTTAGCACAAACTCCAGTTGTTGACTTTTATTGTCCAATCTTTTCTATAAAGACAGAAATTGGGGGGAACTTTTACTGAACTAAATCAAATTAATGGTTTGGTAAATACCTCATCTTTTTAGTTAAGTACACATAGTCTTCATTTCAAGTTTAATTCATTTTCCAACAAGTGTGTTTTTTGAGCACCTGGATATATCAGGCATTGCTCTAGCCCTGGAATTGCTGTGGAGATAGAGATAAATTCTCTATCCACAGAGATTTCATTATGGGACAAAATGACAAAGGGGCACCATTATGGAGCAAACTCGAAGGATCATGAACAGAGAATAGAGCACAAAAATTGCCTTGCTGATTAACTGCCAAACTACCAACACTCCTGTGGGTGGCAGGTTGATTGCCTAGGCAGGTATAAATCAAGCATTCTCTTCAGTACATGCTTTGCCTTTTTACTGATAAAAAGTGCTTGGGGGGGGGACACAAGTTGGTACTGGTTGGAACCCCTCAAACACCACAATCTTTTTGTTCAAAAGCACAGGCAGACTTGAAAACAGAAGGCCACCATTCTTTAACCTCCCCATCCCCCCATCCCACCACCCCCGGCTTTTTTTTTTTTTCCCTTTTCTTTCTTTCTTTCCTTTTTTTTTTTGAGAATTTATTATGAGAAAAGCATTGTGTTAGATCCTGAAGGGAATGCAACAAAAACACGAGGCAGGGAGGAACCTTTCCTTCCCCTTGAGCACAATTTAGCAGAAGATGATAGAAACCACAAAAATAATCACCAATGTTAGTGTAGAATTTACTTGAGAGCTTATGGCAAAATTTCATCTCTAAGACTCACATAAATTTTGTTCTGAAAACTACCCTGTGAGGTAAGAGAGGAAAATGATATTATCGGCTCATTTATGAAGGAAGAAACTGAGCTCTGCCAAAATGAATGACTTTTTCAAAAATCGAAGAGCAAGGGTTGGAGCGAGACTTACCTTGTTTCTTCTTATTTATGACCATTTATGTGTCAAACCACATCTTGCTCTTTCCGATAAGAATATTAATGATATGCAGACCCTCATTCATTCATTTATTTGTCTATTTATAGAACACGTTCTATTTGCCAGCCCCTGGAAGACGTCTCGGGGATACAAAAGTGAGCTATTGTCTGCTCTCAGGGTGTTCCCACACATTTGAACTCCACTTTATCTCTTAAAAATCTCTTCATGAAAAGGATACCGTCATCCCTACATCCTCCGTAATCCATCATTATTGGTTATATTTTGTCCATAAAGGAATTTAGTAACTCACCTAAAGTCATAAAAAAGGTAGGGGCCCAGAAAGATCCAGTCATTAGATAAGTGTTAAAATGAGTACAGAACTATTGAACACTGGCTTTAAATTTTGTTGGACGAGTACCTCTATCACTAAAAAATTTTGAGCATGCACTAGCAATATATATATGTAACACATTTTTAGCTAAGATACAACTGCTGTTATACTAATGTTACTACATTGCAAAACTCACAAAAAATAAAATTTAAAAAAGATGAAAATGAAAGCAAATGCAAACAGAAGCTTTGGTATTTACTTTCTGGTGCCTAATTTTGTACAACTTTGAGGGTATGCTTACCTTTCTTTGGAGATCCTTATTTATAATAGATGATTATAAACAAATATTAAAAGGGGGCAGTCAACATGGGTGAGTGGTACAACGGACAAGGTATTGTATTGAGTCCTAGGCATCTTTTAAATTATGAGTGAATAATCAGCAATCTAAAAAAAACCTTGATCTTCAGACTCTGGTCATAAATGCCTCTATCAAACACTCAAGACATACAAGTTTGTTTTTTGTTTGTTTTGTTTTGTTTTTAAGATTTTATTTATTTGACAGAGAGAGAGAGATAGAGATCACAAGTAGACAAAGAGGCAGGCAGAGAGAGAAGGGGAAGCAGGCTCCCTGCAGAGCAGAGAGTCCATACAGGGCTCTGTCCAAGGACCCTGGGATCATGACCCGAGCCGAAGGCAGAGGCTTAACCCACTGAGCCACCCAGGCACCCTTATACAAGGTTTTTATGTTCACTTCTGCTAGTTTGTGTCTCAGTTGTGCTTCTCAGCTTGTTGATAACATGACAACAAAAGAGTTTGAATGCTAATGATTATAAGCAAGAAAATTTTGAACAAATGGATCTCTGTCCCAGAATCACAAAAAGGAGAAATAGTTAGATTTTATTCCATTCATGGGACAAACTTAATTAAAAGGGGAATGTTTGAACCAGCAACATTTTATTTCAATGCCCAACTAGCAATTAATATAATTTGTGCTGTTGCAATAACTACCCTATGTTATGAAAATATTTAGCTATCATTCATGAAGGAGAGATCACTTTCTCTCCCACAACAAACTCCTTAGTGGAGCTCCATTTTAATTACTTTTTAATAATTTGAACGAAATCTTCCTTCACAGAAAACAATTTTCCACTTCAAACCTAGGGTAAAATGCAATTTTTTAGATGTTAGCTCAGTGAATAGTTTTTACCAGGAAAGAATAAGCAAATTTCAATTCATCCTTTCTTTGAGGGATTTAAAACATGTGATTTAGGCATATAAAATCAGTTTTGTAAAATCCCAAACCTAATATACACACACAAAAACTCTCGCAGTCTTCTAAAATTAGTTAACAAGCAATAGAGTAATAAATGAAAGTTTTTGTCTGTACCATTGCATTACCCCACTTTAGAAGGCAAAATTTGCAGCGTATTTCCTAGGCCTTGTGTCTCCTGAAATTTTGCAACACGGTGGCTTTGGTCCCTGGGTATTATGCTAGGACAAGCTAGGAAATGAAAGTATTGTTTTTGTAAAAGGTACTGATGTCTCTGTGTTATACCAGGGATGTTTGAAGAAATAAAAAAAAAAACAATTGAACATGTTTAAGACTTTTAAAAAACTTTTTTCAAATTCAACAACAAAGGCCATTAAAAATTGAGTCACTGTGAAATTTGGGACAATATTTCATCATGAACGTGGAGCTCAATTTCAATTTATTTGTAATACACTTCTATTCAAGAAGAGTTATGGTGGCTTATGTCAGAAAATTTTTGAAATGAAAATTTAGAAATAATAGAAAATGTTGAAGTCAGGTAAGAAAATGGGGAAGTAGTAATATTTGGAGAAAAAAATTTAATCTCTGTTCTGGAATGATGATGTAAGGGCCATCATTCACAATGAAAAGAAATCTTGATTTCTAAGGCATCTTATACTTTTCAATGCTTTCTATGCTTCTAAGCTTAAAAACTTAGCTCATCAAATTTTATGAGTGTGTGCTGTAGGAGATATTGCTTATCATTCACTGAAGAACAGTTTATTGTAAAATTTGGTCAAGATCGGCAGTAAAGAACTGAACTTCACTATGAAGAGTACTGAGAACAACCTGAAAACCTTGACCTCTTCTTTGGAGGTCTGCTTAGTTTACACAGCCCTGGCATCACAGCCCACCGCGTCTTTTGTCAAGTCACTAATGTCAGGCTCCCCATCAGCAAAAAGGCAGCAATGATCAACTTCGTTTCTCACACACAGTTGTGAGATCTGAAAGAATTATTGATATAAACACATAAAACTGTCCTCTGCAGGCAATACCTATAATTAGCTGTAATTACTCAACAAGGTTATGGAACCACAGAGAAAAAGTGAACCTCTCCCTTGATTCTGTGGTCAATCCACCACGCAAACCAATCAGGTTTTCTACCTTTGTGTATAATCTAGTACAGTGACAGCCAACAGAGGTGCTCGTTGTAATTAGAACTTTTAAGCTGTTCCTTCAGAATCCCATTCAGCATTTGCACCTGTAAAAGCCCAACAGATGATTTCAATGTGTAGCCTCTCTGAGAACTCCTTATCCATATTTTGTGCCAAGAAGGAGTGGAACTGTTTTTCACCTCCCAAGTACCTAGCTCTTTAGCTGCTGTTGCCTTAGCTGCCGTTATTACGATGGGGGTCTCTGGTTCCACATGGAGTAGGATCAGAAGTTTGAATAGGGCCAAAGTCAAAGTCATCCTCCCTCTCTGACACCATCTGATTTTCCCCATCTGTTGACAGTTTCTTCCACTGTTTCCTGGCGTGACACATTTACTCATAAACTTGCCACTTACTCTTCAGAAAATTTGGAACTGGGGACCAGACTCTCAGAACTGCTGAATCCAGTTCTAGTCCTAAAATATGAAGAAGCAATTCACAGTACAAATGCGGCAAATATGATTTGAAAAGAGAGGTCTAATTCAGAAAAACAAGGTAGCTGAAATAGGATCCCCTGTCCATATGAAAAAAATTAGGCATGTGCATTATTTTTCTCCAAGTGTTACCACCAGGTTGTTGTTTATTAAAAATTGAAAACCAGGGAGTCATTCCAATGAATCAAGTTTGTGCATCTGTAATAGATATTAGATGCTTTGGCCCTCTTTCCAAGATAGTGTAGGTTTAATATTTAGAAATTCCTAGTTGGCTGAACCTCTAAGATAACTGATGAAAATGAAAACCCATATCATTTTGTAGAAATGACTTTTTTTTTTTTTTTAAGAATAAATGGTCACAACAGATTGTAATAGAGCTTACAGTTTTCAGTTTGGGAGTAAAGAAAGTCGCTTTCCAAATTGTTCATAGACTTCCAAAGAATTGTGTTTGTCATCTCTGTTATTGCAAGTACTTCCTCATATTTTTAGTTTTATTGGATTCTAAATTAAGAACACCATTAACACCATTTGAAATAGTTTTAACTGATTAAAGTTGAATTTAGCACTTGTGATTAAAATTTAAAAAGTGAAAGAAAATAAAAATAATGAAAAACTGTCACCACCACTATTTGCCCTATAATAAAGTGCTAGCTGACACAGTAGGGTTCTGAGGAAAGCTTCTCTTATGAGAGAGACCCAAAGTTGTCAGATCTTGGAAATCAGTTTTTGGACTATCACTCTGTATGTGTAACAATAGGGACTTCGTTTAGTAGTAGAAATAATTTCTTTGGTACATGTTCACTTGACTAACACTGTAGCCCTAGTTTGGGCTTTTATGATGGTAGAAAGGATGGTTTTGGACAGTTATTGGTAGCTTATAGTAAAATCAGTAGAAACAAATTCCAAAGAGCAGATAAGGCCATTGGAATCACCCTGCATTTCTTTGACCCTTTTCTCTCTTAGAAATTACCCTTAGAATCCTCTGCTCTGTTGTGGCCAGGAATCTACGGAGTCTGTAAATTTGAGTAGATGTTACCCTGATCTAAAGACATATGAATCCCCATAATGGGTGACTTCTGCCTTTAGGTTGTCTGCAAAGGTGATCATTACTAATTCCTCCTTTCCCTGTGTATGCTATTCTATGCATCAAGGTATAGAGCCATTTCCCCTTTTGTTGGATTTGGGCTGGTCTTGTGACTTCTTTTGACCAAAAGAATGAGAAAGAAGTAATTCTCTGCCAGTCCTGGACATAGAATCTAAGAGGCCTAGTGCAATATACTTTTGATTTCTTAGAACCCATTTGCTATGTACAGAAGGCCAGGGTTATCACGTTAGAGAAAGATAACATGAAGGGAACTGAGATGCCCCAGCCAGTAGCCCAGCACCAAGGCCCCAAACCTATGAATGAATCCATTTTTGGATCCTTCCACAGCCTCAGCTGAACTTCCCCAGTCAACCCCAAAGGAGAGGGAGATGAGCTGTCTTAATTTAACCCAAGCCAGATTCCTGATTTACAGAATTGAGAGTGATATAATGGTTATTTTAAGACTCTGAGTTTAAGAATGGTTTGTTGTAAAGCAGTAGACAACTGGAAAGAAAGTTCTAAAATAATATAGTTCTTGTTCTCCAGAATTTAATCTGATTTAGCAATTACATAGCACACTTATCTTTGACCATCCATTCAAAATAAAGACTAGTAAGTGGATAATTTTTAAGATTAGACTCGCGCTGACCTCATGCGTAAAGTTTGTTCCTTGAGTTCTTGTTATTTTTTCTAGGCCTTGGAAGTTTCCTGAGTTAAAAGAAGATGTTTTTATTTTTATTTATTTTTATTTTTTAAGTATTTATCTATGAGCAGGAGAGAGAGAGAGCGAGCGAGCACACACATGCACATGAGTGAGGGAAGGGCAGAAGGATGGACTCTTTAAGCAGACTTCATGCTGAGTGTGGAGCCCAACATGGGGCTCAATCCCCCAACCCATGAGATCATGACTAGAGCTGAAACCAAGAGCTGGATGCTCAGCAGACTAAGTGCCCCAGGTGCCCCAAATATCATGTTTTTAGGTTATGATTCTGATATTTACTAAAATAGGAATGTCTCAACTTTGACTAGTTGAGATTTTCATCACTTTGAGATCCAGGTTTAGTTGGGTAGAATGGCCTTAGTGTCACAACTCGAACAATCCTTGATCTTAGCAGCAGCCGCCAGTGGCTATGGGAGATAAATTAAGGCCAGTTTATAGAATCCCAAGGAAACCCAGGCATCAGAATTTGTAGGCTTGACACTGTGGTGGCATCTGTTTTTATGTGATTAATTTTTTTGGAGAAGTTATCCAGCCAATTAATTGGAAATTAGCCTTCTGGTGACTTGACACTTTCCATTCAATTTGGGGTCCTGTTTCACCTTATACCCAAGAGATGGGAAATTGTATATATATTTTTAAAGATTTTATTTATTCATTTGAGAAGAGAGAGACAAAGAGCACACACAAAGGGAGAGAGGCAGAGGGAGAGGGAGAAGCAGGCTCCCTGCTGAGCCAGCCAGGAGCCTGATGTGAGGCTCATTCCAGGACCTGGAAATCATGACCGGAGCCGAAGGCAGACACCTAACCATCTGGGTCACCCAGGTGCCAGGATGGGGAATTCTAAGCAAGAAGAAAGTTGCCAGAAGGTGGATACACCCCATGAAGAGTAAGGCAGTTCTTCCAGGCAATAAGATAAATTCAGAACGGAACCTTCCCACAGGATGGCGCTGCCAGTCCTGGTCAGGACTGGCAGGGTTGGGCTCACAGGTAAAGTCACAGATGAACTGCTGGTCAGCAGAGCTGATGGTGAGATACCCAGTTCAGGAGATAGTGGGAGAAAGGGAAAAGGATCAGGAAGGCAAGAGGCCAGGAGGGCCAACGACATACATAACAGAAATGTGAACATTTGCCCAGGACCAGTGTTGGTTAGTTTGTGCATATTTTTGTTCTTGTACTATAGCGGTTAATAATAATCATGGATTTTTATGAAGTTAGGAGAGATTAATTGCTAAGGAAAGATTTGACAAAAGGGGAAGTGTTTTTCCTTTTAATCTTTTGTCAAGGTCTTGAGGTCTTTTAAGAAATGAATGATAGAAGAGCGAGAAGAAATATGAAGTTGGGGTGAGAAGAATGAGTGCAAATTTTAAATTGAAAATGTTTTTTCATTTGGGAATAGTTTTAAGCATTCAAATGTTTCTGAAGACTAAGTGAAAATTGGTCTTTATGCATTTAGGTTTATATCCACTAGCACATTTAACATTCTTCCATTTATTCATTCATTCTTTCACTTCTGTCTTAAACCAATTAGCAGTAGCCATGGTCACAAATGGAAATACTTAATTTTTCTATTTAAATTATTTCTATTCACATACAATATAAACAACAGAATGACCTAATTTCTCCCCCTTTGCGATCTGCCGCAAGTTATTTCTACATGAAACATTGTCTCTCTGTCACCACTAAGTGCTTCTTGTCTAAGCCTGTCTAGCTTATTGTTCTAACTAGAATTTCCAGCATCTGCCCAAACTCTGCATCCTTCTTGTCCTCCTCCTCCTCTGCTTCTTCTTCTTCCCTTCATCTTTTTCCTCTTTTTTCCTCCTTCTCCTTCACCTTCTCCCCTTCTTCCTTGTCACTAGCCCAGTAAGTACCCCAAGCTAGAGAGCAATGAAGTGGCACTTTTTAATTTAAATTTTTTTTTACAAAAATTAGAAGCTTGTTTCAATCCTCATATTCTTTGGATGTCACTGAAGAAACTGAATTACCAGTGTCTCAGTCTTCCTTCTCTCCCTTAACCTGGCTATCCCACTGGTATCTCTCTTCACCCGACCATAGTCTCTTCTGATGTGCTTAAGATTTGGTATCTTCGTGGTTAAGGGATTATTAGGCAATGATGTCCCACATTCAGACTCTATCAGAGAGCGCATCTCCTGTCCTTATTCTGTGCTTTTTCAGGGTGGTGGTGGTTGTGGTCGTAATGCCATGTTCAAATTCTTACTCCTCAGAAGATAGTATTAATAGAATTTTCTGGAAGCATTAAAGCTTATTTAAAAAATATTTTGGGGATGCCTGGGTGGCTCCGTCAGTTACATATCTGCCTTTGACTCAGGTTATGAACCCAGGGTCCTGGGATAGAGCCTCACATCGGGGCTCTTTGCTCAGCAGGGAGTCTGCTTCTCCCTTGCCTGCCACTCTCTCTGTTTGTGCTCTCTCTCTCTCTGACAAATAAATAAGTAAAATCTTAAAAGATAAAATTATTTTAGTAATGAGTTGCAGTTAAAATGTATAAGGATAGCTGCTGTTAATATCTCCCCTGTATAAAAGCAAATCTTCCTTTTCTAGCTTTTGCTCTTCTTTGATGATTCTGATTATTCTCCCCTTCCACAGATTATGAAAAATAGTCACAACCAATTCTAGACTAGTCATTTGTTTTTTAAACAAACTTTTCAAAGATTATCTCCCCTCCCACATTCCTTATGTGTAGAGATCATTCCCCTCTTTTAGTTTCTGAAGTTATGTGGCACCCAACAATAGAATTGTACCCTTTAGTTCTGTGTCCAGAAGCAGAATTCCAGGCAACAATTTCAATTCTGCTTAAGTTGTGGTCAAAGATATGGCCTTTGGTAGCTCTCAGAGGTAATTTGTTTTTAAATGACAGTTCTGTAGAAATATGAGGCAGATAATTCCGTTCTCCATTTCTCTAACATCATTCTCCCCCCTACACTTAAATATTTTTTTCTTGTGTCTTTCTCCTTATAAATTAACAAGGAAATAAAACACAACTGTTTTAATGGATTTCTTAAGCAAGTTTTATTTGGCATGTTTAATGTATTACATGTCCTTGCTTTAGGTCTTGAAATTAAATGCATTGAATATAAAGCAAATTGGGGTGTAATTTTGTAAAAATCTGGGTTTATTTATTTGTTTTTAAAGATTTTATTTATCGAGAGAGCACTCATGTGCACAAGGGAGTAGGGAGAGAGGGAGAGGGACAGCAGGGACCCTGAGCTGGGGCTCCACTCAGGGCTCCCACCCAGGACCCTGAGGTCATGACTTGAGCCAAAGTCAGATATTTAACAAACTGAGCCACCCAGGTACCCCTTAACTGTAGGTCTAGTCAATATTTACATAGACTCACCTAAGGGAGAATTTAAGAAAAGCAGATTTCTGGGTCTACTCCAGATCGATTGTATCAAAATTTCTGTCAGAGAGTGCCAATAATACATTTTCTAAGATTATTATATGATCTATAATATGTAAATGATATTATATAAAACACATAACAAATACTATATATGTTAACAAATGTCTTGAAACGATTCTTATGTCAAGTTAAACTTTGGTAGCATTAATGATATAAGTTTATCGTTCAGTCCTAAGGCTATTTATCAGTTACCTTTCTTAGCTATAATAGGAAAAACAAAGTAGTCAGTGGAGACAGTTGAATATTTGCTTTGTGAGAAAATGAAAGCTGGTATTCTTGTTGTCATATGGTGTTTAGTTTGAATTATCCACAGAAAGGCCTCATTGTGGGGCATCATTTTTTTTAATGTATAAAAATGAGTTAAAGGTCAGAGGTTAATAGACTACAACATAAGACAAAATGGCAAAACAGGAACTGGGATTCATAGACTGGTGGAAATACTGGGACTGGCCGATGGTAGAGCAGTAATACATCCTGTTTGGCTCCTATTTCAGCAGTTAAAGGGTAAACCATTAAGCTGTTCATTAGCCTTTGTGAGCAACAGCCCAACTAACCTCTAGAAATGCTTTTAAAATGCGAAGTATGGATAGGGAGGGGGAATGATTGGCAGTGATAATTATGCTTGGATTTACACTAAAAAAATAAACTCAATCTAATCTAAAATTTAGTAGTAATCATAATAATGTCCCTGAGATACTCTTCCAGCATACGCTGCTAAAGAAACAAACAACAAGGGGGAGTTTTAGGCCTTTCAGATATGAAGATGAGAGCCACTTTCATCCAATGGGCACTTCTATACACATTAAAAAAATGAAGACATTTTAAGGTGAGTTTATAAAATTGTGGTACACATTTAACAAAGCTATGCTTTGAATATTTGCAGTACATTGAAACATATTTTATTATTCACGGGATAGTTAAAGAGTATGTTAAAAATCATAGTGTACTGGGAGTGTAGTTATGGGACATAAGTGTGAAGTCAAATGGACAGTGTTTTCTTTCTTGTCACATCACTCTATTTCTACCATGTATAACTTCATTTGAAGATTAGCATCAAGTTAGAAGTTTGAAGGTTTTCCTGAGTATAAAGCTGTATTAGTTTCCTGTGTTTGTTTTAACAAATCACGAATATAGTGGCTTAAAACAAACGAGTTTACTATCTAAGTGTTGTAGATGTGAGCAATCTCAAAAATGGGGTGGCAGGGCTACGTTTTTCTGGAATTTCTTGAAGAATTTGGTTCCTTGCTCTACCCAGTTTCTAGAAGCTCCTGGAATCCTTGGCTCATAGCTTCCTACACTCCCTTTTACTGTGACCTACAGTTCAGTTCAGTCCTCACACTCGTTTCTCAGATTCTGATCACTCTCTTTAAAGACACTTGTGATTATATTGGGCACACCTGATCACCCAGGATACACTCCACATCTGAAGGGCTTTCATTTAATTACAGCTGGAATGTTCCTTGTATAAGGTTGGGTAACATATTCACAGGTTTCAGGGTTTAGAACATGGGCAAGTTTGGGAAAGCATTATTTTACCTACCATAGACGCCCAGACCGAAAACGACTAGAAGAATTTTCCCCTTTCTGTGCTCTGCATTGTGATATGGTTGGGGTTTATTTTCTCTAAACTTACCAGCTGACCATTGTTTACCGTAAAGTGGTTATTACCAATGGGTCACAGAGGTTTTCATTTTCCAAGGTAGGCACATTTAGCTACTTGGTGCAGAGAAGATAATATCATAATGTGGCTGCTACAACCTGGTATAGGACTACATGGAAACTACCTTTTTTTTTTTTAACCCAAAGTATGCATAATAAGGAACTAATTTTTTATATCTGTATAAAAAGATAGAGGAAAAAATGTTGCTTCTGATACTGTGATACTATTTTCAATACTAGTCTGTTAAATACTGTTAACATACAGTATAAAAGCTCTAAGATTCATAGTGAACAGAGCAAAATTTATATATTTCTCTAAAACAAAGCTAAATCAATAAAACATGATTCTTCCAAAAATTTGTAAAGATTTAATTATTTATAATACATAGCAATTGATATAAGACTTTTATTACTATGCTTGGTTTTTTTTTTTTTTTTTTTTTTGCTGAAGATTAAGGAAAAATATGGATGCCTGGATGGCTCATTTGGTTAGGTGTCTGCCTTCGGCTCAGGTCATAATCCCAGGGTTCTGTGATGGAGCCCCACATTGGGCTCCCTGCTCAGGCAGGAGTTTGCTTCTCCCTCTCTCCCTCTGTGATTTCTCTCTCTCTCCCTTTATCCAATAAATAAATGAATCTTTAAAAAATGAAAAATAGTTTTTAACTTCACTATTAGATTAAGAAAGGAAGCTAAAATCAATATTAATAGAAACAATTATTTGATTTGCATTTCCTCCTCTGTATAGATTCCTTTATTCATTTACCCATTCAGTTTGTCAACAGGCCTTCATGTCTAGTATAAGCCAGACACAGGGGTGGTGGTGGTACTACCAAGTTAAGTGTATTATGAAGCTTATTTTCCAGCTAAGAGTAAGTGCTATGATAAACTGCAATTATAATGGAGCTAAACACTAATTAAAATAAAAGTACTTTCTTGTTACTTTTTATTGAAAGTACTTCTATATTGAAACTTGTGTACTAAAAATACAAGTGTACTGAATGTATTAAAAACATGTTCAGGGGCGCCTGGGTGGCTCAGTGGGTTGAGCCTCTGCTTTCTGCTCAGGTCATGATCTCAGGGTCCTGGGATCAAGCCCAGCATTGGGCTCTCTGCTCAGCGGGGAGCCTGCTTCCCCCTCTCCCTGCCTCTCTGCCTACTTGTGATCTCTCTCTCTGTCAAATAAATAAATAAAATCTTAAAAAAAAACACCCATGTTCGGTCACTGATAAATAAAAGAAAAATTATATTTTAATTTTGTTTGCTTTAACCTAAACTGGGGAGAACGGGTAAAAATACTGTGTTGGAATATTACAACCCGATAATATATATATATATTTTCTTTTATTTGACAGAGAGAGAGATCACAAGTAGGCAGAGAGGCAGGCAGAGACAGAGGCGGAAGCAGGCTCCCTGCTGAGCAGAGGGCCCAATGCGGGCTCGATGCGGGGCTCAATATGGGGCTCGATATGGGGCTATGGGGCTCGATATGGGGCTCGATCCTAGGACACTGAGATCATGACCTGAGCGAAGGCAGCGGCTTAATCCACTGAGCCACCCAGGTGCCCCACAACCTGATAATATTTTCAGCACTTAAAAGATTCCTTTTTTTTTTTTTTAAACAACCTTACATTAACTAATTATAGGTGAAGATTAAATTAGCAAATATTTAAAAATAAATATATTTCAATCATGATAAACTGACTCAATCAGCTCATTCAATACATATTTATTAAACTTTATTTTTAATTCCAGGAGCTGAGCACAAAACCCAAACCAAAAATGTAAGTATCCTACTCTCATGGAGTTTACATTCCAGGGACCTAAAACAATGGGCTCTGACATTGCAAATACTCAACTAAATTTTTCTGGTAAACACGACCAGCAAGGACAGCACTCAATAAGGGCATATATGCTCCAGGCCTGGAATCCCTGAACTCCGCGTGCAAGGGCCGGAAGGCAGCTCTGCTATTAGGTGTGCAATTTTACACAAGTTATTTCAATACTACCACCTTTATCCCCAGTAATAGTAGGGTTCTCCTGGGGATTAAATGAGCCCATGTGTGTGGGCTTGTTCAGCGATTTTTGGTATCATTGCTTTGCCTCTGTGGGCCCATTAAAATTAGCTGGGGATCTTGAAAAACATGCGAACACTGGCCACACCGCGGACTAATTAAATCCCAGTCTCTGAGGGTGAAAAAGTGTCAGCACTTTCTGACCTCCCCAGATAGTTCCAGTTTGCAGACAAATTTGAGACCCGCAGCAGTCTGGTTTTAAGTAGATGTGGTTCATAAAAACATTTGTCCATCCACCTGTCTTTCCTGAGGTGGACCCAGAGAGCCTCACGAGCTTAAGCAAAGGTAGAAATTTCTCTGTCCCTTCCCGTGACTTGAATGCCAATGTCTCTAAGGGGAGAGGGGCTGGAGGGCGTCCCGACCTCCACAGCCTACGCATAGCTGTGAAGTTTCCTGGGACCCGCCGGTGTGTACCGAGGGCTGCGGCTTCCCCCTGAGGCGACTGCGGGGCCCGCCAGAGGAGCGAGGAGGCGCGGAACTCAGGCCTGCCGGGGGCGCTGGGCTCGGAGAAGAGGCCGCAAACGCGGCCAGAAGGAGCTTGGCGGCTGGAGCGTCCCCTTCGGACACGCCGCGGCCTCGCCCTCGCGGCTCCCTCCGCTCTCCCCGCTCTCCGTCCGTGGGCGCCGTCCCAGCTCACCCGCTCTGCCCCCTTTCCCCCCCCTGGCCCAGCCGCGGGCCCGAGCACCCGCCGGGAGCTTTGGCCCAGGGCCAGCCGGGCCTGCCGCGCCGCCCGCCGCCATGGAGCCCAAGCCCGCCGCACCGGGTCCTTGTCCCGGCGACTTCCGTGTCGCGGAGGCGGCGGCCGCGGCTGCCGCGGCCTCCTCGCTGAACCCGGCCGAGGCCCGGGCCGAGCCCGGGCGCCGCGCTCCCAGCGTGGCTGCCGTGTTGCCGGCGGGGGGAAGTGGGGAGAGGATGGGCGTCCCCACCCCGAAGCAGTTCTGTCCCATCCTGGAGAGGCCGCTCATCAGCTACACCCTGCAGGCCTTGGAGAGGTAATGCGGCGCCAGGCGCGCCCCCGGTTCCCGGCCCGGCCTCCCGCTCCCTCCCGGCCCGCCTAGGGCGGCCCGCGACACCTGCCCCTCGTGGTGCCTTCGCGCTGGCGCCTTCTCTCGGCGGACGGCGGGGCCGACTCCACCGGCTCTGTCCCGCCGACGCCGGCTCCGTACTCGCTCTGCCCCTCAAACAGGCCGGCAAACCAGCGGGGCTGACCCGCAGAGCCCTTTCTGGGCCGTGGCAGGCGTTGGCGGAGGGGGTGGGGGGAGCCCGGCTGGTGGAGCTGGACTGAGGAAGGAGAGCCTGGACTGGGACTAAGAGGCATTTAGTTTCAACAGTAGCCCCAGTGTGGCCTAATGACAGTGTGGCCCTTTGCGGAGTCTCTCCTGCCTGTTTGCCTCTTTCTCTCTCTCAAGCACTCCGTGCATGCGTGAATTGGAGTTTTACGTCTGCATGTAGACGAAACTTGGTTTACT
This sequence comes from Neogale vison, assembly GCF_020171115.1. NCBI lineage: Eukaryota > Metazoa > Chordata > Mammalia > Carnivora > Mustelidae > Neogale > Neogale vison. The sequence continues at coordinate 173,134,605 of NC_058094.1, read as the reverse complement.
TTATCCATTCATGGGTAAACACCAGCTGAGGATCTCTTAGGGCCCGTGTTGGTTACGAAGTGTTGAAAGGTGGGCCGAGGGGCAGAATTTAATCCCAGCTTTTCAAAGGTGTATATGGATTTAAGGGAGCGAGATTCTGAAGTTAAGGCCAATATATGCCCTATACAGTTACAAAATGCACTGATTTGTAGGGGAAATGGAGAGGTAATGGGGGTGGCGAGGATTAGGGGAGCCTCAGGTGAAAAGGGGGCATTTACTTATGTTTTAACACCCAGTAATATGACTGAGCATGCGGTGAGGCTTGGAGGGGTGGAAAGCGGGCAGTTTCGAAGGTCCACAGACGTGCTGGAAAAGGTGCTGAGACGGCTTGAAGCCAGTGTGTTGTGATAGGATGTTAAACCTTGAAATGAAATAACCTTTGTAGCTCAAAAGAGATGTCCTCTTTTAGCCTATCATTTGGAGGTGGCTTTGATGAAGACTAAGCTGTTCAGTCGCTACTAATCAAAGGACAGAAGCCCATTTTTCCAGAAGAGATCTCTCTGCCCCACCATGCTGTACACACCACGGAAGCCCAAGGGCCCTAGTTGCTTTGTGTATGGTTATCTTCCTGAATGATGGCGTTTGGAAAAAGGAAGCATGAAGAGTCCTAATCACCTTTGATTCAAGTAACCAGGCCTGTGGTTCCATCTGAAACCCAGGCAAACCCTGAAACAGCTCCAGATGCTTCCCCATTCTGTAGTCTACCTTTTCTCTACGTATGCATCATGTAACTACAGGGATTGGATCCTAGATGTTGTGACAACATAGCTCATTATGTAGGTGGTATTACGGGACACAATGGAATCTGACCCTCAGAATCTAACTGCTGAATTACCAGGTGTAGCGAAATCCAGTGTTTTTTACATTTAATTTTCCTTCCTGTGAAGGAAATTAGCATTATTAGCATGTTCGCATCTTCTGAGGGAGACTGAGATAGGTGGTTACTGCAAAAATCTTTAAAAGAATTTTCTAGAAAGGCCTTATTTATGGAAGATGGGGAATACAGTTTTCTATTAGTAACAGGAGTGATACAATTCTAAAAGCAACTGCTTAAATCTCCATTTTGAAATACTCCGGGGCGTTTTTTTGGTCACTGTTACAATGCCTGAACTTAAGGATTGCTTATTCCTTAAGCATTCCATTGAATGCTTATACCATCAAATGCTTCATTCCATTGAACTTAAGTTCAATTCCTGAATTTAAGGAATGCTTATATTTGGGTTGTGTTTCAGGAAGTTCTTGGAAACCTTGCATTACAGGGGTTTTTGTGGTATGGGTGCTTCTGAGCCATTTCCTAAATGAAGGGCATTCTCTTGACTGCTAATAGACTTCCTAGAGCATGGTGCTAAAAAACCCTAGGTTATTTCATCCCCCTGAATTATTCAGGGTCAAATAAGGAAAGGAAATGGAAGCAGAAAATGTAAAATTCTTGCCTTTTTCTCTTTGGTGAAATTATGCATGTTTACCATTACTGTGGGGGAAGAACAGCTCTCATTGTCCCAAATAAAAGCTGTAATTGGGTATCCCCACTGTCTTGTCATTTGGTTTATTTTAGGACAGTGTCTGCGCTGTGAATATGGGTTGTGTATGAAATTTCATTTCAAATCTCCTTTGTCCTTTGTAAATTAAGATTTTCCTTTCTCAAACTAAGCATTTGCCATCTTACCAATAGAGGTTGCTGTGAGTTTTCTTTATTTCTTCGTTAATCTTTTTTTTTTTTTTAAAGATTATTTATTTATTTATTTGACAGACAGAGATCACAAGTAGGCAAGAGAGGCAGGCAGAGAGAGAGAGAGAGGAGGAAGCAGGCTCCCTGCCGAGCAGAGAGCCCGATGCGGGACTCCATCCCAGGACTCTGAGATCATGACCTGAGCCGTATTTCTTCGTTAATCTTGGCTAAGAAAGATAGTGATGGAAAAATGACCCTTATGGTGTGATCTGTCTTTCAGAATTTTGAGCCAGTATAAAATTACAGTGTATGAGAGATTTCGCCTCTGAAGTTTGGTCCACAGTTCTTCAGAGTCCAGAGTGCAAACCATTACACTATGGAACGGGTCCACAGTTCTTCAGTTGGGATGGGGAAATGTGAAGAAATGTAGCTAGTCTTGGTTTTAGTTAAATACTTGTTTAGATGGCATTATTTCCACTCTTGCATTTTTCCACCCAAAAAGACTACACAAGGGAAAATGAATGTTAAGAGGTGCTGGAGTCGATAAAAGATGACAACAAAATGTTAGAAGAACAGAATGGTAATCAATCAGACTGACCAGTCCTAAGAAAGTGGGAACAGTCCCAAAGAAGAATGTTGGTTGAAATCCCAGGATCTTGGAAAGGTTCAGGAATTAGGGGTACAGGATACTTCTGAAGGTGAGGTGGACAGCTAAAAAAAAGCCCCCAAACCCAAAAACCCAACTGGTTGAAACCTTTGAAAGCAGCATTTAAACTCCGAGATTGCTGTCAAAATCCTGGAGGTTTATTCTCTGACTCCGCATAGCCAGTGACTGAGTAAGGGGTTCCATGACCATAGAGGAATTAAGAGCAAGATTCTTATGTGGAAGGGTAAGATCCTTAGCATCTAAGGTTAGCTCAAGGGAGTTTCTTCTCAAACAACATGGTGTATATTAAAGTACCTGTTCTTCAGTCACAGAAAAGAACTCTTTTTGCCCCCATTGTACTAACAAGAATCTGAGGTCAAGAGTCCTATGCCCTTATCTAACTATTGATTTGTGAGCAGTTTCTGAAAGAACTACTGATTTAAGAAAACTTAGGTGACAATGGCATTGGTGGCCTAAAGCTCTTGACAGTTAAATTGTAAAATACACTCAAAATTGACCTACTCAATTATTTTACTATATAAAAAATGTATTCCCAGGTAGAAAGTAAAAATTCCTGCCGGCAGTCTTCTCTTTTCAAATAATTAAAGAAACTCTCAGAGTGGTGAGTTAACCTAAACATAGCGGAAAGAATAAAATGACAAGTGTAAGAAAAGCGAGCTAATGAGGCAAACTTGGGCTTTTGCTGCTTAAGATTCATGGTGGAGTGGGCTGGGAGTGGGAGTTCCTCTGCTGATACATTTGAACAAGGTCTCTCACAGCCCCTCTCTATAGTTGGTGAGGTTACTTGTTTCCTGAGATAGGAGAACACTGCCCAAGAGGACTTGTTGCTTGATACTGGGTCAGTGCACATCAAAACATTATAATAAACTGGCAGCCCATATAAATCTAATGGAAGAAAATGGGCAGTCCCACCAATAAAAAAGCACTGCAAATTTTTGATAGTAATGCGTATATCATTGTATATTAACATGTTGGCCTTCTATTTCCGGTTTGTCTCCTTTAGTTTGGCTAATGTGCATTAGTCAGCATAAGTGTGGTAACATCAGATAAATTAGAAATCTGTTTTATTGATTTATATGTGTTTGTCTTAAGTAAACTCTGATTTTTGTGGTTGAGTTGGGTTGCTTTCTTGACACTTGGAAAATCAGTGCAAGTCCAATTTTAGTAACTTAGACTCCATGGTATGCGTGCGTGTGTGTTGATTTTGTTTGGTTTAGTCTGCGTTTTTAAATTGAGGCGTAATTGACGTATTACCTTCAGGTGTACAAAGTAATAATTCTATACTTCTATATATATTTTTTTGTTTGGTCTTTTAAATCTATTTTTTTCATTACAAGTATAATTTTACTATTTTATTATTATTATTTTTTTAAAAGATTTTATTTATTTATTTGACAGAGATCACAAGTAGGCAGAGAGAGAGGGGAGGCAGGCTCCCTGTTAAGCAGAGAGCCCGATGTAAACCTTGTGGTTTTGATTTGCATTTTGCAGATGATGAATAATGTTGAGCATCTTTTCAGGTGTCTCTTGGACATCTGTATGTCTTCCTTGAAGAAATGTGTGTTCACGTCTTTGCATTTTTTAATTGGGTTATTCGTTCTTTGGGTGTTGAATTTTAGAAGTTCTTTCTATGTTTTGGATACTAACTCTTCTACTGGTTATGTCCTTTGCAAATATCTTCTCCCATTCTGTAGGTTGATTTCTGGTTTTTTGTTTTATTTACTGAGGAAGGGAAGAGGAGAGGGGGGGAGAGAGAATATTAAGCAGGCTCCACACCCAGCCCAGAGTCAACCTGGGTCTCAATCCCAGGACTGTGAGATCATGACCTGAGCTGAAATCAAGAGGTGGACTGTTAACTGAGCCACAACTTTTAGGTTTGTTGGTTGTTTGCTTCTGTGTAGAAACTTTTTATTTTGATGTAGTCACTCAACTCAGCAAATATAAGTAGAATAGTGTTGCCATGGCCACTGTCAGATTACTGCCTGTACTCTGTTCAAGGACTTTTGTGGTTTCAGATCTCACAATTAGGTCTTTAATCTATTTTGAGTTAATTTTTGTGTATGGTGAAAGTGGTCCAGTTTCATTCTTCAGCATTCCCAACATCATTTGTTGAAGAGACTGTCTTTTGCCCATTGTATATTCATTCCTCCTTTGTCAGAGATTAATTGACCATGGAATTGTGGGTTTATTTTTGGATATTTTGTTCTATTTTATTGACCTATTTTTTTTTCTGACCTATGTGTTTTTATGCCACTACCATACTTTTTTTTTTTAATCCTTTATTTTTTCAAAAAAAATTTTTTTTTTTTTTTAAGAAATTTGTACACCCAGCATGGAGCTCACACTTATAACCCCAACATTAAGAATCACATGCTCCACCAGTTGAGCCAGCCAGGTGCCCCCATACTTTTTTAATTACCACCACTTTGCAATATAACTTGAAGTCTGGAATTGTGATACCTCCAGTTTTGTTTCTCAAGATGCTTTGACTATTTGGGGTCTTTTTGTGTTCCATATGAATTTGAGGATTGTTCTAGGTCTGTGAAATATGCTGTTGGTATTTTGATAGGGATTGCATTAAATATGTAGATGGCTTTGGTTAATCTAGATATTTTAACAGTATTTGTTCTTCCAATCCATGCACACGGAATGTCTTTCCATTTCTTTGTGTCCTCTTGAATTTCTTTCACTAGTGTTTTTTCAGAGTACAGGTCATTCACCTCTTCAGTTAAGTTTATTCCTAGATCTAAATCTGTGGCTAGGACTTCTAGTACTGTGTTGAATATCGAAACGCTCTTGCATCCCAGGCATATACCCCACTTGATAATGGAGTATGATTTTTAAAAATACATTGTTGGATTTTGTTTGCTAGTATTTTGAGGATTTTTGCATCTATATTCATGAGAGATACTGCCCTGTACTGTTTTTGTGGTGTCTATATCTAGTTTTGGTATCAGGGTGATAATGGCCTCATAGAATAAATTTGGAAGTATTCCTTCCTCTTGGGTTTTTTTGAAATATTTTGAGAAGAATAGGTATAAAGTAGAATTTGCCTGTGAAGCCATCTGGTTCTGGACTTCCATTTGGGAGTTTTTTTGATAATGGTTGACTTCCATTGCTGGTGATTGGTCAGTTCAAAATTTCTATTCCTGCTTTAGTTTTTGGGAGGTTATATATTTCTAAGAATTGATTCGTTCTAAGTTGTTCAATTTGTTGGCATATCAGTTTTTATAATCTTTTAAAATTACTTGTATTTCTGTGGTATTATTTCTCCTCTTTCATTAGTAATTTTGTTAGGGTCATTCTTTTTGTTTTGTTTTTAATCTTCAGTGAGTCTTGCTAAAGGTTTATTTTGTTTATTTTATTTTATTTTTTTCCAAAGAACCAACTCCTGGTTTCATTGATGTATTTTTATTTTTTTATTTTTGTTTTTTTTTTAAAAGTTTATATAGTATTTATTTCTTCTCCTGTCTTTATTTCCTTTTGCTAGATTTAGGTTTTGTTTGTTCTTCTTCTAGGTCCTTTAGGTGTAAGATAGGTTTTTTTGAGATTTCTCTTGCTTCTTGAAGTAGGCCTGTATCACCAGAACCTTCCCTGTTAAGAACAGCTTTTGCTGCATCTTAAAGATTTTGGAGTATTGTGTTTTCATTTTCTTTAGTTGTCATCTACTTTTTAATTTCTTTGTTTCCTGGTTGACCCATTCATTGTTGTGTAACATGTTATTTAATCTCTATGTGTTTGTGGTCTTGCTAGATTTTTTTCTTGTGGTTGTTTACCAGTTCCATAGTATTGTGAGAAAAGATGCATATTATAACTGCAATCTTTTTGTGTTTGTTGAGGCTTGTTTTAAAGCTTAATATGTGATCTATTCTGAAGAATGTTCCATGTTCTCTTGAAAAGATTGTGTATTCTGTTTTAGGATGGAATGTTCTGAATATGTTAATTTCATCTGGTTCAGTGGGTCATTAAAAGTCACTCTTCCCTTATTTTTGGATTATCTGTCCATTGATGTCAGTGTGGTGTTGAAGTCCCCTATTACTATTGATTATTTCCTTTATGTTCATAATTATTTTATGTATTTGGGCACTCCCTTTTGGGTGCATAAATATTACAATTGTTATGTCTTTGTTGGATAGTCCCCTTAATTATTATATAGTGTCCTTCTTTGTCTCCTGTTATAGACTGTTTTGAAGTCTGTATTGTTGGATACAAATATTGCCTCTCTGGCTTTCTTTTGGCATCTATTTGCATGGTAAATGTTTCTTCATCTCCTCCCTGTCAGTCTGCATGTGTGTTGAAGTCTGAAATGAGTGTTTTATAGGTGGCTGGTAGATGGTTCTTATTTTTTATCCACTATGTCACTGTATGCCTTTTGTTTGGAGCATTTAGTTCATTCATGTTCAAAATAATTACTGATAGATAGTATTGTTGTCATTTTGTTACTCGTTTTGTGGTTGTTTCTACAGATTTTCTCTGATCCTTCTCTTGCTGTATTTCATGGTTTGTTGGCCTTCTTTGGTGATACACTTGGATCCCTTTCCCTTTTTTCTTTGCATACGTATTACCTGTTTCTGATTTGTGGTTACCATTAGGTGTGTGTTTAACAACTGTGTATAGCAGTCTATACGAAGTTGATGGTCACCAAAGTTTAAATCCATTCTTTACTCCTCTTCTCCTGTGTTTTAGGTGTATTGTGTCATATTTTACATCCTTTTTTTCCCCATTAATGCAATGTTTAATTTATACACTCATGAATTAAGTAAAATACATCAGACAGCAAATTTTGAAATTTTAAAATCACCACTGAAGAGAGAAGAGAAATTTTAAAGTCCCCATTGAAGGCCCATGTAACATGCCAAGGGAGTGACTTTTGCTAACCTGATCTCCTGTACTGCTTGTAAGTCCATCAAGCAGCTACTGGTTTCCAGGGGAGGAGAGGGAGGCCAGGAGAAGCCAGGTGACTTTGGCCAAGCGGTGCAAACCAATTGTTTTCAGTGAGCCACACTGCCATCAAAAGTCAGAAAACACTCTGAAGACAAGGAAAAGCAGAGAACAAAGTTGTGCTGATTATGAAAATCATCCCCACAGATAGTAATATGATGTGATGTTGTGACTAAAAATTGAGAACACTGAATCTTAATCTCAATCTGTGAATAAATCACAATGGAATGTTTAGACAACTTTCTGCCATTTCAAATTCTGAATGCTTTGGGGAGGGACCTTTTTGCATTTCTATGGCCATTATAGAAAATCTTGGTATTTGGTTGGGGCATAGAGTTCCTAAAAGCAAAGAATCCCCCCCCCCCCCCACTTTTTGTTTGTTTGCTTGGAGAGGGAGGTGGGGGCAGATGTTGTTAATATGCAAATCTTCAACAAAATGGCAAATGGGCATAACTAGTTAAGCATACTTTTACTGGCAAGGGGAGAGTTTTTAAGTGCTGGATACATTCCCCTCTCCCCCCAGATTTTCAATTTCTTCTTGAGTGAGTCTTTTTTTTTTAATATATAATATATTATTTGTTTGAGGGGTATGGGTCTGTGATTCATCAGTCTTACACAATACACAGCACTCACCACAACACATACTCTCCCTCATGTCCATCACCCAGCTGCCCCATCCCCCCACCCCTCTCCCCTCTAGCAACCCTCCATTTGTTTCCTGAGATCACAAGTCTCTTATGGTTTGTCTCCCACTACATCCTTTTATTTTATGAATCCCTTGACTGGTTTTTTTTTTTTTTTTCTTTTTTTTTTTTGTTGTTGTTTTTACAGTAAAAGTTATTTTTATTACTTTATTGTTTACTTTTCATACTGCAACTTATGATCTTCCCTTTCACCTGGAGTCCCTTTTAATATTTCTTGTAGTGCTGGTTTAATGGTCTTGAACTCCTTTAGCTTTTATCTGAGTAACCCTTTCTCTCTCTTTTTATTCTGGATAGCCTTCCTGGGTAGAAGATTCTTGGTTGCTGATTTTTCCCTTCTGACACATTGAATGTATCCTGCCACTGTGTTTTGCCACAATATCAATATAGCCTCAAAGTTTCTGCTGAAAAATCCCCTGATAGCCTTATGAGTTTTCCTTTGAATGTAACTTTCTTCCTTAGCTGCTTTAAAATTTTTTTCCTTTCACTACTTTTTGTAGTGTACTTTTAAAAAATCTTTAAAATTACATTTTACTTACTATATGTTTTGATGTGGATGTACGTGTGATGAGGGAGCAGGAGGCTGGCTGAGGACAGAGTAGAAGCTGGCGCCTTGCACCCCCTCTTCACCCACTCCCCTCCATATGTATAGCATTCCTCAGGCACCCCTGACTGCCATAAAACGATAAATAGTTAACTTGCAGGGATCGCAATCCTGCAGAACAGGAATCTCCCTTGCTCTACAGATGTCCTGGAGATCTAAACAGGGAGGTTACCTTATCAATAGCACAAATTTCCAGAGGCAAATAACTCTCATTTCCTGAAGCCCTAATGTCCCCCTCCCCACCATAAACTGGAGGAGACTGAGGTAGAAGGCAATGTGAATGACAGCAGGGTCATAATACCCCACTAAGAATCTCCCAACTATCTTGATGTTAATGCCTGACCTAAAAACAACATTGATCAAGCCATAAGGGCAAGGACTCCCCCCGCCACCTTGTAGGCCCACCTTAGCATGTGAGAGCTCTGTCGAAATCTCCCATCCCTTCACCACCTCCCCCCAACCGTAAGGTATATAGCATGCCTGCCCTCACAACTCGGGGCAGCAGCTCTTCCTGCCCACGGGTCCTGTCCCTGTGCTTTAATAAACCACCATTTTGTACCAAAGATGTCTCAAGAATTCTTTCTTGGTCATCGGCTCCGGACCTCAGCCCACCGAACCTCACCTGGGTTCTAGAACTTCATCATTTTGGTTGAATTTTTTTGGGTGGGTGCATGGATCTCTTTGCCTCCTGAATCTGGATGGGTTTCTTTCTTCAGGTAAGGTAAGTTTGTAGCTATTATTTATTGAAATAAATTTTCTGCCCCCTTATTTCTCTCTCATGCGAGATCCCTGTAATGCAGGTATTATTATGCTTCGTGTCACAGAGTTCCCTAAGACTGTTCTCAATTTGCATGATTCTCTTTCCTCTACTTTGCTCAGATTTGGTTATTTATGTTCCATTACTCTTCCATGTTTGTAAATTATTTCTCTGCTTCATCCAGCCTGCTATTTATTCCATCAAGTGTATTTTTAGTTTCACTTACTGTGTTCTTGATCTCTGATTGGTTTTTTTTTTTTATCTGTTTGTGGTCTCACTGATGTCTTCCACTCCTTTCTCAAGTTCAGCAGGTATTTTTATGATCAGTACTTTAAATTATCTTTTAGTCCCATTACTTAAATCTGTTTTGGTTTGGTTTCTTGCTGTGGTTTTGTCCTGTTCTTTCATTTGGAAAATATTGCTGTGTCTACTCATTTTGTCTGAATTTCTGTGTCTGTTTCTCTGTGTTAGGAAAGTTAGTTACTTCTTTTGCTCCTAACAATAGTAACCTTATTAAGAAGAGGTCTTATAGTGCCCTGTTTCCTTATAGTGTTCCCTGTTTGCCAGGTCCTGGTGCTTCAGAAACTGCCTCCTATGTGTGTCATGTGTGCTCTGCTATTGAATCTTAGCTTCTTTTTCCTTCAGTTGTCTCCAGAGGCCCTCTCTGCCTGTCATGGGCAGCAAGGTATACAGTGCTTGGCTTGTGAATTGAGACTTGCCCCTGCAGGAACTGAGGTCCTGCAGAAGCACAGGTCAAGAGATGGGGTGTTGGCAGGGTTTGTACTGGTCTTTTGGGGCGGGGGGGGGCGCCACAGTGGGATGAAGTAAGAACGATTGGAAAATGGTGGGTCTGCTGAAATGTGTTGGGGTGGCATGACATGGTGGGGCTTTGGGCAAGCAAGTTAGAGTCTGGGGATTTTAAAAATTCTAGGCTTTAAGTCCTGGTTTTAAGAACTGAGGGAAGTTGGGCCGTTTCACATTCAAAGGCAAGTAGTAAAGAGATGAATCCTCCCATTGCCTGGGTTGCTGTTGTGAAATCTGTTTTTTGCCCTTCTCAGTGCCACCAGCTCCCTCCCTAACACAGGCAACAAGGTTCATTTTGCTCTCAGACTGTGTTGGCCCTTCTTCCCTCCGCTGTGGCTTCTTCCCTGCCTTTAGTTGTGAAGTTTGTTCTGCCAGCTTTCCTGTCACTTCATGGGTCATTTACACTGATTGGGTTGTTAACTAGTTGTTGTTAACTAGTTGTATTCCTGGGATGAGGTGAGCTTAGGGTTCTCCTACTCTACCATCTCCTCAGATGATAGGTGTATTTGTGTAAGTTGATGAACTCATGGCTTATTAGACTTTCTGACTTACTGGATTGCCTCTAATTTTCGATTTTTTGTGTACTTATTCTATCATACTCTTTCTGAAAACCCCTGTAAATTCCATGGAAACAAAATAGAAGAGAAACACATAAATGTAAATCTAAATGAGCAGTATTGATTGCTGGAGTTGAGCTGAAAGTCAGAATGGAGTAGGGAAGACTGGAGAAATCTGTAGACAGGATTGACAGGTTTTAGTGACTAATTGGATTAGATTCAGAAAGAAAAGGGCACTCTAGATAATTATAGTTGAATGAGCATGTTCAAATACATGAATTTGACATTAAAGAATTTTCTTAATGCTTCATTAAGAAAGGGGTCAAATCTGAATCAAGGGAAGCAAGCAATAGGCCTATATAATGTATTAAAAATACAATAGAACTGTGTTTTGTGTAGGTCAGATGACTAGATGTTTTTGTTAAATTCCCAGTGGGAAAAGGCCCCCATGGGGCTCCTTCAAGAAGAGATTAGGACTGGTAGGTTGGGCTTGACACCTAGAAATCCTTCATGGGCCATCATAAGGAGACCTGACCTTGTGAGGGCAGTTAGGAACCAGCCCCTTCACATCCATTCTATACTTTGTGGCTAAAATATGAGGGTGGGTATGGAGGGATGTAAATCTACCAGTTATGGCCACAGGACAGTCCACTGACCTAATTTCTGTGAACACTGTCATGGCAGTCAGCCACAATCGCCACTGTCCCTCAGGGCTAAATACCTACAGCCTGGTAATAACCCTTTAGAGAATTTAATAGGACCTGATTTTCTATCTGTTTATTTAAAAAGCATTTGTTTAAATCTTCTGATTTCAACTGAGCATATTAAACACCCAAGCAGAATACTCAAAGTGATTTTTTACAAAACAAGAGACCAGCCAAAAAACAAGAAAACAAGAGAGCCGAAAATTTTCCTCAAAATGTCTATAGGTGTAATGGAGCTCAAGGTTAGATTTTAAGTGCCCATGGAATGTGCTAGGAAGGAAATAAGAGAGCTTGATAAAATCCATCTATAGGAGTTCAGTGTGGACTTGCCTTCAGCTGAGGAGGTCAACCTCATTCATTTATTCAGCAAATATTTGTTCGGTAGGCACTGCGTGAGGTAGTTAAGGTTTTTCTCAGTTGCATGATTCTGCATTAGTAAACTTTAATGCTGTAAAAGACTCTTAATTCTATAACTAGAAAAGAATGTGAATAAATCCTTTGAAATATAAACAGTACTTAAAAAGGCTTGTAAGTGCTGGGAGTATGCTTGGATGCTGAACAAAATAGCATAACAACGTCATCTCTTGAGAATGGTTTAAAACTATGTCTTTAAAAATTTTTTATTGTGACTTGTTTAAAAGAATATTTTGCACGATGACTCCATTAAACATGTGCTTAAATACACATATGTGCACATTTGAAAGGCTTTCAAGAAGGCCTGTCCTTACTATTTCCTATGCATTCTAACTTGACGGTTCTGTTAATTTCTATTTCATTTAACCAAAAATGTTAATCTAAACTCATTAAATTGACACTCTAATAGGCCTTAATCTGAGAAAGACTAGTTTAAAACACTTTGCTCTTCAGAGTCTCCTACAACTTTTGGAAATAGTCAAAGGCCATGGGTATATCTAATTATTTACATCTATTTTGACTGGCTTTGTTTGGAAATTAATTATTTTATAGCTCTTTGAAGGCATTCTTGTAAAATTGGAACTTGTCTTTGGGAGTTCATTAATTCATTGACTCATTGTGCAGATATTTGAATGACTAGTCTAGCAATGTCTTGCCTATCTCCCTCTTATTCAATATTAAGATTTAATTGAGAGTAATTTTTGTGAAAAAAAGCAACATGAGGCCTTTACAGTTGCTTTGGAGTTATTTTTATGGTATAATTCGCTATGAAAAGAGATGAACAGCATAAGGTACAAGTTAAGCTCTTGACTATAGAACAGTCTTGCCTACTGATTAACTTGAGCACGTACTTAGAGGTTCTCTAAAAAAATGAAACCCAAAACTTTAATGTGATGTCATATTAATAAACTGAAACATATTTGATCACTGTTAATAATTCTTTCCTCTAAACTCAGATGAATTGTAGACCATTATGTCGAATACTTTAAATGAATCCAGGAATAGAGAAAAGGCTTAAGCATGTAAACTAATAATTTATTCATTTCTAATTATTTAAGTCTTCTCTATTCATGGGTTCACTTAATAGATATTTAGTAACATATGGTCTGTGAGGTCAGGAATTCTGCCAGTCTTGGTTCATTATTATATCACAATTGTCTAGTATACTGCCTGGCAAATGTTAGATGTTTATTTTTGCTTGAAGTACAGGAAATCACAGGAACCTCGACATTTTGACCACAAATGCAACAATATTATATGGTTCATCACTAATAAGATGAATGAAGTGCTAGAGACACAGTAGATGTGGACATGTTCTTTTTGCTCCTAGATTTTGCCACATCCTTCTCAGAGACTGTTAGTACATTGGCAGTACTATGTGCTCCAAAATCAGACTTGGGTCCACCCAGGTCCTTTCATTTCTTAAGTGTGAAATTATGGTCAGGCCACTGCTTCTGTGCCATCTATAAAGTGGTGATAATAGTGACTTCTTGCAATCAGATAGATTTTGCAGGCTAGTACTCAACACAGTGTGTGTTGCCTAGCAAACCATCAGTCGTCGTTGCTGTTAATATTACTAATACTAATTGGTATAGAATGTGCCAAGCTATAAGGCGTAGGCTCTGTTTTCTATGAGTTGGCATCTTAGTGAGGGAGATAGAAAAGGCAAACTGTAGAGTATGATGCTAAGTTTCTCTAGCGGTAAGAGTACACTGGGAGGGGAGACCAGGGATGCTGCCCCCCAGAATGACTACTAAAGCTTCCTAGGGGAAGCCGTATCTGAACCGATAGGTGAACAAGTGGGACTGAGCCTCCCACTTTCCTCCCAACCCAGGATTGGTGATAGGTGTGCTGGGAAGTGGAGGAGGTAGTATAAGCAAAGACTTGCGTGTGTGAGAAAATGCCCTCTGAGTAAGAGGGGTATGGGAAAGATGAAGTGCTGTAGGAATAAGTGGGCTGAGGTCAGATTTTGAAGGGCCCAGCTCAAAAATGAGCAGGGGGTGACCTTCAGTTTGCATGTGAGAAAACCCCCCCGGGAGTGGTGAGAATGGGTTGTGTTGGGATAAGATGAGAGGGAGATAAGCTAAGAGAATGGTGCAATAAATGGGGATTAAGTGCCTTGATCACAGCTGTGTCTGTGAAGACAGAATCTTGGGAAGCTCCACATTTAGGGGACACGAACTGTCACTTGTCACTTGCAGAGGGGCTTTAAGTACAGTGTAAATTCTAAACTGGCAAGTATGCTGTGATCAGTTAGGTTTGCAAGGGAAGGAATGGAGGATGGATGGGCTACAAACTGAAGAGCAACCCACACTGAGTCTTTTCCCCTAATTCTTTCTATTGCCTGCCCATAATAATCCATATGCGACTCTGGTATTCTGTGAATATTACTGCTTTGTCTTAGTTTACTTGTGATTGAAATTCCCCACAGTGTCTAACAAAACATGAGTAACCCTGGCCTTAGAGCAGCCTAATGTTCTAGAAATGAAGGTAAGGAGTCAAATGACTCAAAACGCAACCACATCACATAGGGAAAGTTAAACTCATTGCTGAGTTTTTGGAGCTAGCGAGGTTACTGAAGAGCTTCTTGCATTTTCATAACCCTTGAGACAATACTGTGTTGTCAGATTTACACTCTTTCTGGTAGATAAGACTGACCATGGTCACTTACCAACCGATTAGTGTTTATTTGGTACTAGGTGAAAAGCAATGGGCAAAACAGATGTTGTCCCTGCCATCATGGGACCT